>NC_092020.1:18424453-19685287 GCF_042242105.1 Pempheris klunzingeri | reverse complement strand
CAGAGAGCGCGCTGGGAGAAGCAGGCTACAGGTGGCATGTTTCACTTTAGTTTGGAGTCTGTGTTAAGGTGTGTGAAGACATCTTCATGCACTCCGCCATTTACATTCAATGCGCTCACTGTACTCCAATGAGCTGAAGAGAGGTTGGCGTTGGATCGCTAAATACTCTATAAAGGCATACTTGTTAAGTATGACTTGAGGAAAAGTGCAGCAGAGTCAAGAGCGCAAAGAAGTAGGGAAACAACCTCCATGATGGATGATAGAGAAATAAGTATCTGGGCTGGGGGGGAAACTTCTAATTACGAGAAGGGAGGCACATGCTCATTCATCCCAAAGGGGGCTCTCAGAGCCTCGGCCTCATGAATTGAATAGTGTGGTGAGGAGTTAAGGGATGGACCAGAAGTGGCACCTTTGCCAACCACAGCGCACAAGCCGCCTTGACTCCTTTTACCACATGCAATTGCTCCCTCCACGTGCCGTGAACCATCATATAATCAAGCCCTTCTCGCTGCTTCACACCAAAAAAGACACAAATCTGAATACAACCCCCCCCTCTCATTTATTGCCTTATAAAAAGACTTTTGGTCAGTTTTTGCATCTCTTAAACGAGCACGCTGGTTTTCCCCCCACATAGTGCTCCATTCATCTTAGGCTGGTGTAGGGAGACCTACTGCTCTAACATTTCCTGTAATTGGAGTGGCAAGAGTCCAAAGCTTGGCATTAATATTAAAAGAAAGTAGCAAAAATGAATTATTTCCTGACAGTTTCTCGCCTCTGCCAACTGGTATTTGTGTAATCAGTTATGTTCCAGCATGGGGGTGTCTGCATGTGTCTTTGTTTGGTTACAAACCAATTTGTCACCTTTTATACTCCCGACTTCCTCTTAGGTCAAGAGGCCCCTGTGGCGCCCTAAATGCTCTCCACAAGCTTATGAGGCTTGGTGGTGAATCTGGTGCCTGTGAGGCATAACTCTCCCTGTCAAAACAGGGAGGGAAGCCATGATTCTTCGCCATGGAGTCCCACGCTGCTCGACTCTAATAAGCCAACAGGCATGAGGTAATTTTTTTAAGTGTTCACTTGCATTGTCGGTTTGAATAACTTCAGTCTTCCCATAAGTTGTTAAGAATGTGATCTTTTAAACATGAGATTTGCTTTAAGTTTGTGTGCATGATCAGTTTACAGTTTACATGAGCTGTAGGTGCTAAATCCTGAGGAGAAAGTTGTCTCATTATCACCGCAGGGCAACTTGGTTTTGCAAGAATTTGATGTTGAACTTAAAAATGAAAACTTGGAAATGCTCCTTCCCCGCTTGACCACTTTCTCAAAGTGGGCTGTTGTCCAGCAGCTACATGTCGTTACTTCATGGTTTGTGTTACAGTACATAAATGACATGTGAAGTTAATGTTTTGAAATTACGGCCAATCATATATTTTGACAAGACAAATGTGAACCTCATTGAGTGTTTCTGTTTTTTGGGTGAAATGAAAACACGATCTGATAGTCATTTACAGTAACGTTTTCGTCCAGTGTGCATTGCTGAGTGTACACACTGTAGATGTGAAAATGAACATGAAAAAAAAAAGGGGAAAAAAAGACTGAAAAGGGAGCTTTTGATAGAAAGAAATGCACCCAGCTGTGAGCTGGACCTGACACATGTGATGTATAAATAAACCTGCATCTCGTGCCAGCCAAACCACTGGCTAAATGGGAGATTTTATTTCAAATTAGAATTTCCTCGTAGATCTTGAGATATCAGACATAATGATAATAAGAAGTGATGGGTCTTAAAACATTGTAGGTTTGATTTGATGTGGGTGTTGAATTGATTTGCTATGAACAAGGTTCAGCTTTATCAAATACCCTGCACCTGCTGAGAAGTAGTCAACTGGTCAAGACAAATATTTCATTTAATTTTATGTCAAATCATATATCAGTTATATCTATAATATAAAGAGTACAGAGTGAGCACCCTGCTTTTTTTTCGCTCATGTTTTTATTTGAGACTTTAAATTAGAGGAAAACTAGTTTTCTTCTTCTGCCGTAATACACTTTTGATTAATGTAGCTGCAGCAGCTGAAATCATTTAAATAGTTGAAGTTGTTTATTTTTCTCTTACACTCTAATTATGCACTTATGCATTTACATATTTGCACGAAAAGATAAAAGTCACATTCAAAGGCCATTTTTATTGGCAAATTGGAATAAATATCTTACCTCTTGACCATCACATGCATTAAGATGTTTTCTTTTACTGCGCAGTCAATCTTGTGCTTTGACATACAAAAATAGACCGGGACACTTAGCAAAGAAAACCTCATTTATAACATGCTTCGGTGCATATATTACACACATTTAAGAAACACTCGTGGATGTTGTGGGACTGTTTCAAGAGGCACTTGAGGCAATGTTTGCTTTAATTAATGAAATGGAAATGGCTATTAAAATTAACACTTCAATTATCTTTGGAAACAGAGCCCGCCTCATGTGGGTGAAGTTCAGCCGCTTAAGTGTGGGGTTGTGTCCCAGAGAGAGAGAGGGAGAAAAAAAAAAAGAAGTGGACAGGCTGGTTGAAGAAATACTCCACCAACATGAAAGGGCGTTAAGAGCATTACCCTTCGTGGTGGGGTGCGTCAAGAGACTTTTTCTCGTTTACTTTTAGCTGGCTGCTTTTTAAGAGTGATAGAACGCAGGTTTCCTCTTCCATTCATACACTGTGAGTCTTGGATGCCGCATACAACATGAAATATTTGTGTGGGAACATCATCATGGTTCGAATATATTGGCAATGGCAACGGGGCATAAGGGCTTCCCTATTTGTGCCACAAGATGAGAGGGTGTTTCTTTCGCTGGCGCCAGAGGTCCTGTGAACCATGAGCTGATTAAACGGGGAACCTCGTGTTCGTGCTGACGGTGGCCGTGTTGAATAATGCTCTCAGTGTCAGAAACAATGAGAGGTGGTTGGATTCAGTGAGAGGAAAGGATGAGACGCTAGTGTGGAGAGAGTGGGAGCGATCGTTCATCAATTTACATACGTCAAAGACCTCATCACTGGTTTGGTGCGTGTTAAATGGACCCGTTTTAGATTTGTAACTGGCACTCAGTGGAGAATCCTTAAAGGGTCAGTTCAATCAAATTATTAAAACATATTTTCTCAATAACTTCTAGTGGTTTCTAGCCATGCAAATAGTTTTTTCACCCTGGTCTCTGAGACATCTGTCTCTACACAAGTAGAACGTAAGTGAATAAAGTTTTAGTTGTGGTCTCAAAGTTCCCTTTACTCTGGGTGATCCATGGAATATAATGTCATGGTTTCACAGTTTTCACTGAGACTTCTTTCTTTTGGGGATGGAACAATCCAAATGTTCTCTCCTAATACAAATTCTGATACATCAAGTTAGGGTTTCTACAGACATCAATTAGAAAACTTCAGGGGTCCAAAAATGTCAGACCCACACCCTAATGGACTTGGGAAATTATTTCCAAGATTCAATTAGACCTGATAATTCTTAAATATGGACATATACCAACCTGTTTTTGCCCAAAGCATTGCAGACCTGGCTCGATGAACGGTTTAGAGCAGAGAGGCCAGTCTTTGGTCTATTTCATGGACCCAACAAACTCAGCAACCAAAATTGCAACTAAACATGCTGGTAAAATACTGCTAAAAACATAATCAGTCATGTCAGATACAATACACCTGGTAGCCTGATATAAAAGGAGAAAGAGGAGGAGGAATACACAGCACTAAAGTGTTTCTCTTGTGATCAGCACTGATCACGGGTTCTCTTGAATCCACTTGAGTTTTTGACAAAAATAAACAGATCCAGTAGCCACAGTAATAAAATGGGACAAGACCTGGACCCATCCATTCATCCATTATCTAGACTGCTTACCCGTCAGGAACCTTTGGAACTTTCATGCTGTGAGGAAACAGTGCTAACCACTGCACCTGTGCTGGACCTGGACCCAACTGTGCATAATAAAACATTAACCCAGATTCCTAGGGTTTGGGTAGACCCGTGAAGGCCTCTAATAGCAATCCTTTCTATGCAACACCACACTTATTCTTATATAAGGTAAAATGAGGCCAGGGGTAGCTCTGGAACTAAAAACAGCGGCCTGCCATGACTTAATGACAGTAACTGATCGTGGCAACACTGAACCTTATAATGACATTAGTGAACAATCTGTATTAAACATGCTTTGGTCATGTCTGGCTAATGCCTGATCTGCCTGACAGGCTCAGAATGGTTCCAGATACAGATATCTGTTGGATTAAAATGGTGCTTCTGCACTTTCACTGGTAGAAAGTAGACCCAATACAAACTGTTCACCCTACAAAGTAACACGTCAATGTAAATTAACAGCATATTGTTAATGTAGAAGAATAAAATACAAAGGAGACAAAAATTATTTCAGGACCACCCTTTCCTTGTTGTGAGTGCTTTGAAATGTTACTGATAAGATATAGCATATGATATCATGGAGATGTTTAAATTTCCTTTTCTTGAGCACTTTAAGGAGTTTCAAAGTTCAGTCTTGACTTTGGAAATAAAACAGTTGACAAAATAATGTCACCACAAGTGACAGTACCAGCTCTGTGTTCTGTTCTGCTTGTAATTAAGCAAATAGTGACTGTCCTCTCTCAGTAGCAAAGATGGAAGTTGTGTGACATTATTATGTTGCCACAAAATGTCTGGAACAAGGTTGGCGTGGATGGTTGGGCGTACAAAGCCTGTGACTTTGACACTGGGGACTATGGTTCCACCAACAGTCAACATTGGCTTCTTTTAACCATTCCTAAACCTAACCAAGTAGATTTTATTGCCTGAACTTAACCAAATCTTAACCATAGGTGTGGCAGATCAGACTCTCAAACTCTTGTACGAGTCATTTTGGAAGGAACACGCTAATATTGGAGGAAAAGTCTTCAAAGAATACGTCACATTCATACTATCTGTGCCCAACAGACATTACTTCAATCAAGACAAATGTAGGACACATTTTGAATACTTTAAAGCGTTCAGACATTGTGCAGAGTTGTATAAATCTGAATAAATCCTGATGACTCATTACACATGACAATAAATATCATGTCCTAAAGCCCTGCCGACAACCGCAGTCGTCTTCAGTCTGAAGACGGCGTATGATATTTATTAGCCAACATCATGTTTTCCATATGCTGCGTTCGACTCTGATTCCACATCAAGGGAGCCTGTTTTTGGGGTGACACATCATTAGAGTAACAATGTAGTCATCGTGATTTACATCTAAGGAACAGTCATGGTAGATATAACAAAGCAGACCTGACAAAACAGTTCAATTGTTCTCTAAACGGGCAGATTAACTCGTACATTACCCCTCTGTGTAACACTGAAACATTTATGATGTTGAGCATGCAAAAAAAAAAGGCATTCCTCTTTTTGGGTGTATATCGGAGTGGGAATTCAACTTTTCCCCACTCCATTCTGCGGTTATTTATCACCCCTGACGGTCGGGCACTGGCCCACAGGAAGTGAAGCGTAAGTGCAACAGGAAGACGAGAAGGTGGACGGTCTGATCCCCAGCATGTAAATCAAGCTTTTTTTATGAGGCCCGGCCACCCTGGAAGATGAAGTGCTCTTGTTGTGAGAGAAAACAGTGGAGCGGTACACATGTCATAACATTGACACCTAGGAGGGGGTCGGCTGGGATCCATCCTTATGCCACGGCTCCCATGTGCCCTCTTGGCCTGAAACACCACCAGCCCCCCAACCCCTGGAAACCCCTCAAAAGTCATTCTTCTCGCCTCACATACACACTCCTACTCCTCATCCTTTCTTTTTAACTGTTCTCTGCCTCCCTCACCCCAGATCTGCCTCAACTGGTTACTTACGACATCTTAAAGAACAGTGCCCGGCTTCTGTCCACCAAAACACTTTCTCAAACAATAAACAGAGGGCCTAGGTGGTCCTGTCAGAGCTGCTGTCTTCATAGAATAACCAGCTACCACAAGAATCTCCTCCTCTGCTCTCTCTGGATGTCCTGCACACTAATATGTGCACTCACACCGTGCACTCCATTGTCAAAACCTCCTTAAATTGTTTAGCCACAAATGTCACAACGCAAATGACTGTTAATTGGATTTAGTCCACACATTTACAAAATGTTACCCAGTATTAATGGCTAAGCACTTTCCCAAAGGTCAGTCCTGCCTCATAGAACAAAACGTTAATGCACTCCTAATTTGTTTCATGTTACAAGCAGGGTTGGATTAACCCGCTAGCCGGCACTGGGGCAAAAAGTGAGCCATGGGTCCCTAGTTAACCACCTTTTGTTCCAAATGCAAATTTAAAAATGTGCACCATGTAAGCATAACATCAATTAAAATATTGACACTACTAAAACTAGTATTTGACTCCGGGATTCTTTCCAAAATAGGTCTCAAGATTAGGTACAAATTCAGGAATTGGCCATAAGCCATATCAGTTTATATCAACCAGTTAAACAAATAAAGTAATTGTCATACAGTGAACCGCCAAATTTTGGTGCTCCTAGGTGGGAACATTTTTTCCAGGGAACGAAGTGCTATGTTCTAGTACTGCACAAAATGGGCAGGACTTTGACACCTGAGACCAGAGTTTGCATTCTGCCTGAGTTTTAGGCCACAAAAGCTTTTTTAGGTTTACTGTAAAGACAGGATGGTTGGTTAAATGTTAAATAAACACATCATGAATCATGGTGCTAATCACTGTTGACTTGTATATGAAAGGTCAAAACAAGACATTTATTTCCTTAATCTAAACCAAGGGCTTTGAGCTGCTCAAACATAACCATTAAAAAGTTGAATCATGCTCTCGTTACAACAAGCGGATACTGTAGGAAAAGCAAATGAAATATATTAATCTCTGTAACGTTATGTGTCCATCAAAATGTTTTTGCTGCTATGCGCCATTTGCAGGAGAAGAGGCAAGGGTTAGTTTGAAAAGGCGTGAATGAAAATCGTTATTTTTGGTATTTTGTGTGCAAAGATTGTTTTTTTCTCCTAACAGAAATTCGCTCACCTCCGTACTGGTGTTCCGAATGACCTAATGGTCACGTCAACAACATGCGAGTGTGTCGGGGGAACACCTTAGTGTTTGTGTGGAAACAGTTTGTCACATTTCATTAGTTCACATCGACCACTTTGCAAGGTGCTTACCCAGGTTACGTCTACTCTGAGTGTGGCTATGTTTGAATTTAGACAAATATTACTGATACACTTTATCAGCTGAAGTTTTCACTGCAGATAACTCAACGTTGTGTGATTGGACATCTTTGTTTTCATCGCCATTTGCTACGGAGCCGGTAAGATTTAATGCTGTTGTGGCTTGTCTAATTGCAAGAGCACCAGAAGTATTTTGCAGGAAGCTCTGTGTTTACCTCGTGTGTGTGACAGGAGCCGTGGAGATGGCTGGTATAATGGGGTTTATTTACGTTCACACTCACTTACACTGCCCAGTGTCTGGCACTCTAACCAGGGGGACACATTCCTGCTGAGAGACGTCATAGGTGCTGCTGCACATAGAAACTGTGTTCACGAGCCGTGGGGTCAGTCAGAGGGATTATTTAAATTGAATGGCCAGGTCTTGTGGCACTGCAGTGCAACAGTTCAGGAACGACCATCACAACATAACAACCTCGCTTTAAAACTGTTTACCTACTTTATATGTTGGAGCGGGTACAGTGTGTCACTTTACATTTCACCTTGGTCATTAGCTACTTAATGTATCAGGTTATAATAAAATGTCAGGATCAAAGCAGCTCTGCATTCGGTCTGAAAATGAAAAGAAAAACAGTTCAACTTTATACACCCAAAGAGAAATTAGATGTCAGTGTGAAATGAAAATATTTGTAAAGATGTATGACCTCCTTTGAAATGCAAATTAGTTTCTCACTAGATGACATCTTCAAATTGCTTGGTTTGTCCAAAAAAAAAAAAGATATTCAGTCTGTTTTCATAAACGATGAAGAAGCAGCAAATTCTAACTCTAACACACAGAAGATGCAACCAGCAAATATTTGGAATTTTTGCTTGAAAAGTGACTCAAACAATGAATCGATTATCTGCAACTAATTTCATATTAGTTATAATTTTATGTCAACTGACTAATTGCTAAAAATGTTAGTTTGTTGAATATAGTTGAAAAAATTAATTTGAAGTCCAAATGTGTATAAGCTGTTGTACGACTATAGTTATAGCTACTGAGCCACAAAAATACGAAAACAATAATGTAAATGTGAATCATTCCAGTGCAGCAAAGACAAAACAGGCAAAACTTATATGACAACAACTCTGTTAACACATTTTTAATTTCAGGTGGTAACAAAGCCCAAATGAGCAAAATCAATGTCAAAGCAGCTACAAAGTTAAAAACTATTTAGGTATCAAATGACTAATTACCATGTTATTTGTATGTACAAACGTGTCGTTCTAAGAATATTCAAAGACGTCACAGTGGTGGAAATAGACTTGCACAGACGAGCAGTATTTGAATTTGAAGCGACCAGTATATTTGGAGTCACTGTATATTTATGCTGGACTGTTTAGCTTGGCATCTCTCTGCTGATAATTTATGACACATCTGGTGTCAATCTGCCATCACCTTCCTCATAAAAGGTCCCCAAATCATGAATATATTCTTTAGATGGCAAGAAATGCTCGTTATGAGCCTGGGCTTGATTTGTGGAGTCTATCTTTTTCACAGTTGACTGGATATTTGGGTACGAATCAATGTGTCTCAGAGCAAGTAAGTGAATTTATATACTTGGGAGTGTCTCCACGGCCAGCGCTGTGGCCAAGTGTGGGACACACGCAGCACCACAACGGAAACCAGGGAAACAGCATTAATTGAGGAGGGAAAAAAAGGAAAAACATCACATGTGAACTTCTTCTCCAGTAGTAATTTAGCATCATGAAATTCTATACTTCCCTTTCTAAGCAAAAATATGTCGGGGCAAGTGCTAACCAACTTAGAGGCCACATAGCACAATATGAAATACTCAAATCTCAACTAAAACTAAAATACTCAACTTTATCACTTTATCCTTGTCTGTTCTGTCAAAAGAGGTTGCAATTTATACTTAACACGTATGATGTTATTTTAGTTTCTTTAGTAGTCCGTTTTTCTTTTTCTTTTGGGGGAACCAAAGGACGCTTACAGTCTCAAGGCATGGAAAATTACCATTGCAGCATGAGAGATAATGAGGCATTATGAAGAAAGGACAGTCTTCTCACTACTGTAGCTCGCATGGTTAATGTCAGCATGAAAGTTTTTCATAACTATTTTCTCTTATTCAGCCACAGACACAGTTAGAAAGCCCTGGACAAACACTCCTCTACGTGAAATACAAAAAGAAAGAAAAAGAGTGATCAGGTCGAGTTTTTTTCTTCTCATATCTTGCAATGTTGCTCTGGCAGGGTCTGCGCTGGGCATCATAACAACTTGTAGAAAGGTTTCAGTCAGAATATGCTCTATGGAAGTGAACGAGAGAGGAGGCTGGAAAGAGGGCCGGTCAGTGAATGTTTCATTATATCTAATGTTGCCTTCCCTGAAGCGCTCTCCAAAGTAAGCGAGCTGCGTGAGCCGGGGCTCGAAACGCTCAACCCCCTTGTGACCACTTGGAGCAAAGCAACTCTCCACTTTCTTATTTTCGCCCTCAAACGAGAGCCTCTGCATGGATTATGTGTTTGAACACAGTGGTGCTTTTTATTTAACTCGATTTTCGCTTGCATGTTTGAAAGCGAAGGTTTTCGCTCCCTGAGAAGGAGGCTTGACATGATTAGAACAGGGGCAATATTTTTAGGACGATAAACAGGCAAAGTGCAACAAATATTTTCATAAGGGACACTGCCATCACAAACATATGTAAAATGGATGTTTTGGAGATGATTCGATAAGACTTGTGGCTCTGGAGCGTATCATTTTCATGGAAGAAGTCACTCAAACTAGATTTAGAAAGTTATCAGCTCATGATATGGTAAAACAGAACTAGAATTCGTTCACATGATATTATTGACTGTTAAATACATGCATCCAGTTTAGAGGCCACTTAATTTTCCACCAGATGACGTGAACAGAAAATGCCACTGCTTACTGATCCTCTCTCCAAAAATCAGGACTGATCTTAATTGCCTTCATCATTTCACTAAATGGTTAATGACAGTGATTTAATACACACAGAGCTGCTTGAGTGTGTGCACCCTCCAACAGCTGTGTGTGTGTGTATGTGTCTAACTCATGGTGCTCAGTCGGCTGCTGAGTCTTTGCTTTGATTTCCCTGCTCCGGCATGTGCGAGGACTTAGCGGGCCGAGCTCCCAGACATCTGTTGGATATTAGGGGCAATAACAGCTGGGCGGACCTCAAACATGGTCACCCACTTCACCTCACCGTGTCTCTGAGGATAACCCCAGCTGCCTCACACTCCAGATGACAAGTGCCCGTTCATCGGCCCGCTGAGTTCGGGGCCTGCCGACGAGCCAAGCACCCTTGGCTTCCAAACAATCCATCAGAGAGCCTCTCCTCCTTCTGTTTCTCTCTCCCTCTGACTTTCTCCTGCTGTGCATGGGAACAAAGTGGGTGGTATACAGTGATTTCACCGCGATAATATCCCACCGTGTTTGATTTCCCATAATGTGTCAGCTTGTTGTTGAAATAAATTTTGGCTCCGTGGTGCTTGTCCGTCAACCGCTCCTCCCGTGGCTTTTCTCCTTTAAAAGATCGGGGGAGAGAGGTCGGCCATGCAGGCACATGTTGAGGTCACACTTTTATACATTTCCAAGAAGTTGTTCTTCTAACTCAAGTATTGCTTGTGTGATAAATTCAACATATGTAACAAATAACGGGGGCTAACACATTCTTACCCATACTAATGAAACCTTCAATTCATAACTCTTGGTTATGCTAGGATCGTTAGCTTAAGGTGGCTAATGTTAGCAAACTTTAGATAATGTAGATAAGACTGATAGACTCCTCTCACCTTGTGCTAATGTTAAACTGCATTTAAGTGGACTGCAGCAGTGGATGAAGGCTAATGCTGGCAGACTTTAAATAGGAACTGTTGTGCAACTGATGTTTTATGACTTTTCTACTTGGTGTACTGTTACACTTTGTTTAACCACTTTGTTTCCTTTGTCCTTTACATAGTTAGATTTAAGGCTGCACAAACATGTTTGAAGCTGCACATTTGTAACAATACTTGTCTTATGAGCCATTACTTTTCTTGTGAACGAGATCGTGTAGAATCACCTTGTTTTGTCAAAATTATTTGAAACTCAATCTGCCCTCTAAACAACTACAGCTATGATGAGCATTTGCCAGATGCACCAGATGTTCAAAGTTCAAACTTAGCCAAGTTATAAAGCAAGTGTAGATTTATACATCATTAAATTAAAAGGGTTGCACCAGTCATACAATGTCTGACATTGACATCAGTTATTGAATATTTACAGCTACTAACTGCCAGGGGTAACTGTCACTTGACTAACGTTAGCTTGATAATGCATTAACCATTAAACGTCGACGACAGATCTGACTTCATCAACATTTTGTTTTATAATGAAACAACTTCAAAATATTATGTTAGTAGCTCTATACCAGGTAGGTCGGCATGAATGTATATTTCTCATGGATGTATTTTAAGACCTACTAACATGTGCACCCTCAGCCCTGTTTTTTTTCAAGTGGTCACTTGCGGTATTGCAACGCAAAATCCCCTACAGCCCAAAAAGTATTTCTTCCACAGAGCACCAATGTAAAAGAGACAGTTGACAGGACGCCTCGGCTATAAACACGTGCAATCCTCACTCTTTACATTGTATGTTATATTTTGCATTATATCACTTAAAGGTCAGAAAAATCTTCTCTGTGTTATGGGCCATTCACCAGCCCAGCTGGGCCAGAGGTGTGATGGGATTAGAGCTGCTGCACATGTTCAGTGCACCACATATCCTCAGAAGTATACCGGACGTTAGAAAAGCTTTTGGTGTATGCAGCAGGTGAGCAGTTCTTACTGGACTGAATAGCTCCCATTTTTGGTCTTGTATCCAAGACTTATAACACATCCATGACAATTCCCCTCATTCTGAACTGAATACATACAATTTTCCCTGAAACACATTGGTAAATAAAAAATAAAAGTCATATCTACATTTACAAAGGATTAGCAGTTACATGTAATATAATGTTTGGACCTTTAAACCATAATTTTTGTGAGTTATGAGTTATAACTTGTTGATGTTTTCTAGCTAACGATTTATGAATGAATAAATACCTTTACCTGCGAAGACATTCCCACGTTTTAATGGCAGATTTCAATTTAGTAAATCACTAGTTTGAAACTACCTAGTAGTTACTAATTTGGAAATAAATTACACAAAGAATTAGTAATGGAAGAGCTGGTGCAACCCAATCCAGACTTTTTTGCAAAGTTGCATGTAGCAACCTTAAAAGAAGCAGCTTTAAAATGGACAGTAATAACTAGATCAATAACTACATTCATGTCCAATTCGTTTCACTTGCTGGTGCACTGCTACACTTGGACCAGCATTTTAAGACGTACCCTTGCTGCATTTTGGGTGTCGTTATGGAGTCACATTTTATGACCTTGTGATTAGTGTTTTTATGGCGGTAGGGAGGTCTGCAGATGGTCTGTGTAAACTTGTCACACTGAGGGGCTCTTGTCGGGAGGCGAAGGAGAGAAGGAGAGCTCTGTTAAAACCTACAGGAATATAAACAAGAGATGGAGTGCCCTCTTCTGGAGGCTTTTACATTTCACACCGTGGATGATGTACAGTACAGTGGCCGATGATCTTGTTTGAGACAGATTTTAATGAGTGTGACGTTTTGAAATGTGCAAATTACCAGAGTGTAAATGTTACAAAAACATGTCAGGGTTAAAGACGTGGAGAAAGCAAACACTACTAGTAGTAGTTAACAAGAATATTAGGGCATTAATCCCTGCACTTTGGCAGAGGTGTAAATCTGCCATAATGACTTAACTCTAATGGGGTCTACACATACTGGTAGTTTTGCTTTTATTATTTTTAGCAATTTTTTATTGTCTCTGAAATTTCAGTATAACCTCAATAAAAGGAAGCTAGAAGTAAATAATCCTGTCATACTAGTAAAAATTTAATATATTAGATTTTTTTTCATTATCTATTAAATCTTTTCTCAATTCATCATTTAATTACATACATATAACTATATACTGTTAGAAAATAGTGATAAATGCTCTTACAGTTTGAAATAGCTTGTTTTGTTTCATAAGCAGTTCAAAAACCAAAAGCTATTCACTTTACTATAAAAAAAAGACCAAGAGAATCTGAAAGTACTCACATTAAAGAAGCTAAAACCAGTGACTGTGAAAATTGCTGTTTTCAGCTCTATATTTCTTTAATAGAAAATAGTAGCAAAGAAAACTATTCACAGCAGGTTTGCCATTGTATTTTGGGTGAACGAACCCTTTTAGATTAGCTGCTGACATAACCAATTTCATTTGTCTGCATTTGATTTCAGATTTGAGATGTGGATAATTTAGCTTTTACAGTAACTACATAAGTAATTGAAGCTGTGATTATATAAGCTGCTTCCTCTTAGTGAAAAGAGACTGCAAGTGTGTGTTCCCAGATCTGATGACTAGTTTTAAACAATGCTGCTGCCCCAATAGCTGGTATGACAGAGGTCCTGTTGTCTTAGAAATACTGATGACCCCTTACATCCTGCACAGGATGTGTTAAGCGTTTTACACATTATGTGTTAAGCGTTTCGCACATTCTTCAACTTCTAGGCTCTAGTTTCACCCATTTGAGTCTCTGTTTCACACATGTACTGAAGTATTGTTGTGGGATGATGGTCAACAGAAACAAAGGAGAGGCTTTTGAAGGCGAAAACTATAAATCAACATCACGGTTTTAAAATCGCTGTATTATATAATTGTTTTACTTGTCAGTTGCCTTTAAAAAGAATATTATTACACACATCGCTTAAGATTTGATGTCTGTGTTTAAGTCTTGAACTTTTGAACATACCGAGGGTGATTTGAGTACAGTTTTCCATTTGTTATGCTTATTCAACTGTTATGATGTTTGACAATCAATTGAAATGTGCCTCTTTGGGTGCAAGATGAATAATTATTTGTCTATCCTCTCTTTTCCTCTTCATCTCCTTCTCTGAGCTGCGCTCACAGGTACAGTAGATTATGCTGCAAATTGCTTCAAATGGTAACACATGACACACTGACGGGATTCATTTTACCTTCTATGCTGTAAGCATTTTATAACTGAAGTTATTTATATATGTTTTCAAGCTTGTTTTTATTTGAGCACTCTTTGATTGAGGCAAAAAACACGAGAATGTTTCTTTACTCATTTTCAAAGCCAATTTTAGGTTACTGTCACGGTCTATGAAAACCTTGTACCTCCAAAATGCCAAATAAAAAAAAAAAAACCCAACCCCCTGTGTAAATGCATTGTCAGGTAATCCATTGGGTTTTTAAATGCTTTATTTTGGTTGAGAAGCAGACAAGTGCTTCCTTTATGGTCAACTTACATCTTATTTGGAGATACATGGTTTTCTTTGTACAGTGGTATACTATTATTGTGTTTGCTGCATTCATGAATGTAATTTATTTTCATTCCATTTTGTGACAATCAGCCTTCTTTTTATGACTGCTGCACCCCCTCATTTTTGGAACACAGTGGTTATACGAGTTCATAAAACTGTTAAAGCAGTGATATGCTGAATCAAATTTCATTTCACAAATCATTACTTTCAGCTCCTGCTGTTTCATTTGCAGCCCGAGCAAAACATGTCGATGAAGATGTAATGAAGGTTGAGAAACGGATGGGACATGTAAAATGGAAAATATGTAACAAGTACCATGAAACTGCTCCATTGTGAGCTATACTGGGAGTGAAATACATTTCTGGATGGGTTTTCTCTAAATGACGCACGCACACACGGAGGATTAATGGAACTTCAAACGTGTTTTTCTTTGCAATGCATCATTATGAAGCCGTGAATCTGTCAACGAGGGGAATCTGTGCGCTTTGGTCACCCGGCTGGTCCTGCAATTATTACAGGGGCACTTCAAGTCCTTTAACTGAGGGTGGAAGGACATATGGAGAAAAGATTGACCAAATTAAAGTCAGGCAACAGGTGTTTTTTTTACTACAGTTCTTTTGACATATACATGACTTTTTGCCGTGCTTACTTTTTTTGATTAACATTTTGGTTAGCGTGTTGAAAACAATAATTTCATGGATTTGTTGTAGCTGAGTGTTTAATGTTATACCATGATCATTGACCTTCAGATATGACTACTCAATTCTACAATACAAGGACTTTAAAGCAACAGTTTTGGTAACTATGTTTATTCACTTTCTTGGTGGGAGTTACATGAACAGATCAATACCACAGTCATGTGTGTGTGATGCTACAGCTGCAGCCAGTTAGCCTTGCTTAGCATAATGACTGGAAACAGCTAGCCTGGCTCTGGCCAAATGTAACAAAATCTCATCAGCACAACTCAAGCTCACTAATTAACATATTATGTATTGTTTGTTTAATCTGTACAAACAACACATTAGATGTCATTTGTTGAGCTTCAGAGGTGGCGGTGGGTGGCTTTTGTTAGCTTCCAACAGAGCCTGGCTATCTGTTTTCACTTTACTGTAATGGGGAGGAAATCGAGAAAAATAAAATATAGGCAGCCAGCTGAAAGTCTTTTTGAGTTTACTCAACTTTTAGGGTCAGCATGTTATGTGAACTGAATTTAAAGACTAATGCTGTTCATTTAATTGGACTTCTACGCATTTGTGGTTGAAGCGAGTTTCAAAGCCGTTGCCAGTCATGCTAAGCTACGCTAACTGACTGCTGGCTTTAGTTTCATATTTAGTGCGCTGACATGAGCGTCGTGTTGATTTTCTCATCTAACTCTTGGCAAGAAATCCAATAAGCGCATTTCCCGAAATATCAAACTTTTCCTCTAAGTTGCAAGAATAATTGAAGTATTGTGAATGATGTGGACGAAGCAGCTTCCTTTGATTTCTGCCTGACTTGAAAACTCAGATTCAGGTTTTTGTATAACCACAGTGCACAGTAAAACATCTCTGTATTTAGAGAAGGTCAGATTATTCAGAAATCCGTCCCAGTGCTTCTGTTTTCTGTTCGGTTATCGAGCCACTGTGGGATTTGCTTGAACACACCAGCGTTCCGCTTTGCCCATTTTGGCCACATCTGAGCCCGGCTCCCTCTGTTACCCACTAAGTGCTTAAAAGAAACCTGCTCTGCTTGTCCAGCAGCTTTCAGACTGCCAATCACAGCAGCTGCTCTCAATGTGCCCAAACTAATTAATGACAGGATTAATCTCACCAAAAGGCACCATTAAGAGCTTTGTTTCAAATGTCTCTGTCATGCCACATTCTGCATGTTTCCTCTCCCCTTTTTTTAACGGTCACTCTCTGTGGTAACCATCCTGTAAGAAAGACATCTTTAATTTGTTTGGATTCAGCTGAAAGGGAGGGATATTACATCTATATTTAACTCCGCGGTGCCTCCACTTGGACAAGCCGGCGGAGGCTAGCTTATTTTTTCAGGTGCTTGTACTTTGGAGAACGGTGAGCCACAACCTTGGAGATTTCCACTCCGCAGAGCCACGCTCACTCCAGAGCACAGACTTCTGGGAAGGCAGTGTGTGTCGGCAGGGTTTTGGCGATGGATGGTGGATAATGACGCAACAATTAATCATGACATGGTCCGTTAATGCTGCGGGGCAAGAGAGTGTGCTGGACATGGAAGATGGCAGTATTCGTATAAACATGGATCGATGAGGACTGCTAATTTACAGTGTCCCGTTAACACTCGTGAGATCATCAAGTGGGTAGTTAATCACGCTGTGGATCTATTCCCTGTTCACGCAGGCACCTTGTCATTCACTCTTACTTTCTTTCATTAATATTGATGCATTTACATAAAAATAAAAACTTTTCTTGCTGTATTAAGCATTTTCTTTCACCCAGAGTGAGAAACATTTTGACAGGATGTCAGGCTCTTAACTGACAATCCCACTGTTGCACCAATTAAAACAGGACTACAGGACGATGAATGTAACCATTGAGAAGAGACAAATTCTCTGCTTAACAAACAGAGTTTTTTAGGGTACTGATGCTATATGAACACGTGAAGACATATATTCTCCACACCGGCATCATCACACATGAAAATATAAATACAAGCTGTAAAGTAGTGAAGTAAGGAAAGGAACATGAACCCATCCATCCATACATCTAGCCCGGCCATGCTGTATGATCAGAAATACCAAAAAAAAGTTGTGCTGTGTAGAAGCTGTGACCAAAAGTGGCAAAAAATTATAAAAATGAGATCCAGGTTGTGAAAAACAGAATCTTTCTTTAAAATACTTTGTACGGGAAAGCATCTGACAGCGATAAATAAAAGTCCCTAAATACACTGAAAAAGTCGTTGTCTTTCACTGAGGACTCAATTTATGCTTTATTACCTTTTTTACCTGTTTTATATCATTGTGAAGTTCATCTTTATAGGTTTTACTTGGCTGACAAAAGATTTGCCTGGCAACTTTTGTTGGTGCTTCTTTTTTTTAAATCCTGTAAAAATGTTGTTTTAAACATAATGAATGGCGGTGGGTTGCTTAAACCTACAACTGATGCTGATTTCTGGTTCTCTTGTGGGCAGAAACAACACGTCAACTCAACAGTGACATATTAGTTAATCTACATTGTCAAAAACAAATTATAAATTATACTCATTATAGACTAATCAGTAACCATAGTTTGCAGTCATGCTTTTATTATTCCCTCCTGGGTTCCGGTTTTCAGTCTTTCATGTCATGTTCCTCTGGTATACTAACATACAAGGAACTCTTCCAAACAAACAGTGGTGCCACCCGACTCTCAACTCCTTCACTTCAGTAAACATCTTGACACTCGCAGAAGGTGCACGACGGGAGAAAAGCCAGACTGGTTTTCACGCTACTTTCTGGTTTTACCTTCCTTGAGTGAGAGACAGAAATATAAAGAAAAGGGCAGAAGGTAGGGCGGAATGAGGGAGAGAAATGAAAGAAGGAAGGAATAGTAGGTAAAAAGAAGGAAAGGGAAGGAAGGACGGGATGGGAAAGAAAGGAAGACAGGATGGGAGGGGAAGGGAATGAAGGGAAAGGAAAGAAATGAGGAAGGAAGGAAGAACAGGACGAAAGGAAGGTATGGTATGGAATGAAAAGAGAAGGAACAAGAAAAGGGAAAAGGAAAAGAAAGGAGAGAAAGAAAGAAATGATGGAAGAGGAGGGGGAAGGAAGAGAACAGAAAGGACAGTAAAGCGAAGGAAGGAAGGAAAATATTGAAAGAAGGTATGCAGTGAAAAGAGAGGGAAAGGGATGGGAAAGGAAAAGAAAAAAGAAAGGAAGATAGGATGGAAGGGGGAGGAAGTGAAAAGAAAGGATAGTACATATTTTTTAAAATGATAGGAAGGAAGGGAAAAGACAGAAGTTAGGAAGGAAGGAAAGGGAAGGAAAATGAAAGGAAAAGGGGAAGGAAGGAGAAGATAAAGAAAGGAAGGGAAGAAAAGGATAGAAAAAAGTGAAGGGCAAAGGGGAAGGAGAGGCAAGGAGGATGGGAGACAGCAAGGGAAGAAAGAAAGACAGCGATGTGACAGAGTGAATGGAGCAGACAGACGGACAGACGGACAGGAAGGTGAAATAGTGATTCGGGCAGAGAAACAGAGAGTGGGAGCCGCGGTGTGGCAGCATGTTTGTACAGCTGAACACAAGCTGAAGAAGCCCAGGCCCCTCTCTCACACTCCATTAGGCCCTAAGCTCCACGGAGTGCTGCACTCAACACATAAACAGCCTCCTGGAAAAGCTCCGGGATGTATGGGAGAGGCAGGGGGACGCCAAGCTGGCCAGCAAGAAACAACAACTGCCTTTTCACATCGGCACAATGCCTTCAAATTACAGGGAGAGGCTGCGGAGACAAGAGATGGAGACGGAGAGGCTTGGCAAGAGACCAGAGGCTTCATCTGTCAAAGTTTCTTCTGCTTATTTCACACTTACAGCAAGAACAGAACCAAACACAAAGATTAGAGCTTTAAGTAAGCTGTAATTACTTAATGCTGCTCATAGCTAAAAATCAGATTAATTCCTAAATGTCAAATTTCCAAGATCCAAGAAATACACTTAAAAAAAAAAAAAAAAAAAAGGCACCATTTATGACCCTGAAATCTAGCATGAAGTTATACAATATTTCAGATAGTCTTCGGCACCAGATGATGTTTGAAGTTGAATTTAGCAGCTAGAGGGTATGAATGCTTGCACCGTCAAGTGATTTTGTCTTATAGTGGTTACAGGTGTCATTCGGTAGATGGTATTGTACAATTAACTGTAACAATTATAACCTTGATTCCAAAGTTTGGACTCCAGAGACGATAAAGTCAATCCACAAGTTAAAAATACACTAAAAAATAAGAATCTTTTTTCTGACTTGTCTACAGATTGTACAGCTGAATTATCAAATGAAGAGGAGAAAGACAGCGTTCTTGGTAAAGTCACGCTTTTTTGGTAGTCAAATCTAAAATAACTGATGATTTTTTTATCTCCGTGCTGCAGTGAAACCAGGGAGAGTGAACCTAAAGAGCAAAGTTGTGGCTGGGCAGCTGATCAATGAGCTGAAACTCACAATGAAGCTCCGTAAAGCCGAGGGGAGCTGCCAACCCAGGTGGTATTTCTCTGTGAAAGGGGGTCGCTCGTAGTGATGATCCCACATTGACAATTTTCACGTCGTACACCTTTAGTATAAAAATATTGTACAGACCTTCTTTAAGTGTTTCATTTTTAATATTTTTGGAACATTTTACGACTTTATTTGATAGCCGACAGCAGAAAGATGACAGGAAAAGAAGGGGGAGCGACAGATGAGGAATGACATGAAACATAAGTCCCCAGTTGGACACAAAGTGGGGACTCCGACTCCTTAACCCTTCAGCCACCTGGGAACCCCTTAGTACTTAACTTTTAACCATTTGAACAAGGAAATCCATCATGTATTATCACAAACACACACATGAATACATGCAGACATACTTTCTGCACAAGCACTCAAGGAAGCACGCACTTGATCTGAGTGGATACATGTAGTGGGTGTATAAGCTACACTGTACTTGTTGTATAAACATGCACATTAATGCACACCCACAAACACGCCTCGTGTAACTTGTAACACACATACACACTCGTAACCCACCATAGGGCTCCTGTCAAAGTGGCAGGCCATGTAAACAGTGTGAGTTGATGTGAACAAGCATCATGCTGCACAAAATGTGGAGTCGCCCAGTGCAGTCGGGCTTTGGGTGTTTAGGTCCTGAAGCTGTGAAGCTTCAAAATCAAGTTAAAGGCTGAAATTGAAGCCCAACCTGGCAACAAACTTCAGGTTTTCGACATTACATCCAAGTCAATGCAACGACTAGAGAGAAAAAACAATGCATTTCTGTTACACAAAATTGTGTAAATTATTCCTGTTTTTTCTTTTCTTCAGGCATCTAGAAGTCCTTTAGCCAAGAAATTAATAGAAGTCAATGTCTGGCCAGAAAGTAGAGTACAGAGAAAAAAATCCAAAATACTCAGCAATAGTATGATGTATATAATTTCCGGTAAATGAACTAAAACATACAAAAACCCAGATTATCTATTTTTCTGCAGGTATAATATTTCATGATCAGGTGCATTAATTCTTGGCCTGGTTGCTGTCAATCTAAGGGAGCTGTGTCACAGCTCTACCAACCTCCCTGCACTTCTGCCCTTCTCGCCAAACCAGATGAGCTCCCCTGCTTCTGGGTCAAGTGATGCGAGGGAACAGATAAGTTTGGGCCGGAGCAGGGAGAGACTAAACACTCTCACAGGGGAATGTCATTGTTTTGGAGATCTTCAGGAGGGTTTTTATGTACTCAGCTGCTCTGTGGCTGCCCTGCAGCATCAGTGCTGGATCCCAGGTCCATGCCGTTTACTGCTTTTCTTTGAGAATTTTCTTTTCTTTCAGACTTTATGGATGTCAGTCAGTCTTGCTCTATTGCTCTTAGTCTCCAACGACCATTTTCTTTGAGATTTGTGTCATTTCATCCTGTTACAGTATTTTTTTTCATTGCTATTACATTTTCTACAGACATTTTTGGTCCCCAGACTATTACTCATAATCACACTGGCAATTCTCTAACTTTCGGCAACTCTTCTAACTCAATGAAGTGCCACCATGAGGTTCACATTTGAGGCTTTCAGTGAAATATCTCAACAACTATTGGGTGGATTGTAAAGACATTTAGTACACATGCACGTGCATGTTCCCTTCAGGATGAAGTGTAACAGCTTTGGTCATTCCATCTACTGCAGCGCCATTATCAGGTCAACATTTTGTTTTGTTCAATAATGCAATACCTGCTAATTTAACTATAGCTCCATCAGTGTCAGCTGTGCTTTACATTTAGCCAATTAGAAAACGTTAGCATCTTAACAGACTAAACTCAGATGACAAACATTGACAGACATTACACCCGTCACACATCAGCAATTTTACCATCGTTATTGTGGCTGTAGACGCTTTTTACAAGCTTTTTTAGTTTAAGCCTCCTAAATTTCTGTTTTTTATGATCATTAACAGACTTTTTTGGGTTTAGACTGTCGGTTGGACAATTTAAACATGTCAACAAGAGCTTTGGAAAAACTGTAATGTGCATTTTTTCTGATGTTTGGACGAGAGGATAATTGGTAGATCAATCAATCTGAATACTGGAAGTAAGTATTGGTTGTAGTTGCAAAGTGGACTAAAAATGTAGCCCCTTTATGCTGGTGAAGACTAGAAAATGTTGATGGTGACTAGTGACAGATTACATTTACTCTGTTACATGTACTCTAGTTAAGTTTTTAAAATAAACTATACTTGTAGCTGTTTTGTAGCAGAATGGTTTTTACTCTTATTTGAGTACATTTTCAATAAAATATATGTCCTATTGCTTCTACAATAGACCTACACTGATGTAATAAATCGCATCTAATGAAGTTACTCATACTCTTACATGGTCTAAGTGGTTATTTTTACTTCTCCTTGGGTCAATGTAATTATAAAGTAATGATACTTTTACTCCAGTGCTGTTTTTGTTTATCCTAATAATGAATTCTTCTTAGTGCAAGCCTTCGAAACAAAGGCCTACTTTCCTCAGTGCCTCAAATGCTGTTTTTTTTTTTTTCATATGATCAAGAAATATCAAGGTACCATCTTCTCTTTCCCACAAAGCAGTGCAGGTAATCAGAGGAAAAGGGTGACAATGCTCAGTTGTTAAAAATCCTAAACAGACCAAGTGCTTCTTTCACAACAGGGATCATATTTTAAGGCATTCCATTAGGACCTGGCACCCTCTCAATCTTAACACATGTCACATCTTTTAAAAAACACATATCTATCACAGGATGGAGGCGTTCTGGATACGGGACCCGTATTAACACTCCCCAAAAATTGGCTGATTTGTTATGGGTGTACGTGCAGGCGAAAGCAGTTGTATTTTGCAGTTTGAGTCAAACAACGCCTCCTTCAGACTTTTCTCAAATTGTAGCTGGTTTGATTAATGTTGACCCTTTGGCACGACAAAATACATATATGTTCTAAATGTGTGCTTAGCATGCAAGGTATGGCTACAAAAGCTCCTCCACTTGTAGTATGAAAGGCACCTGAGACACACCTGCACGTTTAAGCCAATAAATCTGAAATCCAACAGACACAAAGAGACGTTTCTGCTTCGGAGAGTCCTAGAGTTTCATTCACAGTCAATAGAAAGGTGTCCTGATTGAAGCTTTATGATAAAGACGTCAACGACCCAGCAACTGACCCCACACTCATTCTTCTCCTCACACACAAACCCTCAGGACGCCTCCACAACTCAAGTCCGGCGCTTCCAACAGCAGAGCCAGACATGTGATGTGCCGCAGCGCTGTGACGAGGAGAGCGTCGCTCGAGTGTGACGGCCAAAGAGATGACTGTTTTCCAGCGGTGTTGGTGGACTTTTTTAGACGCTGCAGCGGGGACCACACAGAAGAAATGGCTTCTCTCCACCGGCTGACTGATGATTAAGCGAGACGTAGTGTATTTTCCTATGGCTCCATAAAGACACAAGCTGGGAGAGCTGTAAAAGACGGTGCAGAAAGACAATCGCCTGGAAATAAATAAAGCAGAGTGGGAAAAGAGGGGCGAACACTTTGCTTCTCACCAATAAAATCCAAAAACTGGCCACTGTCTGCATTTTTCTTTGAGCGCTTATTTATTCAAATGTCTAAGCTTGTTCGTCATCCATTGTTAACTGAAACTGAGTGTTTCATTTAGGTAAAATAGCTGGAAAGCAACTCACAAAGCATTGAATTTATGCCTGCAGCTGTGCGAGTATTTGCTTGTGACTGAAATCAAAGAGTAAAAAAGTAAACAAGGAAGAAATAAGGGATTATGTTTAAAGGATTATGAACTTTCCTTTACATATTCCAGCGATGATAAAGTGTTGTGAGATATAATGCGCCCCTATGAGCCAGCTCTTTGCAGTTCTTCTTCAGATTAATGGGCCGTGTTGGGAAAAGTGTGCAGCGAGGCATAGAGCATAAATAAGGTCTTTAAGTAGGCAGCTATGGCGGCTGTGGGCTCAGCGGACGCCTCAGTCTGCACACAGACAAAGACGGAGCTGTGATTTACTGGTCCTACGCTGCAGCTCGGCTCATGCAGATAAAAGGGAGACGCGAAGAATGTGGTCCACGACTGCATGTGATCCTCCAAAGTTACATAAACCCTGAGCAGTGTCAACGGAAAAGTTTCACCTCAAAGTCACTTGAGCACTTGGAGAAGTTTTGATGCTTGCCCAGACAGTGTTTTACTTTTTGTTTTCTGAGGCTCACAACTAGAAACAAGGTCATGGATCCTGTAAAGTGGCTGCTTTGTTGGTTGGATGATGTAGACCGTCTGGGTCAGAGCTTAGCCTCAGATGTAACCCAATCTTAACCCGTATTTTTACTTTCAATTTCAGTGCAGCTGTGCAACTTAAGCCAGCTGTAACATAAAAACAAAGCTCTTCAGCTGGCGGCTTCACAAGTCTCCCACATACAACATACATTAACTCTCCTGTAACTCGAGTCCATGCAACATATGAGCTTACAGTACCTACTGTATTGCTGAGGTAGGGGCAATGTCCTGATATTATTAATCGTTTACTATTTTTGGTCATTGGAAAATGTGGTTCTTTTGGGAATCTCATAAATGTCTTTGAAAATGGATAGCTTGCCTTAAAATATTATAAATTAAATGTTATAAATAAAAATGTAAAATGTCCATCTCCTATTTGTACTATGTTATGGAAACAGGCCTCCTAAAAATTATAATTATATACTAATAATCTATAAGATACATTTTGAAGGAAACACAAATTCACCTGGCTTATGTTAAAAAAAAAACAAAAAACATAATAATAAAATGTTGTTGATTAAGTGTAATGCGTTCAGTGTCAACTTTTTGACACTGAACGCATTAGACTTAATTAGTAAATGAAGTTTTCTGTCTTCTTTATGTTTAGTTTTTTGGCATTAATACTTCACAAAGCTGAGGCTGGTTTTCTGCTCTTCCAGGTTCAAAACTTAACAGCATTCAGTTTTCAGTGTACAACTCATTTGGTGTCTGCTCCAACTCTCATTTCTTCATAATCAAAGCGTAAAACGTTTCTGTTTGCCACTGATTAAGAACCTGTTCATTCATTCCTCTTTTCTTCTAGATTATTCACCTTAAGCTTTTCAATCTTTGATCTTGTTCTACTATGTCTTTTTATATCACCTTGCGTTTTTTTCATGTCTTTTTAAATGTCTTTATTTTGTTATGTAAAACTTTGAACACACTTACAGTATTTGAAGAGGAGTAGATATTGCTAATAAAACAGCTAATGAGGATTTAAATAAACAAACAATGAAGTGGGTCTACCAGCTCATTTTAAGTCTGTATCATCATGAACTGGACAATTAATGAATGCAAGAATCACTTATGTAGCGTCTAAGTGAAAGTGGAAACCCTGAGACAACTTTCTGTTTCTTAAATGTGTCATATACGCCAGCTGCAAGAAAGGTACAAAATTACAAAAATCCTGTAGAAAAAAAACATTTAGTCTGCAGATGTGTTGGTGACTCATCACAGACGAGTAAAAAAAACAGATGATCTGGTGCAAACAGAAACACACGAGTGCTTCAGATTCCTTTATGGATTCCTTGAGAAGGAGGAGGTGAACTGAACAGTTGAGTTAATTTAGCACCGAGAGCAGGTCTTGTTTTAAGTAACCCTGAAACAATGAGAGCAGATGCTCGCAGCCGCAGCAGCTGGGTGCTGAATGCTGCAGAGATGTTCAGGGTGGAGAGGTGACCATATTGTGACATACTGCACTGGATAGGAGTCAGCGCACTTGATCCATGAATTTAAGAGCTGTATAGCTAATACCACCCAGTGAATACCACACACAGCTGTGTTGCTGCTGCTGCTGCTGCTGCTGTGGAGGGCTGACGCACCGACATGCCTTCACCAGCAGAGTGATAACAGATGGAGATACGGGAGTCAGAGCTTCTAATCCACAGGTGTTATGTGGTGATGGTGAACTTGTGTAACCCCTCACACAGAAGGAGAAGGGAGATGTTTAAGTGGTCTTATCCCCTCTTCAGATGGTAAATATATCACAGCCCAGATATGAATGTCTCAGCTGGTTTATAAACAGACGGTAGATCAGCTCAGACATTATTATCAGTGTAGGTCTGTGATGGCACCAAAACAGTCAGAACTTGCAGTTGCATGTGGACTTCACTGATTGTTTACTTTTTATGTTCCACGGAGTAGTGCAACATGTTGGCTTAGCTTCACTCTCATGTCTGTTCACTTTATCTGAAATGACCACCAGCAGCCAGTTAGCTCCGAAGTCAGTGCTCCTGGCAAACAAATAGTCCCACACAGAACTTCTCTGTAAAAACCACAATTTGTCTTTTTCACACTTAGTTTTGGTATTAATCAAACAAATGAGATACGAGTTAATCACGGAGGTGCTAACAGATGAATTTTGTTAGCTTCACACAGAGCCAGGCTAATATATAATATAGTTCATCGTACAAACATAGTGGTTTAAATCTTCTCATGTAACTCTCAGCAAGAAAGTGAATTTCCCCAAGTATCAAACTATTCCTCTAAGAACTGAAGACTTCTTCTATGCTTTTACTGAGGTGGAACGTTGAATAAAGAACCAAAACCTCCTCCAGGGTGATCTCACATGACGGGGCATATCTGCTTATATTTAAGTAAAACATTGCTGTAATTCTTGGCAGTAAACATGATGTAAATGAACCTGCTCTCCAGCTCTGATTCCATTTTTAAGCGGTGTCGAAGAATCAGTCACCAGCACCGCAGAAGAGATCTGCCAAGCGAAGGAGGTCTTGATTTAGTAATCAACTGAAATAACAGCGGAGGGCCAAACAGATCTGTGTGCTGACGGATCACCATGATGAATGAATATGGTGATGAATGTTGTTAAACCTCACTGTGATTGGTTACAGGTCGACTCTGCTGTTACAAATGACTTCACTTTTTTCGAGGGACAAATATTATCTTTTCAAAGTGGAATGCTTAAAGTGCAGAAACAGAGGGGAGCAACTCCTGCAAACTAGACGTTTTTTCTTTAGAAAAGTCTTGGCAGGCTGAGGTGAATGCTGAAGGATTTTATGTTGTTTTATGTACGTGCTGATACAGAATATTTTTGAAGATATGGAGACTATGTAGTGAATGTTTTGAATGCTGAAGCAGACGTAGCGAAGGCCTTAACATTTGATAATATAAGATACAGACGATGAAGCACAAGATCTGCTTAATACAGCTTTAAAATGTTCCCATTACCACAGTCTCTCCCTTTCTTTTCTATCATCTTATCACAGTTATCTTCTACACTACGGCTGTGCTGATGAAATTTACTTGTACTATCTACTTGTATTCTACACCTGCGATCTGATGAGATGAAAATCAAGAAAGCTGCATAATATAAAATATAAAAGACATACTAATAAGCGACACACAAATTAAATAAACAAACAAACACTCTATACACTTTAGTCCATTGGTCCAGCCTACATTACGAGACATTAACAAACTATCACTTTGCAGTTTGTGTCGAATAACCACTTTTACAGAGTACAAAGTGATGACTGTACACCGTCTAGCTTACTGCTGAAATATTTATTAGATAACGAAGTTTCAGTGTAAAGCATAAGAGTCCAGAACTTCATTTCATATGCTGAAATCTAGTATAACAACTTTTGGACAGTGGAGGAAGTACTGAGTTACATTCCTATACCACATTATTCAAGTGCTTCATTACAAGTGAAAGTTCAGCATTTTAACATACACAAGTACTATCAGAGAAATGTACTTGAATTATGAAAAGTTCTAATGATTACAGAATGGCCCTATTCAAGGTGTTATTATGTAGTGAGACAGGATTATTATCGTTAAGAGTGCATCAATGTTTTCATGCTGCAGATGGTCAAGGTGGAACTAAATCTGCCACTTAATATACTTGATAGTACACTGTACCTTTTGTTCCCTTGTGCTGTTAGTTTCTTACATAGTAAAGGATCATATTTTATATATGTTTTGTACTTAAAACAACAATCACCACAGAAACTAGTAACTATAACTAGTACGCACACAAAGTACGATACTTCCCTCAAGTAACTCTAATCTGTACAACGGCACTTGAAGAAATAGTATCACAATGTTTTTATAATGCGTTCTCTCCTCTGTATTCAATCAGGGTTGATTGGTGCAGATAGTACACATTCCAGGAAGCACTTTGTTAAGTATGGCTAGAATCAGCAAGCCAATTATCTTTTTATGCCACAGGCAGGAAGCACAAGATGCACACACAAAGGTACATTATACAAGACATACACATAACCAGGAAATCATACAGCAAAAGTGGAGCTCATCTTGTGTACGCAGACATTCACATTATGCAGTTATACTGAGCCGAAAGTCTTCCAACCCATACATAAAGTGTCTTTATGTATTTTTTTATGTGTGGGCCTCTTTGGAAGCCTTATATTCCCCTTTTAACATGCAATTTTAGAAAATGACTAAATAATAGTAACATTATGGACAAAGATTTGTGGGTTAATGGTCGGTAGATTTTACTACTTTAGAAGGGAAATTAAGAAAATTGTGCAACTTGGTATTTCCTTAATGGTTTACCCTCTAATTGGGTTTTTATAATTGCATTGGGTACAACACTGTGGCCTCCCTGCTGTTCTCATCTAAAACAAAATCCCATCACTGGTTGTTCTAAGTTGTAAGTGCCTTGTAACTCAGTTCTCTGGATTCAAACGGATACACTACGGAGTTATGTAAGCTATAAAAGAGATTGCTGTTGGGGATTAATTTAAGAAGATATGCTGTAAGGCTGTATTGAATTCAAAGCACATACGGTATGTTATATCCAGACCTGGAGGGAGATTGTGTTATTATCATGTAAGGCAACGTGCCCACAATATGTAATGTAGCCACAAGAGGGGGCCAAAGGACTCGGATTAGTTCTTGTTCTCTCATGAAACACAAAAATGCCTTTTATCTCAACAAGTTGTATTTTATTCATGGAAGTTGTGTAGAGTGTGTCTGGGAGTATTTTACACGTGCAGTACTATGTAGAAAACTGCTCAAGTACTACAGTACAGCACCTACGGCCGGTGCTGTACTTAAATCACTGTAATAGTACAATAATGCCTCAACTGAACATAACTAGTAGCTTAAAGTGCAGGTAAGAGTAATATGACACCCTCTACTACGACAGGGCACACCAGAATAACATATAACATGATTAAGTAATGATCCCTGATAGCGTTTGTCTGTATAAACATATGAATAGAGTATAGCAACAAAGTAATTAGCAGATAATATCAAATATTATGAAATATAATAAATCACGACTATAGTACAATAAAAATAGCGCAATAGATGACAAAATGTAATAAATATTATAAGTATTTTAGGTGCAGAAAAAGACCAAATAAGATGATCACAATATCAGTTAGACTGAGTAAAACAATGTGGGGGGAGGACATGTTTCCAACAGTAGAGGGAGACATCAGCTGACGGCAGGTTCAGTGAGTCCAGCAGAAGAGCAAGTGAACAGAACTGATGTCTGATGTGTATGTACATTGTGTTTTGTTGTGAACGTCCGTCATTATTGAGCACATGATCTTAATGACAACAATGAATGTATTTCTTTACAGATTAATCACTGCTCCATGTATCAACCTTTACCCACTACTTCTACTACAAACAGCACCAACACTAC
Organism: Pempheris klunzingeri; assembly: GCF_042242105.1. NCBI lineage: Eukaryota > Metazoa > Chordata > Actinopteri > Acropomatiformes > Pempheridae > Pempheris > Pempheris klunzingeri. The sequence goes on along the minus strand of NC_092020.1, from coordinate 19,655,857 downwards.
TACTCGGCGACCTTGTGAGCTTTGAAAGGCGCCCTAAAAATAAAATGTATTGTTATTATTATTACTACACTGTACCTCTAGCACTACATTACCACTACCATTAAAGGAACTCCTACTGCCACTACAACTTGTACTTTGAGCCACAACTGAACATCAGCCACTATTACAGTGTGCTAGCACAACTATTAGTGTTACTGCTACAACAACAGCTGCAGAAAAATAACCTCTATTACCACACAGTAGTTATATACATTTACACCACCACCACAACCACCGCTACCGCATATACACCAACGATTGCTACCAACATAGCGGATGACACTAATGTAGTTACTGTTAATAAATATAGGTGAAGACTAACGATGACATCTCTTTCATGTTTTATTGTTCATTATATAGTGATTTAAGGGCTGCGTTCCACTGAAAATGTTCTGTTTTTATTCTGGTTGGAGAATTTTTGAAAAACAAAGGATCCTTTTTTTTGTGATAGATTTTACTTTGTGGGACAGAAGTTATGACTATGAATGTTTCACCAGTGCAGCTGTATGTTCGGTGACGGATAAGTCCATGTGGCAGAATAAACAACATGTCTAACTAATTAGCACTACAAGTATCACAGCTGCTACGGATCTCCTGCTTTACTATCATTTAGCACAGTCCTACTACCACCACCACTGCCTCGTTTGAAGTACAAAAAAGTTGAATTCGTTCATCCATAAAAATCATGAACATTTAAGATCTCCGAAACTAATGTTAAACACAAATCATTAGATGTAAATAAAACTACAGTATATTCCATCCACAGTCTTTACAAAGGAGAACCCTACAGTAATACAAGCTTTTTTAACGTAAGCTGCAGAAACGATTTTAAATAATCAGAGAACAGAGTGATAAGGAGGGCAGAGTATTTTAAAAGACGCTTAAATTTGACTCATGACAAGTGTTGCACATCGATTCTTCCGTCTCCCTGTGACTCTGCATTGTGCCATTATGCTATCTAATCACGCAGAAACACCAGACAATAATCTGAACACCTACATTTGCTGTGAGGAGTGCTATCAAAGTGCACAGAAACACTTGTACACACAGACAGAAGTCTCTGCTTTGCATACAAATAGATCTGATAGAGACACGAGTGATCAGATAAATGAGTGTTCTGCAGATTAAGACAAAGAGTTTAAGAAGTAGACCCAAATGAGACTGTTTCAAAGCTTCCTAAACACAGGATGCCTCAGGCAAAGAGTTGGCTGGAGCAGAGAAAAGACGCAGAGCAAAATGCAATAAAAATATAACAGATTATATTCACATCCTCTTAAATCTAATTTGAACCTTTTTAGATTCAAATCTAACATTTGATTAAATCACTGAATCTACATCTTCATCTTTGAACACATATTTTCATTATTACCCATGATGATTAGCACTGTAACGGCAATAATCAGCCTGTATGAGCAATAAATAAATGCTTATACTTATATTTTTAAAGGAATACGTTAACATTTGGGGAAATATGCTTGTTTATTTTCTTTCAAATAGTTAAATTAAAGTCTAGGTACAGTAAATATGAAGATACGGGCAGGAGACAGTTAGCTTAGCTTAGCACATAGACTGGAAACAGCTAGCCCAGCTCCATCTAAAGGTAACAAACTCTGCTGATATCATATTTAGTGTACAGAAACCAGAGTGGCCTCGACATGTCAAACCATTCATCTAAGTATTTCTTAATGCTTGTGTCAAGAATTATACTGCAGTTTCTCCTACGAATCATCTTTAACTGGTGTAAACACATAATGATTGATTGGTTGTGTAATGACAATAATAAAATAACTGACATCATGAACAATGATACATGATCACACATACACTACAAATCCTTGGTGGTTACCTGTTTCTAAACATTTACAAATCATTCGCAGAGGGTTTAAAACCAACGTGTAGAACACTCATTAGTAAGCTGAGCTTGACACTGGAACGTGAGGATCTGTCGCTTTTCTCCATTTTATATAAAATAAATATCTTTGGGTTTTGGACTGTTGGTAGGACAAAAACAGACATCTGACATTGTAGTGAAAATTGCATTTTTCACTATTTTACAACATTTCATAGACTGAATAATACATCTGTTAATTGATAAAAAGATAATATTGTCAGCTAATTAGTTGGTAATGCGCATAATCATCGGTTGCAGCTTCTTTCAACTACATTAGAGTGGGCTATAAATCCTTAACTAATTGTTTATATACAGCTTATAGGAGCAGAGCAGGAGGGGTTAAAGTAGTGTTACCTTCATGGCAGATAATAGGTGACTTCTTCCAGCCGTTGTGGTCTAAACAGCTGAGGAGTGACTCACCTCAGTCTATTACAGTGTGAAGAGATGTCGGACATGGAGAGGCACACTATTCCACAGCGTCTTTGATATTAAAATCGGATTCTTTGGAAACCTAGGAAACACTCTTAGCTCGACCAAAACAACAGTAATAATATCTGACTGCCGGTAGGAAATGAAAAACTTTTGAGAGACTGCTGTAGAATAAACAAACAGACTGTTTGAGTGTTTAGTGACAAATAGCTTCTTGGTTTGTGTCTTTTGACAGGAAAAGAGTACAGGACCACTGAAACGTCACCTCAACTCACTGTCTTCATTCATTTTAAATGTTAGGAGCACAGTACATTTCTGACCTCAGTTGAGTGAGCATGCCAAAAAATATATATGTATATAGTCCATTAGATGACATTAATTTTCACGTTTTGTCTTCTACAGACATTTGCTCAAATATGCACCAGTGTTAGACTTGGTGTTAATATAACAAATGCTTTCAATTCTTTATTTGCTGCTAAAAACTCAACACAAGTACGTAGTTTTTTTGTTAGCAGCTAAGATGCCTGTGACTGATTTTGGTTGTTGGTTGCCAATTTCATTAATATAACAATGGCCAATTCCTTTTCACCTGCTCTGTACTACCAGCAGTGGCAGGACTCCAGATAAAATACACAGAGCTTATCAGCACGTTCCTCCAGCTGCCTTCCAGTCGAGCCCGCTCTGTAAGATACACTCATGTGTATTAACACGCGCTTTCTGGATATTCGTCAGCACAACAAGCTATTCTCTTTTTTACCCGAGCGATAGTATTTTTCTTCCCACTGAGGCTCTATTGTTGTGATATGCAGCGAACAGATAAGTGAAACTTATTTGCATCAACACACTTGATATTTTGATAGAGGCCCATTTTTCTTTTGTCTTCCTTCTCCAGGAGGATTACATTTCAAGGAATTTTCATGAAACACCATTTAAGCGGTTCTGATAAGGCCTCCTTTGGACAGAGATAAGAGCCCATCCACACACGTTATTGATCTTCCTCTGACCTGTTTATGGAGGAAAAGCTGGAAGGGGTAAAGCACTTGTCAGACAGAGAGCTGTACCCCAGAGAAAAGTGGTGGAGATAGAGCTGAAGTATGGATGAAAATAAAGAGGAGACAAAAGAGGGAAAGGCAAAAAAAAAAAAAATAGAGTGGGGTACTATTTGTATCATTATAATTTATTTTCATGTGAATCACTTTGTCATTGTGTACAAAATGCTTTCTTTGATGTTTTCAAGCTTTTCTCTTTCATTGTGAACATGAAGGCAGCTGTTACATATGACACGCTCACTGGTATAGGACTGCAACTAACAGTGACTTTCATTATTGATTCATCTGTAAATTATCCTTTGATTAATGAACTGGAGCCAGTGAATATCTGACATGCTTGAAAACTAGAATGATTTACTGATTATCATTATTAACAAAATTGTTCATGACTCATTTTCTGTCAATCGACTAATCAATTAATTGACTAATTACTGCAACTCTAGCCTGGCACAAAATATATTTTAAGCAGCAAATGCATAACTTGCAATCAGAGGAAGGCTCATCTATTCATACATCCATTATTATCTTAATTTATTTTGAATACAGATTACATAAGATTACATAAGGTTGCTATTTTCAACAGTGAAATGTAAGCGATGCCTACAATCCTGCATTAAAAAAATACGACTGAAGCCCTGCAATCTCTTCATAGAAAATGTGATTATTTGTGTTTCAGTCAGTGCCCTCAGTACATAATACTTAATTAAACATAACAGGTTGTGATCAGTCTGTCTCTGAAACATCTTTGGTTAGGTCCCTGCAGCCGGCAGTGTGTCATCGCCAGCAAGCCTTTCTCCTTTTAGCAACACACTCAGTCCTGCTTTCATTCTATAAAAAAATATAATAATCCAACATCTGCTGGACAAGTTAAGCTAAATTGCCTGTGTCCTGAGCCCATCCTAAGCGTGCCTCAGGCTCACGGTACAAAACAATGAAATTGGCCCGTGGCGATCGCTGAAGCTGGGAAAGCGTTGTCGTGTCGTGGCATGCCAACAGTGCACCCTTGCTGCGTGCTAGATGGCAGATGCACACTGGGGGCCGATGCACATGACCTTCTGCTATCAGAGCAGACACGCTCATTTATCACCCACAACCTTGAATCATTGTTTTACTCAGCTTGAGCCCTTATGCTTCTGCTCACGCAAAAAATAGAATAAGTGCATTTTGGTTTGAGGCAAGAGCAGAGTCAGGCAGTAGAACTGCAGAACGGCCCTCGCTCTCCCTCAGTTTACCTCCCGTTACTGAATTCTGCTCAAAACCGTGGCCACAAAATGTGCTTCCATTTTTTCTCTAGCACCTTTTTTAATGAGGCTTTCTTTATCTGGCTGGAACAAGGGACTATTTCTACCTAGGAGGCTCCTTTTTGCTTTGTTTAGAGGAGATTGGATTATTTATGATACAGCAGGGTTACAGCTCATAAACCTAATGAGGATTCTTGGATTTGGTGTGTGTGTGTATGTGTGTGTGTGTTGTACTGATACAGACCCGAGTGATCAGATAAATCACACACTGCACCCACTGTTTTACAAATCAGCTCTAGAGTGGCAGAGCAGAGAGGAACAAAAAAAGAGCTGAAAGTGAAAACAGGCCAGTGACGTAATGTAAGAAGTGGATGGAAACAAGGTGTGTGTATCTAGTAAAAACACAGAAGATACATTTGCTTATTATTACTGCTTATGTAAGAGGCAGACCTTTATTTCTAATTTCCCCTGGTTTGTAAGTCTATATTTTAGAATCTAATTTACTAAGAAACACGTTTTCTTACTTGCTCCCATTGTAATTATTGCTAATGGAAACTCAAAGTTTACTCTTTGTCCTCATACATGAAGTTCACTTACAACAACCATCATGAGCCATTATTCATTCATCTGCTTTCTTATGTTGCTTTATTCACCATATTTTTTGACTGCCGTTGAGCCACCGCCTACGAAATGCAACATTTCCTGTGCCAGTGTTTCATATTAAAAGCCTAAAAGGGCACAGCCCTTTTGTTCGTAGTAGGCTTTTAATTTGAAACGTCTGCAGAAAAAAGTGAGAAAAGTGTTGAGTTCAATTGACCTTCAAATACTAATACTTTACTTTTTGTTTTCTATGGTCTTCATGTTTTACCACCATCTTCTTACCAGCTGTGAGTAGCTCATCCATTTCCTTTTTGCTCTGCAATGAGAGACACAAAGCTGTGTGTCCCAAATCCTAAATACTAAATCTAAGCAAGTATATAGTGTGTTCAAACTGGGAAAGTGACTTAAGTGAATTAAGTATAAGTAAAATTAGTGTGCATACGTAGCATTGGACAACTGAAATGATTATTTAGTCTAGAAAGATATTGCAAAACAAAATTAAGAATCAAATCTTAAGAAAAACATTTTATCTTTATGTGAGGTTTAATTGGCATCCTGGAGTAGCAGTTCTACTGATGTCCTGCAGCAAATGTCAGGACCACAGTCAGGTTTATTCTCGTAGGTTTATACAAGGAATCTGTATATGAAGAAGTATATTAAGAATATGTGCAATAATAATGTACTGCATCAGTTCCTGTTGGCATAAACTGATGAACTGCTTGTATAACACATGAGGCAACAGTATAAAATTAAACTGTAGTATAAAGGTAGGCTACTGTTAGTATGTAGTATAAAATTTGGACACAGCTGAAGGCACAACCAAACATCAAATGCTTTGTGACGCCGTGAAGTACAAGCAGTGTTTAAGTCTCAGCTGTAGCTGAAACGGTCCTTTAGTCTCACTAAAAGTACAGGAAAGGATGGTTTTTTTTCCACTGTAACAAAACAAAGTGATACATGCTCGAGCAGTAATCAATAATAGCATGACTCTACATAACATCGACTGTGTTTCTGTCCTGTTGTAATTCACAGCCAGTGAGCAGTCTGACAAGCTGAATGAAGCAAAGTTTAACAGCTCAATGATTAATAGTGTTGCCTGTGAAGGTATTTCAGTGTCAGCCCAGTGGACGTAAAATGATTGCGTTCCCTTAGTCAGTCTTCAAGCTTGACTGACAAACAGCCCATTTCAGCCAATCACACCCACTTCCTGCAAAACGCTCCAATTTGCGTAAATGATTCACCCAACCTATTGCTGCAGGAAAATACTGAGATGATATTCAAGGCTGCAGTTGGGCATGTAAAATGAAAAGGTTTAGTGCCTGGTGGGACAGGAGGGGTGGCAGGGGGGTAGAGAGAGAGAGAGAGAGAGGTGATGGATAGTCCAACTTCCTGCAGGAGAAAGGTTTGATTAATGGCCGTCCACTCGGCAAAACACACCAGCTGTGAGGGGAGATAAGTACCAATACAAAGAGCAAATTACTGTCTGTACTGTAATAATTAACCTCAGAGACCAGCACACACAGGAAGTACAGATTCCCTTCGAAATAGCCTCACTTCCTCTATCTCACAATGACACTGTCCAAAACACACCACAAAAAAGCAAAAACGACAACAAAAAAAAAGGGTCTCTCTTAGTGCTGAATCCTTGTTTTAGCTCCAGGATTTAAGGCTTTTTTTATGGCTGGGTGAGCTGTTCGCAAAGATGTATGAGCAAATTATTGGCTGGAGTTATTTGAAAAGAGGGAGTCCATTGTGGAAATGACTGTCGACACACTGCTGCCAAGCTCATCCCCCAGTGCAGAATGAGTATCCAAACAGTCTTCAGTGAGATATATGGAGTGGAATAATTGCTTGTCGCGTGGTGGGCAGGAAGGGATACAAATAAACTAACTTTTTAGGGGTTTGGACTCGCTGTTGTGCTTGGCTTAAGTGTTTGTGAGAGTTCGGATCCAGCTGGAGGAGCGCTAGAGCGAGCTGTGTGCGAGACGGGTAGAGTGAAAACATGCTGCAAAATGTTTCCCTCTGCAGGGTGACGTTTACACTCAAATATTTGATCAGCCTGTAGAAAATACAAGCAAGTTTGAGCAGAAAAGCAGGAAAAAACACTCCACCTGCCTGAGCCACTCACCGTGAATGTACATAATTATTCTTCATGCCTCCAGTTCCCAGGGGTTTTAAATCCATAAGCCCCCTAAAGTCTCGCCCCTCTAAAGTTAGTCTTTGATAACAGCTAATGACTGCGGCGGTGAATTCTTCAACCATAATATTATTTGAACACGAGCTGATTAGAAACATGTGCCTGAGTGTTTGAGTGTCAGAACGATTTATGGGTCTCTCTCTGATGACCTTTCCACCCACTGTATACACCCTTGTCTTACATCACTCCGCTGGACTCCCTACTGAGAGCTCGCCTCTATTTTTTTATTGTTATCACAAGTACAGCTCGGTTACTTCCTGCACGGCTTGCTCGCTCAATTCTCTTGGGGTGGGGGTGTGTGCACTTAAATACATAAGGAAAGAAGTCAGTCTATTGTATGTTAAATGGGGTTAAATGGATTTATTGTTCTGTAAAATGTGTAATCAAAGCGTCAATAACCTTTTCCCCAAGGAGCTGCTAATCCACTTAAAAGAACTTCTGTAGAGAGGAAAACTTGGCAGTTCCTTCGATTAAATCCTGGAAGATCCATAAGTGATAAAAAATTGCCTTTAACTGTTTATCAGTTTCTGATCAAGTCCTTCCTTGTATATACAGTACAATAATGTGCACAAGGGACACACTGAATCATTGGCTGCGTTATTATTTCACTAAATGTAAATAATGTACGTTCGTCTCCTCAGGTCTTATTAGATTTCTTTGGTAAATTGCACCGATCCAGTCCTGCAAAATGAATCACAGGGAATTAATGTTTGCTGCCCAGAGTGGAAATACCAGAGCCAGCTGGATAATAAGAATGAAATGCTGCAATCTGTTTCATTAAATGCCATCCAACGCTCTCTGTTCGAACCATTAGTGCACATTTATATTTCATATGGGTGGAATGCTTAGAGAGGATTTCTGTCAATGTTTAGTTTAGTCAGTATTAGAGGCTGACTGACTTTTGAAGCTGATGACGATATCATCATTTGAGTCACAATCCTCATTCCTATCATTGCTTTCATGCTTTTTCACTGATTGACAGTTGGTGGCGTTAACGCCAGGCCTCAAGGATGCACAAATGACGATTATGATGTGCAAACTTCAACTAAAACTTTGATCATGGTACGAGTAAGTCGAATGAGATAAAACAACCAAAAACACAACTATATGTATACTGTATTGAGACACAGCTCATAAATGCATCAATGCACTGTAGAGCCTGAATAACTAGTCAACTAATCAATTATCAGAAAAATAATAAACAGTTTTGAAAATCAAATTATCCTTTTTACATCATTTATGAGTCTAAAATACAAAATATTTGTTGGTTCCTGCTTCTGAAATGCGAGCATTTGCTGCTGTGTTCTGATGTGAAGATTTTACATTAAAAAACGTTGGGTTTTACTCTGTTGGTCGGACAAAATAAACGACCTGAAGATGATACTGGCTGATACTGGAATGCAATATCACCATCCTGACACATCAGTTCGGATCTAGCCGGTATCTCATAATAAGCGGTAGCTATTTATGGGTAACCAAATAAAAACATCATGTTGAGTCTGACAATTTAAGTGTAAATTCACCATTTAAAGTCAACGCTGTATCAATAATTCACAAGAAGCAAGAAATGACTTTTAAAAAACTCAGTAGAGCAGAAGATAAGCCTGTAAGACCTTTTCTAAGCTATAAATGCAAAAAAGCAATAATTAAACAAACAGATTTTGAATTGGATTTTCCTGCAGGAACGGCTTTGGTGATTAAAAGAAGCTGTTTATCAAAAAAATTCTTTCACATGGCGACAATATGGCTACAACAAAGGCATATTTCTGATACGAGATTGTTTGGCGTGGTCAGCAGACGGAAGAAAAATGATGATTGCGGTCTTTGTATTTGAGGCTATCTGGCACGAACATATGCCAGCTGAACCGCGGGGAGACGTGGATGTAAAACAGAACCGTTTACATATTGTGAGGACGGATGTTTGAAGTGGCAAAGACCTCTCGCTCTCTCTCTTAAAGCCTGACCTTTACTGCGGCCCACCAACCGCTCCACGCACTCTCGCTTCTCTCTGCGTTTATAGAGATAATCACCTCACAAACATGTGTTCAGCTCTCCAAACGCGGGTTCTTTTGGATCACACCAGTGGCACACATGTGATAAATGATAGGCCTCATTTCACTTTATCAGCCCACCAAGAGGCTGGAGGGAACATGAGGCCTTTTTCCCCCTTATTCATGGCTTTGCTGCGGTTTCTCTTACCTCAGATTGGGCGGCTGGTGTTACTGTGGGATCAGGGGGGAGGGAGGCCGTCCTGCTCCTCATGCTGGTGTTCCTTACAATCCTCTCTTATTAATGAAAGCCTCTAAACTTCTGCCTTAGCGGGAGGCAAATAGAGTTCGGCAATGCCCCAGCGACTCTCAACAGCGTTCTATCAAGACAAAGACAAGAGGCAAATGGAGATAGAGGAAAGGCATTAAAACTAAAAATAGTGCAGCATTTTTCTCCCAAAGTGAGGCAAAACTGGGTTTTAGCCCAACAGGGAACGCGATGACAATACCAAAATGCTGACATATACAGAAAAGAAAACAGCCACGTTTGATCACAGGTGAACATGAAGCTGTATGTTGATGTGAGGAGTTATTTCAGAGGGGCTGGCAGAAGTCGGAGCCTATAACAGCACAGCGGAGTCTCGGTGCAGAGATGTCCCTTTGTTTGTTTAAAGGGCAGGAGAATCGATGGCCCCGTTTTTTGAGGCATGGCTCTGACCTCTCGCGGTGGCACCTGTATCAATCACGGGCCGGCTTCGTTCTCTGCCTCACTGCTCGTCACATTTGTCTCTCGTGCTCGCGACCGCGGACGGAGGCCGTCTATCTACTCTCAAATGTCAGTCTACACTTCATGCCAGCTGTCAGCTGAGACAGAGTAATGCATAAACAGCCTTAAAATGTGACGGGAACAACTCTTGAGGAGAAATCTATTGAAGGAGGAAATTGATTTTGGGGAAAGATTTAAGTGTTTGCTGTGGGGCTGTAAGGCCAGAGCCGGAAAAGTGACAAGCCGAGCCTCTCTTTGTTGAATAAGTAATTTAATAATATTCTGACAGCAGAACAGCTCTTTCTGCTGAAATTCAAAGGATTTCCACAGGTGAATGTATTCAGATGTCTGTATTGTTTGGTGTTGCTTCTATTATCTTGGGAAATGCAGGCAGAAATTAATTGATTATACAGAACGAAAATTCAATTTCCAAAAGAAAACGTTTTTATTGATCTGCAGGCTTTAGCGAAGTTGGAACACCTGCATATCAACCAGCAGACGTTGGTATAAATGTTTCAGTCAACTAAACTTGATTATACGCCAACGATTTTTTGACACATTAATTTAGCTCATTCAGAAGTTGTCTAAAAGCCAATTTAAGTAGTTGTACGCTACACTGACAATGTCTTTTGTATATTTTGAAGCCATATGAAGTGATGGCCGCACAAAGAACATCAAAACTGATTTTATTTTCCATTTTGCATGTCATTCTAAATTTTAATGAGGCTGAACAGAAAAGCACGGTTCTTTTAGACAAGGCAAGAGATCCAGACAGACCTAATGTACGTGTAAATGAACACATCAAAGATTCAAAGTCCCCCTAAACTTTCTCATCTCATTTAAGGCTGCAGACGACTGAACAGCTGTTGAATATGTATTACCATATGCATGCACCCTCAAGAAAACAAAGTCGACCAGACAAAAATTGTCCAAGGGGGCATTTTGATGGAACTGCATGCTAACTCACCGTGGTAACAACCAGCTCTGTTTTGATGGATTGGGTCACAGTTAATCTGTATGTACGGCCAGTCCTTACGAGGCCACATTGTAATCACCCAGCCAGTTCTCAGCGATCCAGGACTCCTGTCTTGGGTTGAAAGAGAGGGATGATTCCCATTATGGAGTAATTAGTCTTGTTGTCACCGCCGGACCTTGACAGTGAATCCACTAGCCGGGGCTCTGAAGGGATTTGGGTGTTTGCTACTGCTGAATCATAATCAGTATCGCCTTTACTTGCCAAGGACGACAGCCTCAAATTTAACTTGCTTGTGAACAGCAGCACAGACATCATGGCTGTCAGCTGTGATGAGTACTCTGAGCCAAAGTTTCTGCTATAGTTTTTACTTTATCGCTTGTGCTGCTACAGTATTTCACGCCAAGGACTGATGGCTGATAAACACTTGAGGTTTGCAGCAAGTTGACACAACTAGCAATTTAAACAGCTTTAATTTAGTTTGTCTTGTTATTATCTTCTCCAGTCTGATGACAGGATACATCTGCTTTCATACATTACTGGTAGGAACTGAATCTGCTCTCCTGTATGGTCCATCAGTTATGATAGCTTCAATATGTTTGACTGAATCTTCATTATAGCTGGCAAGGGTGTAGCCATCATTAAAGCAGGGATGGAGACAGAAGGAATTTAGAGTTTAAGATTGTTTTTCCCTTTGCCATTTTACTTTGAAGACACACTGAGATTTAAAAAAAAAAAAAAATCCTTTCTGGGTCTGTGCCTTAATTTCTTAGCCATTCCAAAAAGGGCATTAACTGTATTATTGTCATGCCAGTATGTTTCCTGTTTTTATAAAATGTTTTTTTTCCTCTATTAATATTTTTGATGACCCATCTTGCACTTGGTGTATACATACATTCATCAAGTTAAACATTATTCACAACCACCAGATGACTAATCATATAAAATACGACTGACCTTATTTTGTAGCTTGTGGAGCAATGTTATGTGTCTGGAGAGACCGGCAATCAGGCAAGCTGAGTGGCATCTGGTGTCGCCCTCATGTAGGTCTTGACGTGCATCGTGGCATGACTCCATCCTTTCATATCTCCCTTCCAACAACTATAGTCACACACAAACACATTTTATATGAGAATATAGTTATAAATCAAAACTGATTATCAAGCTAAAATCCTTCTGTACATAGCTCTATCCTGTAATTTCTAAACCAAAGCTCAAATGCAAATGCATCTTAGGTGTGTACAACCGTGGACAGTGTGATCAGCAACAGTAACTTTCCATATTAGTATTACAAATTACATTACATTAAAGGACCAGTGAACCCATGCAATTGCACTTAATTTTTGGTGTTTGGACAAAACAAGCATTGTACAGGAGTCCATTTGGGGTCTGGGCCACTATAACAGCATTTCTCACTACTTTTAGATAAAAAAAAAAAATAAAGCACGAATCAATCAATGGATTAATAGAGAAAAATCCAGAATGAAAATCATTAGCTGCAGTCCAACACAAAACCAAATCTCAACCAAATCCAACAGTTAAATCCTGCTGTTACATGAATGCATGAGGAACACTAATTTAATGATATGAATATATAATAGTGCAATGGTCACAGGGGACACTTTACTGAGTTTACCTTTCAGTACATTTTCTTGATCATACTTGGATACTTTTACTTAAGTCACATTTTCAATGCAGGACTTTTACTTGTAACAAAGTATTTTTGCACCGTGGTATTAGTATTTTTATTGTAGTAAAGGATCTGAACACTTCCTCCAGTTCTCTTGCCAGTTTGGCTAAATAACATTACACTGGGATGAAAACTTGTGTCTGGGGATGTCTGATCAGTCTCACTGAGGGCTATTAACGCTGCAACTCAGGTGATCTTGTGTCTACGTATTCCTCGGCCACAACATAATGTTTTGAGTAACATAACAGCACAACTAAACTCACACTGAAAGTGCTTGTTTTTATCAAAAACAGGCTCAGGTTATTGTTAAGAGTGCCTGACAACATTACAATACTGATCCCTACAGAGACAGACCTACAAGATCCTCTTTGTTTAACCAGAAAATGGCATTTTATGTTATAGTTCTATAGTTATGTTATGTTTTAGTTCAAAGCTACCAGACTCAATTGACAGAAACAGTAATTTGACCTTGCAAAACACGGTTGTTGTTGTTGTTGTTGTTGGTCTAGTTGCTGTGAGTTTTGATGGTTTATCACGTTAGTATGGATCCCAACAAACTCTTTAAAAACACCCAACAGGCACAATAACCCAAACATACAACAAATAACCAAGGCAGGGGTAGACCAGCAACTTCAGTTGTTCGCAAAGTAAAATTAATGTTTTGTCAATGGAGTGTGGTGGCTTGGAGCCCAGCGATACAACGGGGTGCTTCTGGTTAGCGTTAAACAGAATTGTATGGATGCTTTCTGTAATGCTGTTAGACACTTAAAAAATCAATCTGAGCCTGTCAGTGGTGTAAAGTGCCACTGACAGGTACCGATACACCGGCTAAACGTTCCAGCTAGCTTAAGTTAGCCGAGTTACCAAAGTAGCTTAACTGTAACGTTACTTAAAGGCAGAAATAACGCCAATCACCACAAGCGCGATTACGACATATCAATATTAATACACATAAAGACTGTCCAATTACTGCTTTTCGGGCTTTCATTAACCTTGTTAACATTATCAGTTTTCAGACTCTCAGGTATGTAACGCTAAGGTTAGCTGCGGTCTGTGGTCCAGTCTTCTGTAGCTAATGTTAACATAAGTTAGCTAACGTTAGCCTAGCAACCGATAGCATCACTGTTACTGACCTGACACAAACTACTAGCGTTTATCCTAATGGAGAGGCACTTTCAGTTCAATATATCCACATAATTACATGTTGAAATAACTCCACAAACCTTAATAAGCGACTCTACTGTCGAGTCTCTTCTCCATTAGAAAGGGGAAGACAGGGGACAGAAGTTCAAGTCCACTGTAGTTTTACTTGCAAGGCGGCCGCCATATTGGGGAGGTCAAGATCCGCATGTAAACCATATTGAGCAAAATGAACTATGACTCAATTAATGCAGATCCGATTTTCATGAAATTTGTTTTGTCATAAATCGAACACAATAGGTGTCATATGATGTAATTAAATGTAGTTACTGGAGGCAGATTTAATCAGCTCTCCGCCAGCATTAACTTTCTGAATAGCTACAGCTTCTAATGGGACATGCAGGCTCTGATCTATCCTGTCCTATTCTATATCATTGTACAGTATAGTGTAATATTGTAGCTAGGCAATGTGACAGTGTCTAAAGTGAACTAGTGAAGATGAAAATAAAATGAAATAAAAGATTTACAATATTTGGGGCATCATGTAATGGAAACTGCCCATCCTACTGGAGAGCCGTCATAATGTGTCTTTAGATGAATGGATGAACTGACCCAATGTTCTTCTCTTAACTTGAGTCTGGGGAACAAAAATGGTTGTTTCATTTAATCAATTAATTGATTTAATTAGTTAGAGGGTTAATCTTTTGGCATAGAGCTCATTACATCTGTCCCAGTGAAGGAATTCAACATATATCCAGTATCATGTTCAGTTTCACACTTTAATAACAAAACAAATTTCATGAAACATGCAATCTACAGTAGATTTTTTAGACCTTTTAGCTCTGATTTTTAGCCCTGGAGGAACTGTTAAGCTATTTAAGGCTCCGCCATGTTCACCAGCCAGACACTGTCTGTTTCTTGGTGCTGAGCATGACGATGGCTATAAAGGTCCTTAAAGCTGTGGGGAGCTGCAGATTCAGGTAATAATTCTCTGTAGGTTCATCATTATGAGCCACCCTCTCACATTGTCACTATTACATACATTATTATAGCCATTGTAATGCACTTCTCCAGTGTATCTTAGTTATCTACTTCAATTAGGAGAAACTTGGAACAACAGATTATTTCTGAAACATGTGAGATCCAGATCCAGATTATATTAAAAGGCTGTGATTACAGACCCCCAGCATTTCTTTAGAAACATTAAATATGCTCAGATTTAACTAATGAATTGCGTCTGATGTTTTTTTTTTCAATTAAATTAGTTCAACTACCTCAAAATTGCATCTCCTCCTTTACCTTAGTTAAAGAATTCTGAATCTGAGTTCCCCACCACATAGATATGTTAACAACGCTATAAACTTAATCTTTAATCACATCACGTGGTACAGAAATCTTCCGAAGATGACTGAGCCTTAAAACTGGCGCTTAGAAGGAGCTGTGAAAAGGCTGAAGTTCATCCTTCAGTCTCCAGGGATCAAATCAGTCTGAGACCTTTGTCTTTTTCCTCCAGCCTCTCTGGTCTCTTTGCTCTTTGTCTGTCAAGTGATGGGAAAATGCCAAAAATTGACTTTTTAGTTTCTGTTCTATAAACACATCCACTTCTTTTTAACAACTGACAAAATATTATAAAAACAAAAAACTATATCTTGGTTAAATGATGTAGCTGCTTTGAATTCAACTTAAATCCTCCAAATCATCTCCAGTGAATAACATTGTCGTTAATGTTTAATATTTTTGCTTTTATTCCAGATTTCAACTCCTCGCAGTTATCTCTGCAGCATCCGTATCTCTCTGAAGTTGCAGAATATCATAAAAGTCGGGTCAATTATTTTCTCAGCTCTTAGTGAAGACTCCGGCTCTCGCCTGTAAATGGCTGTAATTGCCACATTTAAAAGGTGCAGAGTTATATTTGAGATTATGCCTCTCTGAGGATGAAGTCGATTTCCCTACAGGGTCGTCACAGAGTGGAGATAAGGATTTTTGCAGCAGGAATACTTTAGAGCTAATGTACTGTAGGTTCCAGTTTCACCCCTGTAATTCTTGTATTGATTTCAGCTTAATTATTCCTCTCCTATGAGACAAAATCCATCTGGTGCTTAATAAGAGCGCTTCATGTACAAAAGGACTCGTTCTAACTCAGTAATCTATGTGAGCAACGATGTCACCTAAAAACTGTAAATATCTATACACAGGTCTCCCGGGGTGTCATTGTGGGGTAGAAAACAAACCAGAGCTTGAGCTAGAGAGCTTATGAAAAAAAAAAAAAAAAAAATCAACATAACATTTTTGTCTCAAAAAACTGCACAAATCACAAAAGCAATTCACTGAAAATGTTAATACAGGAAGGAGGCCTCCTTGTTAGCTCTTAATTATCTATTAGCATCTAGCAGTCTGGTCAGAGTCCTGGATTTTAATGAGCTGGTGGGTACTATTGCACAGTAACGGATGAGGAAGAAACACAGACTTTAAGATTAGAGCGATCACGTCGTTAATGAATATTTTAAGCATCTGTCAGGCTGGTTTTTGGTGACGGATGTTTAGAGTTAACGTGTGGACCTGATGACAGCTGATAGATGCAAACAAATGACTTGGGATGGAAAATGCATCACGTTTGCGCTTCTCCAGAAATAAGTCACTAAAAACGTGTGAGTTTCATTTTGACATAGTTTCTTATGAGTAAAGTTTTGTCTGATTTAAGTTTATATTATGTTTAGAATGAGGAGGCTTTTCTGCTCTCGTGAAGGAAATGGTTGGAATTATGTCCATGCCATTTTAAACATAAAGTAGGGTTGGGTATGAAGAACCGGTTTTGACTGGAAACTCAGTTTTGAGGTTCCAAATTTCAAAAACACATACATTTCGACTTGGTTCCTAACTTCTGCAAATTTCAGTCGCAAAGTGAACATTTTACAGTCTGTAAAAGTTGCGGTTATCTGCCAGGACCTGCAAATGTCACCCATTTTTGATGTGTTTGGGTTGGGCAAGGCAAGGCAAATTTATTTCTATAGCACCTTTCAGACACAAGGCAATTGAAAGTGCTTTACAGGGACATAAGACACGATAAAAACAAGACACAGACACCTTAAATTGCATGTAAAAGATAATAAAAGCACAAGAAAATAAATAAGGGGCAAAGTTGCAGCTTCACTGTGGATAATGCATCAAATATTGACGTGGCAGTAAAAAAGATTCATTAAAATATGCTTCTTCACAAACGTGCTCAATCTTGGTGCTCATTGTCTTTGCACACTCTCTATTTTGGTAGAGATGGAAGTTCATACAAATGAAAAACACTCAGCTGATACGTTCGGTACCAATATTTTCTGACTTCCCAGGTTTGTTAATTAACAACATTTCGTCATTATCGCCATTATGTTTCCCTCAAAACACATTTGTTATAATATAGATGTAATAGCTAGGAGAGAGGGCTGGTTGTAGACCGGCCCCGGAACTCCTGTTAGGAACCTTTTAGTCCCTTGAGCAGGAGCCTACAATTCAAGTTGCCTCTTTGGATGAATAGCTGTGAAAGCCAATGGAGGGAGACATTTATAATATAAGAGAAGAGTTGTGGTCCATGGTGGCATAATGGGATGAAATTAAGGCAAGTAATTCAATTACCTTACTAAGTGAGTAGTAAGTTGTTACGATTTGATTTATGAACATGGAAAATATTTTCTTTCTAGAACAGACTTTGTCAACTAACAGATGAGGACGCCAAAAAATCAGAGATCTTTAAATCAGCTCCACATACACATACTCCACCTCCTTCTGTCACTTAATGATGCTCCATTTCATAGAGGAATGTACAACATGGTGCATGTATGTCAGTGTTTTATTATTCTAGTTAGATATCTACATTAGAGCGTCGATGTCAGAGCCTTCCTTGGAGAGGCGACCACATTGGATCCTTGGTTTGTCTTAACAATTTTATGTGTTCTTTGTTTTGATTTTCATGTCAGACATAGACTTTATAAATGGCTAAATGTTATAATCAGTAAATATGTTCTTCTTTTTTCCCCTTTAACCTGCAAGGAGGTCAAGATGACTCACTCTGAGGAATTTTTCCAAAAGATGTTGACCTGAAGAGGAACCCAAGAAAATACTTACAAAGAACTGGAGGAGGCATGTTGCCTATGACCTCTGAGGATCCTGGTCTCTGGTGGTGGAAGAGGAGAGACGTGTGCACAGCGCTCTAACCTTAAAACCTCTCTGGGAGGGTTTTCTCCTCTGCTGGAGATACAATCAGCCCAGAGACATCAGAAGAACTGTTGCAGACATTCATTCACACTGTTCCTGCGCCCATAACAACCGTCTGCTAAATATTTTGTTATATTCAGATGCTATTCAAATGCTTTTGATTTGTAATTGTTTTTGTTCATCATTCCTCATAAGAAAAGGGTAAAATTATTTTTTACAACAAAGGGGAAAAGAAACCTTCCCGTTGATAATTTATTAATCATAGCCTAAATATGCCAAGAATAAATGAAGGCTAAATTGTTTTTGAAATGCTTGTTCTTTTTTCTCTAAAAAGAATTAATTAAAAAAAATATCACAATCAGAACTGAGGCTTGATTAATAGAATCAGAATTGGAATCGCTAAAATGAAAACAATACCCAACCTGCAAATTTCTTTTTTTCTAAATACTGAAAATGTCCACAAGTAAGTCAGCATGATGTCGCAGCGAGGATTTTTCAACCTCAAACAGAGACCAGTCTTGCTGAAGCAGCTGTGTGCAGCTGTTGGGTATTACTTCTTTTCACTTAAGATTGAATCCAGGAGACAGAAGTGAGATTGTCTAACTAGATCTAAAACATCCCAGAGAGACTTCGGCTCGAAACTAATACCGCTGTCTTCATGCCTGCCTGACAGGCATGAACGGTCTCTGTGTGCTGGGATGGAAGGTGAGTGATGAAGAAATGAGCCTCCACTCAAAACACAGAGCTCCAACAAATGTAAACAAATACAGATTTCAAAAAGCTTTGTGTAGTATATGTGGCAGAGCGATGCTGCGATGCTTTTCTTTCAGGATATGCTAAATCAAAGCTGTGGCATGCAGCGGTAATTGTAACTGAATGGCACCACAGCATAAAAAGCCTCCTTTGAGCTGATGTATTGTATTTCAACATTTCCCTCATTGTCGCAGCAGTTCTTTCTGCTGAAGCTGCTCGTACAGTACGAGGCGTGGTGGCCTTGAGGTGACAGAAAGTGCTGAGTTACTTTTACAGGCTTTCATTGTGTTTACTTGATCCCCATCAAAAATCCAGCTGCAATGGAAAAAAAAGCCCAGCTTGACAGATATTTCACGGCCTCATCGACAGCAAGTCTCCAGCTCAGATTTATGAGTCTCCTTAAGCATCTTAATGTCTCCGAAAGAGAAAATAATGTCGAGGCAACAAAACAATGAAGCCTGCTGGATGTCAAGAATCAATACAGTTTGTTACAACAAGTTGAAATCATTGTGCGGGGATCATTGATTCTCAATAGGTGCAGGATTCACTACAGTAGTTCCTGCATGTAGCCCTCACTTCTCTCTCTAATTGTCTCTCTGGATGCTACTTAATAAGCATAGCCATCTGTCTTTTTAAATTAGTTTGAAAGTACATGCAGAAAAATAAAACAAAAACAGAAGCTCACCACCCCAGAGGCCATCCGCATTAACACATCAACAAGCCCATCACTAGTCCATTGGCAAACTGTAATGTCCTCCAACATCACTGACTTCACTGATATGATGTAGCTGATTAAGACTGACAATGGCTCCACACATCAATAGTTTTTCACTGCCTGTCAGCTCAAGTCAATTGAATTTAGAAAGTAGGAAGACGTATTTTGAAGCAAATATGCCGTTAAAGCGGCTTTAACGCTGGAGCTGCCGGTTGTTGAAACTTTCATGTGACCAAAATGTCAACTTTTTAAGGACAACGATCATTTTTGAGTTTGTTCAATGGAGCTTTCATATGTTTTCATCAGCCTGAGATCAAATCATTTTGTCAGCCTGCAGAGAACAAAGTGCAGAAATCGTTTGACCACAGTGAGTTACGCAGCTGTCACATACAAGAGCATGCAATGGCTCGAACATGTGCTTTGGCAGTAGACGGACTACATTAGTAGTGTTTTTGAAAGATTTACTAGATGTGTAGTTAAAGGCAAAGTTTAGCATTTTAGGGAAATATGCTTATTTGGTTTCTTCAGTGAGTTAGTTAGGAGAAGATTGGTATCACTCTCTTTTATGTGTGTTACATGTGGAGCTGGTGTCAGGAGACGATAAGCTTAGAGGAAGCAGAAATAGCAGGGGGCTTTAGCAGCCGGTAATGATTATGTGTAGATTAAGCATTGGTCTATTTGGATGGGGACATCCAAGTAAAAGTTTAAATATTTGTTTATTTATCAGGAACATAATGGTTTGTTATCAGATGTTTGTATAAAACACTATGTTAGTACGTGTGGACAATGTAAGATGTATCATGTTAGCTGCTGTTGTTAGTTGCTATAATAAAAGAATGTTATCTACACTGCACTGGTTCAGTGGATGTGAATGAGTGATTGAAACTGAGATACAGTCATTAAAATAAATGCCTTCCAGGGGCATAAACTTACTACCCCCTTACTCTTGCTTGGACCACACCCGTTTTCTAATTTGGCCTTCATTCTGATGTCTGTTACACACCTCTAAAGTTTCGGTTAAAACGGTTGTGACACTGTCACCGTGACAAATATCTGTCCAAAGACAGAGATATAAAACACACGTACAGACTCACAAGGTGAAAACAAACCAGCCAACGCTGTCCATGCAAAATCTGCAAAAAGCAAGATGAAACTGACAGAAAGAGAGCAACCTTAAAGTCACAGTGTCACAGCAAACTGCAACCTGCTAACACATAACCAAACTGAATCCTACCATCTGCTCAGGTAGCCACAAGGGTGAGCGGTACAAGCATTTAAGACTACACAATAACAAACACAAACAAAGTCCAGATACACATGTTACTAATGATATCCAAAGTTAGCTATGAACACACAAGCTGTAATTAAACCAGCAGCTGTGCAACCGTTTGACCCATTCCTTTAACACATGACAGAGCCCACTTATTAATTAGAGAATACAACAATGCACACCTGTTTCTACTGTTACTAAACCAGCAGATCAGTCTGTAATATCACCACACACACACAAAAACACCATAATTCTATTTGGTCAGACTCAGTTCTGAAGTAATTGATTTACAGGAATTCTTCAAAGTGATAAAGCTGAGACACAGGGCCTTAAAAGGCAAGGAAGCATTCTGATAAAAACATATGAAATCTGTATAATCTCTGTATAAATAAGGCATTTTGTAAATTAACCGAGTAAAATTCAATGAAAATTAGAGCAGCAGCAAGAGAGGATTTACCCGATCATTTCTCCAAACATTTCTGCAGTTTGCTGCCTTTTAGTTTTGCTCTCTCCCTCAAAGCAGCTGCTTCCTTCTATCATTAATTGTGTCCCTTGGGTCTCACCAAGCCGTCTTTCTCCTGATCCCAGTGTTTGTGTCTGTTGTTTGCCTAATGCGTCTTTCAATTATTGATGGTTCCTCTGGATTTTAATCTTTTATATATGAAAAGTCAATTTACAGGGAACATGAATGCATTAAACACCCACAGCTATTCATTTTCTCAATTTAAAAAGAAAAGCAGAGAGCATAGAGACGGTTCTTTCACTAGAGAGAAGTGCACACACAAAAGCAAAGACTCCTTTATCTTAATCTTAATGTGCAGCAGCTGTTTCGACATTGAAAATGTTACAGTATTACAATAGCATCCTGCACAATATGGAAACTTTGTCTGTAATTGTAGAATTTAGTTCAGATGTGCTGCTGTACACAACTTTTCTGAAGATACCGGAACATGCTGTTGGCTCTTTATCAATAAAACAAAATTCACCTGATCACAGATGTTTCATCTCTAATAAGGGAGAAGAAGAGTGACATGCTGCAAAATGTAAGATAAAAGACAGAGGCAGAAAATGGGCCTCATCACAGCAGGGGGCATGGGAAAGTTTCTTCGCGTGTGACGGTGGAAAATGTCATGAGTTAGTTTTCAAAAGTTTTCAACACAGAACATTTTGTAGGCTATTTGAAGAAAGTTTTTATCAGTTTTTAAAGTACTTCAGTCTGCAACATTTGTCCATTTCACTGCTTTTTAATACAAGATGACTCAACCTGCAGCCAGTTTATGGAAGCTTTTACTGTACAGTTGTTGTTTCATGGAGACGCCCTGTGACTGCTGGGTTTTTCTAAGGAAAACTGTTGGACGAACAGGAAACGTGTTGCATCTTTGGCGGGACACATGAGGAAAAAATCCTGGACAAACCGATCTCAGACACCAAAGCAGCGACCATTCAGCATCAAAGGTGTTGCCAAAATCAAAACACAATGGTCTCACTGATAACCACTTTAAAGGCACCTGTGAGTGATCCAACCACAAATCAATGGTCACCTCACCGCTAAAAACAAAACAAAGATTAGAACACGATATGACTGACTCTATTTCAATTATGATCAGCTGAAAAAGGGCAAAAAAAATTATGAAATTATTCTATTTGTGTATTGTTCTTCAGTAAGTTT
The DNA here is from genome assembly GCF_042242105.1 of Pempheris klunzingeri. Taxonomy (NCBI): domain Eukaryota; kingdom Metazoa; phylum Chordata; class Actinopteri; order Acropomatiformes; family Pempheridae; genus Pempheris; species Pempheris klunzingeri. The sequence continues at coordinate 19,633,247 of NC_092020.1, read as the reverse complement.
AACCTCGACGTTGACAAAGACACAAAAGATCCAACAGATCCACTATGAACAAGATGAAACAATGCTCATAGTGACAACGCTAACAAGATGATGTTTAGCAGGCACATTGCTTACCATTTTAACAGTGTGAAGAAATGACAATACTGACGTTATGTCAAAGACGTCTGTGTATTGTGGTATGTTCCCTGTGTTTTCATCTTGTAATACTATAAATCGGCACTGACAAAAAAAAAAGACACGACTGTTGTGTTAAATCAGAATGAAAATAAATACAGTCATTTTTTGAGGCAATGAGACAAATCCTATACATTGAGTAAATTTCTTCTTTTTTCAGCTCTCCATCTGAGGCTTAGAAAGCAGTTTAGATGTACAATCTTTATCTCCTTGTACTGGGCTGATTCTGAACAGAGGGTTGGGTTTGTTGCAGCTCAGTGATAAAAAGCCCAACATCCTGATAGATGATATTCCTGGTCTGTGGTTATAGTTGCATCACATGACTGTAAATAACACCCTCGTGAAATGATTTTCCCTAATTTTATTTTTCTGTAGAACCGCTCCCCTTCAGACGCACAAAAACCATAAGTACAAAAACAGTGATGTTGCTCCTTGGTGCCTATTGTCAAGGTGTTTATGATTAAATGGTTGAAGAGCACAAAAGCCAAGATCACTGTGCTCTTTCTGCGGGTTTTAGAGGGAGGTGTGAGGTTATATTACCGTTGTCAAGGTCAGCAGCTTGAAAGGACGACAAAGTGCATTATTCACCCCTCTCAGGAGATCTGTGAAAATAAAATTTCCCAACATCTCAGATTGTGGCATTCATCAAAAAGCACTTGTGCAGGCATTTATTCAAGTATTTACTCTGAGATGCCATTTCCGAAAGGTCAAAAGGGGATGTTTTTTTTTGTCGCTGTGGATGTGTTTCGGTGTCTCTTTTCTCTCTGTGATGATGAGAGCATAAACCTCGCTGTGATAGAGGGCAAAAGAGAGCAAATTTTTTAGCTAAAGCATTCAGACGGGCATTTTCTCTCTGCGGTGCAGAGGTTGTGTTTGCCTCGGTTTAGCTTATCATTCATGTGTAGTTGTCTTAGATAAAGGCATAAATCTCACAGCAGCACGGTGGCAACAAAACAAAATGGGAAGGTCACAAGAAAAGTCTTTTAATGTTTAATGCCCCCCTAACATTCCCTTTGTTAAGCTGCTTTTGACAGTTTTGAAAAGACGAGACTCCTATCTATAAACATTCCCAATTCAGAAATCCATATTTAATTTTTGATATATATATATATATATATATATATTCAAGTTCAAGGTTGCTTTTACTCCATGAAACTGGGAAGATGTGAGAACTGTGAATGGCTTTCACCCCTAGACTCCGTCATACCAGCTACCATTTGACAGCTTATTTCTCTCCAGTCAGTGATTATGTCTTTTTAATGTTCTGGTTCCTGCATAGAGCTTTTCCGAAGCAAATTTGCGGGTCAACTCTTGCCTGATTTATGACAATTGTACGTTCTATTCAATTTCCACAAACTGAAAACCAAACCAGCACAGTTAAATCCAGTTTAACTGAGTTTTTGTTCAACAGTTTGGTAGCGGGCATCCTTCCCCAGCACTATATCTTCCTACTTGTATTCAAACCAGTTTCTCACTCAACAGAGCCTGCAGTTCACAGGTTGTGGCCGCATGCTGAGCGTCTTTGGTGCCCATGTGGCAGTGAAAGATCACATTTTATTCTTCCACATCTAAGAAAAGACACATTGTGCTGGCTGGTACGGACCTTGAATATTCTCCGGCTTCCCATTTCTCACCATGGTGATAATGTGGCTTAATGTGGTCTCTACTTCCCTTGCTTATATAAGAGGAACTTGCTGTCTCAGAGCTAAAGACCAGAACTCTATACTAAGGTAGAATACAAAAGGAAAATGTGCTGGTGATGCAATTTCAAAAGAGTAACACTGGCAAAAGAAAGTTGTAGATTGCATGGTTATGTTTCTGTCAGTATGTGTGACTTCAAGAATCACCTCTGGTCTCCTGCAGAAGTCAATAACTATTTTAGTGCAGGGAATTCATCAAAGGATTTTACTTTCCAAAATAGTTTGGAGAACTAAACAAGTTATGCTACAACTATCTGCCTCAGTTTCCAATGTAATTATATTTTTTCCCTCAAACATCCTCTTAGATACCTGAGGATGTTTGAGTAAAAAAAAAAACTACCTTGGAAACTTAGACAAGAATGCTACAGGAATGCTAATTAAAAAAACCCAAAGGCTTTTCATTTTCTAAGATTATAGTTCTCAGTTAGTTCTAAAGTGGTTTTTCTCAAGGCCTTTTTGGAGTTCTGTAGCCTGGAGTGTTCAACAAGGCCTTGCTGCAGCAGGGCTATTATTTGAGCCAGCGCTAACACAGACCAGGAAAGTAACAATACAACCAAAATTCACATCACCACCCTTTATTCTCCTTTCCATCTCCCCGACTCTCCTGTCAGTCTTTCATTGTCTACCTCTTGCTATAATAAAAAAAAAACCGAGGCATTTAATTATCTCAAGTTGAATGATCAGAGTATCTAAAGTGTGCTTTCTAATTGTACTGCAGGCTTCTTTTTTGTAAATGTCATTTGCCAAAGATCCAAATGCCATTTTCCAGTGGGTGTATGTGAAATTGCTTCCTCTTTATTTTAGCCACGCATTGTGCTGTTGTGGCTATTGAATGTCTCTAGGGAGAGGCGGATTCATCCATTTTGGGGGTTGAATAGATGCATTGCTATTAGGCTGCTGCAGGTATTTATGTGCATGACACAAAAGTCCACCTCCGTCACACGAGGAATGATGTGAAACTGATGAGTCCACATGGAGCGTCATTCATCCTCTGACTGCTTTCTTTAAAGGTTAGACTGGAGAGATAATGTGTGTAGATTAGTTGTCACTTGTATTAATCTGACACAGTATTTGTTATCATTTTTCTAAGACATCCAAGACACATTTAACAAGTTACTAACTCTGAATCTTTTTTGTAACTTTGTGACTGAAAATTTTGTTCTAAAGAGAAAGAGACAATGTATTTAAGAATAAGAAATGAATTAATGATAATACAACAATACATATATTCTTTTGTTAACACACTACCAGCACGTGCAGCATGAAATCAGATGGTGGCTGGAATTATATTTGACCAAATTCTTCCTTAAAACAATATGAATTTGTTTGGCTTCATTGTAACAGATACAATTGCTCGTCTGTTGTATTTCTGAAAAAAGTAACTGCTCAAAAAACTCCACTACTTGAGTCAACGTATAGTTACTCACTTGAGTGAAAGTAAGTTAGTTCTTGCTTTAAAAAATGCTCATTGCATTGTTTCCCCAATGCATTTACAGACTCTGAAACCACTTTTCTGACTGCATTGACTCCCTTGTAGAACCTTTAGAATAAAAAGCTTGTTCAATGTGCTACAATCTCTATAGAAATGCTTATTGAATGCCTATAATTTTACCAACCTCAGCATAAAAAATGCAACTACTACAAACATGAATAACTTTGTTTAAAATATTTACCACGAATGAAACAAATTTTTACGTCCTTCGACATGAACTGTGAATTTTTGTAGGCAGCGATGAAGCTTGCACACAGTGAACATTGAGCAAACATTGAAGACGATATGAATCTTTCTTCATCTCAAAGTTCAAATTGAACTGCTCAGAAAATACAGCACTTTGAACTTGACCGACAGCACAGTACGAGCAGGGTTTTAAAAAAAATCTTTATTTCAAATTGTCAACAATTACATAGAAGTAGGAGGAGTAGTTCACTGTGATTGGATTTTCTCCTGTGATGAACACATCATGTGGCCTATCACATTACAGAACAGATTAGAAAATTCAAAGCTAAAAAATAAAACTCAAGTAAAGCACAGATTGTTTAAAAAATGCACTCAAGCACAGTACTCAAGTAAATGCACTGAGTTACTGTCCATCCCTTCAAGCAGGACTGAAATCTTAAGGCCTTTAACTTTAATGGACAGTTGCTAATACATGTACCTGTTTTTGACTTTTTTAGTCATGCCACATACTGTACTACATATTTATCTAAACATTGGCATCCAAGTAGGAGTGTGGTTGAAATGTTTCATAGGTAATTGAGAGGCACATCTGGAAGTGTTTTATTACTGCAACTTGAATATGTCAGCAGCAAAAAAAGATTAAAAAAGAGACAGAAATAGAATTGATGGCCCTTTCAGTGGCCTCCTTGAAGGCTGTGATGGGTAAAAATACACCATTGTTTTGCTTAAATGCTAGAAAATTACCAAATTTAATGCTGGATATTGTTCAGTAAGGCTGCTTTGCACTTGGAGAAATTATAGAAATCAAAGCTCAGTGTGAGTGCTGTGCAAAGATGAATATATTATCTCGACGGTAGACTGCCCGACAGTATTGCAGAACTCAATTCCAATGTGAAACACTCATCTTCTTATCCCACTAATTGGAATAAATGAGATGGAGGGGAAAATGTTTTCAGACGAAATTACTCATTTGCAAGAAACAGAAATGAATGTAGGAAATGATTGTAGGACATTTTTAGACATCTCATTCTTGTAATGTCTCTAATACTATGTGCTAAAGAGGAATGACATAATTGTGAAGAACACGCTCTTCTCATAGAAATCAGTCCACCAAAACCACAGTGGCAAGCTAACTCTGTCAATGAGACTGGGGGGAGTATATGGGATATAATGGGACTGGTAGTTCTGCCCAAAATACACCTAAACTGGAATTTCATTTTAAGCGTACCACTCACATCAAGGTTATTTATGAGGCAGTATTAATAGAGCACATTGTACTAAAACTTAAGAGACACCACAGAGTTGACATACTGCTGCTCCATATGAGCCTGCCTTGGTTCATTTAACTCATACAGTTAATTTTGAAACTTTTACAGACTCCAGAGTACAAAGATGGTATAGTTTTCTAATTGACACTATAGCAGCCTAGCATCCCTCAGAAATGGGCTCATATTGGACAACTTCACACGTCATGATTTTAAGTACATCCAGTGTAAACGTTCAGTGTAGAAAGCAGAAAGTGGTGTGCTCTTTATCTGTGAATGGAGGCGGTGAAGCATAGGAGGAGTACCAATACCAACGAAACAGCAGTATTTCCCCAAATTTTCTTTTAAGGTCTTGGTTCAGGTAAGGCCAGTGTTACTATAGGCAACATTATTGTTATGTGAGGAGGCCACACACCCATTCAAAACCCTGACCCCCACTTTACTTTCTGCCTCTTTGTGTCCTGCATTGGCATTAGCATTGAATGTAATTTGTAAGTTGTGTAATTGTCCAGTATATGTAATTTGAAGGATGCTGGAATAAGACTTTTCATCCTGTCACAGACCTGAAATGAATGTCGTCTTTTTTTCCTGTAGCTACAACTTTTCCCGATCCCGTTTTAGTAACCTTACCTTACTGTACCTCGTTTATAGTCTATTTGCCACAATCACGACCTTCCCTTTACCAAACCTTGGATGCCAACGCTGATACTGAAATATTAAGAAAGAAGGAAGTTAGAAAATATCATCATTGAAAATAATAATGGAAAAGTCCATTATCAGTGTTTGTGTCCGGCGATAGTGTGTATAGCATAAAAACACTTGAGTCTGTGCTTATAAATGGCTTCAGTCTAATAAAAGCAGGCACTATGGTTGTTGTAAGAAAGAAATGCTATGTTGTATTAATGGATTTGTGAAGCGACAGACAGTGAAAGTGAAAGGTGTTTCAAAAACTTTTCAGGGCCATGAACTCAATTCAGTCAAATGACTCTGGAGCATCGAACAAGATTGTGATCTCTGCTATGAGTAGAATCCTGACAGAATAATAAAAAACACTGAATATGTGATGAAGATTAAGAAATAGCTGCCATCTATTCTGATGAGGATCTACTGTTGAATGCATAATACCGAGGCAATGCATAGACGAACTGCATGACAGATTTTGTTCTGACTGTGGGAATCCTGTACAGAATCCTAAATGATTGCAGTGCAGATTTACCAACCTGGATGACTCACGATGTAAGGGGCTATTTTCTTATTTAAGGGAGATGGGAATGATGGTGGAGTTATATTTGGCAGACAGGACCTTTTCTCATTTTAGTGACAATACATAGGGCTGTGTCACTGATGAGAAGTCTTCATTTATTTGCCATTAATCGTGAATTTTAACACAACATGATGTTCTTAATACAAGGAATGAATAGGTCAAAGATTTATTTTCTATGTATTTTGTAGCACCCTGACATTCTTTGAATGGAAATAAATAATTGGAGACGTGAAGCGAGGAGACAAATGCAACTCGTACATGGTGCAGATGTCTAGAATCCTTAATACTGTAGAGAAGTTGGTTGACAATAGCTGTACAAGAGAAAACGGGACGCAGGCTGTATGCAAAGCAGGTTTAGTGCATGAAATTGAACACTTTGCTGGCACTACATTCGATTTTCACAAGATACACTGGCAATCAACGCCTAACAGTGGAAACACACCTGCAATATCAATCTTGATTTGCACACAATGTGTCCTCTACCTTCTAAATTGTGCTTCGACTGGACCTGTTTGATGGAGTGCATATTGTGTTAGCAACAACTAGGCAGGTGGATTTGTTTCTCACCTTCTCCACTTAATGGCATGTGAAGTAAGCTGATTCAATTCCCAGTGCCCACACCTAGCTGAGTACACCACAGAAGGACAGTGCTAAAAGATTTATTGGACAAGAGCGTGGATGTGAAAGTTTGCCTTTGGCTTGATGTAAAACATTTAAGTCAAACTGGCACAAAGTATATACAAGGTGAAAGAGGAAATTTGAGCTACAGTATTTTTGGTTAAAAAGCAGCTGTTGAAAGACAAAAAAGACACATCAGGTCATGACAATAAATGCGACTAAGTCAACATATTACAGTGTAATTTATTCTCAGCAGATAACAAATGAGTAAACTGTGAATACAAACATGTCATATTTGTCTGCAGGATACTAAAACCCACCTAATCAGATTTGCAAGTATTACTCAACATGATGCAGTTGTCATCATATGTATCATTTACCGGCCTGTTTGTGGCAGAATATGCATTAATTCTGGTTGTCACTGCAAATAAAGGGTAGTTCTTACAATTGAAAATGATATCTGTTGGTATGGGTCTGAAAAGACAAATCTTCATACAGTAAGTTATGGTTTATGCTCCAGTTACTGATAATGGGCCTTAAGAGTCATTTAAAAGTCATTTATAGCCTTCCCTCCATACAAATCAGAAGAGTCAGAGAAATGACAGCAGCGTCGGAAATGTGCTCTCTGATGATTAACAGTCCTCCTGATTTAAGGCGATGTCTGTGCCACTGTGTTGAACCCTCGGTTGCCATGTCTCATTATCCCCACCCTGCTAATGGAAGGAGGAGACAAATAATTCATCTGCCCTGATGGTGACATGGAGCATAACAGGTCTCCTCAGGGGAGACTGAACAGCTTGTCAGTCAGAGAATGGAGGATGAGAAAATAAGATACTCCAAGCAACGGTAAAACAGGTTTAGTTCAAACTGCTGCCTTCTTAAAATCCAGATGGCTCAACATACATCTGATCTGCATTTGTTGCCTCCCAGTTCCTTTCATTGTGTCGTGCTTTTGTGTGTAGGAGTATGGAAAAAATATGTATGTATATGTATACAGTAATAATCATTAATGGACTGCCTTCCTCCTGTAAATGTAATACACTGCAGGGAAGCATTAAAAAGTCACAAAGAGACACAGAAAAAGTAAAAACAACACAGCACTTTGGAGGTTATCTTAAAGCTGAATTTCCCTAATAATGTGTCAACTGCTAACAATAATGTTTCTGTTGTGTTTGAGTCTTATTTGAATTCCATGTATCTGCAAATTGCAGTAATTCTAATGCTTTGTGGGCTTCAGAGGGAACAGCTGTTACCTGGGCAGCAGCTAATGGTGAAACAAATAAATAATAAACTGGATGGAGATGCAGCAGCTGTCAAATTGGCTGAGGTACAAATATGCACATAAAGAGGGGAAGTAATTGGAGAAAAACTAAACAATTACGAGTTTACATTTAATCTACACTTGCAGATCCCTGTCCAAACAATATTTTTTCAGTTTGTATATTAAACGTTTGTATGGTTTGACTTGCATAATATATACAAACATTTCACTGAGAAAAGAGCTGCATTTGAGAAATAATCTCACTGAGTTTTTACTAGACTTAAATGTAGCTTCAACAGGAGCAACAGCACAAGTTTTTTATTGAGTCTCTGTCTGGAAAACTGCAGACTCTAAGGATCAAAACAGTATAAAAATGGACATGAAGTAACAAAACTGTACTCTGCTTTTCCAAACAAAATTATTCTCATCTCACAGTTTGAAGGTCTGAACTGCACTGCTATCACAGAATAATAAGCAAAAGTAGAGAGTAGAGAGTGGAGGCAGAAAATGTCTGCCTCCACATCGTCCATTAGTTCCTGACAATGGACACCTTGCAGGGCATTATCCTGCTTATACCATGGCCATCGGAAAATACAATTTCACAGCGTGTTCAACAACAAGACTAGCTACCTAACCAGCTATGTAACTGTCCCCAAAGTAATATCAGTATTTTCACAGACAAATGAATGGCGGTGTTTAACTTTATTGTCGCTGCAGCCTGATTTGCAGCCTGATTTTCCACACAGCGTCAGTTTTTCAGGATCGCAGACAAAAGCACCAGATAACAGGCTCTCCTCTGTGAACGGGGATCATTGATGTAAACAGTTCAAAGGCATGATCAGAGAGTGCTCATGTGATCCAAAGTCTCAGTGAGTTCAGAGGAGATCAGTCAACTTCCTGCAGCTTATGTGTCTCCATCTTGTGGTGGTCAAAGGATGAAGGACCAGCATTACAATCACAGTTGGAAATAAGCTAGCTTGGTAACAGAGGCTCTGACTGCATCCTTGTTGGTATGGTTACTCCATCTAGTGCATTCATTTAGAAGGTGAAGAGACAGTTTCACTGGAACTACTTCATAGATGTCCATTATCACTTTATATTGGACACCCAGCATCCAATCAGAATTGAGTATTCACCCAAACCATGGTATAATGAGTAATAAGTATTCACCACTTAACTTAAAGCAAAAGTCAAGAGAAATGTCGCCTCCAGACGTTAAAAGTTGTAACTTATGCATGAAGGAGAAGAGAGAGGCTCTTAACTATAACAAAGGCCACTGCTGGCCAGTTTTCTGTTGCCCTTACGAACAGTAGCAGCACACGAAAGAGCAGCTCAGTTATAGTGGGGACAAACTAATGTGATTCATCAGCTGTGTAATCAGCCATGAACAACAAGTAGTTGGCTATAATTCTCGCAGGCTGATCTTTTAGGAACGATGACTTGTTAATGCAGTACAATGCACCCAAGTCAAGTATCAAGCCTTAGTGAACAACAGATTATTCTATTTTTGCTTCTAAAGGAGCTCCATGTGAAAATGGCAGTGACTTGATGGAAAAAGGATGCACACGCTCCGTCACTAAAGTGCTTTTCTCTTCAGACTGTGAAAGTTTCCACCACTGAATGAGCTAATTTATTTTCACAGGCTGAAAGACAATTGCTTCCTGAGCTCAGAGCCGGCTCTGTTGTTCTGCTGAGTGTGTATGTGTGCATGTGTGTGTCTGTGTATGTGTCAGAGAGTCCGAGAGAGAGAGAGAGAGAGAGAGAGAGAGAGAGAGAGAGAGAGAGAGAGAGAGAGAGAGAGCACAATCATGTTTATACACTTCATTGCTTGAGCTTAGGCTTGTGTGTATAAAGGTAGTTCTCTGTACATGAATGTGTCCAGAAACAAAGTGGTGTGAGAATAAAATGGTAAAATCAAATTATTGGAAATGTGCCAGGGGCTGCAAAATTGTTGGATTTCCTTTAGTAACGAAAAGTGACCTAAAACAAAACATCTGGTTATGTGTATCCCATTGTCTTCAATCCATATACATTTTCTTGCATATACTGTATATCCATGTGCCTTGGTTATACCAGAGTGGTGCACAGCAAAATTAATTGGTGCTGCTTGAAGCTTGGTGACACGCTGACCACTTGCACTATTGTCGCTGTGTAAACTTGCCAGGCAGGAAAAGTTAACACAGTTCACTAAAAAGGGAAGGTATCTGTATGTCTGCCTGACTGCAGACGATGCTGAATCGCTCTGGCAGAGCAGGGTTATATACTTAAATTGGATGTTACAACAGAGCTAATATGACAACCTCCATTTGGACTCTCAGATTCTCTCAAAAGTCAAAGCGGTCAAAATGGTTTTAAATTGGTCAATGCTGAATCTTTGTATGTTAAAGTTTAAGTGCAAATGTATTTTGCCTCTCAAGCTAATCCACAAATTGGTCTGCAATTTTGCTGCTATGAATGCTGGTTTATGACTAACCCTTAATAAGGTGATCCATCTCACTGCACCTCACCTTTAACATTTAGGGAAAGAAAGCAGCCGAATCAGGCAGCTGTTTCCGGTGAGCAAGATTTAAAAACCTACAGTACACTATCTGTACAGCACCATACAGCAGACAGATACAGTTAGTGACTGATAGTGGAGCACTTAACAGCTAAAGAGCCAGATATTTTTCTTAAGAGTTGGTAGAGACCAAAAACAGAGCTAAAAGAAAGTGACTACTGTGTCCGATTTACTGCTATTATTGCATTTTTTATTCTTTCATTTTATTCTCATCTTAAGGGTCTGATTACAGATTTCACCTAATGTCCTGGACTGTGTTTGACCATGTAAAATACTTTGTAACTTTGTTTTCGGATGTGTAAATAAGCAACTTTCCACTACACAAGTTTCCCATTTCAACTTCAAAATGTATATGTTGATATGTCAGTATAACATGTCTATATGGGGTTTATAACTTGTTGTCACTTCCCCCAGATGGCTAAAAGTCAGATATTACAGGTATAACATATAAAAATACTTCTCCCGCCCAATTTCTTTCATCTCAGAATTACACTGATGTGAACTTCCCAGAGCCTGAAATCTAAAGGGACAGGCTTTCTACCACAAATAGGAAATTATCAGGGCTTGAAATATGTGTTTCCATTCATAGAGCGCCTTAACCCTTTTAGACTTGCTTGTACCTTTTTAGGGAAGAAGTATCTTCTGTTTCTACATGAGTGGTGCTCTAACTAGGGCACAGCATGAGGCCTTTTAAGTCTAACCTCACCTGGTTTATCAGGGGAGCCTCTCAACTACACATTACTGCACAACATTAAGAAAAATGAAAATGTGAAGCATGAACCTGGTTATTTGGGTTTGAGATGGATGTTTGGAGACGGAGATGGAGGAGTTTAAAACCAGGAGGATAAAGAGACGAGGTATGTCATGTCCTGCCTGTGGGGCTGCTAGCTTTCATGCTAATTAAAGTGCGTGTAATTCTCAAGATAATAATGGGTGAGAGGCATTTAAGGAAAAAAACTGCTTTATCTCTCCCCTGGGTATAGAGGAGTTCTTAAGAAATTATTAAGGATTGAAGGTGTCTGTCCTTATAAACACTCATCTGCTGGAAGAGATAAGAATAGATGTTAAGTGTTAGGGACTGTAGGAGGATGCTGAAAAGGGACAAAAGGATGAGGTGTGTGAGAAAATAAATGACTGTGAATGTTGCTGGTGAAGTTTCATTTGGCCAAATTGATTATTTTCTGAGAATAAACTCCATCTGGAGCTGAAAGAATGGCTGTTTCAGTTACAGCTGTAGCATAGGATATTTACTAATACAAGACCTGCCATATGTTATTAGATTTCTTCAACATTTGTCCAGCCATTGTTTTTATTGAAATTAGTTTCAATTTTTTTATCCTTGCTTGTGCGATAGTAACATGCTAACTCACTTCTTGGAGTGATGTCAGCTGACAAAAAGTGGACTTCCTCAAGTATGTCCCCATTCATAAAGATAGATAAATCATGGGGCTTGAAGTGGATACTGTGCTTTAAATCCTTATTGTTTACGTTACAAAATAAGTCCTTCTTTTTTGAAGATGACCTAGAACATTATTCTATTCTCTCTAGCCCTCACAGTTGACTACTGCGGTTTTACTTTTTCGTTTTTCATTCTACTTAGCATTATAAACTGACGCCATTACAAAAACCAAATTTTGGCTTTTGTGAATTGATTAAGAATCATACAAGATAAGAATTACTGTTAATATGAGAATCAATTTTTCACCCACCTGTACAAATGATACTGCTCTACTAAGGGTAGTCAAATCAGTAAGCAATCATATGGGTCATTTTGAAAGGTGTATTTTGTTGTTTAGTTTAGGGGACTTTCAGGAGCTCTCAATGCAACTTCACATTTGTTAGACTTAATGCAAAAGTGAAAACCAAACTTAACCAAACAATAATGATTACACATATAATGATTTGGGAAATCAGTTCTTTGGACTGTCATGAATGGCACCACAAGGCCCAAGGAACCTGCTCAAGTCTTTAACTATTTGAAAATACTTCTAGCTTTCTGAAAATATGGCTGTTATAATTAATTTACCCCTGAAAAGTTCTCCACAGCAGTGTGACAGGAAATTGTGTAAATCTTTCCGTTTGACTCTTTAAATCAGTTTCAATTAAGCTCTATTCATCTGTAAGCATTCCAGTGATGAATGTGTGTGTTATGAACTGGACAATAATCATGAGGCACATCTGCGCAGTGACTTCTGAAAACCCGTATGGGAATGTGATTTGTTACGCATGACTGGAACAGTTCAGTCTGTATCATCTGTACCACAGACTGTGTGTTAACATTCAGGGTGTGTTTGTCCAGTTCAGGAACCGCCTGTGTGAGTGACCCCATGGAAATAATGACCACAGCCTTGTTTTTGATTTGCAGTGGTTGCCACCCTGCTTTAAACTCAGGGGTAAAACATTGCCTGTGGATGCAGCTTTAATAAATAATAACGGCCTTAGACACATTATGCTCCTATGTTGTGTCATAGTCCCTGTATCCCTGTGACTTTATTTGCTATATTTTGGCTGTGCCCTGTAACTTCTCACCACTGAGCTGAATGATTGCTTACCACATAATAATGTGACCCTCAAAAGGAGGGGTTTTAGTGTTATGGGTGTAGAATGCAATACTGTAATATAAAATGTATGATGCAATGATTGTTTCATTGGTCACCAAGTCATGTGTACAGATTCAAAGTAAAATAAAGCAGTAGAGTAACAACACAAAACACTGGTAGCAGTGCAAATGTGTTGGAGTATAGAGAGACACAGAAGTGAATGATTTGCAGACTCTTACAAGACATGAACGGTACAAATGGATAAACGCTATAACTGACAACAAGCCAACTAGATCTGAGATTTTTTCCCCAATTCCTCAATAGCACTTCATTGAATTAAACGATGTACAATCCTAAGAATAAAATCACACAAAGAACTCAAGAAATCTACTGTGGCCAGCATTTTCCTGGCTTGCTAGCATGTAAAGCTAGCAAGCTGGGAACATGGTTGCTGGTGGCTTCCTAATCTGTGCTTCGGTGTGTGTGAATGATTCATTTAACCTTGCCTCAGTGTATGAGTGATAAAATGGGTGTAAAAATGCTTTGAGTAGTTGAAAAGACCAGAAAAGACCCACACAAATGCGCTCCTTTTACCATTCAGATGCACAGAAGATCATGATCTACAGAAGTTGCGGCCGCTCGGAGAAGCCCTATGTATCTATCATAACACCTGGGTACAGTGCTGCTGCTCAACCTGGCTTTGATTTTTCCCCAGTGGTCACTTACAGTATTATAATGAAAAATCCCCTGTGGCCCAAAGAGCATCATTAAAAAAAAAAAAGATGTCTGCAACACTGTTGACAGGACACCTCCAGCTATAAACATGTTCAATCATTATGCTTTGCATTGTATATTTTTAATCCATTGGGGTTCAATCTTGGGAAGCAGAAACTTTTTGGCGTATGTAGCAGCTGAGCATTTCTTACTGACTGAATAGGTCACATCTTTGGGCATCTTACATTTTACATCCATGCAGAGTCCATGCAGTCACAAAAAATTGGAGGTAAACGGATGTCCTTCGCACACACTCTCTGATGATGACATGAACATCCTAGTGGACCCTCACACATTCGCAGACGCAGAAGGTATAATCTCAGTTTCCGCAGCTGCAGTATATTCAGCAACCAGCCTTCAGTTTTTTTTTTACCTTAATTCGATTCAGTTTTGAAAACCATGATTGAATTATGCAACAATTTGCCGAAACCATTCACTAAACAAGCATGCTATAATCTGTAACTATAATTATTCTCCATTTTATATATGTCGATGTTTTAATTGTCTAACTTGAGCTAGGTGTGGAATGCCTGTATATCAGGAATCTTCCTCTTTTCTCCTTTGTGATATGAATTTGTAAAATTTTAGGCAGTCAAACACACAAGGCTCTGCACGGGACATGAACTGAATTTTCTTTATTCAATTCAAACTATGAGACACAAGAACAGTTGCTACTTTTCACACTTACATATTTTTCATCATTTTGAAATCCTTTGGTTGATAAACACTCCATGACACACGGGCAACTTCATGTGGCTGCAAACTGATTTAGAAAAGAAATTGTAGAGAGCAAAACTCCAGCTGGAGTTGATATTTACTTTACAGGGCTGGCTTCAGTGCATCCGTGACTTTGCAAATAAAACAACCACATATTGTTCTAAAAAAGTTAAAAAAAAAGAGAGAAAGCAGCTCTGAAAAAGGGAAAAAGGGGTATTAGAAAATGACAAATGTTCTTTAAATGTTTGGAAGCTTTGTCCAGACTCATGCTCAGTCTAAAATTCCCAACACCGAGACTTATCTGTAACCGAAATGAATACAAATCCCTAACTTTTCTTCATTTCAAGGGACTGGAACAGTTCATTGGTATAAAAGGAACTGCATTAAGCTGGTTTAAGTCCTATTTACTAGATCGATTTCAGTTTGTACATATTAACAATGAATCCTCTGTCCACACTAAGGTTAGACATGGAGTTCCAGAAGGTTCAGTGCTTGGACCAATACTCTTTATCTTATATATGCTTCCTCTGGGTAATATTATCAGGAAGCACTCCATTAATTTCCACTGTTATGCAGACGATACACAATTATATTTATCAATAAAGCCAGATGAACACAATCAGTTGGCTAAACTTCAAATCTGCCTTAAGGACATAAAGTCCTGGATGAGCAGCAACTTTCTGCTGCTAAATTCAGATAAAACTGAAGTTATTTTTGCTTGGCCCCAGACACCTCAGAGACAGCTTTTCTACTACCATAACTGCTCTGGACGGCATTAATCTGGCCTCCAGCTCCACTGTGAGGAATCTGGGAGTCTTATTTGATCAGGATTTGTCCTTTAACTCCCACATTAAACAGATTTCTAGAACTGCCTTTTTCTATCTACGTAATATTGCCAAAATCAGGCCCATCATATCCACTGATGATGCAGAAAAATTGGTCCATGCATTTGTCACTTCTAGGTTGGACTATTGTAACTCATTATTATCAGGCTGCCCCAATAAGTCGTTAAAGACTCTCCAGCTGGTCCAGAACGCTGCTGCTCGTGTTCTGACGAGAACTAAAAGAAGAGACCACATGTCTCCTGTACTGGCTTCTCTTCATTGGCTTCCAGTAAAATCTAGAAGATAGTTTAAAATCCTTCTCCTCACCTACAAGGCTCTTAAGGGTCAGGCCCCATCATATCTTAAAGAGCTTATAGTACCGTACTACCCTACTAGAGCACTGCGCAGGTCTACTGGTGGTTCCCAAAGTCTCCAAAAGTAGTTCAGGAGGCAGAGCCTTCAGCTATCAGGCTCCTCTCCTGTGGAACCTCCTTCCAGTTTGGGTTCGGGGGGCAGACACCCTCTCTACATTTAAGAGTAGACTAAAAACCTTAAGGTTTTTAACCTTAAAAATTTAAGGGCTGGCTCAGGCCTTAGACCAGCCCCTAGTTATGCTGCTATAGACTTAGACTGCCGGGGGACTCCTATGGTGCACTGAGCTCCTCTATTCTCTATCCTCCTCTTCCTCTCCATCGTTATGTCTCATGTCAGTCAAATATCTGCCTCTAACTTGCTATCTTCCCCGGAGCGTTTCTGTGCTTTCTCATCTCTCAGGTTCCTGTTGATCCTGTGGATCCTGGTCCTGGCCCTGCTGATGTGGTTCTCTGGTTCCTGTGGGTCCTGGTCCCGGTCCCGCTGATGTGGTTCTCTGGTTCCTGTGGATCCTGGTCCTGGTTCTGCTGATGTGGTTCCCTGGTTCCTATGGATCCTGGTCCTGGTCCCGCTGATGTGGTTCTCCATCAGCCAATGGATGTGCGTCTGTCCAAGGCTACAGCCTGTCCGTCCTTGGGAGCTGGATCTCTCCTTCACTGTGGTGCTCCCGGAGGTTTCTCTTTTCCCACTGGGTTTTTTGAGTTTTTCCTTCCCGAAGAAGGAGGGTCATAAAGGGCAGGTGATGCCTCGGACTGATCAACCGGACTGATCCTTTGGCCTCATCGACTGCTGGACTCTTTATTAGATTGTTTGTTCGCTTACACTTGTTTATTTCAGTGAACTTTGTAAAGCACTATGAGACACTCTGTTGTGATATTGGGCTATACAAATAAAATTGAATTGAATTGAATTGAATTTCCTATCTATAAAGTTTTAAATAAAGTGCCAGAACTTGCTTTGCCACCATGGCGACTGGCATCTGAACGTGTCTGGTGTTTCTCCCCATTAGATTGAAATCCATCTCTGCAACCTGCTGCAGTACTTAGTGCTGTGAAACTGCTGGAAGCCCCGGCCAGTGAACTGTAGTTATTGATTGTTCAGGGACCACTGCAGGCCTGAGGTGGGTAATTGCATGATGGGCTCCTATGCCTGCAGGGACAGACAGAGGCCAGGAGAGAAACGGTCACATTGTTGCCTTAATGAACACCAGCAGGATGCCCCACAACTTTGATAGCATGGAGCAGTGCAGTGGTAGACCTGCCTGCTTTGATAAGGGATTTAAAGAGTCTATCCTGAATGTTTATTGGACCAAATAAAGTAAGACATGGGTTTATCTTTCAGTACGCAGTCAGACTTCAAACTTGGGCCACTGCCGTCTGGAAGAGAAATTAGATTTGATTTGTGATTAGTTGAGGATTTTGTTGCTGGAGGCTGGCAGTACACTGCAAACATAATTGAATTTGGCATCTTCTCAAAGGCTGTCAAACTGCTGTCAAATAACTGCACTGTAAGCACATGAGAGTCACTGCAACTCAAGTTTTATTTGTAAGGGGTGTCCATGCCAGAATGGAGGCACCTGTAGCAGGAAAACTGGAAATATGCAGCCCCAAAGCACACATGTGCAACACAACCATTCACATGACATTGACACAGGCAGTGATGTACAGTACAGGGTGGCAGTACACTTTAAGAAATATTCAACAGGTTGATCACAAACCCACCATTTCTTCTTGCAAATATTCTATAGGCAGTCTTTAAAGTTACCATAATACCAGTTTAAATGCTAATGATTCCAGCTAACAATCTTTCAGTGCTTTGAGTGCCAGCAGTTAAACGAGCAAACAGTTTAGCACAAATGAATCAATGACCCTTTGTTTGCTTCAGTCTCTTAACTCTAGAAAAGGGACACAAAAATTGAAGTTCTTTTCAAAAAGCTTTTTTCTGCTAAGGAAACACTTTCTGCACAGTTCAACATTTCCCCCATAACCTGCAGATTAGCTTTGTCTGCTGGGTGATTTTTCTTTCATGTAATCTGCTTTGAAGGAGAAAAGAGGCAAGGCGAACTGCCACCTCTGCATTGTCTCTGTAGATATGAGGGGCCATGTGGCCTTTGTCTTGTGAAAATGCTGAGGTGAGTTAATGAGAAGAGTCTTCCCGGAGGCCGAAGGCGGCCTGTCCTGTACTGTGAGAGCATGTCTTTTATTTAGACCTTGAGTTTGGCTTTCAGTTTGGTAATGGTCATCATTTGGTGAATCCAAATGAATGAATCACTAAAAAATGCATACACTATTTCTGTTGAGTTACTAAAGCATTCACATGGTTTATAGGTGCTTGACTTTATGTTTTTTTAAACAGAAACTCTTATTTTCATCATGCAATCAGCATTGGCAGAGAACATTGTGCAGATGTATTTGATATGAATGTTTTTATATCATGCTAGAAAAAAACACAACAAAAAAACCTAAATACAGCACAATACGGGCTGTGTTATATTCCCAACAAAAATACAGATGCATAAGAACAACATTTTGATAGCATTGCAGAGAGTTTACCACTTTTCAAATTGCTGGTAGTTACGTTTAAGTGACTGCTTTTAAAATAATTTGTATTGGTGAGTGTGTTTGTGCTATCTGGCTGAAGCCATTGAAGAAAGGGTGACCTCCAAACTGAAAAACACTTGTTAACAGTTGTAATCACTGTAATACCTAAAAACCACCAAAACAAATGCCATCCTGAACTCTTGTTTGTTCTCCCTCCAGAATATCAATTTAGCATTGACCCCAGCAGTGCACACGCTCTGATGTCAGCGAGCAAGACAGATGGACGCTGTGAGTGGGGGGTTGTTTGAGTGAAGTAAACTAACCTGAGATTTGGGATTTGATGGTTGAAAGGATTGTTGGCTTGAATCAGTCAGGAGAGAAGTTAACAGAGGCATGAACAGCAGAAGTAATAGACTGGAAGAATGCAGGCACTTGAGCACTCCTGTGTCCAACTGAAACCTCCAGATTAAAAGTCGCTCAAACAGGTCAGCTCAGCTTTAATTCAAAAACTCAGCTGAACACTTTTCCAACAAAACTTGTTTTTGTTGTCCCACTAATCCCCATACAGCTTGTTACAGATTATTTATTCCCTGCCTTTAAATTGCTTTCAGGTACTAATCTGATTTAGAAGCAATTCTCCATAAATCTCATTATTGGGCATTTCTCAGCAGACCAAAGGGGACTGGACCTTCGCTCTCTGGACTTTTATTCATCTGTGCATTTGTGAATAAATCATCCACGAATTAACCTCTTATTGGTTTCTTTGTTACCATGGTGCTCTGACGCTGGCAGGTGGGTTCTGGTCGAACATTCCGTTGCTACGGCAACTGCCACTGGCATAATTCCGTAACAGTTACAGTTCAACGGACATTGTTACGTCCGCCATGTTGTCACGTCTGTGTCCGAGCAAACATTAACAGGCATCCTTTATCCACCCTTGCCCTTGTTAGACCATTATCTCTAATACGGGATGTTAGACTCGTTTTCTTCTGTAGCTTCATGAGCTAGCCATTACACTATCTGTCTATGCTAGCTGAGGCTAATGTGTTGCAAATGGTCCTTTACTTTCAAACAACCTAAATAAGAAAAGGGGCAATGCATCTATATTTGAAGCTAAAAAAAAACAGAAGCATTTAAAGTGGAGATAGAGCAGGAATGACTTTTTTTTGCTTAGAATGGGGATTATTGCATGCGGCATGACATTTACAATATTACATTGCTTTGTAATATAAATAAGCCTTTTCATGTTTGACAAAAAATGATAATGTTCATGATTATTTCATTGACATTATTAGTCTTATTTTATACAAGACATTGATGTATTCTATTTGTCAATATTTTCATGAGGGAGAAAACAAATGTCTTTGACAAAGCTTTGTTTGTCATCATATGGTAGGCTAATGATATTTATATTATTTTAATAGATCTTTTGGGAAATGACATGAGACATCTTCCAAAGGCCAGAATGGTAACAATAAATTATCTTATCAATGAAAGGCATCATAAAAGATGAGGAATAAATAAAAATGCTGGAAAATGTAACCGACAGTTCTTTCAGACCATACTGCCATCAGTTCTTTGACAGTGATATGTATTTATAAAAATTCCCAAGCAGCTCAGATTTCACCTTTGAAATTGAGGTTACGTTCAGAAGCAAATGTGCTGTAAGCCTACGATATATGAATGACAATGTGCCTGGGCAATGCGCGAACATTGTTAAGAAAAAAAAAAGCAAATGAGGCAGAGTAACAACCATGTTAGGACTGTCTCGATGGGAGATCCAGCCAGCAGTCAGGAGAGAATATTACGTGCAGTTAAATGGTTTTGACAGATTCCCTCTCGCTCTCCGCCTCTCGTTTGAGAGAGATTTCAGCAGGTGGACACACACACATGCATGCACATGAATACACTCAACCATAAACACACCTGGGGGTCTCAGCTTTGCGCATGAAGGTACATCATGTTATTATTCCAAATGTGGCATATGTGAATCTGAACCACATGATTACATCAAATCGGATGAGCGTGGACAATTTAAACACTGTCATCACGCTAAAACAGACACACTTTAGAAAAATGGAGGCTGGCAGTACAGACGCTTAGGACAAAGTTCAGGATGTGGATGATGTGCAGTTTCATACAGTGTTTTCTTAGCTTTTTATGAGAACTTTAAAACAAATGTTCACAAGCACAGGCCTAGACTGTCGATATCCTAAGAATTTCAGGTCATAAGATCATGATTTTGTGCACAGTCACAGATGCAGGGCCCTCATGATGAAATATTGGATATAATGGTCTCATGGGTGATGTATCTGTTCTCATAATGTGCTCTATCCTTGACACCTGATCTATGGATATTGTCTGATGGGACATTCTGGTGAAGGACCTCATAAATCATTTCCCAAAGACACAAAGTTTGAGGCCTCTCAGGTCCACATTTCAGTGCAAATCTTCTTGTTCCAGACCTCCTCGTTACAAAAACCTGATATTCCTCTTATTTAGGAAAAGTTTTTAAAAATTATGGATGTTATTTAAAACTACTTTTCACTATTTCAGGTTTTTGCACCTAAAACCTTGTAGAGGATATACATGATCGTTATTATTTTTTTTAATGTGATATTTTATGCTCTTTTCTACAAAAATGCGCACACAGCATATCAGTGTGAGCTCCCTCTGTTTTACCGTCAGAGAGACAGAGGTTTTCCGGACATTTCCGGCAGTCAAAGTTAATTATTGCCACAAGGTTGGGACATCTGAGCTCACTGCACACCCAGCATTTGTTCCTCCCCTTCATCTCTGTCCAAAGAGAGCTCTCTTCCTTATCTCCTCACTGGGCAGTTTGATGTGACCACCAAACAGGAAGGGGCCATTTACTTTGGAAAAGAAAATAATGCCATCGTGCTGTCCAAAGAGAGCGGCATCTCCTTCATTTGCAACCATCCCACAAAAAATATTCAGTTGCTAGTAAATTGATTTTTAGGTACTTTGGATGGAAGCAATGAGCATCAAGATATGATAATAGCTGTTAACGCATATGTGTGATTTTCACACACACACACACACACACACACACTCACAAAAATCCCATTTAGTTTAAGATACTTTTTATCCGCACTTCTGAAGACATGCAGAAGTTGTTTTGTTTTCTGCTGATCAGTGTAGTTTGTAGTAAATGATCCTTTTAATGGTCCTCTGGTAATACAAAGTGAAAAAAAAAAAACAGGGAAGAAAACACAACAGGGCTGCTGATAATGTACCAGAGTGCTCTCAAGTAATTATAAAAAAATTGAAATCAATCTGTTAAACTAAAAATGGTTGCATTGCCACTGGCGCAGGAGGAGGGTGCTGCAGCCTGAGTGAGATGCAGGCGAACACTATTTAACTTTTTTAATTAATGTTTGATAAATAAATAATTTTCTGTTCAAGTGCTTGTGGATGAATCCACTTGTGTTGTGGTTCAGGTATGAAAACTATGGACACTTTGAAGAATAAACATATTGTTTCCCATAGGAGCCCCTCTACTGAAGACGCCTACTCTTGTGCATTGCAATGGTGTCTTTTACATCTGAACTTCATATGCATTTCTGTTAGAATTTCCAGCCCTTTTTAATGAACCGTAAGTCTATTAAACAGAAACATTACATTAGTAATTTCAACTATTTGCAATAAAAACACAAATTTCCTCTTAGTATGAAGGCATATAAAATGGATGATGTGTCCCTCTTGTGCCCTGAAGGTTTTGACAGCATTTATCAATCTATTGTCTTCTGCAGACTGAACACTGTCTGTACCAACAGCTGTGAGAAACCCAGGAGGCAGAACTCCATCATGACTGAGTAACAGCACCTGCTCTATTGGACATTGTTTGTCTGGAGAAAAGGTTTATGCTCTGCCAACAAGTCCCTTCTCCTCCCACTCATTCATGCCTCCCATCCTGACTCCCAATCTGACACAGCACTGTGGTCAAAGTAACCCAAGGAAGAATGAACTTCTCCTACCACAAGCCAGTCTTTGCATGACTTCATTCAGTTTCTCATTTATTCAAGCTGCCATCTGGTAAATCGTCATTTCCTTGCCGCTACTTGGCTGCTGTACAGATCACGACCTCCATCCCAGAGTCCCACCTGAATTCTGTGTGCCTCTGTAATCCATACATACAGTGTGGCTTCTTTTTGTGGCCTGCTGTGAATGGATGGCATGAAGAGAGGAGTACTCTTCACCTCATTACATGATCTATTTAAAAGCCAGAGCGCAGATGCTCCAGTTGGCTGATTAAATGATGGCTGATATTCCCAGCCAACGCTTTTCTCTCCCACGAGAAAGCACCTGTGCCACTCAGAGTTATAGCGAAGCAATTCTCATCTTTGAACCTGCCTGGTTAGCTCTTCCACGTGTGCGGGGCAGTTTTAGCACCTGTCCATCAATTGTAGACCTCACACATGGAGGAATGATGCATTTTTGTGCTAAGTGTTTAAAAATGGCTCTGATGTTGTTTAAAAAGGAATGCTTTCATTCCATTTTAACAGCATAAATGAGAATAGGTTGATGAAAATGTCGCTCATTAGGTCTGTTATTAAACAACTGCCATGAAATTTGGTGCATATGCTCATGGTGGCCAGAGGATGAGTCCTTAATGACTTTGGTGAACTTCCAGGTCTAAAAAGTGAAGCCGACGTGGAAATGCCTTAAGGCACATCATGCCATAGAAAATGACTAAGGGGCTGAAGTAAAAGCTAATGTTAGCTCACTTTAAATAAGGTAATTTTACAGTAGCTCAGTCAAACAGCAACAGCAAGCAATGGCAAACAAAGGGGCTCATCTGATGTGGTGAGAGTCTATTCAGGCAGATAAACAGACGCACTGATGAAAATGACTGGTTTTGTTTCAGTGAAAACCACAAACAATGGTGTGACTAATGAACTAATATCCCTTATCAATCCTTTCATTTTGTCAGTTGATTTAAGGTTGTAAATCATCACATATTTTCTCAGTCAGCTTCTTCCAACTCTTGTTCCAAAACACTTGCCAACAGGTTTCTTTGGGTCTCCACTAGAGTGTACAATTAAGTTAGTAAGTTGGTATTCAGACATTGGCTTCGCTCTATTAGTGGGGAAGAGGTCAAAGGCGAAAAGTGCATATGTGTAGCTGAATGATCTGCTGAGAGACTACAGCTCAGTTCGATGCATCTCTGTATGTGTGTAGTGTTTGGAAAGTTGTAATATTTTGATAGAAAACAGTGAAAATATTGAATTACAGCAGTGTTGCATAGCTATCAAAAATTTAGATCTCCCCATTTGAGGAGAGAAGTATCAAATCACATGAGAAAAAACTGTAAATCCAATGGTTTAGCACGAATAAGCACGATGAGCTTCACTCCGAAGAGACACATTAATAATAAAGCTACACATCGGGAATGCAAAATCTTAAAAGCTTTGTGACACAAACTGCTGTAGGAGTCACATCACAGGCGTTAACACTCAGCTTAAGTGATTAAAAAGCTGTTCTGTCTGCACATCTCCCCAGCAACAGAAGTTTCTCATGAAAGAGAATCTCATTATTTCTGCCATTATGTGACACCAAAGCAGATGCTTCTTTGAGGAAATTATTGCCATTTAGAAAACTGGTTCTAATGGCTAGACTGTCATCACTTCAGAGCAACTCTTCAGAGCACGAGGGGAACAAGGCGGAGTGACAAACTCAATTAATCACACTCTGGCTTGTTCACCGCAGACTCAAGATGGTGGCTTTGTACCTGGATGCTCATTATAGCTCCCCTCTTGATGTATGAAATAGAAATGGCACACTAAATGTTTTGGGTTTTGTTTAAGGCTCATTTATGTTTAGCCATTCATCAAGTTAATTGACTCTCCCAACTTTGTTGTGCTGATTCGGTCTTTCTGAAATCCATTTTTCATGTCATACCTGAATCACTATAATAGCATCCCGACTTGAAGTTTAACATCACTGAGAAACATTTTTAAAAGGCAGCGTTTGTTCAACAAATCATTGGAAACAAAACAATTACTGCAAGCGTGTTGGCAGCTGATGATAATGCTATTTTACAGATGATTAATGTGAGATGTATGAATGTACACAATGACACAACCTTTATTATGCTGTACCACAAGGCATGTCTTAATGGCTGTCTCTGTGTCTCTATTTTTAGTCGGTTTTTCTTCTCTCTTGTATTATATTAAAGCTCCATAAGTTCCTTAAGTCCCAACCTGGGAAGTTCTGCAAGACATGTAAAGGGACAGGGCAGAATATCTGTCAATGTCATACTCCATTAAAATGTTCAAAACTAATATCCATAATAAGGACCCAATACCCCATACATATATATACCATATATACCCAAGTGCAAATTGTTTTGTTTTGAGAGATCAGAGTTAAAAAAAACAAAAAATTGAATTACAAAAATAGAGTCTGCGGGATTTTTGCTCTATTCTGAATTCAACCTATGATGCCATTTCTTTGCTCAGCCAATCGTGTGGTCCTGCACTGCTGAGCTGATGTCTGATGCAGGCCGTTCTGCTCCCCTGTTTGTTCCTGATGCATTCACAGAGCTGCAGCGTGGATGTGAAACCCAGGTGTGACGGGCTCACAGCTGTGCGTCTGCATCTGCTGCTGCTGCTGCACAGACTCAGAGGGGGAGAGGCTGCGCTCCAGAACAGACACCAACAAACATGCTGCATTAGTGTCATCTGGCTGAGGAGAGGAGGCATCTTTCACTACCTCGATTAATAATCTAAATGTGCTGCTCTTTGTTTAAATATCCAATCATTATGATTCCTCAGCTAAACCTCAAGTTCCCATATCCCCCCCCTGTAAAACATCCCTCGAAGCAGCTTCACATTTCAAGTCCCATTCCACTCAAAAATGTGTTTTGCTTACTGTTATTTCCTTTGGATATTTGACATTCTCTGTGCAGAGTGATGTCTGTGCTGTTTGACACCTGAAGGCTGTTTTCAAATTCGTCTGCTGAAGGAGGAAAGTTTCTTTGTGTTCACCTGAAAATCTCAGCTGGAGACATGAATCTGTGAGCAGGGTTTTGTGAGACTGCAACTAGTTTGAAAGTAGTGGTCCAATATGTAACTTAGACAAGTGTGACGCGGAGACTTGAAGCGTCCAGTGCTCACACACTGGGAGTGGACTTTTCAGAGAAGTAGGAGACATCAAGTATCCAGCGGTTAAATGTGCAAAGCTAAAGATATTTTCATATTCACAGATTCTGAATTTGCAACAACTGGTGTAGACACATAAACTAGGCTGTTGGAATTAAAAAAAACAGTCAGGATAGAGGCAAATAAAATCTGACAAGGAAAGGACAAACAGATTTAGTCAGGAGCATTTAACACAAGGAGAGATCGCTGGAACAATTGACACAAAAGGTATGAAGACAAACTGGCACAGAGAAGTGGAAACACACAGACTAAATACTCTTGGAAGGGAAGGATAATGAGGGGCAGGTTAAATTAATCAGGCCATTACACAGGCAGGGAACACATGATGTATTTGAAAAGAAAGGAGAGATGAGTATGGCAAAGTAAAACAGGCAGTGATTAAAAAAAGTAGAAACAATGACAAACAAACTAAAAAAACAGGACGAGACGTCACAGGACTTTTAATGCAGGCGAAGGTGTAGGTGTGATTTTCGTAAACCTTTACAGAGATAACAGACACATCAGATACAAATTCTGATTGAAAGCAGATCATTTCTATACGCCTACACAGAATCATTAAAGCTTTCTATTCCATTTTTTGCCTCACAAACAAACTTTGTGTGTGATCAAAACATGCAGTCATATTATTTGTCTAATTTATATATTTTGAAGCTTCAAACATGAGCCCCACTTCCTTTCATTTTTTAATGGCTGCACCATTACATCGCATGCAAAACCTGCAGATGTCGTGTGCGTAATTATACACGCATCTCGTGGAATTTTAGCACGACATAGCTTGAAAACACAGTGAGAGTACTTTTTGGGGAGAAATACAAGGTACATGGTGTGAGAATAATCTGTTAACTGTGCATTCGTGTCATCATTTTTATTCAACATCCAGCTGTAATGCCATTTTGTCCTCTACACATCATCTAGACTTTATTATAAGCTCAGTTTTTGTGTTATGTGCAGTCTCAGGGAAGCACCAGACATAAAGAGTGCACCTCGATGATGATGATCTGGCCTTGGTAAACCTAAGGCCATAAACCACAGCTACTCCTCCATGCAAAACCCTGGAGATCCCTGTCAGATTGGATTTGTATAAGACCATCAGGCTGTAACATGAGGAGTGGAGCATCTTTTATGTGCATCATGTCCACAATAGGACTCTGATCTACCTTGTTCAAGCTATGGCGTTGGCACGTATCTCTCACACTGGTCCTAAATAATTAAAAGCACTTAGTGTGTCGGCGTCAATAGAGACTCTGTCCACACGTTTGACCTGCCTGATAGGGTCAAAAGAAGACAATGCAAGACTCTCTAGGAATCACTGACAAATCTTTGCAAGGCTTGTCTCGCAGAGCCGAAAGGGGAAAATAGCCAAGTTAGGTTTTTTTCCTTTTTGGCAGGAGGAGTCTGTAGAGGAATTTGTGCCAGCAGCACAAATGGGGCTCAACACTCATTCAGTTCCAAACATTCATACCAGTCTTTTACAATCCTTTATCAGTGATATTCTGCTAATCCCTGACAGACAGAATCTGGTTTTCTCCTCCATGAACACAGACAGGCCAAAGGGTGAGCTACAGAGGAGCAGCCCCGTGTGCATGCAGGGTGATGCTGAGCAGCATCTTTGTGTTAAATACAGTATCACGTTGACACTGTGCTGCCATTTCCTAGCTGGTGATGGGAAATGTGATCATGACTGTGCCACATACTTCTATTAAACTGGCTTCCTTGGCAAGATTTCTAAACAATAACTGTGTTTTAACACTAACATTTAATTAAAAACAAGACAAGAATGTTCCTCAGTAACAAGTGAGGTGCAAACATTGTTGGACTCTAAGGTGAGTTGTTGGGATCTTAATAGACATGCAGTTGTTCAAATCACACATATTAAGAGTTATCAACCAAGGGAAACTGCCGTCATACTAGCATCACTATTCACTTTCATTATGTGCATATAGAGCTTTGGGGGGTTAAATCAAAGAAAAACAATGTCAGCTTCCTCTTTCTCACTTGAAAACTGTCCACAGCAGATCAATAACTTTGATGGTTTTTCAGACATTAGTCAGCACCACGGTGGAGCTGTGCTGTTGAACGGACAGCTGGTTCTGAGGACGTAGAGGTCAGAGTCAGTAGGGAATGAGTGAATGGATGTTTCTGTAGCCGTTACACACCTTGAACATCTCACATTGGGTGTGAATTTGCGGTTAGACGATTTCCAGAGTAATTGAGACTGGATGTTAATAAAATCCGTTATCATTAAATGTGTAAAATGCATTGTCTAAACTAGTTAATGGAAAACTGTTTATGGGTAGTATAATCAGACAGAAATGTCTGTGTTTAACTAATCCAGCATTTTAAATACTCCTCAATTTGAGGTACTTCGCCACATTGATGGAACAATTTAAAAAAAATCCAACATGTCCATTAATCCTTCTTATTTGTTTGCTAATTGACTACAATGGCCTCAAACATCCTGACGAATGATGGGGATAGTTACTCCAGTGTATTTGGTATGGTGAACGGTGACGATGAGCTGGTTTTTATCGTCTCATGGTACAGTATGAATATCGCCAATCAACCAGCCCTTGTGGTGATGAGAGAAGCTTTGTGTTGCCCCACCACACTGAGTTAAGTGGGATGCTGATTCAGCAGATTACAGCACTATAGCGGAGATACGCAGAAAGCAATCTGACCCACTCCACCTGTTCTAATGTTGGTGGCGTATTGATTCACTAAGCTGTTTGCCGACAGAATCTGTGCAGCCGGCGCTCCGCACCAGTTTTATGATCCCCAACCTCCACCACCACTGCTGGTGATAAGAGGTTCTTCACTTTTGTTGATTGGTTGATGTGGCTGAAGATGACCTTTTCCCCTCAGAGCGCAAACTAGCATTTGAGTGTCTTTTGGCTGTCGATTTTGAGTTGAACTATTCATACTGACACGGGCTGTAAGTGGTTTTGTTCCTTGCAGATGAAGAGGATGAAGAAGACTGTTGTTATCCAGCACTGTTTTGTTTTCCATGAAGTACTCTGATCTCAGTTTGTAACCTCTTGATAAAAGAAGCCTGAGAACATGAGGAGTGAAATTCTAACTCAAAATGAAGACTCCACCGTCTGCAGCGATAAACAACATGACCCCGTGTCTGTTTGATGCAGGCTGTTTGTTAGAGCTGTTAATGTGTTGTGGCAAATGACAGACAGCTGCTGTGAGAGAAATTGGCGCCTGAGAATTAGTGACATGTTTTAGGGGCAAAACATCAGACATAATGTATTGAAGATGCTTTAAAGCTGCAGTTGTTCTGTCTTTGAACATGTAGTACGAGCTATTTAACACTTCCTCAGGGTGAAATGTATTTATAGTAATTAACTGTATAACATGGATATAAATACAGATTCAATCTGCATGTCCACAGCAGCCTGTATTCATAAATTATTTGAAACATCTGTCACTTTTTGCTGTTACCAAATCTTTATTTGACATTGAATCTGACACTAATTCTCTTCCCAGAGTTAAACCCAATTTCCCATGCTTGTAATCCCTGCAGAATACTTACACTACATATACAATTATCCCAGAGTACAAGATGAAAAATGTCCATCCCCTGGTCTTTTCATTCTCTGCAGAGGACACACCGAGGCAATCATATGTTGTTTTGAGTCATAAAACATTCAGCCTGTATTGTTCAGGTCAAGCAGGAGTAGAAGTCCTTTGAAATCATCACAGATATGTAGTGAGGCCGCTGTGGCTCAGAGGTACAGTGGATCATCCATCAATCTGAAGGTTCAACCCCTGGCTCGTCCAAGCCCACACGTTGAAGCTGCTGTTGAAGCACAGCTTCAGTGTGTGAATGTGTATGAAAGAATAGTCTCCTCTTCCTGTATGAATGACTAGAAAGGCATGATGCAAATACAGGAATTTACCAGGAGCTTGAAATTAGGAAAAAAATCTGAATTCTGACAGTAAATGGCCTGTATTTGTATAGCACCTTTCTAGTTATTTCAACTACTCAAAGCGCTTTACATGACATCCTCATTCACCCATTCACACATCATTCATACAGGAGGAATGTAATTTTGGAGGAGACTATTCTTTCATACTCATTCACACACTGAAGCCATGCTTCCGGAGCAAGTTGGGGTTCAGTGTCTTGCCCAAGGACACTTCGACATGTTGACCCATAGGAGCTGGGGATCGAACCCCCGACCTTCTGATTGAGGGATGACCCACTCTACCACTGAGCCACAGCCGCCCAGTGTTTGGTCTTTAATTTTATTGGTCATTAAATCTATAACTTTATATTTTCAGGTAAACAGCCACAACTGAAGGACTTTATTTCTGTTTTGCCTGAGGTCACGCATTGCAAACACGGCCCCAAAAAGACAAAACCCAACTGCATTTTAACTAAAAATTGCCACAGACAAAGTGAAAATAGCGCATGCCACTCAGGTCCACAGTCCCAGCATCCCACATGTACATCTGCTCACATCCAGCAGGGTCGACCAATTCATTCAGGCCCAAAAGCAAATGTGTAAGTAACAAAATGTCCTCTTAAAGTTAATGAGCTACTACAATATGTTTTGAATAAAACTCCAAGTACCAGTGCCATAAATCAGAGACAAGTAAATGTAGTTTAGTGCTTTCACAGCTGATGACTGACCTGTTTTACATATTATAGCTCAGAGTGAAGGAGGGTGAGTGTTGGAAAGCCTCAGCAGAATCTCAACGATAAATGTTAGTGACAAGAGCACACCAGTTTTATATCTTTAAAAGTTAAGCAGAGCAAGACACTCAAATTAGTAACCTTGAGCATTAAGACTGTACAATGCAGCGCGAAGCTCAGCAAAAGTGAAAGCTGTAAGAGGAGCTCAGAGTAAAACTTCTTGAGTTAAATGAATCTGCCTGACATCGAAAATGGAGCCAGAGCTCCGGAGTTTAAGGCAATTTTCTACCTAATAATTACCATGTCAAGTTGCAGCCTGTGTCTTTGTCATGCCTTCTCCATGTAATATTCTAGCTAGCACAGTACTTAGGTTTTAAAAAGTCAATGTAGTGCATGTGAACATTTTTTAATATGCATATAGACCGAATCTGACTTCTTTACACGCAAACAGAAGTGTATTCTCCTGAGAATATAACTTAGAACAACAAGTCCCAACCTCGGGTTCAAGATTAACTTTGTAAGATAGTTAAAGAGACATGAAAGGAAAAGCAACAACAACAACAACCTCTGTAACACTTTTCCTCCAATTTCTGCTTTTTTCTTGTGAAGTATTTCATACTTTTTTTCTCATCAGACTTAGGAAAATCCTTTGAATGAAACAATTTGAGGCGGAAAGTCAGTCTACCAATTCAAAAATGTCACCACTAATGTCTGTGATAAAGTTATAACCTGTGACAATGGATGGTAAATACAAATTGATATGTTTTAAGGGGACACTGCTCAAAAAGGTCGTGAAAAACTGATTCAGAATACTCATTTGCACAGATTATCATTTTCAATCTGCATGATTTTTGCTCTAATCTGAATTCAACCTATGATGCCTTTTCTTAGTTCAGCCAATTGTGTGGTCCTGCACTGCTGAGCTGATGTCCGATGCAGGCCGTTCTGCTCCCCTGTTTGTTCCTGATGTATTCACAGAGCTGCAGCGTGGATGTGAAACCCAGATGTGACGGGCTCACAGCTGTGCGTCTCTGCATCTGCTGCTGCACACACTCAGAGGGGGAGAGGCTGCGCTCCAGAACAGACACCAACAAACATGCTGCATTAGTGTCATCTGGCTGAGGAGAGGAGGCATCTTTCACTACCTCGATTCATAATCTAAATGTGCTGCTCTTTGTTTAAATTTTCAACCGTTATGATTCCTCAGCTAAACCTCAAGTTCCCATATCCCCCCTTGTAAAACATCCTTCAAAGCAGCTTCACATTTCAAGTCCCATTCCACTCAAAAATATGTTTTGCTTATTGTTTTTTCATGTGGATGACTATGCAGAATGATTTATGTGCTGTTTGACAGTTGAAGGCTGTTTTCAAATTCATCTGCAGAAGGAGGAAAGTTTCTCTGTGTTCACCTTAAATCTCAGTCCACTAAGCTGTTTGTGTACAGATCTTGTGCAATCAGCGCTTCAAACCAGACCCCCGACCACTGCTGCTGATAAGAGGTTTCTGTTTTCCTGATTGTTGATGGGGCCGAAGATTACCTTTCTCTTCGGTGTGCAGGCCAGACTTTGAGTGGCTTTCAGCAGATGACTATAAAACATGACATAACTTCTTCTGATTATTGCTGCTATCTTCCTCGATGTCTTGTGAGGAAGTTCGAACTGTCAATGTGTTGTGGCAAATGACAGCAGCAGTGGCAGCTGCTGTGACAGAAATTGGCGCCTGAGAATTAGCGACATGTTTTAGGGGCAAAACATCAGAGATAATGTATTGAAGATGCTTTAAAGCTGCAGTTGTTCTGTCTTTGAGCATCTAGTGTGAACTATTTAACACTTCCTCAGGGTGAGATTGATAGTAATTAACTGTATAACATGGATATAAATACAGATTCAGTCTGCATGTCCACAGCAGCCTGTATTCATAAATTATTTGAAACTTCTGTCACTTTTTGCTGTTACCAAATCTTTATTTGACATTGAATCTGACACTAATTCTCTTCCCAGATTTAAACCCAATTTCCCACGCTTGTAATCCCTGCAGAATACTTACACTACATATACAATAATCCCAGAGTACAAGATGAAAAATATCCATCCCCTGGTCTTTTCACTCTCTGCAGAGGACACACCGAGGCAATATGTTGTTTTGAGTCATAAAACATTCAGCCTGTATTGTTCAGGTCAAGCAGGAGTAGACGTTCATAGAAAGGTCATTTAACCAAGTGATGAAGTTTGGCTCATCACAGTCACTGGGAAGGGGCTTAAAATTAGAACTTGAGTGTTGTCTGCTTCAGATATATTAGGACTGCATTTAGTCTTTATTTTTAGTCTTCATTAAATGTTTTAGAACTTTATATTTTCAGGTATAAAACCTTCAGCCACAACTGAAGGATTTTCTTTTCGGGGTTTATTTTGTTCAGATTTTTGCCTGAGGTTATGCAGTGTAAACACGGCTTCAAACAGACGAACCAACTGCATTTTAACTAAAAATGTCCACAGACAAAGTGAAAATAGTGCATGCCACTCAGGTCCACAGTCCCAGCATCCCACATGTACATCTGCTCACGTCCAACAGGGTCGACAGATTCATTCAGGCCCAACAACAAATTTGTAAGTAACAAAATGTCCTCTTAAAGTTAATGAGCTACTACAATATGTTTTGAATAAAACTCCAAGTGCCAGTGCCATAAATCAGAGACAAGTAAATGTAGTTTAGTGCTTTCCCAGCTGATGACTGACCTGTTTTACATATTATAGTTCGGAGTGAAGGAGGGTGAGTGTTGGAAAGCCTGTTAGTGACAAATGTTAGTGACAAGAGCACAAATTAGACTCACCAATTTTTCTTTGAAAGTTAAGCAGAGCAAAACACTCAAATTAGTAACCTTGGGCATGAACCACCTTAAGATGAAGGTTACACTGATAAAATAACAGAGCTGGAAATGAAAATTCCTTCTATGAAATGGATTTGCACAAGTTGGTAATGGAGCCGAGGCTGCATGAACTGAAGGCAATTTTCTATGTAATAATTACCATGTCAAGTTGCTGCCAGTTTCTTTGTCATGTCTCCACCATGTAACATTTCAGCTGGCAGAGTGTATGGATATTAAAGACCCATATTCATTTCATGGAATTATATGAGCCAACAGAGGAGTATTAGGTTTTCTGAGAAACACATTTACTTAGAATTATAAGCCTTTTTTTTTACCACAACATATTTTTGAATATTTTTGTTTCACATGAGTTTAACAATTCTGTTAACATCACAAAGAAAAACACAATTTAAATCTATAGTATCAGCGATAGAAATTTGGGAGACCTTCATGTAGCTGAACAAGGCTACAAAAAACAGTTTTCTAAGATGTTTCTTCTCATTAAAATTATGTCACGGATGTAACATGCTATTGATCATCCACCTGAAGGTTAATCATTTCTTCTCAGGCAAAGTCAATTCATGTAGATTTGCTAGAGTGCAAAGCATCATCGATAAGCCGATAAAATGTTCCAATTTACAATGATGTACATCATTTATCTCTCTGGTAAATCCAGAATATGTTGAAAAACCTTCTGTCAATGGTTTTTCAGTTACTGTTGTTCCAAATAAATCATTGCTGTACTGCCATGACATATTGATAGTGCCATTCCAAGTGAACAAGAAAGAATTGATTAACTAGATGAACTCAGGTAACTTGTGTTAGTGAAATAATTCAGCCTTTATTGGGCTGAGCATGAAGTCCTCACTGCTCAAGTCATTTGTGGCATCACTTCTCATCTGCAGCTCCACTGTAACAAATTATCAACCCTAAACTGGAGTAATCAAGCACTTCTTCATTTTGCCAGTAATCAGTATAATATTGAATTGGTTTTCCAATGAATATGATATAAAGATAAATGGATGTATTATTTTATAACATTATATAGGAAAACAATATAGTCTAATGAAAATGAAGCGAACGCCCAGTGACTTTAACATGCTCACAGTGACACTGCTAACATCCTGATGTTTTACAGGAATAAAGTTGACCATCTTCATCATCTTAGTTTAGTGTGTTAGCAAACTAACATTTGCTAATTAGGACGTAACACAAAGTGAAGCTGAGGTTGATGGGAATGTCATTTGTTTTACAGATGTTTAGTCTCAAAGCAAAGCACTGGATGAATCAAAAGTTTGACCTGATGATGCTTGGTGAAACGTTAAAGGGATAAAATTGCCATAACATTTTGTAGGGACATTCATGGTCCCAAGTGGATAATCCCAACTTTTACGATTTGAGAATTGCATTTTATTACATCCCAGTGTTGGTTTGAATTCAACTGACTGTTCAATTGATTAAACAGACAAAGACAGTGAGTTGTGTTTTCTACATTTACAGGGTGCAGATGGTCTACTGAGACTCTCACAGCCACACAGATGCATAAATTATGAATTTGAACTTCAGTAGAATTCATCCACTTGGGACCATGATTGTTCCCACCAAATTTTGTGGCATTTCATGTGGCTTTTCAGATATTTCAGTGTGGGCTAAAATAAAATGGTGGACTGACCTACAGCCATTGCCAAAAAAATGTCTAAACCTGACAATTGTCCTTATGGTGGAATTTAAAAATCAACTTTTTGATTTGAGCGATGAACTGATGAGCAGTGAGCTCAGGATTCACATGTGGGTCACTGGCACATTCATTAAAATTCATTATTTTGAAAATGTGTTAAACGTGTCACACTAAATTTGGCCGTGCAGAGAAAACATAACATTCAGGAGTTTAGATGTACCTTTTTAGCTGACAGTATGTCTTATAACATCTGCTTTAACAAGTCTGTCAGGGAAGTGATCTGTTGGTGATGTGAAGTTTATTTATCTATTCATTTATTCTTACCATCAAATCATTGATTTATAACATGCTTGTCTACTTATTAGTTTTTCTATTGTAAATAGGACCTTGATGATTTTATCCAGAACCTCTACATTATGCTTTTATTACTCCTTCACTAGGTGTTTTCTATTAAAAGAGTTATATCAAAGGCACAAGCCAGGGAGCCCTCAAAAAGGTGCTAAGTGAGATTGTTTTCCAAAATTCAGACTGTATCTCATGAGAATGCTTGTCTAGAGTTCATCCAAGAGAAACATTTAAAAATATTCCACTGAGAAAGACTTAAAAGTTGACAGCAACTATTATTGCCTGACATGAGCGGATTACACGATCCCAGGATGCTCGGATCAAAGCGCTGACAGATAGCGATCAATTGAAAAGCAGGCAGAGGCTTGGATCAGTCTACAGGACGTGCTGAGTGTTCAGCTTCCCTATAGCTAATCAGTACAGCAAGTATGTTTAGGAGTGCTGGAGAAAGGGGCTGGAACAGACAAGATTACAGTCTGGGAGGGTTTTAGACTGAAATATGAAGCTTATCACCAATCTGTCATTTCCACAAATGTATCTTCAGAGAAGCCCCCCCCCCCTCAACCTGGCTGATGATAGAGTGACTCTGACAAGATGATTGTGACGCCAGCGGTCCTGTCCTAACAGGATTTGAAGGCCTGCTGAAAGATTTGGATGTGGATTTCATTCTTTATTGGTTAGTTTGCAGTGTCACAATGTCACCTTTTCCCTCCCTTCGTAGCTCAGACGACTTTTGCAGAAAAGCACAAGTCCTTAAGATTAGATGACAAGTTTTAAGGTTTGATTAAATTTAAACCTCAAGTTGAGGGTAATAGGTAATAATTAGAGAACTTGTTGCAACAGTTGCTTACTTACACAGTCAGCAGCTAAAAACCAACATTATCATTTATTTGAAGTTCTGTTCTGTGTCCACCTGATGAATGCAACTCCAACATTCACTCTCTTTCAGCTCTATTTTTGGTCTCCACCAACTCCTAGGGGAAATATCTGGCTCTTTAGCTGTTAAATGTTGCGTTATGTTTATCAGCTGGTCGCTAGTCTGCTGGCTGGTGCTATGAAGGTATACAGTGGCTTTTTACGGGTTTTTCACTAAAAATAGCCACCTGCTGCAGCCGAAATCAGTGCGATGAGAGCAGTGGGAGTGAACCAAAGCGGCCAAAGTCATGGACCAGACACACACACACACAGATGGAGCTGTATCTAAACAAAGAGGAAAAGCTGCAAGTTCAAGCAATGAATCTCTTCAGGTTGAACAATCCCTTTCACATTGTCATTTGATACATTGTTCTGATAGAAATACATATTATAGCCACTTAAAGGTTAGGGGACGTACGTCATCATGTAAAACTGTTTGGTTAAGGTTAGGGAACAATCATGGTCATGATTTAGAGACACTGATGTTGACAGTAAATAGAGAACAGCAGTCTCTAGTGTTAAAGTCTGACATTTTGTTGCTGAGTGTTTCTATATTGACGTCAAGCTCCTTTTTAAAATGGCTCCTTGTCACTTAAATGTAGACATTTGCTAAACTGACTGACATTGTTGTTTCTTATGTGCAAAGTTTCATAAAAAAAATCCCTTTTTCTGTCAGTTTCTGTGAGCACATATGCAAACATAAAGAAAAGCAAAAAACTGTTAGACTTTTAATTGGCCACAGCTGTGCATTAACCACTCAATGCTCTGGTGACACCTTCACTGCCAATAATAGATACTCCCCTAAGGTTATTATGTACATGAGAAGGTCTCTCGTTAATGCATTCTTCTTTAACTCTATGATAAAATCTATAGAAGTGTGATTCAGATTGAAAATAGCTCTTTCCCATTACAGGTCGAAACATTCACAATTATGTACTGTATATAGACATGTATACATGCACATATTGTACATAACCACCCACTTCTATATAGAAAGTAAACTAGTTCTTTACCCATTCAATACTTATTTCTTTGCACCATTCGTATTAGTCACAATCTAATCTTTCACCTACTTGTATGTACATACCTGTATCTTAACCTTTCTTTGTCCAGCTTTATTGTCCTTGTTTTTAGCTGTTTGTTTCCAAGTTCCTGGAAAGTGTTCTGTGTGTAATTAAAACTGCAGTCTATTTCCCTGTATGTGTGCACACAATTGTCCAACAAAGCTGATTCTGATTCTGATTGTGTGAATACGAGCTTGAGAGATGAGAAAGTGTACATTCTGATCATCAAGTGAAAAAAAAAAAATCTAAACTTTTCTGAAGCAGCTCACTTTGCACTGAAAATGGAACTAAGAAGACAAAGGATGGCAAATGAGATGAAGGAGTTTATTTTGGTGCTATTTTAGGGGAGTCGCTTACTTTTTCTTGAGTAATGAAGTGCAAAAGATGAAAAATATAGATATTTTTGGATAGAGTAGTTGTTGTTAATTCTTGCCCGCTGAGGCATTCGGGAATAATAAATTGGTTCATTGGAGGATAGTTCAAGAGTTCAGCGCCTGTAGTTATTTAAATCTCATCCATCCAGAAAATGTAATCCCTAGGAACCCCAGTGTTTCATGAATCATTGTTTAGTCAATTAGTTTATTTGTAAATCTTCACATCTGATTTTCTGATTTAGTTTGTGGTTCAAACTTTATTGCTGCTTGAAAAACTGTAAAGCAGCATTGAGAAACACAATGTGACAAGAGCAGAGGATGGTAACCGGAGAACCGAAGGCTCTGAGGGTCTCGTTGGACCTGTTGTGTGAGTGTGTGTCCCTGATAAGAGTCGTGTTGAAATATCCCAGCCGTTCACTCCCACCAGCCACACACACATGCACATACGCACAAAAAACAAGCAGACATATCGACATACCAGCATACACTAAACAAACACACCCATACATTCCACAGCTGCTTCAACTGATATTCCTAGTCCACATTAAACATCATTTTAATATGAAATGGGAAACTGAACAGGTTTACAGTCCATTTGCACGGCTTCCTGTGTGATAAAAAACAAACCATATCAACAACTAATAATCTGCAGTGCTTAGTGAGAACTACAAATGAGACGTCAGATCTTACTGGCAGGCAATAAAAAAAGAGATTATGCTGCATTTATTGAAATTGCATGTCAATTTAAAGATACACTGAAAGCAGCCTTTCCTTAGGCTCCTCTTCTACTGGACTTAAGACTGTTTGGGAGACAGACCTAGGAGAGACAATTTCAGATGATGTTTGGGAAAAGATCTTAAAAAGAGTACATGGGTCATCTATTTGTGCCAAACACAGTTTCACCCAGTGCAGGATTCTACACCGAGCTCATTACACCAAAGTACGTCTCGCAAAAATGTTTGAAACAGTGTCACCTCTGTGTGATAGATGTCAACAAAGTCCAGCAAATTATGCACATATGTTTTGGTGCTGTCCCTCTTTGAAAAGATTTTGGTCTGAAATCTTTGACACATTATCTAAGGTCACCGGGAGAAGTGTTACTCCTAATATGCTTACTGTTTTGTTTGGTGTGTTGCCCTGTCAGATTAACCTCTCTTCTTCTAGTATGGACTTGATAGCATTTACGACTCTATTGGCTAGGAGATTGATATTGTTGAAATGGAAATCTGCAGTTCCACCTACCCATACAAGATGGATTAAAGAGGTGGTATATTTTGTTAAACTTGAGAATATCAGGCTGACCCTGTCTGGTACTGGTAGTAAATTTGAAAGGACCCAGAATCCCTTTTTATCACATGTTAATGACACAGCATGTCATATTCCTGTGGACTGAGCACTGTGTAGTTTTTGATTCTTTTTCTTCTTATAAGTAAAAGGATGGGGGGTGTTTGTTGTTTGTTCTGAATTACAATAGCTATACGTTATTGAATGTATGACTGTAATTGCTACTTTTATACGTAAAATTCAATAAACAGAATTGACAAAAAAAAGATACACTGAAAACAAATTCAAGCATGAACATCTGTGAATGACACATTTGTTCAGTTTTTGGAGTAAGAGGAAGAATTTTATCCTGTTTCATGTTTTCAGTGGCACATTGAAAAGAGATACATCCAGGACATTTGGACCTTGAGGCAGTCCTTGAACAGTATTTCAAAATTGTAACTCTGTAAGAGTTGTGTGCCATGTGCCACACATCATTACTTACATCAAACACACATAAATTCAATCCGAGGTCAATGTTGGTTTGAAAACATTTTAAATATGAAATGTGTTATATCTCTCCTCTGGGAGAGGTAGAGGTTTGATATGTGTTTTTCCTCAGATGATCTGGTTGAGCTTGAGTTTTTGGCATAGCATATTCCTTTGTCCTCAGGGTAGGATTAGTGCATAACAGGATCTCAGTTCTCAAAGCTTCCGTTCCTCCTTACAGACGGGATAAATCATCATCATTTACAGGAAACATTTCCAAAAAGCAATGTGGATTGTGTTACATCTTTAAGGCTACAGACGATGGTAAAAGTAAAACAGGTTGAGCTTGTTTGTCATTAAATAGATTTACTTGCCACCACCTCAGTAATCAGCCTCAGGTCATATTCAGAGTAATTCTTCTTCTGATCAGACAGCCAGTCAGCTCTAGCATGAATTGGCAGTTTTAAGTATTAAGCAATATCGACTCATTTCTCCATGCTGAAAGCTGTTTGGAGGTCCGCTGGGTACGGATAACAAATTTACTACGTGACAATCCAGAAAACTATAGTTTGCAAATTATGCCACAAACTGATCCTCACAGCAGACTCAAACACCACTAACCTCTTTCACCACCAAACAAGAATGATGACAGACAGAGGGCCCACAAAAGTGCAGTCGAGTGCTTGAAACACACCCCAGGCTCAGACGTTGCAAGAGGCTGAACAAGCACCTTTTATTTGTCGTGCATATACTGTACATCAAAATGTAATAACAAATAGGCCTTTCCATGTGGTCATGTCATCTAAACTATTTACTGAATTTTCAGACAACGTGCTATATCGTGATGTGCATCGTCATCCAGATATGAAGTGACTTACATCGGTGTATAAGATTTCCGTCATGTTGCACGAGCCTGGTGTAATTTTTTATTAGGAGATTATGGTTACGATTACAGGTGGTGTTTACAGCATATGGACATACAGTGTGAATTGTATGTATTCTCAGCATTTAACTGGCAAACATAACCCACCTGTCACACCAAAGAAGCTAAAAAAAAAAACCCATTAGAATTAAAGGAAAATACTATTTGACCTCCCGTCTGGTCGATAGCTAGTGAGGTAGATAAGACAAGACAGAGGCTGCTGAAACAACACTATGAGAAGGAAAAAATCATTACTGCTCTTTCTTTGAGAGGAATTCTATTGTATGTCGTCCAGCTTATTCTATCTTACAGGTGATGAATAACAAATCATGACTGAAATTAGGTGAAATCTTACAGGAAAAGCATTCACAGATGGACAAAAGCAATGTGTTCATATCCCTTTTACTACTTTTACAAAAGAAGGAAACATGTTCAGTGACCTCTGGCATGACCTTACTGGTGGGACTCCATCCAGATATTGGCTTTTAAAAGAGCGCAGAGAGATATCTTTCTATTTGCTTTTCCATCTGCTGTTTTCTTGTTTTCCCCCCCACAGCACTACCTGCATACTGATTTACTTGTTTTTTTAGCTGTAGGTGGAAGCAAACTAATTCAATTAGCAACAAAACGTACCTCCACAGCCTCTAAAGTTACTGTCGAGTGAAAGGGAGTTGAGGCCATTAAGGACACCTTGAAAACACTCTCCCGCCCCTGTTTTTTGCTCTTAGTGCCCAGAGTATAAATAACACTGTGACTGTGTTATTTAATGGTGTACAGTCTGCCACCATGGTGATATGAGATACAATAATGTGCCAGAGGTGTTTCCATTAGTCAAAATGCATCTGTGGTGAAAAGCTTGATACACTGAGCCCACTTTAGTCGGAGGCAAGATGGGCTCGTCTACGCAGTACCTTGACCCTGCATCAAAGGACACTGTGTGAGATATAATGTAATCACTCAAATTGATCTGAAACAAAAAAGAAATCCATCACTCTCTCGCAGTCCACAGATTTCTAAAGCACAGTCTGAGTGCAATAATTCACCCTTTCTTTTCATTTACAGGGGCTCAGTGGATGAACAGTTTTGAGCAGAATAAACAAGTGAAGAAACATTTCAAAGTCACAGCAGTAATGACAGGTTGAATCAGGATGTAACACAGCAAATACTTCATCCTAATAGTGCCCTTTGAGGGGCCCAAGGTTGTGTTTGACTTGTATGAGCGGAGAAGGTAGAAAAATGTGGGTTTCAAAATGTTTCATGTGCAATAAATGAGAGGAAACTGAGCTATGCACAGGATAGGTGTTCACTTCTATAACATCCTCTGCTGGATTCTAGCCAGCAGTGGAAAATAACACTTTGGAAGACCAATCAATGAACCTTGGCTGACTAGAAGT
Organism: Pempheris klunzingeri; assembly: GCF_042242105.1. Lineage (NCBI taxonomy): Eukaryota > Metazoa > Chordata > Actinopteri > Acropomatiformes > Pempheridae > Pempheris > Pempheris klunzingeri. Next base: position 19,591,824 of record NC_092020.1, on the reverse strand, counting down.
GTTGGTCTGTTGTCACAAAAAGGCGGAGATGGGGAGCAACAAAGTGGAATTATGTTTGCTGCCTGATTTTTTTTTTCCCACATAAGAAATACGTTTTGTTCTCAATAAAAAAGATGCATTGCCCATTTTAAATCTTTAATAATTAATTAATAATTTCAAGTGAAGCTTTATGAAGTTTGGTCTCAATTTTTAATGTATATAAAGAAAGAGACATAACTGGAAGTAAATATCCCTACTATTATTATTTTGTTGTTTATGTACAGTTTTTTCTTATTCTACTTGTACGAGCTATATCTGTGTGCATCCATTTGTTCTTTTCTTCATTGATTTACTATCATAGTTTGTCTTGAGTTGCGTTATGTGTTATTTGGATTGCATTGGAAAGGTTACCAGAAACTGAAAACTTTCCACAGTTTTGGAAGTAAACATCCCATTTTACAAAATCAGTATTTGTTCTCCACTAAAACTGAGCTACATAGTTGCAAGCAAACATTTGATCTGTGTTTCTCCTGGCTGCCACCTACACAGTTTGAAGAAATCTATATCTCCAATTGCATTCAGACGGGCCATCAGGAGCACCGAGAAAAATCCCAGTGGGCTCTGTGAGCATTGAGCAACCCATTTTACAAAAACAAGAGCAAGAGAGAGGTGTCGTCGGTCAACTCTGATTATGCACCCAGCCAATCACTTCTAGTTCAGGCTAACTTCACTTGGGCTCGTCCCCTCTGTGGAGTGGAGCAACATGGACAAATAAGAAAGAGAAGAAACATAAAGTTGGTGCTGAAAAGCTGAGAGGGAAGAGTTTGAGTCCTTTTAAGCCAAAAGTGTTAAAATAACAAATGATTCATTTAGCACCATTAGCTGTCCGTCATCTCAGTCAAGTGAACCTGGAGGCATCAGAGAGCAGAGAGAGCAGCCCACTGAGCCCAGTGACAGAGGTTTAACGGTTTGACAGTGATAAACTATGATTGAAATCAGACCAGCAGAACAGCACAGGCAGCTTCATCAGGATGAGAAACTCCAAAGTATAGAAACCTGTTATTATTAATTAGACAAGAAAAATATGCCACTCTTTTATCATTGATCAGTTGGTTGAGCTACCACGACAACAGTGTGACAACAGTACCAGGACGCTAAAACTGAAGCAGCTAAATGGAATTCAGCCATCAGTAATATTGTTATAGTAGAGCTACATTGATATGTCAAAATGTCCTCCATGTAAAAGGCCTTTTTAAATGATGGAAATCTTTCCCGGGTACAGGAAGCTGTAAATGATCAAAAGACTGATTGAACCTTTTCATCACCTCCACCTCATCAATACTGCGTAACGCACTGGACACAATTTACCGAATGTGGTGCAAATTTAATAGTCTTTTTCTCTTCCTTGACAGCTAGTTAATGGCATACAGACTTGAAAATGAGGGTGCCTTTTAAAAAGAAGGTGTTGCATTCTGGCATTTTCCGAAAGATCAGATAAAGACCTTTGAATTATGATGAATTATCACACCAAGATGTCGGCTTCAACCAAGAGAATCTCACGAATCTTTGAAATGTCTGTTAAAAAGGGCTTTTTGTAGTTTGTATGATCTTTCTACAAATCATTAGTGGCTGTAGAGCAGCTCTGATGAGAGGTGTTTCTTTTGCTTGAAAACTTATTCCATTTTCCCCGGTTTATGTCCACCTTCTCTCATTTGTGGCCTTTCACGTTAATGAGTAGAAGCAGTCATGCACTGCAGCTTCTGATCTTTTTATAGTAAACTGGTCGATCAGAAGAGGTAATGTGAAGATATTGTGAGGTCTGTTTTGGATGTAAATGTGCCGAAACCTATTTTTGAATTGACCATGGTTTAGTAAATCGGTCTATTTGTGCTTTTCTGCATTGTTTAGCATCAGTTTATAGTTTGGACATAAAGAGTATTTCAGTTGTGCAGCAATATGTTATACATAGCCTATGTGTACATGTATGGAGGTAACTGGCTCCTTTCTGATGCTACTCGTTTACAGAAGGAGTCAAGATGGCGGTGGTGTAAAGCATGGCATTGCAGTTTGTGGGATCTCTGTCTGAATCTGTTGCTGAAGATGAGTGTTTTTCATGCTGTGTCTCGGGGAGCCCTAGATGGGGCATAATAACATTCAAAGAAATGCAGTGCTATACATATTGAAGCACTGTAATCAGTGCATTGAAACATTTCACTTGAGCACATCAAAAAAAGACACTTGTATGTTCCAGCCATAAGCAGCAATGTAAGTCCACACAGCTCAGCTTTTACGTTACTTGAGTTTGGCATTTTGAGAAGAAAATAAAATCACACACAAGTGGAAAAATGTCAAGGCTGACACAGTAAACCCCAAGACTTTTTTTGCTTGTGGTTCTTGATGTAAAGATAGTAACGTTCAGGTGTTAAAGACGACATCACTAACAACCTCATCGTCAAAAACATCGCTTTATCTATCATTATCACAGACTTCCACTGCATTTTGGGAGATGGTGCTCATTGTTCAGGGACAGCAAGCAAAAAAGAAGCAGTGCATCATTTTATCCTTATTCTTTAATCCTGAAAAAACACAAGAAGCAACACAAAACATTGTGATATAACAAAACAAATTAAGTTGTGAGTTGTTATTTTCACCTCCCCGAGCATGCCATCTTAGAAAATCACTGTGCTAGCTTGATAGCTAGCTAGCTGTGTAGGTAAGAAGCTACGCTACTGACCAACACAAACTAGCAACTGAAATCATGTTATCATATAAACATTATTAGTCAGAATTGCCTACTAACGATTCATACATGCTCCAGTTCTTATTAGCCGATATTGCATTGATTGATTGAACCACGGAGTTAGAATCTCATTCCTGTGGATTGAATTTAAGCCCCTGACCCGACATGAACGAGAAGAATTTAGGCCCGGTGCCTCAAAAACAGGTTAATCCGGCTTCAGTGTAAAAGCACAATCAGTGTGATGTCATGAATGTAACCAAGATAAATTTGAGGTCACAGATTTGTAAAATGCAAGACACAGGTAAAGCCTAAACTCAGATAGAAAAAGCCCAAATTGATGATAAATGGAGGAGCATTTGCCTCTCTGACTATATAACAGCAGATGAAAATGATTACAGTCTTTTTATACAACCTGCCACTTGAATGAGAAGAGGGGTGTATGTAATTATTGGAACTGTCGTTCTGCAGTATTTCATAACTGTTATCAGACTCAAAGCATTCTGTACCAGGGGCAGATATTTTATGTGTGTGTGTATATATCTTTTACTATGTGAGATATATATATATGTATATATATATATATATATATATATATATACATATTAAAAGAGCAGCACCCAAATTTGGTCAATAGAGGACAAACTGTTTCCTTACAGAATGCTTCCGTTAAATAGAGATTAGAAAATGTTTAGTTTTATGTGTCCACAATCACACGAAACAATACGACTATGAAGAGATTATCAGAAATATAACTGAGGTTGTTTGTGTCATGAGCTGCATAGTCTCTCTCTGACTGGTCGCATGTCATCCGTTGATATTTAAATCACAGGTTTACACACCAGTTACTGTTTGGTCATGCACCTTGAGGATGAGGCACATTATTAGCACAAACATGATGGAGGTTAGATGACACTTGGTGTCCCAGATGTACGTAATGAGGTCAGCTGAGTGCAGCATCAAAGCTTATTAAATCCATCCGTTTGTGTACTGAAACTGTTGGAGTTACAAAATTGTATCTCGTGAAAACACGCCTGGTGAATAATTTCTGCAGTGTGTGACAATGAGGCTTGGATTTAATGCAAGTTCAGTGACATGGGAAGTTTTTGTGTTTAATGTTACTTTCTCACTTTAAATTGTTTATAATCAGTATCTGTGTGCAGTTAAAGTAGCTCCAACAGCAGTTTGTCTTCTAACAAAGAGATACAAGCTTGTGTGCACAGACAGATGGCAGCGTCCCAGGCGATGCACTGCAGAAACATTGCAGCTTGTCTTCAACCTGTTTAGTGGTGTCTCTATAGGGAGACAAATGAGCGCATGTCATGTAATATTCTTCATGTGGAGCTCTGACACGTTTATTGTGTTTAGTCTGTAACACAGTTTGCCCCTATGGAATTCAAATGGATTTATTATTGTAGCTATGTTGTTCAGCTTTGATGTAGCAGAGTGTTCACAAAAACATGTGTGCCTTATCCATTTCTTACTTTATTTTTGTATATGCAGGGAGAAAATGGAGGAAATGGGAAGGATGGGGGTTTTGCTGCATTCTTCTGATTTGTGATGGAAAAATGCATGTACAGTGGGCTTTTTTATTTCTGCAGATGGATGTTGAACCTCGACTTGTACGCCAACATGGATGTGAAGTAGTAGAGGTGAGAAGATTCGTGCAAAGTCAAGAATGAGCTGCCAAAGTAAGGCTGAAACATTAACTAGACAGTTGGCAGCATATATTAATTGTAGCACAGAAATGCCAAAATCATGTTTGGGATAATTAACAGTGACGTTATTACAGATCTGTCAGAGAGATCTGGCAAGTTTATATTCTAATAAATGTCCATTCAGTAAATATCTTGGTCACCATTCTTTAGAAAAAGCATCATGTTTTTTTTTTCTCAAATATCAATATTGGTATTAGCTGCAAAAATTGTCCGGGCTGGGCTGTCAATCTAAACAAGACGGCTGTTTGTAAGACGATAATATCTCCAATGTTCATTGTAAAGCGTTGTAATTGCTATGTTTGCGGTGCAGAATAGTATGAACCATGCTTTTTTGATTCAGTTGTCAACTAAAAGCATCATCTTTTTTCCTCAACAGTCAAATTCTGTATGTCTCGTTGTTATTCATTACTTACTTTCTTAAGAGCCAGTCTGAACTGAAATTAAACATTTCATAAAACCCACAAACATCAAAATTCAAAAGAATTACTTTAATGCTTAACATCAATACCAACAATGAGTGCGACCCATTATCCAGAAACTGCAGCTTTCAAACAGTTTGTTTGAACCTTTGAATCGCTGTCATCAACTCATCCACGATGCACTTCTCAGCCGCAACTGTTGTTTATATCCAAAAATGACGGGCCCACATTCGCTGTGACTCAGACAGCATCGGTAACTTGTTGTTCATCACATTATTTGCACTATGAACGCCACAGTATTGTAATTCTCTTGTAGTATGTCCACATGTATTCAACAGGTAAGATTATTCATACGTCTATTACGCGACTAAGAGCCATCAAACATACAGTGAGGCAGCTGAATCAGTGTTTGTGACATTTTTCCATTCATTGGAAAGTGAAAGTGGTGTAACACCAAGTTTTTCTCTGCAGTCATAATATTTCCAGAGTTGGGAGGAAATTTGGGGATTATGTGATTTAAAAGATCCAAAGATCAAATATTTGGTGTTGGATCGTTTTTGTCTTTTTGGCTGATGGAGAACATTTTTACACATGCACAGAAAAAGTCTAAACACAGAGCAAAATGAGGATTGACTCTACAAGTAACAGTTGCCAAATGAAACAAGTTCTGGGGATTTTGAGGATTATGGACAATTTGTGAGAACTTGTTCTCTTTCATCTTGGTGATCAGAAAAGCTGGAACTTTCCAACGATCTAACATCATTCTGGGGGAGGACTTTCCCCAAATGCAGAGGTTTAAGAAGGACAACGCAGCCTTTTCAGGTGTCATGGATGACAGCAATTTGTCAATTACCAGCAATTACTATGAAAATTAGAGTTAATAATTGGTCTTGGATATCCTATGAAATAAACATGTCATAGTTTTCATGTTAGATTGATGTCTGGTGCAGTAAACAATCACAAAGCTTTGAACCCTGACGCTTTTCATTGCAGGTTTATTCTCTGTTCCAGTTTACTCTTTGGATCCCTTTGGAGAGATGTCGTATTCCTAAAAACAGCCGGCAATTATTCCTGTGCTGTAAAACTTTATAGTGTAACAGATCCTTAATCACAGAGACAAGCGGTGCAGCTCGTAAAAAGACAGCCTGCCCTCCTGTGCTGTTTTATATCAACATCCACAATAAACAGACGTATCGCACCTACGCAATATTTATAAGTTGATTTGAAGCCCTCGACTATTCATCTGAGACTTGCTGTACGTAAATGCAGATGATGGTCTGGCACAGATGTATATCAGCTAATAAAGAAGTATTCACGTGGTTAGTGCTGGTCTCTCTGCAGCAAGAGCCTCCTGCTGTGGAGGAAATGACTCCCTCCTGTTAGTGTAGCCACATAAGCACATCTATCTAAAACGCTGCCATATCAAATGATCTATCATCCCTTTATCGTCCATGTGATGGAACGGCTACTTCAGCAGACAGCGAATTGTCCTGCAGTTACCTGGTTGTTTCCCCCTCCCGCTGGATATTTACTGATTTCAAATTTCTTTGTCAAACAACTGATCTTGTTCAATCACAAGCTGTTGTGATTGAGAGTTATGCTTGTGCAAAATGCATCTAGTTTTTATGGCTATTTTTCCTCTTGCATCTTTTTCTGGTAACTTTTTAACTGATAAAGACTAGTGTCTCCCATGTGCTGATGAAGATTGTGCTACGGTTTAAAGATAATAAGTAAACGCTAAGATGTATTTACGGATTGTTAATTTCTGTTTCAAGGGCTGGACTTAAAAGCTGACTCTGGAGGATGAAGCTGGGTAGGAAACAGGGTTTTATTGAGAAAGGGTGAGTAGGGCAGGTGAGGAGATCCTTAGCAGTAGGAGAAAGGGCGGACGGTGAAAGACAGTTTGAGGCTGGAGATCTGGGAGCCCTGGCAGCGAGCGGAGGGAACCGGAGACAAAGACCTGGAGAGAGGCGTGCATGGCTGGTAGACAGGGGAGAACTGGAGCACAGGAAGGTAGAGATAAACAAAAAGTCCCACAAGAACACGAGGAAACAAGAGATTTGGCCGTAGCATCTATACTACCAAGAGTGGAGTGCTGGACTGGGTTTAAATATTGAGGTAGGTAGGTGATTGAATGGGCAGCAGGTGTGCAAAGTGATCTTCAAGCAGCTCCGCCCACACACACCCACACACACACACACACACACACACACACACACACACACACACACACAAACACGCAAACAAACACACACACACACACACACACACACACACACACACACACACACACACACACAAACACGCAAACAAACACACACAAGACAAAAGGGAGGAGGGAAAACAGGAAGACAATGGGAAAATGAGGGAGACTAGATAAATCCATAACATGCCGACTCCATATTGACTCTGAATGTCCCATTCAGAGTCAATATGGAGTTGGATCAGATACTTAAATTTACCTAAATGTTGATTGAATATGTATCTGACACACTGAAATGAGAGGTGTAGCCTTCTAAAACCATTTTTTGCCTTTTTTCACAAGCTGGTTCATGAAAATACTAAAGACCCTAGTTGAAAACTAAAATTATTGATGTGATATGGATCAAAGTTTACCAAGTAACCAAGGGCAGGAATGTTTATCCAGTCAGAAAGCAAACAAAATGGGGATGCGCTCCTAAAATCAAAGCACCAGTATATAGCAGTTTACTGCATGAGGTACCTTTAACCTTCAGGGTGGTATGGATTAAATCTGAGCTCACCAGCTACTGAGCTGGTATGACGCCAAACCTGTCTCCGTGACAACTGAGCAAACTCCATCCGCTGACATAAGTGAACTTAAGTTGGGTTGTTTTGAGTGTAATTTATAGTTTCCATTACATCAGAAACTGAACATATCAACAGCTCATTTTGTTCTTTTGTAGGTAAATTTAGCTCAGCAATCATCATGTATTATTTTGTAAAGCACACACACACGTGGTTTACTCAACAAAATAAATCTAAGCCTTTTTAAGACCTTTTTTATGGTCATACCAATTAAAGAATGAGAGGAATGCATTAGGATCAATACTACCAACAATTATTAATGGGTTTTGAATTTGCTGAGCTTACTAGCTACTGTAGCAATGTGTGTTACGGTTGTTCAAGTGCTAACCTCAACTCCACTAGAAAGGGCTGAACAGCATCCTGCATGCAAAATCCGCTGCAGCACCACTCTCACTTGTAGTTTATAGATGTAAAAAGTCTCCTGACAGCAGACAGCCACACAAACACAAAAAATTATAAATATTGTTACAGTCCACAGCATGTTAATACCGTCTAAGTCCTTTTTTGTGAGAACTAAATTCAGTGTTTTTTAAGGCTTTTCAAAAGGTGCAGAAACCCTGTCGGTTTTTGGCGCCACAGTAATCCCTGACCTCATGTTACCTCATCGAAGAAGAATGGGTCCCAGATAGAAAGAAAGAGCAGATATCCCTAGGTGATGTACCGTAATCCGTAGTATTGGTGTATAAAATAAATATTACACAACTCCAGGTTATAAGCTGACACTGGAAAGTGGAGTGAATCTCTTCTGGGCAGCTCTGATAGAAGAATGTCTCAAAACAGCCCTCTGTTCCCGTCTCTGATATGTAACACTCCCCACTGTGCAATTATGCACCATTGCAGCCTTGGATGAGGCTGTGTCTTAAATTAGCAACTGATGTCTTGTAGTTTCCTCCTCAGCCTGGGCTACAATGGCACACAAAGCTTAGTCTCAAACAAACAAGAAGAAAATACTTGAGGCAACAATAGCTAATTTGTTATATATTGTCCATTAGTGCTTCACTAATCAAAAGCATTTGCCATTTCATCCCAACTGCAACACATTCTCACCTCTTGTAATCGTGACTGCTGGTCTGAAAGCTGTAAACAGATTCCACAGGTGCAGCACATGCTGAATGTGGAGGAGTTAAAAGTGTTTGCCCAGACATGCTAACACTGCAATTTGCACACAACCCTCTATTTTGCTGTTGTTGTTTTACTCAGAATCGGTGCTTCGAAATCAGGAAATGCATTTCTCCTACCAGCTATAGTGCAGCTATAGTCAGAATCAACCTGTAATAGCATGAAAATGATTGCTCTGAATTGCCGAGCATTTTGAAAGAAAGACAGATAGGGCTGATGATGGAAGATGATGGCGATAGCATTGATGATGATAATAATAGTGAGGGTGGTGATGAGGGTAATTACTGACTGTGTTGGCGGGTGAGAAGAAAAGCAACTGTTGACAGTTCAGAGTGAGCCGTCAGCTAAATTGAGTAAAGCTGATTTGATGCCCGTGGACAAGCCCTGAGCAGGAGCATCCAAACTGAAAGCACAGGCACTGCCGCCTCTCACAGACAAAACAGGGGCGCGGAGAAAGGAAGAATAGCTCAGATGAAAAAGAGTGGATTGGGGATGAGATCACAAAGACTAAGAGTTTGAAGAAGAGATTAAAAAAAAAAGATGACAAAAACACAGACCGGCTGAGAGACTGAGCCACTCAGATGCACACCACTGTGAAAAACCACTGCTCTGCGAAAATCCTCCCTTTTGATCACAATCCACATATATCATCTGTCTACGAAACGATACTCGCTAGGCGTCCAACCCCCGCCTCGCACCTTCCCTTGAGACAACTTTTCCCAAATCCCTGGATGCTGGGGTGAAGGCTTGCACACATACCCCCTCCCTGTCTGAGCTGTGATTATTTGGCTGGGGCTCTGCCATATCAAACCTCAGCCAGTTAAAGATTCCCCGGAGGAGAAAGCCGAGAGAGAGAAAGAGAAATCTGCACCACCACCCACCTGTGCAGGGCAAAGATAGGAACAAACCAAATGGCACCCCACTGGATGCTGCCTTCTGCTAGTGGACACCCCTCAAAGACACTATCACAAGGTTTTTTTTCTCTCAAACTGCAGTGACTGAACCCCAAACTGAGAAAAGTGAGGGTTTTTTTTTTTTACCTAGACCAATCCTACTTCTGCAGCCTGCTCTAATCTCTCAGATGAGGTGACTGGCCTCGCCTTATAGGGCACATATGGGCCGTTTGAAGAAGAGCAGTCGTCATGCTCTGTGTGTGTCGGGGCTGATGAGGTCTGTACAAGGTCCTGAGGATTGCAAGATCAGGGTTTTTTACAGAATCGGCTTAGAAGTGAAGCGTTGCTCTGAGGTTTACCTGCTCTCTCTCATGTCTGTACACTTTAATACACTTTAAGACTTAATATACTCTCAGGAATAACCTTAAGCTGTGAAGGAATGTGTTTCAAGTAAAACGCATCAGTTATCTGAGTTATGATTCTTAACAATTGTTTTTGATGTTTCAGTCTTGAGACATTGACTCCTTTCCGTCCAGTGTTGTCTCTTTATCTACCCAGTCGGTCAGTGCTCCTTCACGTCTGCAAAGACTAAGACTCGGTGGAAACCCTCATTATGTGTGGTATGTGTGGGTGGTCCAGTTTTTGTAGGTTGATTCTGACTCACCTTACAGCATATTTTTGTTTCATGATAATAACTTTTTTATGGACAATGATGTAATCACATGAAATCATTACACTTGATGAAGTCACACAACTTGTGCTCAGATCAAACCCAATGCCTGTATTCCTACATCACACTTATCATGGACTCTGAAAACGTATGTTTGTTCTACTGATTCTTTTTTAAAAAAAAGTTTATGTCTTTGTGTTTATATCTATTAAATGTAAGAAAATGCCAACCACAAGTTTGTCCAAGTTGACATTTGTTGTTTTTTGCAACTTCATAACGAATGACGTACATTTACAACAGTATAGAGCAGGGAAAACAGCAAATTCTCATATTGGAGAAGTTTATAATGATAGAAGACTATAAAAAAGACTATAAAAACGACTCATTAAGTTAATTTTCTGTAGACTGACTCATCAGATAATTGTTTCAGCTCTTTTCAAATTAGAAAAGATCAGATTTTCAGCACTGAAACATTAGACAGGTGTAAGAAACAAGAAAAAATGCTTTGCATTTGCATTATCACATGCAGAGTGAACATATTTCTATTAATTAAACACTTTGGTCAACACCTGCTCTTTTATGAAAAGTGTCTCGAGCTAACAGTTTGTCATGTATTGGCACCATATAATTAAGATTGATTGATAGAAAAAAATCAATCAATATATGATAACCAGGCTCATCTCTGTTGCCATATAATGTAATCTGACTCAAGAAACCCTTGGAAAACATTACGTTTCCTCGATGAGAGGAAGTAATCTCACCCTGCATTCGCAGGTTTTCTCACTTATTGATAAAGAAATGCTATCATGGGTGGAATGAGAGATTTGTTCATTTTAAACAAAGGGAAAGAAAATGCCTTGTGTTCAACAGCATGATGAGTATCATCATGCCAGAGCTGTCATGTTTGAACTTAACTTTTCTCACACCTGCCAGGATGACACGTTTCCACAAAACACACACACACACACACACAAAGCAATCCCTGAGCTACAGTAAAATGATTGTCTATAAATCCTTCCATCTAGGGGCATCACACTATAACAGCAATATTTATTTTTCCTTTGCCAGACTTTATTCTGCAGTGTCTTGTCAAATCATAGCAGCAGTGAGATTTTTGTGTCAAAGAGTTGTCTGCCAGGCACTTGAAAAAAATAATCAATTTTGACACAGGAAATGAAGAAAGAAAAAAAGCTGACAGCGTTTCCGACAGATATATCAGCAAAACATTGGCAGAAGTGGGCAAACGTTGATTCAGCCAAGAATAACAGGCAGTTATCTCATCCCTGCATGTCATTACTGTTGTCCAAGGCAATTCACTGTGTGGTAACAGCCTGTGTTTAACCTCGCCGAGTGATCGAACGCTTCTCATTCACGCGGCCTCCCGGTGCACACAGGGATCAATACGGGGGCATCACATCTAATCAACCACTGATTACTTTCTCGACATTGATTGCAATTGGCTAGCATGTCGTTTAGTTTTGTAAAGTGTGTTTGGTTTCCATAGATTTAAATGACCATCCAACAGAAAATGACCTTTCTTCTCCAAAAAGCTCCATCACTGTTACAGGGACAAATCACATGCAAAGTCACAGCCCACAGCTGCCCGTTTTGTTCAAATTAACAGGATTATTGCAGGGCTTTTGTTAGCTGTTTGCTCAGTTAAAATCTTCTCACACACGTGTGCTAAACGGTATTAATCTCAATTTCTTTCAGTTCTTACTGTGGGGGATTTGTACAGCGAGACATAAAAAGGTCAAATGTGAGGCTTTTTTTTAATATATCACTCAAACAATCATGCAAAATTTACCGCCATTGGTCTCCATGGTGGCTTTGTTTTCTTTTAATTTACTGACTGTGGACAAGGAGAGGTTGAGGACACGTCAGTACATTCCTCTGTGGTGTAGTAATCACGACTCTGACGCTCACAGCTCTGAGTTTCTAGAGAGAGGATGTGATGTAATCCAACTTACAGTTACATGACACCCCTGTTCGTCATTAATGAAACGTCACATGGCCATCATAGTCTCGCAGTCAAATGTCTCACACAGACACACACGCACACACACACACACACACACACACACACACACACACACACACACGTGTCTCTATCTTCCTTATAGACACAATGTATACTGTGACTAAAGCGTACTCACCTGTCCCTGACCATGACATTAACCTTCACCAAACAAACGTTTTCTTTTTTTTTTTAAATCAGAAACAATCATAGCTTGTTTTCCTTGTGGGGCACAGAAAAATGTCTCCACACAACACTGTGAGTGTGTTCACAGATTTTGGGCCCCACCAAGTGAGATACACCCATACATCATGCATGCATGTATTAAGAGGTATTACATCATGAAAGGGAAGAAGATAGAGGAGAAGTTAGGGAGTCGTCTACTAATCAGGCAGTTGGCGGTTCAGTCCTTGGCTCCACAGGTCCAATAGTGTGTGTGAGTGTGTGTGTGAATGTGAAGCTACTTATGAAGCGTTTTATCCATTAAGGTAAAAAAGTGCTACGTAAGTGCAGTCCATTACCATCCATTATTCAACTTTCTGATCTTAGTCTGAGTGGTGTGTCTGTTGTGTCCTCGACCTCTGAGAGAGCCACTCGTTGTTTTCGTTCTGGCTGATTTACCTCAGCAGTTGAGAATGAATGGTTTCTGGCTGCCTGCATGCACGCAGTTGCATTGACCGCTCTACTGGATTTGGCTTCCACAGTACATCTAATCACCACTAATTGCTAACAAGGGCGATGGTTCAGTTTATCCTCAGCATTATTTGTGTCACATTCACCTTCTTTGCTTATCATGACAGTGTTTATCATCCAACTTTGTGTTTTATTAACCAATTATATCATAACTTGAGTTGAGAACACACCTCTGCACATTTCAGGCAGCAATTAGTGGCTTATTTAGGTTTCTGAAACCAGGATATCATTTTCATCTGTGTAGTTAGTTTTGGAGCTTCACAATTAGTCAGTGAGAGTAAAATAATCTGCCAGTGATACTTTTATAATTGATAAACCACAATGCTTAATTTTTACAAACACAAATGCCAAAAAGTTGCTGCTTTTTTGTGTCATAATTGATATTCAACTGCACAGTTTTGGGTCTTGATTTTAGTGACTAAACAAGCATTTTTCAGACATGATCTTGGATTTTAGGATATTGTGATGGGATTGTTTTACTGTTGTTTTTGCTATTTCCAAACATTTACATCTCTTCTTATCATTTCCAGACATTTACATCCATGCAACATCCAGACAACAAGTAGTCACAGCACTAGTTATTTTATCCACTAACAATTTCTCAGCTTGTTTTCCAGAAATTGTATTGCATCAGAATTTATAATGATGTTGTGACATGAAATTACATATCATGACATAGCATTGCACCTATATCACCCACCTGCCCTTTGAAAATTAAAAAAAAATCACATACTAACTAAATGGTGTTCATGCAAAACACAGTAAAGTCTTGTTTTCCATTGCGACATGTTGACTACACACATGAACATGTAAATACTACAGCTTTGTTGTTGCCAGAATAAACCTTAAACGGAGCTGGTCCTAATATTTCCCCCCTTCTTCTGTTGTGACATATCTGACTGCTAGCAGCATGTCTCCCATAATGAGACAGCAGGCCTCAGGAGAGGTGATGACATCTTGAGCTGGTTTTCGGCTGCCTTCAGACTTCACGTCTCGGACCACGAGTGTTTGATCTGGGATGTTTACTCAGGGCTATCACGTGTAGGCTCTGGTAGCAATTTCTGTAAGTGATACAATTTTAACCTGTCGCCTTACAAAGAACACTTTAACTTGACATTATGCAGTGCTCCACTATGTTTTCTTTGGAAATACTATTTTCTGATTAGATTGTGTTCTGCTTCATAACTGCACAATAATTTGAATTCTTGCATTGTCACAATAGATGTCTCTGCATACGCCAAGTGAATGGGCATTTCTACCATTTCACATGCTTTTCAGCACAAAATGTGAATTAGACTTCAAATATTTTAAAATAAATATGAGAGAAGTAAACAAGCTGTTTTGAATTAACCTTGAGAAAATTCAATAAGGCGCACATTGCCATAAAAACTGCAATAACCTGTGAAAAGTTTGCTCTGAGCTTTCAAATTTACTGCGGTTTTCTCTCGCCTGTGTGCTAACCTTTCACAGTAACCTTTTCATCACTTTCCTGCAAATATTTTCTCTTCAGCAAAACGCTGATAAACTTGTGGTGCCTCGTACTGAAGTGTAGCTGTTGGCAGCAGAGAGAGTTTGTTCTCTCGGCATCAGACTGAGCAGAACTTAAGGAAACAACTGTTTCCTGGCATGCTCGGACCCCAACTGGGAAGAAGGATCCAGTGATTTATTGCCAGCGCCCAGTTCACTCTAGGAACATGGGCTGTCTGGCTCGCCTCCTAAATTCCCTGATAACATTCAGTGTTTGACAAAATGAGAGCCATGTTGCTCCACAGTTGTCTTTATCTTGGGTGAGATTAGAAAGCAGCTAAGATTGACTGATACCCTGGGCATTTATTAAAGCATTTTTTTAATCTTTGTTTCATTCCATCTGTGATTTGAGAACTCCCTATGTCACCAAGTGCTGAAGTTACAAGACTTACTGTTGCTTTGAGTTTTGGCAGTTTTTGACTTTTTTTTTGGGCCGATATTTGTTGACCAGAATGACACCAAACCCTCTGTTGTTTATTGAGAGCTGCAGGCCTAATGTCATGTCCGGGCTAGCATCTGTTTGACTGGCTCTCTGTAACTAAGAGCAATCTCTCGTTCAGCATTTCTCTGAAAAAATGAGGCATATTCTTTGGGTTGCTCTAGAGCAAAATTGTATTTTAGCAAAGGTAAAGGATTAATATGTTACAGAATAAAAAGCAAAACTACAGCTCCCATGAACATTCACTGGTATCATTATAACTTGGTTTTGTCCTAAAACATAATATCCACTAACTTTCCCCTTTAAAATACATTTCCCAAGCTGTTATCTCTGCTATGTGTTCAGAGGTTAAAAACATGTCTGAATGAGCCACAGTTTGGTGGAGCTGTGACGTTTAATTCAATAAATGTAAGTGTTTTGGGGAAATAGTGTTCATTCGGGGCTACTAAAAGCAGAAATATTGAAGAAACAATATCAAATAAGCACAATAGCTGTAGTAAGATTGCAGTTTGCATTTCCATATGCAAAATTCTACTTCAGTTTGACTTTATACATGTTATTTGTTTTTTTTATGCAAAACATATACGCACAAAATAAAATAAAGAAAGTTTTCCCTCATGGATGTTAGTAACACTCAGTCAATACAGGAATGAGAAACCAATTTTAATCAGCTAAACACTTAACCCAAACAAAGCAGCTATTTCATATGCATTGGTCGTGATTAGGAGTCAGGTATTTGGTAGAGGAATGATATCACCAAGCCAGCATTCCTTAATTGAAACCACCAGCTCCCCAAGCTATCCCATTACACCAGGCAGGTTGGGGTTGGCAGGTCAAAGCATACGAAAGCTCCCATGCGTAATTTATGTCGCTCTTACCTCAGATAATCCATACATATAAGCTGTGAGGTTATGAAGCTGCAGACCCCCTACCCATCTGCAGCCAATTTGGCCCTTGCACAATGCTCTTTAAATCACACAATGCTCCCAGACCTTGCTGACTGGACTATAGAGGAGGTAGAGGAGTCCATTTTCATTTGAATTCCCTTCGCATAGCCCTCCTGGTAGATTTAAAAGGGAGAAGGGAAAAAAAGAGACCATGGGCATTAACTACCTGAACTAGTGATCCTCCTTAAAAGCCAACACCCTCTGCTTTTTCCTCCTGCAGCAGTAAATTGCAGAGGAATGTGGCCACAGCACCAGATCAATAAAACTTCTTTGCAATTTAACAAGAACAGATGTTACCAATCCTTCCAGGTATGCCCTGCTACATTTTAAGTGAGATAACTTTGAATGTTTGGCATGTGTGTGTGTGCTGGTGTTTCAAGAAAGCGGGAAAAAAAAACAGAAACCGTGGGCTTCTCCTGTACCCAGCACGCTATCTCAGGCATCAAACGATCCCCTCCATCTGTGAGATTATAGGAGCTTAATCACTGTGAAGATTAACCTTATCAGAAATCACATTTCTTCACACAGTTTCAATTATAAGGACAAACTCTGTGTTGGGGACGGGGAGTTGGAGTAGGGTGGGACTGAAGCTGGAAACAGATGATTGGTCCAAGTGAATAGAGGAGCCTGCTGGCTGTTTTCCAGCTGCGTTAACATCTTTATCGGAAAATCTTCTTTAAAGGAGAACTCCGCTCAGTTTGACAATTGGAGAACTTTCATCTACATGGTTTTCGTGTTGCTTGTGTTGTGCTGATTACTCATCAAAGTCATTATTATTTGGTTACAACAATTGGTATAATTCACTAAGCGAGAAACGTAGCTGCACAATATCTTCAGGATTTGTTACCCATGGTTGTTATTTACTTGCATTTTTCCCATTGATGCTTGTAGTATTAACAAATGTGCAATAGTTATTATCTGTACACAACAATCTAGCTTTTTGTACCATTAAGTCCTCCAAATTAGAAAAAGCAAATATGTCATGTCTTTTGTGCAATTGTGATGCACAATAAACTATCAACAGATTCCTAAAAGGCACATCAATTCCTTTTCTCTCATTGAAACTATGCTTGATGCAAAATGTCTCCCACTTCACTTGCTCTTGGACTAACATTGCCATCAATCAGAATGTCACTGATTCAAACTCAACTAAGCACTTTTGTGGCAAATCTGTCTCCTTTATTCTCTCCCTACTATTGTTGTCTAATAAATGGCACACAATGTTCATGAAAAACAAACCGTATGCTAGGCCATATCCAAGTCACATGCTATGTCGACTCAAAACATAACAAAATCGCAATTTGCTTTTCTTCTCGACAAAACAAGACTCATGATTTGCTTGGTTGATACATGTTGTTATCAGTTACTTTTTTTGTATTTGAATGAATGATAAAATGCTGTCATTTCTTTGTGAGGACAGATTCTTATGGATCCTCAACTCCACTGTTTCAGTTCTGCTACAGTTTTCCCATGAACTGTGTTCATTCCTTTTTAAGGCTGTGCCAAGGATGACCCATGAATGCTAAATACATTTATCTGTTTATGGTCTACAGATGTTTGTTACAAATTCTTCTTTGTTCGCAGGTCTGGAGTCATTCTATGCTGTAGCTTGCACATTCCTGCGATGATGTAAAGGGGAAGTTGAAAGATTTTACGAATTAAAATGTATTTACAAGTCTCAAGTATTACTGCATGTGTGAAAAATATTCTATATGTATAAAGCCTTTTGAGGCTCTAAAAGAGCCACGCAGTCGGATAAACTGCCTCATGTTACTTGAGTGATGCATTAAGTCTGTTCCTCATTACTCAAACAATGTTATATAGGAGCAATGCTAAACTGGAGTAGAATTTTTGTTAATGATTATGACCTTATTTCACTTCATTTTACATAAGAGGGATTATGTATTTAAGGGAGCTGCTTCATGAAAGTTTATATCAACTTCCCCATCTTAAATAAAAACATGCTCAAGCTGCATTCATCTCTAAAATCTGCTACATGGTTAAATACCATAAATCTAAATCATGTTTAAGAAAGCTTAAGTATAACATGAGGGCAGCTCTGAGGCATCTGAAGAGGTTCCAAAGGGTAGGTCAGTAATTCAATTAAACTCAATGAAAGGCACACAGCATCCCTCACAGGGACTCTTGGATACCTTCCATCCCTTCTTCAACACTTTATTAGATCCAGTTGTCGCAAATTAGATTTTCAAATTCTTACTCAATGGATTTAAAACGTCCACACTGGGAATGTTTAAATTTTCTGTAAAGGTTCAGCAGGCATCCTTCCAGCAATGACCTTACGGAGGGCATGTTTGTTGTAGGATTGGATCAGAATTGGCATGCAGCACTGCGGAGCACATTTTAGAGTTAGTGTGTAAACACTATCAAGTGAGGTGAGACAGAGGAATGGGCTCACTAAGCCTTGTCTGACAGCATTATCATGGCCATTGGTAACAGTGGAGGGCTCTATGTAAACAGCTTTTTCCCACATGCCAATAAATCGTGCGCCATTACAGGCAGTAGTGAGGTGTCAGTTTGCATCCTAACAGTACGTTGCTATAGAAAAGCTCATGCACACACAAACACTCCCATGCATTCGTACACACATGCACATGCTCATTGTACGGAAGCACACATTCTTGCACACAACATGTACATACACACTCACACACACACACAAGCGCGCACATTGTGTGACAGAACAAACAAAGTACGGATATCTGCTTCTGTTGCTAGGATACCAGTTCTTCTGGCTCCAAAGTAAATCAGGGTGACTGGTGGCACAGACGGCTGTGAGAAATTAACACAAGCTGTGGTAACAAAGTAAAAGTAACTTCCAACTTAATGCAAAAGAACGCCACATTCCTTCAACTGGTTTCAGTTTAAAGGAAAGGATCACTGTTTTTCAAGTCTGGCGGCCATATGAACACTGAAACAGGTTTTTGCTCGTTATAATCATTCCACCTGCTACTGGCTGTAAGAGATTCTCTCTAAATATGCTTCAGACGTAAGAGATGGGAGCCAAAATTCACAGTCTTTCATTTTCCAGAGTTTACCTGAAGATAAGGCATCAGCAGTGTGAGTCAGACAATTCAAATGATGTCTTCTAAAGGTAGTTTTAGTTTGAGTTAGAAATGTCCTTTTTCTGTCACCACCAACAAGGAAACATGGAGGGAATTTTGGACTAAAAAGACTAATACTTACCTTGAAAGTACGGTAGGAAAGGATCTCTTGATCGATTACAGCAAGCAAAACCTGTTTCATTTTTCATTTGGTCACATTGGTTCTTGAAAAACTGTGAACTCTTTTAATCTTTTAACAGAGAGGTGGTAGTTGTGTTGTACTCGACCTGTAAAGTACAAGAATGCCAACTGCACTGATACAATGAGCGAATACATTGTCACCGTGTCTGCGGTGACCCATGTCACCTCTCCCCACACCTCCATCGTCGGATTGTTATTGAGCAATTATGGCCATCGATTTTCTCTCTCTTCTCAGCACACCTCTGTATGACAGCTGGCCTTTGTAAGTGGCCTCTCCGGACTCCTAACTGCTGCCCTCTGTGGCCACATTATTTGCCCAAAGATTTGGCCGATTTAACACTCTATTCCTGCCCTGTCACCTCGGGGTGTACAGCAAAGCTCTTTGAAACAATCATAACTGCTGCTGTGACTTTTTATACATCATCCACATTGTACTGAATATCCCTCTGATTGCTTCTTTGCTACTTACACTTACTTTTTCATTGCACTGATTTTCACATATCCCCAAAATTTCAACCCACCTACGCCCTATCACATCAAATGACAACACATGACAAGACTTAAATTATTCAGAGCAGCTTCACCTTCAGCTGTTACAGGATCTTTGTCAGTTCTCAATCAAAATGCCACACTGACTGATATGTTTGACAGTCCAAGGCTGTAATTCATCTTTGCACAGTCTACAATGTTGCTTTCATGCACAGAAAAAAGCTTTTTGTTTCATTCAAGCAATATCTTTGGAAGCTGACAGCGAGCTCCCGGGGAAGTGGAGTCGCAGTCAAAACACATCATAGGAACATATTGTTTGTGTCGAAGCTGGTACCCACAAGCTTTATCTCACACGCCAAGCAAACAGGAGCTGGACAGTCTTTTCCCACTTCTGACACTTTATGGACATGTTCTCACAGCATGTTCAGTCTTTTTTACGGAGGTTTCCATACATCATTACATTTTGATTCAATTTTAGGACAAACTGCACGACCTTGAATTGAACCTCCCACCCTACTCAGAACTCTAAGAAACCCAGCACGAGAATACTTTGGAATTAAAAGACTGAAACTGAAGCCATTAATATACAAGGAGTGTGAAACCGTTTGATACCGTTGCTAAAGCTGGGAGGAATTATCACAAAGCAAGCAAGCACAAAATACTGCTTCTTGTCTCAGTCTGGCTCTTTGTCCTTTCCTTCAGCTGCATTCCCACTTCCCCAGGTCCCTTAGTTGTCATTCTCCACCAGTATACCAGATGCCCTCAGACTTTTCTCCTTGTTTTTCAGATCCTGCCACTCACATTTGCCCTGCAATCACCTCGTTCACCTCACTTGAGCTTTCCCACCCATCTCTTCACCTACAATTCATTCCGTCGTCAGCCACTTACTGCATATACTAGCCTAGATCCTTCGTTCCCCATGTCAACAAGCCCGACTTGCCTTTTTCCTGACATGACTTTAGAGTGACAAAGAAGGTTTTTTTTTTTCATGAGGAACCAGATTTGCTTGTGGCCCTCGTTGTTTTCTGGAGGACAGATCAGAATTTGCCCAGATGGTGGCAAGTTCCAGCTGGCAGTGTTATGTTAACACTCCTCCTCATCCTGTTCCTCTTGAGCCTGTCACTTCAGCGTCCTCAGCTAGCTTCCAGTCAGTTAGCCTCCAGTCTGCAATCTGCAATACCGCCGCTTCACCTCATTTGTATACCTGCAGCCTGCCTATCCTAAGCTGTTCGTCCTGACCCTGCATTCCCTGAACCCCAGGAGCCTTATATAGAACAGCTGAGGACTAACCTCTTGAAGGAACTTGGCCATTTTCTGAGGGAACCTTCATGTCCCTAGAGGAGGGCATGGTCTCCATGGCTCCTGAAAGCTTTGGCTTGATCCCCAATCAGCCACCTCTGCTGATGCTTAGCCTGACCATCAGTCAGCAGGCCCCCACTTCCCCCCAGTCAGACGTCCAGCTGTCAGCCACCCACACCTCCAGTCACCAGCCATGTCCGCCAAACATCCTGTCACACCCCCCAAACATCCAGTCACCAACCATCTCTGACAATGATCAACGGGATTCCCAAGTACTTGAGTGAAACAACGCCACTCCTGCATTCCAGCAGCCTGAATCCCGTCCTGCACTCCAGCCACTGGACTCAGCAGCCATCGACCAGACCAGTTCTACCCATCAGCCCTGCCTCCAGGCCACCCTACCTGCCCCCCCATCTGTCCTGCCTCTTGCCTGAGATCTTCCCTGGTCCAGCACCCACACTGTCTGAGGTTCCTGGCTCTGTTCTTCAGCTCTCAGGCCACTTGCCCTTGAATAAAATACCCCTGATAATAAACTCAACTACCTGTCTCTGTAGCCTGCATTTGGGTCCTCATACACACCACACATAGCACTTCTCTCATTGTGTGAGGGTTTGACCTGACAATCAATACAGGTTAAAACTTATATTAACACATTTAAGTTTTTTTGTAACCATCACTATAAGACATTACTTGTTAACTGTGACAACCAAGGGATGACACAAATATTGATTTAATTAGCAAATTATCTTCAAATATGACAGATTTGATGGATGGCTAGTTGGAAGGAGGGACTCATAGAATAATGATGGAACGTCTGTAACAACAGAAACCAACATTCATAGAAGAGAAAAAAAGAGACAGACAACTCCTCTGAAGTAAGCAAACCACCTGATATGCAGCAGCAGGCAAAGGCATGTCAGCTATGCAGCAGATAATGACCACCTTACACATAATTTAAAAAGAAAAAAAATGATTAGCACAGGAGCTCGACAGTTTAGATGTAATCATGATACTAAAGCAAGCTGTCAAATAAACGTGTTACCTTGAGCAGAAATATTTCTACAAGCTTAGCTGAATAGAAAGTGCGGAGAAAGTTATGGGAATTTGAAAACCTTCCCAATAATGCGTATAAAATCTCTTAAAATAAATGATTCCAATCTCAATGTTACAATAAATGCATAACTACATTTTAATAGTTTTTAATCATTATTCATTTGGAATCATTCATTCAGACAATATAATTGTGTTTTAAATATTATTTATTTAACATTGATTAAATTGTCATAATATTGTTCCAAGAAAAAGCTGACATGAAAATATTGACATTTTACACAGCTGTTAATACGGATAAAATCCTCAAAGGGAGCCTTTGTCTCATCAAAACATTCTTAGTATATGCAAATGAATGATGTTCAACTTTCCTCCATTTGCCTGCACCCGCAGCTTCCTGAATAATAATCCAGCATTTTAAATATCAAACAAAGGAAGGTAATTTATCACTTTGATGCAAAAATATGTGATTGTGAATATGGATGACAAATATCAGTAATGGAGGAAGCATTCAGATCGTCTAGTTAAGTAAAAGTACCAATATCACACTGACAATTCTCCACCACAAGTAAAAGCCATACATTGAAAACCTTACTCAAGTAAAAGTATCAAGGCCTAGGCTAGAAAAATTGGTTGTGTCAGAGTTTTACTATTAAATAAATGATATTGGATCCAAGTCTGTGTAAAGCAATAATAAATATGTGTTCTGAGTTTGTCACCCCACAGAAAAATGTGTAATTAACCACTGAACCAAATTTGAATGATTAAAAACAGTAAAGTGTTTAACCAATCATGGTGGTGGGGTTAGTATTGTTAGCTTAACCTAGCCTTGACAAGTGTGTGTTAGCTCCTACGTGCTGTTGTTTGTTGTTTTTGCCTTTTGCTCTTGGTGGAACTAACTTATGCAAATGAAGGGAGAAATAAAAGCAAATTCACATTTCATAATCATATGGTGTTCCACATTCTCTCCACAGTAATGCATTTTACAGCCGAGCATTCTGTACCTGAACACCTGAGACTCCTGAGTTCAACATCTGCTCTGGATTCAACCTGACACGTCGACTCATGCTTTCAGGTATTTGCACTGTAAACTAAAACACCTGTAAACACATCTCTGGAGAGCCACATGCCTACCTTTTTAACTTATCCACGAATGTTTGCTTTACTTTTGAGCCTTTTGAGCAAACTATGATTTGTTTCGCTGTCCTTCAGTGTGCACAGTACAAGCCTTCATCTTGACATCTTTAATTATGACATCACATTCTTGTAGGATTTTTATTTTAACGACTACATGGCTCAATAAACAGAGCTGGAAATGAAATAGAAAATGTTCCGACTGCTTTCAGGATCGCCACATGCAAGACCTGTTATTTGAATTCCCTTTTTGTGAGTGGGGAGACTTTTAGAATGCACTCAAGCGGATTTTCCAAAACATTTTTCACACCAAATAACTGCTAATCCGTCTTTTCATATGCTTGAAAACTTAGTTTGAAATAGAAAATGCCGGCTGATTCAGACCTCATAATAAACCTTGGCCTGACTTTCAGAGGAAGGGGGAGAGTAAGTACCTGTGAAAAATGAGAGAAGATAAAAAACATTTTTTTCTAAAAAAGGCACACAAGCGCCTCTCACATTCACATACAAACACATCCAAGCATCCAGTTCCCTTTTTGAGGTGGAGATAGAAGTAGCGGCTGGTTGCAGTGTAGTAAAATGTTTCAAATGCAGCTGTGTCAGAAGTTTTTCCACTAATCTCCTGAGTTGGGGTGGGAAACTAAATATCTGTGTCTGAGGCCTGTCACACAGCGCTGCATCACAGGATGATCAAAACCCCCTTTGGCAAGCTTTTGCATTGTCTGAGAGAAGGGCTTCTTTTGAGAAGCCAGGGATGGGGAGAGAAAGGGTAGGCTGGTGGCGGCTGTGGAGGGAGGGCTTGGAGGAAGAGGAGTAAAGAGAGTTGGAAGCAGGGTTAATCCCACACTGTCATTATCCTCACTTCTTAGCCACAGTCTGCAAGCTTCCACGTAATGAAGGCCTTTTCCAAGGATTTGCACCTGGAACAGACACCAAATTCTGCAGTAATTACCTATACAGAGATTCCTTTTACCTTTAGCCTTGACTGTGGGTTATAAATAGTAATCCCTCGACGTTCCACACAACTGTAAACCAGCAGAAAATAAAGCATCTACAGCGCTTCGGCTCCCGACTGATAATGATGTTTACTGTTGCAGAACAACCGCTTCCTCTTTGCCTTTGTGCATAAATGTCAAAAAAAAGAGGCTTATTTGTTTTAACTAATTTCATGATCTATTTTTTTAATTGGTCATGACTTGCCAGAGGAAGCAGAATAATAATGCAGAGACTTGTCCATAGAGTTTTCCCAGTAAATAAAGTAAACTTGAGCAAAAACACTCAGGAAAACCTGCTCTTCTAAAAAAAAAAAAACGGCTCATCAAAGATATCTATAGATATCTAATATAAGTCTAGCATCTACAGTAAGACTTTTTTGTGTGTGTGTGTCCACATGGAAAACCCAGATGAGTCATAATGAAACACTAATTTCCCATGAAGCCCCACTGTTGCTTTCCCATGAATTCACGTCAAAGTGCATGCCTGGGCATGATGACTGAGCCCGAACCTCCCCCCCCCTGTCGTCTCATCTTACAATTTTACCCTTTTTACGCATCGTGATACACAGACTGATGGCAACAATAAAATACATTTGTCAAACGTCACACAGAATATTGAAAATACATTGTTGTGCTCATTCTTGTGTTTTGTATTTGATAAATATGGAAAAATAATCATCGGACAAATAAAAGACTGTGATCTTCAGTTTTCATGCAATCGGTTTGGCAGCTTCCTGTAGGCAGATAAGTCATCTTAATTACTTTTAATCGGCTGCTTTTTATTTAACTGTAACTCTTCCTCCTGTGAACTCCTCCCAGACAGCCCACAGACATTTTATTCAGTCTGGCTCTTTCTGTGAAGCCACAGGGAACCCTTGGTAACTTTTTCTCCAGGAGGTTATGATTAATAACCTTAATACTAAACATAGCTGCCATATATTTATCTCCAGTATATTCTGAGGATATATTTGTGTTGAATGTAATCTAAAAATGTTTGCACTCTCTGCACTTTATAGACATCAGACTTCTTCTAGCACAGGTAATTCTTATAATCCTGCTACAGAACAGCCATCCACTGTACATACAGCATATCATTCATCCACAGTATATGATCCCAGAGTTGACATTCAATATCAAAATTAATCAACTTTTGACAAAACAGTCACAATTTACTAGATTTTTTGAGCTGATCTAGTGATATGCAAACTGTAGCTCTATGCAGCTCTAGGAATTCTCCTCCATGTTGGCTTCAGCATGAAAGTCCAACCTTGACCTTGGAAATAGCTGTTGTGAAGGAATGTTTGGAATCTGGACAGATGAGCTTCCCTGGGTCACGGTTGGGTCAGGTGGGGTCAGGCCAAATAGAGAGGATGGAAAAGCCCTGTCTCTGTCTTTGGAGCACAGTTTAGTGCTGTCTGCTGTCTGTTTCGGGTAAGCTGGCGTCCTCCAGATAGGGAGTAGCGCTCCTTTGCCAGGGTTGACCGGTAGAATAAAGTAGCTGTCTATTTGAGAAACTTTCCACAACAAACTACCTTAATTTGCAGATTAATTTTCTGATTTCTTGAGCATCCCTCTCTGACACTCACAGCTAGAGACATGTGATCTGCTTCATTTTGTGTTATTATTATGTTTGTGTCATTTGCCATCATCTTGTATTACAACCATGAATAATTGCATAAGTGATCCAAAGTGAACCCACTTGAACAAAGTGTAGTGTTTAATTAAAGCTCAGTGACCTGCAGTGTGCCATGGGTGGGTGTGTGGTTGCTGATGATTCACAGAATATATAATTAATCTGCCACAGAATGAGAAAAAAACAACAATTGTTCCTCCTCAGGTGTTTAGGATGACAAAGACCCACAATATATCAAATGTATTTTCACTTATGTAAAGGATGACTGAATAAACATAACAAGAAATTCTAATTTCCCACTCAAGAATGTCGATGTGGGGAATAAAAGGCAAACAACATTACCATTTGTAGCCTGAGGGTGCAGTTATGTGTCGTATGGAAAACTAATAATAAGGAAAAGCTTAAGAAAAGAAAGTGGATGAAAAACAGTAACATGTAGTAAAAAACAGCCTAATATCACACCAATTACAGAGTCTGCAGGGATATCAAAGCTCTGCCTCGGTGTCCATGAAAAAGAAATTAGTAGAAACATTTGAGACACAAATTCCTCCATCCATGCTTTTGATTCTGTATATTCATGTGTTATACAGCAATTAATTCAAAGCCTAAATGTGACTGCAGTTCTGTGTTAATTGGAGAAAATTAGTTACTCCGTGTAGATCCAAGAGTGCGCATGAGGTGAAGAGAAGATTTAGTTTTTTAGAGGAAAACATGTGCCTGTAGTAGCATTAAATATCTTGGGGGTGTACTCACAATATACTTGGTGGTACAAGTTCTTCCCAAGATTCAGAACGCTCTAACTTTCTGACGCCAATAATGTCTTAAGTTTCACTATTTTTATGCTTCCATATTGTGCATTACATTTGGAACCGATCTGCATTAATTTCAAGCAACACTGAAACTAGACAGCAATTAACAAAAACACACTGATGTTCCAAATCTTGGTTCAAAGGAGAATCGCAGCTTGTTCAGGTCATGGATAGGTCAGGTACTAGTTTTCTCGAGATAGGATGCAAAATTTGCATTCAACTTTATTTTTGTAATATTTAAAAGCTGACTGGCGCTAGGGTAAACAGAGTTCAAATTCTTTAACAGAGATAAACAGCTGATGCTAGCAATTCCCTGACAAAACCAGTATCCAGTCCAGCCACGAGATTCATGCTTTGGCCATTTGACCTGCTTAACGTTACAATAATAACCTTGAAGAGGAACAGCTTTTTATTACGCTTTTCTTTGGAAAACCACAAAAGAAGGTGAGCTGAAAAAGTGAAAATAGCTGAATTTCTATGGAAGTTTCTTATATGAACCAAATGCTGCTACTAATAGCATGTTCACTTTGTTGCATTCAGGCACAAGTTAAGGAGAGGTGGCAGCAGAGGAGGCATGGAGGTAAATAAGAAAGGATCATCTTAAAGCTTCAGAAAGTAACAGCCTACAATCACCTACAGCTGTCCGTCATTGTCGGAGCGTAGATCCTCGCTGTTTAACTTCAAATGTATAGTAGTACTAGACGTTTACCAAGTAATCTCATGATGAGTGTTGTGGACTCAGTGGACAGACAGAAGGAGGGAGGGAAGCTGGAGAAAAGACAGGGACAGGTGACTTGGAGGATGTCAGTGAGAAGAGTGTGATTGTTGTAAACTACGATTGAACACGATGGAGTAAAAGTAATGAAAAATCTTTGCTGTATAATTACCAACATATATAGATCAATAGACACATAGTCACTCTCAGTCTCATATTTGCTCCGGTTGATTCAGGGAGAGAAGGAAGGTGATGGGAGGGCAGGCACAGGTGAGTCTGAGGGAGTGATTTAGCTGCATACACAGTTGTGGCGGCAGCTTGAAGAAGTACATTAAACTTTTATCATTTTAAGCCTCCAATCATAACAGTTTGACCTTTCATGTGACATTACTTAAATCATGCAGGCTTTTTGTTTCAAAATGCTTTGAAATGGTCGTAGCTGTGATGTTTGTAAAAATTTCTCTCTAGGGAATTTCTGTCCAGATCCACCTGGAGGGTCGTGTGGCAACAGGCGTGCATGATGATATGGTGATAAGGTGATTACAGCCCTGAGGCAAACGTACGTAAAACACAGATTTTCTAATTTTATTGTATTTTCACAAAACACATTGATATCAAAGCCATCACATGCACAGAGCATGCATATATTTACACATAACAATCTGTGCACCCATTTGGAATCTGTTAAACTTCCCAGAGCCAGATAAAAACCTGTTTTTAATGCCGAACACAGTTGGCACAAGTGCTAAAGAAAATGTTTTCAAGTATGCTGATCATGTAGCAACACTGCAAGAATTGTCTGACTTACATCAGAAGTGAAAACGAGTCGTCTGGGTGAAAAGCAGCATCTAATTTGTCTGTAACATCATAAAACTTGTTTACAAGAATGGCTTTTCAGCACTTTAAGATGACACATGCAGTGGAAGCGACACCATTGAAGCACAGAGATGTTATTGTTGTTATTTCATCCTGTTTAGAGCGGAGGGTGAGGGAAGTCACCGGGGTGGCACTGAGGGTATTTATGGCCTGTGAATATGTACTATTGTCATGTTAATGTGGTCGGACGCTTTCTGGTGATCCTCAAAGTGGGATTATATTGTGTGAGCCGGCTCCACGACTCACACATCTCCAGGAGGCACGAAGGCAGAATCTGAGGATTACTAAACTGCATCTAAAAATCAATGCGGGGGAAACTCTTGGCCATATCAGCACTTATACTTTGTACACTGAATAAGCAAAGCACATGCATTTGCATTCTTTCTACAGGAAAAGGATGTGTTAAAGAAGTGGGGCTGACCTTTTGCTGTGGCACCAAACTTCCTGTTTGTAGCCTCCCAGTATACAACGTTGTGCGTAATGGCTTTCACTTAAATAACCTGACACAGCAGAAATTTTCGCAAACATAGGTAAAATCAGATACATACATATTCAATTGCAAAGCCCTTAAGCTGTCCATGCTTTGGGCTGGGTATCAGCATGGGAAAAAGGCTATACTCGAAATTTTAATCGAATTTAAAGATAAAAAAAACTCGAATGAGTATTCGCTTGAACATATCATACAGACTTTGTCACACTTTGTTCACGAGCAGATTTCTCACTGTTGTCTCATCCCTGCAGGGCACCAGTGACACAAACTGGCAAGGTGTTTGACATGAGTGATGTGTCACTTACTCATCCACTTGGTGGTGTGGCTCAAACTTTCTCACACTGACTGTACGTGCAATGGTGACTCAGAGGAAATTGCGAAACTCTCCAGCACTTTGATTCAACATCAGTAAATCCTGCAGTTTGGATTGGAGCGATATTTTGGACCCACTGTTGCTGAACTGTTAGGGGAAGGATTTCACTAGCTCCAATAAAAACAGAGGGGGAAAAGAAAAAAAAAATTAAATGGAGCTCAACAGGTGGTGAGATTGTGCAACTTGGACAGTGCGAGAAACCACAGATGCACTTGCACTGTGGACAAAGGAGGAGAAGAATGCCAGGGATGAATAACTGGTCTGTCTCTTTCATTGATTTCCCCTGAAAGCGAATAGAAGGAAGAGAGGGCTCCTGGAGGCTCCACTGAATAGCCTTTTTCAGTCCAAAGAGACTGGCTCTCTATGGGCGACACATTTCTATATATGACTGCTGCATTTGAATATTTCTGGCTTTTGGGTAAACACTCTTTAATCACAAAAGAACTCCCTGCAAAATTGGAGCAATTTTCTTCTCTGTGAAGCACAATAACATCAGAGTAGTTTAGTCCCCCACTTTCTTTCTGTCCGTCTACACGTGTCGCCTGAAGTGTCACACCTGGATCACCTGCTTCAGCTCCTCCTCACATATCACCAGCGCACTACCAGCAGCGCTATCTCTGTCAAATACCATAACATTACAGCGCCGTGAGTCACGGTGGGGGAGTGGTCCTGCAGGCGTAATGTGGGCGTGTGCATCAACAGCTGACACTCCAAAACCAGGAGGACAGTCTGGGCTCCGATACTCAGCACAGAGGAGGCGCACCGGCGGAGTTGAGCCGCGGCTGGAGGCGAGTTTTTACGCGCACGGAGAGGAGCAAGGAGACGGTGCGGAGCTGGAGCATACGGCTGCTGGTTTGGAAGTATCGGTGCTGCGAACAAAGAGACAGGAGCTGCACGAAATGAAACCTTTGTCGAGTGGACGATTATAGCTGAAAAGGTAAAAGCTCCACAACACTTCAGGGATTTCTTGGGCGCTGCGAGAGCAAGGTGGTGAAGTAGACGAGCTAAAGACTGATACATTAAAAAAAAAAAAAATATATATATATATATATATGTTCATATTAATATTTATATATTTATATTATATATATTATATATACCGTGAAAAAGAAAATCCCCACAACAGGCGCAAAACATGCGGTTCCTGTGTGCGTATATCTAGTTTCTGTCTGAGTCTGTAATTTGTTATATTCAAGCAAATGTTACTGCATCACAATTTGTAGAGATTCACACCGTAGAAGGTTGATTTTAATAGAAAATACGTACATTTTCAAAGTAATCTGCGCTTCTTTTTTGTGCCATGAATGCATAGCATGTGCAATATTATTGTTAAATAAATGGCACTGACACATGCCTGTTTTAAGATCCTGAAATAAGGACTAGTACTGTATGATAACACACTTCTCCTGCTTGAAGCGTGCATTATTTGTGGTTTGGTACCTTGCAGCGATCACTGGGGGGAGTTTTAAGTTTAAAATCACCTCAGTGGTCATAAATGATATGATACCAATGCTGTCTGAAACTTTGAGTCAGTAAGCTGCAACAATCAGGCGTGTTGCTAATATGTGTGATGGACTGTGTACTTTTCAGTGTTTTTCAGAGGTGTTTTGTCTCCCTGGCAATTATTCACCTTGTATGCTCTCATCACAGCTGTTTTTTTTTTTCTCCCCTTGCAGTCACTGCTGCTGGCAGAGAAGCCACAGTTTCTTTGCTTTTCAAGTGGATCATTGTCCTCAGGCAGCTGCTCTTTCAATGTGGGATACAGTTTTGCTGCTTTCGCCAGGCTGAAATCCTCCAGGGTCAGGACCTCCCTCATGGCAGCCTTGCTCCTCGGGCTGCTGCTTTTTGCAATGCAGTCTCCTCCCGTCCCCTCCAGGCCCGTAGCTGATGAGGGGCCACCTTCCCCTCCCACTTCATCGCCCACCGACAACGGGACCACCAGCCACCCGAACGGGACCTTCCAGCAGCTTCCTCAGATTATTATTATTGGCGTGAGGAAGGGGGGGACGAGGGCGCTGATAGAGATGCTCAGCCTGCACAGTACAGTGGCAGCGGCTCAGAACGAGGTGCACTTCTTTGACTGGGAGAGTCACTTTCAGAAGGGCTTGCCTTGGTATCTTAGCCAGATGCCCTACGCCTTCCCCGACCAGCTGACGGTAGAGAAGACGCCAGCCTACTTCACCTCCAGCAAAGTCCCCAAACGCATCCATCAGATGAACCCCGACATCAAGCTGCTGCTCATCCTCAGAGACCCCACGGAGCGGGTGCTGTCGGACTACACCCAGGTCTTTTACAACCGGCTCCAGAAGCACAAACGCTACCAGCCCATCGAGTCCGTCCTGGTGAAGGACGGCGAGATCAACCTGGGATACAAGGCTCTCAATCGCAGCCTGTACTATGTTCACATGCAGAACTGGCTGAAATACTTCCCGCTGGAGAGCATTCACGTTGTGGACGGGGACGAGTTGATCAGGGACCCCTTCCCTGAGATGAAAAAGGTAGAAAGATTCTTAAAGCTGGAGCCGCAGATAAACGCTTCGAATTTTTACTTCAATAAAACGAAAGGATTCTACTGTTTGAGAGACCACGGGCGAGAACGGTGTTTACATGACTCAAAAGGCAGGGCTCACCCTCACGTGGCGCCCGCCATCCTTCAAAAACTCTACCAGTTCTTTCACGAACCCAACAGGAAGTTCTTTGAGCTGGTGGGCCGAACATTCAACTGGAAATGAACGTTTGAGTCTCAGTAGTTTGCTGTAGAGTTGCTTGGGGATAATCTCCATCACTAACAATGTAGATAAAGCTAATGTAAATCTAAACTAAATCTATTTTTGTACCAGTACATTTGTTATTGGAGTATGATCGAGCCAAAAATCAGGGCAGACTGCAGTTCATGACATGCTCTGTTGGTGTATGTCTTTTTTTTATTGTCAAACATTTTAATGTCTTTCTGTGCTGTTGGAAATGCTAACTGCTGCTCAGCTCGTCTGATCAAAGCTGACGACTTATTATGACATTGATAATGACATTCAGACTTTTCTGCCGGTTAATGTGTTACATAAAGATAAGCACCAGGCAGTTTAATATTGTCTTACCTTCATATTTCGCTTCACATAATGTGACATTTTTAACTGAATTTAGAGCTCTGAAGGACCTTTACCTGCTGCTATGATTTTTTCTCAGTCACTTTCAGGCACAAGCCGTACTGAATATGTACTTGTCCCTTTTGTTACTCAAATGTTTCTTTATGTAAGAATCAGTTATATAAATGCTCTGTGCCCATCATGTATTTACAGATCATTATGGTGTACTGTAAATATTTTTTTTTTCTCAAAGTGAAGAATTAATACCATAATAAAGATGTATTTTATTTTTAGCACGTCTGATGTTTATCTATTTTTATTCATCCATTATGCATCTGTCTGCTGTGCAGCTTGTTATTCAGATGTTAAGAAGCAAAGAGAATGACTCAAGTCGTGATGTCCACTCAGTTAACAGGCGTGAGCATGTGTCTAGTGTGCTGCATCCATCTCCGTGGATTACTGGATCACGCTGAATTTACATTTAAGGACAAGGCATGCTGAAAGTTTCATTCTTTCCTTCAGTCACATGCACATAGAACAACAGTGCAAAGATGCAATCGTAACCTGTCTTGAATTTCCTGTTTGGCCATCCACCACAGTTGGATTGTGGTATCTTTAAAAAAAAAACTTGTTGTGCTGTCAGGGGGCTGCTGTTTGACATAATGTCGCTCTGTTAGTCATCCTCCAACCATTTTCTTGAATTGTGAAGGTGGAGTGTGTACATTTTAGCACCATAAGTTTAGGATTATGTTAAGAGAGTGGGCAGCTAGGTGAACTCAGATTCGAGCACAATCCGAACCACAAGAAATCAAAAGAAGAAGTTGTTTATGCTCAAGGGTGTGATCTTCTTATTCAGTTTTTTTTTTACAGAAGCAAGGGATTATTTATTAAAATCTTAGTGCTACTTTGAAAACATCAGCAGCACCGTCTCAAAGACATTAAGCTCCAAAAGACCCACAGTGGCTGTTTCATATTTGAATGTGGCCTAGATTTACTCTGAGGCTTACTGAGGCTCTGCAGACAGGATGTTAACCTCATTGCCCCTTAAATGCACACGAAAGCAATCTCTCTTTCTTTCTATCTCTCTTATTCTTTTAGTCCTCCAAGAGCAGTAATGCTAGTCCCTGATCCGCCTGTAGTTTACATGTGTTACTCATAGTGCGAGTGTTGAGTAAGACTATCAACGGTTATCAGCAGAACAGGTTTGGCTGAAAGCACGGGGAAATAAAGAGCAAAGGGAGTATGTGGAGGGTGAGGTGTGAGGCTGAAGCCGATGCTCTGCTGTCGCGATTATCAGACAGCGGCTTGTTATTTGGCCTGTGCAGCAGTAACCCAGACGTGGCATGTTCTGTTTTTCTGGTGCACGGTCCTCCGGAGCAGGTGGAGGAAGTCGCAGGAATGTGTTTTTTTTTAATTTTCTACCAGAAATCAAAAACACAGCAGACCGTGTCAAATGTCCCCTTTCTCTGCGTTGAACAGAGACTGATGCGATTTCCAGATTAACCCATTTTCTACTTAACACCACAGGCTGCAAATCACCTGAGACCAAAAGGGAAACAACGACATACCTGGAATTTATGTAAACCTGTAGCACACGTGCTGAAACATGTCAGTGTTCACACAAGCACTCTATTTAAGTACAATTTTGAGGTATTCTTACTTAAGTAGTCATCATTCTACTTCAATATTACATTGCTTACAAATTCAGAGTGTAATTAAAGCCCCTTTCACTATCGATTGTTGTTGTTATCAGAATGAACAGAGACGTTTCTGCTCTAAAATTCTTAGATGGCTTCATTTGAATAACTGACGCCCAAAAACTGTCCAGTGTTTCGCAAAAAAATAAGACAAAAGTCTAAAATATGAAAACTAATTTGAGTAGAAGAACTTTCTTTATTCTGCTTTCCTCTCCTCTCCTATGAATCATCACCTCGACTCCTACAGATTGGGAACCACTGGGCTACATTACCGAGCTCTATATGAATCGGTTAAAATCACTCCCATATTTTTCAATTTTATCTTTTGTCTCAATAATCTCAAGGTAAATGGTGGAAATATGGCGTTCACATCTCAAAGTACTCCATCAGGAATGTGTGATTGCATGTGTTTGATTGCACGTGTCAACACGGCATCTCGCCGGACGACATCACATTGTGTTACAGCAAAAGTTGAGCTGGGTTCAGCTTTTTCTCCAGTTGACCCCACGTTGTTTTGCTGGCACCCCTGCAGCCTGGCTCCATTAATCGAATGAGAGGGCTACGTTTTTTCACCCTGGGTTCAAGTCACTCTGAAGAATGTCAATAATTCATCATTCACTGGGGCCATTTTTGTTTGTAAAAGTGTTTTTACTATTAGTACTTTAAGAACATTTTGCTGATGATGGTTTGTCTACTATCTTACATAAGTGAATGATCTGAACACTTCTTCCACCACCGCCACCTAATCAATAACTTTGTTTGTGTACAGTTTGGTCCTGGGTCGGTAGTATACAGTTAGTTTTTAGAGCTTTTTGGTCTAAACAGCTGTCAAGACACTAAAAAGCTCTGCGGAGCTGCGAAGAACTGCAGAGTCGGGGCGGGGTGGTAATTCTCTGTGGAGTCGTCTCCATGAGTAGGCCCTTTTCATATGATCATTTGATTCATCGTTATTATAACATATTGATTATAGAAGCTTGAAGTAAAGCTTTAAGCTAGAGCAGGTGCTCCTAGATAAAGCTTTCAGAATCCCTTCTGCTGAAATTACTTTGACCAAGGACACATCCTCACTCTGCTCTCTGTGTCTCCAGTTTTCTGGCTGTCTCTCTCTCTCTCTCTCTCTCTGCTCTGCTCACACACCACTGTACATCAGAGGAGCATCTATTAAGAGTTCATGAACGCCCCATTAGTCTAGTCAGCTGTGCAGCCCTCTTAAGTTTTACAGTCACAGATTTCCCTTAACATCACCTAATTAATCTCAGGCCACATAATTAATTTGCCTCCTCGCCCCGCATGCAGCAAGAACGGTAAACCGGGGCTACAACCAGGATTAATGGCAGTGCCCTCCCCCTGGCGCCGCCCACCCTCCCCCCGCCTCGGCTGTAACACTATTTTCTGTGGAACTTTCTGGACTCACTCGGAGCCACCCTGCCACCCCCACCTCTCTGCCTGCTGCCAGCCCACACTAGTTGTTCCTGAAGGGCCTTGTTTCCCTTCAAATCACAATCAGCCAATCTTGAGTTTTTTCAAAGAATGATGTGATCCGATGGAGCACAGCCCCTTCTGCCGTCACCAGGGCTGCAGCTCGCTTTAATTGGAATAGATTGTTTGTCCACTCAATGTGTGAAGCCCGGCAGAAATAACACATGCACCCACTCTGTCTCCTCCACACAAACAGAGAAATAGGAATGCACGTTAGCCGAGCCCCAGTTTGTGCCTTTACATTTGAGTTTAAAGACGTACAGCTAGTGATATTTTTGAATCTCATCCTTTCACAGTTACTGCTGTTCTAAAAGTATTTCCAAAATCACCAAGGGCTCCTATCACCATCTGGATGAAATAAATATTTCATCCACTGCAAAATGAAGATTTTTAACCTTCTTCTCAGTTTATGTCTTTATTTCCAAACAACGCTGATAACTGGAAACAACACATCTCCTTGCTTATTTCATCATCAGACATATTAATGAATGTATTAATGTTTCTTTTCAAACACATAAGTTATTAATATTTTGCTTGCTTTTAACAAAAAGAGCCAATATATACATTTCCATCTACCTGGATTAAGACATACAGTGAAAAAATCTATTTCCTCATGCAGCAAACTGAGAGTTTCTTTCAAAAATACTTTACCTTCAAGAAAAAGGGTATGTTTTGTTAAATGACCTTCCAGGATTTACAGAGATTGTAGGGTAATTGTGTTTAGGAAAATCGAATGCTCAGGCTCCTTGTTAGCTCAGCTAAATCGGTAAGCAGGGATTTGAGTTTTGATGAAAAGGAGAACAAAATCCTAGACAAACTGTACGTCTTTATTTCTCACTTGTTTGGGTGCTTTCATGTGAGTTACTGTTCTGTGACTTTTCTGTGACCTTACATGTTTTCAGTCAAGTATGACTAGTCAGCATCTTACTTGGTTTATTATAGGACTGCTCACCATTCACTGACAGCTATAGAAGATTGAACACTGAAAATAGATCACACCATTGCTCTGCATTCGCAGCTTTTATTCAGTGTCGACATGCACTCCAACACAAGATAGCGCCACATCTTTATGACGCCGGTAACTGTAAAACCAGGACATACCAGGTACATAAAAAAGATTCTTAGAAACCCATACCTATATGCAGCCTTGACCAACGTCTTTTATTAAACCTCGACACAGATGCAAGCGAATCAACTAATCCATCATTTAATCAAAGTAAGTATATGCTGGTTTATGTCGGTTTTGTTTGAATTGAATGTAATGATGAGCAGCTTTGGTCCTTGCTCCACTTCAGCATTAAGACGTGAGAACATCTAGAGGCCTTTGACTCTGCATAAAGATGTGTATATGGCACTCATCCATTCATTACCACTTCAGCACAAAACTGAAATGACACAGTCAGCCAGGGTGGCTCCATACATTTGCTGTGGTTTTAACATATGCAAAGAGTAGCCGTACCCTTATCTAAAGTTCTCACAGAGACAAAGTGTTCAGTTAGTTGTCTCCCCATAGTGTTTGTGTTCTTTGTGCTCTGCTTATTGAGCTGTGCAGCACATACAAATTGAAAGGGTCTTTGCCCTCCTGGTAAGCATTTATACTGTTTGCAAAAGTGGCACATTTACCCCTGAAAATTCTTTGTTATTATTGAAAAAGAAGTAGTTATTGGCTTTCTCATTTCTAGCTAAGTATTTTGCCATCTGAAATGACAAATTAAGATTAGAGTAAATCAGATTCAACTTTATTGTCTTTTATACAGAACGCACGTACTGAGACAACAAAATGCAGTTTAGCATCTGACCAGAGATGCAAAAAGCAGTAATGTACAGAATAAACAGAACAAGGAGTTGATATAGATACCTTTTCTTGTATTTCTGGAGTTGGAAAGGCTGAAAAAGACACCCTTCACACTCTAATAATGCAATTTTATGCTGTAGAGTTGTTTTGTAGAAGAGTTTTGCGCTGTTAAACATTTTTCCATATTCAAAGTTTTCCTCAGGGTGAATCCCAAGTCTGTGTGGCCTCTTGTTGATGCAGGTTTTAAATTACTTTCTGGAAATATCCTTGTCCTTGTTCCATCTAGTTGCTCTTCGGAAATCCTGGAGAATCATTTACTAAACTAGGCTTTCAAGCATTTCCGTCCGTAAAAAAATAAAAAATAAAAATCCTTATCCTTCAACTGCCAAGAAATGTGAAGGATTTTTGAGACCATTCCCATCTGCACAAACAGAAAGCGATTTTGGCAGCAAATGACCACATCACAGTGAATAAATTGAATTGCCTAAATTAAATACCACAGCATATGACTCAAATTTATGATTATCTCTCAGGCTATCACACAAATCATCAATTTCCCTCCATGCTTATTACATCTACAGCGTTTTCATTTTGCAGCTTGACAGTGGAACAAATAACGTTTAAGATATTAGATCAGAAAAATGTGTTTTTTCCTCTGAGTGAGCTGCGTCCAGTCGTGCTTACCCACTCAGAGCTAATGGAACATAAATACAGGTACATGTCATTAGTAAAAAGGCTCAAGGAGGGAGGGCCCGAGCAGTACTGCATGATGTATGTGTACATTTTTGCGCCATTCCTTCATCTCAGCCAGAGTCTACACGTGCCGCCGCTGTGCAGGCCAGTCATCGCTGTGCTCTGTTATCAGTCATTTCCTGGCATGGTCTCCTCTGGCAGAGGAATAAGCCTCCATGGCCAATGATAACTCCCACTGCTAACGGACACCTCTGCATGGGTGAAGCATGACTGGGACCACAGATAGACCTCACTCCCTCTGTGAGCGTATGTGCGGACGTGTGTGTGTGTTTGTGTGGACGAGGGAATCTGCAAGTGTCCATGCAAGCACATGTATGTGTGGGATTATGCATATGTCCTTCCACAGGGAGCAAGGAACCATATGGATTTTGAAACTGAGCAGGATTTTCAAACATTTGGGCTACAGACCCAGATACTCCCCAAAGAGTGAAACCCTAGAATAGCTCTAAATGGGTTCAGTTACTTTTTTTTTTTTGGAGTCCCATTTGCACTTGACGTCATCGCTGTGGTTATTTGGATGCTTCTGATGCTCGGGTTATATTGCAGTGTAATTCATCTCGTAAGAATGCATCTTCTCTTTTGGCCAAAAGACATAATAACACTGTTAGGTCTACAAACATGCAACAAATGTTCTCTGTGTATGAACTGCATATGGTTCGAATCAAAGCCAAACGACATGCAAGATCACTCAAGTATCGCATTACAACAAAAACGGAATCTTGTGTGTGTGTTGTCTTGATTAAAGTGAGTAGAGCTGCTGCATATTGAAACCATGTGTTGGCTCGTCCCCCGGTAGTGGTGTCATGGTGCCGAACAGACTCCTGTTCCAGGTCATTGGAAAGCAAAATACATATTAATGATATTCTAATTAAACTGCTAGTTCTTTTTAAGGGATGTTGACAGAGGCGGGGCCAGAGGGGTGGCAAGGGAGGGCATCAGTCCCCCTTGGAATATGAATGATCCCATCCCTGGTGCCCCCCATGCCAGAGGAAGGAGGTGATAGTTGGCTTGTTAGTATCAGAACCTCTGCATGACATGACTGTTAACAGTTCTTGTTGGAAAGTAAATCATAAATAATGATGCAAAACACCTATGAAGAGATACAAAATGATGAAAAACAACCACAAAGTGAAGCAAAACCGTTGACAAAAACTTGTCAGTCTGGATATCTTGCTCCTGTAAGAGGGTTGCAGGACTTTTAAATGTCTGTGTCCAATTGTTTCATAGGAATATGAAATGATGTCCATGGCTGTAGGCATGGCAGCTATTTATTAATATTATTTTAAATTCTAGAATATTTAAAATTGTTTATTAGACTAACAGATAATAATGTTCAGTTTATTATCACCAAAGTCCGGGTCTTAACACATTTTACTAATTTCTCAAATGAGCCGCCCTTCTTAGAATATGTCTGCCCCCGCCCACCATTTAATAGTTGCCATTCAAATAAAGAAAAAAATTTTTTGATTTGATTTGATTTGACGTGCACCACACTTCAAATATTTCTCCTCATAATCTACTTATTACACCACTTATCACGGGAATTACACTCAAGTCAAACCACACTGTTTTCCACACTGTTTGCAGTTGTTCTTTTTTCACAAACGTATCTCATATCCCCAAATGTCAACCCAAGAAAATAGAAAACAGGTGGTAAGTGTGCTTGGTGCGTAAAGACAAAATTACATTCAATCAGCGTGTCCAGGGAAGGAAATTTCCCTCTGCCTTGTGCCAAGTTCTGCAAATAAAGAGAGGAAAATCAATTGGCTGTTTCATGATTGACCAAATCCCTTCACCCGTGAGTCTTGAAATCCAATGACCTGCACGGCTGATATATTGCTTCTCACCTGGAGAATGATAATGCACTCCTCTCACTAATTGAAACATGGCCATTTGAAGTCCCTTCTCGTTCGTGTAGCCGTAGAAGTTTTTGTCTCTCGTTTGTTTTGTGAACAGCTGAGAAGCCGCTGCCATAAATTTATTTATTTTGGGGGTTTTTTGTTGGTTTTGTCCTGAAAAATTTTTTTGTAATTGTATTTCTTAAAAGTTAAGATAACAAACAAATGTGAAATGAGATTTTTTGCATTGTTCAAAAACTGGATCTTCTTGATTAGAAAGTAAAAGATAATTGAGGCAATATTCAGAGTCTGTTGCTCTTTGGGAACATTCTGGTGCAGCACTGCAAAGCTTTTTAGCCAAACAAGCAACATGGTTTGGGGGACGGCAACATCGGTCTGTTGGTCCACACTGAAATATCCCAACAACTTTGGATGGATTGCAATGAAGTTCTGCAAAGAGACTCTCAAGAGGCTGTACACTAATGACTTCCCATCTCGTTCGCGTCACGTGTACTCAGATTTAACTACTAAGATGAAAGAAACAGTGATGATAGGTGATCTATAAAGAATTGTACCGTATATATTATAAACATATCGCACCCCAAAGTTCAGAAAAATGATCTCTCTGTTTCTTCCAACTGTAGCTAATTTTTCACATCTTTGCTCACCCAACGCTGCACATGATATCATAAAATCTCACATTATGGACTTCCTGCTTTCAACCAGTCTCACACAAACACATCTCTTTGCACTTTGATACGCACAGCATGATGGCCCCTTCTGACAGAGGCTGCAAAGACCTTTACTGCGACACCAAACTCTGCTGAATTTTTACTATACCTTCAAAATTTTTTAAAAAATTCTTTGAGACAATGAGCAGCACGGCCTCTTGTCTTGTTATATGATGAGAATGTAGACTGTGTAAGTTAAAAAAAACACCTTTATAGCTGGGTCAAGTCATGACCGGACAAAACATTTCTCTGTTAAATTAAATTAAAAGCTTCACGGTACGTTTCATTTTACATTGACACATTGGTTTCAACGCAGGTCATTTTATGTTTCTGTAACTGTAAAATGAGCACAAATTCAAATTAGATAAGACTATACTGAACATCAGAATATGACCATAAGAATCTATTAATTAAACAAACGTGTAACTCGTCAAACTCTGCTGCTCTCAGCCTCAGGCCTCACAGATTTCTCACTGCAGCAGACATGAAACACTCAGATCATCTTTGTTGTGTCTGTTGTAAGTCAGGCAGGCTTCCTCTTATAAAATTCATAATCACAACCCGACCAGAAGGATTTAAGCAGATATTTTCATACACTGACCTTGGTCACAGAACATAAAGGCTGCACATCTACAGCATGAATACAATATGAATCTCAGAGTGAGACCAGCATATAAGAGGCTAAGGGTATAAAAGAAGGGAAAACTACAATGATTCCAGGGGCCTTCAAAAATACTACGCTAACATAGGACAGTAATTATCTGAGGAAATTATTCAGGGCCTCAAATTTCAATATTTTAGCCTGGTAACTAGTAGCCAGTCTGTCTCGGTCTACATGTACATTCTGTTTATGTACAAAATGTCAAATTCAAAACAACAAAATCAGAGGCCAGAAATGGAAAATCAACGGAGATTGGGTGGTTGGCCACTCACAACAGTCTTAAAGTCATCATAGGTTGTTTGTTTAGCCGAGATTTGATCAAATCTTTAATCAGTTCTGCCTTCGTCATGCAGCTTCAGCTCCAGCGAACTCACCACTAGTCCTCCCCTACTGTCCAATCCAACCCTCAGGTGAAGAAGAAGAGGAAGGTGAGCAGCGTTTCGTTGATAGTAGCTGGCTAGTTTCCCACAGAGAAATCTGCAGAGCTGATGATGGAATAAATGGTGGCTCCTCTACTTCTCCAAGAGCCAAGATTATTCAAAATAAACCAATTATCATCATATAATAATAATACTGATGATGATGATGATGATAATAATAATAATAATAATGACACAGAGTGAGATTTTCATTGATGATCACATTCTTTTCAATAAATTGCAGCTGGCTACTTTCAGCCAAATAGTCAGAATAACAATGGCATCAAACTACAGTAGTACACTTAGATATTATATGTATTACTACATCACAGTGTGAAATATACAAAATTATCATATTAGTACGCATAAGTAGTATCACCAGAAATGCGCGAGTTGAAATTATGATGTTGATACTATTATAGTATATACTACATACTACAGTAAACTACTTTATACTACTACAGTAATCTATATTATATGGAGATTCTTTAGGGTTTGCAGGAGTGAGAGATTCTTTAGGGTTTGCAGGGAGTGTTCTGTTAGTGTGCTACAGCCTACATGGGTGATCTATCAACAAGTCTGGCGGCACCCCCGTATGCAGTGTCTGTGCGGCATCTTCCACATCACAGAATCGCTCTATTTCTAACATTCCCTCTGAAGTCGTAGGAGGAATATAACAACAGCAGCTGAAACCTTAGCTCCTTCAGATCAAATGCACTTACAGACAATCCTGAGGAGCCTCACAGAGCACTTTCTCACACATCTGTCAACGTTTTCAGGTGCTTCCACGCCTCTCCGTTCCCCAACAAGAACATGTTTGAGCATTAAAAGTCCCCCAGAGAGAGGTGAACGGAGCGAAGAGGGAGAGAGGACATTGATCTGGTTGTGTAACATGGTGCAGTTTGCCATAGGTCAATGAAATTCCATCAGCTTTTTCCCCCTTTGGTCAATATCCATCTGAAGAGTCTCTACAGACATTGTCTTTCCTCAGCCCTCAGCCACTTGTATTCATCTTAGGTCGGCTGCTATCAGTGAGAGGACAGAGTCAGATTGAAGAGGAGAAGTTCAGGAAAGAAAAACACTGGGTGAGCGTGGCATGCTCCAGAGGAATAAAACAGCAGACTGTGTATTTCTTCTGATTTATCACCAGTTTTTGGTGTAGAAATCTCTGATCTAATAACTCTCGGGCTGACGTATTTACACATTTAAAGCTAAATTCTGTTACAATTTCTTTCGTTACTAACAGAACAGCACACAATAGATAAAGCCATTTGCCCATGTTTAAGCTGTAAACTGCAGAGGAAGATAACAATCCTGCAACACTGCTTTGCATTTGTTTATTGTTGCTCCCTCTAGTGGCTTGTTTAGTCCCCTTTGACCTGAAGGTGACAATATGTCAGTGATAATCTAATCCACACGTCCTTCTGCACAGTTATTTACAATGGTGGAAGAAGGTCAAAAACACTCACGTAATAATAAGCACAAGTAAAAGTAGTGAGTGCTTTGCGACTGCACGTCATGGTTTTGGATTACTGTTAAAGGTTAGATTTACATCATTTTTCACATCGATGTATTGACATGCTTTGATTTATTGTTTATCTATTTCACTGGGTAAGCAAAAAGCTGAAACTCTCATCTGGTTAATTTATCTTTATCTGGTTTCTCAACTTTACTGCAGTGGAAGCAGTTACTGCATCACAGTATTTATCAATATCATGATATTAAATTCTATTGAAAGAACATTTTATCCACATGATTATCCCCCCACTGATGTATAAATGTGTAAAAAGCATTTTAATGTTATAGCTGGTGAAGGTGAAGCTCTGTCAGGTAGTTTAATCCATAAAAACGCATCATATTTAATAAACTGACCCTAACTGCAGATGTTAGCTAAACATAGTGGAGTAAAAAGTACAATATTTCAGTACAGTAGTCTTATTAATAGAGTACTGTACAAGTAATATCAAACTGGGTGCAACATATGAAACACATCACACATTTTTTATTGCTAACTATTATATAATTTATATCATTAAACAAAGAGACAGACATTATTTCCAGTCAAACTCCCCAGCCTCCATTTTGAAGGTGGTTCTCATAGTTCAGCTTGGGAGTCAATGAGACTGTTTTGCATATTACCTTGGCAACTGGCTTTTTATCATTAGGCCGCTGTTGTGAATTTCCTTAATAGTAGTTTCATTCTTACCCAGACATTTCGTATGGAAATGTGACTCCTCCCTGCTTTGACAAAATGAGGCTCTCAGCAGAAAGGATTTTGTTTCTAACTCAAAAACAAGACCCACATTAACATATCAAGGAGCTGGGGGTGGGGGGGTGAGGAAGATATTCTAAACATCTTCCCAGTGGACATCTGACAACAGATGTCTGGTTTTATTGGAGTGGTATTCCAGTCGTGTGAATTGTACATTGTAAATGTATTGCTTTGATATTTTTCAGCTTTTTTGTGCTTTTGTGAAATCAAATATCTGCTTTTTATTTTCATGGCACAAACTGTAATTACTTGTTTCCAAAATTTCCATATATAAAGAAAAAAAAAAACATCAGACAAACAAAAAAAAGAAGAAGATTGGAGCACCCTGCCATGTGGCTGTATTGTAAAGATGTTTAGCCTTCCATCTCTGCAGGTGGAATTAAACCTGAAACTCGCGCAAACAGACATCCGGTGCCGTATTTACGTTAATGCCGTCAAAGGAGG
Source organism: Pempheris klunzingeri (assembly GCF_042242105.1). Taxonomy (NCBI): domain Eukaryota; kingdom Metazoa; phylum Chordata; class Actinopteri; order Acropomatiformes; family Pempheridae; genus Pempheris; species Pempheris klunzingeri. The sequence goes on along the minus strand of NC_092020.1, from coordinate 19,547,542 downwards.
TCAGCATGGCTTTTCTGCGTCTCGTGGCTTTCTTTTGAGGAGCAGACGACAAGAAGTGGAGCTGCGGTGCTGCTGGTGTGTGATAGCAGTGTGTGGGGGCTCTAGGGGGTGCATTAGCCGCTGTCTGGCGTCTGAGAGAGTGAAGGGAAGTGGGAGAGAGGCTTAATGTCTGTCTACTTCTATTTCCCTCTTAATTTCACACACTGTTGAGTCAGCCTATTGACTGACTGCTTATTGTGATGCTGGCGGTCCACCAACACTGCAGAGGAGGCAGTGCATATAACTCCTCCTCACTGCTCCATTTCACCACGTAAAACCTCCACTTATTTAATAAGCTGATGTGAAGCCCAGTCTCACCCATCTGTGCGTATGTGTAACCTATATCCGACATGGGAGTGTGTGTGTGTATGATGCACTTAGCAGGTTGTAGCTGTGGGCATCCCCGCAAGACTGTGTGCACGCCACATCTCTGGGCGAGAGACGAGAGTGATCCTCCATGTATTCTGAAGGCTCTTAGCACCTTTGTGTCCCATGTGTGCTCAGCCTTCGAATCAATACTCCTTTACTCTTATTTTTCCCTGAAGTTCCAAAACTTTTTAGATTTCGCTTGGAAAGTCTCAAGTGGAAACATAATTTTTCCCACCCTGAACACAGAAGACAGAGGAAACATTATTTCTATCCTCTAAAAAGTCTTATAATCTAAAGATAATAAGCTTCAAGGTCTCCAGTATACACCAGTCTAAGCCGGATTATAAATTCAGCGGAGGCTGCTGTGCATTCTTTTTAAAGAGAAATTCCTGTATTTTTCATCCTAGGTCTTATTCTCATAATTGGGATCATTCAGATTCATGCTAACTTTGCACTCACCACCTTCGCTGTAATGTTTTCTGGAAATTACAAGCATGTAAGCTAAGCAGCCAGACAGGGTTATGTGTAGCCTCAGTCTGTTTGCACAATATCATGTATGTAGCCAGCACGGGCATATTTAAGGACTCCTGTACAAGATTCTTGTTTTAACAATGAGTCAGGTAGAAACATAGACTGTGTATGTACTGTGAGGTGGATGTAGCCACAGAGAAGTCACCCATTGGTCACCCATTTTGAAGCTTGGCTTTATGGGCTTGAATTCGCCATCTTGGTTTTTTGGAGCCAGAAGTGACAACGTTTGCCTGAAGCCTGCCTCTGATTGGTTAGTCACAAGGTAGTCCCGCCCTAAAGCATACCCAGCTTCATTGTCTATTTCCCTCTGAATGGGACCAAACACTAAATGAATATCATGCTGTATTGAGGAAAACTATCTTAACACTAGCAATTGAGACCATAAACTCATTAGGAAAGTGTTTACTTAAGTAATAAAACAAGTAAGAAGTAGGCTCATTTTCTCATAGACTTCCATTGAACCAGACATCTTTTTGCAACCAACAGAGTCGCCCCCTGCTGGCCATTAGGAAGATTAATCAGACATTTTTCGGACACAGCTCGCTGTAGCTAATAAAACCTGCCCCAGACAGTCATCATTTCAACTAGTAAAACTAATACTGCTGAAATCCCCATGAGAATTAGAGAACGATCACTTGGTTTGTTTTTCTTTGTTTATTGTTGTTTTGCTCCCAATTTCCTCATTAGACAATAATATACGCAAATCTCTCATTTGCTACTACTTTTCCAGCATGGCTACTCACCGACTTAACAGCGACCTGCAGCTTCAGACATGTAAACAAACAGCAAACAAACAAACAAAACCGTTCTGTGCAGATAAAAAGACAACTCATTTGAATGCCAGACAAGCTGCGCCTTAAGTAGAAACCTAGATAATCCAATCCAGAACACTAATGTCAGTATTTACTTTTTGTCAGACATAGCACAGGTCCTGTGGATGCCAACAAACAGATATTAGATCTAATCCTGGCTCACCACCAAGCCAATATTGTTTAAAAAAATTGGTTTCCCCCGAATGCTGTGAATCTTATCTCCTTCAATCTGTAAACTAATCTTTTCTCAAATCACAGGAAAGTTTCTTGAAGAATTCTTGGAAAGAAGATCCAATAAAACAGCACAGACAGTAAATCAGGTCCGTCTGCAGGGGAACGGCAACATATACTGAAATTGGTCTTCTTTTCTAGGTCACAAGAATGAATAAAGTAAATCACCAACTTGTAATCTGGCTGCTGTCACCTTGCTCCACAACTAAAGGCCCTTATCAGCGGCGACAGTGCCGGAGCCATTTTGTTTGCAGGGTGTAAATAACGTTACATTGGTCATGAAGCAAGATAAGGTGTTTCATGAAATGTGAGCCACCTTAACAGATTTTGACAGGTGGCTGATATCCCGTGGAGCTGATTTGGTTCGAAAGAGGAGAACATGGGAAATGAGATACAGGAATATGTGCAGAAGCTGTGAGATATCAGCACAAAACGGGGCTGTGCAGTTTCCCTAATGATGCAGAGGGTGTCGCCGATATTGTGTTGTGAATGTGTGAACACAAGGGAGAAGCGAGAACAGCATATTTATTTATATACGTAACTACAGTCTTTTTTTTTTCTTACGCTAAAATGTGTAATTTCACAAGAATTATTAGCAGTGAATTCAAGAAAGAAGAACTCAGTTTCACATAGTTTGGGAGCAGATTTCCCTATGGCAGCGCATTCCCTGTGTTTGTCCACTCCCCTCTCTTCACAATAAACCCCTGGTGTTACAGGCTCTGTGAAGGAAGCTTCCAGCAATAGGCTTCTTTACCAGGAGAGAGAGCCACGTCTACCCCCGTGATTTGTTATTCAGTGAACCGCATCTCTGGAGAAATGGATTTACTGGCGTGCCCTCTGCAGAGGAATGAAGGTCGGCCCCTACCTTGGAGATGCCATTTGCAGCGTGCGATGCAATTGTTAATACGCAGCTCTGAGAAAAGCGGGCAGAAAAACATTCATACCCATTTAGAATTCTAGTGATGAAGAGAGATGAAAAGAAGGGTGGAGGGATTAGGAAGAGGCAGAGCCGGTCTTGTGGTTTCAGTGTTTCTGAGCAGTGCTCCACAGTTTCTTATACTTGATGCTACAACCTTCTGCTGTTTTGGGGGTAGAAATGTTACATGCTTACAATGTAGCAGCAGTCAAAGTGTACACATTCCTGTTTGCTCACATAGCTGGGAGGAAAATGTCACCTTTGACCATGAGAATGTGTGAGGCCGCACAGCGAGTGGGAAGGCAAGACTTGTTTGGTTTTGCACCGAGCTCCACCTTTATTTGGATGTATAGTACGTACGGCCAGCTGCATGTTGTTGAACTGTACATTTAAAATTTTTTGGAAAATACTTTTTTTTTTTCTTTCTTACCGATTGTGATAAGAAGATCAATACAACACTTGTGTCTGGCAGCAGCTGGTTAGACTGGTAAAGCTAGCCTTGTATGTCCAAAAGCAAAAAACAAATCCACCAACTGGCACCTCTAAAACTCACAGCAGGAAGTCACTGCTCATGGCCAAAACATAGCCTGGCAACTTGTCAGTTTTTCACCTCAAAGAAACAGGACATACATGTTAATTAGTTAGCGTGCATAAACAAATACACAATGCGTACCAAATCAGCCTGTTACAGGCACATGTTGAAATACATGTAAAGTATTTTTCCCGCCAACTGTCAACTCAATAGACGCAGAGGCGAATCAGAGACGGCTCCCTCAAAACTAAACATCTAATGTCCTTCATGACTTTCCCCAGCCTACACCGTTAATAATCTACCTAAAGCTAAAGCGAAATGAAATCCTGATTTCCGTAATGTTGGTCTATGCTCTGACTGAGCTTTGCATTTATATGATCAAGTACTGAGCTTTAAAAATCCTGGATAGTCAAGACCTTATCACTGGACAGAGCTAGGCTAGCTGTTTCCCCCTGCTTTCAGTCTTTATGCTGAGCTAAGCTAATGGCATGAGAGTGATATCTATTTTAACAGAAGATCTGCAGAGTGCATTAATTAACATTAGAAATTAAATCAAAATATGTCAGAGCTATTATTACGAATCCTTTGCTCCATTCCTGCCTTTAGTTTGCTTTTTAATCCTGCACCTGGCTCCAAGTTTTTTTTGGATGTGCACACTATGCACCCTGTTTGTCAGTGATATTGATTTTCTGTGGTAAAAAGCAAACTTGTATATTTTCTAAAATGTTGAACCCCTCCTTATTCCTCCATAAACAAGCAGAAGTAAGAATAAGAGCACACTGATGTCTGAGTTTGATGTAATAATTTCATGGCTTTACTCAGAGCTGTTTCGAATATGTAGGACAGGGTTTTGCATAGAAAACTTCACTATGTAGTCAGCTTCAAAAACTTCTTCAGCCTGTCATGTGCAGATGAAGCCATTGTGGCACTACCAATGTTTTTTTATGATTGCTGCACAGTTGCTGCACTTTTCCTTCAGTCCCAGGAGGAAGAGTTTGGAAACTCATGAAGTATTAATCCAGGAAGGATGGAAGAAGCAGGAAGTCATTGTTTCTCAAATCGCATGAATGAGTTCCTATTTTCAGACAAAGAAACAGATACATCAGTTTAATTTGACTATTTTTTTCACACTCACCAAAAGATACACAAAATACCCAGTTATGGCTCTGTTATCAGATGTGACACAGATTCCTTTTGAAGGGGCTAAATCTGTGGTGCACATTTAGCATCTCCTCAACCTCCTTTTCTGCTCTGGTCCATAAATTCTCCCTCCTCCTTCTCCTCCACTCTTTACTGAAGTATTTCCCTCGGGGGAAAGGTGGCTTAAAGCTATATCCTGATCGATCTCATTGTTTGCTGCCTTAAAGTCATTACCGGTGGAAGAAAGTTGTATTCTTTCTCTACTGTGTGTGGCCAAAATAGCTGAGATAGATATATATAATAGCTAAAATAGCTGATCTGAGACACACATTAATCAAGCTTTGACTTTTTACATGTCATGCTGCAGACTTTAATTCTACTGTACTTAAGTTAACATTTTGGGAATACACATTCACTTTTTTGTTGAGAGTTAGATGAGAAGATTAATACCACTGTCACGTTGTCCCAGTATCTTCCCTCATGTTTCTGTGCTTCCCCTTCTGTTTGTGTCCCCTGTTGGTCCCTCCGTGTGTGTGTGTGTGTGTGTGTGTGTGTTTGAGCGAGTGTGTGTGTGTGTGTGTGTTGTTCCTGTCCTGCTGCTCACTCACCTGGATCCTGCACATCTGACTTCCATCAGCTCATCACTTCCCCAGCATATCTACCCCAGCTCCTCTCCCACTCAGCGCCAGATCGTTGCCTCAGCCACAGTGGTAGTCACGCTTCAGGCCGTTCTGCAATATTCCTCATGTTGTTTCCCAGCCCGTCACTTACTGTTTTTCCTTGTGCCTCAGGATCATCTCTTATCTGCCTGCGTACCTGCTTGCCTGCTAACCCTCGTGGCAACTCCAGCCTTCACCAGCCTAAAGACTGCTCCTTCCACCTTGTCCCTGCAAGGGACACGAAATAAACCCTCTTTACCTCACCTTACCTCACGTGTTTGTTAGTGCCTTAAAATGGGGTCGTGTTTATCGTGTTCACAATAAGAGCCCACATGAACACTATCACAAACACTGTGACATGCTGATGTTTTGAGAAATGGCAGAGGCCTTGGAAGGTAATTATTTGGTAGATGGTAAGTTGATATTGTAAATTATTAGTTATATAGAGTTATCCTTGATTTTATGGCCTCACATTTCCTGCATGAATAACAAAATAATGACTAACTAAATGATGTTATGTTACCCGCTAGCTGGCTAGCTAGCTAAATTGTTAGCCTTGGTGGCTTCTAGACACTTCTAGACAGCTGGCGCTAGTAGCCTATTAGCTTAGCTTAGCATAAAGACTGGAAACAGGGGAAATGGCCACCCTGACTCTGTCTGAAAGTATTTTACACTTCGGGTTTTGTACAAGTTGCACAAAGAAGATATAACATGTTAATTGGTGAGGTTTTTGGTACTAGAAGGTGGATTTTCTTCTTTTTTTTTGTAAATCTCGACAGAGATTTGTGCCTGTCTCTGTGCCAAGCTAAGTAAGCCGGCTGCTGGTTGTAGATTCACTACAAGGGTATCAATCTTCTCTAACCTTTGGCAAAAAAGCAAAACAGTTGTTGCCCAAAATGTTGGACTATTCCTATTAAAAACTGCAGATTTATTCAGCATGCCATTTCAATGATTATTTTACTTTCTATTGTGTTTTTACTGAGGACAGAAGATGCCTGAAGAAAAACCTTCAGCTATTTGGTGCAGAATTTTATGATTGTAGTTATTCACTCTAAATGTTATGACTGGTATTTTTCATTTGATGAATGACTAAAGCATTTAAGCATACCTTTTCTTCTTGCTGTTCTGTGCAGCTGCTCTAGTAAGCAATGTAGCCTCATGTAACAAATCAAAATGTCATGGCTAAAGTCAGTATTGTCTTTCTATAATACTGATTCAACATTTAGGATCAAATCTTCAAAGGTTTGTGTTCAGGTAGACCACTTTAGCATAAAAGAAAATACCTGCACAGATTCGTTTCATAGTACAACACTTACAGTGACTGTTTGAATTAAGACTTATGGTCAGTGACCTGATAATATAATGAGACAGGTCAGTCACGGCTTCTTTCCATCCTCGGCTTCGAGTGGTTAAATTGTACCACAAGAGGCTTCCATGAACAAAATAACTGTAACACCGCAACCTTTCCAATTTAGAAGCACTAGACCAGAAATACCAAACCTGCTTCAAAGTTGACAAACTCCCTCTCTCTCCCTCTGCCTTTGAGGTCGGCCATCTTTGTGTGCGTGTGTGTTACTCAGGGGAAGGAAAGCCTCATCTGGTCACAGCAGACGAGTTCAGAGACGGTCTCTATACTTACAGGAGAAGGAGTCTCGCACCTGCTCCGTTTCAAAGACAATTTACACACTTTGTTGATGAAAGTCTTTCAATAAAACGTTTTATTGTTCAGTGCTGGATCACCTGGGACTGTCACTGTTTTCTTATCACACTGAGACAGCTATAAAAACAGAAAAAAGTATAACTGATTTTACTTTATCCACAGTCATGCATCACTTTATTCTGTCTTCTTTGTGAAAGTGCCCTTTACAAAATGACTGTAGATTTTACAGCTGTTCACAGAGAAAACATCCTTTAGTTATATTTTCCTATCTTGGCCACCCCGTATCACACACAGTACTGTATTTGACTAAAACAGTTTCAGATAACAGAATCTGATTATTCCACCTCAAAATCTAACAATATTTTATTGCTGAATATGTTTGCTGAGTGAACCAGGGGGATGAAAGATGTGTGATTACTGGCACCACCAAGTGGCGACTGCAAATAAGAAAATGCATCTAATTTACTACACTCCACTGACTCCTCCAGTGGAGTCGGCACAACCCCTTTTTGTGCACCAACACTACTGTAATATGTTCTGTAAGTTAGATAAGCAGCTCTCACACTCAGTGTTTGTGAGATATTCTGAACAGCATCGTGACAAGAGCATCTATAGTATGCATGGTTTTGTATTTCCTCTGAGATTGCCTCTATAATCTATGACAACCCACAAACAATCTAACCAAATGCGCCGTGAAAAGCACGAGTAAGAAATGTAGATAAACAAGCAGGATGAGTATGCAGGTGATCACCGCACTGTTCACAGCATCGACCCCCACCACATGTTACATAAGTAAACCACAGCTCAGATAATTTAATACAGCTCCTTTCATATTGTGCTGCAGTTCTGTGATGTAAAAAAAAAAATCTTAATAAAGCTGTAGTGAGTGAAAAATAAAAATGCTACAGGAAAAGGAAGTTGCTCTCAGTTTCTTAGAAAACAAACAAACAAATTCTGGAAATAATTTGTTTGAATATTCTAAGAGGCGACTTTATTAGCTAGTTGATTAATACTTTATTCAACAGATATTGTGATATTTTATATTCTTTTTGTCAATAAATCCTGCAAAACGACCAAAATCAACATTGAATCGATCCCACTGAGATGTTTTCACTATAGGCTTTATCTCATTACTATTATTAGATAACTACATTTTCCCATTGTGGGACTAATAAAGGAATATCTATCTATTTTATCTTATCTTAATATTTCAAGCAGCCGTTAAATCGTAATGTGAGCATCCTCAGTGTATTGTCATTCATAATTTTCATCAGTGGTACATTTCCTGTTTGCAGCTGTGATAAATGTTACTCCCTAATTGCAGCTGTAAGTTTCACAGTCTGCAGACGATCTCTTGATGGTTTTCACACTCAGGCCGGGATCAACTCATTACAGTCATCACACAGTCAATTAACTTCCATTCTCTGCCCCGTCGTGTCCTTTAAACCGCTTGAACCTCGTGAGCGGGGCATAACACATCGACATCCGTGGATTATATGAATGGAGTGGCTGTCGGACTCAGACACTGTAGGCAATGAGGATGAAATAGGCTCCACCTGCTTGAAGTTAATGGGGATGGATTGTGTTCAGGGTGATGCAGAGCCACATTTACCGGAGGCCGCAGACGGGGAGAGGACCTGAACTGTGAACTGTCTGAACTGCAGCAGCACAGGGAGACTGATGCCTGCTCTCCCAACAGGCTATTATACATGTGACCGAACCAGAGGTGGCCAAGAAAGTAAGGACCAGGATTCAATGGTCCAGAGGTTGCAGTAATTAGACTTGACCATGCTGCTGCTCATCCATTATTCCTGGTCCCACTGTTGCTCATTTGGAATTGCTAGAGCAATGCTCCCACTTAGTGTGTATGTGTATAATGTGTGTGTGTGTGTGTGTGTGCAGCCCATAGAGATTTAGCTCTTTTACTAACTAATGTAATTTGACCAAAGGGTAAAAGAATTGTGACCGCTCTAGTTTCTGCAAAGTTTTCTGAACTTTTCTTGGCTTGTACGTTAAGTAAAATTATGTGCTGTTCTTGCAGTCATGATGGATTTGTGCAGCATTTTTTACATAGTGATTTACAGCTCTGCCTTTTTTTCTCCCATTCACACACAAGCTTGCAAACTGGAGTTACCTTGCATGGTGAAGACCTGACCACTGACCAAAACGGAGCAACTGGGGTTCAGACAGGTGGACAGGAGGAGCTTCAGATTAAACCACCAACATACGATTAGTAGAGTAAGTATTTCAGCTTCCAAAAGGGGCATGACAGAAAAAACTTTGAAAGCCCCTGTTTGTTTGTTTGTTAATTTGTTTGTCTGTCTGTCTTGAATAAAATCATATATGTCTGATACTTGGTGTTGCTTTTTGAGTACGCCAGTGTGTTCTGGTTGTGGTTAATGATCCTACCTAATCATCAGTGCTACAGCTAGAGAATAAATTCTCTAATGAGACAAACCTTTATTCGACAAATAAAATCGAATCAAAATGAAGGCGACTGGGTTTTTTTCCCTCTATTTTTCTGACTAAACTGAACTGTGGCCACAAAGCAAGCTGCTGCCCCACAGAAAGTTTGAACTAAACACTAAAATCAAATCCCACATTCTTATTCAATGAATTCATTAACGTGCATTGTATTTATTATGTTAATGTGAATTTATATTCTCTAAGTAAGTTGTAGCTATTTTTCAACATGAAGGTATAAATGCAGCCATTTTATGGCTATTAAACATGAACTGCAGGTGCTTTGTGCTTTCAAGTGAATCTGTAAGTGAATAACATTGTGTTCAGTTGATTTATTTGAACTGACACATGCTGATGAAGATGGAGCATAGATGAGAGTCATACGACTGTTTGCCACGTGCACCACATGAAGAGGAAATTAATGCACATGGTACGATTCTCAGAAAAATCTGCCGCTTTTTTGTTGTTGCTTAGATGCATTTTTTTTTATATAGAATGATCGTGAAATCATGTCAAGATATTTTTTGTGTTTTTGTGTGCTGATTTTTACAGATTTTAGATGGTAAATTAACAAAATCCTGCAATAAATTCTGATGATTCTCACTCATATTTAGATACATATGTTTGATATCATGCTTTGCAACCAACTATATAATCGATAGACTAATAAAATAGTAATGCATTTTTTTTTCAGAAGATAAGACAATTCTGCTGAACTTTCAGTTGAATATATAAACATTATATCTGCTTAATCTAAGCATGTTAGCATTGTTTTTGTGCACATTTTATCATGGCTGCATTTAGCTTAAAGCACCACTGTGTCTAAGTGCAGTTTCATGGAGCTGGTAGCATGACTGTGGACTCTTTGGGTACATCTCAAGTCTCTAATTTGATATTTCTTTGCTCTCTGATCCTCGCTTGAACGAGGAAGTTGAAGGTCATCCCAAAACTCTTATTGCTGGTTCGAGGAGTGAGGAGGAAACATCATAATGTTAATTTACTCGGCCCATACATCATACAACAAGGTGGCAGAGAAACAGTAAGTGTGAGTGTCCATTTTATGCTTTTCTATAAATAACTTTTATGTGTGAGGGAACCTAAATTATATTTATTAATTCTAATGGTGTTTTGTTAAGTTATGAACCTCATTTACAGCACCCTCCTACAGATGTGTGTAATGCCTATTGTACAGCATTGGCTTATTTATCTGACCTCTTATAGAAAATGCTGGGTTACAACAATATCAACATTACAAGCACTCACATGGCAACCACATTAGCTGCTACCATAAACATATCTCGTCATTTCCTCTCTCTCTTTGGGTCTGTAAAGCATTCTCAGCAGCAAAGAAAAGACGCAAATCAAGGAAACGTGGATGCAATTTAAGTGAGGTCTTGCTATGTACACAGATGGTGGCATTAGAAAAATAATTACAATGCAAAATTGAAATCATATCTTCGCTATGTATGAGACTTTAATCGATGCACATTTGGTGTTCAAATCCTCATAAACAAAACAGTAAACACCTCCACATTATCATTACTAGCATGCATTATTGGCTTGAATTGGCCTGGATAAGATGCTGGGCTGCTGATGATTTGAATGTGCCTTCTGAGTGGGGTGAAGCTCAGCTCCAAGCCTGCTAACGACCAGCAGGCTAGCTCTCAGCTCATTAGCCCTGACTTCTCTCACTCAGACACACATCTTCCTGAGACTCCACACCACAGCAGGGGGAATGACTGGGATAAATAAGGAATAATCAAGGAATCGTGGCTGGCTGTGTGTTGACCTGAATATGAGGCTCCTTGCCATCACTGAGGCTGCTACCGTTATAATGAATGGAGCAGTGTATGCAGAAGACTGAGAGAGAGAAACCTACAGTATTACAGTAACGCCAGGAGAGGAAGAGGATGCCTTATTGTGCTAGGGTTCATACAGAGGCTCGTTTCAGCACAACTTTTGCAGGCTGTGACATCTACCCACGGCCTATATTTGGAGCAGCATCATTTGCAAGACAAACACTATGAATTTTTGTTTTTATAAACCTATGAATAAAACAGTCGGTGAGTACGAAGTTGCGGGTGATTGCTGAGGACTTGTCTTCAAAAATAACACATCCTCCTCCAAACGTTCACACTCATGGCTGACTTTCCTGCGTTTCTGTGCAGCTAACATGAAAGACTGCTGGTGCAGATGAGAGAAACAAAGAACAATGACAACATTTGGAGGGGGGGGGGAAGAAAAACTGAACTTTCAGCGTGACCCTTCAAACAACAGCACACAAACACAGACCAAGCAATGCAATATAATACTTTTCACTCCTCAAGGTGTGATTATGAGGAATAATTTGATGATTAAATACAGTAAGTCAAATGGCAAATGAGTCATTTTGGAGATTCTTGACAATCTGAAAGTGTGAGGAAACATCACCCATGAGCTTCCTCTCCTAATGAAAAAAACACATTTTTCTCCTTATTTTCACCTCTCATTGTCACAGATTTCATTTCAAGCTGATGGACAATAGCTCTTCACAAAGTTCACAAAGCCATGACACATTGCTGCAGTATCAGATCAGGTATCTTCCTCAATGAGGCTAATATTTCATGTACAGGACATTCGTTTTCTAGTCAACTTCAGCTGTGAGCCACCGCCGGTGTCTGTCCATCCATCATCTCCTGACCTTCAGCACGTTGCCCTGACGGCTGCCCGGGGCACAGGGAGAGTGACTAATGTCGTCTCAGCCGCTACCTCCCCGCACCAAAGGCCCCTGATATCCGTCCAGTATTATCCGACCCTGGCGTCTACAGATTTCTATCACTGCTCCCAGCTTTAATTATTCACGCTGCTGAATCACACTCTCACCAGAGAGATAGCCAGACTGGCCAGATCGCCTGCCCTCTCCCTCTTTCTGATCTTATCTATCTGGCTGTGTGACACTATCTCATCCCTCTCTTATATACTGTAGATTAGAAAACACAGCTGCAGGTGACCGAGTATACAATACAATACAACTAGAGCAGTCATATAAATGTCTTCACACCATTACTTCCATCACTTGTGCAAAGGAGTGTAACCCAATTCTTGAGTATAAAGAAGCTTTTGATGAGAAAGTTTGGATTGTTATCCCCACGTCTGAACAATTATCAAGTCTCAGCTTTTCAACCTGCGAACAGGCAAAAAATAATTTAATAATTCATCATTTATTTAACATAAATAAATAAATATTACACCTGCAAAACATCAGCAGCATGTTAACATGCTAACATTTTCCAGTTAGCATTAAACATAAAGTACAGCTGAGACTAATGGGAATGTTTAACTATTGGATTCAATTTTTCACCTGATGTTGGCAGTAGATGAAATGTTAGGCAATCACCAAAGTTACTACAGTTCGGATCGCCAAAGTCTTTAGGATTCATCCTCTGGACACCAAGAATGTCTGTACACACTGTACAGAAAGACATTACCATTCAAAAATTGCTAGAATGGCTGAAGAAAACAAATGCACATAAGACATATGGCCTGTTCCCCCAGAGTTTTAGACATACGTTTTATGTGTTTCAGATGAGACGGTCGTTTGTGCTTCATCAGTCACAAAGTGTAGATGACAATGTGATAAATCCCACATGAGTCTTTAAAACACAATTTGTGAAAATTTGGTAATTTTGTGAATAGGAAGTATGAGCCCACATTTACCGTCACTTTGTGGCTATTCTGTGCGCAGGAGGGCCTCCTGATACTGACTATCTCTGCAGGTGTTCACGATCTTGTACTTAATGTGGTTTATCACTGCGATCACATGCATCCTTCCTGTGGAGCTGGGAATTCAACATCACGATTTTAGCTTCGGTGAGACGCCTCTGAACACATGAAGGACTTAGGTTGTATTAACCTATTAAAATTCTGAAATGTCGGTCACACACAACTTCACACGCACACACCTCACCCATATTCAACCTCTGTTTTCCCCGGCCTCCGGGCTGGGACTCTGGATCTTATTTCTTAATGACAGGTCCAGGACAGACGAAGGGAGAGCGGCTCATTTTTTGGCTGCTGGGAGGAGGGCCGGGCCGGGATGGGGGGGGGAGTGGGCTGAGGACACAGGATGAGCTGCCAGATTGACAGGCCGATGGGGCCGTCGCTGGGGGCCAAGGTGTAGAGATGTTCAGGGAGTTGCCGTTTTGCGGCTCAAAAGATAAGCATCAGTGAGAATATGAGAGGCTAGATGGTAATCTCTCACAGGAAGTCAGGCTATACCATTGCAGAAGAAACCACAGGAGAGAGACTGACCTTGTGCGCCTGTGCTCAGCTGCAGCGCTTTTTGGAGGAGGCCAGGCCTCCGACCTGCTGCAGACAGGAAGATACTCTGACATACTGCCGCTCTGTTTAAAAACAAAGGCAAGTCACTTCTAGAGTTTATTTGCTGATCACAGAGAAGTCGTCCAAAACTTTTGTGTGATCGCCAGTTTTGCATCACAGCACAAATAACTAACACTTGAAGTGGATCTATAGTCTGGGAGCTGTTGCACAACATTTATCTGAGACATTTTCAGTGTTGTAGATTAGTTTTAGCTGAAACCTAAGATAAAAATAATGAGATAACACCCTCTGTAGAGCTGAAAGGGGTTATAATTCTCTGTGAATTTGTCACTATGAACAGCATCTTTTACAGGACAAGTCATTTAGAGCAGCTTTTAGAATCTCATTGAGGAAATATCCTAATGAAATAAGATATTATTTGCATAAGAACTTTTGCTCGCAATTCATTCTAGGGTTTGTTAATAAGACCTTACAAGCCGAGATATCATGTTCTTTATTAGTAAGGCAGTAAGTTACACCATATTTAAACACAATACACCTAAATTATGCAGTAATTAGAAACCACATATAATGCCTTAATAGACCAAAAATACACTACATAGATAAAAATACATATAAATGTACACACTCAGACACATTATACCCAATAATACTGTTAGAAACCAGAACGGCAAATGTTAATACAATATTTGACACCATTTTACGAGATGCTAGTCTAATTAGAAATCAGATTTCATGCCCTATCAGATGCTAAATATTCTACAGTTAGATGCTATAACATATGCATACTACTAAATGATGTTGTAATTAGACACCATGTTTAGTGCTAACAGGGGCCTTTGATAATGTCATTAAAGACAACACAATCTGTAAGCCTTTATAATAATAAGACCAAACACTAAGAGCTCAGAGGACAACACATTTATTTGACCTTTTTTAGCACAGTTTTACATTCTTACAGGGTCATTTGTTGCTCATTAGAAGAAAAAAAAAACGAACCGTAAACTAAAGTAAAACATGCTTTGAGCGAAGATAGAAGACCATTTAACGCCATTTCACTATTCACTATAAAACTTTAAATAGTGTTGATAAGTATAGTATACTTTCGGTGCATTACAGCATTATATGTAGTTTCTAATTAGATCATTTAGGTGTATGGTGTCTAATTAGGGTAGAACTGTGTTTGTTTACCATCTAATAAAAAACATATAATTTCTAGTTTTTTTTGTCTAATTTGATATAAAGTAGTAAAGTCATTATGTCTTATAAGTGGCCCCTAAAATAAAGTGCAACCCATTTTTCAAGAAGAGCTACAGTTTATTACAGCTCGGGTTTTGTTTCTACCATCGTTTCAATTTATTATGATGACACAGAGCTCACCAAGCTAATGGCGGAGATCTCATACAGGCTGAAAACTAACATCCTAGTCAGTCGAATTCGTTTAGAGGAGAAATTAACAGCAAAATTATTACTTAAACCATTCATCGTTTAAACATCACAGTGGCTGGAGCTACAAAACCAAAGTTATGATAAAGAATTTTCCTTGAACTGTGTAATCTTTGGCTCATTTTCTCATAAGGTAATTTTCTCTTAAGTAACCTTCAGTAACTTAAAGTGTGGGAGTTGCATAAATTGTTAGAGGTCACAGTTTTTTGAAGGTTAGAGCATGAGGCTGTTAAGAGGAATATCACCCATATCATTTCCTGGACCGGCAGGAAGGTTTTAAATAAGACTGAGTGATGCTCACCGTTATATCTCTAACTACTGCCACGGTGCCCCGTTCACGGGCCAATAAAACCCAGCTTTATGGCCGACACTGAAAATATTCTCAACATGATTCAGCAGATTTTTCTGCCTCTTTCCTTGCTTTTAATAGCATGAGTTTAAGGCCATAGTTCATTGTCTGAACTATGTGTCGTGCAGCGAAGCATATAAGCACCACGATGATATTAACGCACATTTTGACTGGACCTTTATTCACCTGAGTGCTGATGATATGACCACAAAGTGTTTGGTTTTTAAAATAAGTTTTTATTAGTGTAAACTAATTGGCAGTAGACTCTTCATTAGGTGTTTATACTATGACATGAAAATATTACACTTTAGTGAAATATCACTTTCAAAGGTTAAGTTTGAATAAA
This sequence comes from Pempheris klunzingeri, assembly GCF_042242105.1. Taxonomy (NCBI): domain Eukaryota; kingdom Metazoa; phylum Chordata; class Actinopteri; order Acropomatiformes; family Pempheridae; genus Pempheris; species Pempheris klunzingeri. The sequence continues at coordinate 19,531,729 of NC_092020.1, read as the reverse complement.
ATAGTGTCCCAAATTGGAATTTGGATTGGCCATATGATGATCTAATGAAAAGAGTAAATGTCACCCTGCTTCCTTTTGCACTTGGCAGAGCAGATGTTGAAATGTCACTACGTTCCTTCTCAAATGAAGAGAAATATCTGTATCACTGGTGGGCTAATTTGGCCCTGACTTCCTGAACAAATAGTCTGGGTCTGGTGTGCAGATATAGCCCAGCAGCTTCCATGTTCAACTTTTAAATTGCTGCTGTGTGAAAGTAATCCAAATGCTGCACAACAAAAGTTAAAATAGGGAACGCCGAGGTACCCATATCACAAACGGTGTACCCACAAAATGTTTTGTGCAGATTCTGGCATGAAGAACTGCGAAATCAGAACACAAATGCACCAGAACAAGCTGTCCACAAGCAACACTTTGACTGTTTGAAATAACAGCGAAGACCTCAGGTTATAGGCTACTTATTCACCACACAGGAAGTCATTTTGGGTTACTGCAGTGGGCTGCTCAACTGCGAGAGTCAGTCTTGAGGCAGCCAAGGTGTCTCTGCATTTCTATGGGTGGGAAAGAAACCAAATACAACCAAATAGGCAGAAATTGCTGGACGACCACTGATGCAGGTGTGCTTGTTGTACAAGTCCTCTAACAAGGTATGTAACAGCTGAATTGTTCTCGACCTTTAACTGCTGTGAAAAAGATGAGTATGGAAATATAAAAGCTTAGAAGTGCTGCATTTATTACAGTTGAGATTCAAGCTTTGATTAAACTTCAAGAACAAGTCAACAGTTGCTCTTGGATTTCAGATTTAATATGAAGTATAAATCGCAACGTATCGACATCTCCTCTTATATGGAGCTGAGGTGTGAATTGGGTTGGAAACTTTTAGTCAGCCTGATTGCGCAACAAAGCCCCTAAAACTCTTCTTGATAGTTGCAAGTGAAGCAGAGCATCCGTTTAAACTGAACACTGTTCACTCTAAATATAGTTTAAATACCTTCACTGCAAGAATTACAACTGGTGAGAGTGAAATTTTGTATACTTTACTCCAAATCAACCTAAAAAACACACTTATTGTCAAGTCTTTTCTTTAATTTGGTACAAGTATTAGAGCTCAAGTGCCCAAATGCCCCAAAAATGAGTGCATAAAGACGTATTTACTGTCATGATACAAAGAGTGGTAAGTATTTCGAGTATTTTAAGTAAGTGTTTCCCAGTTCATCCCTTGTGGTGGTGACACTTGCTCGCTCTCTGTGGTTGATACTTTTGATGCCCGAAGCAAAGCCAGGTCACAAATCCTTAAGTAGTCTGGTGGCTTGAGTTGCCACAAATCCTCTGCACCCAATTTCCATGGGCCAGAAGTTTATTTTGCAGACTAACTGCTCAACTTCAGACGCTAGCTCCATGTATCTAATCTCCCCCCACTTCCCTCGGCCCAGTAAGCTCTGAAAAGTAGACAGACGGCTGAGTGTTGGACCACAGTGCCAAATCCATGGCTGGGTTTGATTCTCCCTTTTGGGACTGCGAGTTGGTAGTGTGCTATGTCAATGCCTTACTTCTATTTTGGGTATAGGTTTCCTTCCTGCTTCCTGTTTTGTTTCCCTTCACAGCCAAAGGGATTCAAAGACAAAAACCTGTCAATCAAAGAGCAATTCATAGACCCTGACCTCCAGTTTCTCTTCCTTCTCTTGCCTCTTTCCCTGGAAACCTAATATTAAAATTGATATTATTTCTTTAAAAGCTAGAACGTGACACAAATGGAGCATATGTGACAAAGACCCTGTGTATCAGTCTCAGTGCAGAGAGCTGATGTTAAAGTCCAGCAGTCCTCTGTTTTCCATTCAATTGCTGCAATTGCTGGTTGTCGGACTTGATTTTTCTTCATTTGATGTGGAGCCTTTGACAAAGCAGCACTTACTGAGTTTGACAAATGTGTCTGAAATAGTCAAAACAATGTCACTCCCTCCCTTTCTGAGGCTTAAAATAAATGCTGTCGAGAGGAAGTGGTGATATCAGCACCGCTACCGTTTACACATAGCTTATCTGAGATTAACGCGGGGACAGTTCTAATGAATACAGAGGTGTTTGTTGCTCTGTATGCATCATACTCATTTCTATCTGACTTTTTGTTAACGTGGCTTCTTGACCTACTCCGAACTGCTCTCTTGTCTCATGTGTCTGATGGGAAAACGCCTTCAGTCACAGCTTTGTATCTTTAACTGAAGTAATTTGCGTTCTTATGTCGACATAATGCTGTGCTTCTTAATTAACGATTAATAATTGTATTAGTTTGCTTGCTCTGCTCTGTTAGCACGAGATGATGTAGCGTTTTCCTGAACAGCAGCCACTGTGACCACAAGCGACAGCTACAGGACGGCTAAAAAGTAGAGCACAAGTAACACAAGCAGAGAAGTACAAACAATATCCAGCATTAGCCACCTTGAGCTAAACCCCTGTCTGTGTTGGACTGAACAAGGCTGCGTTTTGACTGTTGTTATTTCCTCTAAAATCTCACTTGAAATACTAAATTGTAAGTATGTATTCAAACAATTAAATTGAGACAAAACTGAAAGCATCTCCTCAAATAACAAACCAGCCCTTAAGTATCTTTGTCTTTAATGTTTAGTGACATTCTTCACCACTAGTATAGTAGAGCTGAATTTTTATTATTATTGTTATTATCATTATCATTGGTGTTGTTGTAAGCTTCATTAGTACATTTTATCAAAATGACACATTTGCATACATTTAGGACGTGATAAAGGATCTCTTTATGTTTAATATAGCAAAATAAATCTAATGTTATAGAGTGACTGATTGATCCATGGATATTATATATAAACTTTTTGTGGGTGGGAGCGTGCAGACGTAATTCTTTTTTCATTGACGCTGTCCACTGCTAGCCTTATATGCACACGTGATGTGCATATAACTACTCTGCTTCAACTTCATCGTGTTGTAAATATTAACTAAATGCATGTGATTTTTAAATTATTTGTTTCCATGCTTAAGTAGCATTTGTCCTTCTGTTTAAACTAGAAGGATCTGTTCACAAACAAGGGTCTAACTTAAAAAAAAAATAGGATAATAAAGATAAAGATAATGACGCTTTAGTCAATATCTAGAAAAAATGGTTCCACAATAAGCTCAGAAATACAGTTTTTTTCTACTTGAGAGTTACAGATGTGACTCAGATCAACAGGCCCACTGAAAACAGAGTGGGGCCACAAACAGCTCCATTCAGCTGTGCATAAAGACGTCTGTTTTCTTCTGTAACTACTGAAGAAGACGTCCAAGGACAAAATTGCGGTGGAAGGCCACAATCTTAGGCAGAACACTAAACTAATGATGTTTTTCATTTGTGTTTCAGCCCGTCGTTAGCTGCAGGGAGGCGAAACAGCCATGAGTCTGCTGTGATAATGGTGAGTTATGGCACCCGTATCCACAGCGTTTCCCTGATGGTTCCACATGAACGTTCCCAGGGGAAACTTGGGGAGTTTGCAGCCCCCTGTGTAATTACCTTTTAGCGCAGAAATGAGTAAAGAGTGAGGTACTGCTCTGTCATTGTTAGCGCACAGCCAGAACAACACAGAGCAGACAAGCATTAGTTTCTATATTTTTGCTATAATTTATCACCATTGTTTCTGGTTCCTTTTGAAGTTAGATTATGAAATATATTTCATTTTATTTAGTCATACTGATTAACACAATAATCATCTCTTATCCTCCCTAAAGCTCATTAGATTAGTAATGTTTCAGTGTCATTTGAATGCATCTATCGAAGGTTTAATGTACATATTTGCTGCAGACACACACTAGGCTGACACATTAATGAAGCACACACAGTCTGTGTAATATTGAATGAACATTTTACCACTTTAAATGAACATTTAAAGTATTAAATGCAGTAATTCTGGTAAAAGAGAGCCTGTACTGGGTTAAAAAACCCCTTCTGAAAACTGCAAGTTTGCCTGTTCCATCTGCAGCCTCTAAATAGAGAGATTATCTATCATCTTTTTTTAGCCAATTAAGGACAGTTATATTGGGCATTGCCAAGTCAAAATCGTGATGTACAAATGTTGACATTGTTCAGCTCTAATAGGCTGATGCAATCAAGTTCAACCACCTCTTGCAATATAAGAAGCTGAGCTTGTGCTTTGTGAAAAAAAAAAAACTATGAATCTTTGTCATTCAAAATAAACTCTCGATCCTCATTAAGATGAAACACATGGAGCCTGGACATTTCCTGTTATTGGCGAAATAGTTCAGGTGCTGCATATGTTGGTGGCGCTACACCTGCCAGACAAAAACATCCAAGCCAGTCGGGACTCTCATCTTCATCCTCTTCATCACAGAAAAACCAGTTGTTGTGGTGCGATAACTGATGCAAAAACTCTCAATGGTTTCATCCTAATATAACCCTCTTTTTCAGTTTTCATACTCAAAAATACATAGTGACAATGCGGTTTGCATAATGTGAGACTAATTCACAGAAACAGACACCATCACTTGTTTTCTGTGTGTCTGTAAAGAATAAGGCTTTAAAGAGGAAATCTCTCGAAGACGAGCACTGGGTTATGTTCCAACACATCACAGTAGCTTCCTGTGCTACTGTGTCGTATATGCGTATAGGATCTAACACTCGCTGTCAGAATATATAACTACATAACTGTAAGTGTTTGTTGGTGGATTTATAGAGCAAGAAGCAGCAAGGCTCAAAAATGATTGCAGCTTTTACTGAGTTCATTGTTTTGACAAAAGATTTTTTTTTTTTTTTTTTACCAAAAAGTCAGTGCAGAAAGAGACTGGTGTCAAAATGACATCTTTGCTGTCCCAGATCTTTGTGGCTCTCTGTCACGCTGTGTTGTTAGTTTTCTAACAGCTCACTGTTGAAAGAGATGATTTCGCCTTCTGACATACTGTATGATTGTATATGGTTTTGACCTGAAAGGGGAGTCTGAGACCTGTAGGTCAAACACCATACATGGAGTCTATTTGAGTCTTACTGTCCTGTTAAGAGGACATCCGGGGCTTCAAAAACACTTTGATTTATAAGAGTCTTAACTATGTTATGTTAAGATTTCAGAGGCGTATATTCTTCAGCCTCTCAAAATCCAAATTTTAACTTAATAACTTTAGCTTACACATTTTGATTTTAATACATGTTTTCCTCATTGAAGGTTTTGAAATTTGTTTCATATTTAATTTCCAAGATTTATCAGATGAGAAAGAATTCAATGCCAAATTGATGCCTTGTAATACTTTTTGTAGAAAACACTTACCCAATGTCCACCACGAAGGACGTTATAACAAATAAATAAATAACATTTTAACCTTTCTTCTTCTGGGTCTCGGGAGGGTAAATTGTGATGTGCTGAGTTTGATCAGAGTCTCAGATATCCGAGCAGAACCATGCAGCCTTTTTACAAAGTCACAGGTTAATGATGTTTGTGTATCGTATATGTCTCTCCGCAGGATCGCAGCAGGACAGACAGGAACAGAAATCAAAAATGCGGCAACTGTAAGAGCATCATGGAGCCTGAGTACGCCGAGGTGGACGACCAGGAGGAAGTGCTGAATGTGTGCATACTTCCTGCACGGCCTTTAAATGAGGAGAGAGAGTATGCAGGTAGAGAGGAAAACAGTGACACATTTCTCATTCACGTTCACGCAGAGCTTTGTGTTGTTTTCAAATCTCAAGCCGAAGATTAGATTTGTTCCTGATTTGTTTTGTGGTTTCATAAAATGAGCCTGTGTCTTCTTAGTTTATTTATTAGTTTTTAGCTCAATTTCCAATTTCAAATATAAATATTATATATTTTACATTTCAGCTGTATCATAACCTTGTCGACAGTGAAGCTGAGGAAACAACAGCAAACTTGGTTGCGTAGTGAGCTGAGACTGAGTAATTCTGTCCGTCTGTAGGAGTGAATCTGACCTTTGATGTTTGACGCCACCGTCTTGCTTTTCTTGTACGTGCCTTCCTCAAATGTGTTACAGTATAGCACATAGAGTTCTTAGACTCAAATAACCCAAAAGCTCGGAACTGTAAGTGCCAGACTTGTCCAAACTTAGTAGAAGTGTTTGCACAGTTGACACAATGAGAGTGAGTGTGTTGCATCGTTGTACACAGAAAAGCTCTGGTGAACATGATTAGAATGAAGTTGAATGAAGCGCAGGCAAAAAAATAACAAGTCCACCACAGACTGTGGTGAGAATGAAAGCAGTGTAGATCTGACAGAGAGAGAGAGAGAGAGAGAGAGAGAGAACTCATGCTGAGTGAGCATGATCTGCCAGTGGGTCTCCAGGGCCATCTGTTGGCTGAGCCAGACTGTGGGAGATCACAATTATCCCAGAGCCGCAGGGGGAGAGAGGGAAGCATGTAGTGTGAATAGACTCCCTTTACTCTCCTGCATGAATGTGGCCCACAGCCAGAGGCCTCACAGCTGCACGTCTACAACTTTACAGTGACCGTGGCTTTTAGATTTGTTCACACTCGGAGTGTTCTCCATCTGTAATCAATACAGTCTACTGCTGCAGTGCACTGCTGGGACTGGCAACGACCGAGTTACAAGAGCGATTCAAACTCAGAGTGTTGAAACTAATGCTGGAACTATTGAAACTACAACCATTAGTGTCGCTACTGAGACTGTTGGCCATCACAGCTTCTTTTCCTTTCAAGACAGGGGTCTTCCGAGGTCATCGTCGGCTCACAGCTTTTCATCGTTCTCCGCTGTGAGGTTTTATCTTCTTTAAATCAATGTTTAATTACAGCTGAATTACTGTAAATATTTGCTTATGCTTTATGTGCTGTCTTCTGTTCTCCATTCCCATCAGGGCAACTCCATCATCCCCCCTAGAGAAATCCCACTTACTTCAGGTAAAAGGACAAAAATCTCCATAATCTAAGTTTTGGAAGTGGAGGTAGTAGAAGAAGAAGCTAAAATCAAGATGATATTGGATAATATTAGCTAGAATTGTGTAAAAAAAAAAACTGTACCAAATCACTTCACTGACTTTTCTCTCCCTGGTCACACGCTGCCACTTAACAAAGGTTAAAAACTGTTGGGTCACTTAACTTACATTATTCAAGATTTGACATTAAATTAAACGGTTCTGTGAATGTTACTAAAACTTTTATAACTATCACACATCTCTGCAGAGCTTTTTAGTCTCCCTTAGCTCATTGTGTTGGATTTACAGCACATTTACTGCATGTTTCATTCTTTTCAACTTCTCTAGGCAGCTGTTTTCAGCAAAAGTAGCTTCTTAAGGGTCTGTTGTCACCCTGTCAGTTGTTCCCGGAGACCAAACAAGAGCTAAACATCAAGTGAATATTGAATTTTTGGACATTTCTCAGGTGGCAAGAAACGCTATTCCAAATTACTGCTCACCACATGTCGGCCTGATGTGGAAGTATGCAGCTGTGTATAAGCTGGTGACATGTTGTTTCATTTGATTCATTTGATTGATTAATGCAGCGTTAAGAGAAAAGGAGTAACACCACTACTTTATAAGTCAAACCATAATAAGTATCTGTAATGAAAATCACTCAATTTGAGAAGGGCTTTATCAATAGATTTTTTGAGCATATAATACTTTATCGGATGATTCTCAAATCAGCCGTGGGATTACATGTATTTGGCAAAGTAACGCGTAAAAACAACCTGCAGTTTACTAAAAATGTATGAGACTGAGTGCCAGAACCCCTAAATTGCACTTGAGTGCAGTACTTGAGTTAACATACACATTAACATGATCACTGTTCTGATTTCTTTATAGTTTTTTTTAACACAGGGCCTGCTGTAAATAGAGACCTGAAGCCAGGCAGAAGAAAGACTAGATTAGGTGAGACAATTTAGAAGAATTAACTTTACTCACTGTCACCGTCCTGGCCTCTGAAGCATCCCAATCATACACATGTTGCTGTTACAGATAAGATGAGGCGGCCCGCACCTGTGCAGCCAGAAGAGCAGGTAAACCACGTACACATACACTGTTGTCTGTGTCAATAAGTCATATTGATTGGAACTCATATGATAGGTGATGATTTTTCTCTCTTTCTGATATCACAGCGCTCTCACAGGTAAACTTGCTCAACTACTATTCAACTTATTAATTGTTGGGTTTGTTAATACGTTTGGAACATGCCTACAGTTAAATTCTGTCTACCTCCAGGTGCTCTCCATCACCTCCACCGTTTGCCTTGGAGTTAGCGAACCACTTGTCTGGTCTGACTGTACACAAACCCTGCAGGAGGGAGTGAGTGCTGTTTTACTCTCACACAGGAAGCCACCAGACACACCAACACTTTTTTTTATTTTGCTGTAGTTGAACTTGATCCCATGTGACCCTCTCCTCTACGTGGATGGTGAAAAGTGAAAGGAGGTCATCTTAGTTTACAGCTTGTGCAGTGACGCAGTGACACCATCTGCTGGTTAGAAAAAGAACCGCTGGCCTAAGGCTTGAATCATGGCTTGTTTGGATAAACCGATGACCAATTTTATGTTTAATATATGTATAATTTTTCATTTCAGTGGACAGAGCACAGCTAAAAAAGTAAGTAACATGAAACATCATAGCTAAAACATACTGTGTCACAGCTTCCTAGACTGGGTCTCTCTGTATGTGATGCCTACTTTTAGTTATTCTATTTCATCATTTTTGTATTTCCCTTAATTGTTGTGCCTTCTCCTGCAGAAGTGAAGTGATCCACTTACTGCCGTGTAAAAATCCTTTCAGCCATGTTATTGTCATTACAATTTCATAAATTATTTTTTATTCTGCACAAGTAAATTTGGGGGCACGGTGGTCACACAGCAAGAAGGTTTGCAGGTGGGGCCTTTCTGTGTGGAGTTTGCACGTTCTCCCCATGTTTGTGTGACTTCTGTCTGGGTACTCTGGCTTCCTCCCACACTCCAAAAACACGCAGGTTAGGTAAATCGGTGACTCTAAAATGGCCATAACAGTGACTGTGAGCGTCAGTCTCTATGTGACGGCCCTGTGGTTGACTGTCCAGGATGTACAATGTCTCTCACCCGTGGCCAGCTGGGATTGGCTCCAGCCCACTGAGACCATTAAGGATAAGCGTCAGATAATGAATGAATGAATGAATTAATGAATGAATGAAAAACAATTAAACTAGCAACCTGAGGCCTCCTTAACTATCTTGCCACATTGTTTTGATCTAATTGTCTTTTCTTTTTTTTTTAATAATAATCCTAATAGGCAGAATTCAGTCTATTTACCAAAGGTAAGAGCTAAATAACTGTGAACGTAACTCACTGGTTACAAATGTCTTGATAGTTTTATAATGTCGGTCTGTGTTTTTAGATCTACAGAGTGCTGAAAGCATCCACAACAGTCAGAGGCATTCTTGGGATTTGGAGACTCACGATATAGAAAAAAGGTGTGACTCTCATTTCTCAGACTTTTCAGTTTACCTTGACATCACCTTTGATTTTACATGTGCTCTGTCCCTCTTTATTTAGGTCACAACAACATCTAGGTAAGTGCTGTTATACATCATGAGCATCATTATACAGTTATTGATTAAAGGACTCAACATCAGCTTCTATTTAAAGAAAGAGTGCCATCAAAACGTCATCACCACGAGTGGCCTCAAACTAAAGAAGACTTTGACCAACATGACTTTGTTCCAAAGGAGAAGCCTCATCAGGTAAACTGTCTGCCACCCAGTAAAGACTAAAATATCCTGTATGTGTCCAGATATTGTTCATTGAACTCTATAATATTTTTGGCAGACCTACTGTGTTGAAGACTGGTATGTCGGGCCTTGTAGTCGAGCAGATGCTGAGCACGCCTTACACCTGGTAAACAAGGTACTGCATCTCTTCTACTATGAAATGTATTAAAATATATCTGAATGGAATGTATTTCAAGTACATTTAAAGTATTTACTCAAGTACTACGTCATTAAGGGAAATTGCATTTTATGTGATTACATTATTCTATGATAGTAACTAGTTACTGTTTAGAGAAAAAAAAACATGTCATACCAATAATTTACAAATAACACACTGGATGAGGCAAACTTCACTATGAAAGAATGATTTGTTTTGTGTCAAGTGTAGAAAAGAGGAAACGCCACCTTATTCCTATTCCCATCTACATGATCCTCCTCTAATTACACTTCTGGGATATTTGGCCCCTTTAAGTACTGTTTATTTAAAGCTGTTATGATCAATACAAAAAAAACAAAGAAATGTGTATGTGTGTGTGTGTGACTTACTTATTTAAACATTTGGAAATCAGGACTTTTCCTTGTATTGCAGTACTTTTAAACCATGGTATTTCTACTTTTACTTCAGTAAAGGATCTGAGTTCGTGCCCTCTTTTCTCACTCACATTAACCACATTAGGACGGGGCCTTTTTGGTGCGAGACTGCTCCATCAACACCAACAGTGAACCCTTGGTGCTGGCTGTGTATCACGAGAAGAAGGTTTACAATGTCAAAATTCGGTTCATCGAGAACATCAGCAAGTACTCCCTGGGAACAGGACAACGGTCAAATGACGTGAGTGATTTGAGATTCAAGGTGTTTATTGTCACTGCGGTCGTACCAGTAAACCTTGTGTGAGTGTGTCCCAATCCCACGTGTTAAAGAGCATTTCTCTGTGTTCAAAAGGGTAGTTCAAGCAAGCACTGCCTTTTAGCGTTATATTTACTAAATCTCACAACTTGTTTCCCCTCAGATGTTTGACACTGTGGCAGACATCATCAAGTTTCACTCCATATTCCCAATAATACTCATCAGTGGGAGAAATACACCTGCATGCAAATACCCAGACAACTGTGTGCTGACATGTCCGGTAACAAAAAGGGATGTTGACCAGCTGCTGCAGTAACACAAAGCACCGTGCCTGCAAAGATGGTCTGCTGGATCCCATCCTGTTACGTCTCCTCTTTAAGTCTCACCCAAAGCATCCACTAAAATTCATTATGAACGTGAGGAAAAAAGCTGACTCTGTATACAAATTATGTGTCAATAAAAACATGTTCCATCTGTTGCTGCAGCCAACTTTTAATGTCACTATCAATTGATCTGTTCATTTAGAACAAAAAAGGTCAGAAAATAGTAAAAAATGACCAAGTTGATGTCATTATATTGTATTTTTTGAAAGTACTAACAGCCCAAAACATTCAGATAAAAGACAATCACTTAATTAATTCAGCCATCAGTAATGAATTGTATTATTTAAATCTGTGCTTTTCCTACGGTGACCTGTCCAAATGTCTTCAGGGGAATTATCGTCTTTGTCACAACAGATTGGGAAGACAATCAGTGTTTTATGTACAGCAAATTAATCAAGATTGTTAAATGTTAAATCAGATTAGAAACACCTGTCATGTCAACATGCTGTGAAAAAAGGCACATTGTCTAGTTTTCTAACAAGAAGGGCACCAGATTCTCTACTATGAGAAAGGCTTCATGATGATCATGTCAGATAATTCTGCTGAACTAAAGGTAACACGCCATATAAATTGTGATCATGTTTACTTTGTTTTAATAGAAAAAAAGAATTACACAATTGTTATTATAAAAGCATGGAACACAACAATGGCCAATGAGGATGTAGGAAAACCAGAAAAAAACATTTAAAACAGGACATGAATAGATCTCACAGGAATGAGTGAATGACAGGCAAAGTAAAACATTCTGAAAGAACTGCCACACCGTTTAACACCATCTAAAGTAATGCCATATATATATATATATGTAAAAGACTGCACGGCAGCTGGCGACACTGCAGTGCTAGGAAAGGAAAGCACAACATGGCTGCTGCTGCAGAAGAGGCTGTGGAATAGTAACCATTCCCTACAGAGTATGAACACCAGTCATCACATTTGATATTTATAGGTATTTACACAATAAAATCTGTGGGTGGCCAAAACGTATATACACAATAAAAACTGCAGGCAACCAAAACCTATAATCATAGGTCTAGCACCTCATACATCAGGATTATAAACGAGGACACACAGGTGCTGTAACGCTGTCGTAAAAAGAGAAACAGATCTGAAAAGTGTTCGTGTAGAAGATTGCTTATCTTTTTGATGGTTCTTGAAAAATATACAAGTTTTTAGCAGGTCTTCAAGGGCCCCAGAATCACTGCAGTCACCAAGTATGTACATGGCGGTAAGATAAAATTAAAAAGTACAAGCACATGGCTTTCTGTTTTAGTAATAAACCAGTCTGGAATGGGCTTTATCCGCGGCACTTTGTGCCGCTGCTTACGGAGCTCCAGCTTCCTCTGCAAAGACATTAAAGACAGCAAACTGTTTGGCACGAGGAGTGAGAATGATCCAAAATGATTTCTTCTGCATTAACACTTGTTTCTGGGAATGTTACCTCAAATAACTTAATTATAAAATATCTGTAACAATAAAATGTAGTTCAGTTCTTTAAGACTTTGCTTTTGCCTATTAAGCTTTCTGACTGCAGCCACACAGAAAACTAACGGTGCATTCAGGCACTCCTCACCAACTGGTAATGTCAGAAACATTCAGGTATGTCACCGAGGAAGGAAGTGGCACATACTGATGGGAAACTGAGGCACGTTCCATAACATCCACATTTACAGATTATTTCACTTCAAATAACACATCAAGAGCAACCAGCAAAGTGGCAAACATAACTTCTGTTTCTCTGCAACACCCAGTGACCAGAACAAACGGTGGTGTGTGTGCCTAGCTTCCATCATATACACCTCGTAGTGTCATTTTCACTGGCCCAGCTTATTCCATTAATTTACCTGTGACTGTCCACCATCTGCTAGACGTGGCTGACGAGTGGCTGAATGCACCACTACACTGCTGACCGACGCACCATGGATAAAACGATACTGACACGCTGCACGTGGCACCGACTGTGATCTCCATGATAGCCACGTTTTTCATGCGAAACGCGGAGGAGCTTTTGAAATGTGACATGGCTTGTCGACCAGTTATGAGGTGATAATATTGTTGAATCGTTAACTTTTTTGAAATGTAGCTACACTGTGTATCAAATTAGGCATCGTCACAACAAAAGAAGAAAGCTTTGTTGAGGAAGAAAAACATCTTAAATGCCTGCAAGTGATTTCTATCCTTACATGCTGACTTGGAAATTTGGAAGTTTGTTTTCCCTGTTTTGAACAGTTCTGTTCATCTGAGCATTAACAACAGAAAAGTGGGGATCGTGTACAGGTAATATTGCGCGTGAGGTTTGACCCACACTGAATTACATCCATTATAACAAATATTTGATCAGTACTTAACACCCACCACTGCTTTTTCCCCCATCATTAGCATTGGGAGCTGTGCTGTCCCGTCTTTTCATGGCTTTGTTTACATTCTAAATGGGCAAGCACACTCCACAGCCCCTCCACCTGGACACTAGGTCTAAGTGCCGAGCTGTAACAACACAAAGAGTTGACCATTTCAGGTGGACTGCGCCTAATTCAGGTTGTATATTAGGAGGGCCAGATGAACAGAAAAATATCACTGATGTATACATAAATAAATACAGTATGTTATCCTTCTTAACAGCATGCATTTATGCCTCAACTCTCACAGATCTACTGGTTTCAAACCATTTAACATCTGTGTATTACAGACAGCATCACCTGCAGAAGATGGTCAATGGTCCATGACTGAAAGCAGCCAAACTGCATTGCACTTGAACATTCCACACCCCATGCCTATCTAAACAACATGTATAACATAATGCTCAGTGATCCGAAGGGGTTATTTCTTTTTAAATATTATGCTCCCATAAAGAAAATAAGTGCACTAAAATGTTGTCTTTTTCAGTCAGCATCTTGCCAAAGTAATACTAGTTATTATTTCCATATAATTGTACACTTCTGTCCATTGATACATTGTCTGATAAATTCATGGAAAGACTCCAACAGTGCATCCCATCACCTCGTACTTCTGCCCCATCACTTTGCTCAGCCTCATTTTTAAGATTTGGCACTTTGGCACCACCTCAGAGGCTCCCGTGTTGGCAAAAGTGTCTGCTCTCGCTCCCCGTACGGAGGTGCGGGGCTTTGGGTGATTGAGCACCACCACAGGCTGGTTCGGGCCCGGTCGTTTCACCAGCTGGTCCACCTTCAGCGGCATTGGGTGAATGACTGCACACTCAGTTAGACTGCCCATGGGTACCTGAGCCTTATATTTGGATATTCTAAGTTTCAGTCCCTTCTTGCTTTTTTTCCACACACCTACTTGTACCCTTTTCAGAGAGACCGTCAGGAACTTTGAGGAGACGTCATGCTCGCTTTTTGCCATACTTTGCTGTAGAAGGTCTGCAGTCCCAGACGCAACTGTGTGTGTGGCAATTTCAGGACCGGATTGCTCATCCATTGGAGATTTTAAGTCAGGGCTGCAACTGCGTTTAATGTTGTCTGTTGGCAAAGTGCTATTTTTTTCATTCTTGATGTGGATGTGGTTGTTGGCCAGAGCAGGAGGGTGCTGGACACCCTTATCATGCTCTACTTTTACAGGCTCACTGGCCCGCTCTTTCAATGAAAGGTCGCAGGCGAGGGATCCATCTTTACTGGCCACCTGAGTGCAGCATGCCTCCTTCACCGGCTCTGTGCCATTTATCAACTTGGTGTGATCTCGAGATGCACCACCAGAACTGTTAGTCTTATCCATCACTATGCCACGCAGAGCCATTACCAGTGGTTGAATGGGGCCTTGCACGTCCTCTGATTGCTGACTTAATGAAAACACTGAGGATATGACTGGAAAACCCTCAGGTTCTGTCGTGTCTCCTTCTCCGGCTCTCTCATTGGCTCTGACTTCCTGGGCCCAAGGCGAACTCTTTGAATTTGTGCGATTACACAGCACAGGTGTTTGGACTGATGAGGGCTCATTTAGAGACCTGGGTATTGAAAAAGATGTATTTGCAACATTATTCTTACAATGTAAAATCGCAGGAGGTCTCGCTTGGGCAGCAAAGGGAACATTCAAACTTTGCTGGTTCGAGCCCACTGCAGTGTTGTTCTTGAGGCGGTCCTCCCTGGGTTCCAGCTTAATGGCCACAGACACATCCCGAGGGACGCTTTTCATGTCACACGCCCTCCTGGGTGAGATGCTCTTCGGATGCTCTGAAATTAACTTCATTCTCTCCTCCACTGCTCTCTGAGAGACACACGCACCCATGTTTTCTGAATGCAGGGCGGTAGTCAACCTGTTGGCAACCCTGCCGGAGGTAACAATGGGCGGAGCTGCAGTGCGATTCACAGCTTCTCTCTGTGTAACTTTAATCCCAATACTTCCTTCTCTTACAGGATTCAGGATGCTTTTGGGAACCTTATTTGGAATGTCCGTGTGACACTCTAAGTTGATTATTTCTTGCGATGTTCTTTTCAACACACTTTTCTCGTTGCTCGCTTGCTTTGGGATGTTTTTAGAAATAATGACAGGGAGAACAGCAGGACGCTCTGCATTCACAGTCTTTGTTTCATACTGTTTCCTGTTAACTGTACACATCCCCAAACTCATGGACTTCACTGTGTTTGGATGATTTAATGCAGATGATAATGGCTTTCCTTGTGCAGTGTTCTGAGAAACTGTGGTCCTCGTGTCTTTTATCACAGACTCGTTTTCTTGTTGAGTGACGAGCCTCAGCTTCAGCTCCTTTGTCCCGTTGACAGTCTTCACCTCAACAAGTTCAACCAAACAGCCAGCAGGGATTGTTACTTCCTCTGGGAGAGAGACCGTTAGGGCCCTGTTGTGCTGAATGAGTCCATTCAAAGGGGACAGAAATTCTGCATTCCCATTAGTGGGATTTGATACATTTGTGTCCAGTGTTTTCCCTCTCTGTTCATCTTTATCCAGCCTGAATGCAGGTGCACACGGGGTGGGTACCGTCACCCGAACAGCTGGTCGAAGTGATGATGGATCAGCAGTGGGCACACTCGGTAAGGCACTGGAGACAGGAACATGTGGATTTTTTGTCGTGCCAGGCTTAGCGGGTCCTTGACTATTGCATTTACTATGCAAACGCTCAATGTGCTTCACAAGGCACAGCCTCCTCATGTAGCCCTGTCCACAGTGAGGACATTTGAATGGATACTTTGCAGTGTGTTGCTTCAAGTGAGTGTTTAACTCTGCCTCGCTGAATGAAACATTGTTGCAGTAAAAACAGTAGAACCTTGTCCCCATATGCTCGATCATATGCTTCTTGAACACAGCGGCATCCATAGAAGCGAATCCACACTTCTCGCAATACATCACGTTTGAAGAGCTTAATACGCGATCAAAGGCCAAATTGGGATGTCCACCGCTGACCGACGGCGGCATGCTTTGATAGCTCACAGGCTTCATGTTGAGAGGTGAGGTCACCTGGCAGTAGGGGTCAAAGGCTGCGGTTATACCGTGGGATAGACGTCCATCTCCACCTGGTGGTAAGGGTTTACTCCTCGGGGTAGACGGGGCTGATGTAACCCTGACAGGAGGACACGTCTCCCCCCTGCGAAAAGCATTTGAGAATGAACAGTTATGTGAGTGAATGGACCATGCAGGGCTCAATGCTGACATTCATGCAAGGCCCCTAAACCCCTCCCCCCTCTCACGGGGCTCATGCAGTTGTTTTCTACGCCTGTAGCTGTTTGTTCTCCTGCCCACTGACTGCATGCACATCAAAAGACACAACGCGGCCAAATATATTGAATGGTGCCATCTCTATTTACGTTTTCCTGCTGTCTTCCTTTGAACACAAGAAAAAAAGGCCCAGCCTAACCACAACAGGGGAGGTTGGCAAAGACGACGTCCTGCATTTCCACTGTTTATATTTTCAGCAGAGTCGAATCCCACACACATACCTTACTGTGTAGCAGCGTTTTGGTCTCTTGTGTGTTTTTAAGTGAATAAATCCTTTCTGTGGACGTGATATTGGCGTTTGTCGACGCGGCCAACCGAGCCGCTTTGCTTTAGCTAGTTAGCCATAGATAGATAGCTGAACCACTTCCGGAAGAAGGTTGCTCTCTCCCCTTCAAAATAATATTATTGAATAGAAATAATACGCTGACAAGTTAGTGCTAATTAGAAACCTTAATATTACAACAAAATGTTCTTCTAATGTTAAATTAGAACTTTAATATCACCATAAAATGTTTTTGACCTGCACAAGAGCAGTGTCTCTCTCCTCTTGTTTTGACAACGTCCAGAACAAAAACAAGATACAACACTCACTCTAACCGATAAGCCAGAACCAAAAGTGCTTGTGTTGTGCCAACACAAACAACATCCACAACTGTTAGAATATTATAAGCATCACTTCAGGGTCGTGCAACCTGTGACGCACGAACCCCAATGGCAAATCAGACATGGTTGCGTACAGTACTCTGTCCAAGAATCATTTAAAATCAGATGTTTAACTCAGTTTGGGGCTCCTCTGACTGAGCTCCCCCGAGAGCCCAGCGCTGCCTGTGACCTGAATAACTGCTTCTGAATGAACGACTCGCCGTGCATTATTACATGGATTTGTATTTTTTTTTAAATCAACAGTTTAAGACAAAAATACTTACTTAAAAACGCTTTTATTGATTTAAAAATTATTTGATGGCTTCCGCTATCAGAACGGTGTCCATAGCAACGGTCTGTGGTGCATGGCAACGGTCCGCAATACGGAAAAAACAGAACGTAGAATGTTTCGATTGACCAATCAGAATCGAGAATTCAAAAACACCGTAATGAAGTAAAATAATACTTTATTTTAATAAAAAATACTTTGCTTCACACTGGGGTCCTGTATCACCCTGTCGGGATTCGTTTTGCAATAATTGCCGGCTAACTGTACATTATCCCTTACATAATACTATATATTTATATATACATATTGCACAGTTGGTTAGTTTCCATTTTAATCTATTCTTGTTTTTGTTTTAAATACTTGAATACTAATCATTTAGTTTTTCTTAAATTTCCCTATTTATCTGAAGTTATTTCTGTCCTTGTGCTGCTTTAACACCCAAATTTCCTTTCAAGGGATATTAATAAAGGATTAGATTATTTTAGCCAATATTATTTTGAAAGTCATAGCCGGAAGTTTAATGTTTTATTTTGTTTTCCTTTACAGCTGACAGACGGACTACAGCGTAGTTGCTATTCTTCAAGACAGATCACGCAAACCTCCTGTACTTCCTGTAATTGTTACATTCAAATCTGCAACAAAAAACACGTAATGTTTTGATTGGGCATCTATGTTATTTGCAAACATGACAACTTCCGCCACACAACATTACTATTAATACTAAATCATTAAACGCGTTGCAAAGGCAACATTGGTGCAGAGGTTCAGAGGCAGGACAGGAGGTCTGGTCTGGTCATCGCAACCAGCGGGAATAAATCAGTTTTGCGTTGCTGTGAGGTCACCCAGTGGCACAGGAAGTGCTTTAAGGCTTTTGTGGTTCATGTGCTGCTGATCAAGTGCAAGCACAGGCCACAGACTGACACACACAGGGAGAGATAAACACCGGCACGCAGCGGATGCAACTCATTAAAATGCCATAAAAGAAGTACAAACATGCTGTTTAAAAGGCTGTTTCCTACTGTGCCACTGGTATTACTGAGGTGAGTTATAGCCTACAGTAGCTTTATGAGCATCTGGGCTGGACTGAAGTGTATTTTAATGTCCTCTCATGACTGCACTTTATTGCAATTTATTTATTTTTGATTTAGAGGTCTTGGTGCTCGGATGCCTTTAATCCAGCTGTATATTTTTAATGATCTTCATCTGATTTTTTTTATTTCTTTTTTTTTTTTTTTACACCTGTTGTTGTAACCCTCATACTGTAGCTCATGTGAGGATCACCATGACTATTGTGAAAACACTTTCTGGGATTTGCACACCATTGTTGCAATTCGTAATGACACAGCAGTGGCTTTCGCTTGACCCTCCCATTCCTACCCCTAGCCTACCCCTGCGAGCTTCCTGGTTATGGCTATAATAATCATCCAGCTCACCCGGGCCTGCTGGTTTACCCACTCTAAGCAGTTGTTCTCGTCTTTTCGCAAATACAGAGCCATCACCCGAAGCATGGCCTCAGACCCGACGGGGACGACCCGGTTCGACTTCCTGGTGATCGGCGGCGGGTCCGGGGGTCTGGCCAGCGCTCGGAGGGCGTCGGAGCTCGGAGCAGCCACAGCCGTGATCGAGAGTCACAAACTCGGAGGTACCTGCGTGAGTAAAAAAAAAAAAAGAAGAAAAAACTATGTTGTCCTTCCCGACTGCTGCCTCTGTGATCTCGCCTCTGCAGTTTCCACACACACACACACACACATAGGTTGCCAGGTTCGCTGCGAAGCCTCCGGACTCCTTTTGTAGAAGTTTTTTTTTTGTGTATGACAAACATTGATGGAAGTTTGAAAGGTCTAAATCGACCAGCACTGAGCCCTGAAACAGCAGAACCCCGCACAGATTCTATTTATATTAGTATTTATGCATGATGGATTCATCTAGTTGTTGTGTTTATTAGTACTGGAAAGCGTTACACTGTGTAGGTGTTCACATTATTGTGTTCACCCAGTGCACCGACTTTACAAAAGGGAAGTTGACGACAGGAGATTTTGCTGCAGGGTTGTCCTGCACCACTCAGACCACATGTCGACTGTACACAGATTCACTTCAGTAATAAATGAGGAAATAAGCTCAGGTAACATATTATCTAACATACAAACAGTCCAAAGGTAGGTCAGCTGCCTTTTTGTATGACAGTATATCTGTTTTACTGTTTATATTGATATTATCATTTACGTTTTCATGTACAACACATATTGCAATGTACCGTGTAAAGTCCAGACTTCTGCAGCGGTAGGCTAAAATATTTCCATTCTAACTTAACATGTTATTTATTTGATGTAGTTTACACTCAGCTAATTTGCTCTGTTTGAATGTTTTTCAGGTCAACGTTGGCTGCGTCCCTAAGAAGGTACGTTTGTCTTTCCATTCATGTTTTAACAGGCCAAGTTTTAACTTGGAGACGTAATAATTGATTAAATTGTGTGAAAATATGATAGATTCTAGTAAATCCTTTACTATTCTTCACAGGTTATGTGGAATGCAGCGGTTCATGCTGAATACCTCCATGATCACAGCGACTACGGCTTTGATGTTGGAAATGTTCGTTTCAGTTGGGAGTAAGTTACGGCATTTGTTTGTGCAACCACAAAGAGCTCTTTGGAAACCTGTTAGGGTTTTTCCCGGAACAAAGCAGTATCCAGTTCGTGGCACAACTTCTCAATCTGTCACGTCTTTTGTTGCCTCACTTTGGCCCAGTTGTCCGTCTTACATAGCTCAGTCAAGGTGATGGTTCAAGATAAGCCTCAGGAAGGAGTGGCTGCCTGCAACATGAGCAAACATTAGTCAGCGACACAAAACACTAACGTCTGACGGGACTGGATAGTCGTTTAGTGCGTGTCTGTCTGTGTGGGTTTATGTAAATGTGTGTCCTTGTTTAATCGTACTGCGCCTGTGAATGGCAGCAGAAGTATCGTATTACAGCACAAGAGTTGGTGATAACACGGGCTGTTGATGCTTTGAATGCACGTCTCATTTCTGTCACTGAGCTCCAACAGACATGAGCTCATAGTTGCCACTTTGGCAGGAAATTCTGGTTAAGGATGCTGCAGTTTTCTGTGTTTCTGTGTTAGATTTCATTATTTTTCCATACAAACAACTAACAGTACAAGGACATGACTATAGTACAGACAAAATAGATACAAAGGGGAGCGGGGTGTGGTGTTACATTATTTTATGCATGAGTCATTAGGTACACATGCATGAACACCATCTCACATTAACACGATTCGCTCCAACACATGGATATACTTTGAACTCATTTCTTTATACATTATAATTGTGATTATTATTCATGTGGGCATTTACGTTACAGGGATCAGATAAGATGGTTGAGACCAGGAGTGAATGCTGTAGGTTCAATACTAACTTTATTATGTTACACAAAGCAGGGGGGGGGGGTGTTGTGAGTCCAGAAATGTCCTTATAATGTCCCATAGGCCACTCCTGCCCCTATCCACATATCGCAAAGATGATGCAGCATCTTCATCCATCTGTGTAAATTAAAGCAATTTGGTTTTCTAACTTTCCAAATAATAAGAATCATGCGCTTTGTTGCAAGACATGCAAATGCTACAAAACTGCAATATAAAGTATGGAGACAGTTAAACACTTGAACTTTTAATGTTTCACTGTCATCTGACCGCCCTACTGGATGTGTTTTTACTTCAGTACAGTTCTAAAGAATAGTTTGGGTCTTTTCTTTTTGTTCACTTGTCCTATTTTCATCCTTTTTCTGTGTTTATATCATTGCTGTTTTGGCATTACATATACAATCTCTTAGGTGTGAATAACCAAGCACAGTATTGTTGAGCACTGTCACTGCCACTGCTGGGATGAATCAGTTTTTTGGAGCAAGTGTATGTAGGGTTAAATGTCCTCATTTGACCCTCCACCTTCAGAGGTGTATGAGCTGCTTGTATCATGTGAACATGGTTTAGCCCTTCTGAAAGTAAATATGGGTCATCGTGGAAACTGAAATATCAGTTATTTTTCTAGTGCAGACTAGAGTTGGTAATTAAATACCAGATGACATAATAGCCGGATTCTCTGTCGATCTTTAATGCCTGCAGGCAAGAGCCGTCATCAGCATTACAGAGATGTGACTGAGGAGAGGCAGTCCCTCCTCAGCTCTTACAGCACTTTGAGATAACACACATTAACCGTAGCGAGAGTGATAGCCAATACGATGGTCATGATTTCACTCAGGGTGTTTAATATGTCCTTTCTTTACACGATCATGACATTTTCTTGGCTTATCACTCATCTTTAACCACCTACCGCTACTCCTTAATCTCCACCACTAAACTCTTTTATAATGAGTTTGTACTTGTATTTAGTTTCCAGCTGAAACATTATATATCATGGTGGGTATGCAGTATAAGATATGTCTATTCATACTAGCAAAAGTATGATTATGTTAGGAGAAACATGATTATGACAGGAATTTGAACCCGCATGGGAAAAAAATAATCTTATCTTTGATCACATCCTGTGTTTGCAGAACTCTCAAGGCCAAAAGGGATGCCTATGTCAGTCACCTAAATCGCATTTATCGCAACAATCTTGACAAAGTAAGTTCATATTTACGCCGTCTTTATTATATCAGTGCATGTGTTGCTCCTTCCTATGTGATGTACTTCAGGTTAACAGAAAGTCTGTAAATCTTCACTTTTTTCCTCACTGGATTAAGAATTCCTCAACTGGCGTCACTTGTTTATATTCCTTTAATCAGGAGAAGGGAGAGTAATGACATCTGCTCCATTCCAGGCTAAAATCCAAATTATTCAAGGCCATGCCAGGTTTACAAATGATCCCCAGCCTACTGTGGAGGTCAATGGAAAGAAGTATACGGCGCCTCACATCCTCATCGCCACTGGAGGGCAGCCTTCTGTTTTGAGTGACACAGAAGTTCCAGGTAAGACTTGATGTACTTAAGAGTTACCCGGAAAAGGTAATAATCTTTGTTTTGATCAGTTTGTTTTACTTTATCTATAAATTAAGACGACGTTAATACAGTGGCATAATTGCGTAAAATATTTTGTTATTGATCATTTCAGGGGCGAGTCTGGGCGTTACCAGTGATGGCTTTTTTGAACTTGAAACTCTGCCAAAGTAGGTTTATCCTATATTCTCTTTAGTGTTTATAACATATTTAAAGTTTGGGCCTATAATAATTAAAAGTTTTGTTTTTGGAACAGGCGCAGTGTGATTGTTGGTGCGGGTTATATTGCAGTGGAGATGGCAGGCATCCTTTCCACCCTGGGGTCCAAAACATCCCTCATTATTCGACAGACAGGAGTAAGAAGTGCACAGAATCACAGCATAAATACTAAATTATGATTTTCAAAAAGTGTGCAGCCGCGCAGTAATGTAAATGCTATGTTTCTCCACGTACTCTCGTGTTCTCTCTGTAGGTTTTGAGGAACTTTGACAGCTTCATAAGCACAAACTGCACCAAAGAACTGCAAAACTCTGGTGTGGATTTGTGGAAGAATTCTCAGGTGACGTCTGTGCGTAAAACAGACAAGGGGCTGGAGGTGACGCTCGTCACCAAAGATCCAGAGAAGAAGAACGATGAGGAGAAGATGGAAACTATCCAGGACGTGGACTGCCTTCTGTGGGCCATCGGCAGGCAGCCCAACATTTCTGGACTGAACATCGGCGAGATGGTAACAGTCCCATGATGATGTTCGCTGTAAACTGGGTGCTGAAATGTGCAGAGGTGACAACATGTAACATCTAAGCTCAGTGGAAAAAAATAGGCAGATGCTCCTAGACCGACAGAATAGTTGAAAATCTTTATTGTCCTCATTGAGCCAATTCGTTTTGCAGCTGGAAAGAGTGCAAAACACATGCAACATCATTAATAAAATGCTATTAGTGCATTTAAGACAGATGACTGTGGATTATCACCACCATCTGTTTGCAAAGGGAATTAAATAGTGTTCAGCTCTGTTCAGTTTTCCTTGTGTCATCCTCAGCTGCTAATTGTCGTCCTTGATTCACTTTCCTTAGCTTTTTGTGACGCACTGCCGAAAGGTTGCATAATTCAGCACCTTTTTTTTTTTTTATAGAAAGAGCCCACAATAAACCAGGTCATTTTAAATGGTCATCATTTTAAATCAATGATTTGGCATAATCTGGGAACAAGACTACGCAACTGTCACCTAACAGTCTTTGTTCTGTTGTTTGTCAGAGGCGAAGAGAGAAATGCCTGTGAGCTCGGGGTTATCGGGTAAATTAATAGCAGATTAATGGGGACGATAAATCCGGTTCAAATCAAGTATATAGTAGCAGTTCAGCCCTCAGGGAGCCACTAACTTATACTTAGAAAGCATCACACTAGAGGGTTAAAACCATCTCATTGGTGCTCAGTTTGAGAGGGTCTGCAGAGATCACTCCTTGTTGGCACATGACATGTTGAGCACTATCAAACTTTGCTGTTCTGTGCATTCTGGTTTACTTTAAGGCTCCGAGCCTCCTCAGTCGGATGAGTCATTTGTTGTTTCGTGCTGTAGACAGAAACGAAACTTCTGTACTCAATCGCTCACTGTGTGTTTGAAGTTTCTGTCACAAGTGTACACTGTCAGCAGCTCCTCAGCAGCTTTTGATTAGAAAGGGGGAGACCTGAAATGGTGGAGACGTTCAGTATCTTTCCTCATCATTGTTGTGTATCCCAGCAAAGATCTAAAGCTGAGCAACGTCAGTGCTGAAAATGTGATGTCCTGGCTTATTAATAATCAGTCTTTCTCTCTGTTTGCAGGCTGTGGATACAGATGAAAGAGGCCATATCATTGTGGATGAGTTTCAGAACACCAGCCGAGCAGGGATCTATGCTGTAGGAGATGTTTGTGGCAAAGCTCTTCTCACTCCTGGTAGGAAGCTGCACTTCTAATTCACATCATTTTATGGATGTTGCATTAAAACCCTATAGTCATGTTTGCGTTCCAGCTTGGCCGATATGGGTGTTTTGAAGGCTACTGATGCTGAGGTTTTATAGACTAAAGGTTTTAATGATGTTTGGCATCCATGTTTAATATCTCCACATGTGGTGTTTGTTATTATATAAAGGTCATCAGTTGAACTTTATTTGAAGAGGCGAGGACTTTGTTTAGTGTCTGATAAACACTACTAGCTCCAAATAACAGAAAATGCACTTTCTGGTAAGCTCTCAAGCAACAACATACTGTATGTGTGTCAATAACAGGAAATGCATGTTTCTGTTAAGTTGCTCTTGTTTTCAGTCTAAAGAATACAACAAGACGATATTTCAAAAAGAAAACTGTCAATATAATACATCACAACGGCTCAACCAGAACCCTGCCCATTAAATGAGCTACAGGAGTCCACATTATGCCCTGTTCACAAGCACTGGTATGTTTCCTGTAATTAGGCTAAATAAACTGAATGTAAAAACGCAACAAAGACGGCTCTTCAGCTCAAGTCCAAGAAAAAATGCGGTTGTGCAATTGAACTTCCAAAGAAACATTCAGCCCATGATTTAACTGCAAATCTCACCTTTAAAAGTGGAATATTTATATATTTCATTATAGATCTTTACATGCGTCTTACACATTGGTCTCACAGTAAAGCTGCTTATACTACAAGTGTTACTGGAGTTCTGACCTCCTTAGGCTTCTTGCCATTCTTTTCCTACTCCATGCACATGGAAATACCCACTTCTGGTGTCAGAATAAAGCTTTTCATCCTTTTGTAGGCACCTGAAAAGTTTTTTGTAGGACATTTACTCTTATTCAGAGCTGCACTCTGATGTTATGCTCTGTGTCGGCAGTTGCCATTGCTGCAGGCAGGAAGCTGGCACACAGACTGTTTGAGGGCAAGAAGGACTCCAAGTTGGACTACTCTTGCATCCCCACAGTGGTGTTCAGCCACCCCCCCATCGGAACAGTGGGCCTCACAGAAGGTGAGTAGTCTCTGCACGTTCAGTGTTGCTAGATTGTTGTAGATTTTGAGGATTTAAGATTATGACATGTTACACAATCCTTTGTACCCTGTGAAGTTGCTGCTTTACTCTTTTTTTGCAATTTTTACATCCTGTAACGTACTCTGGATCAGAGTGTCAGCTAATAAATGCTACCTTAATCCCAGCTTTACTCAGTATGACAAGAATTCAAATGTGTAACCTTTTTGTGATTGTCACAGAGGAGGCCATTAAATCTAGAGGAAAGGAGAACGTAAAGATCTATAAGACGTCATTCACTCCGATGTATCACGCCATCACGAGCAGGAAGAGTCTGTGCATCATGAAGCTGGTGTGTGTGGGCAAGGAGGAGAAGGTAGGAGGGTTATGTTCTCCAGTTTACGGGTAGTTACAGATGGTGGATAAACTCCATCGTTGTAACAGTTATTATTAATAGTCTAAATAACATGAATTGGCATTGTCATTGCTCTTATGGTAGACATCACCTGGAGTGCTCAGTACCACCAAAATCTGAAAACCTCTGGTCATTTTTAAAAGAGAAACACCTTCATCCGTAGGTAGTGTGTAGTTTGAAAAGCTAAATTCCAGGCGCTCAAGGGGATGGAAATGATTAAAATAAAATAAATGATGCACTATAAAAATACACACACGCATATCAGCTGGTGACACAATGAACCCAAAGCTATTTACTCTAATTCCACACACCTGTGTTAAAGTGAGCCCAGTCCCTGCGAGCACACATTAGCCTCTGTCAACCAGAGTCTGATATTTCTCATACTGAAATAAGAGGCCTCTGTCCATGTCCCGCCAGCAGTGTAATCAGCATTCAGAGAGAAATCCATCTATCATGGTGAACGCACAAAGAGGAGCTTAATATGTTTAGAATGCACTTCACCCACAAAATCCATCACTTTCAGAGTGTGGGGTGTGTCTGCTGCCTTTTCTTAACCAGGATTATCTGTCCTGCTCTTACAGTGTTGAAATCACAATTGTTTTTTTAAACCTTTACATGGTCTATAACCTACTGCAGCATCAACATGCTCACACCCAATCTCTAGAAACTCTTGACAGTCATTCTGGGAAATGTAGGTGCTGTTAACACCAAAAAAGAACTTTGTTTGTCGCTGTCCTTATTTTTGACTCTAACAACTGCAGTGATTTTCAAAGACTGAATTGTCTCTTTTGCGTCCAGGTGGTGGGCCTGCACATGCAGGGTCTGGGCTGCGATGAGATGCTGCAGGGCTTCGCCGTGGCCATCAAAATGGGTGCCACCAAAGCAGACCTCGACAAGACTGTTGCCATTCACCCCACCTCATCCGAGGAATTTGTCACGATGCGTTAATGCAAACTCAACCCCCACCCCCCCACCAGTGCAGAGTCACTCCTCTGACTCTCGCATCAGCTTGACAACTTGCTTTCTTAAACTACATACTTCCATTATCCCTCATTCAAGTGACCTTATTTGTGCGCAGTGTTTCACTTTTTCTAATCTTTAACTAAATGGACCAAGACCAAGTTATGGCATTCTTAAACTGTACTGTGGGTCTTGATTATTGATTGAATATCCCAGATTCCATTTAAATGATTGTGAAATGGAAGTGATGGATCTGCAGGTATTGTTGTCAAGTGATTGCACAGGAAATCAAAAGACCTCTCTCCTAATGTATGTGTTTGATTTGTCAGTCATTTGTCAGATGGATATAATAAACACTGCTGCTTCTTAAGGCACCTATTTACTACCAATGCAAGGTCATAACATATCTACTGTACTGTTCTAAAGATTCAATAAACCTGCTGTTTTTTTTTCTTAGGTGTTGTGATTCCTTCTCCTCATTCTATAACTGTGACCTTCCCTGTCGTTGTTTACAATTGACATGGCTTGGGCAATGAATACAGTGTTTCTAATAATAAGAGAGACAGTTTTGTCGAGCCAAAGTGTACGATAATAAAATTGCATTTAAGGCAACTGTATTCTGGCAAATTGTATATTTGGTGAGCAGTGATGAAATTACTTTCAGCAGCACACTGTTTCATGACTGAAATCATCTTACCCAGAAGTGTGGTCGATCTATTTCAATATGAAACTAGTGAATAGACATTTATAGAGACTTTTGGTATACTGTAGTGGTGATGAGAAACATGTATTTAAGTATTGCATATAAGAACAAGATACTTGTGGTTTACTTTCTATTTTCTGGTGCTTTAAACCCTTACTGTAATATAGCATTTCTTACTCAACTACACTTACTTGTCACTAGGTTTTACATGCAAAACATGAACGTTTTATACAGTATGATGCATTACTATAGATTAAACTTAAGAACAGAATATAGAGCAAGTAAGTAATCTGTCAACCATTTACACAACAGTAAAATGCTTCTTAGATGTTAATAAATCAATGATTTGGTAATATTTATATAGAATATTAGTCTTCTATTAGTCATTTTTCATGCTGCACACATTAGATATACACATTTAGAATGGAATAATATATACTGTTACTTATAAACATGTATAGGCCAAATCTGCTCCCAGGAAGTAATTCTGCAGTGCTTGCAATATAGACTCTGCTCTGCGTATTTTTAGTTTCATACGTGATGTGGATTTTGCTGATAACAGTGTAGTTTTACAGCAGTAAGATTTACAGTGCAAGACTCGTAATAGATTATATTTACATTGTATATTCAAATCGATATAAATGATCTGCAGAATTTGATTGATTTGATTTGCATAATTTTTATTTGATTATCTAATCATTTGTTCTCTACATGTCACTCTAGAATAACCTTCTTAATTGAACATTAGTTTGATGTATCAGGTACAGAAACTTGGTACATGGTATGACCTTGTTAATAAATATCGCGATACAAGGTGGTGCAACGCTGAGTCGACTGTGTTCTCGCGGGAGAACGTCACCTGAGCGTCACTGGTCACATGTGTGTGTTTGTAGCCGCTACCTTCAGTTTGGTCATAGATTCTCAAAATGGATCCAGACTATGCTGAACAAACATCATTTTAGAAAGGTATTGGCTTTTCTAAATAATAACATCATCTAAATGTCCTCGCTAGTCAGTGGCAGCTGTTTTGGAGTGAATTAAATTGTCACACAGCACTTGTTCCCTACGGCGGATAACGATGCTAGCTTACGGTGCTAGTTAGCTAGCAAGCTAGGTTAGCCGAGTTTGTGAATGCATACCCGCCGGTCTCTGCTAGTGCCAAGTAGCAGCGTCAGCCGGCCAGCAAAGGCATTAGTTGACTAGTCAAGTGATTATCAATGGCAGCAGCAGTCTTGACGTTAATCTGCCTGAATTGGGTTAAATGACAAGCTAAAACATAACAGTGACCGGGCTAACGTTATCTGTTACTCCGCATAGAAAGTTCCTGCACTTGAGAACCGAGCCCCGCTAGAGCGAGGATGTTCCCCAGCCTGGCCCACAGACCATGGCACGTCTTCTGCAGGGTCTCTTTGCAGCACAGGGCGCCTCTGTCACACCGGTCCGCGAGGTTCCCCCAGCTGGGCTACGGTAAGGGGCCTCTTATCGAGGTGCTTTTAGGCACTTAGCTTCACTGTTTCTGTTTTTGATTGCTGTTAAATTCGTGTGAGTGCACAGTCAGGATTGCTACTTATGCATTACGGCTCTTTTTTTTAAAATCACGTTTTCTGTTGCACAGGTTGGCAGAGTGGAGGCATACATAACTTGTGGTTCAGCCTTCCAGACTGCCGTGTTGCCTCTCTAGGGCTGGGCAAGGTGCAGTACTACTCTACCTCTGGCAACAGTAAAGATGGTCCTCCAAAATCAGCATCAGATGATGCTCCATCAGCTGAAAAGGTCTTGTCTGGTGCTGCGAAAGCCACCCCGGTTTCATCAGGTGACAGACTTCAATGTTCGAAGTTGGAGGGATGTTTGTTGCCTGTTTTCTCTTGTTTTTGTGTGGCATTGCACATTATCGTTTACTATTTTCCCCTTTTGAAACTGTTATTAAGTGTCAACGCAAGCATCAGAAAATAGTTCTAATAAGTTGAGAGTTTCGGAGGGCTCCTGGATGAAATTTGAGTTTACTTTTCTCATTCCATATAAAATATTTGCTTTTATAGATTCAACACCTCAGGGGCTGACTAAGGCTGAGACAATTCAAGTGAAAGGTAACCAATGACATTTGTGTGTGCTTCACATGAAACCGATTTAAAGGCTGCACTCGTACTGATTTACTGTACTCTCTGTTGTCACACGCAGTTCGGGCAGTCCTGAAGAAAAGGGAATATGGATCCAAGTACACTAAGAACAACTTTATCACTGCGGTCAGAGCCATGAATGAGTTCTGCCTCAAACCGAGGTAACTTCTGTTCATCAAACCAACGGTTTTATGTTAATGAATTAAATATATTACATGTCATCATTGTGAAGATGAATTAATGGTGTTGAATGCTGGTCTGTCTGTTCAGTGCTGGCTGAGATGCTGGCAGAGCACAATACAAATTCCTCTGTTGATTGGTAAACATGCTCTTGTGATTAGCTGGGAGAAGACAGCTAAACATTGCTCATAGCAGGCCCTCCTGAACCTTTGTCTCACCCACCTCCCTTATGTGTCTACAGTGATCTGGAACAGCTTAGAAAGATCAGAAGACGCAGCCCCCACGACGACACAGAGGCTTTCACTGTCTTTTTGCGGTCAGATGTTGAGGCCAAGTTAGTCCTACACCCTTTTGCTTTACTCTTTAAGAGATGTTACACTAAAACACTATATGTTTTCCCACAAATTATGGCTGTGATTTTTTTATTGATTCATTTATTTCTCTCTGCGACCCTTAGAGCACTAGACGTATGGGGAAGCCCTGAAGCTCTGGCCCGAGAGAGAAATCTCAGGAAAGAGGAGGAGAGAGAGTACCAAGAGAGTAAGTTTATATTTTTCCCTGGCGGCATGAGCATCTATGTAAACATGCAATAGCAAAAGTTCAACACTTTCATATTTATGTGCTAAATATGGGGCTAGAGCTGGTTAGTTTAGCCTAGCACAAAGACTGAAAATAGCTAGCTTGCTGTTAAATGATAATAAAAAACATCTTCCAGTTTAAGTTCACTGATTAATATGTTGTATTTTGTTCCTATATAAAAACAAACCATTTCTTTCAAGGGTTTGTGCTCGACTATTTCTTGGCTCTGGGCAGTTGCTAGGCAACCAGCGGAGACTCCAGGAAGTTACTTGTCATGACCAAGAGGCGCATTACTTTACGAAAAATGACTAATTTTATGGGAATTGAGCAAACAAGTGGTAGGCAGTGAGCTTTAGGCAGATTTTACCGCCTTTGGAGGGAGTCAGGTTAGCTGTTTCCGGTCTCTGTACTGAGTTAAGCTAACAAGCTACTGGCTGTAGCCTTATATTTAACAGACAAAAACAAGAGTGGTATTGACCTTCTTATGTAACTCTTCGCCAGAGAGCGAATAAGCACGTTTCGTAATGTTGAACTTGTGCTTTAATGTTAGAATCAAGCTCAAGCCGCGTTTTGTCATTAATTTGTTGGGCTGCAATCTCTTGACATATTGTCTTATTAGTGTTTCTTGTTTGCTGACCTCCAGATATTTTTCGGAATCAACAGTTGTTGAAGGAATATAAAGACTTTTGGGGAAACACTAAGGTGAGCATTTTCCTTTTTTTGGCCTGCCATTTTGTTTAACAATATGACCGCTCCTCCAAATCTTGTTTGATATGTGAAAGAGGACATAATGTGGATACTCCTGTCACCATGCCCAAGGTACCCCATTAACACCCAGTGGTGTATTTACTGTATGTGACCTGTTGCTGAGGTCACTGCATTTACTGTATATGCTAGTGTCATTATCTGTTGCCATTCATGCAGTCCCCCCTCTTTACTGTAGGGTGCGGATGTTATTTCGATGACTGTACTGTACTGTTCTGCACTACTCTTGTATGTCATTGTATATTCTGTACCGTGCTGGATGGTTTTGTAACTCCACAGTAAGCTTCATTAGATGACATTAAATGTATAAGTTTAACATTTACAACGGGATGGAAACTCCTGATCATGTGCATATTATTTCAAAGGCAGGCTGCTAAATTACTTAATTTCACCATGAAGATGATTACAATGGTTTAAATTCTTTGTTTCGCAAAGCCTCGATCGGGCAAGAGGGGAGGAACGTTTCTACAAGGGCCCGGGAAGGTGGTCATGGTCGCTATTTGCATGTAAGTTTTCATACCCGGCAGTCTTCCTTGTCCCTGAACGCTGTTTGGTGTTGCTGTGAAGTCTTTCTGCACTCAGTGACTTTACTGAGCTGTAGCACACACAGTGGGAGGTATTAGATTAGAGAGGAACCACGAGTCTGTTCTCAGCAGGGCTACTACATACAGTATGTCGGATAAGTATCACTGTTAGGACGCAGAAATCTGGTGTGGATAAACTTGTTGCAAAAGTCCAGACTGGATAACGACCACATTTGGACAGCAGACTTTCTTTGATTTGAGATGTTTTGTTCTGAAGAAATACACTGTGGAGCTTTGACACTGGTTAGTCTATAGATCTAAAACAAGTGAAAATCTGTACTGGGAGTTGCATGAGAGCCTGTATCACATCAAGTTCTTTGGCCTATTGGATTAGGATGATTGTGTTAGAGGACATGTGCAGTCACATGAACACACAAAACGTTTCCTTCACTGAGCATGCACAAACACTCACAGGACTCAATTAGTTAAGTGGTCAGCAGAGGAGAGGTCGAGTCTGTGTGTGAATTCTGTGATTGGGAAGCATCAAGCTTTGTGATAAATGAATAGTTGTGTAAAGGAAAATGGGAGTAATGGTGTTGTTATTCTGTTGAACTTAAACATGCAGCCAAATTTGGGTTTACTGCTAGGTTTGTCTACCCTACATTGCACAGCCACATTATCACTGCGCTAACTATGTTTTTATGTCCGGTACAAGCTAACCGTTACATCACAGTCAGAACTAGTTTTGCCTCACAATGTTTGCTTTTTTTCAGCACTGCGCCCACCGTTTTTTGTAGCTTTCTTTAGGATGTGCCCTTACCATCTGGCACCTGGTTGGGATTTTGCTGGTGGCTACACACCCATTGCCCAAAGGGTGATGCCCAAAAACAACAACAGAAAATACTTGCAGAGGGCAGCAGAATCTCTGCAGATACACAGAGACACAGACACCGTCACACACTTCTAGTGGGTTATAAGTGATGATTGAGAGGCATTATTTTTATATGAATATATAAATCATATTTTTTTTAGGAAAATCCATATCATTCCACCTTTAAAATATCTTTTAGCTAAACTTTTTCATTGCCCTACAAGTGCTTCATCTACTTGTTTTCTTTGTCCTCAGCAACGGTCTGAATTTCTTCTTCAAGCTCCTGGCCTGGGTCTACACCGGATCCGCTAGCATGTTCTCAGAGGCCATCCACTCTCTGGCTGACACCTGCAACCAGGCCCTGCTCGCCCTGGGGATCAGCCAGTCTGTCCGCAACCCTGATGCCGGGCACCCGTAAGCACCACACCTTACTGTACTGTCACCGTGAGAAAGTAGTAGTAGGAACGTGAGCATTTCCCAAAGGAAAATGGGTCATTATAACACCAAAGAGGAGGCGTGTAGCTTGTTCAGAAAAAAATATAAACATAGTTTCAGTAGTTTTATTTACAGCTTAAGTAGAGCAATTTTAATTTTAAGTTTGTATAGGTAACCATTAATGTGCGGACAGCGTTTGTGCAGAGGGTAGGTGTGTGTATCTATTAAACAATAATGGTGGCCTAAATTATGTTGTAGGGTGAGAACTGGTTCTGGTCGGCTGTAATCGAAACCATTTATCTTTGCCAGGTATGGCTTCTCCAACATGCGCTACATCGCCTCCCTCATCAGCGGGGTGGGCATCTTTATGATGGGAGCAGGCCTCTCCTGGTACCATGGCATCATGGGATTGCTACACCCAGAACCCATTGAGTCATTGTTATGGGTGAGTGTCTGTGTTGTCTGTAATCCGAAGTATTTAAAGATAATATCGATCCAACATGTCACGTTTCTGTGTTACAGGCTTACTGTATTTTGGCAGGCTCTCTGGTGTCTGAAGGAGGTAGGTTATAAAAAAAAGTTCTAGATATTTAGTGACATTTTGACACAGGCTGTGTACTGAAACATCCTTCTATTTTTCCTTTCTCAGCTACGTTATTAGTAGCTGTCAATGAGATAAAGAGGAGTGCTCGCCAGAATGGACTGTCTTTTTATGAATATGGTATGTACAGCAGGCCTCTTTGTGTCATTCATTGATTTGATCTGACACATCTGTAACCACAAATATAAATGTTATGTAGATAAATCCCATGTTGGTGTAATGTGGATAAGTATTGCTGTGCTGCTTGCTTCATGTGCACAGTGATGCAGAGTCGAGACCCCAGTACTAATGTCGTGCTGCTGGAGGATGCTGCTGCTGTATTAGGAGTCATCTTGGCTGCTGGCTGCATGGGGCTCACTTCACTCACAGGTAAACAAAGAGATATTGTTCACATACAACACCTGCAGGGAAAGACTATTGTTTCTCTTCACATCATCTTCTCTATGTGTACCATGATTTATTAGTCTTCTACTGAGGCTTAATTACCTTCAACGTAATCTTTCTCTGATGTTCTTTTTTTGTACTTTGGTCGCTAATTTAAATGTTGGCAGTGACCCAGATTTGTAAAGTTTTATTGAACGTCTCTCTTTCAATTTCTTTTTGTCTGTTCCTCTCTGCCTGTGTTGTCCCAGGTAACCCGCACTTCGACAGTTTGGGTTCTCTCGGCGTGGGCACGTTGCTGGGCGCCGTCTCAGCCTTCCTCATCTACACCAACACAGAGGCCCTGCTGGGACGCTCCATACAGGCCGAACGTGTACAGAAGCTCACAGAGTTCCTGGAGAACGACCCTGCTGTGAGGTCAGCAAATGAAGACGCACTCTGGCGTACACGCACACACCTGCAAGGATGTAAAACATGAACCAGGTCTGGATGCCAGGCCTGGAATCACTCACGTGAGCCCAGTCTACGTGGTCCACCAGGTCAACTAATGTTAATGGACAACGTTCAGGCTTAAAATAGACCATCTGGTTATGTACTGGTCTTTGCATGCGGGCGTCTTTAGGATCAGCCACACAAACAGAGCAGTGCAGAGTCATCCAGTTTAATGCCTCGGTCACAACATGCAAGTGTGAGCAACAAACGTCGCTTCAAGAAATTAAAAATCAGGGTCTTGTACCCAGTTTCATTGCATATTTCATTCAAATGTAACTGTCAGAAGTTTTCACATTACATTATAAACTTATTTTGTTGTAGCAGCAGTCACTGTAGTTTCCAGTAGCTCTTTTGTGTTTTTGTCTGATTAAGTTACGGTATTATTTATGTATCTGCCCACCCCTGAAGATTTCCTGATATGCTGTGTGTTATACGAGCAGGGCCATCCACGACGTGAAGGCCACCGATATGGGACTGAGCAAAGTGCGCTTCAAGGCTGAAGTTGACTTTGATGGCCGAGTGGTGACGCGGTCTTATCTGGAAAAACAAGACATTGACCAAATCCTCAATGTAAGTTATTTGCTACTTTAAGTTTTAACCATTCTGATTTTCATTACTGTGATGTTTGATCTACAGTATGAATCTGTCTGTTTGTTGCTAACAGTTCACTGCCGAAGACAGATCCACTTCAAACAAAGATTATTCAGTCATTAAAAGATAATTCAAGGTTTTTACACAGTAACTTCACAGTTGGGAGTTGCGAACGTGAACAAAGCATTGTTATTTTCCTGACTATAAATTTTTTATGCACCTCTTTATTGCTGCAAGCACTGCTGCACAGTACACACGGAAACTTTTTTAACATAAGCGGCCTCACTCTGCAGTCAACACAGTGACTTTTATTATTTAATGGCTTTTTTACTGCTGCAGTCATGTCACCTTGGAAGAAATATTGTTTGAGGTTGAAATGTATTTTACCCAACTGAGCATCTACATTCAACATGAACTCTAACATGCATGTATAATATAGCCATTTGTTAAAAAGTGTGAGTTCTGTTCTGGTACCTACAGCCTGCTGTAGGGCAGGTGACTCCACATTATCTCAGGGGTTTAAGATTTCAATCTGCCTCTTGATGAGAGGATTTTTTTTCACAACAGGAAATCTGGGGGAAAAAAAGACTTAAAATGTGTGTGCATTTTTTTTCTTTCTCTGCAGGACATTCAGCAGGTGAAGACCCCCGAGGAGCTGGAGAACTTCATGCTGAAACACGGGGAGAACATTATTGACACCCTGGGGGCCGAGGTGGACCGCTTGGAGAAAGAACTCAAGGTTGTTGTCTGCCTACTTTGTACCTAGAAACTCCTGTTTGTCCACTTTCAGGATGGTTTTTCCTCATTTCAGTAATGTATCTACCCAGCACAGGCATTTTAGAGGGCTTGCAAGACAGATTTGTATGTGACACTGTTTTCTTCCTCCGTAGCAACGTAACCCAGAGGTTCGTCACGTAGACTTGGAGATACTATAATACCTGACGGGTGTCTGCCGAGGAAACATCCTGCTGTAACAAGAGGAGAAAGAGTTGAAAGGAGGGCCGAGCCTGCCTCCGAGATCTGCCTCCCATCACGACCACCACAAAACAAACCTCCGTCTTTGCACAAGTCATCAAGTCTTACTGTAGCATAGTTCACAATCATACACAAGGGCGACGTTTTCTGCTTTCTCTGTGCTGCTTGAGCTTCGGTTTAACGAACTCAACCTGACAGAGATCCACTTCCACAGTCGTGTGTGTTTGTTTTGTTTTTTTTCCAGCTAACGACTAAAGATTCATCAGACTTCTTGAATTTTAAGAGAAATCTCCGTTACAGTTTAATCTTATGGTTGTTTGCTTCAAGTCCCTTTCCTCCATGAATGTGTTTGGATTGGGTTGAAATCATAAAAAAAGGAAACTCAAACAGGACCGGTATCATTTATTACAGTTGTGCTCTAATTTTATGTTTGAACCACAGTGGTAGTGTTTCCTTCATTAGTGCAAAGGAAGCCTGAGAGCTACATATTCAGACGAGACTTATTTAATTGCTAGAATATTAGATTTTCTTTTTCTTTTAATATCAAAACAGAGGAACTGGACATGGCACACTGTTGCTGCAGTCTCTCTAATGAAGATAGTAGATTTTATCGCTATTACAGGAAAATATGCAAATTAAAAAGGTGTTACTATGACTTAAGTTGATTTGTATGATAGAGTTGAAGTGAACTGGTGTTAAATACATTAGCACTTACAGAGCTACTAAACTATTGGACATGTTAATCTTTACACAAGGTCAAATGAAAAGAGCAAACGTCCCTCCAGGCAGTGGCATCCCTCTCTTTCACAAACTCCTGACTTTGGTGTTCTCCAAATTTCAGGTTTAGCAACTTTGACCTGTGGTTTTGGCAGCTGATCAGCAGATAACTGATCCAAAGATGTAGAGGAGGAATGCAAACGTCACGCTGCCGCCGCGTGCACCCAGATGTAAATAAGCGGTCCACGAAGACAACATGTACCAAACAAATGGACCAGCCCCCGAATCAAACAGGCTACATCAGGGCCTTCTGCATACAAAAAAAATAAAATAACTCTCATCATTGTAAATCATTCAGGATGTCACTCTGTACAGTGTGTGTACCAAGTTATCAAGTGAATAATCTCCCACTCTGTGTTTCTGCTGAATAATCTCTATACAACATACAGTGCAGTGACTGTGCTTGTACTTCATGCATTTGCTGTCACAGCTGCAGGACGGGACACACCTGCAGAACATGTTCTGCGTCAGGAGGTGGGCCGGAGTCATGTCCTCTTTGTTGCAGGGGGTTGGATATATATTTTTGAAGGTGTTAATAATGTAATATTTCCCTTTTGGTTATAACTATGTTGCCACTGCTGATTGAAGGCACTGGAATAAATTTGAAATAATTTATTAAATTATTTTGCTCTGCTTTTCTGTCATGCGATTGGATTTATTTTCCCGTCCCTCATGGGACAGTGCTGCTTCATGTCTTTCTCAAGTTGTTTTGGGGGGCTCCAAGCCTTGTACCTGGATGCACGACCCTTGTAGGTTTTGGCGAAAGCCCCATTAGATGCATTGAAGACCTTTTTGTGCATTCGAACGCATCTGGAACAGAAAATAGTTGTTTTTTTTTGTTTTTTTGTTGTTGTTTTTGGACTGGAGACCTGTTTCCTATTTAAAGCTGAGATGGTTGACTGGAATGTAAACCCAAGTCCATTAGATGGTGCAGTTGTAGGGGATGAGAGAGAGTGAGGAGGGAAGGGGGGGGGGCAGTAGCCTGTACGCTGACGTCAATAAAAACAGTCATTTCCAACCAGTCTGCGCATTGACCGACCATTCAAAACATTACGCACAGCATCGCGGCTGGACCACGCTAGACTACTCGACTGAAATAAATTCTCACCGAGCCCGGAGAGCGGAGACAATGCGGACAGACTCCACTGCAGGTTTTTGACCATTGAATGTTGTCTTAACATTTTTGGGTGTTGCGCGCATATCAGTGTCATGTCTCGTCATATCATTCCCAAGTCAGTTGTGCCAGTGCCACTGCCCATCGTGTTTCCTTTCATGTCTCCCCTCCTTCAGAGGCAGAAAAGCTCGCTTGCGCCCGTTGATCATGAAAATGAGCAGATCCTTCGGGCTGATTTGGCTCTGAATTAGAAAGGAAATGTGCGTCGAGACGCGCCTGTCACCAAACACATCTTCAGTCATTCCGCAGCTTTCTGCACATCACATCGTTATTTGCAGCATCATTAATTGTTCTACTCTGCACGCCTTTAATTCAAATCGCTGTTTTTGGAAGAATTTTCGATGCATCCTGTGTTTTTTTTTTCTCCCCCCTCCCCAATATGTCCGTCTCCAGCAGCCTACAGATGGGGGCGCAGTAAACCTGCACAGTTGGGGTCTCAGATTTTCATGCAACCTCCCCTCCATCACCACAAGCCCGTGGTTACAAAATCCCAAACCCCCATCACTCTTCGGCGCGGAATTGAATCAAAGAAACGAGATTTTGTGCAGCAGTGTAATCACCTCCCATTGCCCATGTAGAAAACCTCATTGACCTTTTTTTTTTTTCCTTCACGCACCGTTTGTGTGTTTCCGATTTTTTTTTCTTTTTTCTTAATAATCGATTTGTTTGCTGTTTCAGTCGCAGGAGCATCTAGAAGAATCCAGGTAGAGTGTGTCTTCACGGCGGATGATCACCATCATCATCAACATCATCATCATCACCCTGCTCTGTGCTTTTAGCCTCTTTACAGTGCTGCCTTGTCTAATCATGTTCAAGCAGCATTGTACAGGGCTATGACAGCACAGAGAGCTGAGCTGCGTTTCCCTGACCCCTCGGATGGCAGCCAATAAATGACATCATCCGTTAAAAAACCCCAAAAACAACGAGGCTTGCGTGTGATCTCGCTTGGATTGTCGACTATGAAGCGACTTGGCTTTTTAATTTTCCATGCTGATTTGGTCAAAATCTAAAATGCACTGAAGGTTAAAGACAACTGGAGTACACGAAGTTCTCCTTGGGTTGAATTATTCAATGCAAACCGAAATCCCTCGGCAGTCAATGCATTATTGAACCAATTAGTAACATTGCATGGTGCTGCATCTCCTGCGTTACCAGGTAGGAGTCACAGAGCTCAGCGCACCCAGAGATCTCTGAAAACACTACTGCACTCACTGCTGCTCATTCAAGACCCTTCTAAAAATATTCTGCTTACAGGAGGATAAAAAAAAGATGTTTTCTACTTCTGGATTGGCCATTGTTTGGAATCACGTGTGTTGGCTGCTGTGTGTATGTATGTAAGGATTATTTTCATCATCGATTAACCTGACAATTTTTCTTCTTGATAATCGTTTCGTCTATAAAGTCACAGAAAATGTAAAAAAAAATATTTTTTTTTTCACAATTGCTAAATGTGACGCCTTCAAATGCCTTATTTTGTCTGATATTCAGTTAATTATCACAAAAAAGAGACAAAGAAAATCCTCAAATCCTCACGGACCTGAGCAGTTTTTGTGTGAAAAATGACTGAATGATTATTTTTCTGTCAATCAATAAACCGACCAATTGTTTCAGCCCTAATGTAGATCCACATATATATATGATGTACTATTAAAAAGGCTGAAATCTATTTGATTCCCTTGATTTATTTGGATTGAAGCGTGTGTTTGCCACTCTCTGCTGTGCACACTCAGTTCTCAGTTCATTAGGTACACTGGGCTCAGTCTAATACAGCACACCTGCAATAAATCTCACCTTCATGAGGGTTACAGCTTTTCCTTTTAGGTGTTATAGAGAGGTGCTGATTCAGCTGCATGACCACTGGGACAATGGATTAGTTTTAGCCAGGCGTACCTAACAAACTGGATACTGAGTGTGTGTACTGGTGGTTTGAATGATGTTTGGTGCTCCGCTGTGAGCAAAGGTCCATTTCATGCCCTCTGCTGGCTGCAAATTGAGCCCCTGACTTTCCCTCTCTGTCCTGTGTCGCTGCTATCCTCACCTCCTGCCTGATATGGGATTAGTAATGAGAGTATTCTCAATGAAGGAGCCTCCATGCTAATTACATAACAAGCTTAAGTGTACCTGAGGTGGAACTAATGCCTAACTCCTCTGTGGACAGACGTGTTTACAGATCCACAGTGAAACTTTTCAATGAGAATTTAGGAATAATCGATTCAGAGAAGCCAGCTGTTCCGTGCCTTAGATCAAACAGAATGAAAACATTTGCTGGGGATTTACAGTACAACACCAGATCCACAAATTTGCAGGTTTTATTACAAATTCCTTTTCTTTCTACACTAACAATGGCCATGGAAGAAGAGTCCTGCTGTGTTCTCTTTCACTGCCGGCGCTGCAGTCCGCTTAAAGGTCCCATGTAAGGTCCTGGAGAAGGAAGTGAGGATGTTGGGTCAGGCACTTAACATCCTCACTGGCTGCAGCTCGTACAGGCCTGCAGGCCGTTCTCGTTGCAGGAAGTGCACTTGAGGGCTTTGAAGGAATCCGTGAAGCAGTTGCGAAACACGGACATCTTGCTGCCATGGCACATTGGGCACGGGATGAAGGCAAAGCCCCCACAGGTCTGGCACGTCTGGGGTTGCTGTACCCTCTAGAAAAAATGTATAAGAATTTTAACAAGATGAGATATCCAACATTAAATATTGCCATCTACAATATCTACATCACTTGCACACAACAAGATATCAGGTTTTCTCTTTCCCACATTCTTGGATATCAGGTTTTAAATAAGATGAACGTGGTAAAAATTAGTAATTTAACACCTTAAAGGAATAGTCTGACATTTTAGAAAATCCTTACATTTGCTTTTTTGGTGTTGTGAGTGAGTTAGAAGATAAATACCGCTTGCTACAATTAGCTTAGCTTAGCATAACAAAAGGAAACAGAGTGAAACAGGTAGCCTGGTTTAAAAATCTGCCTTCCAGCAAATCCAAAACTCACTAATTAACACTTTCCATCTAAAACAAAGTTAACATGGCAGACTATTTCTTGGCCGGAGGTAGTGACTTCCTGGAGTCTTGTCGTCGCTGCCCACCCACCTAGAAACAGTCTAACATATATGCTGAGTTTACTTCATGTCATTTAGATCATAATTAGGAGCAACCTAGTGGGAAAAACTAAGCAGAAGCACAATTATTTCTCACAGCAACAATATCTCCCACTTGGGTCATATCTAGCACACAGACTTGGAAGTGGCATCGATTTTCTCATCTAACTATCTATCTAAGACAGTGAATAAGCGCAGTTCAAAAGATGTTTATCAATTCTGTTAATCACAACTTCTTTTG
This sequence comes from Pempheris klunzingeri, assembly GCF_042242105.1. Lineage (NCBI taxonomy): Eukaryota > Metazoa > Chordata > Actinopteri > Acropomatiformes > Pempheridae > Pempheris > Pempheris klunzingeri. Next base: position 19,490,339 of record NC_092020.1, on the reverse strand, counting down.
TAAATCTGGGAATTTTTGGGGCTTAACTGTAGATGCAAACACACAATAAAACCATGTTGGTGGCCAGTTCCGGACTGATTAGTGTATGCGTGACCTTTCAGAGCTGCAGACGGTTTTTTTTAATAGCCTGCAGTGACTGGAATACATGAATAAATGTCATAGTGCTGCTTTGTATTCGCTTATGAGGACATTTGTTGGGTCTGAGCTCCAAATTACAACCGAGGCCTGAGAAAAGGCCAGTGCTTTGTGTGACTGACATGGTGTGTGTATAGTTTAAACACCCTCGGTTTGTGCCACAGAGTGACGTGCTCCACACTGGTGTGTGTGAACAAATGCGTGGGAAGCAGAATCAATAACAAGCCCTTCATTATTGATAGTCGCTTATTGATGTGCATGCATCTTTTACATTGCAGGTTGCCCATATTTTATTGATCACAGGACTAGCGAGGGGAAATGGCTGCTCCTGTTGGCACCGTGTTCATCTCAATGACTCTGGACAGACACAGGAGGTTTATTTATTATGAGATCGACCTTGTGCTTTAATATTATATGTGATATGAGGCATACATGACATTGTTAAGTAAATCTAATAGGAAACGCATGAATAATTAAACATCAATATGTGTCAAATCAAGTGGTTGAAAGATCACCCATTTGACCACCATCAATTATTCATAGTGTGATTTCCAAGACAAACGCCGGGGAAACAAACCTCAATTTTTGTCAGAAGATCTTGAAGCTCTCCTGATTCATTCATGCCAAGTATTTTCTCAGCACCCTGCAGAAACAAGTCAAACGCCATCATTCAGTGTTAGCTGAGCTCAGTGTGGATGCACAAGACTGACTGGCGCCAGGGATGGTGAGAACAGACTAATGTGGACCGACCCCAAGGTAGTGTCCATCGATGAACACGACGGGTAACGAAGGAGGCTCTCCCACCCGTTTGCACCTCTCCTCCAGCTCCTTCCCGTACTCGCTGTCCAGGGCGATGTTCTTCTCCACAAACTTCACCCTGTGGTTCTGGAAGATCTTCCTGACCAGCTCGCAACGCTCGAAGGTTGTCCTCACCACACGGAAACTGGTCGTGTAGATCACTATGCGCCCAAACTCAAGCGATAACTCCATCTAAGAAGGAGTCAACATCCTTACTGTACTTACATAATGAAGTTCTTTTGCATTTGTTTTTATCCTTAAGGTTTAAATCAACTACGCAGAGATTAAACTGATACATAGTTGAATGGTAACTGAAGAAGTTGTATACACTGACATTTCCTCTCTTGTGTCCACTTATAGGACCATTTTTCATGTTTGGAACCACTTTTCCAATAAGTTGTGAAACGAATGGTTTCGGTAATGTTTAATAAATCAATATCACTGACTACATTAATCCAAATAGAAATGAATAACACCAGCCGAAGGGATTTTTCTCCATGTGGCAGCCCACAGGTTTTTCTCATTAATGGCTTCTAAGTGATTTTTAAAGGATTCGCCAAGTAAATCAGCTCTTAACACCTCAGCTTAGTTCATATACTACATTAAATACTTCCTGTTTTCTTGACTATGATGATGCTAGGCTCGACTTTAAGGAAACACGTTTCAGAATTTGCCATCAAAAAGTCAAGAATTAGTCAAAATAATACTGAACCAAAATCTTGGGCACAAATGAGACACATTTCCATAATAAAAACTGTTTGAAAATCATCCTCCCTTTTGGGCAGCCTTTTCATTACCATTCATTTCAACGGAGTTTGGAAATCAGTTTACTGTCCACAGACTTGTCTGTCAAAAACATTCAAATACGCAAGAAGTTATGGTCGTATGTCTTTAAACATTATTGGTGATAATATTTTGTTTGACCAAAGCTTATAAACAGTAAGATAATCTCCCTCAGTGGTGACGAGAGGCTTTATCTCATCCTTACAGTGACGCTGTTTGTTCACCCAACACCACTTTACTCTGGGAAATAGTTTCTTCACTATGACCTTGTATATCACCTTTACGTCAGCACAGAGGCCAGGAGTTACCTCAGAATAACAAGCAGTTCTTAGTGAAGGGAAACTAGAAAGCGAAGTGCAGAGAATTCATTAACCTGATTAGTTTCTCTTGAAACACTTAGCGAAATGCATCATTAATCTTTAATTGCTCTGCGACCTTGTCCTCCTTTGTGGGCTTTTATACACCTACATGCAGCTCCTACCTGTAACTAGACTTGAGGAGAAGGCCAGCACTGATGGGAGCTGGTGTTGTGGCTATTCAAGCATTATTGAGAATTGATCCAGCAGATATTAAACAACAAGATAAAACTCTATCAGATGTTGCCTACTTACACTGTTGGAATTGGGAAGGTTTTCAAACAGCGTCTGCCCGGCGCTGACTTTGTGCTTGACCCCTCTCACGGTCCCATTTTTACTGAGGATGTTGACCCTCTTGGTGGTGAACATCCAGTCCTTGGTGCCCCCCGCATACATGAGCAGATCATCGGGCTCACACTCGCTGTCGTCCAGCTCGGAGCCCAAGTATCCGTACAGGTGTCCCTGCACATCTCCACTTGTGGAGGGGGTGCTGGCCCGCTCTGCGTCCGAGCTGCTGGTGCAGTCTGAATCCAGGGAGTCTGAAGGCCCCTCATCCTTGAACATCTCCTTCAGCACCCGGCCACTGTTCCCTGAAGCCACGCGGAACCTCACCCGCTTCTGTGGCTTCTCCTGTCCCGTCAGCATCGTCCCCTCCATTGCAAACCCTCTGCCACATCACATAGTCCTCAACACTGCAGAGGAGCTCCCTGCGTCTCATCCGGAGGTGGACATGCAGCTCAGACGCACTATTTTGTCTCCCATGGATTACTGCCCTGTATAATCCTCGCTGTTTGGACAGATCTAAAAACGACTGAGAGCCCGTAAGCTGCCTTACAGTCAGACTCACTCTGCCCTTAAATAATACATGCATCTCTGCCATGGCAACCTAGCAAGCTAATCTCAAGTAAAATGATAGTTGTCTGTGAATTATTCATCACAGTTTACACTGTTTTCACCAAAGCTTTGACAGAGGACTTTTAATGTCCTGGCTTCATGTGCTTTAATCAAACAACAAACAGACAGTTTGGGATGAGATGACAGCACAAGCAACTTCTGCATCAGCTATTTCCAATTTCACTACTGTTTTATTCCTCCTTTTTTACCTACATTTACCTACATTTCAACCACTGCATGAAAAAAGTATGCAGTATCTCAACTGATTTGACAAAATAGAAATTATGATCTAATGAGCAAAAATATAAAATATACATCCACATATAGTCTGCTGTGACACCTGAACTATGCTGTTATTGAGAGTGTGGGAAAACTACTTTACAAGTCAAAACAGTTTGATAAAAGTGATGGACAAATGGTTGAAATAGCATCCAGTTTAAAATCAGTTCAGGTGACCACATTCGGATCGTGAAGGGTGTTGCTGATGAGCTCATGCAACAGGCATGCGGGGCAACAGCAGGCAGTAACGGTTGGGAGCCACTTGTGTAAAACATGAATAATGATTAAAGTGTCAGCCCACTGAACACACCACGCCTACCCAGCATGCACGCCACACACCTTAGTAAACACAAACACACAAACACAGTTACATCTTCACATCACATCATTTTTAACCACCCTAGCAGCAGTGTCGCTCATTACACACAGTCATGGTTCTCAGATCATGAATCCTTATGAATTTTTTTAATCAAATTTTTGTTCACACTTCCATCAGCCTCATCTATATGACATTTTGGTCAGATTTATACATTTAAAATATATTTGTTACAGTTGAAATGACACATAAACTTAAACTTGAAACTCAAGCTTAAAATTAGATTTGCTAATATTGACTTAGATTTAGCTTTATTGTCAGAACTTTATCTTCAATTTCCACAGACTGGAATCTGTTGTTCATTTCAACGTCTATTGTCCTTATTTTCATTCTTTATGTTAAGCAATGTAAAGTAAAATCCACACATGAATGCAAGGCCTATAGGCTTAAGTGGATATTCCTTGCCTGCTTACGGTGTTGCACCCAAAGTGCAGGTGTTCACCGGGCATCCTCACGGAGCAGAAGTGACCATATAATGTATCACTGTGACACAATACAGCAGCGCGTCCACAGAGACGCCCCAACCAGTTTTTTTTGTGTCACAGGTGATGAAGCAGCTCCCTGGAGATGTGACACGTCAGCTTATAGCGGTGACAGCACCACTCTGTTTGAGTGCTGCAGTTTGGCCCCAGAGCTAAGAGCCATGCACGCACACACACACCCAGCATGTCATCACCTGTTCATGTCAACTCACGCTGATGATTAGAGAAAATCCATCTGTGAAAGTCTGATGTGTCAAACTAAGATTTAGTGACATCCTGTGGGTGTAGTTGAGTTGTGAGTCTGGCTCTGGTTCCAAGTCTTATTGATCCAAAGTGACCCCATCTCTCCTTTAAACCGTATCTTATTATAAGGACATCACAACAGCTATTACGATGTGGCCCGTAAAGGCTCGTCGTATATTATTGCTACTATTAGCCAGTGTTGGATGCCATTAAGGTGTCTAGACTTTGAAATTACTGCCTGAGGAGCAGAGAGCGGGTTAATCATTTTTATGTTTTAAATCTAGTCTTAGAATTTAATTTTGTCCAGCTATTTTCTTTCTTTAAATTTCATGATATTTAACTGTCCTTGACTCCGTCTTCAAAGGCCTTGGAAACCTATTTTTTCACACAGTTTCCTGCTGTGAATGCCCAATCATGGACACAGATATTCGAGTTCTGATGAAGCAGAATATCTGACTTTGTGTTAAACTCCTAAAAGAAGGAGATTTTTTTGGCTTTGAAACCAGGAGCTTAACATTTCTACACTTTTCAAATCTCACTATTTTTCTTAATTTTACTTAAATTTTTCAGTTTTATTTGTCAAAACTTTGCAAAATCTGAAAATCTGCTGGGAAACGATTTTTTTTTTAAATATTTGAAGCACAAAAGACGCAAATAAGTGGACCTTGAGTTGGGATTTTTCTGGTCAGAATATTCCCTCTTTCATCTTTACAGTATTTTCTTTTCTTTTTGACAATGAACTCTGTATTTTTTTACATTAGTATTCAAGAACATAGGTCATTATTAGGTCACGTATGCTGTTGTCATGTCTAGTGGGCGAGAGTCGATTTACGTCTGTTGTGCATGAAAATGCTCAAAATTAAAGATCCTGAACACTGATACTACACAGGGTTTATATATTATATTATATTATATTATATTATATTATATTATATTATATTATATTATATTATATTATATTATATTATATTATATTATATTATATTATATTATATTATATTATATTATATTATATTATATTATATTATATTATATTATATTATATTATATTATATTTGGAGTGGCAGTCAGTGTCTGAATAAAGCTACTTATATTTCTCTGCCTGCCAGTTGAACACACTGTTCTTATAATTGAAATGAATCAGTCATGGTCTTTACATATCATTTTCATTTTAATTAGTTTTTTTATATCATGGAGGAGCAGTTCCTCAATCATCCATCCCCCATCTGCTATAAGTTTCATCGAGAGTTACCAGCCTTGTGAGCTGTTTTATTCCAGAAAGGGGTTTCACGTGGACACGGCTACAGTGACACTGCAGCAGACGAATTAAGATAAAAACATACGTTAAAACAAGAGCGCCATGCTGGTGAGCCTCCTGTAAAGACAGGACGGAACATGCTTATCGGGAGTTCAGTGAAACAAACCCACGCCATGTTGAGTCAAGCAGCCATTTTATCTCACTTTAGCACATTTAGGCAAGAGACCACAGAGATAGTGATAGTCTATTCATCCCGAAGAGCTCATCTCTCAGCCCTCCTCATCAGTAGTGCTAATGTAACCTCACCAGCCACCTCGACTGCTATTAAAAAAGCAATTTGAACAGATGAATACTTCAGCGCTCTTTAATCCCACTGCTGTTTGTTGGCTCGGCTGTGACTGAGTGGAAAAAGTCAAACAGTGCAGGGTGACAAATGGTTTTAATTTTGTGCTGATTAGATAAACAGATGTATTCTTAGATTGCTGGCTTGATTTTCATATTAAATACATTATGTGATTGACATTTTTTGGGTTGTTGTTGATAACACAGAGTCAGGCTGATAAGGATTGACAGTAAATGGTCTTTAAGATAGTATTTAGTCTAACTCTTACGAAATGTTTCTTTCTGAAAGTTTGACAAGTATGCAGACATTAATCAACTGTTGTGAGCAGGGTTTAGAAAAACAACTCCACAGTGACTCATCATTTGTGATTAGTTGGCCATCAAACCACCTCACCCTCCCTGACTGGAGATCAATGTCCACAAGGGGGCAGAATGCAGTTCAATTACAGCTAAATGTCATGTTGACCAATCGTCCCCTCAAGGTCTGCAGGCCGGGGATGGAGGATGCAGCCGCAGGCCTGATGATGGCTGCATCCTCCAGCTCGGTTTGGTCAGTCAGTGGAGAAGGAGCCGTGATTAATGATAAACTCAATGACACAATCACTGAAGCCAAGTGAGAGGGAGCAGGAGCGATATATCCTGAAGAGGCTGGGCTAAAAATCTTCAGGCTGGAGATTTAGAAACTGAACTTCAAAGGGGTTGCAGCCACAGGTGGGGTGACCACACTTAATAAGGGCACCAAGCGGTGCGAGGACCCTCTTGAAATGCCAGGAATTCTTCTTCTTCCTCCTCCTCTTCTTGTTTTTCTCAGAAATAAATTTGGTCAAAACATTCCCAAGACATGGATGAAACTTATGCAAACTTGAGGTTTCGTCAAACACCGACACCATGGCGACACCTTGTTCGCCATGAAACAGGAAATTGTTGTAACTTCAGTGTACAGAATCCAATCTGTTTCAAACTTCTCGTGCTTCATAAGAGTCCCGGCCTGAAGACATCTACATGCCAATTAGCGGCCACAGCCATTGCGCCGCCTAGTGGCAACAGGAAGTAAGACTTCTGTGGCATGAAATTTTCATGGTGTAGTCAACGCTTCACACATAGGGGCGCCACATAGGGGACACGGGAAGTGACATGTAATTCCTTCATGCACTGTCCAAAATGCGTGAAAATTCTGAGTCGCATGGAAGGTTGTTCGCCATGGTGTCAATGTTTGACACCCCAACGTAAGCGAAGGTGTGAGGGCCCGCTCATCGCTGCTTCCAGCTTTAATTTATATGTATTTTTATGAGAACATCAAAGCCATTGCTGAGTCTAAAAGTGCCAAAAAAAAAAGAGAAATAGTCTTGTCCAATCTTCATTTTTATAGCTCAAAAGCTGTCTCAGTCCTTTGATGAGCATAAAAGCAAACTTAAAGTGTCCCTGAAATACAATGAATGTACGAAACAAGCTTTTTTGTGATGCTTATACTTTTAAAAGAGAATGAAGCTGAATAACTATAAGATTCTTAAGCACTAAAGTGTCTAGGTTGCACATATAGAAGCGGTTTTGCAGTAGCTGCTTTCAGTACCACAGGAAAGATAGCAAGAAGGGAAAAATCGAGTACTTCATCCTCTATAGTTAACTGGATAGCCTTTTAAAAGCATCTGGGAAAGGATCCAGTAAAGCTGTTGCGGGGTTTAAGCTGTATTACTTCTTCCCTCTCTCAACAGCAGCAAAGTGGCTCAAAGTATTTTCCTGCAGTGGCAAAGTGCTCCCAGACAGGAGCTTACAAACATCACCATTTATAGGCTGGTTATTCAACCTGATTTCTGTTTGCTGTCTCTGAAGCACACTGCAAACTCATCATGGTTTGATGTAGATCGGGAGGATTTTAAAGGCGGGTTGATGAGGTTGTTTGTGGCTCAGAAGAGGTTCATGAATCATGTTCATTACCGGTTTGTGAGCCACTTCTGACTGATTGAAGTTATGGGCCTGACTTCATTTTATGGAGCACCATTGATCATGGAATTACAAAGCAATGTGAAAATGCAGCTCATCGCTGCTAGTAGATTTGTTTGTGTATCTCCAAATGGTTTGAAGTGCCGCATCACAATTTTGAAATCTTTCCAAAGATAATTGTTTGTGCAAATAATGAAAATTGGGTTATATTTTATCATATGATATTTTTCCTAATTATAAAGTGACAGTCAAGATACAGAAAGGAAACTTATCTGACCTGCTGGGTCTGTGTAACACCATAAATTTGGAATAATAGCTGGAATGATAAATTGTTATTGTTATTAATAGCTATATCAAGCTGTGGTCAAAAATAAAATTCAAAAGACCTGACAGTAATGTCACGCCAACATTATGTTTAGCGCTGAAGTCTTGCTGGATTGTTTATTTGGATTTTATCACAGCCTAACACAATGTAAATTTGCACTGCAATAGTGTATCAAAAAACAAAGGTGTTCGGAGGGAGTGTCAGAGAAATCCTTTTAGGTCATTCTGATAAAGATAAGAATAAACTGATAAAAACACCCGTGCTGTTTGTAATTGACACAGATTTGGACAGCAACGGGCTGAATGACTCATTGTTTGGAATGGATTTGCTATAAAACACAAAACCAGCGCACACACTCACACACACACACTCACACATAATCGAACAGGCAGGCTTCTTGTCACTGTTGCTTAGCAACCGTGGGAGCTACAGAGCCAAATCCCCGTGGTGGCAAGCTGATGTTGAATTAGGCGGAGTGGGGGAGAGAAAGGAAATCTTGGGGAGAGATGTGTCTCTAGCAGGCACAGGAGGAGGCGTAGATGTTCAGGTGTTCATTTCTTATTTTTGGATTTGGTGAATCCTGTGTAAAACACAATCCTGTGTTTTTGTTTTGCTCTTTGGGTCGTTGAGAACAGGACTTAGAGTTGCATAAAAACAGATAAAATCATATACATTTAGCATCATATGTATACTATTATGAGTATACTGATGTGAACACAGATGTGCCTTCTGTTGGTAAATTTGCTGCAATCTTCTGCACTGCTCACAGACAAAGCTCACACATTGTTTTATGTTTTCAAAAGCAGAGGCATAATCTCATCTTCCCCTAATCCCCACAACAGTAGATACATTTTAATTTTAATGGGGATATGGATCAAATAGCAGCAGAATCTCCTGTCTCGCTCTCAACAAAGAGTGCCGTGTTGCATGCAAATATGCAAGGGCTCTGGCAGCAATAACCTGCCAGAAAACACACTCTCTGTAAACACACAGGACGCTCCGCATTATGAAAATACTGCCGGTGTAATATACACATCAGACAACTGTGGTGTGTCTGTAAACACTGCAGTTCTCTCAGGCAACTGCAGTGGTGCTGCTGCTGTACAAATGCTGTCTCCGGTGTGATTTGCATTTCAGCTGCAGTGAAAATGAGAAACCACTTTGATTTACCGAATGTGCAGCAGCCAGGCGGGAGCAGCCGAGACGTAGCTGCTTTCTTCCTTGTATTTGCATGTGTATTTCTTTTCTTTTTTTTTTTTTTTGATGTATCCTATTTTTGGTAACTGAGGGTCCCTGTTGGAGCAGATTCATGACAGGAGAGTGACAGACTGATGAGGGATATAGAGGAAACTGTAAGCTAGAATAAGTCACCCTGGATTAGATCGTCAGCTGAGCTTGTCTCTGGACAGTAATCACATAATAACACAGTGACTGATACCATGAGTTTGGCGAGGTTGGTGAAGTAAGTGAGAAACATGTCCAGTCTCCTCACATACAGCTCAAGTATGACTATTGATATCAATCCCTTGTATGAGTCTTACTATTAAACAAAAGTGTTTTCTAAAATATTGCACCATTCCTTCAATGAAATAGGTTCTGCATTTCTTTCAGAGGTATGAGGTTAAATGGCAGGGCACCTTCCTCGTTAATAAAGAGCTAAGAGGCAAAACAAATGAAGTAAACAGAGAATATAATCAACCAGCCAAGCAGGAATAGCGCACCGTGTGGCAATACAAAGTTATGGTTTGCAAATCACTCCAGTTTTCAAAATACTCTTTAATTTCAGGATCAACAATATAAATTAAAATCTGAGGAAATCTTTGTTGACTGGTTATAAAACTTACCATATACCTGCTACTGATGCTACACTGCTTAGATCACTTCTTCTCCATCAGTGCGTGCATTAAGACTCTTTTATGATCACATGTTTGGTTATGTCTATAGTTGGGAGTGTCTCAGTGAGTCCTGTTTGTCTTATTTCTATGCTGTGTGGTTTTCTTTATGTTACTGGTGGCTTTTTGTCCATCTAGGAAGTCTATATTAAATGGTAAAAAAAGCTAAATCCCTGATATAATTTATACAGATAGGTGACAAAACGGTTAAACAAAGGTGTTGAACCACGACCCATGAGAACAGCTTCTACGTTATGCTCATACTGTACTCTACAAGTCTCTGAAACTTCGAAGTAGCTCAAAAGTTCCAGTAGGTGCTTGTTTTGGTAGCCTTTTTTTTTTTTTTTTTACTGTGAAGGCTATAGCTGATAATTCACCTAGTTTTTATTCTCAATGAACCTTCCAGCGACCTCTCATGCCTTGTATAATGGCAAGAATTAGGCCGAAAAATATACTGTGCAAACAACTTTGTTTTTATACTGTAAAATGTATCGTTCGTTACCTATTTCTATAATATCAAATTAAACAAATTGAGGTATTCTTATAAAATGTATTTGTTAACGATGTGCAATAAATGAATATTGGCCAATACATTTCTTTTGGATTAAAATGTTACAAAAAATAGATTGCATGTAAGTATTGACCTCAATACTCCAGTATAGGTCAGTTCATGATGGAGAAATATACGTTTGTATGGAGATATAACATACACACATTCTATGTTTTTCATTCTTTGTGTCAGTAGAATATTGTTTACAGTCATAATAATAATTGTAAACAGTAACCTATATTTGAAAAACAAGGAGATGGATGATGCATGATTATATATTATATTGATACAGAGAGAAATGCAAATACAGCGCCACATTTAGCAAAATACAGTATATATTTAGATTTCTAATATATTACAACTTAAGTTTGAGCATTTAATAATGTATGTTAATAGGTGGAGTTCGTTATTGCTGTCAGTCATAATAATGATTGTAAACAGTATCCTATATTTGAAATATAGGGAGATGGGCGAGATTATATATCATATTGACACAGAGAGAAATGCAAATACAGTGCCAAAATACAGCATATATTTATATTTCTAATACATCTTATATATTATATTATATTTAAGCATGTAATAATGTGTGTTAATTCGTTAAGGGGTGCAGGTTGTCACTGCTGACTTTGCAATAACTGCTGATACATTAATAACTACATTTTCCACAGAAACAAGACTAGATCGTGAGAAGCCAACTCCCACCCAGTGTACTATTGTTATGTCTTCAACCTGAGAACAACATCTACTGCAGAGGGGGGGAGGGGGGGCGCCCTCAACAACGAACAATTTGCCGGCCACTTTTAAAAAGAAAACTCATCAGTGTCCTGAAAATAATTGGCTCTGGGACATTTTATCTCTTCTAACTCGTCAGAAAAATACAATTTGAATGACTTAAATCTCCCAGGCGCGCTGAAATGACGGTTATTGTGCTCCGTCACCCCCCTCCCGCTGCGGTTGACTGTGGTACGGTCCATAATGTGAAGCGGCACCGTCCCCCTCACGTCAGTTATCGGTAAGTCCGCGTCCGCTGCCGCTGAACCGACGGCGTCTGTCGGCTTCATAATCCGCCGTGTGAACTGGGATGCTGGGAGATCCATGAAGCCGTGGGCTCCTTGGCATGGTTCTCTCACCACCAGGAAATGTAGTAAATATCTCCTCTGTTTGTATTATTAGCAGTGAACACCCAGCAGTGTTGCCCGCATGAGAGAGAGGCTCCTCTGGTGAATTTTAGCCGTTTTTTTGAATTCTTTGACGGTTAAGAAGCAGCAGCAGCAACCGCCGCCGCCGCCGCCGCCGCAGGGAGCACAACTAACAAGTCGCGGCCGCTTGACAGGTGCCGTCGCCCGGCTCTGCGTGGAGAGATGCCGCCCGTCCAGAGAACGATGTCTGATCTTCGTACCCGGGCGGAGGGTATGTAAAGACAGTTTCACTTCGCTGTATGTGTCAGAGGAAATGTTTTGAAATAACGTCCACGGTTGTTTCTTTGTAACTGCAAGAAGGCCGGCCGGTAGGTGTCTGGAAGTACAGTAACTTGCTAGCTAAAGCTGTGATTAAGCAGGGTCAAGGAAAGAGTTTTCTAAAGGAGCCTCCAGAAAAATCACTCAATCTTAATGTAAATTGTTTTATTAAAAGTTAGTGAGAGAGAGCCTGCTGTCATCTCCATGCCAGCAGACAGAACACGGGAGTTCCTAGACAGTTGCTTTATGAGATGGGTGTCTGTGGTCTGCAGGAAGCTTCTTAAAGTGAAACAAGTGCAGGGTGCACCTTGCACAGCAAACCCAGCAGCCACCCACCCACACACCCACACTGGGACACCCCTGGTTGTTTTCCTGCCCACTGCAAAGGTACCATCCGCTCAAGAGAACAGGAGAAGTGACCAGGAGTATTGCAAGTGTGGTGCTTGTAGCCGCAAATCTTACAGCGCAGTAACAAGTGTCCAGCAAATGCCATCTCTAGCAGCGTGGGTCCAATAATACAGCCATTGTGTTTCGGCTGGGACCCCTCACTCCTTCACTGCACCAGTAACTTTCCACTGCACCTCAGTTGTGTTTGCCAGGGACAGAGGATGCAGTTACATACACATTACTTTGCATTGATTTGCATGCTCATGAGGGTATCTGTTTAGTTTAGGGCTTCGAAGACTAAGCTTTGGTTGATAAGGTTTGTTTCTTTATCCAAACGAGCACCTATGGCTGGAAACATACAGACTTTTTACAGGCTGCAGATGCACAAACCTACACGGTTTCTTTATGAAGTCTTTAAATTCCTCCCATCACTTATTTGTGACTGACCCTGACCTCTGACCTCTCTGGACTGGGACTGCAGGTATCTGCAGGGATCAATAACACACTGTGTAATTTATGGTTCACACTACAATTTGATTGCATTTGATCAGGCTCAACATTTCAACCTGAGTTATTGCTGTTGAGTATATTTCTTCGGCAGCTAAATCAAGCTGCCTGTCCTCATGAAGTGAATTAGATTGATTTAATTTGTATTTTTAATACTTCTAGATACGTTGTTCTATAACTCAAAATGTAAGGAATAAGGGAACATTAACATGCATACCCAATATCTGTTTCTCATTAAGGCTATCAATAAAATGGCTACCTTAATGCATAGTGTGCCATCTGATTCATCTCCTTTTAATGCAGTAACTTCACTACATGAGGCAGTTTAATTGTTATGTATTTGTTCATACAGGAAGTCTTCCTGAACTGGGTCCTTCATCCAAGTAGACAGGATTGTGGGAAATGCATTTTTAAAGATACATGTGACTCAGTTTAAAAATTCAGTATTTTTGAACATGAAGGGCTGTCAACCCATGATACTTTCAACTTCTGATGCACAACATATAGGTCAGCTTATATAATGCACCAGTGGATCATTTAATAACAAACACATGAATCTCAATGGATAAAGTAAATAACTGGGTTTGTGTGCATCACTACAAATGATGGGTTGATTGAAGGTAGTTTTTTAGTTTTTATACTTTTAGTTTTTAAAAAACACTTGGTGTAACTTGAGTCAGCATTTTACAGAAAAGCTCTAAGAGATTTACCTTTTTAAAGAAAAAGATGTTTAGTCAGATGCAGCCTTAATAGTTAAGCACCACATATGGAAAGTAGACACGTCAAGATTTTGCAGCAGAATTAGTTATATTGGCTGAAATTACCATTAGTGCATATTAGACTTCTGAAGGTTTGAATGTTGTAGCATCTCTACAATCCAGACATTGATCTGCTCCATAGACAATCAATAGGAATCTGCTTTCATAGAGTAAGAAAATGTTTGTAACTCATAAATGAATTTATATTCCCAATTTAAACCAAAAAATGTGCTGACATTATGAGTAGTGGTCGTCTATCCACATTCCTAACAGGTGGCCTTCATGTCACTGCTTGTTTTTCTTCCAGTAATTTGAAGTACAGCAGTGCATTTTATATGGCTGAACAAGTTACGTGGTGCTAAGATTGTCTTCCTGATTTATGGTAGTTGGACATACAGTTATCAATAATATTTCAATAATATTTCAATAATGATAATCTGCTGAGAATGTGAAAAAGAAAAATGGACAACCAAGATTCTGTGGTTTATCCCAAACTTCACTGATAAAGATAGATGAAAGAATCCTAGTAAAACATATTTCTGTACCGTTTAATTGAACTTAACCCTAGAAATTCATTCATTTTCTTTTACAAGAATGGTGTGAGTAGGGTGTATCTCACCCCATTTCATAACACCAACATCTTGTTGTGAGTGGTTGTGTTTGCTGATAGTTTTGTAACTTAGTTTTAAAATGCCACATAAAAACTGGCAATTATGAAGTGATTTGTCATTTTGTGCACCACAACAGAAATTCCACTGAAGGCCCCATACATCCTAAATAATTAAATACTAATATAGATTCCATAGAAAAGTGTTGACCAGTGCGGCTGCTGCAGTCACAAGAGCGAACACATGAATTATGCAGCAGCTATTGCTGTCACCCCACATCCCCCAACCCCCAACTACCACACACTACCTTTTTAGGTTACAAAGAGCAACGATTTTGCCGTTTTTCGCTTGGCTCCATAGCACTAAGCGTTCACTATTGCTGCTGTGCGTCAGTGAAAACACTTTAATGCTTTTTTTTTTCTTCTTTGCAAGCATCCCTCTGAATGTCTGATGCGATCACCTCCTGCACCGTGCCAGGTTGATGACCTGTGCTGCTGCTCCAACATCAAACACTATTTTGCCTACTTTTTCTTTTGGGTGCTTTTCTGAGAGCCGAAGCACACTCCCCACCCTTCAGTTTTAGTTTTTAATCACCACAGTGCATCAGGCAGGCTTCCATCTAGAAAGGGCAGCCCTCTGCCAGGCTTACCACCTAATCCATCAGTGGCCTGTCCGTCAGCTCTCCATGCTGCACACTCCCCAGTCTTGCCCACCACGTGCCGCTCCACTCCTTGTCACTCTTCTCCACTGAGCTGTGGAAACATCCGACATCACTGCCAGCCTGCGCCTGCATTTGTTGCCAAAATAACCTTATCTAGGACACTTGGGGTACAGGTGACGTCAGTAGCTGTCAGCATGTTTAATGTGTGATCCTGCGATGACAGACAGGCACCTTCAGACTTTGAACTCTCCAATACCAATTTTCCACAATAGACTAGATTTTGCTTAATGCCTGCTTCCACTGTCTAGATGGGGAAGCTGATCCACAGAGTCCACGTAAGTTAAAGCTAGATGGATGGTAAGAAACGTCCTGCTTGCCATCTTAGCTTGCATGCTTATCTGCACACAGGCCAAATCCCCTCTCACAATTGACACTATAGGTGGAGATAGGCAGGTAAGCCTGTCCTGTGAGGATGAATCTATAAAAGACCAAATGCTTGTCTTTTCGTGTCAGCTGATTCACGTGATAGAGGGTGCTTTCCAGCATCTGATTGCCCTCATACTAGTTTTGAAAGACACAGATTAGTCTGCTTCTTCTTTAAGCATTATATCTCTACCTTTCTGTCATTCTCAAGATTTTTTTTTCATGTGTCAGTGAAGCAGGATGTTCCCTGGTAGCATTTCAATAACACCAGCTAAGCCTCAGACTGTCTGAATAGTGGTAACAGCATGGGGAGGGAGACTGGAGGGGGATAGACTGCTCCCTTCTGAAGGGATCGAGAGCTGCCCATGTGCCTGGCGGATCACTGGCTGATAATAATGTGGCACAAAAGCCCAACACGCCACTAAATCCCCTGTCTGGGGCCGCTTGTGTGTCATATCAAGTCCCCTCGGGCCTCTCCACTCTGTCTATGTGCCGACATGGGACATCTCCTCTCCTCTATCTCCCACTTAATGTGCTGCCTCCATCAGTAACCTACAGCCAGTTTAATATGTGTTTTTTCAGATACTCAATTTCCCTCACCTCAATAATTCTCCTCTTGCTGCAAAGCGCAGTGGATGTGGCAGGTCATTGTGAGGAGGTGGAGATGTGAAAATGCTCATGTGTGTGTGTGTCCATACAGACACGGATGCAGAGACACTGAACCTATTTCAATGTTTGCTCATGCATGGTGCTGTATTGACCTGGAAAGGGAGACCCATGAGCTGATTAGTGAGAACTTTGCAGACACTTGCAGTCGAGAGGATTGCCCGTAGACAAAACATTGCATTGTCCTATTTATTTTCCTCAACTCACAGAATAACCGTGGGTGCCATGGCGGTTAAGGTTCTGACCATAAATATAACGCCCCTGGTTAGTGTCTGGCTGGAGACCTTTGTTGCACGCCATTCCCCATCTCTTCAATCCTCATTTCATTCCTCTGCTTGTCATCATTCCAATAAAGTGCCACAAAGTAAGAATGGTAATTGTTTAGTGTATAAAATGTGAAAAAGTAGCAAAACATATGTATTGCATGTCTGACGTTACATCTGAAACCCACAGTTGGCATCTTTAGACGTCTCTTAAGATCCTCAATTTACAGTAATCTTCATAAACAGGAACCGCAGAATATTTGCCTTTTTTACTCGATTAAACAGCTCTGAAACTAAGTGATTATCAAAATTCATCATATTTTTAATTCAATCATAATTTTCTGTTGGTCAACTAATCAATTAATCTTTATATTGTTTATGCTCTTACAGAATCTTATCCTGTACTTGTGGACATGGATGTATTGTCTACCTAGTTAGTACATAGAGCCCTAACAATCTAATCCAGTGACATTCTCTCCTCTTAAAAACAGTATTTATTTGTATAATATTATAACCGTTATTCAACAAGAAAAGTTAAATATGCGCAAAAAATTAGATATGAGTATCTGTATCGCTGCTTCTACAAACAGAAAAAAAAAACAATAACCATATTGCCATAACCAAAATCTGAACCATCTAGTTGCATTTTACAGTACTGATGTCTTTCTTTCAGGTCCTTTATATTAATATCTTTGTTATTTTAAAGTAAAATGTTTTAAGATTTTGAAAAGAATCTTGAGACTAATTGTGCCGCCTTAAACTCAAATGTTGTAATGTCTTAATGTCCAAAATGGTTCAAGAGACCTTGAACTATCCTTTTCCTGGAATTGATTAGATCTTCCGATGTGAGGGCCAGCTGGTGATCCTCAGTACTGTTGCTCAGATCAAACCTTATTTACGGGGCACTGAAAAGCTGCGTTGCAAATATTCGCTCGCAGGGAGATAAATCTTCCATACTCAGCCTAGCCATCAGCTACAGTAACTCAGTTCTTACCTCCTGTTCCCAAATGTCAAATAATTCACGAAGGCAGCTTTAGACACTGAAAAAGAAACCCTAAACTGTATCTGCAATCATCATTTTTTTTTTCATGCTGGTAAGCAGAAGTCTTGGCCTGGCTGTGTTTGTCTATGGGATGCACACACACGCATAAACGGCAGGAAAATGCAGCGAGCCTGCACGTGCCGGGAGACCGTCAATGTGATCGGGTCACAGCAGGATGACAAGGTCAGATGGAGAGGTGTCGGCAGGCACTCCACAGGGAAGCAACACCATCAATGGCTAGGAAGATGAAACTCTTGCTGACCTTGACCCTCAAGAACTCAGGCATTTTATGACCCCGTTAACGTCTCAACTGCATGTCCAATTAGGCCCCAGTGCTGCTCCCACAGTTCTTCTTAGGGCTGCCCTCAACCAAAGATTTCCAAGTTGTCGTTAGTTGAAGCCATTAGTCAACCAGTTGTTGCACGTTTTATGATATTGATTTGATTATTTAAATATATATTTCTTGGCAGCTTCAGAAAATGGTTTTAGTTCCGGTGCTGAGAAAGACAAGTACTAACAGTGTGCTACGTTACAGAGAAATACAGAACTGTAACCTTTAGAATATGGATTTTATGAGCGCACACGCCAAGTGAGCCACCTGTTAATGAAAACCAGCAAGGTGGAAGATTTTGTTAAATTAGCCTAATAGCACATATTTATCTAGGCTGTCTAACATTTCATTGGCCATATAAGTGGCCTAACTTTAGGTCACTTACATGTTTCAAATGAGAATATGATCTAATGATAAGTCATGTTTTAGGTCAACAAATGATAGACCAATGTTTGCCTGCAAAGTTTGCATATCAAATTCTTTGGGTTGGGCTTCAACCTCTTGACGTGATTCCACACTGTAGATTTTATGCCCGACATATAACTATTTGTAAACACTTATCTAATAATCACATGCAATAGTCTAACTTTGACATGGCACACCTCCCAAATAGAGCTTGGGTTTTTTTTTTTTTCTGCGACCAAAAGACCAATGAAAGCTTAGTTGATTTCATGCTCTTCTCATTGACTAACGTTTGATCGACTTTTAGGAGGCAGCTCTACTTCTTCTGAAGACACATTAACTTCTGACTTCCACATTTCACAACAGCATTAACTGTTTTACAATGTGTTTACAGTACACTCCTATTGAGGATACTATCCTTAGCAAATACTTTAGTGACCTGAGAGCTTTCATGAAAGCCTGTGGTCCTGCTACAAAAGCAGTAGTGTAATTGATCCCACTATTAATAGCAGCCTAAATACATTTATGCTGTTGAATACTGAGGACTGAATCAATAATAGCAAAGGATGGCAGCCATATTATTATTTGCTTTAAAGAGCTAAAAGGGTGTATGCGTCTGTTGTGCACATGTGTTACTTACTCTGTTGTTCTGGACGATGGAGGTGCCAGGTTTGCCTGTTTAGATAACACATTGCTAACATGTCGCATCAGGTCAATGAGCATCACTGAAACATTGGGATGGATTAATTGTCATTGCTCTGCCATTTGGATATTACAGCTATTTTTAGAGAAGATATGACAGAAATTAGTTAGGTTGTTCCCATTTCAGATTTGAGTCCAGAACTCTAATATTGATTATTTATCTTTATTCGTAAGAATCTCAAGTTTTTCTGTATTTTTAGATTTTCCTACCAAGTACAACTGCACATTTCACACTCATGCAAATATACGCCTATATGAAAATGAGTAAAGCTGATTGAATTTAGACATGTTTGACAGTAGAATAGATTTGTTGCAGAAAGGCTTGGGCAGAATTTGGTCCGCCCCTATTCATTCAACTGAACCACCCCTGTACTTGACGTATGTTCATGCTTAGGCAACTAAAGCTTCTCGTTTAAGGCTAGATAGCCACCATCATTCACAAAATCAGTGTTGACTGATCTCCAGAGTTAAGTTGAATACTTATTTTGCACATCCCTCCCCTCGATCTTCACACCCTCACTTTTCCCTTGATAAGAATGTCACCTGATTTTCAGCTCTGACAGTAGTGAACATAAACACGTGTCACTAAAAGCAGTCTGAATAAATAGTTGATTATGTAATTAATTTTCAGGAGAGCCTTGTTAAACCTGCCAGACAAGAGACAACACCCTATTTGTCAGAACCAATCCATCCAACACAGATAAACTAACATGTTACTGTACGTAGCATTGTGGCCAATTGTCCTTGGAGTTGAAGAATTAATGGGAAGCTGTGCAGCATGAAGCAGCTGCTAAAATATTGATTTCCACAATGCGTAGTAATCCTCTAAATATAATTAAAATAGCTTAGAGTGATTACATTACAAAAGATAGTCTAAAACCCAGAGCTATTCAATTTACAGTCATATAAAACAAAGAAAAGGAAAAATCCACGTTTGAGGGGTTTAAAATGGCAAATATTTGGCGTGTTTAGTCATGCTGACTGCATGACTCTATGGATGACAATGTTGCTTTGTCAGTTGGTTGGTCTGTCCAGCACTCTCGTTCAGACTGAAATATCTCAGTAACCATTAGTTTGACTGCCATAAGATTTTGTGCAGAGCGCCATTGGTGCTCAAAGGATCGATCCCTCTGACACTGGTGACACTGGGACTCAACTAGTCCCGCAGAGCAGATTGACATTTTTGGCTTTTAGTGAAATATCACAACAAATCTTTGGCGGGTTGCTATTAAATTTGGTAAAGGAATTCATGTTTGCCCTCTTGATGATTTCTAATAACACTGGTAATCCTTCAACTTTTCATTTACCCCCGTTTAGTGCCATCATCAAGTTAGCATTTCACATTGCCTAGTACTTCAGTTTAGCTCAAGTACAAACCTCACAGAGCTGCTAGTATGGCTGCAGACTGTTTGTCTTTTCGTTTGATGATTAACATAAATGATTAATTGATTAACACATTTGTTGATAATTATTTTCTGTCAGCTGACATTTGTTATGCTCTTGTTTCCCCAACAGCTGTAGAGTAATCTTATGCCAAAAAAAGTCAAAAAGTTGTAGACGCCTTGTGTTTTATTACAAAAAAAACCAAACAGTATAACCTGGTTTATTATTTTATACATGTGGTTTTGATGAAGACAGGTAGTAGTGTGAGGTCAGGCACAATGTTAACCCAGCACTTTGACCTTGTGACTGTTACTCACGTGATCTGTTTCCTGTTTCCTCTGAATAGCACACCATATGCCCTTCCCTTTTACCATTCATAAAGTCACGCACAGTGGAAAGGTTTCTCTCCCCGCATACCCTTGCTAAGCTAAGTTAGGCCAGACCTGTGATGTCACAGCAAGCCCCAGCTGCCCATGTTGTCCCTGGACAGTCCGTCCCACTGTGGGCTGCCTGAGCCTATGAGAAGCCAGACGGAGACGAACGCGGAGGGGGATTAATTCTGCAGCTGCCCTGTGTTGTTGTGAATGCTGGTTACAGCATTGTGATCTGATAAGCGACTTATAGATGTTACTGTTGCTTAGATTGAGGCAACATCTATATTCTCTTCCAGCCCACCCCATCTAATTCACAAATGGTTGCAGGTAGGGGGGCTCTCATCTCTGGGATTTTGATTCCTATGAATAGACCATGGCTGTTCGGTCTACTGAAATATTTATCTGGCATAAATGAAACATGTACAGATCTTTCTTTGGTGGCGATGGACAGATATAAATGGCACATTAGACTCAGTGGGTTGTGAGATTCAGAAAGGTTAAGGGGAACAATGTGCAGACTGCAACTCTATATTATGCCTCACCCTGCTGTCTTACTTCTTTTTAGGTATTTGGTGTGTGGTGGTCTTTGTGTGTTAAACATTTCCACAGGAACCAAGTCATTTGTCATTCTGCTTTTTTTTTATTTTTGCAAAGTATTTGATGCAGTTTTTCTCCACCGCTGACTGTGGTTTGGCTGCCATTCATTTGTTCGTGTTAGATCAATGTTGGTAGCCCCAAGCTGCCTGCCCCCACCCACCTTGGTATTATTGAGTGAATAGTGTGGGAGCCCAGTTGTAGCAAGGTCATGTGCCTCCTCATCTACACTTTATTGACCAGCCTACAACTCTCTCAGGCTCATTAGAGCTTCTTCTCAGCAGTTAAATTGGACTCTGTCTAGACCTGCTTCTGGAAGAATAAAGGATTTTCTTATATTTTAGTCATGAAGCCAACTGAATCATCATTGTGTAATCGTAGACATAGTAGGTGCTGACCAAAGTAATTTGTAAAATGCAGCCAGCATGTGACAGTATATCTTTCATGATTTGTTTGTTCGAGGTTGTTAGTGTAGCTCTGTCTAATTCTTGAAAATGCCTACTAAAGTTATAGAGTCTAAGCATTGAAATTAATGCATGAAATTAAACTATGAGCCTACTTATCTTTAGTGGGTCAAATACAGAAGAATCTAAATCACAACAATTACAATTTACAACTATTACACAAATGGTTCTAACAGAGGTAAACAGCCACAATAAGACACAGCCGCCAGGTAATATACTTGAGTATTACGCCATTATTGTTCCTGTCACTGCTGCCATTAGAGATATTGAATCTGTCGACAGTCATGACAGCAATCATCTTCCTCCGCCACCACTTTCTGCTGAGACCTGAGACATTACCATCCAGGGTATCATAAATCTGCAGAGGATGGTTTTGTCTCTTTGCTTATGAACAATATATCACAGAGTATTGAGGGACTGGCTTCAAATTCTGAAGTAATTGTAATTTCTGTCAAATTCAGGTGTGTTACATTTGAAAGTTTGAATTTTTGTGTTTAAGTTGAACTATATTGCAACTATAATTTGTATGTGTAACCATACAAAAATTAGAAAAAGTGTTCTAACTCGGTCGACATAAGTATCTTTAAAAATCTCTCAGGTGCCCGAGTGTCTCTGTGACCCACAATACTCCGTGAGGGATAAAAAGGCAGACTGGGGAAGACCGGCATGCCTTGGCCAATGCCAAGCCATGCTGGGCCCAGTTTTTTCCCACTGGGCACCCTCTCCAAAATACGTGCCCCCTTGTGACTATTGTTCCACCCGTCTGTCTGTTGGCTGACACAAGCAATAATCCTGACATCTGGCCTGCATCCAAACTCATTACGACACTCGATGGCATTGATCCTTCCTCTAGAGGCTTCCCCTCCAGAGCCTTGTGCTCCTGCTCTCTACTCCCACTGAGCTTTATTTGGCTCCTTGCTACTCCTTTCTCTCTTCTTTTTCCATGCCTCCTACATTGTTTTCGTACAGCCAGCTAGTATGGGTAATATGGTGGCTCCATTAATAGATGAAAGGTGTTGTTATGAAGCCTAATATAACACAGATTAAGACTTATGTTCACAGTGACTATCCGCCCAGTTTCCCATTCTTACTGTCTTTATTGATGTCAGGGTAGTTGAGCCGTGACACGCCTGCAGTTAATGAAATTAGTGCTGAGAAAATGCACAGTGTCCACCAGGGAATATCAAGAGCAGTTCCCACTGAGACATCTGTGGTAGTGGCTGACTACATAATCCACACAGTGTGTTTAGAAACTAAGGATATGAGTGGGATAAGGGGGGGCAGCAGATCCCATTAATTCTTACAGAAGGGAAGCTGGTGAAAGGCTATTTTGATGGAGCCTCCTCCACCTCTCACCCCCAGACTCCTGGACTGTAGCGCTGGCCTGTCAGGGGTAGCCTTGCATGCTACTTTTACATTTGCTGAAGGCCACAGTTATAGTTAGGGTGCACATGAATGTCACACTGGTTTCCATTGTTAACTTTGGTCCGTCAAGTGTAACAGCTCTGCAGTTTAACATCAAACTGTGCTGATATGAGTTACTGTAAAACAATAGAGGTCTTCTTTTATTCATCCTATTCAAATGAAATTGTGAGTATGATCGTCCAGAGTACTTGACCAGTGTTTCTCTGGCGACTCCTCGAGCCCAGCTGACTGTGTGGCTCTACCTCTACTTTTGCTCCTCTGATCCAATTAAAGCGTTCAACACGTAGCCTTTAATTGGATCAGGTGTGTGAGAATAGTAACTGTAGCAAAAACCTGGAGATAAGGTAGTTAGGTGTTGAGATAAGGTGTTGAAAATCTGAAAAGCACAGAGCTTAACCAACTCCGCTACTAAATTGCTGCAGTTGCACAGCAATACACAATCAGACTAAAAACTAAAGAGACAACATTGGTATATATATAGTATATAATGCAACAGCTTGTTGAAGGTCCAGGCCTAAAACATGCACATTAACCATAAAACTTCGTGGCTTATAGAGCAGAAACTTTGCGTTTTTATTTTCATGTGGTCAGTTGCAATGATTAGTTAATTAATTAGTCAACTATTAAGTTAACTGTCAACTATTTTTTTTTGTTTCATCTGTTAATCGTTTTGAGTGATCTTTAAGAAATTATGTCCAAATTCTCTGATTTCATCTTCTCAAATGTTAATATTTTCCGGTTTCTTCACTCATCTATGACAGCAAACTGAATATTCTTGGGTTTTGGACAAAACAAGCCATTTGAGGACATTACTTAGGGCCTCGTCAAACAGCATTTTCTAACATTGTATGAACTAATAAGTTAATCAAGAAAATGATTTACAAATTAATCGATTATGTGGAAAGAAGTTTACGCTTGCTTGAGTTGAAACATGTCAACACACAGCCTCCGCCCGATCCACCACTCATTGTCTGGTGTTTCTGTGATTTACTGGGAAACCAAAATAGTTTGAACAGGGGATGATATTGGTGGCTCTTCAACCTCTGGCTTCTCGTTAGTGTTTGCCATCCATACCACTGATGCAAATTTATGAGTATATAGAGTTTAGACACTTGGCTAAATACAATGCTCTGGCACAGCCTAGCTGAAAGTCACACATTAATGCTGCATTTTAAAGTTAATGGTTAGTATGTGCCAATATATAGTCTTTAACTAGACTGTGTTAGACCAATCAGACTGTCAATATGTGGTTTATAGGGCACATTCATCAGAAACAACAGCCAAAAACAGCCTATAAAATGTAGAAAAGCTGAAGACTAAACTATTGATGGCAATGTTATGGTTTTAACATGCTTATTTGGAACCATATCACCATACTATATGTTTAAGTACATGTATAAGTACAATATTTGCATGTTCTAAATAATCCTAGATAATCCTCTCTGTTGTCAGCAGCTTTTGCTTCACCTGTGTGTACAACCCCTTGCGTCAAAGCTGCTAAAAGCAGAGAGCAGAAGGAAGTTTGGCAGTAGCAGTACCAGCTGCAACTGGTGCATTGCAGCACCTGGCCTACCCCAGCACGCAGGCTCCTGCTGCGAGGGCTCATTCAGAACACAGAGACACAACATCAATCACAGCTGCTCAGCCAGCTCCTCTGGCCTGCTATTTCACACTGGCCTTATGCTGCACCCCCTGTTTTCATTTGTCATTGTAGACACTAATTCCTTCATCACCCAAGCTTCTTAAAGATCTAGTTTTTTGACTTACTTTGTTGCTGGCTCTGTTCACTGGTATGCAGTCTTTCCTTGGCGTTTAACCGATAGTTATTGACATGTAACTGAATGGGCAGGAGGCTGGAGTATCACTAAAGGTAGATTAGACTAAGACTATGACTAGATTAATCAATCAGTTGAATGACAAAAAACTAGTCGGCAACTAGTTTGATAACTGACAGATCGACAGATCAGCCATTTTTCAAGCATGATAACAATTTGATTGTTCCAGATTCTCAATTTATGTTTCTTCATCCAGTCCAGAGCCAGTGAGGCAGCATGCCTTTGTGTCAATGTCCTTTCCCTCACCTTTACACAGTGCTGTTACTCATTCCCAACCACCTGTCCTCCCAGTGTTACCAGGTCAGCTCTTGGCTGCAAATTCTGTTTAATTTTGGATGGAAGAGGCAAGTCCTACTGACATGTCTCTCCTTTAGTGGAGCAAACATCCCTCCGACCACAAAGGTGATGTAAGATCAGTGGATCAACTCTTCAGGAGCATTAAGTAACGCTGTGGTGATGCTTTCAGTTACAGTGCTTTCAATGATTTTCCTCCTCGTAATGATTTAGTCATGTTTCTGTAAATCCTCACCTGGCCTTGAAAGTAGCTTTTATACTTCTTTCAGGGCCGAATTTAGACCCCATTAAGATACCACTATTGAAAAAAAATTCAATTCCACTCTGTGTCCTATTATGTGTGGAAGATTAAAGACCTGTTGAAAAGGGTTTGCACTGGTCTGAAAAGGTTTTTTTTGAATCGATTGTAGTGAATTCTGGGCAAATAATTGTTTTTCTTACGTCTCACTTATTATATCTTACATACACTTCAAATTCTCAACTCTTCGCTTGCTTTCCAGACGACCCTATTTTCCCACTGCACAAAAAATATACCTGACTTTTCTTGCTAGGAATCTTTAGTCACTACATCGTATTGTGGACACCATGCATCTAACCTACAGTGGTCCTTTAACAGTACACGTGACAATCGCAGGCATCATGGTAGGATGTTTCCCTACTTAAACAGTAGGCACCACTCTTTAATCTCCTGTTGCTCCCTGGATCCACACACCCTTTTGCCACCACGCTAATCCAATAAACCACCTAATGCTGATCTGACGTCTTGCATAACAGAGCTGGGATAGCCAACCCATGTTTCCCCCCGCTGACCAAATGACTACAGGAGGCCAGTTATTTTTAGCCCTAGAGCACATGCTAGGGAGAGAAACTATCAAGAGATGATGGTTGGAAGAAGGAAGTTTTGGCAGCCACTCCTCTGTAATCCCCTACACAAGCCAAGCGGTTCATTAAAATGACAAGAGCTGCAATTTTAGGTTCAGGGTTTGTGTAACATGGGTGAGAAAGTGCTAAGAGTAAGGTGAGAATAAGAGAGGGAAAAAAAGTGCAGAGAAAGTTACAAGTGTGACTTTGACGACTGTGTCAGCCTTCTTCTTTGTTTCCTCTTGACTTGACATGACACGAAAGAAATACTGTAGGCAGACAGGGAGCGGGGGCAGGTTGCAACTGGGGCATATCCGGTAAGGGCTCTGATTACAGTACCTCATGACACTGCGTTTTGTTGTTGTTGATGTTTCAAGCAGCCAGCTTCCCTCACTTGTGTCCCCCTCCCTCCGTGCCTCAGAACGGCCCTTCTTTCCATTTTTAAACTTTATCTGTCGTTGTGGAAGCTATTCTACGCCACTACTACTGCATGCTAGGGAAGACTGTCCAGCACCCACTGGATCACATGCATGCAACTTGAGAGTCAGGGAATACTCTTGACTTAAGAGTTTTACTGTAGTGCTCTCCTGGCAGTGCTGAGGACACTAATCTAGACATATCAATTAAAACTCCAGGGCAGGGAAATGTGACCCTCTGGATCTTTTATCATTTCTCATCTTACAAACAAAATAATCCTTGCTTCTGTGGTGTGCCAGATATATCAGCTTCAAATGGTACTTCAGTTTGGTAGAACATTTGTTTTCCAGGCTGTCCATCTCCCAAAAACCCAAATGTATTCAGTTTACTATTACATATGAGAGAGAGAAGGAGCTAATCCTCTCATTTGAGAAGCTGGAAGCTAAAAATGTGAAGTATTTTCTCACTGTTTTTGCTTGAAAAATGACAGAAATGATAAATCAAAGTAGTTGATAGTAATTTTTTTATTCTGTTGATTAATGAATCAATTAATTCACTCATCGACTCAGCTATAGTTCCAGTATCGGTTGTACCAAACTGCCAAAATTACTTCCTGAACAACTAGACCAAACATATTACCTGAAAATACTACCAGGGCCTTATTTTCTATGTTTAACACATGATGTTTGCCAAATGAGAAATTTCTACTATGCTATCTATTGGTTTATGAGTAGCTGAAATATTTTTTTTGTTCTTAGTTAACAGGTATCCACCACTTCTGTCAAGGTAGATTGCGCCATGTATGTGTTCAGATTTTTTAGGGCTCATCAAAAGAGGACAGCCTTAACAAGACATAAAGAAGGAAATCATGATTTTGTGTAAATCTGTAGAGTTGAACTTACATCCTCTACATCTACTCCAGTCTTTCTACATCTTTGCGAGTCACTCTCTGTTTACCAGAGAGATTCTTTGGTGTGTCTCGTATTTGCCATCCACAGCGCACTGCGGCGTCTGCAGCTTCGAGTTAGAGGCTTGAGATGCTTCCGCAACATCCCTAGACATCCGTTTTTCATGACGCAGCACCCGTCTCCAGCATGGAAAGTAACAGGACATGGTGTCCATCTGTGATATTTTAGGTCATGCCTGCAGAGGCAAAGTAAGACACAGAAATGCCTCTTGTCAATCAAAAAATCTAAATATTTGCCTGTGGTTTAAAAAAAAAAAGTGTTACATGCATGAGCATGGCTGCGACCCACGCACAGCCCTCATTTCGTGTGTTGATTTCTCCAACGTAGCTCCATCCCACTTTGTTGAACTCGGTGGGAGCAGAGCAGTGCTGCCTCTTCCAGGAATGGAGAGAAAAAGAGTGGTATCCTTTTTTTTTTTTTTACAATTTTCTTTAGCAGTGACTTGCCAATTAAACATTTTGTTTTTCCATTTAATGGTCAGAAGTGTAGTATTTGAGTGAGGAATGAATGAGTTCTGTAAACTGTTTTAAGGCTAAGCTCAAATACTCTACCTTGCTCATTGTGCCAATATGATACTGTAGTGAAAAGAAATGAATATGGTAAAAATACTGTTAGATCAAAGTCTTGCATGTACAGCACCACTGCATTGTAGTTATCTGTCACCACACTGCTGTAGCTGATCCACAGAGATAAGCCCTATCTACTCTTGCCAGCAGGATGTCACTCTGGACAGGAAATTCCCAGCACAAATCACCAGCAACAAATGGAACGTTTTCCGAGGCAGTTGATCTTTGTAATATCTCAGACTAGTAATCAGGCTAATGGACATTTAGCGAATGCTTTGGACATGTCAAAAATCGTTTCTAACAAAGGCATTTAACTTTGGTTTATTGCATTAGTGATACTTTTGTATTCACACACATTGCAGTTGAGGAAGATCCCAGTCAAAATGTTGTGTGTAACTGTCGACAGACCACAAGTGTTGCTTTGCTACGTAGATGTACGAGTCAGGCTCTTAACACAATGCAGGTGATTCCCTGTATTATTATATAACAGGGGTTTTCTTTGGCATTTTACTCCAGAGGCGATAATAACAGATGTATTTGCAGTGACATGTCAATTGGAAAGCCCACTTCCAAACCACCTTCTCACTGAATTATAATAATAAGTAGCGCATTATACTGCTATCAGATTATTGCTTTCTGATCTGAGGCAAGTGTATCATGTAGATAATTACAAATGTCTCCTTAATGTGCTGTGTAGGCTGCAATGATTGTGGCCTACTACAGTGACTCATACATTATGTGCTTCATATAGAGGTGCTGTTATTTAGTTGAAAACACTTTTCACATTGTGACAGATTGTGCAGTACCACCTCAGTCTAACACAGTACCAACTAGAAAAGTGCACTCAGTGCAGTGCAGCTCTGTGCTGCGCTTAAACATAACCTAACCTAAACCTGCGTCCAGGTACAGGGGGCACCGCCACAGGAAACACTATCTGGGGGACTTTGATACAACATTTATTCATCTTGCATCATGTGTAACTTAACACCTCAGATATATGATTAATCTGCAAAAGCTCTGGTTCAAAGCAAAACCAAACTTTTCTATGGATGTCAGTTTTTCAAGGACAACAAAGGCCGAAATGTAGCCCGAACAGACACTGTAAGGCCTGTTTTTAGCTGAGCCAAATGCCTTTTACTCTGTGATTTCAAGCCGAAGCAGTTGTGGCTCCTACCAGCCGGTTAAGATTTGTGAACAGGCATAAACGTGCACAAAAAATATTTGGCTGACACGACCAAATGCATGATCCCCTGCGGGCTCACGCCTGCCAGAGATAAAGATTACCAAAAATACTTTTGTTGTCATTAATCTATCTGTGAAGATTACTGAAGTATAAATAAATAGATAGTGTGTCATATATCTAAAGTCTCTAAGGCACCAAGGTCATCTGCAGACTCCATTGCTTTCACTCTGAGTGTTGAGATTACTGACTTGCCTTTTGCAGACTCCTTTGGGGATATTTCGACACGCACCACCTCCAAAAACTTCAAATTACCTTTTCATCTTACATTTGTTTGTGCTCAAGGCAGATATAGTTTCTTATAGAATGTCTTTTCTCCCATGCTGCAGGATATGAAAAGACAGAGGACACATCAGAAAAGACGTCCTTAGCAGACCAAGAGGATGCCCGACTGATACACCTCAATCAGCCGCAGTTCACCAAATTTTGCAGCAACCGAGTCAGGTAAGATGCACTAATGAACTGAATATGAATGGAGATATTTCTGTACTGTATGGAGAATTTCTAAATGGTTTCATTAAGAGTTGCAGCATGTGGTCATAACCAAAGTATTGTCTATTCATCACAATGTTACGTTTGGCAGTGTAGAAAAATGTAGCCCAACAAGGAAATGTTTGTGCAAGCTCCAGTCTGCATCTAGCAATACCATGTTTGGGTGTTTTTTTTTTCAGCATGATTGTCCATGAACTGTCACACGTCCATATGGTTTGCATATGATCTGCAGCCTATGTCGTAAAGTTTGTGTGGTCCATATTTATAGGTTCATTAGATCAAACTTGGGGGTACCACCCAAGCAGCGGTAACGCTAGAAGGTTGTAGATCTGTGGTGGCCTGTGTGTTTCCCCCTTCAAAGTAAAACTCACAGCTGCTTGTCGTCCTGACAATTGATACAGGGAAGAGACGTTCTTCCCTATATTAATGTCACTGAGCTCTTTGTTTGTAGACAAAATGTTGTCAACTCCAAGTTCAGCTACAATGGTCAATGGACAAACACAGTATTTTTCCTCACTAAGCGGAAGAAGTAACAAAGGCTATAGCAATCACACAATGTTAACCTCTATAAAGTCCCATCTGGCATTTCCTGCATACTTATGTAAGTAGAGGATGCCTTTCCCATGTCACTTAAAATTAGGTTTTATCCTAGCTGCTTTAAAAATTTACACTCAAAGTTGTATTCTGCCAAGGATTTCTCTTTTTGTTGGAACTGCTGCTATTTCTGACTTGGTAATGGCAACCCAGAGGCTGTCAGTGCCTTTCATGGTGACCTGCAGCATAACTTGCCACTTTGCCTTTTAACCCTACATTAACCTTAAGAGTCACAAGCAAAACAGTTGAATTAAAGTGTGCAGGGCCGTGTAGCTGCCACATAAATGTCAGCCTGAGGAGATGTTCCTGATAGCAAGCAATCTTGAAAATACAGAATGCATTTTAAGAGCCTTTTGAGCATATGTTGGAAATTTTGTATTGAAGGGAAAACATTTAAGATACTTTGTAAAGTCCGACCTGGCGCGAGTGTAAAGCAGTAAGTAAATAGCAGACTGAGCTACAATATACTTTAACATAAAAATCTTGTATTCATCCTTCCTATGCTGACTTTTGAATACATGCCCTGTTGTTAAATCAGTGTACAGAGCAGCGCTTTGGATGTGAGGAGCGACCCTGACAGCACCCTCAGCCATATGAAATATGATAACAACATGCAAGATTTGTGTCACCAGAGATGCCTTAGTCCAGATATACCAGACTGACCCTTATTATCCTGTTGTTCGTCTTGGAGTAGTGCGGTGCTTTTATCATTAAAGGTCAGGCTTATTGGGCCAGGCCGTCCTCTGTCAAGGAATATTACCGTTAGCGTTCTTGCTGCATGAGCAGCTTGAGATATGTATGTGCTTACACAGACACAGCTATAAACTGAACAGGAATGATAAATATAAAATGCAAGTGTGCTTACGATAATGCCATTTGTTAGGTCAGCCTTATATATTGACATGAGAAATTCCGGACGCAAGCAGCTTAGAAAATTACAGAATATTTTAGTTTGTTTCCTTACTTACTCAACTGTAAGAAAATGGATACTGATTCGCCTTATTTTTGTTGTTTTCTTAAGTTCCTTTTATAGTTAGCAAGAAGATATCACACTAGTCTTTTGAGTTTTACTCTTAGTTAATTATTAATTATCAACAGACCCAGAGAAGACTTTGCAATCAAGACGTGGCTTCATTAACCTGTTCAGAGTGCCAGATGGTTTACAGTTGAATTGTATCATAACAGAGAACTTTGGCCTTTGCTGTGAATGAGTGCCTCTGCATATTTTCAAAATAAAAGTTTTTATTTTATTTTTATGACCTAACCGTAGGTGGTCATTAAATCCTCACTGAAAAATCAAGGAAAATATATAATATTAGTTAGTTTGTCAGCTGAAGCTGATGGTGTGACCACACAGTGGTCTAAAATAAGGCAGATAAAATGATCAAGAATAATATTCAACTGATCTGAAGATGTGAGAGTGTAGCTGTCCACCTCCCAGTTAAATCAGATTCAGAGTTACTTGGCTCAGACATGACTGAACTAAAATCAGTACTGATACTTTTATTAATATATTCATAAAGAAAAGTGTGTAGAAAAGTTTGATTGCTTGCAGCTTAGTTTTCTCTTTCTCACGCAGTGAAGTGGATGCCAGCTTGCATGTCAGTGCCTTTTCAAGCTGCACTTGTTTCAGACCCACCACTTTTGGATCTGGCTGTAATGCATCCAAGTTGTCTCTTGTCAGATGATTTCAGAGGTTTAAGTGCTACTGCATTATTTTAACAGTGAAGTACGCAGCTTACAGGCGACTTGGCTTTTGTTGAGTTTTTCTTTGTCCATCAGGTTGTCTTAATTCCACATGTGCCCAAACATCCGTCTCAGTTGGGCTTTAGGCTGCTCTAAAGATCTAATTTGTTCAAGAGGATTGGCTGTTGTCTTAAAGTGACCTGTGGAGACACCCACGCTCAATGGGGAATCTAATCTTACAAGCAGACAGAAGGCCCTCACAGAGGTCTCTTGCTTTTACTTGCTCTCATTCTCCCTGTGCAGCGTCACCAGCAGCAGAACATGTCAGTGCTGTGTACACACCTGCCTCACAACAGACAGGCACCCTGTTCTCACTGTAATACATAAGGACTGTTTATTCAGCTGAACTGGTTGTTGGCATATCTGGCTCTAATGTAAAAATAATTCATCACAGGGATGTAAAAAACGTATCCTATGACAAACAGGAGTGGCTGTACAAACCATGTTACTGTTGACTTGTGTGGAACGACGGACAACTGAGACGCATACACACATGGACACAAACACACATTGACTACACATGAAATTAGAATAAAAATCCCTTAATTTGCTCCACTCACCTAACCACATGAACTACACGTTTCACTAAGCGATATTTATTCATCTTTCTCAACTCCCTGGCTCCCTGTGACTAAGTTTGAGCTTCCATCTTTTTAACCACATACCAATAATTAAACACTAAACCGTGCACATGACACACACCACTTAACACAAATCACAGTTAACTGGTGAGTCCCAGTAGTACTTGTATTGCATGCAAAGTAAAAAGCAGACACGGGTACATCTTGAAAGGAGGCCAAACATTCACCCGGATGGCTACTGGTCCAACCAGTTGGTCGACTTTAAGCAAATTCTTTGTACAGTTTTGTTTGCACTCAAAATACATGGAGCTACTATTGACAGACTATGTATTATCATCCTTTATGCCAAGTCATACATTATCTAACCACTGTGTGACCATGCATATAGAAATTCTATGTATGTTCTGATGCATTTAATCCACAAAGAAGATGAAAACAGCACTCAGATTCTGCAAATGAGCTGTCTGAACTGACTGTGATTGTATAAACTTCAGTGTCTAGCTGTCGGCCTTGGTTCATTTGATTATGTCTTTTGTGTGGTTGAATATATGTCGGTAACACCCGCCGGCCTTCAGCTGGCTGACACTGACCACCTACAGTAAGCACTGAACTGTGTAAAACAAGAGGGATACGACCCATTTGTTTTGTCACTTTCATCTATTTTATGAATTTCAATCTGAAAATGTTTGATGATGAGCTTATGCCATTTATTAGTAGGAGAGAAACTGTGGGTAGACTAATAACCTTGATGATTCAATATTTCCTGTTACTGTTAAAAGTTTGTTTACAATGAGCAAACTGTCTATAAGTAAAAACAGGCTTATATCATTTAATTATGATAGGCTGACAAATGCAAAAAGTCCCACTTTGAATGAAATATCTATATACTTGTTATTATTTATTTGGTCCAAAGCACTGATTATCCTCTAAAATAAATGGAAACCTTGGAAAAGCCTATATGTGCTGGTTTCAGTAACACACCAAATCAAATTTAGATGAATATTAAACTCAGCTGCAGCAATGAAACAGTGAAACAAACTACATAACATTGTTTTTTTCAACCTCACAGTTGAGCTAGAAATTAATAATGATAATAAGTAACACTCAGACTCATGAACAGGCAGCAGAGTTTCAAGCTTATTTACTGTGCTGGTCTTCATCTGGCAACAGCTGGTTAACATTTGTTTCTATTTGTGGCCACTGGCAGCCCATCAAGAGTCATGTCCCATGTGTGGGTCATGGCCCAGTCATTTAAACAACATAATCTGCTGTCATTACTGATCATGGACGTTTTACAAGTCATGGTACAGAACATCCTCATCACCTGTTGGCTCAACTCCAGGTTCGCTGTTCTCTTTTTGTGTGTTAACATGTGACGTCAGTGCCCTTCACCTGCGTAACTGTGGAGAAAATAAGAGAGAGTTGTGAGGTTCTAAAACCATTCAACCCATTTAAAACCACCTATAAATGTTTGGATCTCATGGGAAAAGTTTGGTGTTTCATGTGTTTTCAGGAGATGTGAGTGTTTAGAAAAGACGTGTCAATAAATGATGTGGTTAAAATGTCAAAGCTCTTTGCAGTGGTGGAAATATTGATAGATGGCGTTAAAAGTTCTTCTGATTAATGCTGCATGACTCTTATTGGGATATCTGTTGGTGAGAGAAGAAAATGTTTCCTCTCATATGGTCTTGATCCTCTGGGCAATGCCAAGAAATAAAATGCTGGATCCATAATCAACCATTAACCACAGTGTTAAATCAGCTCTTTATCACGTCCTCCACTGTGGCAGGGAAAAATAAAGTTTACAGAAGTAACTAGAGGATAGGACACAACTAAGCAATTAAAGCAACTTAACACCAACAGTATTTTATTTTGAAATCTGAATTTATTTGGTTCAAAGTTAAATTTCAGTATGCTTTCAAAATCAAGTGGCTTGCACACTGGTTATTGCTCTGCCAGTCGTATAAGAAGCAAGAAAGAGAATTTTTCTATCCACATTTGTGAATCTGAATTTTTTGAAAGTGCTCAACTTGAAATTATTTTCCACAAACCACATTTCAAACTAAAATATTTCTGTGCTATAAATCCAGTGGTTAAATGTTGCAATTCAAAATAAACATGCCCTGTCTCTGCTTCTATGTTGTTTTGCTGTGTTAGCAGTTCGGAAAATTCAAGTGTATTTTAACATGGCTCAGTAAATCTCTATCAAACTCTGTAATTTTTACAGGTGACCCAGAGATTATGATTTTTTTTCTTTACGTAGAAACTGAAATAACTACAGTAGTCTGGACCGTAGACTAGAAAGCCTTGTTGAATTAAACAAAGCTGGACGTTTCTTGACCCTTGTCTTGACAGGGCTCTTCATCAGGCTGCTCTGTGAGGCTGGTATTACATTGTACTGCTGTCAGAACAATGCCTTTCTCTTACTCACTTGCCTTCACTCTGTCCCTCTCACTCACCAAAGACAGCTCCACTGTGCCCGGCTGCCAGGATGACAGTGGATGTAAAACTCTTTTTATTTTTTTTTCAATAATTCAGCCCAGTGTTGGACCTTTTTTTCATAACTTTACACTGTACTGCTCCTGGACATGCTACAAGTGAAAAATTCTGAAAATGTTATCAAATGTGATTCAGTCTAACAGGAATAAAACTGTGATATCACTAATGTTAACCTCCATATGCTTAACCCCCTTTAGACGAGTTGGAGGCTACGCTCTCTGATATTCTGCTTGTATGTATGTGACGGCTTTTGTGTGCGCGTGAGTAAGCAAAGCATTGCCAGTGGCCGGGCATACATCATGGCATATATGCTCTCCCAAAGTGGCTGTTCCGACTGGCCCTTTAATGCAGCTGTAAATCAGACTGCTGGAGGTCTGGCTGTCAGGCATGTGAGGGCTCCGCCAGCCTCGATACACCACCATCACCACCACCATCCCCCGCCCCGGCCCAACCCCACTGCAGCAAAGGCAACATAGCTCACGTCTGCCAGGAGCTTTTTATGCCCTCTGCCAGCTCCCTTCGTCCGCCTAATTATTCTTTATGATCACTGAGTCCTCTGGTGTTCATCGGTCCCACACACAAACATAGACGCATCTGTCTCAACAGAAAGGGCTTTCTGAAATGGGTGAGATCAGAGAATTTTGAATACGCTTGAATTGCGAGGTGAGACTAAAATACTGTTGCTCAGGTTTTGTGAACTAACCATTTCATTCTCTTTCCTTTGTCTCCCTCTCTCTCTCTCTCTCTCTCTCGCTCCATCATCCATCCATGGCCTTGTTTGCTGCTGGACGCTCAGCACCGCCAAATATAATGTCCTCACCTTCCTTCCCCGGTTCCTCTACTCACAGTTCAGGAGGGCAGCCAATGCCTTCTTTCTCTTCATTGCACTCTTGCAGGTAAGATGTTGCTGCTTGATGTTTCCGTTACGTGTTTTTAAATGCAAAGATGACCAGCAAATGACCTCATTGATGTTAAATCCCTGCTCCTCTTAGCCTCACTTTTTGTGTGAGTGGACTTTTTTCCTTTACTGTTGCCATAACCTAGACACCATTTCCAAAGGTCATGTCTGTAATTTCATATACACACACACACACACACACACACACACACACACACACACACACACACACAGACACAGTACTTTATATAGCCTGATAATGAATAATACATGTAATACTATGTGTGCCTCCTTTAAAAGGAAACTAGATTTGCCTGCAGGCTCAACACTATACTGCATATTACATACCATGGAAATGCATGGGGTGCCATGGATGGATGTGTGTTTGGTCCTCCACTGTACCCCTACTACCACACTGCAGTAAAGGAACCGCATTGTGCTCTACATAGTGTGACATGAGATGTGGGCAACATGCTGAAAATGTCCAACTGATGTGGAGCCACAAGTAGAAGAGCAGGGGTGATGTGAAAATCTTTAGCATTAAATCAGAAATGAGCTTCTCCTTGGCAGAGGGTTTCAGTGTCCTGCTGATTATCGGCTTTGATTACTGCCAAATAACAGCCACGGGTCTTTGCAGTACGGTCACTGTTGTGATTGATAAATACTAGCAAAACAAAGACTTTCCAGCCCAGAGGAAGTTTGCAGCGGTTTGCCTGTATACTATAGGTCAACATAGATCCCGTTTGAGAACACTTGACTCAAAGAAAGCTCAAATCCATGTCTCAGGTGTTCACAGAAAAGGTTAAATAATGAGAGAAAGACGGACCGACAGACTACGCGACAGACTACGTGCCGACAGACTACGCGTCGTTAATGAGGGCTTTGAGGATGGAAAGGGCTCTATCCAGTGACCTTGAAGTAGCTGCTTTGAAAAGCAGCCAGTGTGAATCTTCATTACCTGCCCTGTCAATGTTGCGACCTTGAATAAAACATCTATGCAGATGAGGGAGACGAGAGATCTATTTCGTTCAAGTTGCCTTCGAGCTGTATAACAGTGACTGTCCCCTGTGGCCTTCGCTCGGCTTTAATTACGCTGGTATTTGACTGTTAATCTTGAAAAACTTAAAATAGCCACATAATTAAACATTCAGTGGTAAGGAGAGCATTATAAAAGTACAAAGAAAGTTGTTATTGTGGGATATGTACCTCCTTTACGTCTGGAGTTTGCATTTATTTTGGTGCTTCAGAGGTCTGGAAAAAGGTTATCAAAGGGCACGATTCTCAGTTTAAAACCATGTCAGACTTGCAAACGAGACCACACAAAATTTAGGGGCATTCGGTGGTTGGCCACTGTCAAAGGTGGCAGCAAATGTGGGTGGCAGAGTAGGAGGGTTTAGGCCTGGGGCTGGTTGGACTACAGCTTTGCGTTATTTGAACCGTGAAAGTACCTGTAAAATTCTGAAGTTGGCTTTTTGACATTAATATTTATTATTATTTGCTTAGATCTGACTTTAATTTACCCCTCATTGTGTCTCATTTAGCAAATCCCAGATGTGTCTCCCACTGGTCGCTGGACCACGCTGGTGCCGCTCCTCTTCATCCTGGTGGTGGCTGCTGTCA
This sequence comes from Pempheris klunzingeri, assembly GCF_042242105.1. Lineage (NCBI taxonomy): Eukaryota > Metazoa > Chordata > Actinopteri > Acropomatiformes > Pempheridae > Pempheris > Pempheris klunzingeri. The sequence continues at coordinate 19,452,624 of NC_092020.1, read as the reverse complement.
AGGAGTTTATTGAGGATCTGGTAAGACAAACCTCAGAAACCTCTGATTCTTCCTAGTATTTCTTTGACCCCATCAAATGACCTGTCTTTCAGTGAGAAACTTTGTTCTTTTTCATTGTGTTTTACCATCAAGACCTTTTATTTCTCAGTGTATTACAAAGTATTCTGAGATTAGTTTTCTGGCATAAAATGATGATGATGATAATGTTATTGTCTTAAAAGTGATATTACTTGAGAGCCATTATTTGGTGTAGAAAAACATGGTTGCTTCAGGAATCAATCACATAGTAGTATAAAGTATAAAAAGGAAATTAAAAACTTCAGGTCCAGTTTGTGTTTGATTGAAAGCATTCCCGCTATTTATTCCCATGCAGACAGCATATTGTCCATATGAAGTGTGTAGTGTGATAAAACGTGTTGTATACAATTTGTACATCATACCTTTAATGCTTGCAGCATCCATGCATTGCTTTTTTTCATATATGCCATTAATATAGAGCACAACCAAAAGAAGTTAACAATTCCTATGAAAAGAAGAATTGTCTGAGTAAATGAAATAGATAAGTAAGATTAAATTCTCTGAATATTTACAGTATTTTACTGGTAAAGTAGGTCAGCAGTTCTGTTAACTTGAAGAGACTGTCTCCTCATAGAGAGTGTGGGCTTTTGTTGTCTCATACTGTACAGTATGTCCTCTGAGTGCTGCACTGGATCAGAGAGGAAGCGGTGATGGTTATATGACCACAGCAGGATACTCCCCAACATATAGACACATCATCAGACAGAGACACACACACACACACACACACACACACACACACACACACACACACACTCATTTCAGAGGTCACAGCTGTGCCCACTGCACCCATGGTACTCATTCAGTCAATTAACCTAGATACTGAACGCTCATGCACAAAGGCAGTTAGTGCTAACAAAATAAAACAACTGTCTCCCCTCAAGCTAGTTTGAACTGTTAAACAGATGCTTGAAAAAAAGTTTATGCAATTTATTGAGTATGGAAGGTTGATTTCAGTGTTATTTTGTTTCGGTGAAACCTTTTTGTCGTATGAACTCTTGTTTGCCGGGAAGTGAAAGGCTTGGAAATATGTTTACTCTGTTCACAAGTAATCCACTTAAGTCCATCTGAACTAAGTGAGGGAATGTTGCATTCTACTGTATTGCAGTGACCCTGCAATGCGATCCCCTATGCAGGTCCCAGTAGACAGATACTATTAGCCTCTATCTCGTGCTGAAGGGACCAGCGCAGCACTTTTTCTCTCAGCCTGTTGTGAAAAACATGGGAACGGAGTAGTGATGACTCTGTCTTTATTGCTGAAGGTCACCTGCACGCACGTCTGTTCCCTGTGCTGCGCTGTCCCTCACAAGTTGACCTGACAGGGCAACATCGACCCCTAACTTCATGAATCATGCACTATGGACACACACTGTACAGCACGTAATTTACTTTGCTGCTGGCTGTCTTCGCTGCAGCAGACTCTGGCTGTTTGTCCTGAATAGTTCAACTACCCTTCAGCTTGAAATGTTACAAACGGAAATGTGATACTGTGAATCCCGGGCTGCTGAGTATTTCCCAATACTGTGTGGTGCACTTTCACACTGTAACACTGTTCGTAACTTAAAACTTTCTTAATCTGAAGTGAAAACGGCAGAGAACATTTTGTTATTGCCCCTGTGTGGTTAAACCTTCTTTGCTGCTGCTCCCTGTCTCATTAGGTTTATGTTGAAGCCATATTAGCAGGTTAATCAAGGTAACATTGCAGATGCTCTACCCTTTTATCTTTTGCTGCTTTCATTTTTTGCTCCTCAACGGCTGAAGTCTACAGAGGCCTGATACTGCAGTATTTACGCATAACCTCTGAATGCTGCTCGCCCTCCACTGCACTGTGATTACACACATAATCTAAATACAGTACATCTCCTTTTCTCCATGTCTGCTGGGACAGAAGGAGCAGGAGAGAGCAAGAGACAGGGGGAGAACCTGAGAGGGGCAGGAAGGCAGGAAAAGTTGTGGTGCAACTGAAACAAATACACTTTCACTCCTACTACAGGTCTATGAATAGAGGAGGGTCTGTAGAACCAGAGCAGATAGTGGATGAATGAAATTAGCTGACGGCTCTTGCGCAGGAGATGATAAATGAGCTTTGTAAAGGCCTCTACTAGTGAACTTTTTCACTGCATAGTGTAGCTGGTAAAAGGCTGAAGCCATGTGACACGACCAGCTTATTACTACAGCATGTTGCAGGGATATTAAGACAAATTTCATTCAACTGAAGTCTGAAAAAGAAGTCGGGGAGTGGCCGTATACTGTAGGCTTTGGTATGACTGGTAGCTGTAGAATTGGGCAGATGTTTCAGTGACTGTAAGGTATGATGCAGGTCATTGGAGACATTTTGCCATGTAGAGTGAATACCTCCCCTCCATTAGCAGCTGTGTATTGATGCAACCCTGTTCAGCTGCTCTGGTTTCTTAGTGAGCAGCCAGAAGACCTTTTTTCTCCTGGACAGTACAGTATAGTGTGCCAAATTACCCAAATTAGTCTTAAATTGAATTAGAATTAGACTAAATTAGAACAGATCTTCAGCGTAAACAGATTATTAGCAGGGATGTGATTGGATAGGTCCTCTCCTCAATAATTGAGCACAGCGCACGTTGCTTTTAGCAGCATCATTTGAAAACACAGTGATTATTTATATGAGACGGACTCAGCAACACATTATTACTCAGCGTGATGCTTGTTGACAAGCTGTCCCTTGGCATCAGCTGTTGAAGTCACAGTTGATTGCATGACTGTTCAGCAGACAAGAGAGGCATGAGGGGAAGTAATACTGCTGATTTAGACTTTGATGTACATACAGAACATCCAGGAAAGTTTGTTTAGTTTATATGTAGGTGCTGCTTTAATGTAAAATAAAGTATTTTCTGTTTTCAGTATCTAGAATTAGACATACAGTTTTCAATGCAGCATATGGTAGAAACACACAGCAAAAGGAGACGTTTAGCTGAACATCTATTCATTTATTATGGTATTTCCTGCCAGTGTCAAATTTACATTACATACGTTTACATTTCACATTACATACATACAAATTAACGAGTCATTGTTTTTCGCAATACATTATTCATGTTTGTTTGATATTTCATTTGTTGCAGATGCTGCAGCTTATATCAGAGTTACAGACTTTGTATCGGTGCTTTAATCCTACTAATTACTAGAACTAGATAATTATCTCCCCGCAAAGTCCATTTAGCAGCTGTTCTGAGGCTTTTGGTCGTGTTACATGATCTACATGGTCTGTTCGGAGAAACTAGCAAGAGCAGCTAGATTTTGAAAGTAAATAGAAAGTATCTCACCCCCTCCCCTCAGACCTTGTTTAGGCAAAAACAGCATTAGCTTACAATACAGTATACATTAACATACATTAACAGTACCTCTTGAAGAATTCTTTGGACGTGCACACTTTAACAGATGGGTGAAGTTAAACATCGACATTATCAAGAATAGTGGATTTCTTATTGGGGCCACCAGTGCAACTGCTGTCTGCTGTCATGGTGTTGTATCAGACAAAGGTGTTACTCAAATTCCGTACTGCATTACACGAGTCCATGCATCGTGAAGGTTGTGTAGTCCTTGTGAGAATGTTCACATACACTCTGCAGTCAGTGCAAAGGTATAATCTTTCTTTAGCTTGTAAGTGCAGACTTTGATAGGTCCATCTCTTCTCACTCACTGTAGTAAGTGATGCTATACTGTATCAGTCTCATCTCCATGATCCAGGATTATTATTTAGCCTTTTTCTGATCACTTTCTTTTCTCCCATGCTTGTGATACCTATCACGTTGATTTCTCACACAGGGACAGTGTCCTTCCAGGGCTCTAACTTTAACGTATTCTCTTATTTTGTTTGAATTGTTCCTTTTTTTAATTAACATTCTTCAGAGGAAACTGTGTGTGTGACTTTCATGGTGTTTTTTTTTCTTTCCTTACAGAAACGTCACAATGCTGACAGCGTTGTCAACAAAAAGGAATGTCAAGGTATTGAAAACCAATTCTTCACCAGGTTTTTGAATCGGAAATCCAAAGTGTTGGTTTTACTAAAGAACATACTACTGTAATTAGTATTCTGTATTTATTTATGTTGTCAATAAGCAAGTAGACCTGCTTTGTCACATTAATGCAGCCTTGTTCTGTGTTTTGTAATAACTTTCTCTCTGTCCCCTCTTCTTCTTTTCTCTGGCTTGTTTACTTCCTCTTTCGCTTGCTCTAACTTCCTCCCATTTCTCTAATGACTCAACATAGTACTGAGGAATGGTGCCTGGGAGATTGTGCACTGGGAGAAGGTATGTACCCACATTGTGCTGCTTCCCATTTTCGTAATCTAGCGCTGAAAGCCGAACATTCACTCTTTCGCTATCTATTGTGTTGTTGTGAATTGGAGAAAACGCACACGTACTGTTCACACACACACACACACACACACACACGCACATACACCCTCTGACCCCTCTAGTATCCAGCCACTAATTAATCCAACGTTTCCATGTGGATGGTCATTAGAGGGCGATGCTGCAGGACAAAGAGAAGCCTCCTCTCCTCCCTCATAATAGAACTATTTTATTATTGTGGCTGGAACAATTTGCCTAAAAGCAGAGGGTGTGGAGAAAAAACACACCATGCAGTGCAGAAGCGACACAGATTTGGGCTGTTTGATAATTGGTAACACTGCCTCATCCATTAGAAGGTGCATTAAGAATGTAGCAGGGCAAATCTAAGCTAAATCCTTCTCCCTGCTCTCTTTGTGGGATGTGTGACAAGAAATAATAGCTAAATTAAAAGCAGGAGATGCAGTATTGTTGTAAACGTGTCTCCATCTCAGCTCGTAGGTTGATAATTACATATTCTTGATATTACAACAGTATAACTGAAATATATTATGATGAATACAAATCAGACAAATGGAGCAACAGATAAATGGTTGCGTGTATCAGTTATCACAGAAGAAACTCTATTACATCACATATTTAAGGCACAATACATGAAACAACATACTAAAATAAAGCAGAATATGTGTAGTAGTGCATTATAGGTGCTGAATGGGGGTTTAGGAGGTATTAATGATTAGATTAAATGAAACTCTGCTAACTATTAAAAGACCATTTCTGCACCAGAGTGATTTGATGGCAGAGATAGAAACTTCCCCTTTCTGCAGGGAGAAAATCACTGCGTTTGTTGCTGGTATGTGAGTGTCTATTCCCTCCATACACACAGAAATCCTCTCTAAAAAGGCTAGCTTTAAATAATTGATCATTTTTACATCTTCATCATGCATATTGTAAAAGCAGCTTCTCTCCTAAATTCTCCAACTTTCTTTTCACAAGTAACTCTTTCAAGGCAACTAGAAGAAGGCCCCAATGATTACTTGTTTTCTCTTGATTATTATTATTATTGGTTCAAAATTGTTATGATTCATGCATTTTCTGTAATTCCATTTTTTCAGCCGTAATAGATATTTTTCATGCTGTACCTATTTCCTTGTGAGAAAGGGAAATATAATGGACTCTTTAAATATTTAATTATATAATCAATCAGAATTTTGATTGATGCTTTTTGTGTTATTGCTGCCATTGATCCAAATTAATTTCTAACTAGTGATCTTTTTTACTAAATTAAATTTGCACATAAGCCATACAATTAGTTCAGAATACAACAGACATTTTACAGCCAAGACAAGTTTGTTGTTGTGTGTATTCTTTCCCTGTTTAAGTATTTTACCATTTTTTATAATTGAAAATGTTGGTAATACAGTTTTTTCTCTCTGACGTTGCTGAATGACACTGTGTGGTTATGCAAAGTTCAGCAGTTATAGAAAGAAGACGCCAGCTGTTTCTTCTCATCACTATTTTTCTTTGTGCATTGCTTTAATGTATTTACCTTTTCTTACCAGCTGTGCATTTTTACTCCTGATAGAGCTTGTGTTTCCATTTGTGCTGTTTTTATAGGCAGTGCGCAGCAGTAACCAGTTTATTTTCACAGGTTGAGGTGGGCGATATTATTAGAGTAAATGGCAGTGATTTCGTTCCTGCGGATGCTGTCATTTTATCGTCCAGGTATAGGAGTCCACCCTGCTGTCAGACTGTGGAGAACTTCTCCCGTCTTTCCTCTTTTCTTTGTTTTGCTCTCTCTCAGCTCTCCCTAAAGAAGTGATGGTTAGATATTAGCAGATATGGTATTATCAAAATGGCTTACATTTTAAGTTTAGTTTGGTAATACATAACATTAAGAGTCCAGTAAAGGAATGTGATGCTCTGTATCTTGTTCTGACAACCATCATTTCTTTAGGTGGGACAGTGGTAATGTGTTTTTGGATTAGAATTGATCAATCATGTCAACATGAACCTACCTACCTCATTCCCCTTTTCAAAAAACCATTTGGACCTGCTATGGATCCATTCTGTATCCCTCTCTTAACATTTTTAACCTCAAATTGATCAGAAACCGTGTTTATATTTCTGTAAAAATGCTGACTGAAGAGTGTTTTCAAATCACTTCAACTGGCCTAATTTCAATCACAACTTCCCACATCACTACTTTGTTCTGAATATATTTTTATTTACCTGATACCTCTGGAGAATTTTTTCATTTTTTCTAAATGGTTTTGTGAAAAGGAGAACAGATGACCAATCACATCCTCTGATCATACAGGACTGATCATTGTGCTCTTCTCATCTCCCTGAAACTGAAACAGTTGTCTCTCTCCCTTTATGTGTTTGCTGTTTGTCTGTCTGTCTGGTTGTGTTTCGGTTTTCATTTTTATCCTCTCCATCCCTCCTTTTTTCCCTCATCTTCTCCTCTCCTGCCCCCCCTACACGAACAACTGCCACACGTTCTCTCTCTCGCCCCCTGCTGGTGTGCGCTTGTTAAAATCAGGTGGCTGTTGGGGAAGTAGTCAGAGCTGCAAATGGGGATCACCTCCCGGCTGACCTCGTCATACTCTCGTCCAGGTCAGGAAACCAGCAACATTACCAACCAAACAGCGGTGGGAGAGAAAGGGCCTGTGTGTACCAGCTGGGACGAGACATTGTAGCTCATCCCTCACTCCTGACACAAATGAGAACTATTTTATTTTCCACATTTGAGGAAGGAAGGGGCCTGTGATTAGTCTGGCAACAGCCAGACATTGGAGTGCCGTTTCCTTTTCCTCTCCTCTACTTTCCCTCTACATTGTGGTTTGGCAGCCATAATACTGGCTCTTTATGCAGTCGTTTTATTGTGTTGTATTTTGTTTCACAAAGTAGCATATGCACTGGACACTTTTCAATGTTTGGCTGAACCTTCTAACCCCAGTAAAAGTGAATGGAGGCACCTAGTATTACAGCACAGGAGCACATGCTCCATGTCACTTATTAATAATTTCCATATTCTTGCCCTTGCACGGCTTGTATGGCACCCTGAATGCAGCAGTTTAATTTCATGTGACACTTTGCATGCAGTCACGTTCCAAGATGTTAATCTGAAAAGCATCTTGGAATTGTAGTTTTGCAAGCTTTCCTCAACATGATACTGCCGTTTGATGGAGCTTAAGTGTAGTTCAGTGAGTCACAATCTGTTTTATGAATAGCATTAAGTTTGAGAACTCACTTCCTGGCCATTGCAGCAGACTTGTGCTCATTTCCATGAAACAAAGCTCTCATTTGATGACTAATAGCAGCAGATTCCAAACCATTCATTGATTTTGGTCGGGCTTCGGTGTCCAGATCTCTTTTTGATTTTCCCTTCCACCCTGTGTGTGTTTGGACCAGCCTTCTGTATGAATAAATCACTCTATTAAAAGAGTAGCTAACCAGGGACCCAGCTCACCTCAAGCACCGGCATGCTCTAACTCTCTGTCCCTGTGCCCAGAGTCTGTCAGAGGCCCATTTGTCTGCTCTGTTTGTTGTGCTCGGCATGCCTGCTTGGTCATGTCACCCCACTCTGGTGTTTTCTCTCTCTCCACTCTCTGTCCCTTTGCAGTGTGTTTTAGCTTTTCTTGACAGTTCAGCTCTGTGGTAGCAGCAAACAAAGATGTTATGTCTGTCATAATGATATTCACCACACATTAAGTAAAGTAAAAATGTAGCTTTGTGTTCCTGAGTGGCCTTTAGGCTGACATGCAGCATCTGTGTTTGCTGTGATCTAGTCTTATACAATTGTTCTGTTGTAGACCCTTTTTATTCAGATTTAGTTTAACTGTGTAATTGTAATTGATAATTTACGTTGAAAGTGATATGTTATTATTGGGAAATAATAAGTACCCATTTGTTAATTACTACACAATAATATATAAAATTCAAATAATTTAAATGTCCCATATTATGCAAATAATATGCTTAATATGCTTTTCAACATTAATATGTCTCCTGCTCCATCTTTCAGTAAATGCCTATTGTTTTTTTCCAACTCTTTTTACACGAAGATGTTGAAGGCGAGAGCAAAGCACGCAGATTTTTCTGTTCTTTGAAAACAGCGCGTGCAGACAGTGGTTGAAAATAACTGCTGCAGCCGTGTCCGGGATGAGAAAAAGAATGTGTTTATTGAACATTAAACCATGTAAACATATTCTAGTAGGACCTCCAAATGCAAAAATGAACTTAGCAATATATGGGACCTTTAAATTAATGAACAGCTAAAGTTGGATATACAGTAACGTATAATTCAATAGTAATTCACTGTTTTATTATAATGCTACTACAAGTGCCTGTATACTCTCCCTCCACAACAGTGAACCACAGGGCATGTGCTACATTGAAACATCTAACTTGGATGGAGAAACAAACCTTAAAATCAGACAGGTGATTGTCCGTCTTTATCTTTCCTATAAGTTACCATCCATATAATGAGAACTAAGAGGACTCTTGTGCAAGTTTGCAAAAAAAAAAAAATGATGAAAACTAAAAACATGCATTTAATGCTGCTGTAACGACATCAACAGGGTCTCCAAATGACTGCAGACATAAAGGACATTGACAGCCTGATGCGTCTCTCTGGGCGGATGGAGTGTGAGAGCCCAAACCGCCATCTGTATGAGTTTGTTGGGAACATCCGCCTGGATGGACACAGGTGGGCTCGGTTGCAGAGCTCCTCGCCTGCCTCTCTGCCCCTCCTACCAACTCAATAGCCCACTAGCCGGGAGCAGAGTCAGTGCTGGTGCACTATGAGGGTTTAGGGATTATTTGATGTTTCTGCTGACTAAATGAAAGCACCCACTTCTGTGATATTTAATTGAATATTGGTTTTGGAGGCGTTTCCATTGTAAGGAAATGCACTGTATTGTGAGATATACTTGGCTTTTGGTGGGTTTATGGTTTGCTTTAAGTACCATTTTTCACCTTGTTTAAGACCCAAACTGTAATTCTTACTATTAAAATCAAATGTATATGCATATTCTGAAATATCAGCTCATTCAACTTGTAGTTGGAAAATTCAGTTGATTAGAAATTGATTCCAGTTTCACTACTGGCTGTGTTTATCAATATTAGTGATGTAAACCAGAACAACTAGCGTTGTAATATTGGTGTTTGGTTATTGGCATATTTATCAATAAGTATGTTAAACCAGTGATTGTGTGTAAGGTCAATACCCACTGATTTAGGGTGATATTGGAAGGCTTGTAGTGACGTGACATAATGAAAGGCTTCTTCTTTATATTTAGTATCAAAATAAGATAATAGACTGTTTAATGTGTCAGCCATTACAACAACCAGAGACATCTTTAACATAAAGTAATTTAACCATCTTGTAAGAGACTTGTAAGAGAATGTACTCATGGCATTGATGTTTCTTACTACAGGACATTTCCACTGGGTCCAGACCAGATCTTACTGAGAGGAGCTCAGCTGAGGAACACTCAGTGGGTGCATGGTGTGGTGGTCTACACTGGACATGACACAAAGCTCATGCAGGTATATTTGGAGCAGTAGTATCTGCAGTTATAAAATTAAGTTGGCCTAAGAAAAAGCTCAGTCTGGTGCATTTTTTCACTTTGGTGTTGTTTAACCAACAAATAATATACAGTATTTAAAACATGTCGGACTGCATGTGCCCACATGCGTGCCATCAAACTTTATTATGCTTTTATATCAAATTTTAATCTTAATGCTCCTGAGCAAGGTTTTTACAATGGTTTAGTTACCCTTAACATGTTTCATCTCGTTGTTTTCTGAGCACAGAAAGAGAACATCTCCATCGGCCATACCTCTTCATTGTTTTTTTTACCACAACTGTCTTGTCATGTGTTACCCAGAATTCCACTCGGCCTCCTCTGAAGCTGTCCAACGTGGAGCGAATCACCAACTTTCAGATCCTTGTACTGTTCGGCTGCCTGCTGGCCATCTCTTTGGTCTGCTCCATTGGCCAAACCATCTGGAAGTACCAGTACGGCAATGATGCTTGGTACATGGATCTCAACTGTAAGAGTCCCAACAGCCCACGCTGCACCTCTTATTCCACATATTTTGTCTCACTTGTCCATATCAGCTTATTTCTTTGTCATTTTACGTTCCTAAATGCTGGTATGTGTTGTGTCGTTTTTATGTTGCCTCAGTTAAACTATGTTTCGCATTACAAGTGAAATATGTGGCAATGTGGGAATAAGTGAATTCCCTGTTAACTGAGAAAAGACAGCTGTGACATGCATAGATGTGTTGTGAATGAGTTTGAGTGAAAAAGAAATGGTTGAATATCACTGCGCTGCTGTACTTTTTTGTTCCTTTCTAATGTTCTGTTTGATTTTGTTGTTTTCTTTGTTGTCGTTTTTTTAACAGCTCCAGGTAACAACCATTTAAAAGCCTTGGCCATCCGTGAATGACCCTCCCTTACTAACCCCTTACTGAAGCTCTGCCTTTGCTAAGCAAATGAAGCCCCCTACCCTCGTCCCCTATATGGTTGCCCTACTTTGTATGGGCCCATGCCATGGACAAGCACATACCAGGGATCCAACAATAGGTTTTTCCCCTCCAGCTCTCTTATACCTTCGTCTAGTTATTTTCAGTGCCTGATGCAAACAGTGTCTCACTTTTCCTCCATTTTTTTGTGCCACGTTAAACGCTTTGCAGTTCCCAAGCTTCAGACCCTCATCTTATTTTTTTTTTCACCCCCAATTCTTTATGAGAAGTGAATAGCAGCATTTACTTTGACTGCCAGGGAAATGATGTTGTATTCAGGAAGCTTTTCATAGCAGGAGGCTTATACGTGTTTATTGCTCAAACACAACATGTGGTGCAACCCAAGGGGCAAGAGCTGACATTTTCTAAATGCCTCTGCTGCCTTCTTTTCTTGTGTGGATTTTTTTTTTTCAAAGGACAGGCAGAAAGGGGAGGGAGCGGGAGAGGTGAAAACCTATTTAGTTTTTACATGCATTCTCAAGCTATTATACAAAACGGCTCCATTTTAAGCCAGACAGACAGGCGTTAACACAGCACAAAAAAAATATGGGCTCAGTTTCTGTAGCAGTTGGTCTGTTGTGATGAAGCTCTGAACCTGGTATGCAAAGTGATTATCGTGACACTCTGGCCATTACTCTGTACCCTGATAGGCCTGTGTAGGAGAGGTTGTGCCCTGGTTAATTTAAGCCTGCACTACGACTTACACTGTCCCTCTTTCTAAGATGTTGTTTTGGCTTCTATTGAGTTTGTAAGGGTTTCCTCAGCGGCATTAAACCCACATCTAAAAGACCCGATATCACACTGATGAGGGAAGTGTAAGTCATAAAGCAGGTGTCCATCTTGAGACTGATTGTACTTCCATAAGGAGTTGTTGAGACTCTGTCCAGTGCATATCATCCAACCTGTGACAAAAGAGAGAGGTGGGGAGATTGTCAAATCTTAAGCATCCCTTTCAATTACATCACCATATATTCCCAAATTATTGTAATTTCACTCACTTACCAACATTGGGAGGTTAAACACAGTCAAGAACAGAGGAGTCCATGTTAGCCCAACATGTATCACACAGGCTCATATGTCACATTATGCAGTAAGTCACTTGACTTTGACCCGTTGCAGAATGCTGACACAGCTCACTGGCGGCATTAAGCCTATGCATTGTGACAACTTGACCTTATGCAGATAGAGAGTAAAAATGAGTGGTCATTTATTATGCATTCATGCCACCTGCTGCAGTTTACTAAGTTAGTGCTGTCAGTTTTTGCGGGTGGTTGTGCATTTTATCAATATATCATTTGAATATATGCTGACTGTTGCTGTGACTGCTGATGTCTTCACCGATAGCACAAGGAAGTTTATTTGTGTCGCTCCTGCTTTTAGAATAATGTCGAGGAGGCGTGGTCTTCTCATGCAGCACACGAAAAAAAATTTCGCTTGGAAACATGAAACCCCAACAATTAACAGCCCAACACCTGCAACAACTTTCTTTGAAGTAATTTTATCTTTACGTCTATATATCTTGCTTTTACCATACAGACACATGAATGTAAAAGAAGACATCAGGTGTACTTTTGCACTTGTGTGACTTGTGCATGTCCTGGTTTGCTATGGTTTGATTTTTTTTTTTTGTTTTATGACTCTCTATTGATCCAACAGTGTTACTCTCTCATCTGATAGCAGAAATCATGCATAACATTACATAACAAGCTGGCTACTAGAAATGAGTGAAATGAGGTGATGTAGTGATCATTATTAACCCCCAGACTTTTTCTCTGGCATGATCCACCCTCTCTTTTCCACTTCTTGTTGGTTGAGGATGTGCTATGGACTGAATTCTCCCTCCTTTGTCTTGAGAGCATCCAACACGTTTGTCTTCCTCCCCACTTCTGAAAAAGTACTCCCTCCTGTACGTGTTGTTGTACCAGTAGCAGTAGCTTCCATTCTGCCACTTCCTTTTGTGCCATCCAGTCTTTTGTTTTGCAATCATTGTCACTGTCATGGGGAAGCGCTCTCCCTCTCAACCGCAATGCTAAGATCAAGGCTTGGGTTGAGGAAGGTAACATTTGCACCTCCTGCAAGCTGAGGAAAGGTAAATCACATCCCTCCTGTTTTCATGTTTGGTGTCAGTGGGGTTACATGTTGATCATTGCCAGTTGTTTGAGGCTTTGGGGGGGGACTAGCATCATTTTGCATAGTGCTTTGTGGAATTCATTGCCTGGATCATGCTGGATGCCAAGGCTGCTGCTGTGACACTAATGACATTTGAGATACTTCAGTCCCTGTTCGCTACTTTGAATCACTGGGACAATAAATTGGACTGTTAATCGTATGAGTCGTAAGAGGATGAGGTTGGGTGGAAGAAATGGTTAATTCCAGCTAATGCACGACGTTAGCCCAAAACATTCCCTGGATTGGGCTAATGTTGACCATTGGCTGGAAGTAGCTTTGGGCATTTTCATTCAGCTAACTGACATTTATGAACCAACACTGATGATTCTCCTGTGTATCAATTCCCTCTGTCCAAAACTCGTCCCCTGATAGATGGCGGGGCGGCTAACTTTGGCCTCAACTTCCTCACCTTCATCATCCTGTTCAACAACCTGATCCCCATCAGCCTCCTGGTCACGCTGGAGGTCATCAAGTTCATCCAAGCTTTTTTCATCAACTGGGTGAGTTGAAGCTGCAGTCTGCAAACTAGAAACTAGAACTAAACTCTGATTTGAGATTGATGCGCTATTTCCTTGACAGGCAAGATTGTAAGGAAGAAAATTACTTTTACATTTATTTGTATGTTGAGTCTGTGCTTACATGCATTACAAAAGCATTGTATTTTTTCAGGCTGTGGTCACAAAATTTCAGTGAAGAAAGTAATATTTGCGATATAGTTAATCACTTTATACAAGTAAAGCAGTGACTGTTTTAACATAGTGTGTTTTACTGCAATTAAAACTGCTATAATCAATGTTTTTATATGAACAATGGATTGAATGACTATTTGTATGTGAAGGGAGTGAGGGGATGAACTCACAGAGAATTATTACCTGACTCTGCAGTTTCCTTTAAAATGTTGTAGCATCTTTTTTTTTATTGTATTATGGACAGCAGCTTTTCTGGTTTGATTTTCTCCCATCGCTCTCATCAACTTTGGCTCCAAACACAGCAAGCCTTAGGTTTAAAAACCCATTGTGCTGCTACCAGCCCAACACAAAACAGAAGACATGAAATCAGCAGCTAACGAGACTGATAGTTTCCTCAGAAGCTGGTAGAGACCAAAACAGAGTTAAAGCAGGGCAAGTATTGAACAGAATTTATGGCTGAATATTTTGCATCACGTATTCATCCATTGTAAAGCTGAACTACGTCTGAGTGACATGAAACATTTGCGTGAGCTCCGTATATCCTCAGCAACTAGGTCAACTCCACCAAATATCTCAGCTGAGGAATCGCACTGTTTCTTTTGCCTGAAGTTATTCAGAGCCCCGTTTTTCATTAAATTTTAAATGAAAATCCTAGCAAAGAATTTTTAGCAACATTTAGGGCAGTTCTCAGTTGGCCTCTCTTCCTGCAGCCCCAGTCGGTTCAGTGTTTTGGAAAATAAGACTGGGAAGGGACTGACTGAAGTGAAGTGTGTGTGTTTTTTTGTTTTTTCCCCCCCCGTTATTATTTTACATTTTTATGAAAACTCATATTATTACCAAAAATGTTCTCTTTCTGGTGAAGTTACATTTGAAGCTCTTTGATTTTAGGACACTGATATGCTCTATGAGCCCACAAACACACCTGCCATGGCTCGCACGTCCAATCTGAATGAGGAGTTAGGCCAGGTAAACAATGCAGTTCAAATCTCTTAATATCTCCTTTAGATTAAAATGTTTACCCATGAAGTTAAGTGTTACTCTGTCTTTCTCTACCCATACAGGTGAAATACATTTTCTCTGACAAGACGGGGACCCTGACCTGCAACGTGATGCAGTTCAAGAAGTGCACCATCGCTGGAGTGGCCTATGGGTACGTTCCATTTTCCTCTCCCTTTTTTATGTTTTCCTTGCTCCCCCCCTTTGCATCCTCGGCCGTTGCCTCCCCCATCACCATCATTAAATGCCGAGTGTGCATCACAGTACATCTGGCGTTCCTCTCTCCTCCCTCGCCTTCTCATTAGCAGCTGCATCAGTGCTCCTCTCGACATAAACTATAAATAAAAGGCGGACAGACATTTGCAAGCAAAGGCACATTCCTCTCTCCTTCTCAGGCTTTCGTCCGTCGTTTGTCATGTTGGAGGTGTTAGCAATATTTTCTCTGCAAGGTCCTGAGCTTGACGCAAGTTAGAAACAAGATTATTGATGGTGTACCACATCCTCATGTAAACATTCAGCCAAAATTCACACTCCACGTGAATGAACTTTTTTCCCTCAGCTCAGCATACTCTATTACATTCTAACATTTCATTAAATCACTCCTCGATGTTTTTTTTCCTCCTGAATATACTTTCATTTAATTTTAGTGCATAGATAATTAACCTCAATGGAAGCAAAACAAGCAGGAGAGGAGAGTAACTTACAGAACCAAAGCAAGTGCAGGCGTGACGGAACATGATTAATCCCATTAGGATTCAATTAGAAGCATGATTGATGAAGTGCAGGCTGAAGGACAAAAGAGTATTTTATCTGGAGTTCTCTGTACCAAAGCTCTCATTATGCTATGATTGCTAGCCCAGTGAGGACACCGACAACTTCCCATTATTGATCTCCGGGTCAAGAATATAAACTCACTTTAAGTAGCAATAATCTACATGTTGATGTTGTGATACCTCCAAGATCATTACTGAAATTTTTTTTGTAACATTGCTGTTTTGACATGTTTGGCTACAGACTGTCTTTCTTTTTTTTTTTTAAATTTAATTGGGTCAAGCATGCTGGTCATCAGGGACACTCCTCCCTGCACAGATTGAAGTGAGGCAGCAGTCTCTCTCTCCTTTATCCCAAGCAGAGATGTTTTCCTTTGATTCTCTGGAACGAGGACTTCCTCTTATGCAACTGATAAATATGGATGAGTGTTTCACATCAGGAGAGGAAGAAGGCAGGTTCTAATGAGACGCTTCTGTTTTTTATGATGCTATCATTTGGGCCGCTCTTCCTCCTTTTTTGGGTACCCAAAATAAGAGTAGGTACAGATCAATGTTCTGTATTTATAATCCATCGGACAGCAACAATGATATAACTGTAACACTAATTTAATCCACTGTAGTGCTATATTTAACTCTAGTTTACCAAGATCACTGTTCCTCCAGAGTATATAGAAACAAGTTTTTGGACATACAGTCACTATTAAAACACTTGATTATATAGTTTATCTCAGTATTTTTCAGAATGTGTTAGGAAATTGTCACAGAACATTAGTGTGTTTGTGGATATGTGTTGGGTGCTGACTTTTTTTTTTTTTGAGCTGTAGTCTAGATCTGAAGCGCTATCACATTAATACCAATCAGTGTAACGATAACCTAATTGAAGGGTTTTCTAAATGAATAAACTGTATATTTTTGGGAGAGGCTTTCATGGTATATATGTAACATATATTTAATGATATAAGCCCATTATTGTTGTATCTATACAGCAGTGAAAGAGCTTGGCAAGCTTGAATCATTGATATAAACACTGTGAGTTTGGTGACTGGTACGTCCTCCCCTTCCTTATCACAGATGTCTGATTTGACTGCATCCAGCTGTCTAATGTTGCTCATGAAATATGCATAAAAGTAGCTGTAAGGCAGATATTGTTTAACTTTAAATTCTCTGTAAGTAATATGTCTCTATTTAACATTCTTGAATGCTTTTTCAACACTTTTTAGTTTACTTTTTGTTCAAGGACAAGGATTTCAAAGTATCTCACTCTACTTCAGGGAGCATTAGTATATCCTTGTGCATAAAAGACATTATTTGAGTAAAAATGAAGATAAAAGATTCCAAATTTTAACACAATTGAATGAATGCACAGCACTTACTGTGTGGCATGACTCGTACACACAGAAAGCCCTGCTGATTCTGCCGCCTGCGTGTGTTCCTCACCACAAATTAAGTGCCGCTGTAATTAATAAAGCCAACCCCAAGGGTGTAGACATTAATTAATTCCACTGGATTGGAGTCCAAATCTCAAGGAGAGACACTGTTTAGGTTTGAAAGGCTCCCACAATCCTCCCTAAATGTTATTAGTGTGGAGAAGAGTGAAAGCATATTTTTTAGATGTACTCAAGTGACAAAACTCAAAAAAATATGGTGATTTGTCATTGTCAAGTGTACCCCAGTAGATATGTCTAATACTATTAGCAGATGGATTGAACCACAATGCTGCTTTACTGGAGGTACAAGAGTGAACAGGCTCACAGCATGAATCAAACAGAGTTCAAGTCAAACAGAGAGTCTTAATGTTCAGTGGAGCACATCGTCTGGTTGGCTCCACTCTTTACACTTAACAAAACCCTGCACTGCAGTCAGTCTGCCAGAGCAGAGATGTCAGAATAATTTGGTGCCTTGTTTTGGAGCGGTGTGCTCTCTGACCATGTTTAGTTTCAAACATTGTTGTTTTCATCGCTACATTCATTTGCTGGCTATGAAAATACACACAGGATACTCTCATACACATTGCAGCCGTAGTTCCTGCTGTTGCCTGATGAGGAAAGGGAGAGGAAGACATCTCACTTTGAGAAAATTATTCTTATATATTTCCCCAGCTTGCTACTGGCTTTTGTTATTACGATGTATTTTGTCACATCTGAATTGTTGAAATTTCACCTAAAACCTTATACTATTCAATCACTTTACAGTTTACAAATTTATTTGGTATTTTTTGTAGGTTCATAATGGCCTAAACATTTTGTGAACATTATATTTTCTTGTCCGGCTTACGATGCATCTGCTGAACAATTCAGTTTAGCTAAAAAAAGACTGACTTTTGAAAGCATGAGCTGGACTATTTCTTTAAGGTTTTTGCACGACTGAATAAACAAGCTATAATATTGAGATACAGTGTGTTAATGAGTGAGCTGTAAGGGTGCTGGTAGATTTATGTGCAGGCTAGCTGTTTGCACCACTATCCAGTCTTCACCCTAAGCTAAGCTAACCAGCTGCTGGTTGTAGCTTTATATTTAGAATATAGAAATTAGAGCAGTAGCAAGTATAAACGATTAGAGGGCCTTCTATAATCACTGCAACCTCAAACTAACCCCAACACCTCAGCTGCAGTCCTTCCCGGCATCTGGCCTGTCATACTCTAACACCTGCCAACCCATAAACAAACCCATCTTTAATCCAGTCCTGGCGTACATTCAGTACATTCACACATAATGTCAACAGTCGACTTTGTCAACAAGCTAATTTCTTTTCCAACAGTCACGTCCCTGAGGCTGAGGAGGGTAGTTTTGGAGAGGACGACTGGTAAGATGTCTGGCGTGAAATGGTTGTTTTTTCGCCCTTCGCTTCTGTGATGTATTAGTGCTGCCTTGCCTTGTGGAAATCGTGACTTTGAACACAAACCCTCAATGTATGTTTGCTGTTTTTATTTGTTTTTTTGTGAGTTCAGTACTTCTGGGACGTGTTGTACGTGACTGTGGCTCTTGATTCACTGTGTATATCTGTTATTGTGATAGAAAAGCCTTAAACAAAAATTCCATCATATGCTGCAAGTATTATATTAGACTATTATTGAATTAAAAGTGGTTAGGTGTTGGGGCTTCCTAGCTGACAATGGGCATTCAGCAGGTTTAATAGATCAGGTCTTCTAGCATTTACGGTCTGTTGTGTTGAGGCTGAAGTTGTGCAGCACATTCTCCTTTTCCCTATTTAACATTGAACCTTGGAGACACTCCCACTTCTCTCTCTCACTCACACACACACACACACACACACACACACAGTCCTACTTCTTGGATCCATCTGCTACTGTGTTGAGGTCTGCAGAAACAGCATGGGTGTGTCTCATCTATTTTGCATGGGGGATTGGGGCCTGTTTGTTAATGCCCATTATGCCAAAATGTTGAATCTTGCTGCTTTAAAGGAAGTCGCCAGCTTCCATTACAGCATGTCTCTTTTTGCTGCTTTCTTCTCTCACTGTAACAACTGAGTGAGGTGTTTTATTAGTATTTGTGCACAAAATTGGTTAAAGATAAAGGAACAGGTGGAAAAATAATGTGTGTTTTGTAGACTGTGGAGACAAAATACCAAAACCAGTTCTGAATCCTTCTAAATCTTATGGTTCTCCTTTGAATGGAGGTTCATTTAGATCAAAGCTTATCCCAGTCCAGTGTCAAACGCTATGAAAGTTTACTGACATCTTGTCACAGGCCAGTTATAAATG
This sequence comes from Pempheris klunzingeri, assembly GCF_042242105.1. Classification (NCBI taxonomy): domain Eukaryota; kingdom Metazoa; phylum Chordata; class Actinopteri; order Acropomatiformes; family Pempheridae; genus Pempheris; species Pempheris klunzingeri. The sequence goes on along the minus strand of NC_092020.1, from coordinate 19,433,339 downwards.
TAATATTGCCTCCTCCTCCTCCTAACTGTGGGGAACAGGACGGCAATGCCGTGTCACAGGTTTGATCTGAAACCAGTCCCTGGCCATTGACTGTGAACAGCTAGCACCCTTGTTCCCATAGCGACAGGACCTCTGTGTGCTGGCAGATAATCAATAACTGACTCCACACCCTCCACACCCAGCATCGTGCCTCAGAAATTTCATCAAGACAATCGACGTGGTGAACTGCGCTACTGCTGCAGCAGAGAAAAGCTTAGGGCTTCTTTCGCTGTGCAGGGGTTAGAAACAGTAATAATGACTTCATAAATTCTGTAATCTGTGATACTGTAATAAGTGTATTGTACTATTTTCAGTCAGAATTTCTATATGTTTTTATTTCACAGATAAAAGGAAATTATTGCATGGATGTAACCTGCTGTAATTAAAGCAAGAAAACATATTTTTCAGCATGTAATACCAAACTTCAAGCTTTAGTTCAAACAGCTGCCCTCCTTAGTACTGTATGTGTTTATGGATGTATGGTGAGTGTTTAGAAATGCAGACTGTTTTCCAATTTCTTCCAGATATATGTTAATAAAGCCTTTAAGTGTGATAAATTTCCCAAACCTCCAGCTCATCTACGTAGCTGTAACACGATATCGACTCCAGCCCTGCTCTTTAATTGCCTCACTGTGTTTTTCCTATATTTCTTTCCTCCCAAACCTCAATGCACTACACGGGAGTATTACTGGCCGGCTGGCTGTTTGGCTCTCAGGGATCCGAACAGTGTATCCTATGGGATTAGAAAGACTTATGGTCGCTAATGGCAGCCTCAGTAACATTTCTATCAAGCCCCAGTGCCATGGACAAAGCTGCTGTCTACTTGATCTATAGGACTCTATTCATCACAGAATCATGAATCGATTCCTGCTGGACAGCCAGTAAGCGGCTGGTAGCTACATACAAAATCTGCCCTAAACCTCTGTAAGAGGGATAATAAACATTCCCTCTTTATGTCAATGCAAAGGTCTTCTTTGCAAGTCCATCTAGTTCAGTCTGGCTTTCTCTGTATCATTTTCTTTTGCTATATTCCTAATGGACTGCAAGATATTGAATTATTTTGCATCTTGCCAGTGACAAGAAGCGTTTCTGGTCCAAGTATGAGAGACTAATTGTATTTCCAGTTATTTATTAGGGTTTGGCTTTGATTAGTGTATGAGTAATAAAGTCTTTGCTGCCAGAAATTCAGCCTGCTTGCTGTGGCCCTGTAAGCAGTTCCTCTTGCATTGTTTAATTTCTAAGGCAAAGGGGAACACCATTTATTATTTATGGAAATGAGTGTAATATATGAAGGGGAAAATGAATAAATGAATGAGTGTGGATCCTTTGCGCAATGTGAAATGATAATGTCCCATTTCAGGACAACGCTTTCTCAAAGGATGATGTGCTTCTGCCAGCATGGACAGAATCCCAAACAGTCTGAGCTGTACATCACATTGCTGAAGCCCAGTGGACCTGCATTTGCATTCTGCCTGCATTGTGGTTTAGACTTTTCTCAACACATGTCAATACTGTTGGCACACAGCGCTGGCTGTGTCGAGACCAGTTTGAGAGTTTGAGTTTTATGGTGCCATTCTCAACACACATCGGTTTTAGCTAAAGCTGAAATGATTAGTCGATTGACGGATTAGGTGGTCAACAGAAAATTAATTGGCAACAATTTTCCGTTGTTTTTCAAGTATAAATGCTAAACATTCACTGGTTCCAACCTCTCAGATGTTAAAATTGAATCCTTCTTTTAATCCTATACGGTAGTAAACTGAATGTGCTTAAATTGTTGTGTTGGTCAGATAAAACAAACAACTTGAATACGTCACATATGCCTTCGAGAAAGTAATCGTCAGACTAATCGACAGTGATTATAATCGTTAGTTGCATCCCTAGTTTTACCTTTAGGCTCTGGCAAGAACACAGTGTGCCAGGCTGCACAGTGGTAGATAATTCATTGAAGAGCATCTGTTTTAAGTGTGGTGGGAATTCATAGCATATTCTAAGCAGGCTTCAAGAAGCTTCCTTTTCACTGTTGGTTCACTTTCAACCGCTAGTAGAAAATTGTACCTTTATTTAAGGTCCTCCTGTTGTCATATGCTTTGTTGTTGTCAGAATATGGTCTGATCATGATGCAATTGAATTAAGTCCTTTACTAGCCTAGTAAGCAGCAACATGTTCAGTAGTGCTATCAAGTATTCTAGTGTGTTCTGTTGTTTTGACATCTCCGTCTCTTCTTTCCAGTCACAGCACACACTCATCAGACGAGGCGGGATTTAATGACCCAAGCTTACTGGAAAACCTCCAAAGTAATCACGTAAGTAATGCCAGGGTTCCCTGCCACCCGCCTGTAGAGACGGCTTCTGTTTAGGACAAAATTACAAAGGATTTTGGACCTAATTGTGTGTGGTTGGATAATGTCTTCTTGCCAGTGGTGAAAAGGCTGTGATGGGCCATGGCATCCATCATGTTTTATGGTCATTTTGTCTGGATCCAGACGTCACGTCTTGACAGACAAATTGACTTAATTCTCTTTAATATCAGTTTGATTAAAATCCTGCTGAAGGGTGGATTACTGTTTTTTTTTGGGTTTTTTTTACAGGGCATTATAAACACAGGCAGGCAAACAACCTAATTAGCTTATTCTGTCAGTATGAGGACATGCTTATTTGGTTTTCCACTGTGGGGAACTGTACTGCTGATTACATTAGTGTGAACATGAAGGCTGCTCATACATTACACAAGAAAATCAAATATATCTCTAAATACTCGGATATGCATTTGGGATCTATCACAGGGCTTTAGAGGGAGCAGTGTGTGCCACCTGTAGTAATGAAATGGGTGAAAATAGTGATTGATTGGCTGTTTGAGTCACTCGGCTGCGGAACAGCACGAGGGAGGCAGAATGTCACATCTAATTACGTACAGTGGCACCGCCCAAGGAAAGTAGTAATCCCACTGTGATGTTTGCTTTGTTATGACAGCACAATCTCTGCACACATTGAGTTTGTCTGGGATCTGCTTTAGCTTCATATTGATAGCCCCGTGCCCACTGCTAATTATAGTGCATAACAAACCGCTGTTTAGAAACTACAGTCTCTTTAAATCTCTAATAGTGATTTTGTTTATGTTCATTCTACTGTGTTATAGTTGCACTAATGATAATAACGCACTTCAGGGAGACTTAATTTTTACTCCTCGTGTCTTTGCTTTCAAGACATGTCCTCTCATATTATATGACAAGACTGCTGTCATGATGCTGTCACATATTTTGAAAGTTATGAAATTTAATTGACATCAGCTTTAAATTAATATTTTGGGCATTACACTTGTTTGTTTTCGTCCCGAGTGTTAAATAAGAAGGTCGGTATCACGCTCATGTCTATATGGTAAATATGAAGCTAGCAACAGAGGTGAAAACAGGGGGACACAGCCAGGTCCAAAGGTGACAAAATAGACCCTCTAGTGCCTCTAAAGCGAACTAATTAACACACGTTGTCTTATTTGTATAATCCAACAAATTTAAAAAAGAGAATCTGTGAGGGATCATTTTCAAACAATTTCTTGGTCTAAGACAGTCACCTCCTGGGGGCTCCACTGGCTGCCTGACAATCTTACAGTGATGACACGGTAGCGTCGCCAGGCTCGTCGCCCCCCCCCCCCCCCCCCCCCCCCATTTCCAGTCTTTGCGCTAAGCCAAGGTTACGGGTTGTATCTTCATAGTTATTCATGTTTACTGAACTCTGAGCACGAGAGCCCAAAATGTTGAAATATTCCTTTAAATCTACAAGCGAGACATTAAACTTGATACACGTCTCTCACTTGAATGACACACAGATGTGAAATGAAAGGATATTTTTCATTTAACGCCTTGTGTTTTCACAGTTCAAGCACTTTATCTGCACGGCCGACAGGATGCGTCTTACTAAAACATAACTAACCCTTATCATTAACAACATTTTTGCGTCGCTGCGGGCTATTTGTAGGAGTAATGTTGATACAGTATTTAGGGGGATGTCAGACTAGAGGAGAGGGGAATTAACAGTACTGACAAAAATAAACATCCCCTCTGGTGCTTATCATGTTCTCTTGAGTCACTGGACATGTTGCCCGCCTGCAGAGTTTCAGCAGCCTTCGTGGGTGTTTTCTTTCTCGCTCGCACGCTCGTCCGTGGCTCTCTGCTTCATTTTCTCTTGACCCTTCAACTTTTTCCACACTGGCCATGTCTGAAGTGATGAGCATCCGTCACTGTTGCCGTGACACAGATTACCCAGGAGTCAGTGGGGGTGATAGCTGGCAGCACAGTATTAGCTGTCACATCTAATTGTGCCATGCGCTCCCTCATTAGGTTACTACCACCCTGGATAGTAAACACACACGTTTGCACTTCTATGCTTGTGAGGACCTTCACTGATATAGTGCCTTCCTTATTCCATTACCTTAACCTGAAAGAAATAGGAAAAACATGTACTTGTATTTTTGCTGAGAGTAATATGAGACCACCAGTGTCACTCTTATATCTGTCCTACCAGCACCTCTTACGCTCTCTAATTAACACATAATATCTTATTTGTGAAAACCTTTAAAAATACCTTCATAAAAACCAAAGTGTATTCACAAAACGTTGTGGTTTTACAGGAATTACGGGCTAGAATCTCTTAATTCAAACCTTAACTCTAACCAAGTTTAAATGTGCTGCTAGCCCTTCGAAGAGGTCCTCTGGCTCCTCACAAAGATAGAAATATGAGTCTACACACACACACACACACACACACACACACACACTGTCATGTCCTTCAGAGGGTACCTGTCAACCCAGACCGGATTAGCATGCTGCTGGGAGGCAGAGGGGCTCTCACAGCCACCTGGACTGTAATAGACTCTGTGTACTTTCATTTACAAGAGGCCCTTTGATTTGCTCTCCCCCCTTCATTCATTTACTCCTTTGTTCCCTATTTGAGATCTCTCATCAGAGTTGCCATGGTCAACAAATTTGATAATGCTGTGTGTGTGTGTGAGTGTGTACTGCTTTTTGCTTGAGAGGAGAGGAGAAGCAGATGTTTTTGTGTAATAAGCTGTCCACACTGCATAACGTGGCATATATTTGTTACATCCTCTGTAGATCCTCTGTGCTATCATAGGTAACATGGTAATGTTGGTGAGCTGGTAATGCCATCTTACTCTGCTATTGATTTCATGTGTAACAACCATTAGCAGATTACTGTTTGCTGTATGATTCAGGCCTGACATGGCCCTGGAGGTAGCTCATATCTCTGCCCCACTGACTAGAAGCTGGTGGTCCTGCAGCCTCAGACAGGAGCCTCAGCAGATGCCTGTCCGAGTCCACCCCTTGGCTAGTTAGTCATACGTTTCCCCTCATTAATGGAAAATGCCCTCAGTATATAGGTTAGGCCTTTTTTCATTAGCTCAAGCAAGTTTGTATTGCATGCACATCCATGAGTAAAAGCTTGTGAGTTGGATCCTACTGGCTTGTTACCAGCAGTCATTTGTCTGACTGGTGAAGACTGGTGCGACAACAATATGTAGAGTGAGCGGTTATTTTTTCTTCTTTCACTGAAATTCACTCCAGTAATTAAAAAAAAAAAGTGAATTATCAAGACATTGATTAGTGGTCCGAGGCCTAATCAGTGTTATTTGAATTTACACATCTAAAATGTTATTAGTTGGGATGAAAACCACACCAAACTACCGAATGTGCCTCCCAAGTCTGATGGACGCCACTAATTAGGTGGCATGTGTAATGGTCAGCTAGCTTTAGATTTCAAGCATGTGTGGTCTGATTCACTGAAACACTAAATGGAGGTGGTTTGTAAAACAAGTTAAATGGTATTTAACATTTTTTCAAAACAATTCTTTATGTTTGATTTGTAGCCTATTGGCTGTATTGTAAAGGTTTAACTTTACACACAGAGGTAGCAAACCTCATACATCTGGTGCCATAAAAACATTTAAACAATGACTTACCTTCCAGCTGAACTTACAGCACATACATTTATGAGTCAAGCAGCGGACTCTATTGCTCATTGCTGTCTCTCTCCCTACAGTATCATCAAGGGCTTATTTTGTTTCTGTTTTGTTGTGACATGTTTTATTAAAGAGAATTTAAAGTCAAAGTGCCCTTTCTGCTTCCTGTAGCCTACAGCTGCTGTCATCCTGGAGTTCATGACCATGATGGCCATCTGTCACACTGCAGTCCCTGAGCGCACGGATGGAAAAATTGCCTACCAAGCTGCATCTCCAGGTAGATCACACCTTCACCAATACAGCTAGTGGAATACAGATTCTGAATTTACAGTGTGCTGGGCTGGTATTACCCACTGAGGTAATGTGTATGATGCATGTGTGCTCATTATAATTTGGCAATGTTATCATAAATCATGACTTGTTTAATGTCCACAAGCTGAAGAGAGAAAAACTAAACAAATAAAATCAGGTTTACAAACAGATCGTCCTTCTTGATTCTTAATTTGTTTATTATCAAGACTAAACATTTTGGATATATAGTAGCAATAATTAGATTTACATTTTTAATTTCAAAATTCATCAACATAAAGGGTTTATAAGTTCCAAACTTACTCATTGAAGTTTGGCATACTGCACATTTTCCACATGTGAGTTTTCACAACCTGTGACAACTTTAAGACAGGAAAGTGAAAAAGAAAGGAAATTATTTATTCTGCAATTTGAACCATTATCAGACATCAGTCTTCCATCTAGAATGCCTTTATTAATGAAGTCCAGATAAATTCATTATTTCAATAATACCCAAGGTTATTGTTCAGATATTTAGTGCAACAATCAAGTTAGGACCCCCAACCTCTGCTAATCGATGGACATGATCACTCTTACTTAGTGTTCATCCTTGTATTAAGAAAAAAATAGCAAGAAAGCCCTTTTGTTTATACAGGGTTACATTGGAAAGGTCTAGAAATTGCAAATCTTAAATTGCTAGTGATGCAGCTCTGCAGCTGTGAGTTATGCTGGCTGGACCTTGTTCCAGGAGCCTTCCATCAATGATGCTGTGTCCGTTGGTTGAGATATTTAATTTTACATTTAGTGACCTCTGTGTGTTAGCAAATGGACCACATTGCTACAGCCAGGGGTAGCAGTATTTCATAAAGACATTTATATAATCATCAGTGGAGGAGAGAGCCAGAAATTATATTAGAGAATAAAATATCCTGTTTACCGAATGCATGGTGTTTGCCACTTTCTTTGAGCCTCAGTTTGATCCCTCAGTCTCGCTCATCCGCAGGAGTGCTGAGACACACCTACCAGTCAAGAAAACATGCCCTTAAATGTCACCCATCTTAACTCCACAAAATCACTGCCATTACAAGATGTGAAATTCACTGCTGAAACTCTAAAAATGGGGTGCCTTTGTGTTTTACAAAAATGGTTGCAGCTTAATGCATTTGCATATTGGCTCCACCACTTCGACACAGCGGTTGCCCCTAGCAGCACTATGTAAATTTCCTGAAAATAACGAACAATCCTAATGAACTCTGAAAATGTCACAGTGCTTAAAGCCACCAATGTGTGATCCAAATGTAAACAAAGAGGTAGCTCTCATGGGAAGAATTAAAAACAGAATTTAAGGCCTCTATTATTGCCAAATTGATTGACCCTAACAACTGCAACTAAATGAGAGATATTACTGTTTCCTGTAGTGATGGTAAGCACAGAGGCAAAACAGTCTTACATCAGTTCTGTAGAGAAACAATAAATGCTTTTCCATCTCTAAAAGAGAGAAAACTTACTTATTGGGCTTTTAATGATGCATATTGATTGGCTAAATGGGGTTGTATAACAACTGTTCAAAGCAATGCTGCTGCTTTTCATCTTACATTTTGCTTTGATAGGGTTTTTTTTTTTTTTTCGCCTGATTGCTTAGAACAATCATGGTGTTATGGAGCTTTGGGGTTTGAGGCAGAACGAGGATTGGCTGCAAAGAGAAGGGTAGTTAAGTGAACTGTAAAAAACACGCAGAAAGCTTTTTCTCTCCCTGCAGCATCCCCATGCAAGCTATAGCATCAGCTACCTGGTCTACATTGGAGAAAATGAGTCAAGATGAACTAGTTTTATGCACCAAATACGAACATGGTTCTTATCATAAATGTCAGTGTCTGTGTGCTTGTGCTGGTTTATCTGTAACATTTTGGGTTTTTGTTTGCTTTTAAGATGAAGGAGCTCTGGTGAGAGCAGCACGAAACCTTGGCTTTGTGTTTTCTGGTAGAACCCCAGACAGCGTCATTGTGGAAATGGTAAGTTGGACAAGACAAGTTTAATGAAAGGCATGAATGCTATTATACTGATGGATGGATCTACTTAATCTATTATATGAGTGGCATGATCCTCTAGTATAACCTCAAACAAGAAAAAGACTATCAAACTATGAAACTGTGTGATTTATGTGTGATGATAATGACAAGGGTATTGCCTAAATCCAAGTAAAGAGATGTAATATACTTAGGGTTTTTTTCTATCATTAATGAATGGAACAAATTCTGTTTCTTCATCAGTTCATAAACTATGGAATATCTCACTGTTTCCCATTTAGCTGCAGACATATAACACTAATGTGATTATGTGCTGAGGAGAGAGAAAACATTCTTATGTCCCATGCTTAGCAAAAGCCCATGACTTTTACCCTACAGTAGAACAAGGTTGACCTTATTTATGGTTATTTATTGCAAGAATAGTTCAACATCTTGGAAAATATGCGTATTTGGTAACATAACATGTTAATTAGTAAAGCTTTGGAGGTGCAGGCAGATTTTGTTTCCTTTGGACAGAGCCAAGCTGGGTTTTCCCCAGTTGCCAGTCCTTATGCTAACCAAAAACTAACCAACTGCCAACGCCATCTACATATTTATTGTAACGTGTTACATGAGAAAGGCAAAAATCTTATCATCTAATTCATCTCAAGAAAGTGGATAAGCAGATTTTCCTACAATGTCGAACTAGTCCTTGATTGCACACATTGCACATCCCAGTAATTTTTTTTTCCCATGAAGCTGCAGTTTCTGTACAATCTGTTGCATATCTCTAGGTAATAACTTCTGTAATTAATTCACTGTTTTTTTCCATTTTGGTCAGATGTTCCAAAACAGACCTTGAGCTACAACTAATATGCATAATAAAAGAGAACACAGTCTCTTGTATCACGTGGGCTTCAGTAATAGGAAATGACAAACATCACATTGGTTATGATTATGTCCTGAGCTGATGCAGTCTGTCCTCTCCAAATCTCAGGTCACCCACCCTGTTGTTCGCTTAATTGGCTAACCTGATGATTGCACTCAAAGACGCTGAGGCAGAAAGGCCAGAACCATTTTCAATTTTGTTTTTCTTCCACTAAGAACGTCTTGTCTCCAAGACGTTTGTCCAATTTCTTAACCTTTATTAGGCCTTCTAAAGCTCTCGGCGTATATTTAATCACTCTGTGTTGTACCTTGCGGTCTCTACAATTAAGGAAGTTAATTGAATTTTACCTTGTTATTCTCCCTCCATCAGCTCAGCACAGGCTACTGATAAACACATTTAAAGTGCAATTAAGACTGGTTGGAGTAAGGTGGCAGGGTTGGCTTGTGCTGCTTAAGATAAGTTGTCTCAAGAGACGACTGAGGTTGAGAGGTGTCCTTTTTGGAGTGTGTTAACTTGTCTTTTTCTCTGGATGTAGCTCGGATCAGAGGAGAAGTACGAACTACTTCATGTGCTGGAGTTTACAAGGTAAACTACCTTGATAACTGCATTATTATTTTCTCAAGTTGACATTTGTACATTGATGCACGCTGTAATTTGTTGTTCACTGAGGCCACAAGTGTATTTGTTGTATGAATCTCCGAGTTGTATATCAGAGTTCATCATCTTCCTTTTGCCCCAATGATTTGTACTAATTAATTCTGGGACCTAGGTGTGATATCTTGTTACCCACCTCCTTGATTTCTAATTTCAGCTGACATATGCTAGCGCTAACAGTACTTGATGATTTGCTGTAGCAACTGTAACACCTTGTAATGTGATGTCTCTCAGTTGCTTTCTCTCCTGATCCCACCTTCTTCTCTCTCTTGTCGTTTTCTCCCACAGCACGAGGAAGAGGATGTCAGTCATCATGCGCACCCCATCTGGGAAGATCCGCCTCTACTGCAAAGGAGCTGTGAGTGTCTGTCTCTCTCCATGGCAACGCGTGACAGCCCATCACCATCATCACCTCACACACACACACACATACATAGACACACACAGTGATGAGCGCCTTCCTCCCTTTATTGCCTCTCGCTCTTGTCTTTTCAATGAGCAGCAGCATAAAGCGAGACCACCATACTTCACACAAGGGAATTTGCAAAATAAAGGCCGGGTGTAACACTATACAAACATTATTTTCATATGAAGGAGCTCAGCTACAGGCAGCTATTGGACTAACCTCATTCCACATTTGCATATAGCATATTTAAATATTTTTTTTGCCCAGTTTTAATTGTTTGGGAACAATTTGTTGGATATTCTTCCATGAGTATCCAATTGAGTAGTTTGAAGGGGTTGCTATGTGCATAGTTAGCATTATCAGGAATATTCACAGTGAGGGTTATAATTTAGTATTGTTTTTTATTGTAAGTAGGTTAAAAGGATTTATTATTATTATTATTAGTCATATATTAATTAATTCCTCTGTAACTGCTTTTTAAACACAGTAGTGTTTCAATACAAAAAGCCAATAAATTATAGAGTAGACAGAGAGAGAGCAGCAGAAAGGGCAGACTCTAGCATGAGAACACCCACTTGCCCTGTAGCCCAGGTCCAGGATTTCTTTCCCCTCTGGGTGTCAATAACCAATGTGTGTTTGTTTCCTTTCAGGACACAGTGATCTATGACCGTCTGGCAGACAGCTCTCGGTACAAAGAGATCACGTTGAAGCACCTGGAACAGTTTGCCACAGAGGGTGAGTGGATGAACATCGCCCCCTGTCTGCCAAAAGTAAAACATCTTTTAGGATCACTCTTATGTATGTGCTCCCATCATTTCTCTCTGGTTATTATCACCACTTGATCATCATTTGCAGCAGAAGAAGTTGTTTTTTTCCCCATAGAACTCATCATCATTTATGATTATTTGATGAATAGTAGATCCTATTATGACAATGCTGAAGTTGTAATAATCTTAAGGCAGTGGAGCTGCATCAGACTCTTCTTTTTGTTCTGTGTTCCTACTGCCCCCTTGTGAGACATAAGCAAAATGATGTCATTGGGTATATCTGATGTAAGCTAAATATAGCATTCAGGACAGACTGTGAAGATCTTCAGTCACTGTAATTTGGAGAGGCCTGAATAAAATATAACTTCCTCTGTCTTTCTGACACCAAGAATGATCATTTAATAACTATTGGTACGTATTTGATCTTTCTTAAATATTATTAGCATTGAACAGAGAATGTATAAGTCTTAATTCCATTCAGATATTTGGACTCCCAATAGATTTCTGTTCACATGGAATACATAAGCATTTAATAATTGTATGCACTACACTGACATTATGTGCATGTTACTTAGATCCATGTCAAATAATGTCATACTTTGAATTTAACCTGCTTTGCAGCTAATTATGATATAATATATACGATATAAGACGTTCTATTGTCATCCTGTTTTCTTTTTCTCCGAATTACCATCTGTTATCTCTGCTCAGATGTTAATATGGAAACTCTGAAATGGTTTAAAATGCCACGTCATTGAAAATGTATATATCCAACTTAGGAAATATGGACAAAGGAGTTCAGGTCACATGTACCAACACATACCGTAATAACTCAGTATAGCACATGGTAGTTACCTTGCAACCATGCTACATGACAACTTCCCACCTAGTTCTTTCAAAAGCTTGATAAATAATTTGATGATTTAAGTTGCCGCTTCATTCACCCATGAGTGAGGGTTCAACAACAGTTACACTGCGCAGATCTATCTGAATGACACACTTACCATCGACTACAGAGTTCAATCTACTCAACAAATCAAGGCTTTTAAACAAAACAATGGTAAGACATACTGACATTTGACCTGCTTTTCTTCTCCCAGGGCTGCGCACTCTATGCTTTGCGGTGACAGACATCAGTGAGTCGTCCTATCAGCAGTGGCTGGAGATCCACCACAGAGCCTGCACCTCCCTACAGAACAGAGCCCTAAAACTGGAGGAGAGCTACGAACTGATAGAGAAGGTTTGTTAAGTGAAAAAAGTGTTTGTGTGGCATCATTTCCAGATGTCATAACTATCTGTTATGTTCCCTGATGTGGCCATTTTACCCGCTAGTTCTGACATCAGTGAGTTTTACAATTGAGAGGCAGTTTTTCTCTATCTGGTTACATTCTGCATTCACTTAATGTCCAAGGTGTCACAGAAAAACATTTCTGATAGGCTTCTGTGCTTTTGCAGAAAATTCAGACTGGGCATAACTCAAGTCCCCCTGTGTAACTAATGGGGGCACTGTAATCACACCTGGAAATGTGAAAAATTTCCAAATTGTGTCTTTGTGTCAGAGAGTCCAAAGGTTTGACCAGCAGGTTGAACTGATTTCCTGTGAGTTGGGTGAATGTGGATGCACCCGTCAAACACGGGAAGCCAGAGTCGTAAATCAACCACTTGGCATGTTCCTCATGGCTGCTCTTGGTTGCCCAAAACAAATGGAGGCAATCAATCATGAAATAAACATAAAGGTTCTCAGAGAGGAAAATGTAATGTGCATTGCTTAATGGGCAGAGTGTGGTAGTGATGCTGCCAGGGTTTGGGGCTCATTGCTCCTCAGGGCCACCCATTCTTAGGATTACCACACAGAAACGCCACATGGGGGCACAGCGGAGTCGCAGTGAAATTTAAAAGATGGAGACCTTCTAACAGTGTGTGAAATCATTGATCTGTAGTTACTCCTTCACATCAACTCTCAAACAAAATGCTCCAATTTGATTCCTTATGGTCTAAGAAAATGTTAAAATGTGATAAACTGCACATCATTCAGTCTTGATATGAACTAGTTCATAATGAACTATTCCTTCATTACCTTGTTACTATGTTTCAGAGTACACACATGTAATGATAACTGGTCCAGTCTCAAGGAAACATCATCAACTTAACTGATTTTAGCTTAAATTGATTATCTCTGCACTGCATGCAGTTTTAGCCAGCTACCAGAAACTTGCATGTATTTTCCCAGAAAGACCATCAGGAGGCCAGTGTTAAATGCAGCAGATAGAAACTTCCATTCTTGTGGTCTCCTACATTGCAGCCTCAGTTTGCAAAGCTATAACTTCTCATTTTACACGTTAGGAGCAGACAGGGAAAGTCCTGACTCACCACAGCGACTGTTGAATTTAGAGGTGCAGTAGCCACTAGCCACCAGTCACTGCGACACTGACACAGGAAATGCAGTCCCTTAAATTATGGTTAATCCAGACAGACAGAATCAGAATCTACCAGCATTTGGCTACTTACTGGTGTTATGACCTTACCTTGATTTGAGGGGTTAATCCTGATCTTGTATTGTAATCCTCAAAGAGTGCCTTTAACAACAGCCCCAGGAACTATAGTACATTTCATATTATAAAGGCAAATGAGGACTCATCAAATATAGTCATGTCCGGTTTTCCATGCTCTGTGCTTCCAAATGATTAGAGGAGACGGAGCTACAGATGTATGGGCAGCAGGGTTCAGGTCACAACTTAAAGAGCTTCCCCTGCCTTTCCTCTGCTGCTGGCTCCTGTCTCCACTCTACCCCTGGGTCTTGTCAAGTCCTTGGCCCCGTGATGGCCCCATATGAGGCCACAACCAGCCCCCAAGAACCACCAAGTTTCCTGGGAAAAACACCAGCAGTATTTTGTGTGCTTGTGTGGGAGAAATGGTGTCTGCAGATGTACACACACATACACACAGGCACTCTAACATATCCAAAACCCCTTAAGCCCGTGGTGGCTTTTCTGGGTGATAAACAAGAGCAGCTGATGAGGGGAAAAACACGACTGCGTGAGTGACACAATCCTAGCTTGCAACACATGATGTTTTAAAGACCGTCCTTTGTTGTGATTGCCACTTGCTGACTTTTTTAAAAGATTTTTTTTTCTTCTTTTCTTCAATGTCTTTTCCTTATTTTGGATGTAGAACCTGCAGCTGCTTGGGGCCACAGCGATAGAGGACAAGCTCCAAGATAAGGTGCCAGAGACCATTGAGACGCTGATGAAGGCCGACATCAAGATCTGGATCCTGACCGGGGACAAACAGGAAACAGCCATTAATATTGGTAAGGGGATAGTAAATTTGCTCTTTGAAATTCCTGTTTTCCTTGGATGCTGCTCTGTTGTATTTTCACTGTTAGTTGTAACACCAGCAATTGTACAACCAGTAGAGGGAAATTTGCTTTAATAGCCTTCCTCCCATATGCAGGTCAAAAGTTAAAGTCGGCATGCCCTGGAGGTAGTTGGTATTCAATGTGTTGCTGATCTGGAGGCTTGAATCTGCATCCTCCTCTTAAAGTGCAGCCTCTTTACACAAGAAAAAATGTATTGAAGCTTGATACAAGCTCAGTGCTGCTGCAGTTGTCCAAGTAGACAGATGTTTGAAATGCAGCTGGACTCAGGGTACCGGGGGGCCAACAGATGGGCCTCCATATGATCACGCAGTGGACTTGATAATAAAATCCTTAGAATTTAAAGGGATAATCCAGGGATCTAGTATTGCACTTCCACAAAGTTGGGAGACTCACGTGAGACTTGAGGCCATACTCCCTTCAGAGCCACGGAGGACATTATTCAAACTGTTCACAGGCTGAATTATACTCATGACCAGTTAATTGAATCCTGTGTCTACAATTGGTGTATTGCCTCTTTTAATATAAAATCATTTAGATTAAAGCCCATTTTCACCCACACACTCCCAATAATATTTGTGCATCATAGCCCTGCATGTACGCTTGGTCCCAAACCAAACGGAAAGTCACTGGTGAACCCAATGTGTGTTGTGATAAATTGTACGCCAGCCTCTCACAGGTACTCCAGTCAGTCCTGAGATCATTCTTCACCCAGCAAGACAAACTACTGACAAGCTGAATGCCTCTCTGTCACACATACCCAGCAAAAGCGTCTATCGCAGAATGCTAGATGATGTATGTGCACACTGCGCTGACATGAAATAAATAACATTCATATGTACACAAGGAGGCAGCTCTCACGCATCTGGCTCCCCCAGAGGTCTTGCAGATATTATCAGAAAAGTGAATGACTAATTCTGGTCCACCAGTTCCATTTCACTTTTCTTAATGGACCCTGGTATTGCAGCTCTTAGATGTGGCTAAATACTACAAATGAATCAACCTTGAACACAGCCAACATTTAAACACAGAGTCCAGAAAAATAGATATGAAAAGCACCTCCGTTTGTGGCTGTACCTACCACTGTGGCCTTACTGAATCAGCCCTTTGTGCCCGCCGTGCCCAGATGTGAGGGAGCTACACAGAAGCACATGCTCACTGGAAGTATTTTTACAGGTCCGCCATTTGACTAAGCCGCTCTGTAAAATCCCCGCTCAGTATTGACTTTGTTCTTTACTGTTTTCCTCACTGAAAGACGATCGGCATTGCCAGAATTAATGGTGCACCTTTTGCCACATTGGACTGGTGAATTTCCCATCACATTTAGATTTTTCTACATTTCGAGGTGGCCTGAACCACCCAACTGCTGCTCTTGGCACAGATTTAGCACAGTGTTAATGCAGTTGAGTCTTCTTTTCTTATTTTCAGAAATTTATAATGTAAAAGCGCGGCAGATCCGTTTGATCTGAAACTGTAAAGACTGTCATTGTCTCAGTTTTTCCCTCATCCTGAACTATCATGACATGATGTACAGTAAATACTCTGACACTGTGTGTCTGGCTACCCCAGGAAAGAGCAATGTTTGCTCTGGGACACGCTCCCAGTGCTGTGAGCTGTTTGTTGAAGAGAGCTAAACGTACGTAATGCTTAGGACAAGTCAGAGCCAGAATTCAATGAAAGGAAAGTGCCTGATGTTCAGTGTGCTGGGCAACACAGCTCACTTTACTGAAGGTATCACGATACCACATAAACAGCACTGTGTTTTGGCAATTTTGGCCAGAAGGTGCATCATCCCCTTAAGCAGAGAGACATGAGAGTAAACACAGCCCCTTATACGAGTCCCCATGACACCTCCCTTCCAATCAACCTCGCCTTGTCAAGCCCATTAATTTCAAGTCCCCATTCTGTCGTTTCCAAATCATAACTCCAGTATGTGGTCTCCATCTGTAGTTAAACATTGTATCTTTACAGCAATTGTGGCTCCTTTTGCAACTTGTGAGATTACTGTGACTTGAGTGTCCCTGTTACACATTCCTCAAGTCCTGTGGGAGCAGTGTTTAGTTCCGCCTGAGATGGAGAAAGGCCAGGAATTCAACTTTCTCTGGTGAAATAAAAAAGGGAAGTTTGGCCGCAGTCAAATGAGCTTAAGGTAAACACATTAAGCGGAAGGGCTGTGGCAGGAATTGACATGGGGGAAGGGAGTAGAGACAGTGTTGAGTTGGGGGGACATTTTCCTCACATTGGCAAATTTTTGGACGTTTGCACCTTTGCACTTAAGAAAACAATCTGCCAGAGCCAGACCCCAACCCTGTTTGGTTTTGACTCTGGAGGCGAAACCCCTTTCATTTCCTCATGCAAGGCCCCCTCTGTGTACACCGTGTGTGCACTATTGTGTGTTGACTGTGGCTGCATGTTTTTGTGTGTTTGTGTATAATCTTATCTCAGTTTCACTCACAGAAAATGCCACCCATGTTTTCACAAAACCTGGGCTTTGTGGTAACCCCCTTAAAGAAACTAAAACCTTTTTCCAGACAGAAGCAAAGTGTTGTAGCCCACAAATATTCGTGTGGTCATGCCACAGATGGCAGCCTTTTCATACAGCAACTGAAGGCTTGAGTCTTGGTTCGTGAAACATTTCTGTTTTCCTCAACGGGAGGCTCCCTCTCCCACCTTGCTGGTGACCCTGAGCATCTGTCCCAGCCAAGAGCTGAGGGGAACGCTCCCCAGAGAGCCATGTTGGGTAACTCAGAGTTGTAACTGCCTATTAAAACAGGAAACTGACAAACCCTTGTAAACCAAACTCATTAGTCATGTCCCGTGACGCTGGCTCTGAGCTGTAACATTTTAACATTTTTCATGGTGTTCCATGATTACTGCACATTCTAGCATCTCTTGTGTGTTTGATTTTGTTTCTTCTTTTTTATTTTATTCTGTGTGCGTACTTGTGTGTTTACACCCAAAGCACATAACTTGTCAAGCTAAAGGGTTAAGTAAACTACAGGTTGATTAAATAGTTGAGTAGTAATTTATTTCATTTAACATATTTCCTGCCCTCGTACTGTACTTGCTTACTTTCCTTTTTAAAACATTTCTATAAAACACATTATTTCGTCTTCTGTTTTTCTGCAGGACATTCCTGCAAACTACTGACCAAGAACATGGGCATGCTCGTGATCAATGAAGACACTCTTGATGTGAGTATTTAGCATTTTGTTTTCCTATAAATAATTAGATTTCCTTGCATACAGACGCAAATAACTCACCAAATCACAAAGTGCTCCGTTGTTTCACAAAATGTTTTACTTTGGCTTTTGACTCGAGCCAGTTATTCAGTTTATTCCTAATTTCCTAATTTCATTACAACTTTTCATTGCTATCAGTGCAACTTCCAGCATTTTCAATGTAGCACCCATGATATTTACTATAGTACTATATTAGTTTGAGATATCCACTTGGGAAATTCTATCCACTTTATGTGTATGCAACTTAAAGCAATTCCTCAGAAATATTTCCAAATACCTATTACTGGTCTTGAGGGTAAAAATTTGACATCATGAGGACGTCCTTGAGTATAGTAATCCCCTAATCCCATCACCCAATTCCTGTGGAAAAAAAACTGAAAGGCTGAGGCCAGGGATCCTTCCACACACACACACACACACACACACACACACACACACACACACACACACACACACAGCCACCACACATCCCAAATCTGCCTTTAACATCTTTAAGACACCCAGCAGAGAAGTCTGTTGACCCCCCCGGCAGGAGCGCCTTGTCTGTTGTTTTTGAGAATGAAAAGGGCAAGTCCCTGCACCTCCAGCAGGAGAAGGCTAAGCAGAGGAGCTGCAGATGGAGGAGAAACTCGACTGGTTTTAGTTTGTCGGACAAGAAGGGGGGAACGGGGAAAAGAAGCTGATGAAGGAGGGGAAAGCAGCGGGGGGGTGTTTTGGGGTGATGACGGACGGCCTTCACTCTGTCAGCCAGTCGTTAAGCGTGATAAATGAAGCTGAGTTAGAAATTTGGGGTCGGTGCATTCATAAAGCACACAAACCGGCGCTTTGAAATGTCAACTCCGATTCTCCTGTGGTTGAGCAGATGCTTACATAAGGCAGTTTGTTAAAACGCGAAGGGAGAAACCTCTCCACCAAGACTGAGGAGGCACAGTGAACAGAGGGCCAGGCACCAGGGCTGGTACCTCTGAGTGCTCTTATGCTGCGATGGAGAGTAATTGGAGCATGTCTTACTTCTTTGCTGAGTTTAGAAATGGTTATCAAAGAGGGGACAAAGTTTTAGACGTTCCCTGCGCCAAATCTTACTTGAACTGAAAGTCCCAAAGTGAGATGTGGTCTCCCAAGGTAGGATTAGGTCATTTTGAACAGCTTCGTCTTCCAGTCAGCGTGTTTGGACATAATTATTGAACATTAGTGGATTAATCTTCCTAAAGTACTGTCATAGATGGATCCAAAAGGTAATTTGCCTGTGGTTTAATTATCAAAAATGGTGTAATAAATACAGACACATGATACAGATGTCAGTCAGAAAAGTAATGGAAAAGTATGTCCACCTACTTTTAACAAAGGTGGAAGGTCCCCTCCAAGTCTAAGATAGATAATGACATTACATCTATACAAATGTCCAGATTCCACATCATGAGCGTCACGTCCTCTTGGCTATATCACTCAAGGACTGTATCAACAATGGAGCTCAGTCTTTATGGGAAGCTCTCAAGGATTTCTGAATGGACGCCACATACCCATTCCAAAACCAAACACTAGCTAGTCACATAGGCTAAACTGGTCATTATAGCCATAACAAAGAGGCTTTAGGAGGAGACATGTAGCATTAGTGCTAAAATTCCTCAGTGGAAATTAGGGGGGAAATGGCCGCTCTACTTGAGGAAATGGTAAACTTTGCTTATCACAGTATATGATGAATCGATTGTGCCCCAAACAGAGTGAATTCTTTCTCATACAGATGGTATACTGGAATATACAAAGCAAACACACACACACACACACGCACTCACACTGAGATGTCATCTAAAATCACTCTGTTAACCGAGATGGAGAGGCTTACGTTTTTGGCACTGTGTGTGAATATAGATATCACACCCTATGCCTATTCTAACCTGTGCTTCTCTCTCCCACACACACACACACACACACGCTCACCATCTCGTGCTGTTTTACAGACCCCATCAGGGATGGTTTAGTCCTGGCAGCTGCTTTCTGCTTGTATCCTCTAGCTCAGTTTCTCTCCTCTGTTAATCCATCATCTCTTTCTCTGCGTGTCTCTCACTCTCCGTCTCTCGCTTTGTGAAACGTAAAGCCCCTTTCTCCAAATATTTCCTTTAAGCTGGGGTTTCAGAGTTTTGTTATGCCAAGCCAACGTTGCCTGGTCCCCCTGGTGCAATCTGACTGCTTTGACATATCTGACCTCGACACCAGGCCGGACCCCTCCTTCCCTCAGCACTACTAATGGCCGCCATTTTTCAATGATTACAGCTGTTTGAGCATCTGCTTGGCACATTAAGTTTGATGCATTGCATCGTATCATTGCTTTGTATCTGCCCATTTTAGTCTGTCTCTCCCTGTTTTTTGTAAGGTCATTTAACCATTTACACCTGTGCACTTACCAAATACCACCACACCACCATTAAGGATATTATTTTATTGTCAGAAGTGCTTCTATTATATGCCAATACTTTTGAAGCAAGGTAATTTAATTTTTAATTTCTAATTTAATTTCTGCACCTTTTCTGTCTCCTCTGTTGCTGTAACAAGTGAATTTCCCTGGTGTGGGATAAATAAAGTCTCTCTTATCTTATCTTATTAGTACATCTGCCAGACCCTCAGAAAGTGGTTACATACAGAAATTGGTTTTATGTCTTAATGGCTTCCCCATCTGTAGGGAAGATGATTAAATGATGAATACAATGATGATCTCACCACTCCATCCATCCATCCAGACCACATGCTGCTCTACCAGGACAGTAAAACCTCTTGTCAGTCTCATATTTATGGCTTTTCATCATCACTCATCATCATAGCTCTATGTACTGTATAAGCAAACACGATCCATTCTCGGAAGTCGTCATTGTTATCACCTCATAAGCCAGTGTAATAAGCAAGGGAAACATAATAAATATCTGAAATATCAAGAGCAGCTGCTCTGTAGCAGTTTAGGATTAGCAAGGAGAGTGGACAGATCTGTCTCATCTATTAAACACTAATGTGCGCCAGAGACAAGATGGACAGTTAAGTGTCTAAAATATCTGAGATTAATTAATCGTATTTGTGTGAGGAAAAAATATCTTCTGAATGTGTGTTCCTTTAGAGTTGCACTACATACATGTTTACAAAGACATACATCAGCGTTTTTGTATGTCCCACTACGATAGATGAAGTATAACTCTTAAAGTAGATTACAGCAGGGGGGGAATGTATGAATCATTTCAAATGTCCATGCGTGCCAGGCCATGGGGTAACAGCCCTCATGTGCAATCTTTTTTTTCCATGTAGACGTGGCTTAGAAACTTCTTAACCCAGAAACTCCTTTTGGGCTGAGGCTGAAGAATCCATAGAAAAGTAGAAAGGGCAAAAGAAGAAAAAAATATGTAATGATAAAAATGTGAAGTAATATTTGCAATTATTTTTGTAATAAACCATTGAAATGTTGCTAATGAAGCACAGGATATATGTGTTCTTTTGATATTTTCTTATACTCTGTCACTGTCACAAGACATCTCAGTTTACTCTATAAACATTATTAATCTGTTATCTATAGATGTTTATGAGCACTTAATTCATTTTTCCAGGATAACAGATGGTATTATTATTGTAATTGTATAATATTTTCGCACCTGTTAACTAATTGACGAATGCTTTTAGAATAAAAGGATTTTTTTTTAAAAAACATCTTAAATGGCTTTACTGACTTCTAAATGAATTAATCATAATCAGCTTGCACAGTAGATTCTTTGAAACTGATCCACCAGGGCCAAAATAGCTAACATTATCTAACAACAGTGCATATCTCCCCTAACCACTATAAAACTGCAGGCTTGAAATTATAATGACTAATTACGCTAATTAAACTAACATTCATGACGTGTTTTCCATCACACAGAGAACAAGGGAAACTCTCAGCCACCACTGTGGAATGCTTGGAGATGCCCTCTACAAGGAGAACGACTTTGCTCTCATTATTGACGGGAAGACTCTCAAATACGCCCTCACATTCGGAGTGCGACAGTACTTCCTGGACCTCGCCTTGTCCTGTAAAGCTGTCATATGCTGCAGGTAAGATTTACACCTGAAACAGTAAAATAAAACTGAGACGATAAATTTCACTGACCAAAATGTAAGAATGAGGACAATGTTCTTAGTTTCATTGCCCTTTCCAGTTTTTTTCTGCACTTTAATAACACCAAACAAAATAAGTAGTTATAAAAAAGGTAAGTGTTCAGATACTTGAAGTTATTTTCATGTATCCACTTAAATGCAGCAGATCTAAAAAAGTGCCCAAATATGTATAAAGAGATGGAAAATTCTTAGATATTCCACTTTTTACTAACATCATCTCTGAGAACTCATTTGTTGTTTCTCTAAACAAGATGCACACAGACTCTTAGACTGTGATAGCTCAACAAACTGACCTTGTTATACAATGTCCTTAATGGTTCCCAGTGACAAATATATTATATTGCGACCACTATAAACAAGAGAGAGAGATAGTGAGACAGTTGAGTATGGCTGTAACTAACTATCAATTGATTAATCGTTTTGTCTGTAAAATGTTCATAAAATTGTTGCTGTCATCAAAATTTCATTTTGCAACAGTATAAGACAGAGAAAAGAGCAAATCCACAGAACTGAGAAGCTGAAAGTATGTAATGTTGAGCGTTTTTGCTTAAAAATGACAAATGAAAAGCTCTATGGTTGAACTGCCAAGTATTATGTCTCCTCCACAAAGGTCATTGAGTATGTTTATGGCAGCAGTTTAAAAAGTTTTACAGTTATAAATTTAAATAGCAACTTTGAACATTATGCAGGTACACTGTCGAACTGCCCAGACCACATAAATAATAGGAAGTACTTAAGTACTCAAGCAACCACGACGGGGTCTAGGGGCCAGAAGTCAGCACCATGTTTTCAGAACAACAGCAAACCTTATGACTCAGAACATTACGTCAAATTTTTATTTATTTTTCCCTCCACCTCTACCTGCCTTTGCCTTGTGCACACTCCGTGGGCACTGAGAGACACCAGGGGATGAATGAGGCCTCTTAAACCACAGAGAACATAAACATTAACAGTTTCACAGCTTAAAACAGACTTGCACTTTGTGACATCATCCCTGGAGACTCTCTCTCTCTCTACTGTACTTTTAACTGCCCTCAAACCTCGGTTTTAATAAGAGGAAGCTCCTGTGTGGCAGGCTACAGACTTTTCTGTCAGTGAGGGCATAAAGTCAAGTTTAAAGTCTTGTTAAGTAAGAGTTATAAGATGTGTCACAATCACCGTCATGTAATGAGTGCTTTTACTTAATGGTTAAAAGTGGAATACATGTTCCAAAATATGACAAGTAGTCTTTGTAGTAGTAGTTCCAAGTCCCTCACTGCCAATTCTACTGCTGGTACATTGCCTAT
This sequence comes from Pempheris klunzingeri, assembly GCF_042242105.1. NCBI lineage: Eukaryota > Metazoa > Chordata > Actinopteri > Acropomatiformes > Pempheridae > Pempheris > Pempheris klunzingeri. Next base: position 19,410,282 of record NC_092020.1, on the reverse strand, counting down.
AAAAAGTATTCACCCTCTTTGAAGGTTTCATATTTTAATGTATTTTTTATGTATTACTACATTGTAAAGTAGATTTAAAATAGATGTAATGTTCCTGTTAAACAGATCTCTGCAAAGTGACATTAATTACAAACATAAAATACAAAATACACATGTGCATAAAGATTCACCCACTTTAACAAGACACAGCTAAATTACCTCTAATGCAGCTGGTTGGTTTTATGAAACCCACCAGTAAAAAGGAGATCACCTGTGTAGTTGAGGTTTCAGTTGGTTGTAGTATTAATACACATGTATCTGTGAGGTCCAGCTTTTGGTGAGTAGAGTTGACAAAGCAACAGCCCAACCTCCAGAGGCTGAGACAGCCACATTAAACCCTCTTTAATTTAAGACAAAAATAAGAAAACTTCCAAGCAGGATAAATACTTTCTATTGGCACTCTAGACAGTTACATCGTAGTCTAGACTCTAGACTACGATGTAACATACAGTCAAGTCAGAAGCACAGCTACCAGGGATTAATTGCAGTCTTTACAGGTGCTTTCTTCTCTTTGCCACCTATGTTTAGTTTTAGGGTGTTCCCACAGTTTGGCTCGACTGTCTGCACACCTCAACCTCCTATTCAAAGTTAAGGAAGAGCTCTGGGTTTCGCCAAGTGCTGATCTCAAGAATTAATATTATTTTATGCACACCCCAATTATACTGCCCAAAAGTAGGAATTAGAATTTCCTCGACAATACATTCTTTAGTGATTCGCATAGTCTCACGTCTACTCTCCATTATAATGTATGTCTTGCCTTACGCTTTGCACTGCATACTGTATGACTCACCGTTGTAGCATCAGTTTTATCAGGACCGATTTTTCAATATTAATTGCACTCGCTAATTAACACAAATCAACTTCTTGTTTCAATAAGCGCCCATTTTCTAATATTCCCTGTGCTATTGCTCCCTTTCAGAGTATCTCCTCTTCAGAAGTCAGAGGTGGTGGAGATGGTGAAGAAACAGGTGAAGGTGATCACGCTGGCCATTGGCGATGGTGCTAATGACGTGGGAATGATCCAGACAGCTCATGTCGGTGTGGGAATCTCAGGCAACGAGGGCCTGCAGGCAGCAAACTCTTCTGACTACTCTATCGCCCAGGTGAGCACGATGGCAGGGGCTCAAACAAAATAAGGAAAAACTCTACCTATTGATTAAAGTACGTTGTTGCTCATTAATTGTTATGGATGGAATATGGAATTATCTTATCTAAGTATAGTGTAAGTGGGAACTTAACTAGGTATTTAATGAATTAAAATGCACAATCTAAAGTGTGGAAGCAGTGTTAAAATGTGACTTTAACTGAATCGAAACGTGTTCTTTTACACTACAGGTGCATGTCCTCAATTTCGCAGCTGCACTACATTGATATCAGTGCTGATTTCCATCATCCAAAAATCTGATTCCACAAATTGTCAGTCCTTTTATTGTCTTCGCTAGTGTAAGACATGTTAGTGATAGCTTGGCACATTGTTCTGAGTAACAATGGTTCATATGTCTGCCAGGGCATTAGCTTATACAGTGAAGTAGCAACACCTGTAAAACAGGCATCTGGTGACACCCAACTCCCAACATAACGATACAGAAACAGATCCCGGCAAAATGCTACTTAAATACATACTTATGTCCCAGTAACCAGTTTGTCTGAAACTCTGCTTCGATATGTAACACCCAAAAACAACAAAAGGCGTGGAGATCTTGTATCATGGCTCTGTTTCTACACAGCACGCCGCTCAGTGCATCATGTTTCTGTTACAGCCACAGGGCTTGAGAGTATGGGAAACCAATAGTTGACTAAAACACAGTACACTCTCTGTGCTTCAGTATGCAATTACCATTCAAGAGACTTGGGCTCGTCTTAAGTGCCCCCTTCAATCTGCATGACATGTAAAAGTGTATGTCGTTCAAAGACAGGTGGCCTCTCATAATCCATTTAGGTTGTGTCCCTGCATCAAATTAAATTACACCTCCAGACTTGTTCTTGTGTTTTCCATACATTGGCGTAACGGTACATTAACTGTAATTTGCAGACTGCAAACTGAAATCAATCTTTAGAAGTTGTGTAACTTGTTTTTCTACTCCTATACATGATTTATATTAATGCTCTAGAGGATCAGATGAACTCCTTCCTGTGGTAGATTATTAGGCAGCTAGTTTCTAAGATGTAAGACTTGAAAGCTCAGAATTATCTGTTGAAGCAAGTGGAGAGTGAAGAGGCTTTGGACCGAAGCACCTCTGCTCTCCGTCTGTCATCAGCTCAGGTCTGTGTTAACTGATGTTTGATCCGACCATTCAAGGGGTCAGACAAACTGGGGGCCACCACGGTGCTGTCGTTTCCCCTAAAAAATAGTGTTGTAATGCTGAGAGATGGAAATACGAGCATTGGAATAAACAAAATTGTTTTTGCCCAAAAATAAGTTTCCTCCTACCTCCTCGTCTGTTTTTTCTGAGGATGGTGCTTTGTTTTAGTAATTCACTGGCAACTAAGACGAAACACTCGTAGTTCTGCTCCAGTGTAATCACATATATAAGCCAGAAATAGCACTGAAATTGTAAGTTCACCACAGGCCCTAAATGCTGGTATAATTATAAAGTCATTTAACTATTATGCTGAGCCCTTGGAGACCAATACCCCTGTATGAACTCCTCCATTTTAAAAAACTGAAAGCTTGGTCTCACAATTTTTGACTTGAAATTTCTGGAATGTGTTAGTGAGAGCTTTGGCCACAATGCCTCATCAGTCCTCTCTGCTGGGGGATGACAAAACACTGCTGCTTTCTTTAATCTTGAAGTTCCTGTAACCACTTAAGCGTTCCAGCACTGATCTCTGATTATGAGGAACCATTAGACAGTGTGCTGTACACAGACTTGGGCTATTCATTCATCTTGTCGTTTTCCTCCATTTACTCCCCTCCCACACAGTTCAAATACTTGAAGAATCTGCTGCTCGTCCATGGAGCCTGGAATTACAACCGTGTAGCCAAGTGTATCCTGTACTGCTTCTACAAGAATATTGTCCTCTACATAATTGAGGTAAGTCTCACATAGTAGCTCTCAAGACTGAGAGGCATGCAATGAACCAGATCTGAATGCAAAGCATTGAGATTTTTCCACATGACATGATTCGGTAAAGGCAAAGATTCCTTGTTAGAGTTTCCATGTTTGTATTGCTTTTGACTGGCCCTTCACATTACCTGCCAGTTTATGCGGCTCCTGGACGAATGGTTTGAGTTTTGACATACCTGGACAGAATATACACAAACATGCAGAGTAACAGACACACACACACAACTCAGTAATGAAGGGAAAACTATACCTAATTAACTGGAAGTCTGCCCTCAGGAAATCCTCGCCAGTTAGATCCATTTATCCACACCGCTCTGAATCTGAATGATCGTAGTAGAACTGCCTCACTAGCAATGCCACCCATTTGTTATTCTGCCCTAGGATGAGACTTTTTTTTTTTTTACCATTTTAAACTGTGTTGCATACAGCAGCTGTACACAATATTGGCCACACTAAGGAATAAAATGTAGAATTTACAAGTAGGCATTTTCTCAGTATCAATATTTAACAATGTTTACTGAAATATTCAGAGTTGCAAAAAAGTTGTCTAGTTGAATGATTATCTAGTATTTAGCTAGAACAAAATTTTTTCAAGCCTTTGAGATCTTATGATTTGACACATGATCTGGCAGTATTTTAACTGAAAAGCTAAGACAATAAATTAAAACATTGATATTTTTGCTCAGCTCTGTGATTATTACATTTTTACTGTACTAATAATCCAATGATATTTGCTTTGGATGGACAGGTATGAAAAGCCAATTAATTCTGTTCATAGCCAGCTCCTCTGTGATGGTTGGGAGGGTTCACACATGTTCACGCATCGGTCTGTCTGCGGTAGGTTTGATGATATTTGACAGATACCAGACCCTGAACTGATTGCAGGTTCAAAGCCATAACCAAGAATGACCAGACAGGTTAAGTGCTTCCTATCAGCAGCAGCTTTATCATTAGGGGTGCTCAGATGTTTTGATCTAGTGGCTGTGCACTTGTCTAATGCTTGGATTTTCATCTAACTAAGGTGGAATGAGTCTCTGTCTGTCTGAATGCACCTCTGCCTGTCTGTTCTTCGATTTTCTTGACAACCGTGCATCCAATTGACTTTTTACTTGGCAGGCATATTGCTGAGGACCCAAGGAAAAGCAATGTTGATTGCGAGCTATTGAAATCTATGGGACATGTTTTTAGCAGTGCGTTGATACCACTAGAAGCACACGCTGTGTAGTGAGAGGGGAGCCCTATTAACTGTTACACCGTCAAATGGCATGCTGGGTAGTGCTCGCTACTGCTCACCCTCCATCGCTTGCTGCAGTACATTCAAGAGCAGATGGTAAAAGAGAGACCAAACAGGCCGGAGATGTTACATTATAGCAAATATTTCAAGAGCAGTCCGGTGCCAAACAGCTAACTGTTAGCAAGGACTATGTATAAAAAAAAACTGGCTATAAAAGGGTACAAAACATTTCAGGCATTAGTGATGTAACTTTCAAAGTGAACATGTGACTACGAATAAGACAGTCTAGCATTGCTAGAGGACTCACCTATTTTATCTCAGGTGTACTGAAGCAGCAAAACCAGAGGCCAAGTCTGTTCCAAAGGCATGTACTGAATGAGCATTTCACTAGTCTTCTCAAAAAGTCTAAATTAGAGGTCCCCTACTGAGTGTTTTTTTTCATAGAGATACTATTAAAAACAGTGTGAAAAATTATCTTGAGTGTTAGCAAACAGCTTGAATTGAAAATAAATATAATACAAGTTAGGATATACGTGAAGAACAGATCATAAGAGAACAAGACAAAGAGGTTGCTCAGGCATTTAAAAAAAAAATGCCTCACCACTCTCTACACTTATGTTGCCTGAGGGGGCCCAATAGCCATAGAGAGCAAGTGATTTACACTCTTTCTGTGAAAAGGGGACAATGTGGAGAAGGCTCCCTGGCCATGCTACGCTGGATCAGCCACATGTTCAAAATATCATCACAACATAACCTGTCAGGGAAACATGAGCACTTTAAAATTCTCTTTAGTTCATCTTCTTTCTGTGACACTTGACCTCCGATCCCCTTTTCCACCCTCATTCTAGTTTATAAACCATGGAGAATCAGTAGACTACCTTTTACATTCCAGCATGTCTGCTTCTGGCTTATTGTGACCTGAAGTGAAAGAGGCCAGTCGGTCTTTCTAGGCTATAGCTGTAGCTATAGGTACTGCAGCTGCTTGATCATGCTGCCTTTTTCCAGATAAGGAAAAATACCAGTTTCTGAAGCAGATCAAAAATCAAATTCAATTTGCTGCAAATTGAATTTTCTGCCAACAAAAACATTACATAAGGCATTTCATCTGTGCTTGAATGTTGAATTTATTTCATTGTAGTCCCATGCATACATTTTTCTGTGTTTCACTCACTTAGAATGGACTGTTTAAGTCCAAAAGAGGTGGCACCGCATTACTCAAAACAGACCTTTATGTCATGATCACATCAAAACCTGCTCAAAATTCCTTTTAACATTGTTTACCCATTTTTTTGTGTCCGACCACAGCCCCTCTTTAGACATACCAGGTCTCTTTTCAAAGCAGGTCTTTTCCTCCAATTGGAACGTAACATCTATAGTTCTGTCTGCAGGGCGAGCTTCTTTTTAACACACCTTTTGTTACTGTCTGAAAACATAACTCCCCCTCCCCCCGTGCTACGCTCCTTCAGGGGATTCAAGTAGATAATAGGACATTTCTTCACTGTTTGGCGGCTTCAATATTTCAAATGTCCCTGTTTTGTGAGACTCTGACATCTAACACACCAGCAACCCTGGGATATGGGTAAAGGCTACAATTGTTGCACTAATAGGTTTACTTTTGTGCTTGCATGTTTTTCTCGTTGACTCCCAGGCTACCTTGGAAGGAAAGAATCAGGGATGTTGATGGGAATTTTAACTTTTTTGTTTGCAGCAGTGTGTGTTACAATTTGAATACCAGTGCCTTAAGATGCTGTGTTTAAGCCTCTTTTCGTCTCCCTCTCTTTCCACCGGGTCTTTGCTTCTTTTTAAGAGACATAGAGTAGGAGAGTGAGGGATTCTGTGACTATTGTGGAAGACTTGAATGTGAGCGCAACTTTGTCTGAGGGTCTTGGAACAGTTGTGTGATCATTCAGGAGTTTCTGTGACTCGCTGAGAGTTAATTTGAGTCAGAAAGTACAGCTGTCACTCCAGTGGATGATTGACTGATGGCTGTAACTGGTTCACAGTGTTTCTTTTCGGTTCTGCACATGCTGTTGATTAGGGTTGGCATTCCTTTTCCTCATCAGTCAGAGATTAGTTCAAGCATTATCACGCTTGAATTCTGAGTATCTACCTAATCAAAAGAGGCGGTTATGATTAATCAAATATTTTTTTTAAACAATGTGTCCCAGTGCTTACCAGAGATTAAGCAGAATTCATAACTCTTATTTGGTTACAAATTACACTATTAACTAAAGAACGGGAGTGAAAAGGATTGAATCCAGCCACATTCAAGCCAAGAGGCCTTTCCAAATGAAGCCATAGCATCTTAATTCAAATGACTGATCCAGCTGGCCACTCATGTTTGATTGACACATTGCCAAAGTGCAATAGTGGGGGCTGATTGACAAGTAGCATTTATGAGGCAATTACATGAAAGCTCATTCAGTGCAGCTCAGTGTAGTTAAGACGGCTTGGAGTAGCAGAGCAGAGCTTGCAGACCATCACACACTGAATGAAACCACAGAGGCCTGGCATTGTAAGACAGCTTGTGTTTGCAGCTCCACATATTTCCAGCATATTTATCAGCTCCTTCTTTATGTCGCCCTTTATTCTTTGCTTGCTTTGTGTATGAATTCCATTAGCAATTCTGCATTGCTAAGCTTAAGAGTATCAGGACTCATTGTTGAGGACAAATGTCATCCTCCCCCTACTCCTCCAACCCATATCCACTTCTTGACAAGGCCTGCAGAGCTGCCTTGGAATCAATGATTTTTGATTCGCTGATGAATATGCAAGAAGTCTTCTTATCGGCTAGCCGCTACCCAATCCCCCTTTTCTCAACTCCCGCTTCCCTCCATTACTGTTTTTCACGATGTGCAGTCGGGGAGAGAGGCCAGCCACACCCCTCCGCTGAGTGGCACTCAATGAGGAAAAGAAAAGGGGAAGAAAAATCCTGCCTGGTACTTCCCCTAATGAGCAAATCAATGCATCTGTCCCTCAAGAGACGGGAGAGGGAGAAAGAGAGAGAAGCTATTGGGACCCTAAGGACCAGGCCAAAACACTCACACAGAAGCAGTTACCACATGCTATGAATAGGAGCCTTTTTTAACTTAGCACAACAATATATCAGCTTAGAGCCTCTCATTGGGCAGAGCTCTAATTAATTCAGCAGTTTGACCTACCCGCTAGCCTCTCGTTACCATTGCTTGAGCCACGCTAATGGTTGAACCTGCTTCATAGCTTGGGTTTCATCTACGCATAACCCATAGCAACGGCATCTGAATGTATTTTTTAGCAAGCCAAGTTAGAAAAATCCCAAAACTATTCTTGCAGTGCCAACAGATGTACTGTACACTTTCTGATTCTCATGGATTCAGAGCCACATGGTCCCAGATTTAGGTGAACGCCCCACGTGAATATGAAAACAGGCCCCCTTATATAAAAGAAACAACATCATGGTAGAGTGCACCTGATGGAGTTCAGGGTGGGAGCAGTGATGGGTGGATGTGGCTGAGAGGGGAGGTGAGGGGCAGGGTTCTGGGGGCACACACATAAACATTTCATCTATAGACACCCACCCTACCAAGGGAATGAAGCGGGTTTTTGGGAGGGGGTGACAGACATTTGCTTTCATGCATACACTTACACGATTAAATGGGAAGGGCCAGTGGCAGATTGGTATTGGCTGTGTAGAGAGTGGCAGAGGGGCCCTCAAATAGGCTTTGTCCCAATCTGAGAATTTGTAGCAGTTCATGCCTTCATAATGAAGTTAAATGAAGCGAGGAAATGCTTGGTTGGCCATGGCCAAAACACAGCACCCCTGATGTTCCCTTGACAGATTTGGCATGATCAAGAGCCAGTTCTGGACCACGAAGTGTCAAACTGTAACACTGTGAGGAACAATTTCTGATTCACTGTCAGTATACAAGCAGTTTTGGAATTGTACATGCATTTTTTCTTCAGGATGTATGGGAGAGAAAAGCTTTACAAAAATAAAAACATTAACAATAGGTACTAGGTACTGTTTTAACTACTCTACCTGCATGTTAATGTGGTTTATGTAGAATACCCGGGTAATGTCCTGATCTCAGAGGCATTGTTTTGTTCAGATAGGTATGACTAGTCAGGATATGGTGATAAGCCTCATCTCCACCAAGCATATGGTTTCCATTACCGCTGTCTCCCTGTCCTGACACAATATATCCAAGTCTCCATCATTCAGAGTCCCACAGCCCTGGCTCTGCCCCAATAACTAACCTCATCTGTCACCTGCTTGTCTTCAAGTAGATCAAGAAGGGAAATAGTGGGCCTGATATATGTTTGTAGGTAATCCTGTGATGAATCCATATGACAGTTTGTATCGTGGAGGTGGTATCTGAAGGTCTAGGCTTTCCCCCTGTCACTCATTTTTCTCTGATTTGGTTCATTGTGGCCTCTCTTCCCTTTCCTGAGTTTGAAACCTGGCTAAGTTAGACTAATGACATGTTGATCACAGGTCAGCACATCAAAAACTCACATCAGTTTTAGGATCACTTATTTTTTTGAATTGACGTGAAACATTTATTTGACCTGCTTTACTCCCCAAATGACCATTGTCACTAAATGCATCATCCTTGCAACAATTTTAAAGATATATTAGCAGGAGCTGTTTGACATTTCTCTTTGACATTTCACATTATCAGAAACCCTGCAGTCTCCCTCTGAAGTCTCTTGCCATGAGACAGTGAAGAATGTAGTGTGATGGAAAAAATGATTTTTTTAGTCTGCAGACACAGTGAGCCCGTCTCAAATCTGATAATGGTAACCACTCACCCTCACTACACCTAATGGAAAGCATATACTGAAATGGCAATTAGCAAGACTACAGAGATTTAGTGTTTTCATCATCTAGTTTGAATGAACCCTACAGCATCACATTCAAGACTTACAGTGATGGGAAAGGGAGATGGGAGTATTTTGGACATGAAACAGTCTTTATCTTCTTGGTTTGTCAGTGAAAATGATAAAAATCTTTAATAAAAAACGTATAATGAATTTGTGATTTAACTGTTGCACCTTCATTGATTTCTGTCCTCATTTTCACTGTTCGTACTCTTTCTTTGTGATTTTATTTCTTCTTAGATCTGGTTTGCGTTTGTCAATGGTTTCTCAGGACAGATACTGTTTGAACGCTGGTGCATCGGCTTGTACAACGTGGTGAGTAATACAATTTTTCTCTAAAGAGCCAACCTTGCTCCTTCTCCCCATCACTCTCTGACACAGACCTGATCTTCAGTGGTGCCCCAAAACTGATCCCTTTATTGCATCACTATGTTATCAACATCTTGAAAACTTTCTCCTTTATTTATGGCCTGTTGTCAAGTCTATATTCCCTCTGTGCCCTAAACTATGTACTGAATATGAAAGAACAACAGTTTTGCTTGCCCCAAAGAGTGTAGTTAGCAAGAGCAGCTACGTTTGAATGATAAAAAGAATAGAAAGAATGGATCAGCAACTGGGCCGACTGCTGATGTAGGGAGTCCCACAGGGCTCTACAATGGGACCGCTCCTAATGAACTCATATTTCATATCTGTCATGAATTAAGTAGAAGAAAAAAATGTGCATCTGCAAGTCTGGTCTTTAATATTATGCCATTAAGCCCACAAGGAGTTGATATGTAACTTTAAACTGTTTATTAAAATCAACCCAATTCAATAAACAAAAATGAATGAGAGAAGTGTGAAGTGAAATTTCCCCACATTCCTCATTGGCCTCAAATGGAAGTAATTTATGGGAGGGACAAACTGTCAAGTGAGAAGAACATTTCCACAGCCCTGCCTCTTGCATTCATTTGACAATGAACCACTACCTTAGAACCAGTACTGTATTGGGGGGTGGGAAGAGGATTCAGTCTTTCACTTTATCCCAAAACTGGGGGAATTCCTGCGGCTCAGTGGGAGTCTGTCGGAGGCAGTGGGCTGAATCCGCCACTCAATGGAGATCTTCCTGGACCTGGCTCTGAATAAGAAAGGAGCCCAGTGGAGCATGTCCTGTGGCCCGCTGGTCCTGCAGACTGAGGCCTGCAGACTCCCACTCCAGATGGGCCTGCAGGGAGCTCACACCAACTGACCCGCTGAGCCCCCCAGCCACACAATACCATCACTCCTCTCTCAGCAGCTGCTATACAGAACAGCATTACAACACCACTAAGAAATTACACTTCAGCTAGACCTAAATACCTGCTTCTTAGTCAAGAGCATCGCAGATGTTCATTGGAGATGGGTTTTGCATATGAACAGACTGAAGCTTGACAAATCAAAATAAGAAACCCTGAAGGGTTTTAAGGTCACTGGTGTTCAATGATGTGAAATAAAGATCGGGGCAAGTGGAGAACAAAATTGCGCAAATTTGTCTAGAAATGTAACACATGGAGACGTGATAAATTGCCACTGGAATTGATGAAGACAAGCATCCACCATAAGTTTGAAATATTTGATTCCACTACACTGAGCATATACAGTAGTTTTATGAATTTAGTGAAGTCTGCAAAGTTATTTTGGCTTTCAACTGCATAAATGTTTTTCCTTTAAGACTTACATAGATGGGTATGGTCAGTCAAATCAAAAGGTAAATACAAAGTGCACATTAATCCATTTTGATAAGAGGGCCATCTTTTTGCCTTTTTATTTTGTCAAGTGTGTGTGAGCCACACATATGCACTGTAAATTGTAATTTTTGTAATGATTAATAATGTTAACAAACCTCAACTCAAAGGTCTACTTACAGTCTATAAGCATTCAGTTGCATCTCACAGGGTTCCTCGGATGAAATGACATGAGGTGTGGTTGAAAGCTCTAAGAAAAGCTTGCATGTGGTTAAGATTATTTACTGTTTACAGTGCTAAGAATGGATTTTCATGCCTAACAATGTTTTAGACCAAAGATATTTGAATGTGACCATTCATGTGGGTTTCATTGGTGGAAATTGAAATATTTGTGTGGGATAGATATCTAAATATCTGAATATATCTATATATCTGAATTCATCTGTGGGTCTGTGTTTTTATTCTTTCGCAGATCTTCACTGCTCTGCCTCCTCTCACTCTGGGAATATTTGAGCGCTCCTGCAGGAAAGAGAACATGTTGAAATACCCAGAACTCTACAAAACCTCCCAGAATGCTATGGGCTTTAATACCAAGGTAACACTAGTCTCTATCACATGTTCTTTAAGTGCATATTTACTGTTTTATTTGCACACATCCAGACTCGAATGCTGTTAGATTTCTTTATTTATTGTTCTCACTTTTGTCTTTTTGTTGCAGTTATTTTTGGTGTTCTGGATTTTTTTCCTTTTTAAATCTGTTCTGGTCTCTGTTCTGTTCTTTGCAGCTACAATAACATAATTGCTTGACAGGAAACTTTCAAGTTTCTCCAAATCTAGTTCAATATTGCAAGCAAATGTCCCTTGAGTTGCAATGGACCACTATTATGTCAATACTTGGTAGTTTTCCACTCATTACTCACATACTGTATCTCACTTAATCACTTCTGGAAGATGATTTTATGTTCAACTTCTAAAAAGGGGAGTATCTGTACATGTCATTTTGTTAATTTAATACAGCTCAACTTATATTTAATGCCATTAAACACACATGCTGTAGTTTTCCATTTCATCATCCAAAGTTGAGAATTAATTTTGTGCTCCACCACACAAATGAAAAGGTCAAATGTTCCAGCTCTTACAACCAATTAGCATCACATAATGACACAAGATGTTCCCTTCGTGTTGTTGTTCGGGACTGATGCACCTCCCGTCACAGTGACCTGGCAGCTGTGGTCAGCGGACCTCCAGCCGAAGCCTGGTTTGGCCTGGCTTGACCTATTCTGTCTGGTTGCGGGGGTTTGTCCGTTAGCTTTCTCCCGCTGGTAATAAAGATGTCTCCCCCTTTCTCCATGTTGAGACAGAGCCCTAGACCCTCCTCACAGGCGTGTTGACCTGGTTAGCACCGCATGGAGGTGGATTAAAGGCGGATTGGCCATGGCGGTCAGGGGCAGGGAAGGTCAGAGAGGTTGGGGGATGCAGTAGAAAGAGTCGGGGGAAGGAAGGAATAGAGAGAGTGTGTTGTCATTGTATGACAGCGTTTGTTGCGGAAAATTATTCAATTTGTTTAAGTGAGGGAGTTGTTTGTTCTCAGTGCAAGGCTGTCAGATAGAGTTTAACCCATCCAGGACCACACTGAATGTGTGAAGTAATGAGAGTTTCCCCCTCTGGTTTTACTAAGCAAGGACTGCTTACTTCTGACGGTGACAATTTTCAGATTGACCAAGTACAGTATAAGGTTTGTTCATCGTAAGGACACCCATTTAAACATAGCCTGTTTAAGTCAAATCCTGATTCAATAAATTGAATCACATTCTCCTAATTCTTATGTCTAGAGCTGCAATCTGTCTGTTGACAAAAAAGTTGCTATCAACTATGAGAATGGATTTTTTTTTTCATTTTAAAGCAAAACTGCCAAACCTCCTCTGATTCCAGCTGCTCAAATGTGGGAATTTGATTCTTTTCTTTTGTCATATGTAATAATAAACTGAAACTCAAGTTTTTAAAGTAAAAAAAAAACAAACAAGCAATTTGAATATATCAGGCTGGGCAGTGGGACTTTATAACAGGGTTTTTTTTATTAAAACTATCTTCTTTGCAGATTAATTGATGATAGAAATAAACATTGCTTGCAGCCCTACTAATGTCACACCTGTTTTATTGGCTGCAAAAATAATGTATGTGAGCAAATCTCTCCCAGAGCTTTTATTTCAAAAATTATAAAAAAAAACATTTGAGATTGTAAACTCACACATGATTAATGAACACACTCCAGGTCATTTGGCGAGTTAATGTAAGTAAATGCACTCCTTGTTATGGCCTGGTTGTTTTTTCATAATTAGAAATAGAGGTCATTTGGTGGCAAAACAAACCTGCCATACACAAAGTAAGTGGTATTTGTCGTCTGTAGATAAGCGTTGACATTATCTTTATTCCATTAATTATAGAGTCGATTAAAGAGATATTTATCCTCACAGCTGCTGGTTCAACTGTGCAAACGTTGGGTTGAATTCAGTTGTTGGGTGGATTTTTCCCTTAATTTACTCTTTTAAAGACTTCATTAACTTTTTTTTTGTGCCAAAAAAGGGTCACAAAAGTATGTGTCTGATAGTTAGACGCAAATGAACCTCAATTTTGTTTGGAGCACATTTTCCAAGACCCATAAATGATGACTCGGCCAGGTCAGCAGGTTGTTTTTGCTGGCTTGTCCACTCTTTTCCCGAGATATTTTCCTTGCAGCTGGCCCGAGGCGAGGCGAGAAAATCCAGCAGGAATTTGGCCCCTCCAAGCCTGTCTTTTTGCACGCCCGGCTCTTTTGTACACAACAGATACTGTCTTTGTGAATTAAAGCTGTTTGTGTTGAGGTGAGAGAAGGGAGTGATGGAGGGTGTTAGAAACTCGAGGCGTAGATTTAACTGTCGCCTGTTCAGTTTTAATTACATATTCCACTTGACGCTTGAGTCACAATCACTCTAATAAACCACACTCCCCTTTATGCGATCATACTAATTACAGTTTACTACCAATCGTCATCTCTTATACATCACCTTTCCTTCTCTTATACTCTTTCACTTCTTTCCCTTCTTACCTTAACCACTCAAAAAGAAACAGGAAATATTTGGCTCAATATTAATTACGAGCATTCATGCTTTTTTCTGGCAATTAGGACTTCCACAAAGGGCAGACTCTTTACAGGACAGACCGGGCATTCATTAGTAGGGGATCCCTGGCAACGTGCTGGGATACAAGGGAAAGAAAGAGAGCAGGGAAGCTGGAGGGGAGAAAGGGAGGATCCCACTGTGACAAATGAATATGAACTTTTATTGATTTCATTAGCATTCATTATTGTGAAGAGGAATTTAGGATTTGTTTGTAGCCCCACAGTGTTTGGGAATGGGATAGCTGAGGAGGAGGCTGATAGAGAGCTGAGCCTGTCAGTGGGAGGGTAATTGGAATAAACATGTTATTGTAACATTAAGGATCATTTTGTCCACATTTGAACGCAGAGATGGAGGAGTGGGGGTTGGTTGTGGCCACCCCTCGCTCAGTGTATTGGGTTTTGTGTACACAGTGGGAGGGTGAGGTAATCCTGGGTGGGGGGGGGCTGCTGTGGGACTTTGTTTAGTCGATAGAAAAGGTGAGGAGGTCGTGCCACTGAGGCCAAGGTATATTATAAAGGCTCATAGTCTAGAACAAGATGTCTCCCTTCGCTGTACTCCATCCTTCTTTACTACTCCTACTCTTTTCCATGCTTTTTTACGTCCTCTCCTGGCAGAATATCTGGAATAACTCTACGATGTAAAGCAGTGTTAATAGTTATTCTAAAGTGACTCAAACCTGCAGAAATCCCAAGAAATTTTCACTTTTTATGGTGTCCACTTTGTCTCGAATCAGTCATGTTTTATGTTTTAGTGACAGGTTTGCTGAAGTTGTTGAAAAGGGTGTTTTTAAGAAAGGGAGCCTTTAACTTGCCGTCTGCCAAGAGCCGGTGATTAAGAAGAGGCCAAAGACTAAAATGTGGTGTTTTTTCTGTTTTTATTTTTCCTCTGTCAGCCGTTTACTCTCTGGGTCTGACAAATTTTCAGCTCACGGAATCAACACCGACGTCTGGGTCAGCAGGGGGGAGGAAAAGGGGGTACAAATGTGGAGCATTTTTTTGGCAGAATAGATTTCACGGCTGTTTCATGCTACATCGCCCATTAGTGTTTTGTTTGGCTCTGCCGTTGTATAATGTAAATTTGAAACAAGGTGGTTTTGGAGTGGGAATATTGATTTAAAAAACTCATCCAAAGTCTGCATGCTTGCATACACAGACACACAGACAGACTGCGGTCCACACCACGATTTTCCAGGCCCTTAATAATTACCATAAAAACAGTTTAATCTCTGTCAGGCCTGTCAGTCTCCCTGTATGTGTTTCTTCACTGATTTCTGCTTGTTTAAACACTCCTGTCATTTATTTCTACACCAGTTAAAATTCTCACATGAAAAGGCCAAAGTCCAATGAAATGTAATAAGATGAAACCCCTTACATTGGCTGCATATTAATGCTGCATTAGGTTCTTATCGTTGAGGCAAGGACATGCATTTTGCAGTTTCTTCTGCTTTTTTATTTGATTCTTTTAAGTCCCAAAAAAACCCCAAGTAGAAGTTAAAACCTGCACACCGAGGTTGTCCACTTGCCTTTCATTGCTCGTACACACACTCAGCAGCCTCTCTCTCCCCCATAACACACACAGAGGATATACAACGTGTCTGTCAGCGGGGTGGCCATTCAGTGAGGAGGCCCCGACAAAACCGCCACTTAGCCTAGTGCTGGGCTGGCACAAAGGGCCCAGGTCAGGGGTCACTTGGAAGGCTGGAGCTCCCCAAACCCTTTTCTCATGCTGTTTTTTTCTCTCTCTCTGTGTCTCCCTCTCACTCTCTCTTCTTGGAATCTCCTGTCGCCTCCCCCTTTCTGCCTCCTTCCCCTCCATCCTTCTCCCCTCTATTTTGCAGGTCTTCTGGGCCCATTGTCTGAACGGCCTCTTCCACTCCGTCATCCTCTTCTGGTTCCCTCTTAAAGCCTTCCAGCATGGTATGCAGCTCTCAGAGACTCTACCACGGTGCTCTCGGTGGACGTGGTGGATGAAGAGGGAGGACAGTCAAACACACATACTTTGTCTTAATTAGTTCTCTCTTCAACTGTCCAGTCATGAATTGCAACCATGTGTCTGCTCCAGTGAGAGTGACAGATACTAAGTTATTTGCACTCACATTTTTTATAAGCACTCGCCTCAGAAACAACTTTCCTAGGTGATTGTTCCATGCAGACAATGATGCTTTTTTTAAATAAAAACAGACAACTATCAGTCGTTTTGTGTGTGTAGTTAAATTTAAATTGAATTTGCCATAACTTAATTTATCCATAGGTCAGTTGTGCATATTTGTGCACATTAAAATGCAAGGTTTCTGTGTGTGCATGTAGAGAGAATAGGGATCTTTGAGTCGGTAAAGCTTGGCCAGAGCAGAGGACCACACAAGCTTGGGCCTGCTCTCCAAACAAAGGCGCCAAGCCCCTTCACTCTGACTGACAGGCTGTCAGCAAAGCCTCAGCGCACACAAGACATGTGACCAGCCGGAAGTAAAGGGAAAAGGAGCTTCTCTCTTTCTTTACTGGCAGCTGCACACTGCTGATATTTTAGCCACAGCCACAGCCCAAACCCACGTGTGCACTTTGGGGAGATATGTCCGTGTGATTGCAGTTAATTTGTATTTTATTAATTTAGGAAGTAATTTAGGAAGTTGAGGAACCCCTGTTTTAGGAAAAGTGTTCTCAGGAAGTTGGATTTCGATTTAATGGCAGAATAAATAACCATTTTGTCAGAAAAAACAGCCCTGTTCACTGTTTCAGCAGTGAATTAGTCAGAACATTTAATTTTTGACCATGATTAATGCACACTAATTCTACTGTTTAGTCTTACAGATGGCCTTTCACAGAAACACTCTTTCCTGATAGTTGCGAAAGACAGAATTAACATTCCAGCCTCTCTCAAAGGGCAGTCGTGGAAGCAGCATTTGACTGGTTTTCACCTCATGTTCCCACGTCCACTTTTATGTCTGAGTCTCTAATACGGCATTTCACACGAAGGTTCACGCTGAGATGCACTTAAAGTAATATCCTATGTGCTGTCTGGTTGTTTACTCTTTGGATCACCTAATGGAACTCTGTATGAAACCCAAGAGCTGAAAAGAGGCAGCTTTGGTCCTAAAAGCTTCTGTTGTTGATTCTCTTTACAGATACAGTTTTTGGCAACGGAAGAACTCCAGACTATCTTCTCTTAGGCAACATGGTTTACACAGTAAGTGCACCAATCTTCCTGACAGTCAGTGTTTCTGCTGTGTTAAATGGTTCAGGTGCCCGTACCAAGCATTATCCAGTTTCTGTGATCAAACATCAGTTGTGTTTCCTTCGCTTATGCCTTTTATTTTCTCTGCTGATTTTCAGTATGCAAAAGAAAAATCTGTATTTAATGAAAAATTCAAATATGTGTGATGCTCTTCTCATGACGTTTTTCATTGAACATTGAATTCAGTCTTAGTTTCATATCAGTGTGATTTGTGTCTTTACAGTTTGTGGTCATCACAGTTTGTCTTAAAGCCGGCCTTGAGACCTCATCCTGGACCATGGTAGGTTGATGGCTCTCTCCTCTCTCACTAAGGTTCTGTTATCTCTTTCCAGTTCCTCCATTTTATGTGACCAGTGATACTTGTGACGTATGTTAAGTCAGCTTAAGTCAGCTCTGCTTATCTCCAAATCTCTTTATGGTTTGTTCCCACTGAGCTTGTAACTGTAAACCCAGTGAAATTAAATGTGCCGTATGGTAATTCTTTCAAGTTATTAGAAACCACTCAGTGGGAACTTTTATAGTCCATATTATGAAAATGGCAACAAACAAGACAGTAAAATGTATGAAAATAAAATTGGCCCAAATATAATTGTAGTAAAGCTCAAATCTGAGGTAAACGAAAAGCTAAACACTCTCTGTTTCCTTACTGTCCTTCCCCACAACAGTTTAGTCACATCGCCATCTGGGGAAGCATCTGCCTCTGGGTGGTGTTTTTCAGTATCTACTCCTCCCTGTGGCCCCTCATCCCTCTGGCACCCGACATGTCAGGAGAGGTAAACACACGCATGCTAGCATGTACTCCTGCACATGCTTACACATCTACACACACACAGGCCCTCCTTCTCTAGGTCTCACAGCAACGACTTCCTCTGGTACTAAAGAAACTGCTGATATAATCGTCTATCACTGACAGATCTGCAGTGCCTCATAATTCATTTTCTGCTACAGACAAATGCTGGTGGGAAATTTCAGAGTTGAATTTGACACAGGTATTTGTAAGGAGAACCAGAGGGGTGTAAACTGTCAGACCTCTGGCTTGTGTTGCATAATGACTTAATTGGGCCAATTAGCCCGATGTTTGTGTTACATTGCCCTCCCTGAACTCTGAGTATCCACAGGTGACATTTAAACAGTGAAGCCGTCTGGGAGTTGAGCAAAGAGAGACACCGATGTCCTAAAAATCTACTCAACAATTTCCAGGATCACAAATCAAGTTTAAAATGCCCTTTTAAAGTTCATTGAATTTAAAAAAATAAAAAAAAAGAAGATTTTCGCAGTCTTTTGCAGTTGCTATTTCCATGCGAATGTGACTACTGTCTCTCTGGGGCACCACAGGTGGTCAATGGGAGCCTATTAACCATAGATGAAGTTTCCCAGTGCATTCTGGGAAAGAGAATGAGGCATCTTTTCATTATAAAACAAAAACACAGTAGGAAACTATTCAAAGAAAAAGGGGGGCACCACACAGCATGCAGTAAAAGAAAACATCTACCCGGATGTGTGTGTCTTGTTTGAGATAATGCTTCTGGGATTCAGGGATTCAGAGAACATGTAAATTATATTTACAACATCAGAGCTATTCCATTGAATCCAGGGTTTTGGCCATCAGTTGTGATGTTGTGTAGGAAACTCCACATGTCAGACATAAATGTAGAATAAATCAACTTTGGAACGGACTTACTCCTGAAGAGCAGCTGACTTTGTGTGTTTAGTCGGTTAATTATTTTTCAAAACAAGTTACAGTGTAGTATTCACAATGCTCAATACAAATTGTTCCTTATGTAAAAGATAAGATGGTCTGGTACAAACTTAAGTTAAGAATATATTGACATTTGATGTTCTCAAGAGAAAAGAATTCAGTTGTTGTGATTTAGGTCAGATTGAAATCCATTTTATTTTACTTCACTTCTTGGTGAAGAGTTTGATGAGAAGATTGATGCCACTGTCATACCTGTCTGTTAAATACAAGGCTGCTGCTGTTTAACTTGGCATAGCATTAAGACTGGAGACAGGCTCTGGCTCCCACCAGCACCTCTAAAGCTCACAAGCTCAACAGGTTATATCTAGTTTGTTTGGCCAGGACCTTTTACCAGGCAAGCAGTGGAGACATTAGGATGTTACTGTGGCCCGCAAAGAAATGATCCATCACATAATCCCGTATGAAAACGAATGAGCTACAGCATACCATGTTAATTAGTGAGCTTTAAAGGTGCTGGTAGTCAGATTTTGTTAGCTGCTGCTGGCTGTAGCTTCATATTTACCGTGCAGATGTAGAGTGGTATCAATCTTCTCATTAACCTTTCTGCCAGAGAGCAAATGAGTGTATTTCCCAAAATGTCACACTATTCTTTTAAGGGCTAAACTTTATGATCAGCTCTGCTGGTTGAATGATTATAAAAAAAAACTTAAGCTTTGGTTTAGGAAGGAAACCTTTTTTGCAGCAGATTTGGGACAGCAGAGGTTGAGGACAGAAGACAAGATTAGACGTAACACTGCAATGCAAACAAAGAATTTGCAGTTTGTGGTTAGCAGTATTTTTGGCGTCTTAAGTCGATGTCGACTGGGAACTTCTATGTGCGTGACACACTATATAACATAGCTAACAAAGTGCACATGCATAGAAATGTTGACTATTTTACACATACACACACACACACACACACACACACACACACACACACACGTAAACAGCCGATGGGTGTATAAGCTTCACTCTATCCCCTGTCTGAAGCCTGGTGCTTTCATCCATGCCTTGCAGCACTTGACTGAAGACAGTAATGGTGTCCTGTGGGTACTCGGTAACCCTATGCCCCTGCCCCGACTCGGGGATGCCAGTACATCATCAAACAGGGACACATCTCTCCGAAATCCGAGAAGGCATCACAGACACAATCTCCGCCTCCGAGACCTTGTAGCCTCTGAAGAGCAGGATTATTCTCAACCCTGATGCGGCCACACATATTTCACCGCGGCCTCCTCGACATGTACTTGAATCTTCAAATATTTTTGTCCTCTCTTTCCCTCCATCCATTTTCTTTTGCTCCTTCTTTTACTTGTTGCCTCAGCTTTTATCCTCTTTGTTCTCTTTTTGTTCATCTTCCCCCCACTCTGCCAGTCGAAAAAGTGCCTGAGGGCAAACAACATAACAGACACCAGAACTCCCTTCTCCTCCTGTTTCTGCTCTCACTCACTACCCAGTCCACCGCCTTTAACAAAAGACGTTAAGCAGCGCCCTGCGTCATCTGAACACATTCATCAATGTCAGGATGAATATTCTTTGGACAACTGACAATACAGGTGCAGGATCCATCTACGAAACACACTAAAACAGCTAATATGCTTTTCATAGGTGCTCCCGAACTGGCTCATCCCATTGCGCCTCATAAAAGTCAGACAGAGATATCAAAAGAGAGTCAGATTATTCTGTTCAGGCAGCGTAATCTGCCACACTAAGCAGCTTAGCTTCACCTCAGGAGATGCCTTGTGTAGGCTCTGTCACACTGACCGCTGCTGTCTGCTGACTTTCCTCTGCTATCAACACAGCTGTCTCCAGTACAGTTTATCCCTCCTTTCTGCTTGCTCTTCACACACTCACACACACCTTTGCTTTTTCGTTTTTCCAATTTCTGCTGCGAGCTGCTGTGGAGCACCTCTCACTCTCACTCAGACTCAAGTGCTTGTCATCAGCACATGGATTTTACAGTTAGCAAGTGTGCATCAGATTCCTCCACAGTTACTCAGTTGCTCAGAGATAAGAAACATTTTCTCAGAAAGGAATCGTTTTACCAAGACGTGTGTTGATGCGAAGCCGGCCAGGAATAGACTCAGGGCTATCAGTGCCAGTCTGTGAGATATCAATGAGATTAGAACAGGAATGAAAACAATTCCTAGAGAAATAGATCAAATTGTTAGTTTTTGTTGTCACGCACTTTGAAAGAGTTGTTTATATCTAAGGGCAGATTCCACTGTAGTTGAGTTATACAACAGTTTTTCATCAGCAAGTTTTATTAAAAAAGCAGATGTTCCGATCATGATGGGCATCCTTTCAAAATATATCTCCCCTTTCTTCACTCAATCATCAGCCACTTTATTGAAGTTCTCTGTTCTCACTGAATGATCTCATTGCATGAAGCTTTATTTGCATCTTTTTACTTTCTCACATGTGACTTTAAGCAGAAAAGCCTCCTGTTATTTGTAACAATGCTGCAAGTTGAGTCCTCCATGTCTGTAAAAGAAAGTCAAACTTAATTAGAGAAAGATCTACCACAATTCTGACCCTAAACACAGAGGTCATACAATATTATTAATCTCATCTGAATGTGTTTGCTGTTTTGGTGTTGCGCTCTATAAAGGATCAGATAAGACAAGATATTCCTTTAGTCCGATAATGGGGATGGGGAAATTTACAACGTTACAGCAGACAGGAGGAGATATAAAAAATATGTACAGTTTAGACAAGACAATGTTTTGCACAGTTTTTATTACCCTCCAGGCTGTTATTAGTTTGGAAACCATCTTAAAGAGAAACCTGAAACTTGCGTCAGACAAGTAATCCATCAAAGTAAACATGAAGACATTTTAAGTTCTCAGTCAAGTTTGATTAATGTTGTTTGCAACATACCTGAAATGGGAGGTTGGTTTGAAAACAGGTGATGAATTAATGTGCTTTAACGTGCAGGGTTTCATTCAGCTTGCCTCTTAATGTAATGTTTCAGATAAAAGTTTATAAAACTGGGATAAAACTGTTCTGCCTTAAAAAACACACGACAGTCAGCAAAACAAAAATATGATAAGGTCTAAACTTCAAGGTTATGAATTTCTGGGCTGTTGAGTTTTGTCACTGAAATCTGTGAGTAATCTGTATTTAAGACTCAGCTTTAATTCTTCTGGTTGAGACTGAAACAAGCTCCTAAGGCTTGTTGCGTCACATGGTCAAAAAAACGTTCCTGATTTTTATACTAAGGCCCAGTGATGGAAATACTGACCCCTGCTCATCACTGCTGTTGACTTAGCCCCTCGCTGGTACTCTCGCTAGTAATCCTGTTGTTCCTTCTTTAAGACCCATGAGCGCGTCGCATGGGAGGTTTTGTTAAACTCTTGTACCCAGGCCTGTTAGTCCTCTCTCAGCTAATGATTTATAATCGCTGCAACACATGGTTAGTGTAGTAACATGCATGGTGTACAGTATTAGTGAGAAAGAAAACGGTTTTAATCCTCTACACACAAACTGTAATGCACATGTGTGTTTTCGTGGCTGTGAAGCTGCTGAGTTACAAGTGTTTATGTAAAGAGTTTTTTGCTCTGTTTTTCTTGTCGATGTCTTGCTGTCTTTGTTAGGCGACACACAGAGTGTGTGTGGAGTGGATGGAGGACCCGACTGAGAAAGTCATTGTTTGTTTTCCACATTGACCTCTTTTGGGGTGGTTATTAGCCGATTTGTCTCTGGTGATGACATTTATGGAATTTGTGGATTTGCCTGTCAAAGCAAAGCTGCTCTTTTTATCCACTTTCTTGGTCATTTTTACTTCTCTGTCTTTGACTGAGCGTGCTCTTTTCTGTCATCCGGTTCTTCTGCACTGTGGCTACAGTGAAGCTTTAACTTTATATTCACAAGAAAGTCTGTCAAGGACTGGAGTTTCATCTTCAATTTCCCTCTTCTCCTTGAAGCTAGCATGCACAGTGTTGTCGGGTTAAGACAGCTTAATTCAGCCACGTGAAGAATCAACATGGATAGAAGGAGACCAAAGTAAAGTCTGAGACAACCTAGTCTAACCCTTCTCCTCTCAGTCTACCTAATAAAATGTTGTACAAAGGAGCTCTGTGCTCAGGAAGCTAGTGTTTGAATATTAGCATCTCTGGGATGTCGTACAGCTGGCACAGGGTTATGAAGTCTGTTATTCTCAGTCTTGTTTGCTGAATCCAGAGCATTCTGTAGACCTGTGGACCGAATAGTGAAGTAGTCAGTTTGCTCTATTTACATTTACCGTCACAATTGCGGGCATTAACATAAGTCAAACTGCTGACTTATGTTTCTTAGACATGATCAGCCAGGTGGCAGGTTCCCCTGAAAACTTCTTCCTGGAAAAGGATGCATAAAATACCTGGTCGGCTTTTCCTAACATCCTTCCACATACTTTTCCAAAGTTTAAGAATTTATATTTTCCAATAAAGTTGTAGCTTTGATGTTTTGTAGTTTTAAACTTGCATGGCCCCGTTCCAAACTGTCACAGATACTATACCTTGAAGCTGCAGAGTACAACCATAACCTGGTCTGTTGAGCAGCTGAAGTAGCTTGGTCGAGGGCAACAAGACATTTCAGCCAGAAATCCACTTCTTTGTTTGTTTTTTTATTATTTAATTGGTATTTTTGACCTTTTTTTAGTAGTTGTCTGTGCAGAAATAGACAGGAAAGGTAGGGAGAGAGAGAGGGAAGTTTGTCTTTAAAGTTACACTTTATGCACCCTAACCATTAGGCTACCTGGACATCTCTAACCTCTTGACCACTTTACCATCTCCAAATTCTTATTGTTCACCATTCAAGCACACATCTTACAGCAGTAAGCCATTTTGCATGTATACACATAAAGGCACGATTGCGTCTGTCTGTCTAGTCCTGTGTCTAGTGTGTGTGTATGTGTGTGTGTGTGGCCATGATGGGGGTCGTGGCCTGTGAAAACACACACCCCCATACCAGCGGACACTACTGTCTGTCCAGACAGACAAGTTTATTAGTTTGTCCTAAAAAATACAGCCCCGCTCCTCGGACCTCTCTCACCTCGTCCAGCTCCCAGGGGTCCCCTGGTATGAGACATTGCTAGCGTCCACCAACACTGCTGGCCTCGCTTGTTGTCATGGAGCCTGTCCAGATGCCTCAGGGCAAACATTTGTTGATTGTAACTGGTAGGATTTGTTTGTATTTTTAAATTTTTACTTTAAAATGATGCAGTTTATTTAGCTCTAGATTTACTAGGTTAGTCTTATGGTTTCTGTAGTTTTCGCAGTCGTACCCTAATGTTATTATGAAGGTTATTACCAGTATTATTGAATTTTTTGATAAACTTGAGATTTAAAGTATTGGCCCTTAATATGTGTCATTTATGGCTCATAGTTATGTATGGAGATATATAAATATTGTTCATAGACTGAACTTTTGAAAGAGACTAAGATGGTTTATTTTTCAAGCTTACTCGACTTTTATTTAATATGCTGAGTATACATCCCTGGTTTATTTTCAAAAGACTCTCAAGACAGCTAAAATGGTCCCATTAAAATGCACAATACACTGGATGAAAACGAAAATAATTTAACTGACTTGCAAAAAAACAAGAAAAAAAAAAACACTAAATGTTTCCACCAGGGCTGCATATGTTCAAAAACTGTCATGAAAATATGCCTTGCTTCGATGCAATTTTCCCTCATCTCATACATTTTCAGCCTCCGAGCGACACTGAAAAGCTCTATTCATCCAGGTCCCATCTCAGACTGTAGGAAAAAGCCATTTTTGATTTCCTGTCGTTTGGGATTTCCTCTTCCCCCAGTGTTTTGTCAGACATCAAAGTCAATTTGCAGGTAATAGCGAACAGATTAGCTAATTTGAGCAAACCTGAGCGCTTTGATAGTTTTGACACTGATCTGTGTGTGTGTGTGTGTGTGTGTGTGTGTGTGTGTGTGTGTGTGCGCTTCCTAAGGGCCCTGCCTGTGTCACATTACAGGAAGGACACTGTCAAGGGGCCCCAGCAGTTTAAACAAGTGGCACATTACAATGCAAAGGAGCGCGAGTTTTGCACTTGGACATGTAATGACAGATAGTTTCATTGCAGAGGGCCAAAGTAAACATCGTCCTTACACAGAAAGCTGAAAGGTTTCGCCCCAACCACCAAGATCCACTGTCTCCCCTCCACTCTAGACCCCAAACAACCTCCTGACTGGGCTGGACTGGATTGATTTAAATTATCTCAGGCAACTGTCTTCCATTAATGAATCGTATTTTTCCAGTGGATTTGAATGTGGAGAGGAAGCCGTTTCTTGAAATGCCTGACTTATTTTGGACATAAGTTGGATCGTATCCAAATGTGTTTTTCTTCTAGCAGGATAAATTAGTCTTGTTGAAGATCACAGCTGTCTCATTTATAGATTTATTTTGCTCATGAACTCAGTGTGAACATTTGTTACGTACTGCGTTAAAAGTAAAGCGTCATCTCATTGTTTAGAAGTCAGAGGATGTCAGACATAACTCAGAGGAGTTGACAGCAGAGAAAACCATCTCTGTCTCTGAACTCTGTCAGCTTAAATTTATACACATATGTACATACTGCTGACAAAAACAAGAATTTTGTGAACACTTTTATCAAGAGTATCGACACCGTCTTGCACTGAGCAGCTGTTGCAGTGAATCTGTCATTAAAAGCACCTCAGATTGCGGTCCAGCGTCTCCTGTGAGGTATTGAAAGGAGCTCTCAACGCAGCAAACATTTGGGCTGTTTTCCTATGAAAGAGATACCACTGTCTAAATACTTCACAGGTACTTCCTCCACCCTGAAGGGCTGAGAGGTGGACAAGCTAAAAACAAAAACATGGTATCATTTAGTCACGGAGGATTAACCCACTCTGAGCAAGTTATTCAGACCCATCTCCTCTCTATTTCCACAATATAACTGTTTGTGTTGGGCTGCCTTTGTCATGGATGTTTTTCATTATGTGACACTACAGGGGATGATAATGGCTGCTCTTTATCAGGTGTTTCGTCTTTTGAAGAGCTCCTCTTTTTATCTCATCAGTTGTTGAACTCTGCATTGTCTGCAATGACCTGAGAGTAAGTGTATATGTGTGTGTGTGTGTGTGTGTGACAGGCAGAGATGATGTTCAGTTCGGGCGTCTTCTGGATGGGCCTGGTCTTCATCCCAATCACCTCGCTGGTCTTTGACGTGGCCTACAAAGTGTGAGTCTTCTCTGTGCTCTCCTCGCTCATCATCACTCCAATACACATCTGATACAGGAAATTCTTCCAGAAGCTCTCGAATCTCCTGAAGAAATTCCTGCCTGAGCTTTTGTGCGTACTCCCAACGAAGCCTAGCTTTGCCATTCTGTGAATAGTCCATGGGAAAAGTGTGTTTCTGTCCACGGTCTGGCTGATATCAGCCCGCAGCAGATTCAGGGTGTCAGGAGCAATTTGCAAAGCTACAAGTTTTATTCCTTGATGTTCTTGGTGGGGTATTTTAATGTCAGTCTTTGAAGATTGTATCATGTTAAAGCATCTGTCGCATGATTAGGATTTTTTTAAATTATTGTTTAATTTACAGGGTGAAGAAGGTGTGTTTCAAGACCCTGGTGGATGAAGTGCAGGAGCTGGAGGCTTTATCCAAAGACCCCGGAGCAGTGGTGCATGGAAAGAGGTACAGTTACACACCACTGCACCATTCTTTCCTACTCTTTAGATTTACATTTTACATTTACTGACCTGATGTTTTGTCCTGTCCTAAATGTAATTAATACATTATAGAAGTAGTATTCTCCTTGTGAAAATTAACCCATAAGGTAAAAAAGGAAATGTGCTAAAATTTAAATCATGCTTTTCCATAAATTATCAGTTTGTCTTTTTGTTTCCAGTTCACTATACTGTATTATTAGTGATACACACATTCAAAATCTAGTGGAAAATTAAGAATTAAAAGAATTTAAAAGAAATGAGGCCCACTTGAAGTAAGCAAGTCAATCTAACAAGTCCTAATTATGACTTTTCTGAAACCTTAAACATATCCAACTTTGCATTTAAAATACAGAAATGCCTGAAAACCAAACAAACACGAATGAGTTACTTCAGCCAAAATTTGTTGGTCAAATTGTTAAACCTAAATGGATAATAATTGATATGGTGTTGTATCAAATATTGCTAACGCACACCAGTTTTAACTCTCACTGTGCCAACTCAAACAAACAAGACAAATCACACAGTTGTATGTCTGATGATGTGAACTCTCACAAGTTTAATCTGGGAATCTTTCCCATCCCATATTATCCTCACCTGCCGAAAAGTAAAACAACTCCTGTAATACTTTTTATTTTGTTCGTTTTATGGCAAATCACATTTGAGCTTTTAGGAAAATTTGGTGTCACTGGTTAGTCCCGCATCACCGATTAAACTGGGGCGAGCTGATTTTAGTGCGTCTTCCATGCTACATGTAGTAATATTGATGAAATCTTCAATGACAGAGTAAAAATCTAAGTAAAAATCAAAGGACAAATCTCAAATATTGCCATAAACAGTTCTTCTCGTTGATTTGCAACATTGCCCACGATGGTTTGAGAGAGAACAGAGATCAGAGATATACAAAGGGAAGGCTACAGAGTTATGAATGGCATAACAAAACAGAAGATTTATGCTCTCTGACAGTATATATGACCAACACTATCAGGGCTACACAGTCAGCCAGTATTCTTTTAGTACACTAAATATAAAGCATTTTTCCCAAATTCTCAAGATAAACCCACAGGACGAATCATCTATAACCTCCCAAATCACTAGAAATTTCATAAATACTCACAGCTCCACTGCCAACAATATTCCCATGTGGTTGGAAGAAATCTTAAAATTGCTAAATTGCAGGAGTTTGACTGTAATCATGTCATAAGAGTAGATGTCTCCATTTTTTTTACTCTCAAAGAGTGAATGTCTCATTTGAGAGCAGCAGCCGTCCTATATTAAAGCCATATATTATAAAACTGTATTAGTTGGACAGGGTCTGCTCTGCTCTCTGGGGCCTGAGGCCTGCAGCAGGCATCAACATGAGGCAGATCAGTGTGAGATCTCCTGCTGGCTGAAAGTGATCCCCCTGCCTGGCCACTGTCCCGGACCCAGCAGGCTGCAGACACATGCGCACACACGCGTACGCACACACACACCCACAGAAACAAACATGCAGAGAGTGTAGAGATACAAACACACAGATGCACAGATGATTTTGCAGATTTGCACGTAGGAGGACCATGTAAGCACATAAACACGTAGAGGACGTATGCATAGAGGATTCATGTACACATTTTTCAGCTTCACATGAATGCCCACTAGCCAACGCGCCATTTCAGATATTTAACTCACACTTTGCTCTTCCCCCTGCGTGTCCAGAATTTTGTCTCCCAACATGGTGTTTGTACCAGCAGGTAGAGCAGTTGGCAGGTCCATCCACTCAGGAGGCGCTCACTTGATGTATGGGTCATTAAATCTGCCTGTGGTGCTCAGCATGCTGCTAACACACTGCCTCTTTCTGTTTGTGTGTGTGTGTGTGTGTGTGTGTGTGTGTGTGTCTGTGTGTGTGTAGTTTGACGGAGAGGGCCCAGCTTCTGAAGAACGTCTTCAAGAAGAGCACAGTCAGTTTGTACCGATCTGACTCCATGCAGCAGAACCTGCTCCGTAAGTTACACAATATTTCTGTTGTATCTTTTCTCTTCTCTCTTTTTCTCTCCTTCACTTCCCTTCTCACTTAACGGGCCTGAAGTTGGAGGCATCAGGCCAGGCAGAAAAAGATTTTGGTGTATACCTCAGATTTATCTGCTTCCAAATCTGCTCTCTCGTCTGAGGAACAGGCCGGGTGTCATTATTCATACCGCATCCAGTATCTTTAAAACCTCCAGAGGAGCTCGCCCTTCGTCTTGGGGAGGCAGTAACACTCTGTTGGTCGCACTTGTCTTTATAAATACTCTGCGTTCACCAGATGCAGGAAACACACATCAGTAACTGTGTCTGCAAGCAGCCCCACAGTTCCTTGTGTCTTAACTTGCAATATATCGCCCCAACGAACTGCTGATATGATCTGTTAGATGAGTCATTTCCATGGCGAGACGGAGACATGGATACATACAGTTTGGATAGTCCTGGATACAGAATCTCACTACTACTTTTTAATCATATGGAAAATATAAAAAACTATTGAAGGTTTCTTACCCTTCTTACTAATGTATCTTAGACCGGATCAATGTTACAGTTTGAGGTCGAGAGTAAAATATGTGTCTCCTCCTTTATAATAAAAGTCGTCTCTCTAGATGCTATTTCAGCCAGTGGCACATTACAGGACCTGGTTAACCGACAGGCTTAGTGTTATTTTTAATGTCAGTTTTATTAGCTGGTAATTACTGCTACAAACCATTAAATGTTTTTTTAAATGTTGATTATGCTCTGCATATACAGTAAGAAAGGGACTGGTATTTGCAAGTGTGGTTTGAAGACCAGCGAAGACAGAATTACCTCTAACATGATGTGACAACAGTGCGGTCTTGCTCTCGTAAAGTTGATGTTCAGTTTTTCTTTCATCTACCAGTAAACTGGCGTTCGCAAATAATCTGCCAGGTTAACAAAATGCTTTTGTACTTCTTCAGTTGTCACACCGTGTGCTGAGATGATGACATTCAGTGACAGTACAAGCAGCTTTACACTATGAGTAAAAACAATATGTTTTTAAAGCGTCTGTCTGTACTGAACTCTGAGGACATGCGAGTTTGCCAAAAAACAGTCCGTAATCAGAGCTGTAATTATTAGGGGGATGTGGGGTGAAAAATGTCAGACATATGCACTCCCAGTTGGATTCAAATAACTGACCAGCGCAGATGATACTGAAATCCCTTCCAGCGCCCCTGCAGAAATCCATCTTATCCGAATGGGGCTCATAAACAATATAGCAGCAGAAGTCGGTTATTAGAAACTTTGCAGTGATGCTCTCAGCATGGGTTTGGTTTTCTGTTCATTTTTCTCTGTTTTGTTGTGTCTTTTGTGTCTGATCGGTTTGCTTTTTGTTTGTCTCATAGGTGGGGATGAGACCGTTGTTGTGTGATACCTTTTTAAACTTCATTATTCAAACCTCACCCCGTTTAAAACTCCAGCCCCCCCCTCTAGCTCCCTGCTAGACGCCTCTCTCCCCGACTTTGTCGACTTCCCGTCCTTCCCCTCGTGTGCTTCGTGTGCCCTGAGTTGAGCTCAGTAGAGCGAGATAATGATGAAATGATGAAATGTTGCGCTGTTATTCCCCCACAATGCACTCGTCTCAGCGGGGTCCTTTGAACTTCCCCGCTGGCCTGCAGGTAGTGACCGAGTCATTTGACACCTGAAGGTGAGTCAGGGGTCAAAGGTCAGACAGGAACCCTGTAGGAAAGTTTAGGTGGTGGTAGATCACAGAGCTGCTTTTGTGCTACAGATAAAACTTTTAGGGGACCTGTAGTTACTCATGTTTGACTCCTTTTAGTGTATTATTTTCATCCCATGAGTCATTTTAAAGGAATAGTGCAACATTATGGAAAAATGGTTAATTGTTTTCTTGCAAAGATTAAGACCATTCTCATGTCTGTGTGTTCAGCACGTAACTACACCCAAACCCCAGTTTGTGCCGCTCATGTATTAACATTTCATATGTTTCCATTTCTCTGGGGAAGAAAATCTGTACGCTGCATTATAGAAACTATTTTTAACTTGTTTTCCTTATTGCGACTCCGAAGAGATGGCAGCTGGTGGCTACCAGGGTGGGAATTAGTTTCACAGCTAAAGATCTCTCCTGTCAAGGCACTGCACCAAGTGTTTTTAATCCAGATGGTTGACAGAGTATTTGAGGAGTATGGAAATATCTACAGAAAAGTACAGAAAGTGTTGTTAAGTCACCTTTTGTCGTTTTTGAAACATCGCCAGGTAGTTCTCTTTCAGAGAAATGGATACTGGGATATGTGACTCAAATCTACAAACTGGGGCTAACTAAAGCCAGCAGCCACTTAGCTTAGCTTAGCATTAACACAGCAAACAGGTGAGCACAGGTAGCCTCGCTCTTGCTCTTGCTCCCATCCAATAAATGGTCTTGCACATAAGTTTCCAGAAGACCAAAATTGTAGTTTTTACACTCTAGATAAAATGATAATTAGTGACCTTTATGGATGCTGATGGGCAGATTTTGTTACCTTCGGACAGAGCCAGGCTGGCTGTTTCCCCCTGTTTCTAGTCTTACTGCTAAGCTACGCTCACCGGCTGCTGGCTGTAGCTCCATACAGACATGAGAACGGTGTCAATCTTCTCAACAACTCTCAGCAAGAAAGCAAATAAACATATTTCCCAAAATGTTGGACTATCACTTAAAGTTTTGTGTTTTTGTTCATTGTTTATTCAGTTTATTATTTATTGTTTTAAGTGTGTTTTTTTTACATAAGTAATATTTGTTACAGTATTCACTGATATACATGACCTGACTTGCGTCAACCCTTTTTCAGATGGCTACGCCTTCTCTCAAGACGAGAACGGAGTGGTGTCTCAGTCTGAGGTCATCAGAGCGTACGACACCACCAAACAGAGGACCAACGAGTGGTGAACCACCGGTCAATCCGGAGCCACATCAGCCATTTCTAATGGCGATATTTGAAGCTCAACGGGGAGAAGAGGAGGCGCAAACATGCGTGCGCCTCCAGCACTGAGGGGACTTGGTCATAAATATGAAATAGACAGAGGGGAGTGACATTGTGTCGTCTTTGAAAAAGGGAAAAAAAAAAAACAAGGAACAAAACAAAACGCGTTCACTATCAGCTGTAGTTGTGTGTCCAGCAGACATGACGAGCACTGTGCTTTCTTAGCAGTCTGTGGTCTGATTCTCTTCGCTGTTCTCGCTCAGTTTATTGGAGTGAACGTCTGCTCTCTATTGAAAGTCATCTAAAATCATTTAATCAAATTCAAACCCTAAACACTGTTATTATAGAAGTTAAAACACTGGATGCCGATTTTAGAATTTTAGGGGTTTTAAACTTGTGAAAGATTGCCAAAGAGCAGTCGTATATACAATCTTCCAAGTACTTGTGAATTCGGAAAACTTTAAACCAAATGTAATCACGCTCCTGAGTGTGTACCAACACTGAACGGACCACTTCAGAGCAGACATCTGTGATATTTTAAATTTCTTTTTGCACTTAACGAAGCATCTATTGTGTAAAGCCTTACATTTGCTCATGCCTTCATCGTTGTTTCTTCTAAGATTCATTTCTTTCTTTTTAGTTTCATTTTTAAAGTATGTAGATATCGTGCCTGGTTTTATTTATTTTCCCCTCTTTATTTCTTTTTTAAGAAGTTGCCGGCTGCAACCCACCGTAGTCCTGTCTCCACCGTTTTTACAGCAGAAGCATTGCTCTTGACAAATAATTGCATTCCACACATCACTCCTGTCTCAACAATCACAACGGTGCCTACGTAGAACGTTTCCCTCATAGAAGAAAAAGATAGCCAAGAATAGTTTAGCCAGCTAGCTTAGAGCAGTGCTCCACACACACACCTACTGAATACAAAATCACTGTCTGCCCACCACAGTATTGCACTCGTACAATGTGAAAACTACAGAGTGCCTTGTGGCACATGTATTAACTAAGATTTGTTCCTGTAGAGGTGAACTGGAGGCTCTCTGATGGTCTTGTTGAAGCTCACAGTGGTGATAGTGTTTCCCTTAAAATGGAGATTTTATCCTTCTAACATAAGTGCCATTAGCTTAAGGGAGAGAGAAATATTAGCCAGGAAAACACCACGACAATATCAAAACAACTTTGTCTCTATAGTTATTTTGTGGATTTGTATTTTTATATTGGAGATGTATGAATTTTGCATTGACTGGCTTTGTAATGAACTGTCTGTAACTTTTAGTTTTTTCTTCCTCTGATAAACTGGCAGGATAGAATAGATCGAATGAGGAAACTGAGCTTTCTTAAATGTCGTGTTATTATTAATATTGTTACAGCTTCATTTATTTATAATTGACTACTTAATGTCTGTATGATTGCTTTCTTCTCCCTATGGGAGATCAGATTTCTGATGATGTGTGTGTGTGTGTGTGTGTGTGTGTGTGTGTGTGTGTGTGTGAGTGTGTGTGTCAGTTTATTGCCTGCATGTGCATGTGCTGTGTGTGTGTGTGTGTGTGTGTGTGTGTGTGTGTGTGTCACCTCTACTGTGGATAACGTCTATGTATGCATTGCATGTCTGTGTCCTCTATGTGAGACTGGGAGTTTTTGGCATCTCACTGCTCCTGATGCGTTTCCTTTATCGTGTGTATGTATGTGTGAGCGTGTGAGCGTGTGAGCATGTGTGTCTGTCTGTGTCTGTGTGTGTGTGTGTGTGTGTGTGTTTGGTGAGGCTTGCTCCAGTTGTCCGTCTGCACGACTCCAGGTATAGCTATAGTGTACTACTGTGTGCTGATGCATGGCCCGTATGGGAAAGTGTGAATGTGTGTAAGACTGTGTGTGTGTGTGTGTGTTTACGGTCAAACTCTCGTCCTCAACTATGAGAGTTTCTGATGCTCAGCTCGCTTCAACAGGAGATGTTGCACAAAGCACTCGATGTACCTTTCCAGTAGTGGGTATCTGGTATTATCTGGTTTCGGTATATGATTTCTCTTGAGTGTACATGTTTGTAACTTGTTTTCTTCATGCAGTGTAACCTCTGCCTTGCAGGAAAGCTCTTTTGTGTTTCTCAGCTTAGTCAGGATCTAAAATTATTTTTCTCTGCTGGTCTTTAGTGTTAAAACTGAATTGGTTGTCATCTTGTCTAAACTTTCCAAACTGCTGAATGTGGATGTCGTCCTTGTGGAAGGCTTGGACTGTTGCTTTTAATTTTCCAGAAAACATAAAACACGTTGTCTGTGAAAGT
This sequence comes from Pempheris klunzingeri, assembly GCF_042242105.1. Classification (NCBI taxonomy): domain Eukaryota; kingdom Metazoa; phylum Chordata; class Actinopteri; order Acropomatiformes; family Pempheridae; genus Pempheris; species Pempheris klunzingeri. The sequence continues at coordinate 19,376,350 of NC_092020.1, read as the reverse complement.
CGTGGGCTGCATGAATGGATAACACAAGCTGTTCTCTGAAATGTTAACTGTACTACTTTGATTCTCCCTCAAGTGTTGATCACTTCACAAAAGAGAAAAAAAATGCACCTTTACCTTTTTGTTTGAATATTTTTCTCTTCTGTTTTTTTGTTCAATGATTGTTCTGCATGTTGGGACTGCAAACTTATAAGTGTTGTCTTTTACTGCCATGAAGGACTACTGAAATAAACTTTACAATCATGGAGGAACAATGTGAACCTCATTGCTAATTCTTCTGAGTATTCACGTGTTTGTATTCGCTGGGCCATCTTGTGCCTGTGTGTGGCGACAAACAGGACATACGGCACAGTGAGAACCTAAACAGGAAAGGCAGTGAGAAGCTTCAGTCTGCACGCAGGACAAACAAATGATACCAGTGCTGTCCTTGTTTGTTATGATGGTGGAGTTTAGTTGACCTTCAACTTCTGTTGACTGTCTGGGATCGCAAATAGACAGTCCTGGAATACATGAGCACTCGGATTAATTAAAATTTCATGTTCATGAGGTTATGTTTCCTAAATAAATCAGGGAACAGTTTCCATTCTCTTTTAGTACTTTAAATCACCTTTTGCAACATAAACACAGTAGTTAATACTATAAAACACAGATAGTGTTCAAATTTTAAGCCAAAACAATGAATCACTCGACTACCAAATAATTTTTTCAGATTCTCAAATGTTAGGATTGCTTTTCTTTTTTTAAAATCATTATACATTAAGTATCTTTGAGTTTTGGGCTGTTGGTTAGACAAAACAAGATATTTTACACCTTCAGTTTTAGGGAATTTTGATTGACTACACCACTATTTCCTAACATTTTATAGACCAAACAACAAATCAAGAATCTGATAAAACAATAATTAAAGTCATTGTTAGTTTCCGCCTTATTAATGGCGAATGGTGTATCTGTTTACAGTGCAGCCAAACAAACTTATGTTGGTCAAAATTAATTGTCAGCTATGAGCAGTCGGTGTATCAGTTTAGTGTTTCATCCCTCATGTTCGATTACTGCTATAATTAAAACTAACATATATATTATATATTTAACACATTATCTTTAACATTTAACACATTATTACCCAAAGAGAATACAAACTGTAGCATCACTTGAATAAACTGTTCACTGATCAATATTTAATTATTACCCACATCATTACCATATCATCACATCCTTTTTAGGGCATAGAGGAGGGAAAATTTGTTGAGCAGGAATGTTTTGTGAGCATAGCTTAATGCTGAATTACATAGGTGCATCTTTTCCTGTAAATCCTGTGTGCATAGGGAGACTGCAGGAATCCTGTGCAGGAATGGCGGACCCCACCACTAAAAACAAAAACCCCTATGTAGGGAGATGATTGCAGAACATAAATACATCATCTGGCTATTGTTGAAAAAAAATATGGTATCAAAAACGGGTTTTAATGAAATTAAATTGAGATCTTAAGGATTCCAACTTCAGTGGTTTCTTGATAAAACGTGACAGATTTACTTTAGAGAAGAGTTTTCAAATGTTTTGGACCCAGAAAAAAGGGCGGAAATTGAATTGCACTCAAACCTGTAAGACAGAATAAAGTAAAAACCTTCAGTATGATGAGTAATAATAAGGATTCCAGCCTTCATGGATAACTTGGAAAAGAACCTAGAAACTTTTTTTAGATTTGGCAAAGACATGAAAGAATATTCAAAAGATTTAGGAAACGCCATGAAAACATCTTCATAACTTGTGTTTTCCATTTATAATCGGAGCCTGGAATGTGGGAACTGACAGCCATAGGTATAAACAAGATCTGTAAAAGTTAACATTTGAATCTGTTAAATGACCCATCATGGACGTTGTATTTTGTGATAATGGCACAGACTTTAGGGAGCCCTGAACGTAGCAGCGAACATCCTCAGACTGAATAGTTTGCAGGTTTCATGAGACCCTGATTGCCAAGTCTGTTTCACAGTCAGATAACTGGAGAACAGAAGAGTCTTTGTCGAGATTTTGCTATACCTGTTGGTGCAACCTAAACCTCTATTTCTGGGGCGAGTTGTTTTTAACACTGTGACCATGCCATGCTCATTGAACACTGACAATGACTGATCTCAGCGCTGCATTCCTGCTGTGAAGTCTGGCGCAAGAATGAGCGACAGGTAGGGAGCTGCTGTGCAGGCCCGACCGCTCCGGTTTCCTTTTTGTCTGAGCGATGATGAAGCTTCTTTCAGAGCACACGCTTTTTTTGTTTCTCTTTTTTTTTTTTGCTTAAATGTCAAAAATGTAATTTAACAAACTTAACATTTATCACTTCACAAAAGGTACTAAGAGACAACATTTTATTTGTTGTAAATTAGGGAATCAATATGACAACCCTGCTCTGGCTATAATGCCTGTACAACATCTTACAAAAGTCCACATTTCTCCCAAAATGTCCTTTGTGTGTCAGGTCCTCCTCTCTTTCAGAGGTCCTTGCGATTGTCAAAAAAACACAATATTCCCCTGGTTTCCAACATCTATTTCTAATAATGTAACTATGCTCGGAGTGACAGTGTTGGTGCTGTCTGCCTGTACAATATTTCTATCTTTTCTTTTTTTAAGATTATTTTTTGGCATTGTTGCCTTTATTGGACAGAGTAGAGAAGGGGCAGACAGAGAGAGTAGGGTCTGACATGCAACAAAAGTCTGGAAGCAAACCCTTGACAGTTGCGACCATGTAGCATGCACTGTAACCATTCAGCTACCAATGCGCTCCAGTATTTCTGTTTTTTAAAAGGTCTGTCAAAAATTGTCCAGTTTTTAGTTTGTATAGTTAGCTGTCTCCTTGAAAAACGTGTAAAAAATAAACCGAAGGCCAGAGAGGTCTGTTTACAATATAAGATAAAAGTGCACAAGATTCAAAACTGTTACTGCCTCTAACAGGTCTGTTGATGTGTCCTGTGATGCAGAGGGGGAAAACGCCTCAGACCACATTGCTCGACCACAGCAGCTTTGTTGTACTTTATCCCTTGTCCTCCTGTCGTGCTCCCTGTGTCCGTTCAGCCGGCCAGGGCCGTCCACCCAAACACCTCCAGCTGTGCTGTAGTGTGTTTGCCCTGGCCGACTCACATCCCATCATCTAAAAATCTTGTAATCCGTCTACTTCCCCTGCTGGGAGCTCTGTCAGCTCTGTCCAAAGTCGGTGAAGCCCTTGGCTGCCGTGAAGGCGTCGGGCTGCAGGGGGAAGAAATACTGCTGCGGCAGGAGGAACCCGGTGCTCTGAGAGGGGTGAGGGGGCATGGAGGGCTGGTGGAGCTGTAGCTGAGTGTGGGTGGAGGGCAGCGGGTGCTGAATGCCTCCCGACATGGGTGCTGGTGGGGATGTGTAGGGGGGAGGTGGAGGTGGGGGCAGAGTCTGAGGGGTCTGAGTAGAGGCTGAGGAGGAAACGGTGGCAGACACCAGGCAGCCATGCTGCTGCTGCTGCTGCCCCTGACCTCCAAGGGAAAACCTCCGCATGGAGCTGCCACCTCCGGCTGAGCTAGAACTGGTGGTGGCTGTGCTGGACTGTCGCGATGGGGCGCGGAGGCTCGGGGGAGCGGTGGTGAGGATCATGGGGATGGTTTCGCCCTGGCAGCTACGCAGGGAGAAGCGAATGGGCTGCTGGGTCGGCTGCTTGGGCCGCAGGCACGTGCAGCAGTAGACGGCCACAAGAGAGCCGACCACGACAAAGGCGACGAAGATGCTTCCCACCATTAGGAAGGGCACATAGACGGGCTCTGAGGGCAGAGAAAAAACAGGAAGGTTAGGATCAGTGATGAGGAGTCACCTTCATGGGACAGGAAGCTGCAGGTTCCTCTATGTATGAATGAAACACCAAACATAATTGGTGTTCTGATTTATTTATTTTTTTATTACCCCGAAAACAGCACATTAAAAGATGTTCACAGAAACTGAATAAATTATTACGTTAAGATACAATGTATTTTTTCGGACACTTTAACCCCACTATTTATTATTACAAGCACGTAATATAGCTAACTAAAATAGCATTTAATAAATGGTGCATGACACACTACAGTGTAGGATATGCAACATTTATAAGGACATTTTAAGGGTTTATTAATCTGCAGTATTTTTCAACAATTCCTCTCCTCTCCTATGAAAACATATATTATTACAACCGTGTTTTTCTATATTATCATTCATAATCTGTTTATACCCCAGCCTCCACTTACGGAGGAGTTTTAGTTGACAAATTCATTAATAAACACTCAGTCTGCTGACAACTACATTATAGTGTGTTATAAAACATTAAATGTTAAAAATCTTAAGTAAAAAGGTTAAAGTAAAATTTTTCCTTGTTGGTCATTAGAAACTACAGCCTATACTGTTATTTACGGTGGCTAAAATCATGATACTAAATATGATTGTACTGTGTTATTAACAGAACCCAATAGACACATTCCTGCTCGACAACACAAACAGCTCTACACTACAGCTTTACGCTCTATGAAGCCCGTTTTCTCTTTGGGAGGAAGTCGGTGAATGTTTATTTATTTTAATAGGAAAAAATTAGGAAATTGCGAGCACACAGTCCATTCAGTCCACACAGTCCATTCAGTTAAATCTGCACAGCTTATCAGTTCGGGAAATTTAAAGAAAACTGATCAAATCTTGAGGGCTAAAGAGACCTGTTATTAGGATTTCACCACTAACAGAGGGTTAATGTAACACCTTGCGTCTGTTAAATATTTAGCCAAAGAAAATGAGCTGCTGTCTCATAGTAATGTGATTAATAACTACAGCCCAGCCTCTATCTTTCATTCTTTTCAAAAAAAAATACTTGAAATAGTTGTGTCTCAGTAACTTCATTTACAATAATCTTTTTAAACCTTTTCAGTCTGATTTCAGGACTCGTCATTCTGCTGAAACTGCATTTCCCAACGTAGTAGATGGTATTTTACTTTATCAACTCAAGGTCCACCTCAGTGCTTCTGTTACTGGATCTCAGTGCAGCATTTGATACCATAAATCACTACATCAGCTCAAAAGACAATTTGGCGTCTGTGGCCTTGCTCTTCCAAGGTTTAAGTCCAAGCTATCCAAAAGAAGACAGTATGTTTCCAATGATAACAAAACATCAATGTTCACTGATGTGAAATATGGAGTACCTCATGGCTCTGATCTTGGCCCTTTGCTTTTCTCCCTCTCTTGGCCAAATTATACACAGTTATGGAGTAAATTTCCACAACTACGCTGATGATATTCAGCTGTATGTGTCTGTAATGGCATAAAATCATTCTCAAATTACAAACTTAGCAGCCTGTCTGCCTGCTGTTAAAAACTGGAAGTCATGTAATTTCTGTAATAAAATGGAGATGCTGGTCATTGGCCCCCTCGACATACACACCAGTTTGTAACAGTAACTCTCAGAAACTGATTTCTCTGAGTTTGACTGACATGAATCTTGGAATTACTTTTGATCATGGCTTCTCTTTTGAGCAGCACATTAAAGAAATCAATCAGGTCAATTTTTTTCCATTTACTCAACATAGCTAAAATTAGTCTCTCCTGGCTGATGCAGAGATCCTATTCTAAGCCATTGTTTCATCAAGACATGATTATTGTAATGTTCTGTTGTCTGGTCTGATGTGTGCTAGCACTAAAAGTCTTCAAATGCCTCAATGCTGGAGCTAGGAAAACTATAAATTTGATCATATTACACCAATTTTAGCTTGGCTTCATCGGCTCCTATTAATGCCAGATCAGACTTTAATGCGCTTGTGATGACTTACAAATTGTGAATGGGCTTGCCCCTTAATACCTGTCTGATCTCATTATTCTTTATACTCCATCTCGGGCGCTCTCTGAATACAGGGCTCCTGTCTCTCCCCAGAGGTACGAAGAAGTCAGCTGGCTGCAGGGCCTTTTCCTATCATGTCCCTCCCTGCTCACATCAGACAGTCTGGCTCTTAAATCCAAACTTAAAACTAAATAATTCACCTTAACTTTCAATTTGTGCTTATTCTTAATTTAGTTCAGGTCTTGCACCTGTTACCATTATCCTTTCGGTGGGTCAGCCTCAGTCTCAATGAATCTCTTAACCCTACTGTAGCACTTACAGTCCCTGTTTGTCCTGCCGACAAGAATAAAACTGTAAACTTTACGATAACCGCAGCATTTTTCTAACCGTCTGTTTTTGTTTCTGTTCCCACAAGACTCCAAGCTGTGCAAGTTTCTCTTGCCTTCTCTTTCTAGCTCTCCCTCTCTCTTTTTTTCCTTCTTTCTTTCTTTGTGTGGCCTGTCTTCTTCCAGGTCTCCATGGTGGAGAGGAGGTTGTGTGGCTCCGGTTTGTTTGTCTGGGTTTGTTCGGTGCCGTCCTGGATCCACATTCTTCACTTATATTTCATAATCTACATGCATCAGAAATTCCATCAAGGTAATTTGTGTATTCTGTGATTTCATCCTGTACATGTGACATCTATTGCATGCCTGGGAGAAGAAACCCTCCTCTCTTGCTCTTCTTGAAGTTTCTCCCATTTTTCCCTGTTAAGTGGGCTATTTTCGGGGAGTTTTTCCAAATCAAGAGTCTCAGGACGGAGAGTATCGTATGTGTACAGATTATAAAGCCTCCTGAAGCAAATTGTGATTTTGGCCACATAAATAAAATTTGACTTGACTTGACTTGATTACTTCAGTTGGCAAATTAGTGAGCTGGCGAAGTGAATGTGTTTTATATTCGGCAGCACAATAAGCCTGCTTGCATGAGAAAGTTCTGGGAAACAATCCTGCATTGTGATCCAGTAAGTTCAGGACTCATTTCTGCTTTAAGATTTGTAAAGAATTAGTTTTAAGAACATTTGTTGAGTGACTGACATCGAAAACTCCTCTAGTTTTCCTTTTTCTGCAGTGAGCTGAGGTCAAATGGAGCCGCAGGAGATAAAAGCAGGTGCTGGAAACTGGACACTTTGGTTGATTAATGCTGGAAATAAATGAAAACCTTAAAACATATAAAAAGGTGACGTAAGAAACTTGGAGTCTGGTAAAACAAACCATAGAAAAGTGGCATTTTCAACACATCACAACACAAGTCTCCTTTTAACAATAACATTTTGTCCTTGCAGCTGGTCTTTATTTTATCATGCCATAAGACAGGAGGATGGTCCTGTGGTGGGAAACTGAAGTGTCCGTGAGCAAGGCACTGAAACCTGCTCTGTTCTGTCTTTTACTGATGTCCAGCTGACCTCTGAGCTCTCTGTAGAAAACAACTTTTGACTATACATTGACTAAATATGTGCATGCATCTGCACTTTTGTTTTTTTATTTTTATTACATTTAATTGAAATAGATTTGCTTCAATCTAGAATATATCTTAATTATGTGTTGGTGTATTTTTTCCTTTCATCTGAAGTGTCTCTGAAATGCTGCCCTCGGTGAACACCTGTGAGAAGCGTTTTTTTTTTTTTTAAGATTTAAAACCACTAAACTTACGCGCTGCGAACTCGGTGTTGTCCACCTCCCTGTCGTTGGTGCAGCTGCCCTGGTCCAGCCGTGCGTCCGCGGCGGCGCAGCAGTAGCGCAGCGAGCAGGAGCCGCAGCACACGGTGGCGTCCATGGTGTCAAAGTCCTCCGGACACTGGAAGCCCTCATGATAATTCCCATTAGCGTCCAGCCAGCCGTGGCAGTACTCCCCCTGCGCGTCCGATATCCGCAGATTCCAGGTCAGATATCCCAGCAGCAGGCAGTTGAGCAGGCGCACCATCCCGGCTGGGGTTCACGGTTCCCGGCGTCCTGTGGGCTTCAGCTCCCGGCCACCGAGTGTGTCCGCCCGGGTCAGAGGCTCTTCATTGAGATGAACTCACTGACAAACAGACGAACGGATCCACGGATGTAAAGTTATGTCACCGTCATCTTTCCACCATCCAAACTGAGCCACAAGTTGCCAAATTGCAAAATGAGAAAATCCTTAATTGAGTGTGCTCTTTAAGTGACTTTTTAAAGTGTCATCTCTCAACTTTTTCTCATCCAAACATGTAAAAGTGACCCGCAGCTCCGGGTTTCTCTCCGTTGTTGCTCCTGCGGTCGTTTGTTGATGTCGGAGCAGAAGTTGTGCGCCCACCTCACCGCAGCCGGGCTGGTTTTGTGACTCTGGCTGTGCGTGTGCACGCGCACGTAAACCCCTCCAATAAGCGGACGTACGCGTTCACGTGGCGCGCTGCAGTGATGCCACTTATTCAAAGCCCTGAATGAGCTCAAATGACACGCATACATTATCTTAATTAGCTCATTCTGCACGAGAGAGGACCTCAGTGCAGCACATGTAGGCAACTTAACAAACAGAATAAATACATACGTTTACATTTTTTTGACTTTACTTTAAATCTGAATGTCTCAAATGTAAAAACATGAAGCACAAATTATCAAATTCAGAGGAAAAAACGACCTGATAACCGACATTTAAAGTGAGACCAAGCACGTTTTGAAATAAGAAATAACTCAATAGTTCTGTTACAAATAAAAACGTGAAGTCATGAATAATAAAACACAGTCTGTATAAACTAAATGCACTCTGTTACAGGTGTGCTTGGTCTGGTACGACCAGTGACTAATGTTTGATTAAAGTAGCAAAGTTAAGACACCACATGCTGCTGTGAAACTGTCTTTATTTAGTCAGTTTTCTGAGTTTATGACTTTATAATTTTATGCTACTGTTACACGATGTTTTAACACTAACTTTATTAAGCTCCCACTTTTATTTTAGTATTTTGGGGTGTATTTTTAATACCTGGGCAGGTAAGCTGTCTAAACTAACTCTGACCCATTTATTCAGCAGATTTTCTCTTTCCTGTTGGGAAAACATTAAAACCTCTAAAAAAAAACACACAAATAAATCCAAACTAAACTAAATAATCATTTTGTGATTATCTCCTTTTTTATGTGGCCAAAGAAACCGCTAACGTTACACAGGCTCACTTTAATGTGAATTAAAGCTAATTCAAGGAGAGGAAATTGCAAACTTTTGCAGAAAATGTTTATTTACTATTCAGACCGTTCATACAGCCTTCATATATTCCTGTAGCATATCTTTCATTATTGGCTTGCAGCCAAGTTCAGTTTGGTGTCTAGAAACAATATTGACTAAGCACTTGCTGGTGTTTTGATATTACACAGAAGCAAAAACTACCTACCTGTCTGCCCAGCTGAAAAGGAGAAGAAAAAAAAAAACATTTATGTTAATCAGCAGCAGGTCTGTCATCCCTCCAACTATTCAATCTTCTGTTTGTAACCTGCTGGTGTGGCGCCCCCTTGTGGTGCTGCAAACTTTTAGTCCTGCAGGCTGCTGACAGCTGCCACACCAGCCTTCAGACTGAGGATCAGACATTAAGGTAAACTCTGACTGAAATTACAGACAGTTGGTCTTTTAGATACTTTAAATAATCCTAAATATGGATATGTGGAGGCATGTATGTATAATATGAAAGTCTGTGGAATTTAAGACCAAAATGTCTGAGATCATATTTATTTCAAGCAGCTTATTTTATTATTATTTTTAATTAATTCAATACTAGTTTAGAGAAAGCTAAAATAAATAATATTTAAGTGTCTCCTACTGGGCTGTTTGCTCTTTTTAAGCTCCTGCCTGGGTGTGCGTAGCCTTTTCTTTCATTTGCGCTCATGTTGCGCTATTGATGCTTTGGGCTCAGTAGCAAAATGGCCTCTGCCTTCTCATTTGTCGGATTTCGTTTTGCTTTTTTTTTTTTTTTCATTTTCAGATTGTACAACTGCTACAGCGCCCCGTTGTTCTCTGTGTGGATGGTGGCTACAAAGGAGGCAGGCAGCGGCGCACAAGTCCCGCCTGTATTTCCCTCTGGAAGAGTCTCAGTGTCGGAGCTCCCGACTGGGGATTGGAGCGGCTGCTTGTCAGTAAATTAGCCCACCCTTCACACAGTGTGCATGAGGGAAACCGAGCCAGACAGTGACGGATCTGATCCCCCTCTCGTCAGCTGCCTGTCACACCAGCTCGCCACGATACCCACCCGGAGCCATCCACCGCTCCGTGACACCTGGCAGGGATGGAGGGAGAGATGCAGCCCGCAGATGAAGGGCCGTGCGCCCCGAAGATGTGCCGACAACAACGGGGTCCGTACAGCACCCTGAAACCCTTCCAGAGCAAGCGCTCGGCGGGCAAGACGCGCTTTGACAGGTCCGCTGTGGTCGAGGTGCCTCTGTTTGGCGACGGGCATCACTTCACTTTCCATCCGGAGCAGCCTCAACATTTCCAGCCGCACCATCACAACCAGCAGCGTCTGCAGCAGCTCCACCAAACCATCAGCAGCAGCCAGCAGCATCACCCGACCCCGGAGCATCAGCAGCAGCAGCAGCAACAGCAGCAGCAGCAGCAGCAGCAGCAGCATCGTTTCCCCTGTGAGAACAGGCCCAGCAGCAGGGTCCCGACATCCACCTCAGCGCCGGCGGGCAGCGTGGCGGCGGCAGCATCTCCTGGTACCCTGCAGCGGCGCTCCAGCAGCGGCAGAGTGGAACCCAGATTCTCCCCAGACTGCACCTACGGAATCAGCTCAGGTGGGTTTCAAACTTGTTCAGAGAAAGTGGCGAGAGTGTCTCCTGAGCTGGTAGTTTTATTCATTTGGATTTTGGATATTGAGACTTTTCTGATCTGCATGTCCTCAGATTTGTCCTGAATCTGGTTATGTATATTCTGCCCAGAGTCAATAAACTTGAATGAAAGACACAGCAATATTTCATTAAAAGCAAGCATCTCTTTTGTTTGCTCTGCCTCACCTGAGCTTCATGTTTTTGTTCCTATCTCACCCTCTTTTTCTTCCTGTCAGCAGTGATTGATTTGCTGCTGTAATGAGAGCGGTCATGATTGAATCTCCAGTGTGCATGTGCTAAAAATTACATTGGGTAATTTTCTGTCCATGTGTGTGTGTTTACTTGCATGTGTGTGTGTGTGTGTGTGTGTGTGTGTGTGTGTGTGTGTGTGTGTGTGTGTGTGTGTGTGTGTGTGTGTGTGTGTGTGTGTGTGTGTGTGTGCAAGAAGGGCCCTCACAATCTCCGGTTGAAACACATTGTTCCGTGCTCATTTTCCTGCTCAGCTGCTGTTCATTAGAGGGCTGTTCAGGCTCAGGAAGAAATGTGCTCCCCATGTGGAGGGCGGGTCCATGGGAACTAACATTAAGATGAAAGCAATGAACCTAATCCTGGCAGTTACAAAATTAAACATTACACATCTCATCCTCTAATCAGATATTAATCTCTTTATCACCGCTGGCAGCAGAGGCTCAATTTGCTGCTGGTTATTGTTGCTTCACAGACAATCAGCCTGAGCTCAGGGCTGTGGCTCTGTATTAACTCACCTATGTGAGAATAGGCAAACATGTGCATGAAGTATCACAGGTTTAATCTAAAAATAGGCATTAGTATCGTGTCTTTAACCCACTTCAGTCTGTAAAAGCCAGGCTGATTTCTTTTAAGTATAAAGCCCAGGTTTCAGAGATGATCACCCATTGTTTGCATCCCTTCTGGCATGCACGTGGTTCTGATTTCACTCGTGAAATAATCACACAGAATTATATTTATCCTGCTCCAGTGGATGTTCTCACATTACACAAGATGTATCATCCAATCCCAGCTAACCGTGGCGTGCATTCTCACTGATAATGATACATCAAAGTGCTTTTATCTGCACGATGGGAGCAACTTAATGTCCCTTTCATGGCTGAAAAAAAAAAAACAAAACAAACTTGATGCCCTTCTCATGAGGAGAGGCACCAGAGGCCCCTGGACGCAGCAATCAGTTCAGCACACAATAACACAAATTGCATTGAGAAGCCTTTCCCAAAGAGTTGTGATTAAAATAAATGGGGCTCATAAATTTGCCTCTGCCGAGCGTGTTGTTTTTAATGAAATTTTATGAGGCTCTCAGCTCACAGTGCCACAGAACTGGTGAGAGGAGAGAGGAGGGTGAGGGTGGTGGTGGTGGTGGTGATGGTGGTGGGGGGGGGAGCAGGGTGAAGGCGAATGATATCAGATACATCTCGACGGGTAAACAGAGACAGCACGCATATTAATAAATGCGACACATCTGCGCCAGGCTGATAGACACGTCTGAGCGAGAGCAGTGGCCGCCTAGGACTCATTTAGTCTGTGTGTACATTTGTGTGTGTGTGAGTGTGTGTGTGTGTGTGTGTGTGCATTAGTGTGAGGCCAGTGGACTCGTAATCATTACACGGAGGTATGTGTGAGATCATCTCATTGAGACGTGCCCAGACTACCAGGGAAACTATACACTGAGGCTTGTTTCTGGACAATAGCTGTGCGCTGATTCTCCTCAGCTCGGCTGGGTTTGGTCACAGCAGATACTGTGGCTTAAGAGTTTATTGACATCTGAATAAAACAGCATAATGAAGCTGACGTTTCTATGAGTTACTGTAATGGGAAGCTTTGCTAGAATAATGCACGTCTAAAAAAACAGAAACCAAAACTGGTAACAGACAAAACACACAATCACTCATACTGTGTCTTTGATGATAAATGCTGCTTTCCTATAGGAAACTAAGTGCATGCTGTACATTTAAGGTAACTGTACTTCAATCAAGTGTCTCTATTTTCTACATTCCAGAGAAAATATTGTACTTTTGACACCACTACAGTTACTTGCTTTTTTTTTTTGCTTCATTGTCATAGAACTGCAGATGTTAAAACCGCTGAGCACCTCTAGGACTTGTCACCCATGTTGACTCAAAACTCTGACTATATACTGTTGTATGAAGCGAACTCAGATGGCTGATGAAGAGCCTGTTACACAGTGAAAAGCTCCAGAAGCTGCTAAATAGACTTTGTGGTGAGATTATTTTGTCAAGTCATAACATGTGTTGTCTGTCTTTTAGATCTAATCGACTCTCATTTGACATTATGAGGTTCCCTATAAGGCGCATAGTAAAGGAAACAATGTGAGTGACTCTGAGATTTGTGCTTCTCTGGCTTTGGTTCTTTCTGCCTCCTTTTTTCTTTTATCATTCTCATGGGAATTAAGAAACCTCAGTCTGCTGACGAGGACCATGTGATACAGTCAGACTCCAGAACAGCTACTAAATATATCTTGTTTTGTCAACTGCTGTTTCCAAGGTCAAAATGAACCTCAAATGTATCAAATGAACACGACAGACTCCAGTGATTCAACAATGATGACTTAAAGTTTACTGCTGCAGCCCTTGACCTCCTCTTCCTCTTTCTTACGTAGAGAATCGCCTCATCCTGGATGCCTTTGCCCAGCAGTGTAGCCGAGTCCTCAGCCTCCTCAACAACGGCCGATTCCTTGAGCCGTCCTCTTCCTCCTCCTACACCTCTAACATCAAGTTGGAGGACGGGCCAGGGGAGGTGCAGGGGCTTCACTGCTCCTCACTGGGGAAGTCCAAATCTGAAGACAGCTCTTCCACCACAGACCCAGAAGAGGAGGCCCAACAAAGCCATTTGAACCAACAACAGACCTCTGCCGTTCTCCGCATCTTCACAGACTCCTTACAGAACTATCTGCTCTCAGGGCCACAGCAGCAGCAGCAGCAGCAGCAGCAGCAGCAACATCTGGCTGCAGGTCTGGAAGATGAGCAGTGTCAGTCGGCGGAGCCCGGATCGGGGGTGTCTCCTCCGAGACACAACCTGGGGGGCTGGGGCTCGCCGACTCCGTCAGAGTCGTACGGCCACCCGTCGTCCACGCTGCCTGAGGAGGACGAGGAGGAGGAGAACTGCTGCCCACGCTGCCTGGAGCTGGAGCAGGAAGTGCTGTCTCTGCAGCAGGAGAACGAGGAGCTCCGCAACAAGCTGGAGAATATCCCAGGTGCGGTAATGAAAGTCGGGAATAGAATCAAATCAGGGGTTTGATTTTATTTGATGGGATGGGTCAAAAGTTTAGGGAATTCATGTTTGTGGTGACAATTTAAAGGAAAGGTGTTGTTCCACCAGCAGCTGCCTGAACAGCTTCAGCGCTCCTCGCCTTAGATTCGTAATGTCTCATTCAAGTAAGACTACTTTCAAATTTTACTAAAAGTGTAGAAGTATTATCAACTAGTTGTATTTACATTTACTGAAAGTCTTTTTAAGGAGGAGCTGATCTACCTACTTTATAAATGGCTACAATAAAATAAAGTGAAGTAGACACTTGGACTCGGGTCTGCTGTGAGAGTTGACTTGACAGAAGACTTAAAGGCAAAAACCTGAGGAGACCTGACTTGGTGATCCATAGATCTGCCTGACTGTCATGAATAATAAATTACATAAGCGGGATGCGCTCAACGTTTCCATTACCTAATGCCGACGTTCATTTGCTACTGCTGGCACCAGGATAAAATACAGAAAACTCTAAATTTAGATGAGACAAATTAGCATTTCATGATACATTTTCACCCACTTCACCGTTCATTTGTTTATTGCATTAATTACTTGAGATGATTTATTTCTTATTGCTCATTTTAAACAAAATGTCAGAGGGGGCTTCAAACACCACAATACTAATTACACTTTGCCTTTTTCTGTCCATCTTCTGATGGACTCTGTGCCCAACAATCTAAACTACTCTTTGGAAATTTTACATTAACTCAGTTAATGATTAATTTGTAAATGTGTTCAATTGAACTAAAAAAGTATGTACAAAGATTTTGTTATGATTCTTTTGTTCAAGTCTAAGTTTTTTTTCCCCTGTTTCGTCTACAATTGATCCAGGCTGTGTGGTAGTGTGTAACTTAAGTATTTAGCCTATTTAGGATTGTCACTTGATATGTAAATATACTGAAAACAGAGAGAAACATTGGCCGAAGAATGTCATAGTAAAGTTGTTAATATCTTAGAGCAAAGCTTCATGAGACTCATGCCTCTATTGGGTGGTACCATCATGGGTCCTGGTAGCTTTTGAAAAACGTGTAAAATTTTGTACAATATGACTTCACTACACAGTAATAGACTGATAAGTGAGGAGTTGACAACTGTGACCCATGAAACAGCAGGTCAGTGTGAACTCTGAGATATGAAGTCATTATGGCCCTGACAGGTTGACAGGCAATGGCCTGAAATACTGTATACCTTAATGGCATCTTGGGTTTTTGCCCATAAATGTTTGAGCATTTTCAGGAAGACAAATTGCTCTGTATTGAAATATTAATGGAAAATGAAGAACAGTTAACTGAAGGTATCATTTAGGTTTCGCTTCCTTTTAAAAATGTGCTTGAATTTAACACAAACAACTTATGTTTGTGTTAAACTGTAGGGTAGACCTGGGTTTAAATGTTAATGGGCATTATCACTGAGTTGTTGTTTGCTTCACAAACTTAGACGGATCAAATAAAATAAAGGCCTGTTACTGTTTATCATTCATTTCCCAACCGTATCACTTTTACTTTTCACGTCCTGGCACACAGAATAAAAGGTATAGTTAGGAACTAGAGGCGTATCCTTTGTATCCCGTCTCACTTGCTCACTTTCTAAATTTGAACACTAACCTATATTTTGTGTTAGCGAACGCATAAAAATAAGTCTGTCAGGTTTTTACACAAAGCATCAGAATAATATTTCCTTGACTATATGATATGATATGATATGATATGATATGATATGATATAAGTATATAGAATAGTAATAAGCGCTTCAATAGAAATATTATGTCAAATTGTAAAACCACAGTATTAAACAATCTCAGCTTCCGTAATCAGTCCTCCTCCTGGTGGATACGTAAGGTTTTTAACCGGTTTCCACACATGGTGCTTAGGGGCTCTTATTCACACTCTTATTCCAGCCAAGGACACAGCCACGGCAGCCCCGGGTCGGCCTCGACCCCGTCCCAGCAGTTTTAGAGCTCTTAAATTATCAAATTAAAAAAATTTAATTTTGAACTAAATGTCTCACCCGTCTGTATACCTGAGTAAAAATAGTTTAATCTGAAAATGTTTTGTTGTAAATATTTCTGCAGCTTTTATTCCTTTATACCTGCATGAATCAGTGCTAAACCTACACATCCACGTAGACTGTCATCGTTAAATCTCTTATAATCTAAATGCATCACAGAGTTTGGGGTCTTAATAGCATCTATTTTTGTTAACTTTCCTGTTCTCCCTAAAGCATTCTGAGCTCCCCAGTGTCACCTTAGCCTAATTTGCTCTGAAACTGCTCATTTTATCTGCACGTTAAATAAACTGAGCAGTATCTCGATGTAGTCTTAACATTACTGACATTACAATGAAAATGATCTTCTAAGGAGGAAAGAAGACACTGCAGGATAGTTAGCGCTGTTTAATTATACACCGGATGAGTTTTGACAATGTGTGTGTGTATTGCTGGTCACATCAGTTTGTGTTTTTATACAGTTCCCTGTCAAAATGTTCTTGACTACTTCAAGACTGTTCTTGAGTTTCACAACCAGCTGGTCCAGCCGATGCCAGAGGAGCAGCTCACCGAGGTGAGGAAACCTGTACATTATTCACAGCTATTTAAAGCATGTGTTATCAGTAGGCTATGTTAAGGTGTAAAACTGTCTCATCAGATCCTGCATTAATAACTTCTTCATCATGTTAATTACACAATTAAGTTGTGTGAAGATGTGGAATTAAAGAAAACTCTCTCTCTCTACAGGAAGAAGAACGGCAAACAGTGTTTGAGGTCTGTGTTTTTATTTAAACCTAAAATAATAGGATTTTAGAATGTATTTGTCTGATCTCTGCCTATGAAACCCGCAGGAAACGAAATTTATATCAGATGATGAAAACATCCCCAAATACATTAATTACACTGTTAAAAATCTTGTACATCTAAAGGGTTAAAAGTCAGTTTCAAAGCTGACAAAAATTTAAGACAATGCAGTCAAATGAACTGCATGAGCAGTTCAAATTAAGAGTAAAACCCCAGTGCATTAAAGCTACTGACATACCAGAGCTCCCTGTTTTCCTGCTCCCTGCAGGGCAGTAAACAGCTCCTGGAGAACTACCCTCTCTTCATCACAAACAAGCAGTGGGATGAAGCCGTCAACTCCTCTAAGAAGGATGGCAGGCGGCTGCTGCGCTACCTGATACGCTACGTCTTCACCACAGACGAGCTCAAGTTCTCCTGCGGTCTAGGCAAAAGGAAGCGTTCAGTTCACTCAGGAGAGCCAGGCCTGGAGAGACGACCGCTCAACCCCGTCAAAGTCAGCTGCCTCAGAGGTACACGGCCTGAGAAAAGAGTTTTTACAAGACGCTTCAGTCTGCTCAGTTTCAGTTTGACACACTGGTAGAGCTCCACAGCACATGAATCTTGTTTGAACGATGTAGTGCCGTGCTTATTAGAGTACTCCACTTCTGTTGCCTGTGTTTCAGAAATGAGGGCAGTAGCTGTGAAATGAGATCATTATTTATGGGCCAGTGAAACTGAACTGTATGAAACTGAGAAAATGATCACATGACAAGCAGATGTGGGCCAAATGTGATTTTTGCTTTTGAGATATCTGATTTTCTGAACAGTATGAAGACAGACACAATAAAATTT
Source organism: Pempheris klunzingeri (assembly GCF_042242105.1). Classification (NCBI taxonomy): domain Eukaryota; kingdom Metazoa; phylum Chordata; class Actinopteri; order Acropomatiformes; family Pempheridae; genus Pempheris; species Pempheris klunzingeri. Next base: position 19,358,830 of record NC_092020.1, on the reverse strand, counting down.
AATTATATTCATTATTATATTATTTCTGTCCAACACCAATTTATTTTTATTGCAAAGAGGAGAGTTTATTTGTGTGGCAGTTTTCAACAACAAGGCATATTAATGATTTTAATGTACATAAGAAAATACTAAATAAATAGCCTGTTGTTTGTCTTCTCATCCTTTCATCCAAATTCTTCCCTCCAGCTTCACACCCACTCCTCTATTTCATTAATTTCCTCCGGGCCCATAAACTGTCTCACTAGGCTACTTCTTGTTGTCTCATGATTTGTTGTTTTAAAACTGCAATAATTTTTTTTTGTCCACTTTGGGGAAAGATGTGGTGAGCAATGATCAGTTGTCTCACAGGGCCAAAATTATCACTCATTTTAACTCATATTTCTGTCCCGTGATGAATGTAAGTCCAATATTCGCTCTCTTTTAGCTCCACCAGCTCCAGATGGAAATATCTGGTCTTTAGCTGCTAAATGCTCCACTATATTAACCAACTGCAGCTGAAAGTGATGCTACGGGAGCAGTGAGAGTGAACCAAAACAGTAACGTCGTGGGCTGGTGTTGAGGAGAGTTTTCAGGGCCGAGATGAGAGGGCGAACACACAGACGCAGACTGAGGGTTGAGCTTCAATTTGGCTGAGTCTGTTCTTAGGAACACACGAGACAGTCTGACTGTAGTAAAGAAGTTGTCACACATATACACCCTAAACGTCATTCATCATTCACTCCACGAAGAGACCGTCACTCTAGTATCTCTAATATCAACACCAGAATGAAGCATAGTATTGAAACATAAGCATAAACGGTATATAACGGTGTACACATCCCTGTGCATATCTCTACAAATCTCACATATTGGTAATTACCAAATATGGAGGGGAGACAGAAAGATGAGGTCTATGCAAAACGTGAGACTTAGTGTTAATGGTGGTGATATGAATTCAATTCAAAACTTAATTGGTGTTGGTGTTACGATTCAATGCTTGCTTTGATTTACAATTGATAAAAGATGTGTTTCTAATCTTTTTTGGCTCCAAATCTTCTTACCAGAGTTCATCCGGATGCACTGTGCCTCAAACCCAGACTGGTGGATGCCCTCGGAGGAGCAGATCAACAAAGTGTTCAGCGATGCAGTTGGTCACGCTCGTCAGGGCCGAGCGGTCGGCACGTTCCTGGGCAGCAGCGGCAGCAGCACCAGCAGCCTCTACATGGACGGCTTTGATGGACATCTGTCACAGGACGAGGTGTATTTAAAAGGCTGCCCGAACGGCCAATCGGACTGAAGTCAAAGGACGAATTAAAGACAAATGCCGGAAATGTAGCTGTTAAACAACATATCCCAAAACGCTGACCTTATCTTGTCACTTTACACAGTGAAGAAAACATTCCAGAAGTTTATCAAACAGATTATAACTACAGTCTCTCTGAAGCAGTTCCTATTTTTAGTTTTCTAGCTTTTTTGCCATTTTTATACCTACGATTTTGTTTAGTCAGAATCTGACTCTAAAGGGGTGATTTAAACTTAAACGATTTTGAGTCTTCCATTTGCTACTTTTTCTATAGTTTGATGTTTTGAGCACTTGTGTCACCATCAGTGGGATATTTCTGTTTGTTTTGTTTTGTTTTGTGTTTTTGAGATGGAGTCCCACTCTCAATTACTTGCACCATAGAAAGTAGCATTTAATATTTTACCGCAAAGTTCTGCGTCATTGGTGAAGCACCTTTACTTGCAACCGTTCTACAGGAGTGCCTCTGACAAAGTCATGTTTTGTTACCTGTAGTCTTGCACTTTGCATCCTCGTTTCGTTTCTTCGTCAGTTCTGATGTGTCAACTTTTATTCCTGAAAAAGAGAAGTGCATTTAGATAGCAAGTCTTTCCAATGTGATCGAATGCAGCTTTCCTTGGGTTGAAAGACGTTTTCATCTTCCTACAGCAGATGTAAAAATGGCCCCCCCAGACACCCTCGGTGTTACACTCACAACTCTTAAAACTAATGATTTAATCTGCTTCCTGTCACAACTTCCATCAGAGTTTCCTTCCTTTTAAAGCCTTAGCTATTAACGCTTCAGTAACTGGCCCTGCAGTAGTCTTTACATCTTCAAAGATTACATGAGGTGTCCTAAATTTGTTTGAAATGCTGTATATGGAAGTAGCATAATGCTGATATTTGCTTCATAAAATAGAATTCTAATAATCAAAATGCTGATTTGCAGAAGATTTATGCTCATTTCTGCACTTTCTTTGCTCCGTCAGAGATTATTTTATTCATTATGACACAAAAGTCTTCCTCCAACTGCAAGGCACATTAATTTATTCTGCATTCTTTTGCATTTTACATTCAGTTTTTCATCCACGAGAAGACTTTTTGACTGCGAATGAATGACCATTATGTCTTTTTGTTTAAGGCAGTCGCCATATAATAATGCCTTAAACTTGACTCAAGACCTCCACAGTATAAAGTGTTGACGCTCTGTGTGGTAGGGATAGGGTTATCCACTTCTACATAATTATCTGTTGATCCAAGTGGAAAAAAAATCGAGCACTTCTTTCTCTCCGAAGCTCTTATTTGCACTTTTAATTATCTCACTGTGGCTAAAGCCGCCTTACAGTGAAAAGTCCTTAAACCGAATTCTTTGACTTTGTATTTATTTCTTTTGGTACTCAGTAACTTCCCTTCATGACACTGTTTTCTACGTTTGAATGCACCAGGTTTATTGGGTCAGTTTGCCACATGGACAGTGCTGTGTAAATGTGTAATATAAAGTACAGTATTGTGTGAGGTGTTCTTGAAATACCATGTCTCTCCCTCTCCCTCTCTCTTAAAAAGCCAAGTAGAAAAGTGCCACAGAAACCTTAAACAGTTGGATTCTGTCGTTGTGTTGCTGTTCTGAATGTCAACGTTTCTTTGTATTTACTCCTTTACCCTCAAAGTGGCTGTTATCAACACTGTGAAACACCAGTAGGATTTTTACAAATCTAATAGCTTCTGTTGTTTCTTATTTATAATAAATAAAATGAGAACTGAAGCTGAAAATTTACATTGATGGTTCACTAATGGATCTATCTGTCTATCTATCTATCTATCTATCTATCTATCTATCTATCTATCTATCATGTATCATGTGTTATGCAAACCTGTCTAAAATGACATTATTCGAGACAAAGATTATGTATAGTACAGTATTATTTTAGTCATTAAAAAAACTCAGCAGGAAATTCCAGTGCATCAGCAAATTCAATTATATTTCGATTCACTTAAAATGAAGGTTTGTTGCTAATTATTCTAAATATAGCATTAATGCTGCACCTGGAGGATTGGAAGTATGTGGGTTTGTGATCTGACACATGAACAACATTATATAGTAAACATATGTTTATGTATGTAAAGCCTTAATCTGTAAAGTAACTAGTGAGATAAAAGTAATAGAGGAAAAAGTACAATATTTCCCTGCGAAATGTAGTTAAGTAAAAGTATAGAATAGAATCAAATGGAAATACTCAAGCAAAGCACCTCTTAACTACAGTAGTTGAGTACATTTACTCAATTTTCCTCCACAGTTTTCAGGATCGGCTGCAAAACAATGAAACACTCCCTCTTTCACTTTTTAAAAAGATGCATAAGAGGCTGTCTCAGTGTTACAGCATGACTGGGTGTTCCAGGGAACCAGGTGGTGGCTGACATGCCAGTTTACAGAGAAATAAGAGGATGTGATTACAGCACCTCCACCTGGGAGTCTACAGTATGTTTGTGTGTGGTTGCTCTCTTTTGTGCTGGTTCTTCTCATGCTGACTTGTCTCTGCTCCCCACCAGATGGCACTGAGGCTGCAGGACTGACAGTAACCTGATGCGGTTCCTCAGTGGAAGCTGCTCTCCAGTATCAATAAAGGACTGAGCTGTCAGTTTTAGTTAACGCACGGAACGGAGGATATTACACAAACGTGAGTCCATATCATTAAAAAAAAAAAAAAAAAAAGAAACTCAGGATATCTGCCTTAATGGGTCTAGTCATAGTTAGAAAAAATACAATATTAATTCACTGAGTCATAATCCAGTTATCTTGTCAACTCATCATGTATTATGTTGTCTGTATTTTGCTCGTGGTAGCCTTGAGACTTTGCTCCGGAGGTTTGGATGGAAACAACAACAACTCTCGGAATCAAAGAATTAGCAGCATGAGCTGGAAAATATGTAGTTTTCTCGGACGGTTCCGCCCTGCAAACTTCTCTGCTCACATGTCCACTCTGACAGCGCGCAGCACTGTGTGACACTGTGTGTGTGTGTGCGTGTGTGTGTGTGTGTGTGTGTGTGTTGTGGGTGTTTCTCTTTAATTCTGCGGCATCTCTCCCTCTCTCTCTCTCTCTCTCTCTCTCTCTCTCTCTCTCTCTCTGTATGCGGGCCTGCTGCTCTGGAGGAGGGCGGGCCGTGAGCACAATGAGCAGATTTGGGACAGTAAACTAACTGATGCGACATGATCCGGAGCGCGTACTTTGGCTGATTTCCACGCGCGTCTCGCCTAAACTTGGTTTGCATTGATTGGATTTGAGAATGGCACGCAGAGCTTCACGTCGGGCCCGCTGTGCTGTCTGAAGGCTGACCTCGGGTAAACCCTCAGAGGCTCGGCGGACTTTGGAGATATTCTGCAGAGGTGTTTTTGCGCAGCGCAGAAACTCAACGCCAAGGGGATGATCTCCCAGTCCTCTGATAAGACAGGCGACTGAGGGGAAACCACGATTATTAAGGGACGCGCAGTCACTGTGGAGCGGTGCAAGATGATGTCATTGATAGATCTGGACGATGATCAGCGATGGGTGCCCACTCATGTCAATGTCACCGTCCTCCGCGCAAGAGGACTGCGAACCAAGGGCAAGCATGGCAGCCGCTACCTCTACACCATCATCCAGGTGGGGAAGGAGAAGTACACCACCGGGCTGGTGGAGAAGGCGGAGGTGCCCGAGTGGAACGAGGAGTGCTGCTTCGAGCTGCTCCCCGGGATCCTGGAGGACAGCGGCCGGAGCGCCTACCCCCCGGGGAGCGGGGACCTGGTCCTCACCGTCATGCACCGGGTGCTCATCGGGCTGGACGTGTTTCTCGGTCAAACCATCATCCCTCTTGATAAGATGTTTCAGGACGGAATGTGTCCTCGAGATGAGTACGTTGTGTTTGGATTTGAATGCAGCCTGTGTGACAAACCATCAAGTGTTGGCAGCTTGAGGCTCTCGCACATGAGATAGAGGTCATGTGTCATGTTTTAGGGTTTGGTCATGTGGTAAACTTTACATTCAACTTTTCTTATAGTTCTGCATTCAAATGATGGCATGAATTCAGGAGCATATATTGTGGGGATCGTTTTCTCCTCTCACCTGCTCCCCACAATGCACAGATTATCAGGCATGAGCCTCCACAACCCAAAACACAGCACCTGATTTTATATAGATTTGAAAAAAAAAAAAAAAAAATCTCTTAAAAATAATATGACAAGAGTCCAACAATAAAATCAGATGCATTGGTGTTGTGCAGGATGACACAAAAAACTGCTAAAGCTTAAATCCTAAATGCACACGGGCTCATTAAATTCTGGCCCTCCAGGCTGAAACCATTTACTACTCCAGCAGCAGCTCCCACAATGCACTGCAAATCAACAAGATGAGATGCAGTTTCCACTGTGGAACAAGAGATGATTTTAGCCAGAAAGCTTACATCTTTATTCACATCCTCCATTTCCATCAGTACAACACTAGATTTGTCCTAACGTGCTTGCTATGAATAACTTTCGTGTTACACAGTGTGTGTGTGTGTGTGTGTGTGTGTGTGTGTGTGTATGAACAGCTGACTTGTAGCTATTTCTTTCTGACACTGACAAATCTTAATTTTCTTTTTACACCTTGAGCACTGTACTAACTAACCAATAAAAGCCAAATGTAGATGTGCCAAAGTGAGAAGGAAAATTTGGTATCAATGCACCAGTGGTGGAAGAAGCACTCAAATGTTTACTTAAGTTAAAATAGCAATACTACAGCGTGGAAATACTCTGTTAAAAGTGAAGGTTTTGCATTCAAAATGTCACCAAAAGAACAAAAGTGTTAGCACCAAGATATACTAACCAAAAGGAAAAGTATGCATTATCCAGAGTGACTAATTTGTATGAAGTTTACAGTTTAAAATACAACATTTCCCTCTGAAATGTAAGTAGAAGTATAAGGTAGCATAAAACACTCAAGTACTAGTATTTCAAAATCTTACTTAATTACAGAACTTGAGTAAATACACACATTCTTTCTACCACTGCAGTGCACAGATATAAATAGTACAAGGATGCGAGGTGGAATGACAGAGAAGAAAAACAAATGTCCATAATAGTTAACTAAGACTAAGAAAATATGTAGTTTAGTCTGTACTTTGTGGTTTTATCTTTCCCACAGATAGTAAGAAAATGACTTTCCAACATCACAGAAGCACACAGTCACACACACGCAGAACTAGATTTAGAAAGTAGTAACACTACTCACTGTTTTGTGTTATCATGGTCTTCATGGAGTATGAAGTCTGGCTGACTAATTGACAATTAGTGGTATTTCCCTCTTGCAAAATGAAACCATTCATCTCTATATTTGTGCCTTTTTCCCTGAAATGTTCTAGTAAATGTCTTCCTTTTGTGTTGAGACAATAAGAAAACATGCTGTGTGTATTAATTTACTTGTATTATGGGCTACATTTGTCTACATGATTAATCTCAAAGATCTGAAGTAATTTTTATTAATGTTTAACTTAAAATATATATATATATACTACATATACACTCAGTTGCCAGTTTCTTAGGTACAACTAGCTAAAACTAGTTAAGGTTAATACAACAGTCCTGCAATAAATTTTAAAGAGGAGATGATTCAACTGTGTGATCACAGTGGAGGCTGCAGTTTGTGATGCTGCTTTCTGGTTTGATTTGGTGTATCTTGAAAACATGGCCCTGAATCTTTTCTAATAGTATGTGAGGACTTAAGTTGTGCCTCAGGTGAGGCAACAGGACTCGCCTGTAATATGTGAAACATCTCCACCATCAACACTGAGGAGCAGAATAGGATAAAGCAATAATACAACACATCTGGCTTTAATTTTGGGCTCTATGCCCTCCCTCCTCTCCACGCTCACAGAATATCACACTGAATTCCTGCTGTTAGTTTTGGCTCTACAACGCTTTCTCTGGTCCACTGAAAGGATCCAGGAGCAGAGGCAGGAATTCATTGGTTGACTCTTCATATAGTATCACTCATTTCTTATACAGCACATAGGCTGCACACTGGTGGGTGGATCTTGAGGAATTTGGAATCTTGAGGCTTGTAAAACAGTTTTGTTGTCAAAGATTTTGAATACAGTCCCTTCCAGCAGTATTTTCAGATTATGTAATTGAGCCTCTTTGCCAAAAAGAAATCAATGTTTTTGTTGTTGCTGTTTTTGCTCTAGGGAGTGGCCACATAACACGTGCATCCTCTGATTTGTGCTCTAACAGACAGCATTACTCTTCAAATATCCTGCTGAAGAAGTGTATTTATTAAAAGCAGTGATATGAGATCGACTGTCACAGTGTGGATGTTGACTGTTCGCTGTCTTTTGTGGCTCCAGATGGTTCAAACTCAACTCTAAGGTGGGGAGAAAGGAGAAGGAACGTGGTGAACTTCAGGTAACAGTCCAGTTCACTCGCAACAACATGACTGCCAGCATGTTCGACCTCACCATGAAGGACAAACCTCGCTCTGCCTTTGGCAAGCTCAAGGATCGAGTCACAGGGAGGAAGAGGGGGGACGTGGAGTCATCCTCAGCCATTGTGCCAGGCCGCTATGCCGCCCTATCAGGGTCCGTGGGGCAGCCGTTTGGAGAGGAGGGCGGAGGGCCGGGGGAGTCACGAGAAGTGGAGGTAACAGAGGAGAAGAGGAGCAAGATGAAAGATTTCTTTAAAGGAAGGCTGCGCAAGTCGTCTGACACCAGGTCATGCTCGTCGCTGGCTTCAGACAGTAGCGTGTCTTCCATGACCAGTGAAAACCCCGGACCTCCACCCTGTCTGGACCTGCTGTCAGACCCTCCCAGTTCTCCTATCTACACTAGCAAAGTGAGAGTGGACACCCATTATGGAGAGGCAGATTTAGCTAAAAAAGGTAAGATTTGACATTATTTATACTGTATGTGTGTGACATGAAGACTGGTGACTGCTGGTGTTGGCTGATAATGAATAAGCAATCCCCACAGTGTTTTATAGCAGAGTTGGGCCACCTGTCAGAAAGTAGGACCACCTCCACAAACATTATAAAAAATAAGAGAGAAAGAGGACTATTATACTCAACAAATGCCATGTACTGTATTCAATGAGATTGTTTAAGGCCCTTATATACTAAATAGATCACAAAAACAAAATAAAGATGGCCAGGATCTGGGTGTCTTGTCGCCTCTGCTAAAAAATGTTTTATGGAAACCTGATACATAGATATCACTCCATCTGTACCCACCAAAGATGAGAGCCCAACTAATACACGGTTTTGAGGCTGATACCAATATTAAAAGTAAAAGCGGAGTGAAAATTGGACCTGCAGTTATCGGCTAGCATGACTTCTAATGAATGCTAATGCTGCTCCATATCTGCTGGATGAGCAAATACGCACATGTTTGCTAATATGTTGGCTACAGCAACCTCAAAATGTGATAATCTGTCAGTGTTGTGTTTACAGCTTGTTGCACTGCCCCCAAGTGGCCTTGAGTCTGTTGTTGCTGCTTTAAATTTGACATCCCCCAAATTGAATATTTTTCTCTGATTTACCTGTGCTCAACTAAGAGACATGCATACTTTAAAAGTTTTATTTTAGTTTTCATAACCGAGTTCTTCCTCCTTTCCAACAGTGCTCACCAGCCAGCACACCACGAAGGTTCTCACACACAAACGGGCCTTCAGCGATGAAGCTAGTAAGATCACAACGGCCCTCCCTCGAACAAACCTTGCCGTGGAGTCTCTCAAGGGTCAGACTATGACTCAGTCCAAGTCTTCACTGTGTATAAATGGAAGTCACGTCTACGACTCCGAGCCATCCACTCCAAAGATCTCGGCAGCCCACCCGTCCAAGCTGGTCCTGCTGGAGAAGTGCTCTCCTCTGTCCCGCTCCCTGCAGAACCTCACCAAGAGGAGCGAGGACAAAGGTTCCTTTGCAGAAGGCAGACGCTGGTCCTTTGACAAGATGAAGAAAGAGGAGAGGGAGGAAGAAAAGGAAGCTCAGGCGTCGTCTCCCTCCATTCAACAAGCTCAGATAGGGAGCCGCTCTGCGCAGGCCATGATGCCAGTTGTGTCCCCTGCCGCTGTTTCACCTGACAAAGGCAGGAAGCTAAGAAAGACGTTATTCTCTGGAGGGCGGAGTGATTCTCTCCCAGCTAAGTCAGACCTGAATCAGGCTACTTCAACGTCTGAGGGGAGGCTCAGAGGCTGGTTTGGCTCCGGTGACTCCCAGAACAAGCCAAGGTGAGTCTGGGTCGTTTACAGGCTTCCCTCTGGGCCCAACAATGTTTGATGTGTGTACTTTCTCTCCAGGCAAAACAACAGGCACTTTGGAGGCTTGTATTCAGTTGGGTGTCCTTAGTTCACTGTTTGCTCTGCTCCCTGCTCATTTGAAAATGGAATTGATTTAGTTCATAGTTTTCTCCATTTTACGACCATGCTGTATCATTACCTCATACTATATTTTCCACCAAAGCACTCCAGCATTTCCATTTACTTTACCAGTGTGTGTCTGTGTTTCTCTATCAATGATCACTGTGGTTTAGAGAGAAGCTCTCGCAAAAGGATATTAGGAAATCATTCCACGTTGATATGAGCTCACCCAGCAGAATGGTGGGATTGGCAACAATGCATTGTATTATCATTTTTGCTTGATTATTTTGCAAATGTGCTTTTCTTTTTTGATTAAATTTGTGTTTCTGTTTTCATAATTCTTCCATTTGGCAAGTTTTGTATCTACTGATGGTAGCCAAGTTGCAGAAATGTCCCACTTTGTTGTGGAGTATCAGCAAGTATTCTGCTTGCCTTCTCTGTTTGTGTAAGAAAGATGTTCCCCATTGGGTAAGCTGGCACATCATTAACTAAGAGGACTATTGTGCCCTATTTTCCTCCACAGACTGGAAGTTTCTCCTAAGGTAGAAAGCAGCTCAGACGTACCCCCTCCCCTCCCTCCTCGCTCCCCTGTACCCCCTCAGTGCTCCTCTCCCTCTGCCTCCCCCTCCGGTCATATCTCACCTGACGACTGCAGTCACACCAACCCTTTCACCCCCTCTGCCTCTCCCTCCTCAACCCCCATCTCCCCGTCCAATCCTTTCGCCTCACATATGCAACGCAACCCCTTTTTTGAGGAGCTCATAGCAGAGGAGTCACAGAGGTCTCCTCCTTTTGCGCCTTGCTCCTCTTCTGGCTCATCCCCCTTTCATTACACTACTCTGCCCTCCCAGCCCGGCACACTCAGCCCTACTCATGATGTTAACGCTACTAATATAGCTTCCATAAGACGGGAGCGACCCAGGCCTGTAACTCGACAAATATCTCTCCCTGCTTTACTGCCTAAAACAGCCACACCTAAGTCCTCTAACCACTCCGCTTCTCGCTCCATGTCAGAGAGTGCAGGAGACTGGGATGACTCGTTTGACGCCTTTGCCTCCAGCAGGCTCAACTCACCTAAAGGGAGTCTTCCTCAGAAACAGCCGAGAACCAGTCCAACTTCATCTCATAGACGTAGTTATCTTCCAGTTAACAACAGTAACCATGCACAAGAGCTGCAAACATGTGAGGAGGAACCTCCACCTTTGCCTCCAAGGAGACTTTTAAGAACGCCAGTGAATGAGATTTACTCTGACGGCTGGCTACACAGAGGTCAAGAGCTAGCTGTCCATAAAGAGGCCTACCTCCTCTCGCAGACCGGTGTGGCCTCACTGCAACGGGGAAGAGAAGGAGAATGCAAAAGAAACAGTATATCTCCAGACCCTCACACATGCAGCGAAACCTCCGGCTCCCTCAGTATTACCTCTCAGGTGCACACAAATACTACTTCACCAGGATTCATGTCAGAGGAAAAGCTCAAAAGATTCAAGTACGAGCCTTTGGAGGATGACACTGACTGCTGGGGAGGGATGCTGTTTGAGCAAGACTTGTATGGACGTGTATGTAGAGGAAACTATGGACAATCCAAAGTAAATCGTGTTTCGTTGAACGCTGAAGAAACTGCTGAAAGTAAGATCACATCTATGAACTCGGTGCCTAAAATGGTTCTTGATAGTGAAACATCTCTCGTAGACATTTTGAAGCCAGATGCAAGGGCAATAAATATTACAACCATTCCAGTAGAGGAGACAGAGTCTAATTCACCTGAGACCACATGCTTCAACAATAATGTGTCTTTCTCTCTAACCTTAGGAGATCTGAACATGAATGTGAATAATTCAGACTTTGGTTTTATTGATTCAGATGGCTCTTCTCTGTCAGAGATAACTGATACTCTCAAAGCCATCAACAGTTTCAGTGAGACATTTCCACAACCGTCAGAAGATTCACAGACAGGCGTTTACAATGCAGAGACAGCGACTTCACCTGAAGATATGTTCACTTTGAAGGACACCTACATACCTGAGATGAACTATTCTTTTGAGGTAACTGTATCTTCTAACAAACTGTGCAAAGTCTCCCCGGTCTGCCAAGACAATTGCCAAGATTGTCGATGTGAACTGAACAACATAGCACCACATGGTCACTCCAGGGTAAACAGCAGAGAGATTGCTGCTTTTTCGTCACAAAATCAAACATCTAATCCACCCGATCTTGAAACCAAATCCAGAGAGGATATACCAAGAAGTACTGATGACTTTACAAAGGCACAAAAGGACTTTGATGATAACGGTAACCTACAAGCTAAAGGAGGCACGCCTAACCAGAAGGAGTCATTCTCTGGTGTGGTTAGTGCACGTTTTAGACCGAATGGAGTGTCCCGACAGAACAGCAGGGGCAGCCCAAACAAGCAAAGCAAAAGCGGAGACAACGAGTTTGAACAGTTGTTGTCCCTCGTTCAAAATATTTCAGGAGCCCGTGAAGGACCGTTGTCGTATCAGCCCACTAAATCTGCTCTTTCTTCCTTACTGGCATTCAACAGATCAGATCAGACAGATCAAACACATCACAGTGAATCTAACACATCACAAATATCTTCAAAAGACAACACAATGTCTCTTGTTACAGAAAACTGTGTAACAGGAAAATCCTGTGACATCAGTTTTGAGGACCTTCACGCAAAAGTAGCACCCAACCTGAGAACCCCTTCAGAGTCAAAGATTGGGCAATCTTTGCAAGAGCCTGAACCCTCTTCTCCCTCCATCCCTTGTGCACTCTCCCCGTCTGCTGATGCACAGGCTACGCTCCACCCTACCCCTCTCTGTTGCCCCTCCATACATCCCTCAAGCATGGGGCCCAGTGCTGGAGCCAGCGCTACTCTGGCTGTGGCCCCCTACACCTCCTCCTACTCTACCACCTCCACCACAGACCAGCCCCTGGTCGATGCACGGCACTCACTTTTGCCTGAGGAGACACAGCCAGCTAGCAACCTGCCCCATCAGGAGAGCAGGTGAGAATCGTCACACTAGGATATGACATGTGTAGCTATTTACAACTGGAGTAATAGCCAGGATTTCCACATTCACTACAAAACACGTAATGGTATTTTTATTTATTTATTTATTTTTTTTGCTGCTCTGGTTGCTTTGTTTCCTGATGGCCTGGCTTGTTTGATGTTGGTTGCATTTATGCCTTTATAAGTTCAGTCTTTTCATCCAAACTGGTTGGATGATACCTGCTGCATTGTTCTTGGCTGTGCTTCACATTTATGTTATTCATCTCATTATTCAGTTTCCTGTTGGCTATTGTAATTTTGCTGTTTTTCTTCTTACTGCCTAAATTTAGCTACTTTCACTGCTACTTTGGCCACCTGATATGTCATGCGCAGATAGATGTAGGAGTACTAACTGTATATTATATTGCTAGAATATGTGGGGTTTTTTTCAGAACACGAGGCTTTCCAAAAAACAAGGGCAATGAAGGCTGTTATCTGTCCGTATGATGTATACTTCGAAAAAAGTAGTGGACTGTCAGGAGTGGATTAAATGATCAAAACAATTAGACATTTATGGTGTTTAGGGGACACAAAACTTCTACTGGCACACTTTGGTTCAGTCCCAGGAAACAAATAATTCATGTTCTGTCTTGTTAGATATGCACAAACATAGCACCAGAATTTCCCCCGGGGATCAATAAAGTACTTCTATCTATCTATCTATCTATCTATCTATCTATCTATCTATCTATCTATCTATCTATCTATCTATCTATCTATCTATCTATCTATCTATCTATCTATCTATCTATCTGTCTATCTATCTATCTATCTATCTATCTATCTATCTATCTATCTATCTATCTATCTGTCTGTCTATCTATCTGTCTGTCTATCTATCTGTCTATCTATCTGTCTATCTATCTGTCTATCTGTCTATCTATCTGTCTGTCTATCTATCTGTCTGTCTATCTATCTATCTATCTATGTTTACAGCAGATACAGGAGACAGAGCGTCATATTCGGAATGAAATTGTGCTTTTCATATGTTTGTTGGCTTGGAAACAAAAGCACAAAGGACCATAGAGTCATTGTAACTTAGCTACTTAATCGTCCCCATTGAGCGTGTATCGATGATAAAAGAAACCATAAAAAAATCTCAGAAATCCAGCTTTCCTTTTGGTTGTGATCACAAAGTAGCTGTAACTTGAGTTCTAGCTTTTATTCTGATTTTCCCTTGTTGGTGCTTTACAGTCAACCCTGTCGTCCCTCCAAGATGATTTCATCCTCCAGTCGCAAACGAGTCACTGCACTTGCATTTTAGCAAATTTCTTGTTTAAAGTTGGCTGCAGTTTACAGTGCACTTACTTGAATTCTTCCTTTATATTGCTTACTATTCCTTCACAGAGTGAGGGGTCAGGTCACACTGAGCTTTTTTTTGGAAGTGTGTGTGTGAAGTGCAGTTAGAACTGTTGAATAAACTAAAATTCAGTAACTTGCCATAATTTGACCATGCAAGATAAGTCATTAAAAAAGCAATATGCACTACTAGTAAACATGCAGTATACCTGTGTTGAAATACTAGTGCTGACCTCTTTACTTTGCAGAGCTCATCTAGTGAAGCCACTAACGTCCAGCCAATTAGAGAAAAAGGACAGCCGTTCGGTGCTGGAGAAGCTGAAGTCAACCATCAACCCTGGACGCGCCGCTCAGCAGGCTGCAGCAGAACCAGAGAAGAGTCAGGTACTGTGAAGCAAAAGCACAACCCCACACCTTTATGAACCCCTTATAACCTTCCATATACCGTCTACTAAGAATATTTACAAATGCTCAACAGGAGAGCATTATTTTTTGCCCCACAAATATTGTGGGTTGCCTTATCCTACAGTGCTAGTGAAATTTGTGGTACTTGTACTTTTACTTGTGTTACTTTCTACTTCTGCTCCAGTAAAATTTAGAGGGTACTACTGTACTTTTTACTTGAAAACATTCATGTTACAGCTTTAGTTACTAGTTACTTTACACATTCAGATTTCTGCATACTAAACATATGAAGAGCTTATAAAATGTGAGGTGTTCCTATCAATTCAACTACCCAAGAGTACATAAAAAAGATGAAATCGACTAAGATTAGTCAATAATTAGTTGATTAGTCGATTAATAAGTCAATTAACAGAAAATTAGCTAGCCAATAGTTTCATAATCATTTTGATAAGGACATTTTCCATGGTTCCAGCTGAAGCCTTTCTGTTTCTACTTTAAATAATTTTAATCATTTTGAGATTTCACAGCTCATTGGAGAAAACAAGCTTTGTGAAGGTGCAGCTGCTACCCACCAGCTCCCTGTTAGACAGAGGTTACTTTAACACTGAGGACAGAAATGCTGATTACTCCTCTCAAGTGTGACATAATACTTTGGCCCAGATAAGAGTTTTCAGGTCCTGAAATAATCTGTAACACCTCTCATCTCTATAACACTCTGGACTCTTTCTGTTTTCCTACGTCAAGGAAAAAGGTGATCTCATTGGATCCTGATGCTCTTTAAGGAAAACTGTGGCAGACTCTACCACCATCAGTCTAACCTAAAAATGAACAGAAGTGGAGATTTATTTATCACCTTTAATTTCTTTCTTGAGATAATATGGGCCATTTTTGCAAAAGTCAAAAAAATTGTGCTCCTCCAGTAATTTGTGGTTGAGTTGGTGTGCAGACTACCAGTACCATTCATTATAATGCCTGTCAACAACTGGTAACATGATCCAAAAATCACAGTCAATTTTCTAAATGTATTGAATGTAATTCTGTGTGAGTGTCACTGTGTGCAAACAGCAGAGAAATTAAGTTCTTAACATGTCATGCTAAATTACAGAGAGCCACAGTCTATTTAATGCTTCCATGGTCTTTTATTAACACCAGCAACGCACTTAGTATTCATAAATACAGTGCCGGGCCAGAACTGTCATGATGACTTCACTGTTTGCTGTGACTTACTTCATTCTTTACCACCTGCAACACCCCATGACATGACACGTCTTTTAATAACTTAGTAAGCCAGTCATTTTAATTAGAATTCCTTATTCAACGGAATGGTTTGACATTTTAAGAAATACACTCACACATTTGCTTTCTTTCCGAGGGTCAGGAGAGAAGTTTGATACCACTCCCATGTCCGTATGTGAAATATAAAGCTGCAGCCAGGAGACAGTTAGCTTAGCTAAGCATATAGACTGGAAACAGACAGAATGGCAGGATGGCAACAGAGAACACACATGATGATATGTTGCTATGGTGATTTATTATTTTATTGGTAATTTTGTTATTTTTATTTATTATTTTAAATACATGAACGTGTTCAATGCATGTTTTTTCCTTATGTGAGGAAGCTACGTCCCATGTGGTTGTAAATTCCGTGGTGGGGGATGCACTTTTTTGTGCAAAAGCGCACAATATTTTAACTTTGGACTGTCTGTGTTGCTGATATTCTCTGCTAGCCTGACCTCATTTTACCGTCCTGCTCTCATCTACTGAAATAATATCCGGTGTGCCATTTACTGTGTGCCTGAATCCATGCGAAAGCAGTTTAAACCTCACTTGTTAACATGTTAATTTAATCTGTAGAAAAACTGTACCAACTGTACCAGGTATCTCCTTGTCTTTTTGCTACTCCAGGCTAATTGTCTCCTCATATTGGACGAACAGATAAGAGAGTGGTATCCATATTCTCATCTAACTCTCGGCAAGACAGTGAATGAGCATATTTCCCCAAATATCTAACTATGCCTTCAACTGTGACATTTACCAGCCAGCTTCACACACATACTGTATGTATGACTACACCTGTACTGTTCCCACTTCCTCTCTTGCAGGAGGTGGCAGTGGACCACTCGGCCCAGTACCAGCACCTGACCAACATGGAGCTGATCTCCCTGCTGCTGCAGCAGGAGATGGACATGCAGAAGCAGCAGTCGGCCTCCGAGCAGCAGGAGGCGCAGCTGAAGAAATGTGAGGCTGACCTGAAAAAGGTCAAAGCACAGGTTCGAGACTTGGAGGACTACATTGATAATCTTTTACTGCGGATCATGGAGCAGACACCCACGTTGCTTCAAGTCCGCTCGAGACACAAGTGACGACAGTGCTAAGGTGTGTACGGTGTACTGGACACGATCCTCTCTAGAATACTGTTTCCTCATGAAAACACAAAAGTGTCTTTGTTTATGATTTGGAATCACTGTTCTAGAGAGAGTCAAACAAATGCTCCACAAAGTCTGATCTTACAAGCATCCAGGTCTTCTCACTGCTAATACTGCCCTGTTGATGTAGACACGATATTACCCAACATGCATGCTGATTACAAGGCCAATTTGGCATGAATAGAAAACAGAGCAAAGCACTATAAGAAAACGCTTCCATCAAAGCGGATAAAAAATGATTATTTTACTCATGCTTACTAGAATAACTTTAAGATACTCAGCTTTTGTCACTTTAAACTCACTGCTTTCACACATGCATAAAATGAACAACAGGCTCGAGAAAACACTTATTGGAAGTGCATTCAATGCGTTCCTTTTCACAGAATATGATGTTAGCTCGGGTAACCTTAAAATTGCAGTTGTCGAAGTGGAAAAGCAACATTTTACCACACAATTATCATTTAAAACTGTTTAATGAAACGGCAAGTGCACAAAGATTGACTTGAGTTGATTAAATGTTTTCAAATAGATTTTAAGAAATTTTAAGAAATACTACAAAAAAAAAAGAGGCATACGATGAAATGCTGTGCTGCAATGTGAACACTATGAGAAGAGATGTCTCTGCATTAACATTGCTGTATGATAAATAATGTCCATGTCTGTGCCAGAAAACACTAAAGAGGATGAAGACTATTGCATTTTGTGTCTTTGTTGTGTTTCTCATTTTTACAAAACACTGTGTTCATTCAATTGTTATTTCTTGCTACATGCTAAACGAACAAGAATGTTTTAATATATTTCCATGTTTTGTGTCCATTCTTCATTTAATTTGTTGAAATAGCAACATTTTACTGTAGAAATAACAAAGCATACATGCAGTAAATAAGGCTATTCTAAGTTATTTCTAAACAATACTTTTATTCTCACTATATCATGACCTATATATCACTCTAGTACCACTGTAGCAACCTGCAATGCTTTACATGACCGCAGTACTGTAAAAGAAATAAAGTGCACATTAAGCAATGTTTCTGAGGTTCTTTTGTAGTTGGTTTGTCACTGATCAGCCCTCAGTGAGATGAACCCATGACACCCTGCGCACTGTATCATGGTATGTAAGGTGCACTGCGGCGATGCTTGTTTCTTCCCACTAGAGAGCGCTCTTTACTCCACAGTTAAGGTGTAAACCTGCTGGTTCAGCATGGACCTTGTCCCTGGCTTTGCAAATTCACCAGAGATTTTTATTTATGTCCCACAGACTATAATACAGAATATAATTTTTTTTTTTAACTTAAATCACATTAATTGTCAGCCTTGATTAGTTGACTTTGCTGTGCTGGCTTCTTTATGTCACTTGTTTTTGTCTCAGCAATGATTCCATATTGTGAAATGCTTGTTTTTCATAAATTTCTACTCGAAGCAAAAAAATAAATAAAAATAACAGCACAGGCTCCTTTTTTGTTTATAGACTCTAGAGATTTGGTACATTTCCTGTTTAGGCAGAGCAGTCCGTACACTCTTAGATAAAGGGATATACAAGAAGATATACATGCTCCACTAGTGCTAAAGATGAAAGAATAGAAGTATTCGGATTCTATAAAACAGCAAAATGTAAGAATAGCAATACTGCTGTAGAAACACAAGTAAAGGTAAGTTTAGGCATTAAAGTGATTCTGCATCAGGATGCCTATGACAGTGTTGTGTGTATTATTAATGATAATACAGACAGATGCAGTTATAGATTTAAATGTTGCAGCTGGTCAATGTGAAGCAAGTTTAGCTACTTTGCACGTAGTTGGAGTATTAAAGTCAGTGTTTCAAATTTTATATGATTGTTTTGTGTGTAAAATCTTCATCTGCAAAGTAGCCAAATCAAATCAGTCAAATAAAAATAAATGCAGCACAGTAAAAAGTACATTAGCTGTCTAAAATGTAGTGAAGTGCAAAGTGACTTAAGATGTAAGTACTCATATAAAGTAGAAATTTCCTAAAATATTATTTAACCACAGCATCATGTACCACTTTTCATCCCTCCAGCAGTTTAGTTTTTAGTCCGGTAATAATCATTAGTGTCATCAGCAGCAAGGATGACTGTAGACATCGCTGCATGTGTAATTTCTATGTTTTAATGAGATTCAAACACAAAAATGTGGTTACTGTTTATAGTTTATGTATTATTTTGAACTTTTCCTTGGTACTGTGGGACAGATGTCATGAATGTGCTTTATGATTAAGATTCAGCTATTGCCTAACAATGTGAAGGACTAATGCACAGTCAATAGACTTTTTACTCACTCTAGGCCTCTCTATGACAAGAGCATGATGAAAGTGTACAGAGTGGTGATAAATATTTAGCTCCAGGTTATCTATTCTCTCTTTTTTATTACTAAGTGAACCAGAAAACAATCCGGCTGGTCGGTGCAGACGTCTCTCTCTCTCTCTCTCTCTCTCTCTCTATCTTCAGGCCACGCCTCTTCTCATAATGATTAATTGGATCAATCTGACACCTTTGGGTGCATCAACTGTTATCTCTCCCAAGATCAATCCGAACAGTTATGCAATAGCTTTCACCTTATCGATTCTGTGGGATGTGTAGTCATGCGGGTCAACTTTGCCAGTGTTAATGCAACCCAGAAGACTACACATCCCGGCAGGCAGAGCGGCTCATCGCTGCACTAGTTTCACACTGACTGTAGTTCGCTCCACTTGGAAATCCGTTCATGATTCAGTTCATTAATGAATAAATAGTTCGGTGTCATGGCGGAGTCTGCAGCGTGTCCTGCTTTCCA
Source organism: Pempheris klunzingeri (assembly GCF_042242105.1). Lineage (NCBI taxonomy): Eukaryota > Metazoa > Chordata > Actinopteri > Acropomatiformes > Pempheridae > Pempheris > Pempheris klunzingeri. The sequence continues at coordinate 19,339,242 of NC_092020.1, read as the reverse complement.
GCTCGGAAGACCCAGATACGACCAGGTAGGTTATCTCCATCCTCTCTTAATCATGCATTAGTTAGATTTTGTTTTTAAGGGTTTCGGGTGAAAAACAGCCCCCATCCTCCTCCTCCTCCTCCTCCTCCTCCTCTTCCTCCTGCTGCTCCGCTCTGGATGCTGACACTTTGTAGCGAAAGTTGGCTTTGATTTGCGATTCGGTTCTTTGTCGTAAAACCACAGCAACTTTCTACCGATCATGAACTTCTTAGTGGATTTGGGTTAGTTTAGAGTTTATTGTAGCTTTGCCGGTGGGGAGGATTGTCTGTGGGCAGTGTCATATCGCTGCTTATCATCTCCTCTGACTGATTTCACACCCTGCTGCTCCGTGACAGATCACATCAGTGTGTTCAGGTCTGCAGCCGAGACATGATATCCTGCGCGTCAGTTTAAAAATGCAGTCAGTTTGTCACGATGACTGTGAAACACGTGCAGCTGTATTTGTTTAGCCCCTTTTCTTTTGCGTTCTAGGCTTTGGAAACCGCAGCTGCTTTAGATTTCGGGTAAATTATGTCCAACTTTGCGCATCATTTTGTGTATTACTGTTGTTCCAAGTTGTTTTTCCCAGAATGCCTTCTGTGCAGACTGACTGTAGCCCCATCTGTGATCGAGATTAATGGGCTGTCCGTCCGTATCTGAAGCCCATTACTCAATTTTCTGTCCGTAGAAATGAATTTGCATTGGTCAGCCCTGGAAGATAATGTGACCTTCACGTTTACTCGGATGGCACATTAACTGAGGAAGCTGCACGCTGGTTACATGTAAATTTCTGAGGCCTCTTTCCTCGCAGCCATTTATTAAAGAGTAACCTAAAGGAAATTATTCACCTGATGGCACTGCTCAGAGCAAAGTCCATAAGCAGGTTGTGTAAATAAGTCAACTGATACGAGCTGTCAAATCAGTTGTTATTGCAGGAGCAGGACTGGAAACACAAAACAGCTACAAACAACTACAAACAAAACTGCCACAAAGAGATGCACGATGGCCGCAAAGAATGACTACAAAGAAACGTAGAAGGAGCCGCAAAGAAAGTCTGTGATGCAAAACAACCACAAAGACGCATAACGGTGTTGTTTAGTGTCTCTTTCTGTCTGAGGGTCTTGCTCTTACAGTATGTAGGAGGGATGACAGACACGAGTGTGTGTGTCCAGGGGCCCCCTGTTCCATAATCCTACCATTAACATACTAATTAACACAGGATATTACACGGTTCACAAAAGCCTAAATAACAGCTTATTTACACCCTTTGTCTCGTGTGAATTATTCTTTTAGATCAGCGCAATTTCAAGGAAGAGAGTGATTGAGTCTTGGTTTCCAAATCCTTTTGCTGATCCACTACGTGTGCTTTTTTTTTTTTCTTTTCCTAGTCGTAATCTGACCCCCATAAACCTTTTTATTTTTCCCATCTCCAACCTGAAGTTCACGTCAGGCTGATAAACGTGTAACACTTTCAGTTCCTTGCATCAGTGTAGTTAAAATTAGGCCAGCCCTTGAATCAGCATGAGTCTTGCTCAGCTTGTCTGTGCTTTCTGCGGCGCTCCATCTCTGCTAGCCTTGTTGTGTACTCTCCGGGGAGCTGAAACTCATGCATAATTAAAGCAGGCTCCTCACATGGATCCTCTCCCTTCCCGACTCTTACAAAACAGCACTGCAGCACATATGGCCTGTCAGAGGAGCAGACGTGCGATGGAGGAATGGCAGCGGCAGCGGATCCAGAGATACTGTACAAAGAGATGGTTTATTTACAGTTTTTATGAGGGCTGAATATTGTTTGCAGTCATTTCAATTAGGACATGGTGCTGAAGAGTTAATTAAAATATAGAGGGGTTTGTTCCACTAACGTTTCTTCCCTTCACGACCGATAAATGTCTCAGAGGGAATCTGATTGAAGCTGCCATGTTTTCATCCGTCTGGTTTGCCAAAGAGACTCTTGGCATAAACCGCTCTCGGGCCTTTTCAGACGGTTGGCACACACACACTCAGCAATTGGCATGCTGATGGAGACAGAGAAGGGAACAGAAAACAGGGCGCCTGACGTGGAAGAATGTGTTTGGTGAATGTAAACTTGCTCAGGTTATTTAGCACATTTTCTTAAAAGTTCATCTCAAAAGACACATTTTACTTTTATATCTCAGAGGTGTTTTGTTCCATTGTTCACTTAGGATGGCAAAGACTGCAATTTTTGTGCTTCTGATAACATTTTGTTCCGAGCATAAACAGTTTTTCCTTCTAACCACAAGTATCCATCTATTCATCTTTCATTTTTATATTAGGAATCATTTGCGCGCTGAAGTCTATTCTTTACCTTTGGGGAAACCATACTGGGAAGAGAATCTGACCTCAGAGGTCCTTTTACTAAAGTTTCAGAGCTTGTTCCTTTAGAGGACAGAGGAAATGCATTGTCCTGCATGGAAATTTAAACCTACAAGCCATAGTTCACAGTTTGGGAAATACACTTTTTCAAATGATAAATATGGTGCATATAAGGCTTGCAGTTGGTTAGCTTAAGCGTAGCACAAACCCTGAAAACTAGGTGAAACATCTGGCGTGGCTCTGTCCAGAGGCAGTAAAGACTTCCTGCCAGCGCCTCTAAAGAACACGTGATATTTGCTTTTTCTAATCCATATGTGTGTGTTTCCTTTTGTTTCCAGTCGTAGCGAAGCGAACCATCTCCTGGCTGTAGCTTCATATTTAAGATACAGATGTGAAAGTCATATCTTTTCATCTCACTCTTGTTAAGAGAGCAAATAATCGTATTTCCCAAGATCCTGAACTGATCCTTTAACACATCTACGTGACAGATGATAAGTGCCGTAGCTACCACTAAGGATGCCGATGTCATGTCTTCTATATTGTATCTGAGCATTGGGGTAATTCAATGACCTTAAGAGGAGTTTACATGCAATTTTTAAGGTTGAGTCTGACTTTTGTTCCTGGCAGTGTGCAGAAATGACATGAAATAGCATTTAAGACATAATGGAGGTAAAAGTACAGAGGATAGAATGGATTTAAATGAATACATTAAAATTTACACTTAGTATTACTTTGGCTGTATTTATTGCCATCTACTGTAGCCTATTAAAACAGCTCTTTGCAGTCTTGGGGTTGCATTTGGGTGATGGGAACTGCAGAACTAGTGAGCATAAACTCAAGCAAAGCGAGCAGTGACAAATGAAGTCGGACTTCAGAGGACTTGTGAAATTATCCATTCACAGAGGGAAGGATGCTCTGCTGTTATTCTGTGTCTTCTTTCATCAAGAATTAACTTTGTCTTACTGTCTCTCCCAGAGTTCATTCCTCGGGCGTCTGAGGCACTTCATAGACATCATTGACCCCAGTACCCTGTTTGTGTCTGAGGTAAAACATTCTCTTTAAAACTGTTAAAATATTGCTGGTAGACATGTGCATATGCACAATATAGTCTCAGTGCAGAGCTTGAGCTTCTGTTGTTCATACTAATGGATGTTTAACATCAGTGCATTTTTTGGTACTTGCCAAAATGTGCTTAATTGATTAATAAATTGCCAAACAATTTCAATAAAGTTAAGATGTACGTAAAAGTTCTTTTTTAAGCAAAATTGCCAAGATTTTTTGGTTCTTTGTCTTACACTATAGGATGAATTGAACATTTTGGATTTCAATCTGTTGTTTTAGCAAAACAAGACATTTGAAGATGTGATGTTGGGCTTTGGGGACTTGAGAGGGGTGTTTTTCACTACTTTCAGACACTTTATATATACAATATATACAATTAAACAAATGGACCAAAGTATGTGGCAGAATAATAGATAACATTTGAGAACTTTGTCCTCTTCTGTTAAATGATAAAAAGGAGTGTTTGGATGAAGAAGTTCATATTTTTCAAAGTAATAAATCCCAAAAAATTCAGTTGGTATCGAACTGCAGATACTGAAAAACTTGCCAAACTGTGAAAACATTAATACATTCTTAGTGTGAACTCCATTTTTTGTTTTCCTTCGTTTTTAGAAACAGCTGAAAGACTGCATCAAACTACTTGATGACTACAAACATGGGACGCTTCCACCTGGAGTGTCTGATCTCCAGGTGAGTCTTCGCTGATGTCGCTGTGATACAATACAGAGTGTGTTGCGCTATAATGTGATAACATGGTGAACCAAATGATTAACTGTACTTGTTCTCTTAAACTGCACTGCTTTCCTGTGCAGCTGTGGGAAGCCCAGAAGATCAAGCAGGTAAGTGATTCACCCCGTCATACGTCAGCCCTGTTAAACTGCACCTCCATACATTCAAGCCTCTGGGTTCCTGGCAGCATGAGAATGATGCCATGCTCTCTGCACGCAGGCCATCATTCATCCTGACACAGGAGAGAAGATCTTCATGCCATTTCGAATGTCAGGTACGACTTCAGATGAAGATCTTTGCCAAAGTTGTTGGAAGTTTCTCCATTCTGTCATCACCTTTTACGCTGAAAATCATTTCTTCACTGTGCAGGTTATGTGCCATTTGGAACACCAATTGTAAGTCCCATATGGAAATCATACATTTGAATCACGCATTTCACAGAACGTAACATTACTGTGCAGGTATCCATTTACATGGTCACGTTTGGGGATAGATGAAATGAGACTTTGGACTTATTTTGCCCAGAAATAAGCTCTTATTCCCTGGTCTCATCTAGGTCATTGGCCTTCTTCTCCCAAATCAGACTGTGGTGTCTACCATTATATGGCAGGTACTGTATATGACATATTGTATCACCGTTGCATTTATTGTACATTTTGAACATCTGTTTTATTGTACACACAATGCTTTCCTGCCTGGAATGCAGACAATACAATATCTATCTATCTATCTATCTATCTATCTATCTATCTATCTATCTATCTATCTTTTCCCTCCTTTTCCTTCCCTTCATGCTCGCTCTCTCTTTCCTTTATTCACCCCTTAAACCCTCATCCCTCCTGTATTTCCTCCCTTCTTTCCTACAGTGGCTGAACCAGAGTCACAATGCCTGCGTGAACTATGCCAACCGCAACGCCACAAAGGTAGGAACTTATTATTGTTACTGTTTGTTATTGTTTTATCTCCATAACGGAGTATTAGTACTCGCCTCCAGTGTTTTTTCCTGAAAAAAGTGTCTTCTTAAGCCAGTAAATCTCAGTCTAACATAAAAAATGTCACTATAGAGGGTTTAATTGCAGTCTTACACTAAATCTGGTATAAAGTTGTGACACAATATTTCCTTTGTCCCTCCTCAGCCTACGCCAACGTCCAAGTTTCTTCAAGGCTACGTAGGAGCTGTGTCCAGCGCTGTTTCTTTAGCAGTGAGTCTGGGTCTTGTTCAGTGACATTAATGTTGTCTTTCAGGAAACTAAAATCTGATTTTTTTTGTTCATTTTACATGTGAATTAGAGCTGTAAATGTCGCCATGAGCAGTTTTGCATCGGCAGTGTTCAGAATCAGTCGCAATAAGGTTTTGACTGTATTTGATACACAGTATCATTAGCAGCGCTTTTAGCAGTACAGTTGTAGTACTAATTCCAGTGTTTTAGTTTCAGTAAAGTAAAGATGGAAGTGTTTTTTTGTGTGTGTTAGGTGGGACTGAATGTGCTGATTCAGAAAGCCAACAAGCTGAGCCCTGCCACCAGAATGATAATACAGAGATTTGTCCCCTTCCCAGCTGTAGGTAGGTTTTCAGAGGACTCTATGTGCCAATTATAATGGGGGGAGTTATGTGGCCTCACAACATCTCACCGATGTCACACTCAATTTTTCACTTAATTTCATGTGAGACATGCACGTGAGACAGTAATGTATATAAGAGTCACATTTCTTGTTGATCGCATTAAAGTGATTTCTGTATGAAAATATGGAATCATAGGTTATTATTATTATTGTTATTATATTATTTCTTATTTTAGTGTTTTACTTTAATTAGCTGCACACCAACAGTACTTTGTGGCCTAACTTTTCTGCTTTTTTGGGGTATTTTTAAAGGAATTTCTTCCTCTTGATAAGGGTTATCAATCGATGAAAAAATGAACTAATTAATTGCACGATTTGCTGTGATTATTATAATAATTATAATTTTTTACATTGAAGTAGCAGCTTGAATTTGGTTGCACAAACCAGTTAAAAGACGAGGAAGAAGAAAGAAGAGCTTTATAATAATGAAATTAAAATTGAATTATGTAAACTGTCTTTCTCTCTGCATCCTCAGCGAGTGCAAACATCTGTAACGTGGGCCTGATGAGACACAATGAGTTATCTGAAGGTATCGATGTGCTCGACAACAACGGGAACGTGGTGGGATCCTCCAAAATTGCTGCTAGACATGTGAGTGTCTGTTGAGCACAGTCAGCGTACTTGTTACATGACTGCACTGAATATGTTTATACACTTGCTGGGTTTTTTTTCAGTGAATTGCAAATGCCAAGGTGGCTGATAATGGGAAAAAGCATCATTTCCTGCTCGGCGCCCGTCACTCGGAGCCCATCTGATCTCATGAAAGGGAAAATTAAATCCAACTCATTGCAGTATTTGAAATGAAGCGTGTGCACAATGTTCTCATCTTTCTCTCCAGGCAATCACGGAGACCGCTTTCACACGTGTGGTCCTCCCGATGCCAATCTTTGTGCTGCCCCCCATCATCATGTCCTACCTAGAGAGGTTCGTACAGACATATGCTGTTAGTATTTTGTTAAATAAAGTGAAAATGACAATGAAAAATTACTTTCCGTTTTAATAAATGTTCTCAATTGATTTATCTTTTGGTCTGTAAATATCAAAAATGTGGGCCCCATGTCTTTTAATGTCTTCTTTTGTTGAGCAACAGTCCAAATCCTAAAGATATACTGTGTATTATTATGAAGGACTGAGACAGTTATTTCCATTTTCCTCAACAAAACCTTACTTGAAAAACGTTTGAATGAAATCTCAGCATTGTTGCAGACTAATTTTCTGTTATAGTTTTGTTGTAGCCAAAACTTTATAAGATATAATTTTTATATTAATTTTAACTTTTAACACTTAAAGGTTTACATCAAATGATTAATTTATTCAATACAAAACAGAAGATATTAAAGTAAAGTAAAGTAAACGTCATTTTGTGTGGCAGAAATATAGTTTTTACGTTTTTTTTAATCCAGGTTTATGATCCCGCAGATCTATGGTGCAGCTCCTTATGGGGGTCCCGATCCCCACTCTATATATTATTGAATATTTTTGAAGGGACTAAAAGAGAAACTCGTGCAAAAATGCCAAACTATAGTAACTCATGAAAGCCATTTTGCCCAAAATCAAATTTGAGTAAAGATTGTTTTTATTAACTCTCTATTAACTTCACTGTGGACAGTGAAGAGTTTTATTTTATTCTGTTCTGCCCAATGCTGGCTGCTAGCTTCAGCTAACTCTTTTCTTCCATTTTCCTGTAACTGAACTATCAATTTTGATGATCCAAAATCTTAGTAATTAAGCTGCGATGTCCCACATAAATCCAACCATGACAAAAAGTAACTGTAACTAACTAGTCCTGCTAGTTGACTAGCATAGCTTTGTAAAGCATCAACATCCTTTTTTAAGTTATTGCTCTTTCTCTCCATGGGGAAGTAGTGTCTGTTTGATTGTGGTGTAAAAATACTTTAAATATTTGTGTGTGTAATGAGCCATAGCCAACATATGTTGTGTCCCAGAGTGCTTAACATTCACCCAGCAGTAGCGTCAGGTCACATCCAGAGAAAATGTAAAAATGAAGGAGATGTAACAATACTGCCTAATGCATTTTCAAACACAAAAAACTGAATGATTCTATTGTGAAATTTAATAAAAGAGGACATCTGTAATCTGGCGCCTAAACCCAGCGGTGGGACTTTCACACAGACGGATAAATCTCCCACCCACTAATTGTCAAAAATAGCTCTCCCCAAATCTGCACATGATGTTTTTCTCCACATCCAAAAATAGCTCTTGGCTTCGCAGTAGTCATCTGGGATCGATCCACAGCGCAGACTCACGTTTCCTTTTATCACTGTCCTGACTTGTGTAGGATGCGATTCCTGCAGAGCAACCGCAGATTGTTGCTGCCCATCCACAGCGTCGTGTGCCTGGTTACGTTCGGCCTCTCCCTGCCTGTGGCCATCAGTCTGTTCCCCCAAATGTCTCAGGTACAGTAAGGCATCGGTTCAACTGTTCCTACTGCTGATTCAAGGCCAGATGGCAGAAGGGAGCAGCTGGGAAGAAATTCAAATTACATATACACCACTTGACATGCACAGCTCCGGCCCACGAGCTTGTATTCACTTCTTACTCCAGATGTCTCTCCCTGCATCTAATTAAAGGTCAAAGTGATTTTCAGGGCTTAAAAAAAAAAAAGACTCAGAAAGACATAGAGCTAAAATTGTACCTTCAGTTTTTATCTTTTCTTTTTTTTGCAGATCGAGGTGTCTTGCCTAGAGCCGGAGATCGCCATGGCAACAGATTGCAAGGTGGTGACCTACAACAAGGGTTTATGATGGATGGCGCGGTGGTGTGGGAGAGGAGAGGACGGGGAACTCGGATGGAAATGAGGCTGCATTGTGACCTGTCGTCAGGGGGAACCTACAGTAGGCTTCCTCCGCCATAACAGAGCCTATAGAGCACCGTGTACTAATCCAGGGTTTTTAGTCTAAAACTGTGTTGTTGTTTTTCTTTACAGTTCTCAAGATCCCAGCAATCATTTAGTCAGTATGAAAATTGCACAGACTTTCTCTTTCTTTGCTGTTTTCACGAGCAGGGAAGAAACTCTGTATATAGAACAGACGATATATTTACTATGAAATCAGTTTTTTAGCATCAATGCAATTATTTTAACATATACAATAGTGTTTCCCACACGTCATTATGGCTGCTTTCTGACCCAATGATAAAGGTTAATGAGTACAGTTTAAACCTGCAATAACTGATTTTTCTAGGGGTCTGTGAACTCGTTGATTTATTAATCCCTTTTTATGCAACTACTGGTAAATGTGAATCCAACATTCGCTCTTTGTTTTTTGAGATGATTGACACAAATCGGATGGTACAGTGTGCGTGCGATAGTCATGGAAGCGATGAGCGGCTGTACGGTCAACAGAAGACTGTGGTGCTAAACAGGAGTTTTTCCAGAGGTTAGTTACTGTCAGTTAACCAGCTAATATCGGATTTATCTCTATTTAAGCCCAATATCTCCTAAATCAGTGGTTCTCTACCTTTTTTGCCTTGTGATCCCCCTGAAAAAAAAAAAGCCGTATCTGCCTGTAATTCTTCATCAGCAGTTTGATATTTATATTTACTGTACAAGTTGTGACCACTGCAGAAAAAGACAGACTTTGTTCTGTGTTTTGTCTGAGGTAAAGGTAGAGAGCATTTCCCATCCTGTTAATCTGGTTAATTATCTCACAACCATTTCAGATAACTCTCCAAGCCTGTTCTGAGTTCAATCTAGAGGTGTCATTTCTTGCAGACACTTGTCACTGATTTATTAAATAAGTTGAAATGTCAGTCACAAAAACCTTCCTCAAGACATGTGAATAAAGTGACATAGAGCTTAAATACAGCCTATAATTGCGCAGTAGTCCGCAGCTGTGTTGGAGGTCACTCATTCAGGATTCCCTCGACTGTTAAAACGTGCTGTAATCTTACACATTCAAAATCTTTTATTCAAGATTTCCAATTTAGGGGGAATTGATTCCCTGCAGCACAAAAGAGACAAAGCAAGTTTCTTTTAGCCTCTAACCAATACTGGATTTCTGAGGCTGATAACAATACGCAGGCCAGCATTAGATTCCTTAGGTAAATACACATAATAAGCAAACAAGGATCATGCAGATCTGGTTATTAAAGAGTTTACTTTTAGAATTGAACAAAAAGAAAAAGTGCCCTCTGCTGGACAAAGAGAGAGAGCGAGAGAACCTGCCTCTAAATTCAATTCTGCAATTCCTTTTTACATATAAGCTGTGAAAATATGCTGATGTTAATATATCTGTGATCAGTTAATACCTGCTGATATATCCACGTGGTCGATTTACCTATCAGGCTCTAGTCTGGTGTATTGTTGTGATGGACTCGGTTGGCAAAAGGAGCTTTGAGTGAAAACTCCCTCTCAAATATATTCTTTACCTGTGGGAAACACTGCAATAGATATTAAAATATACACATTAGAAATCTCAAGGGAAACTCTTTGTAACCAGGCTGATATATCCTGTATAATGAGAATAATGACAGACTGTGTGGCCACAGTGTCGGAGGCTGTTCTGTAAATGTCTGTGGGAAAATGTGGAGACTGTACTGTAGATGTTTGTGACTTTACACACTCTTCAAACTGGTAAATGACAGTTTCAGTCACATGACAGGCATTTTAACCCTAATACTGTGAAACAGCTTACAGAATTATACTGTCTTTTACTGCCATTTGTTTTTTTGTAGCAGTCAAACACCAACTTTCTTTCCTGTCTTGTAGGAAGGATATTTTACACCACTAATGACTGTTTCTTTAACCACAATTGTAATCCTCATCAATTACTCCTTTTGTACGATATAAAAGTATAACCTATATATTATACTACTGATTATGCACTAGTACTTTTTGATTCTTTGTATAATACTTCTACAAGTTTATTAAATGTTTGCGAGTCAAACGACGTAAGACATTTATCTATATAATATATAATAAAAACTCTTCCTCTGCTGACTTTGTTTTTGTGGGGACATTATTTCCAGACATTTAGTGCATCTGCAAATGATTGACGTCCTTTGAACGAATTTATTTTTTATTTTGCTTTTAAATTAGTGCTAATTTAGCTGTCATATCACTAATATGAATGTGTTAGAAAATGTCTTTCATACTATATAACACCTTATTGGATGGAGGAAAAGTGATGTTAAGAGCTAGAATGATTAGCAAGCGAATGGCTTAATTAATAAAAAATTAGAAAGTTAAATTAAAGAAAATTCATCTGCAACTATTTTGGTCAATCTTTTTTTTCATCTTGGGATTCAGAAATTTTTACTAATTCAGCAATTATGTAATTAGTCAAGAAAATAACTTGATAAAATGATAAAAAAAAAAAAAAAATTGTTTTTGCGCACCTATGGTATTATTTTATCTTCCAGTTATGACAAGTAGTGCATATGAATGTGATTATGTGGGATTCACTCTTCTCTAGATCATCAGACATATAGTAGCTTTATTTTAACATTTGTGAATTTATTAGACATCTAGAATATATTTTTGACAGTTCTGCAGCCAGTTTCTGTTTACTTACTCTATAATTGTATTGCAGCTCCATTTCAGCTCAGCTAGTTTTGGTCGCTTACAACTAAACAGCTACCGAGGTCACCTGCAGTTCACATGTGCGCCGCCAGAGGTCGCTGTCGCCTGCAGCCAGACATAAAGCCTGTGAGCGTCAGGGTTGAAAGGGAAGAGGTCGTCTCCAACATGGCTGCTCCCCTGGATGACATGTTTTCCTCCTGCGTGGACCCCGGCAAAGTTGCCGCCTGCGTGGAAGCCCGGTTTATAGACAACATTAAGGTGAGGAGGTGCACAGTTTGTCCCGCCGAGCAGACTGAGGCGGATCTGCAGCCTAAAGAGGCTCTGCAGCAGTGAGGACCAGAGCCTGGCACAGCTCAGGCTGCAGGGCGCACAAAGCACTGAGGGAACAGGACTGGTGGTAAAACGCTGTCCGACAATAAGACATCTGTTAGGGTCCGAAAGTACCAGAAACGTAATGGTTTTGTGTGCAAAGAGGACGGCATCCACTATTTAACACCATGAAAATGTTTGGGTGTGACATGCAGGGTGCATGCAACTCCTGTGTGGACCAAATACATTAAAAAAAAAAAAAAATGTTCCCCATCTTACCCTGACCTAATCTACGGTGGGCTCAACACAACAATGTAAGAAGCATTTTAAAGAATTCACAACAAGGAGACACCTAAGAAATGACTAATTTCTTTATTTTAAATGACAGAAATGATCTTACATTTTGTTTAGTTTCCATTCTGAGGAGTGTGTAGGTGGACAAAACTTCAGGAGGAGTTCAGGGTGGTTGATTTAAGTCAGCATAAACCAATTATATATGTGGTGTTTGTACTGAAATGATGCAGAAGGTGCACCATACCGTGGGGCCAAAATCACTTTATTTCACTCAGTGCTGTCCATTGTAATTTTTATTGATAAGAAATCCATTCATACATTATCTCTGCCCTCTTATCCTTTCTTTGAGACAGCTGTGATAGTATGAGTGTGTAGGCAAATGAAATGTGTAAAAATAATAGTTTAATAATAGTATTTCTTTTGCTATAGTAATAATAGTAAAGGAAACCTATCCTGTTCTTCAGTGGTAATGATTTCAAATATAAAAATCAATGACAACATAAAAAACTGGATGTTTTAATTATTACTCAGCATCTCTCACATCTCTTCCTCTGTGGCTCCTCTGCCTTGACCGTGCAGAGACTGAGTGATGGATGAGATGATATTTTTGAGCATTTTAACTCCTTGACTCATTTTCTCTCATTTCTGCTGTATGTTCAGAGATTGGTGAATAGTGCACAGCAGTGATTTAGTGTTTGTGTTTGACAGGGCAAGGGTCTGTTTGCCAAAAGGAGCATCAAGAAGGGAGAAACCATATTTTGTGAGCGGCCTCTGGTCTCTGCCCAGTTCCTGTGGAACGCCTTGTATAAATATAAAGGTGAGATGTCTTCAAAGTGCTACATACCGACTGAGTGAAGTAAATAAAAGTGCTGCTCAGCGCTGCAAACTGCAGACATACAGAGAGCTACTTCCTGGACTTTTTTTTAAAGAATATTTTTGGTATTTTTTTTGGTATATGTAGAGAGAGAGACGAGAAACGTGGAAGGAGAAGCACGTGCCTCTTCAATCAGGCTACTACTGGGAGACCCTCACTTGTAGACATTTGAACTTCATCTTGCATCAATCGTACAATTAATTAATAACAGTGGTGGAAGAAACACTCAAATTAAATACTTCAGTAAAAGCCAAAGGTCACTGCTCCTAAATCAGCTGTTAAATGGCTTTTCTATAATGTTAAGGATGTGTCCTGGGTGGTGACTAATTGCTGGATGCCTCCTGTGTGCACATTGGATATATTTCTGAATGTTTTCTGTTGTAGTCTTTTTTTTTTTTTAATTTATTTTAATGTTCTGTTGTCACACGAAGCCCTTTGACTGGGGTAAAAAAAAAAAAAAAAGCTGTTATATAAATAAAGATTTACTTAAGTAAAAGTAGCAATAACTCAATGTTAAAGTCTTACTTTGAAAATCTTTCTTTTTGTTTGTAAAAGTACAAACTTAGTGGCATCAAAATATACTTCATGCACTAAAATTAAAATCACTTAATTATGCAGAATGGCCCTTTTCAGAATCATATTATGATGGACTATAATTACTGAGACATTAATATGTACATCACTTTAATGTAGCAGCTGGTAAATGCGGGCTAATTTTAATGTATTGATATATATTACTTTTATATACTGCACAGTATGTTTCCCCCAATGAAATCAATAGATTCTTTTTGGTAAAATATCATCATAAATTAGTTGTTGATTATAATTTGTATTATTAATCTAAATCTGGAAACCAATAACTAAAGTGACTAAATGTAGAGGAGCAGAAGTATAAAGTAGTTGAAAATGGAAATACTCAAGCAAAGCACCACAAAATTGTACTGAAGTACAGTACTTGAATAAATTGAAAATATTACCATCCACCACTGATTAATAATATCTAACAATATATTGTTGACAGTCCACACAGGGACGACAAAAGCATGTTATACCACAATAATTTATCTGCTCTGCCGTGTCCTTTTCACAGCCTGTGAGTACTGCTTACGTTCTCTGGAGACCGCCGAGGACAATGCAAGGAGACTGAGCGGCATCCCTGGACTCAGCCTTCCCCACCCTGAGCTCTGCCGCGTTCGACCAGAGCTGCACCAAGCCTGCCCTCAGTGCCAGGTCAGTCCAGTCTGAACAGAGAGTCAGAATGAGCTCCAGAGCCCGATTTAACGGGTCTTAGGTTTTGAAGGCCTAAACTTTTCTCACAGAAAGAGAATCCTCTGAAAAAGTGGTCAAATCAATATAGGACAAGAAACGTATTGATTTGTAAGCCAGCTGTGGTAAGGGAGGAACTTCCACTGCATCAGTGGTGGACGACATGACTAGCTGATCGATTTCTTTTTAGGAGTCAGTATTCGTACTGTGGATCAGCAACACAATCTGTTTGTCTGTTTTGTATTAACCAAAGCGGAAAAACTGGGACGACCTTGTTTGGTGGTTTCTTTGTATTTACGCACCTAAACAGGCCAGTTTTTACTGCAACAAAGCGTCTTGCATTTAATTTTAATTCAGCAGGTGGGTTCCTGAAGCTGATGATAATAATGACTTTATTTATACAGCAAGTGCTTCACAAAAGACATAAAATCAATAAGGTGTAAATGAAATTAAATGCAATAAAAGCACACAATAAAATAGTGTAATAAAATACGATTCTGATTGAAAAATAATGTTATTGATACAAAGAGGAACCTCATTCCTTCTTAATTACATTATAAAACCTCCCCGATATGGAGCTCTATCACTTCAATTTTTAACAATTCCTAAAGATCTCCCAGAGTTGGTCTGTGTCCTGAGATAATGAAGTAAATGAGATAACAAAAAGCTGTTGTTAGTGTCACTAATAGTGGGTTAATTGACTCTGCACTGTGTTATGGTCATATGCACTGAGACTGGAGTCAATAGACTTTTTGTAACCTTTGAACAAGGTGAGAGGGTCAGACTTCATCCACTCTATATTAAGTTGTTTTTTTTGCAACCATCAACACAATATGCAGTGTAAAACACTGTAGTAGTTTACTGTGCTTAATACATCTTTTAATATGTTTGTGTCTGTGTAAACTGGTCGCCCCCTGCAGGTGATGTACTGTAGCAGCGAGTGTCGACAAGCTGCAGCAGATCAGTACCATCGAGTTCTGTGTTTGGGTGCCTCCCAGGAGGATCCGGACCACCCCATCAACAAGCTTAAAGACGCATGGAGGTGAGAGAGCATTTCATAGATGTAATATTTTAATTTAAAACTTTCATACACCTCAATGAAGATCATTTGTCTTCTGCTCAGGAGCATGCATTATCCCCCAGAGACCTCCAGCATAATGCTCATGGCCAGAATGGTGGCTGTGGTCAAACAGGTGAGTCTCCGATTTACAATTAGATCCTAAATCACTGGGTGTAAATTATTTAGGGGTCAGTTCACTGTGGTGTGTGTACTTATCTGTCAGGTGCAGTTAAAAAAGGACAAACAAAACGTACACCTTGCTGTAAAAGGACACAACATGCTGTATGTAGTTAGATTTTTATTGCTCATTCCCCCTTGTCCCATTATTGTTTAAAAGCAAACTTTATGGTGGTATGTATGGTATTGAACCTAACTTTAAATTAACATTGTCCTGACTAAAAAAAGATGTCCTAAATAAGAAAGCTTGATGTGATAATAATTTTTGTAAGGTGGCAAGCTGGTGACAGAATATGTAAACGAAGCACAATGTGATGCATGTATTCATTTAAAGTTTTAAAGCTGCTCTAATCAATATTTTTATATGAGCAATTTATGAGGGTGCATAATCTGAAAGGGTTTTCTCAAAGTGACAAACCCACAGAATTGTCACCTGACTTTCAGCTTATTGACGAAGGAGTTGGTGGAGACCAAAAACAGAGCTAAAAGGAGAGTGAAAATTGGACTTGCATTCATTAGGTGGTCATAAACATAACTCGAAATGAATGCTAATTGCTTTGTGACTGCAGGATATGTAAATAAGTGACTGCAAATGTTTTGCAGCTTTAACTTGGCATAGTGAATTAAAGATAACAGATCTGATCTTCATGTGTACCACGCTAAATCCTACAGTGTAAAAAGTTTACTTTTGAATATCCTTCGAAAGTGGATGCATTGAAACATAAGGCATGTTTAACAAAAGATATACTGCATACTAACAATAAACTACACTATATTATAACTGAGTGACACAATGTTTCCAGTCAGTATTGGTTACTTGTTATCACTTGTTTATCCAGGCCAAAGACAAAGCGCACTGGCAGAGGCTGTTTTCACACTTCTGCAGCCGGGCGGCTATTGAGGAAGAGGAGATTGCCCATAAGCTCTTGGGAGAGCAGTTCAGAGTAAGTTACCATCATGTTATTTCTGCTTGATATATGAAATTGTTCAGGTGCAAAAAATATAAAGTCTGCCGATTCAAAGACAATGTCATGCTCTTTTTTGCTAATCACAGTACTTAACAGGTCAATGAGCAAAGCATGACACTGTAACTCCCCCCTGACGGAGGTTTAATTCCCACCGCAGCCACCTATGCTTATGATGTATGTTTTCTGTTACGTAAAATGTAATTTCTATTATCTAATGTTTCTACAGGGGCAGTTGACCTTGTTACACAGCCTTTTCAAAGCAGCACTTTATGATGATCATCTCAATCGGGTAAGAAAGAGCAGCTCAAATGTAACCACTACATGTCTTCAATACTAATGATCATTTTAATTAATTAATTAATCAATTAATCAAAAAAATATTGTCCTGATTTAACAAGTAGTTGGCAGTTAAACATTGTTCTCCAATGGTCCAAACCAAAAAAGGTACAGAGTCATAGAGGACTAAGAAAAGAGTAAATGACCAGTTAACAACTAATTGATTATTATAATTCATTAAGATTAATTTTCAACTAATCAATTAACTTAAGCTCTACATGGCTGCATGTTAGATATTGGAGCTTGTTGCTCAAGGCAGCTAATAACAGCAGTTTAGTTCTCTGATTTTTATATGGATCCCCTTTGTCCCCTAAATGTTGCTGTCATAGATATAAAACATTGTTGGCCGACTTATTAAATCACTTGGAATATAAATGTCGTCTGAAATGTTCCTTGTGTTGTGCTACTGGTGTTGTAGGAACCTTTATCCAATGGACAGGTTGTTATTATATATCATAATAATATGAGTAAATTAATTTCTGGAAAGTGAATGTTCACATTCCTACCAGCTCAAGAGACGCTGTAGCTGACCCTGACCTCTGACCTCTGACCTTAGTATGAAAGGGGTTAAAGGAAATGATGAATCCTCTGTCGCAGGTCAATAATGATATGATTGTATTGCAGTGGTTTGTCCCTGAGGGCTTCCGCTCTCTGTTCGCTCTGGTGGGAACCAATGGACAAGGCATCGGCACCAGGTACGCACTCACCTCTTTGTCTTTGTGCTGGACTAACTGTGGATCTTAGTTTGACCTGTAAAAATCTGTTTCTTTTTCTTTATTCAATCTCAGTTCCTTGAGTCAGTGGGTTCATGCCTGTGATGCACTTGAGCTTCCTGCCCAGCAGAGGGAGCAGTTGGACTCTTTTATTGACCAGCTATACAAGGACATTGAGAAAGGTCACAGTTTTATCACAGTCTTGCAGTATTATTTAAAGTCAGTTATTTTTGTCTCGACTGAGCAGATTTGCAATGGACAGATGATGTGAATGAGTGTTCATTATTGTCCATGTTGTAGTGCTGACACAATGACATTGCTGTGATTTATTATATAACCTGCGTTTACATTTCAACTATGCTCAGAAATGTTCGTTAATCGTCTCTTCTCTCCGTAGAAACGGGAGACTTTCTAAACTGTGAGGGCTCCGGACTTTTTCTGCTTCAAAGCTCATGTAAGTAGAAATAATGCCCAAGTTATGAGCACTGTCACTTCAATTCAGACACTGTTCCTCTGCTTATGAGGCTCACTAATTTTTGTCTTGGTCTTGTTGCCCCCTTGACCCTCACAGGTAACCACAGCTGTATACCCAATGCGGAGGCATCCTTCCCCGATAATAATTTCCTGCTTCAGCTCAGTGCCCTCAGTGACATCAACCCAGGAGAGGTCAGCTGACACGTCTGGGTTTGGAGTGATAAATTCTGGCCTGGGATAGACGGGACAGAACATCCCTCTCTAGCTTTGTGTGCTCCCTTGTCAGACAGTATTAGAAGGCTGAGACTTTGAGGATTGGAGTGGGTTTGTCAAGCTGTCAGAAAGATTGAGAAGCCTTGCATCTGCACGGCACAGTAATGTCACAGCAGCCATGCTACTTTCACAGCAAAGCTCTCCTTTGAATGCTGGCTGAGACCGGGGCACAGGAGCAAACATTGGAAAAACCTGCATCGTTTCTGCAAAGTGAAAAATACCAGTACTATGTTTATGGGGCTAAAGTCATTGATGTTGGGGTTCTTCAGCCAGTTCAACTGTTTTCTTTCTTCAATTTTCAGGAGATCTGCATCAGTTATTTAGACTGCTGTCAGCGGGACCGTAGCCGTCATAGCAGACACAAAATTCTGAGGTAAACATCTATGATCCCTTGGATGAATCACTTGAACGGAGTCCACGGTTACAAATTCCATCTGGATCAATAAAAATTGCCTTCCACTTCCAGGCAGTAATGGGCAGTCTTGAGGCACAGATGCTAGGGGTCTGATGGCTACTCCTGTGCTTATGATCTTCATTGATCAACATGATGTCAATCCATCTTTGAATTACACCCAGTCTCAAGTTTGTTTCGCTAGTCTCGTTCATTAAGTTTTTACTGCATTTTGTGGTAATTTTCAGCTTTAAAAAAGATAAAACTGCACTAACTGGTGGTGTGAATTTACCGGCTCCCCTCAAAATCGCACCAGCTGAAGTATTAATTACAGTATTAATACTTGGTTGCTCAAGTGCACAGTGGCTGCATAACAGGGCGTAAAATGCCGATGCTAATTCTGATTAGTTCAACTCTTGTTAGAAGTGCACTAATTTGACTGGAACATTTACTTCCCAGGGAGAACTACCTGTTTGTCTGCTCGTGTCCAAAGTGCATCTCCCAGATGGATGAGCTGGATGTGACTTCAGAGGAGGAAGAAGAGGGCGAGGCAGAAGGTGAAACGGAGGGGGATGAGATGGAAGATGAGATGACAGATGTCTGATGAAAGACTTGCCCATATTGTTCTCAGCCGTTCCCATTCCTTCCACCACGCTAAGCAACCAGTGAAGCCCAGAAGAATAAAGTCCAGTCTAAACATGTGGAAAAATGTCTTATTGTCAACGCATTGCACTCATTCTTTGTCCAGTTTTAGAGAAGAGTCGCACAAAGCTTTTCCTTAAATGAGGTAGATACATTTGTCAGTATTGGGACAGCAATATGTTTTTTATTGTGTTCACTCTACTTCAGCAGTCTGGGATTTTAAATTAAACAAAGACTTTCAACTTTCAGGGTTTTATCCTGTTCACATCCATATTGGGTGAACACTTAAGGACGGCTATGTCTTTTTACCCTCAGGAACTATGTATAAAATGATTGAAATTCCTACTGAGTTCATCAAATGTGGATATACACCTTTAAACCAACATGGCAGCACCACCAGTTGTAATCTCTGATATATCACCTGGATTAAGAGTAACTTTACCCCTGGAAAACCTTGCTTTTGCTGCCCTCCAGTGGCTCATCCTCTCACCTGCAGTGATGTACAGGTGTACTCCAGTGCACTATGGCATCACCATTGGGTGTGGTTACAGGGGCAACAGAGCACATTTCCCATTGCAGGCAGCAGTCAGACAAACTCGAAACTTTCAACCAGAGAGGGCAGTTAAAAATTCCTTGAAAGTTCCCAAACACACCTGCCTGCTGCTGCTGTACACAACACAGAGCAGCGAAGAATGTATCAAAACAGTAAAATCGGGGAGCCAAAAAAACAAAACAATGAGGTGAAAGATTCTAAATTCTGCATAAAGCTGAGGGGAACTGCAGAAGAGATCATTCTCTATGGGTTCGTCACTACCAGTTCTGTGATGTTACACAGTCCTTTTCACACTTACAGCTCAAACTCAGAACCTCTTCAGTGATTCATTCGATCCATGCCATCCACTGTGTTGGAGTACAAACCAAAACTGTCCTAATACTTACTGCACTCTGACCTCCAGGTCCACTACATACAACTCAGAAGAACAGTTAATCATTTGTTCTTGTTGATAGTTCTTAAGCAAGGCAAAGCTACTCTCAGGTGTTTTTCTCCACTTGGGTCTCCTACGTGACTATGAATACTGCTATGAAGATGCTTTTTATTTATATTCCATTTTAATTACCGCCTTGTCATATGGGAAGCATCCAGCCAGTGAAATATAATTTGTTTTTCACACCATGATCTATGGGGTTAAGTTAAACCTTTCTTAATGTGTTATGGGGACCTTGAGTGGAAAATTGCTTTGTCAGTAGCTGTTTGCCCTTTGTTGAGAACTGTATTTCAAACCGCAGTTCCACATGAGTGAAATTGCTGCGGCTGCCCACACATGAATCAATATTACAACAATGACTGTAATCACAAATCCCAATATTTTCAGTTACTTGACAAAGATTGGTAATATTGAATGAATAATCTCAATTTTCTCAGTTGGCATTCAACGTAGTGTCACACAAGAACAAGGCTTTGTAAGTCACACACAAGTATAAATTTAAATATAGCAGCAGCATACAGGGGCCTAGCAGTTGTCGTTTTTACTACTCCGGCATAAACCATTGAAATTGGATGTCTGTTCAGTCATTTATCTGGTTTACACACCTCTTGCCTTTGCTACAGAAGATTGTACTGGTAAAATATTTGTTCAGTCATTGCATATTAACCGCAAACCTTTAGTCAAATCGTCTTCCTCAAGGGGGTTTGGGTCTTCACTAATCATTGCTTTTTTATGGCTCTTGCTCTCCAGACAGCCTTTTGCTTTAGGCACTTTTAACATTGCGCTAGAGCTAGATATCTAATTCCATATCATTAATTACTAAATGGATTAAATCAGGTATTCTACTGCAAAGGCCTACCAGTCAATCACTGTTCACACTGACATTAAGTGCAGTCTAATTGATGCTAGCAGATTCTGGATAAGAATGAGTCTACAGTTATGGTGTCTTTTCAAAGTTAAGCACAATCATCCACTTTTCCCCAGTGCCTCCAGTGGTCTATGGTTGACATTTTTGCATTAACCTTCTCAGCTTACTTTACTCCAGTCCCTAGTCGTTGCTGCACATGCATCACATGATAATTCACACAGGATGCACCAAAGAGAAATGGGGAAAAAAAGAACACATTATGTCCATGAAAGGATGCACACCTGGGACCCAGCATGGCAGGAGGCTGGACCTCTGGACACATCCTCCTGTCGAAGCGCCCCCACCATCAGCTGTCATCCTCTGAAGCCAAGCCAGAATCGCTGCAGGAGCTGTGTAACTTTGGAACGTGGACCTTGGTGCGGCAGCCTACTGCAGGGGTCGAGCTCGGGCAGGCATGGATATAGGCCTGTACATCACACAGCACAGACGTTTCAAGTAGGGAAAGCAGAGGGGTCAAAGAGTTGGCCCTGAGAGAAGTGGGCCAGATAGAGACTCATTTGAGGACTGAGAGAAGTGAGGCAAGAGTTTGATGAAAGGGAAGTGGGGTGGGGGTGGGGCTTTATGAAGGGCAGTTATTACTATGCAGAGAAAGAGTCTTTTATTCTGACAAACAAAGTACAAAATACTTAATATGCATTTCAAAGACTACACTGATCTGAAAGTGACATATTACTGCCATTGCTATATTATGCAGATGGAGGAGTGAGAGTACTTGACTCTGTTTAAAGAGATAAAAGGTGGCATATTTTTTCCAATATGTTCCTGTTAATGTTGTGTGCAGGAAATATGCAGTTTTTCCTAAGACTTAGGTGGGGGGCCTAAGGCTGCACTACACAGTGCTTTGTCAAAAACTTTTAAATCTCTCAGACTGAGATGCTTGTGCAGTTTTGCTACAAAATTTATGCAGTTGAATAAAATATGATTGGGATTTTTTATTCAGGGCCCATAAGATTAGGAATGACTTAAAAGATAATATCAGGCTAGCAAAATGTGACTCTCCTTACAACTGACTTCAAGGGTAAAAATGTACATTTTCGTACAGCGACTAAGATTAATTTTAATTGCAGATTAATATGTCAAATTTTTCAATTAATTGTTGAACCGTGTTGAACCAAACTGTCACAATCTCTCAGAGCCCACAGCGATGTTTTCAAATGTCTGTATTGCCCGAATTAACGGCCCCAAATCCAAAAGATACTCCGTTTACATTTATATAAAACAGGGAAAATAGCAAGTTTTACTATTAGAGAAGCTAAAACTCAAGAGCAGTTATTGTTCCAAGTGTTTGTTTATACCTATTTAACCAGAATTTCTACAGATTCATTTTCTGTCAATCAAACTACTCAATCAATTAATTGTTTCAGATCTATACACTGTCATAGAATTGATGCTGCAGAGATAACTCTCTCTTGAGTATTTCAAGAAACCTGCTGTTGATTCACCCGCCAAGGTTAAAGGTGGGCTTTACTGTTATGACTGCTAGTGCAAAAGTTGTCTAATTATTTCACATTGCAAGCTTGAAATGGGCCGACTATGAAATGGAAGCAGTTTTTTTTTAGACCCAATCAAAGTGACTCTGCTTGAAAACAGGCCCCATATGGAAACAATCTCCAGCCTACATTAGCGCTGTTCAGATTGGTTACCACAACGGATGCCATTGCCGCCTTGGAGGGCTGCTCCAGGACTAAAGTGATGAACGACTGCTTCATGGGAAATCAACCAACCTGAAATAAGGTTATTGCACTTTAGCTCACCCTGCATAAAAATAAACACGAGAGAGAAATACAGTTCAAAAATATAAACATGGCTGCTGAGTGACCCGCTGGTTTTGATAAATGTCTGAAATTTCTGTGGTCCAGTTCTGCTGAAATAATTTCCTTGGTAAAAAATCAAAATAGTACAAATTGTCAACAGTACTTCTGCCATGTGGTCATCAGGGATACTATTGAAACTTTGTGGGCTGCCCAGTAACATCACATTCATCTTCAGGGAGAGGCGTTTAAGACCTCAATGGCGTCATGTAAACCTTGCAGCACAGCCTGACTCGGTGGAGTGGAACATGAAGAATTGAGTTGTGAATCATCCAAACGGAGGCTTGAACATCACAAATGTTACATCAAAATCTACAGCAACACAACAACATGTTTATGGCTTTCAAAAGAAATATGTGATTTCTGGATACCTGAAGTGGTTTTCTGAACAGAACAGACTTTTGTATTGTTTTAACAACAACTTGCTAAGAGATAAAAGATTTGAATGAAAAAAATAGATTTTAACTGTGAGTTGCTTCGCTTTTTTTGAGACTCTGACAGAAGAATTTGAGTTGCCAGAAAAACAGAACAATATGTGAAGATTGATGGATGGCTGAACCAACTTCACTGATCATTCTGGAAATACAGAGCTGATTAGTTGAAATAATCAATGTCTTATTTCAAAAATTTTTCTAACCAGAAACCATGTTTCAAACCATGCTAACTGCATAACGGATGCAAACAGGGCCTGTCACACTGTCCACTTTGCTCCGGACTGAAATACCTCAATAGGAATGGATTGCAATGAAATTTGGTACAGACATTCATGATACCCTGAGGATGAAGCCTAATGATTTTCTGCTAATCTAGTGCCACCAGCAGATCTAAAAAAATTACACTTATCCTGTGAAATATCTCAGGATCTACATGCTGGATTGGCACAACTTTTCTTGAAGAGATTCATGGCCCCCAGATGATGAATCCTACTGACTTGTTGATCAACAGTCCTCATGCCAAATGTCTCAACAACTATTGGATGGATTACCATAATATTTAGTACACATATTTATGTTCCCTACAGGTTTAATTGCTATATGTTGTGTGGCCCTCTGGCTTTTCCTCTTCAATCATCTGGTCAAAATTTTTTAAATACCTTCAAAACCAATTACACTCCCATCATCTTCAGCTGTGTTTCGTGTTTACAGCTAATTAGCAAATGTCGGCATGCTGACTAAGATGATGAACATGGTAAGCATTATACCTGCTACACAGAGGCAGAGAAAGCTGCAGAAACAACAATAATGTGGAAACTTGAAAATAATAGGCTGCTGAGCTGTGATGCATTCACTTACTGAGGTAGGCAGTGATATGCATTTGAGCAGTGGCCCAACCACTTAGCATAACAAGTCAACAAACTAAGACATTCAGCAAAGTGATTTCTGTGCAGCCTCACAGAACCACTAACTTGGCTATAGAGTCCTCTTTGCAAACATAAAAGTACGCAAAGATTGAAGGACAGGTGAGCAAACATCATTGTTTGCTCTGGACATACTGAGCTGATTAGTTCACACATTTTGCATCTGAATTCTTATTTCATAAGCATTTCTAAGCACAGCTAAGAAGCTGTGGGTTTTTCATTCTTGCATGGGTAGTTGAGTTTTTGTTCTTTTCTTTCCCTCACTCAGCTGCGGTTTGAGACCTCCAGGAAATGTGTACACTTTATTTTCACAAACCTCAGAATTTGAGGCCTGGACAATTAAAATAAGGCCATTATACTATATATGAAAGAGGTTGACTGTGATGAACTGCGACCGCCTAGATGAATTCTTTCTCTAAGGTCAAGCCAGACATTCCCACCGAGACCAAACATGGTCTGACTCATGTAGTGCAAATGAGGCATTTGAAACACTTTGGCTATTCAGCCTTATCGCTCGCTATCTCATTTTCACATCTCTTGCAGGGCATTCAACACATCCTTGCTGGATGAGGCTAATGCTTCCTTTTGGCTGTGGCATTTCAAAGTCCGGCATGCGAACGACGCTACAGTGTACAATTATCTGCAGCTTATTCTTGCTAGTCAGAATCATAAGCATGCTAGCGAGATAGCTTGGCTAGATAAGACACTTTTCAATATCAAGAGCTGCTCTCACATCCTGTGGGCAGCTGGTTGATGGACTGCTCATCATAAAAAAGGTCACATTCATGACCCAATTACAACAGGAATTTTTCATACAAAAAGACACAAATGAGACAATTCTGTTATTCAGCCAGTTTCTTGATTTAGTTTTTACAAAGGCTGACAGAGATGATAAACACTGCTGCATCCATAATAAGTGGACACACGAAAATATCAAAATATACATAAATTATTTATGTTTCAAAGCCACTTGAAGAGTAGAGTATTTGGGTGCCATCATTTAGCAAAATAGAGTAGTAACAGTGAAAGTGCAAATAAGTGACTGTAGAGCCGAAATAAACGTTTTATCTGTTTCATGTAAAAAGAACTTGGTTTTTTTTAATGGATGCAAACAATGATGCCTGCTTTTACTGATGCCAGTAACACAAGCAGAGTCCTCATTAATGAATTAAATTTGGCCACAGGTGCATCTTTTGCAGAACTTGTGTTTGACATAAATCTGTACCCTTAGTTCCAATATCTTTCAGGTGCTAGTGTTGTGCAGTCAGAATCTACCATTTAGATTTTTTTATTAACAAATTAATCATTTATAAAGTGATCAACTAACAACAGTGGCAAAAGAACATAACACTTTATCAGAGCCCAAGGTGACATTATTATTTTGCTTGCTTTATTCAACCAAAAGGCCAAAATCAAAAAATATTCAGTTTGCCATCATATAAAATTGAGAAACTGGAACTGTTAAATGGCCTTGTAAAAATAAAATCAAAACTGGTCATAGATAGTTGACAATTTTTTTTAGTCCATTTACTTATCGATTCAGCATTTAATTATTTCAGCTAGAAGGGCTTTTACATATTGATCCCTAAGTTGGCCCCTCTTTTGTGGGACCCAAGAGAATTTTGCGCTCCCATCAATCTGATGAAAATACCTGCAGGTGTCTGTGGCCTCTGTGAAGTGACCCTTTCAAGTTGTATGGTCTCCATATTTGAATTCAAAAGAAAATGATCCTTCATTTGTACATTTCACTGCTCTGTCCCAAATGAAATGGCCTGTGTGAGAAAGTGAGCTGCCCCCGCCCTCCCTCCTCACCAGATACCCTCAGTATACCCTCAGGACACACTTTGACCCACATGGAGGGGGGGCAGGAGGAAGCCCATGCCTAATGCTTTGTGTAGTTATTTGAGTTCCTCACAATTTCCATTGATTATACATAAAAAGACCACATGTGAGCCTTGGTTACACAAGGCCCCTTCATTATGCTTTCAGGGTGAGATAACCCAGTGAGCACGTTCTTCACACACATAGTGTTATATTCACCAGTATGGATTGTTGTCAATTCAGACTTAAGCGATTGATTAGTAATTACCATTATCAACACAAACAACATTTGGCATGTAAAGGTTGACCTTTGGATAAGTGTTTTGAGTGTGTGTTTTTTTTTTTATTAAATATTATCTGACTTTATTGCACATCCTAAGCCTCATGCTACAAGCCGGGCCTCTTTTATTGTAGAAAAATATTTTTAGCCATCAATATCACCTCAGGATATCATCTAATTACCAAGCAACGTCTGGCTGGGACAAACAATAAGCATATTATCTAGCCCTGACTTCCTATTACATCTCGCGTCTGTTCACAAAATGAACAGATAAAACATTTAAATGGGACCGTTTTCACAGCACAAAACACAAGCGCCAGTGAGCCACAACAATCCAGAACTTCACAGATGACTCCGTATTTAGTTTCATGCACACAATCCTCTACAGACCAGTACAGCCCAGATTAATCACTGCATCAGGTGCTTGTGTCTGTGCTACGATGCCGTGAATGTCTTGTTCTCCAGATGGAAGTGCCTCTGAAGGCCCCCGTTGTGTGAAACTCAACCGTTCCAAAAAAAAGTTTCATGTCTGAGCTTAGAGGTGCAAAATCCGCTAGGACAGAAAGTTGGATCCGAGCACAAGCTGGAAATGTGATTAAGGCCTGAACCTCTGTGGTAGGGGATCGACCCAACAAATCCTATACCCAACACTGTAATTCTGCTGTGGTTCCTCAGGAGACATTTAGCATTTTGTTAACATAAACCTGTTTAGTGTGACATGGGATGAAGGCCCCTGAAGTGACAGGTGTTTTTTTTTTTAATGTGAGAGGAAGTAATTTTTTCTAGGGGTGGGGGGGGGTACTTTGTGGGGTTGAGATGTTCAGGTTGCTTCGGGCTGTTTGAGGTCCTGGGCTGATTCAGTCTCTCTTTTTCCCGGTGAAAGGTTTGCATGTTGATATGAAATAAGCCTTCTCTGTTTCAGAGAGCAAATAAACTGCTCCATCTCTTTTTCTCTCCTCTCCTCCTTCACCAAGGCAGTCCACAAGTTAACAAAATGGTGACTTGGGGTTATTTCAAATACTTGGGAGTTGAGGGTCATTGTAGCCTCAAGCAAGGTGCTCTCAAAATGAAATTGTTTCACATACTAAGTTGAAGAGGGAACACTTTCTGTCTTTACAAAAAAGAACTTGAATATGCTCTCTGAAATTGGTTTTAGGCTCATATGAGTAATTTCTGCTTAAACTTAATTGCTTCTGGGATTTGTGAAAACACCTTTTTGCTATTAAACTGCCTTGACTGAAAATAGCTCCACATTTCAGATGACGTTCCATCTTCATCTGCTAACTGCAAGAATGGTATCACAGATTTTCCAACACTGTTGTGTTTGTTCAATTGTAATGGGACAGCTCAAGCATTGTAGATGAAGAGAACAAAAACAAAGGCTTCTCTCATGAAGCTGGCAGTCTGTTTGTGTGGCTGGTTGAAGAGTCTTGAGACACCAGAGGGAAATCCACCAGACCTTCAAAGGGATGGCACAGCGGGAATGTTGGCAGACTGCTGGTTTGGACAGCTTGCATACCTTACACCATAACCCCAGTTAACAGACCAGCACACATAAACATACCATCATCCACCAGTATGGATGAGCAAGCAACATACAGGCTAACATATGTTTACAACTGTAATTCCCAACCAGGGGTACTGCCAAGATCTACCTCGTATTTGCCATGGGGCACATGGAAGAAATTGCAGAGAACTAATTTGAAAAAATAGCAATCATGATTTGATTGGAAAACAGTCATGGGTCTACAGCTGGGTATCATTCAAACATGTTTGATACCGATACCAATACTTTGAACTCAATACCAAATGAAGGGTGGGTGCCATGCTTCCCCAACAACGTTAGCAGCGGTAACCTCAGAATGAGTGACGCTGCTCACCAACGCATGACCAGCTAGAGTAGTACGCAGCAGCGGAAATATGAATGAATACGAAGTTTTTACTTCTTTTATTTTTTTTACTTTAGTGAAAAATAATAAATTGAAATAGCAGGTTAAATGTAGGCTTTAGCATAAATGGTGAAAAAGCTCAAAGTAATTGATAAATGACTGACACAAGTCGTAGTTGTACAAACACAAACTTGGCCGTGCCAAGTGTAACATGGATATTTTAAATCATGATCATCATCAAATGATCAGATCATTGTAACGATACCTACAACATTTGCATCAAAAGAGTTAAATAACATCAAGATTACTGTTGAGGTGATTACATTTGGTAACTTCTAACTGTGTTATGGCCAATGTGTACCTGCTGAGCTCATCTGACAGGGGACTGAGTTACAACACCAGTAACGTTCACTGTTAATATAATTCTGATTACATACATAAAAGTACATGTGCCTGTATAGGCATTTATTTATATCACATGGCAGAAGTGAATTAATGAATATGTATATTCCCTTTTTTCCATACACACCCTCTTGCTCTCACACACACACACAGGAAGCCACTGAATTATGGATGCAGAAACAGGAAATTCCTCCCTTTACCCTCTGTCACTCAGGCTTCGACCTTGTACTAAATCAATTAGCAGTGCTGCAGGCAATCAGAGGACCTCCCTGGAGACTCTATGAATGTACCCTTAATTCGTGAGGGCCTCTTGGACCGCTCTCCAGTCTCTACCTGATGGGTGGCCACGGCTACTGTTCATACAAACAAGACAGTCTTTTCACGCTGTGCAAATCAAAGAGCAGTAGGGGTGAGATGGTTTTGCTTCCTCGGCTGTGCAGCATCCTGTCTTGTCCATAAAGGGTCCTCTCCTGTGTGGTCAGAGGGTCTTGTTCCACTCGGTGACCACTGTGAAGGTCCTGCACTGTGTCCTTTGTAATTTGTGGCTTTCGGTGGCCTTTATAGCGCTGCTTCAAGGCAAGTGCTGATATAAAAACAATTAATGGCATGATTATCCTAGCTGAAATTACAAAGATATACTATGTTGATCATTAGTAAAGCCTAATGAGAATTAAAGATAAAATCTCCATTGTTTTTAATTGATTAGTGCTGAGACAATCAATCGATTACTTGATAGGCAGCTTGGTTTCTTTGTTGTCAGCAGTTTTAAACAATTTGCTGTAGTCTTTCCTGAATAATCTAAAATCATAACAAGGAAAGCAACTGACAATTACTTTCATTATCGATTGATCTGATTTATTTTCCTAAATAACCAAAATTGTTTAGTCTATTGGATATCAAATTGTGAAACAGTGAAAAATGCTTGTCATAATTTCCCAGAGTGCAACGTGACGTAACTACATGCTTTGTCCAACCGACAGTCCTAAACCCCAAATATTCACTTAACAATGATAAGATAATAACAGAGAAAAGCAGCACTTGTTGGTGGAACTTAAAGATAGCCGACTGTGGAATTGTTCTTAGAAAATCCTTGTTTTTAATGACATCAGGGGCGATTAAGTGAACAGCAGTCAGCATCCTGATTGCACACATGTTCACACTTCGTAGGCCAGAGCAGCATCCTGGGTATCGGCTGAAACAGTGACATGACATACACGACACTGAACATGATTGACTGGCATCATGTTGTATTTTATTTGGACCATTGGCTCCAGTTATCGTTACAAAGCAACCAATACCAGATCCAAATCACGTAACTAAGTCACTGCTAGCACGCTAACCATAGCTTAGCTTTGGTAACAGTTAGCTAGTTAGTCATGTACCTTTGATTTACACCATTACATCATTTATCGTTGGCCAAAATCAACACAGTTTGTCATAATATATGTTAGTATCATGGATCTCATTGGCAGGTGAAGCAATTTCGCAAGATAGCCAGCTAAAATGTCCACTCAAACGTCGACCCTCGTTTTCCCCTGATGTTGGACACATTTCCATTTGACCAGACGGGCTTCACTCGATAAAACGTTCTTTTTTGGGTATGCTTACATCAGGACTTTGTGTTGTGGTGGGCATGAAGCATCATTCATTTGGACTTTTGTCCAAACGGATGGATTTTTTTTGGAGGGAAATATCTGGCTCTTTGGCTGCTACATATTCCACGACGTTCAGCAGCTACTCTCTAACTTTATCTCTAACTTTGCAGTTGCGTGCTGAACAGGTAATGTACAGTGGGGGGGTTTTTATAGGGTTTTCTGCTCTGTAAAGCTAACTTTACCTAATTTTATTGTATGAGACACTCATGACACAAGAGTAGACACTGCACAGGAAAAGACACATTATTTAGGTCTGTGTCTCATTAAGAACATGTTTCCATCAATTACACTGCAATGGGAAAATTATGTAAATTATTGGCACACATTGGTTCTGCTAATTTCACATATTGCAGGCTTATCGGCAAGTCTTCCATGCACTGCTCCAAACTTCATCCCAGGCAGTCTTGGCGTTTCCGTTTAGGGAACCTGACACTTACTCGAGCTTCCAGCCATTCAGTGTTTATCAGCAGGATCAATGCAGCATCTGTGTCTTTCTCCCCACGAGACTCTGCGGGATGTAATCCTTCTCCAGCCGAGCGGATCCTGAATCTTCCCATTCACTCTCACTCCCCAGAGGACATGGGGGCACATTTCCCATGGACCTGAATAACTCTGCATGCTGTTTGTGCAATGTATTGCAGGGCGGTTGTGCCATAAAGTGCCTTAATACATTTGGTTCAGATTACCTTGCCTTATCATGAGGAGTGGATACTGGATATTTCCTGAGATAGTGATGCCAAAGTATTCGCATTTTATGACCCTTAGTGAAAAAATAAATCTCGACAAGGAGGCTTTCCCGTACAACCCCCTGTAGCTTTTCATACTTGTGTCTCATACAGTAGGGAAATTGATCCAAGCTCAGATCAAACAAAATGCTGTGGTTTTCTGTGTTTAACTGGAACTTCACACTGATTTCCCTTGGTCATATTTCCCTGACCAAAATCAATGTGAATTTGAGATGAGCAAATCACCAGGGAATTACACACTGTACAGGGAAATAAACAGAGTGGTATTAAGGGAAATTAACCAAAAATTTCATGAATCATAACAATTCAATTTCAATCAATTTAATAAATCAAACAAGCCAATGACCACATAGGATAACGCCTTGTGGCAAAGGGTGAAGCGGCTTATGAAACTCTGTAGTTTCATGCTTATAAAAAAGTGTTTTTCTGATGTAACATTTATTTTTGACCTGGTAGTCACCAACCTTCCTCCAATTCTGAACAGCTTAATGAGACCACTTCTCACCTAAACTAATGACTATTACCTAATTGTCTCAATCAGCTTTGATTGTACCTCCACTTTATCAGCACTTCTGTTAAGCGTCTCTGTGGTTCACTTAGGTGAAGGTGAAAAGAAACTCTGAAAATGTAATAACATTTTTCTTTTTCTGTTTTTTAAAAAAAGGTCTTAGAAACGAACATTGTTCCAGTTCCAGTTGTGGATAAAAGGTCTAGTAATGGACATGATGTGTTTTACTGGTGAACTCACTTTGCAATGTCCTGGGTTTAAATGTTATTATGTGCTTGTTAAACCTGCATTCCCTTGAGCCACTTAAGCCAAACAGCTGCGCTCCATAAGATGATGCAACATGACATGTTCTTTTATCACCATATGAAACTACTGGGTAGTCAAATCATATAGGGTTACAAGAAGAATGTTAAATACTGAATTGAACACAGGTTTAGCTGACAACCAAAACTCACTGCTATGACCCCCTGTCCAACCCTTAAGTTATCTTTACTGGACAGTGTAATTTTTCTACAGATAGGGTCCCCCCACATGATGATTTCCCCATAAATGGTCCTTGAGTACCTCGAATACACCCTTACTTTAATGTGGGACAAAAAAATGTTTTGCTTGCATCCTTCGTTAAAAACGAGGCTTACAGAATCAGAGGAATTTATTACTTCATTGGACTACATTTACCATTAACACTGACTAAGACATCCACATAAAAAGTGACCCTTTAACAGTTGTCCTTTAACATTTTTGGACCACCTCCATGGTGGATGTGAGATTGTCGCAGCAGCATTTACTGTGCTGTGACCGTGACGAAATGGATAAAAAAATCATTACATAAATACTTGTAAGACAGTGTAGTCCAAGACTATTTTGCATGTGACTGTCGTACTGTCTTACTGCATTATTGTGACTCTAGTGTACACTCAGCTGAATTAATAACTAAAACTGTGTATGCAAAAAAAAAACAGAAATATGCAAGTGTATTCTTTCCATTGGATTTATAAGGCCATGAGTACACAAATCTCAATTTTTGTGGAAAATTGAGGAAAAAGTTCTAAATATATCTTCTCTGTGAAAAGACAAAGGCTGAAGCGTGTTGTATTGCAGTGATTTGCAGCTTAATTATAAAGTGCGAGCACTATGAGATCTGGGGACCAGTGGTTGGAGCAGTTATTTATTTAAGCAGGAGGAGATGACACCTACAGCAGATTGCCTTATTATTTATAATACAGCTTATGAAAGCACCGCTGTGTTAGTTAAAATCATGACATGACCCTTATGGCATTCATTGACAGGACATTTACTTAGAGGCTGTATTAGTTTACACTTTTAAGATGTTGTATGTAACTTACACTGTATTTGCAGTAAATGTGGTGCTGCTATTAAAATTTACATGCTGAATTCTATTAATGGAGATTAATGATGAAAGATTTATTCATTTTAGAGAAGTGAAAATATAAGAGATTAACCTCATGTATACTCAGAAACGGCTTTACTTCTAAAGTGGTGTAAATGATCAAACCTTTATTAGTTAATGATAGCCCAAAGAAAAGTCACTAAGGATTTTTAAAGACAGTAAAGTCTAGAACTGGAGGACATGGCTGAATAATAATACGGAACGCAGACAATCTGCCAACACAGTCAAGGCAAAAGCAAGCTGGCAAACATGGATGTAAACAATGCATTTTTTATGCATTTAACATTTCTAAAAATCTGTTTTATAAATCTTTCAGGCCTTGAGGCTACACACGTATTTTGGTGAGTAAATCGGAGTACAAACATAACTTATTTATTTACTTATTTTGATTTACAAAAAAACTCAGTCCATGTGTGTTTAAAGTTTGAGACTGAAAGTATATTCTTGTCTTTAAAAGAAGCAGTTTATACTGTAGGTAGGTGGGTAGGGAATATTGCGTGATATCGTTTTTGTTATATAACATGAACAGTGGAGACTATAGCCTACTGGGTCAATATATCAGTACTAATTCTGACCTGATTAAACGGATCATGTATCAGCCAGATATGATACTTAAGAACGACTGCTGTTTCTCGCACTAGCTTTATAAAACTGTAACGCACTTTTAGAAACCTCCTAGAAAAATAAAACTAAAATTTGCACAAGCCTAAAAAGAACATAGTGAATGAACATCTTTAGGTGAAGGCACAGCCTTAAAAAACTTTCTAAAACTTATAAAACATGAAAACATTTGTACTGTATCTCGATGGCACTCACCAAATACCCTGAATGTACCCAGAATCATTGTCTGTGAGAAAAAGTGGTGAATCGGTGAATCCCTAATTTGAACCACATTGAATGTGAGGTATCCCTCTGCCATAACCTTCATCTATAATTCATGAAGTAATGGGATACACTGCACACAATGTGGAGTTTACCATAGAGTATAATACAGTGCAATATTCATGCAAACCTCAGGCCAGTATAAGCAATGCAAGGAACTGTGAATGGCCTATAGAGCTGAATACTGCATGAATTGAAGAATCACATCTTTTTGCCTCTGGGCCAAAAGAGAGTATCGACACCTGACAAAGAAGCTGCCATATGTCTCACATGCACCATATTTATGGCTTAAACTACAGAACATTAATTATCACATATGAAGACTATAAAAAAAAAACAGCCTCTCATGATAAATTACTTCACAACTCGCCTTCAATTCACAACAAGCAGCTGCAAAAGTCTGCGTTAACAGGAAGCAACAAGTAAAATTATATTACTAACAGGGGAAAAAAAAAAAGCAACAGCACAAAGTCAGCTTGTAAAGTGACGTGAATTTTCATGGTCGCATCTATCCACACAGGCAAACTAAGCTAATTTAATGAATAACTACTTGGATGGAAGCGGGGCTCATTACAAATTGAAAATTCATTTTCCTTCAGGAGACAGACACCACAACTTCAGCTCACTCTGCATCCTATTAAATAAAGACACAAGGTAAATTGCTACTTCAGCTTGTTTGGGGAAAAATGAAAGTGATGATGACTTCAAAGAGTTTCAGATAGAATACATTATGAAAATTATGTGAAGTGCCCTATCAAAATTATGATAATGTATGTGAAACAGAAACTTGTGCACTTTGTCATTCTAGTATACATTCATGCATTACAAGTATGTGTGTGTGGGTCTTTGACAAGCAAGAAGTAAAGGTTCAATATGCAAGATAACAGCCAAACTACTAGGTTTCTGCTTTAGACTCCTTGAAATAACATTACTGCTGAGCTGTTTACTTTACAACCAGTGTGAAAAACGACAGAGGTTCACTAGTTCGCCTTTTGACCTTCGCCCTCACCAGATTTTGCCTTCTAATTTGGCTAATTGTATTTTTCCCATGAGACAACTGGTATGGACAACATCAATGAACCGGTGCCCAGGTCAGGTCAGTCTTAAAAGACAGCTCATGACAAAGACGTGTGCCTACAATGAGATCCATCTCTCACAGTCATACCAGCAATACGTTATCAATGCTGCATTGTTGACTTGGCTTCTTAATAAAGCACAATCCTCTGAAGGGAGTCGGGACTGTTTACATATTACAGTTTTCAAGCTGTTTTTAACTGGTTATCTCAATGTCTCCATATAATAGTGATGCCTCAATATGAGAAACATATGCTAATGTAACCATCAGCAAGAAGACTGGCTATATTTCAATTCAACAATTTACGGTGCCAGACCAGACCAGAGGAGCCTGGATTTACAATTACTCAGGCAAAGTTTCACAGTGATGGTACTTTACTCACTTAATATGAAGCAGGAGAAGATTTTTCTTTGAAGAACTGTATTTTTCAGGTTATATTTTATGGTTATAGCGGATACTGAGAGCAGGATCAGCTGTTATCCTGGCTCTCTTCCCTCCCCTCCTGGGTCAGCTGTACCACCCCCTGCAGCGCTTGGTCCGGCTGGTCTGGCTGGGTGGTTGGAAGATGCCATGGGCAGTGATCGTCTCAAGGTCTGCTGCTCTGAATCCAAACCCTACAACTAATTTTCCAATCCCTATAACTGTATTCCTCTCATATGTGCTACTTTTTTCAGCAATACAGCTGAAAAAAAGATTAAATCATGAATGTAGCAAAGTTTGATCAAAGCTATAGCCGCCGCATCTGGATGGGCCACCGCTGAGTACTAAAGCAAAGTTTACTTTGTTTCACCGACATCAAATTACAGTTATTAATCTTACATAGCCACTAACAGATCCATTGGCTCATTGCTATGCATTCTGCAGAGTAAAAAGAAGAGTTTAGAAAAGAGAAATTGTAAAACTGCATTTAAAACAAGCTGCATCATTTTTTCATGCCGCCATCAAAACTTTCCATCAGTTTCAATGGTACCTTAAACAACATGCCGAGCACCCCGTGTATTGTTTTAACACAGAGCTGTGTTTGGTTTGAATCCCCACCAAACCAGAGGTAACATATGATAACCCTAGCTCTATGAACACACGCAAAGCTCTTTAATTGGCTTGGCCACGGTCTTGTGCAGTCTGAAATCTACCTTCTTTCTTTCCTTACGTTAAATTTATTTTCCTGATTATAGGCTTGCTCATTTTTTGGTTTTTATTTTATTTATTTCTGCCAACTGTTGAACAAATAAATAGAGGTCCTGAGGAGTCCCGTCTGTTCCTAAACTCAATTTGGCTTCGTCCAAATTATGTTCAGTCTTATTGGATCCATTACCGTCCTCTTGTATTGCCAAAGGTCTTGGTGCCACATGTAATACCTAAGTGGATCCCAGTAAACAAAGCAGCATTACCCATAGCAACATGCCGATCACAAGAGAGCAAGTTAAAAGTTGGGACTGACCACAGTACATACAGCTAATTCAGCCACACAGTCAGTAGTCAACCAACCATGAACAGCTTGAAGGGTTGGGTAAACTGTAGCTTGTATGACTTAAAATACACTCATCTCTTAACCAACAGATGAAATTCACCCAGGCTAAGAAGGTCCAGAGAGAGGATATGAGTGTCCAGGCTTGATCAGCCCGTGCCTAAAGAGGAGTTTGGACACAGTGATATTAAACAACCTGATCACTAGACACCTCTGACAAAGCTCTGAAATGCTAGTCAGCACCACTAACAAACAGAGCAACAAAGCATCAATCAATAGAAAAGAAATTCACTCTATTCTATTAACTAAAGAAAACACTTTCACGTGATAAACAGCAAAGATGTCAAATCTGTATTGTTCAGAAATGTGGAGCAATATCTTCACATCATTTATATCTATAAAACTGCATTCTAACATTTCGTGCTCATTTCGCACACTTTCATAGTTTATTTAAATAATCGTGACATTGTGCTGATGAGCGTGACCAACAGTGACACAAATGATCATGACTTCAGCATTCAGGGTTGCAAGTTTCAACATTGAGCAGAATATGCCTCAAACCGGTTT
Source organism: Pempheris klunzingeri (assembly GCF_042242105.1). Taxonomy (NCBI): domain Eukaryota; kingdom Metazoa; phylum Chordata; class Actinopteri; order Acropomatiformes; family Pempheridae; genus Pempheris; species Pempheris klunzingeri. Next base: position 19,302,371 of record NC_092020.1, on the reverse strand, counting down.
TCAATAGCAGTGCCACGTCCCACGAACATCTGCTCAGTGCTTCTAGCTTAAAAAGACGTGTGCGATGAACAGCATAAGTTCTCGTCAAAGTGCCAGAGAAACCGACAAAATGGCCATTCATACAAAAAAATAAATCTGCACACACACTTGCACTCACCCACACATATTTCTGTGTGTGCACTCATGTTCACAAATCCATGGAGATGAGTTATGGATCTTAAAACACAGAGCTGTTGATCCAGGTGCCATCTGATTATTTTCAGCCACCAGGAGTGTCAGGAAATCAGTGATAGATGTTTTCGGATAACCTTGTTGCCCCCTTAAACCTAACATGGAGATAGATAGCCCCCGCTGGACAAGAAAGAAAAAATGTCATGAATTTAACATCTGTCTCGGTCGACGTAACCTGATCCTTTTGCTCTTTTTCTCTGACTCAACTAATTTTTAATTACATGAGGGATTATGGCTTAACCCTGAGGTGGCAAAAAAAGGAGTTTTATGGTGGTGTTTTATGAAGGAAGATAGTCAGGAGTGGATACATGTGTCCCATTTTCAGGAGTTAAAGAAAGGATTGGGAAAAAAAAACAACCCACACCTTTGAGACTGCATTGGTGTTGTAGGCTGTGGTGCCAATCATCACTGTGCTTACCCCTAAGAAAACTATGATCATCCTTTTTTCAACACTTACGGCTTGATTAATTCAGTGGTGCCCTCTCTTTTTTGTGCGTCTTTTCATGCATCTGCGTGTGTCTGTTTGCGTCTGAGTCTGTGTGGTCCAAATTAAGTTTAAGACACAACTAAGCATCCGCAGAGAAGTAACATAACCTTCCACACAGTATGCATGAGACACACCATCTGTTGTATTGAGAGGTAACAGAGTCACCGTCTGTGCAAATGCCCGCCATGCAGTCTGGCACCATTTGAGTACTGCTCTATTTGGCATAGCACTGGCTGTGAAACACCCTTCTCAGATCACTGTGACTACATGAGACGACATGCACCCAAACTTCCCCGCATGTTTGACAAACAGCGGAGCACCTCTTTGTCAAACACGGGAGATTACAAGGTAGATTTTCTCCCCAGACATATAAAAGACACTCCTGTGCCAATATTGGCATGCCTGCCAGAATTAAAGCTCTATTAAACCGCATTGAGCTTCTTCAAATATTCAAGAACGAGACAATGACACTTCTGGTGTGGAAATGAGAAGTTTCTGTAAGTTGTTTCAAGTCTGTTCCATAGTGACCCACTGAGCTGGGGGGAAGAAAGAGGAAGCGGAAGTGTCCCGGGGGGGGTTTCACACAGAACAACTACCACTCTGTTCGCAATCAAGTGCGGACATGACGTCACTGTCCTGGGAGCGGTATGTATGGTCTGCCTCTAAGTCAAGGCTTGCTTCTGTGAATATATGGAGGTGTAGAGTGAAGTCCTGAAATAGACGTCACCAGACTCATTGTTGCTCATTGCAACATGAACCCGTCTCTACCTCCAGTCCACCTTTCTTCCTTAAAAAGAGAGTTATAAAGTTGTTTATTTGTTTTTGACTGTCTCGGCAAACGCAGACGTCTCAAATATGATGCCATGGATCAGAGAGGAAGGCGACATAATTTTCAGGGGTTATTTCTTGCTGCTGATATTCTCCATTTCCTCCCGTGAATGTCAGATGACTGACAGTTGAGCGTAACATAACGCACACCCCGATACAGCATTTCTCATCTTGGGCAGTGAAATAACAGCATTAAAAATTAAGGCTTTACGTTCACTATAATGGATTATCCTGCCTGGGAAATGTTCAGGTCTATGAAACTTGTTTACCATACTGCAGCTGACGTCTTCTTCTGTAAGACCTAAAAACAAATGACTGTAATAAGTTATTAAGGAAAACAATTAAGACAACTGCCACATAATTAAAAAAACAAACTGGTGTATACATAATGCTTGTAAATGTAAATTAAATCCTAATATATTTTTGTTTAAAAAAAATACTGGAAGGAAAAGATACACTGAAATAATAATTATTAATAACCAATGAGAATTTGGTTGGATTAAATCATATTGACCAACTAATTAATCAACTGACCACAAGACGTCAGCCCTAGAAATACAGTGGCCCCTAAGCTACTACCTACTTAGCCCGTAAAATGTAGCCCCAATCATATGAGAAAGTGGCAGAGCAAAGTTTTTCCTCAGATCCACACGGGAGAATTTGTGTCAAAGTTCACCAAGTTGATGTAAAAGATTTGCACATAATTAATTTGCTCCCTCGAGCGAATCTCCTGCTGCTGCAATTCATTGAAATAGATTGCTTTCGATGACAAATTTCACAGTTTTAAATATTGATGTGGCCGGGCCTTTATAGACCTAATATTACGGCAGACATGCCCAGGTGTAATTAATAGCATCAATGATAGCTAAATTCAATTTAGTTGAGTGTGAGTAAAGAGTTCTGGTATTGTGTGCGTTCCATGACGAGCATGGCTCACTGAGACACTTTACTGGGACAGGGCCATAGATAAATGTTATAAGTTGCACCTGTGCCTGTCCTACTGCACCAAGTCAAACTGTCTGAAAAAAGGTTACAAGGCATTTGGTGAATCCCAGCCTTGCTCCGCCCGACTTCAACCAGACTGGGGTCGAATCAGGTAAAATAAATGAAAACACCTGTGTGGCAGTGCCAGTGTTGTTCAGGAGCTTTAAAACCTCCCAGAGCAAAACAAAAGAGCCCCTAGACAAAAAATAGGCACGCATCAAATAGGACACTCAACTTTGAAGCAAAGGGAAATGAGACCACTACGCTTTGGTTTGTCATGCAGAAGTTAGAAGTCTGCATTTGGCAGTTAGTGAAGCTGTTAAACGGCTCCAGCAAATATTTACAAAGCCCCTCATCATCACCCAGTTCTGGCACTTTGACATAGCAATGATTATGGGTATAATAACTAATCCCTCATTAATGTTTTGTTCACGATGCTGCGGCTCACACAGATAGGAAATCAATACACCTACGCCTGAAGCATGAACCGAGAGCTGTCCATCTCACATGTTTCAATCTACACCTGTTCTCCAGTTCTCAGTGAGAGATCCTGGACCTACTGACAGCAACTTAGTATCCCAAAAGACTGAGTTATATCACATTACTAGAGCAGAAATCATAGCTGAGGTGATTCAGATCACGTTAGATTGGTGTTTGTTAATCTGAGGGTAAGACAGACAAGCCCATCTGCACCCAGAATCCACTGGGAGGAAGCCAAAGACTTTAATGGTTTAGAAGGAAAATAAACATTTTCTTCCTAATTCTCCATAAACTGTTGACAGGGCTTTTTTGTTCTTGCAAAAATATAATGTTGATTTGAATTACAAATGCAGATGCGCATTGCAAATATGTACTTTACCAAAAGATCCCCATGGCACTGAGTCGCTCTTTAAAGATTCATAAAGCATTTTCAGAGCCCATCTCGCCACGTTTAAGTACTCTAACTCCCAATAGAGATGGTAATGTATTGTTCCAAATATTCTCATTGCAAGCTTGTTAGGGTGTTAAAATTACAATCGTTGAGGCGTAAAGACATTTTACAGTTACAGTCTTTCCAATTTGAGGCCTCAGCAAAAAATAAAATAAAAACTTTAAACAACTAAGGCTGTGAAAAAGCTTGAATTAATGTCGCCAGCTCATGTAAGTCCAGTGAAGCAGTATAGTAGAGCAGCCATGAATGGCAGTAAAGATAACGCCAGCAAGTTGAAATGGCTCTTCAGAGGTCTTTATTTTGTCTTTGGTCCACAGTTGGATCATCCTTTTGGACCCCTGGGTTGCTTTTTAGATACTGACATACATGCGCGCACACATACAGTAAAGCAGACACAGCGTGTGGCTGATCCAACATGGTGACCCTTTGTTATCTGCTCCTCGCCAGCTTTGTTTGCATGGATCATCTGGAAACTCCATTTGTTGTTGCTGTTTTGGAGACACACTAAAGGGGTGAATTAACAAACTCCAAATGCACATACTGACCCAATGATGTTCAGTTCGAACGAAAAAGGGCCCCTGAACCATAAAATGAACAGATGCTGCTAAAGTTGAATTCTTAACACTAAAGAATCAATAACTGTCCGTCTCAAAACAGTGAACAGTTCTGAAAATGGAGCTGTGCAGCTCTAGTGGTCGGCGGTGATCAGGAGCTGGATCCACCTCTTTGTGTGGGGCCAAGTGGTTTTACTTTCGTATGGAACTAAAGAAAACCTTTAGTAGTTGTGGATGCATAAAAAAAAAATCTACTTTTCATACAAACTGTATTTGAAACGCTCTCCTGCACACAGCTCACTTTCTGGAGTAGTAACAGTCTTCCTGTTAACATCAGACACTTGGTCAATCTTTTCATTTAATGGATGCTGAGAGTAAATATGTCCAATAAATGTGGTCAAGTTATCTGACTTGGGAAGGGATCTGTTAGAGGGGACTGCCTGCCAGTCTGTATTTTATAGTAAAACCAATTAGAGGTGAGCTGTTGACATGAATTTAAACTACGAGGTTACTAATTGAGAGTCCCCCGAATCCTCCTCCTCTGAGAGTTCTGGTATTTCCTGTATCTTCTGTTTAATTTTCGGGGAGGACTGAAAACCTACATCAGCACAAGATCAACAGTTTTAGAGAGGATACAGACTATGCATTTATCATGAATACTGCAGAAGCACACTATAGGTCTTACATTTAGGCGTGTAATTCATCATGGCATTTCTAAAAGAGGCATACAAATCCATAAATAAGACCATACTGGATCATAAAGTTATCCCAAATGTAAAAAGACATGTATGCCAATATAAAATATGATTAAATTAGGTTTTCAACACTTCCTCAAACTTCAGTTCAAACTGAAAACTCACTTTTCTTTCTCGGGTCCTTCTGCCGCTTTTATTACCTCTGCTACAAAACTCATATTTTATATTATTCAAAGAAAACTGAATGACAATTGTTGGACCTTGAGCTGAAGATAAAGGACAAGAGAATAAATAACACAAATTATGAAAAAGGTAAGCCCTTACAAAATCCTCATGAAAACCAAGTAATCCTTAAAAGCTAATATATACTGCATTTTTGAGTGATCTATTAAACAGGATAAAATAATGAGACCATATGGATGCTATTAGAACATTACTGGAGCATCAGTTTATGATATAACATCATAGAAAAATACCACAAAGCTGATTAAGATTCCTATAAACAAGCCACACTACGAGTCCCTGTAAGAATATTTTAATAGGGTTTCTGTAACATAATTAGCCTGATGATTAGCCTCATGCTTCATTAACGCCGCAGAAGCCCTGACCATGTAACCAGGCCGTTTAATGTCCTGTCCTGCACAAACAGCTTTCAATCTCTCCCTCCCTCTTGGCAGTGGTTCTTCCCGGCAGCACTCAGCATCTCTCCAGCAGCGGACTCAAGGACTTGTGCGACCACCTCGACGCGCAACAGAAGGCTCTCTCTCACGAAAACGGAGCATACGGCGCACAAGACAACTTTCACTCGCATTATTACGCATGGCTCTGGCTTTGCGCAAAAGCGCGACTCTAACAGCGTCTTGGAAGAAACTGATGGAATTTTAAGAAAAGAAAAGACAGCAACAGCAAGCTAAAGAAAAGACGACTGAGGGATCTTTCAAGATATTACTCTCCCCGTGCCGATGATGCTCTCCACATGCATGACAGGATATCTTCTTCTTGCAGTGTAACTGTACAGCTGTACGTGTAGGTCCGACGCCTTATCCGAGATTCTCATTTCACGTAGAGATGGATCTGTGGGGACTTTATCTGTTTCATCTCATAACTTTGGGTAAGTAAATACTTTTTACAGGGAAACGTAGCAAATGTTGGAAGTGTCTTTCTTTAACATGGGGAGAAAATAATCCAACCTGCTCTATTAGGAGTTTGATTTAAAAGAATCTGATCAAATTGAAGGAGTTTGTCGATTCCTTCCTTTTAGCCTTTTGGGTTTGGGTGCCAAGCTGCATATTTAAAATCCTTATGTAAAAAAAAAAAAAAAAAAAACCACTTGCATGTTTTATGATTGAATCACTTCATATTGTTTTAAGAACGTTAATTTCCATTCTAATATCAGCTGGGTGGTTCAGCATTAATCATGCAAAAAGAAGCTTTAAGCATACGCGCACGTGCTTATACGTGTGCATGAGTGCGTCTGAGCGTGTGTGTCTGCGTGTGCGCGCATATGAAGACTCCCCCCCCCATGGGTCAGTGTGTGGATTATATTTTGGCTTCCTGGTCATGCATATTCTCTCACTGCAGGACACATTTAGGTGTATTATCGATGTTTGCATCATACAATAATTATCACGTGTTAAATAGCATTTCATCTTTACACCAAATAATTCAAAATCATATTTACCTGCTATATGCATTCATAGTTTTATAAGAGACTTACTTCCCTGTTTAAATTAGTAAACCCTGGAGTAAACCCTCCAAAAGTGACCATCCTGAGCAGTACATCAGTCAATGCAGTGTCACTGAGCTACCTGCTCTCCATGTAATTGGATGAAGCTGGAATATTGATTTTTGTGGCAACCATCCACAGTCTTGAGAAAGGAGGGCTCCATGTTGTTGGCTCACTGTGTCTCTTTGTCACTATACACAAATGTGTCAATCTCAGTCCTGCTGCCACAGTGCCAACTGTAACCGGTGTCATTATACCCACTGATGGCCATGGCACCCGAGATAATTAGTCTCTTTTCAAATGGCACTAGCTTTCCTGCGTAACAATTTCATCAATTTCTCTGATGAAGACCTCCGAAGACGATATTAATTATGAATAGAGATTCCAGTCTCACCAAGACACGGTGAATGGAAAAGAGTACGGTTTGTTTTTTGAATGAGGTCTTCCCTCTGTAATGACATTTCGGTCACATATTTATTTTGGCATGATTTGGCAGGTAATGGGTGTTTAGAAACAGATGGAAACAGTGATGTACTCCAGCTATATGCCTGAAAACAACTCAAGTCTCAGTGCTTGTTTCTGCAAACCTGCATATTTAAATATATAATGTAGTATGAATGAAGAATGTAGTGCTCTATTGAGGGTGCATTAATGATAAAGTGAATTTTGTTCTAATATTATGTGGGTTTTTTTGTAAGGTATACATGTGCTGACTCCAGCCTGCCATCTGCCCAAATTAATTAGCTAAGACCAAAGTACAAAAGGTCAGACACTAAGGGCTGTTGAGATGACTCAACCCATTTCTGTGGCATTCTAGGCAGTTTCTGTGATTTCTAAGGCTTAATATGGACAGAAAACTGAGCTCACACATTACCCAGCTCCCCTAAGTGCTCCAGATACCTGCAAGCCAACACAGAGGGATCCCAAAATGACCACAATTTTCCAAAAGGAGCTCTTAAAGTAAACATCAGGAGCTGTATTTCCCAGCGAGTAACAGTGGCCATTAGGACTTGGCATTGTGTGATCATTTCTTGGCTTTTGTTGCCTTTGTTGGGTAAAATCATGTTACAACAGGGAAAGATTTCTGTGTATTTATTTGTGCTCACCATTTAATTTTCAAACATAGAGCCGGAAATTATCACTTTCCTTTAGAAAAGAAATGGCAGTAAATCTTTGCTTTTATTTTTTAAGTGTTAGCATTTTGAGGCCTTATAATCAATACAGATGCCAAAATCAGTTGTCCATTCAAAATATCTGCTTGTATAGTTCAACATGAATGTTATAAGAATCCACCAAAAAGGAAAAATTCTATATATTCCATGTTTTTTGTATCTTAAATGTGACAATACGCTACTTTTGTATGCTTAATATGTTAATATCTGAATATATTTTGATTTTTAACTGTCAATGAGACATTTGAAGACGTCAGCTTGAGCTCTGGGAAATTCTACTGGGCATTTCTCAATATATATACACACACACACACACACACACATATATATATATATACATATATACACACACATACACATATATATATACACATATACACACACACACACACACATATATATATATATATATATATATATATATGTGTGTATATATATATATATATATATATATGTGTGTGTGTATATAGATAGATAGATAGATAGATAGATATCTATATATATCTCTCAACTAACCCAGTGAATTTATCCATCAGTGTTACTTAACCAATATTTTTACACCTAGCTTGGTTTGTTAAAGCTTGCTCATTAGGTGGCTGTTTGTCTGGGCTGCTGGTCTGAGCTGAGAGCCCTGAGCAGTCATGGTGTTCAGTGCAGGGTTTCAGGTCCTGAGGAAGACATTAATCTAGCAGAGGGTCAGTTTATGCATTCAGAGTAGTTGTGGAGTTCAGACTGAATAACTGTTGCCTCTGCTGTTATGAAAAATAAAAATGAATCCCAGGCAAGTAGTTGATTGTCCAAGCTTTGATCTTATCTGCATGATAAATGTACACCAGGGCTCACTTTGACAGATCCGAATGGAAGCTCAAAATTATATAGAATTAAGCGCAAATGTGCACCGTAAGCCTTTTTTTTTAAGGTTAGATAAGCGTTTCCCAGCAGTATTAACTTGAAATGGTAAAAAGGGCACCACAGTCACATCATATATTATATATATTATATCAAGGTGCCAGTCCCAATTGTCAAGCAAGGTGATTGCATTTATCATTAATGGGTCAAATTGAAAGCCTATGTAGTGATCTCTAGTGGCACTCAAACTGGTAGTGGTGGCAGTGAAGAAGCCCTAGCAGCAGATATTGTTGGTTATAACTCTTCTAATGATTTATTTTTTTCTGAATAAAGCCTGTCATAGATTTTTAATTGGTATTCAGATTTTTTTACTGTACAAAATCTACTATGTTTAACCTCTGTCTTGACTCAGAGCTGCTTTTTAACAGCAACAGCCACCAGTTTATGCCTACCATACCATGCTATATTTTTTGATTTAATGGTTTTGACATTGTGGGATATGACCTGTGTCTTTAATGGAGACAGATAAGTACTGCCGAGCATGCTATTACCTGGCATATTGGCTGGCCTCGTGTAGGGGATTTGTCATGAATCTCATTTGAAGCAGGTATACCCATGGCGAACGTATAGCCCATCACATGCTCCTGCTTTCTTCGTGTGGGACAGATAAGTCAGTCATTCCAATCCAAGACAAAATGTTGGCATTATTGGTGAGAGGAGATTGTGTGGCCTTCATTATGGGAGTGTCATCTACAATGTTAGAGCCGCTTAACACAGAAACCTTCATACTCACTGTTGGTCGGGGTTAAACTAAATGTACTCCTTATTAAGCACTAACTGATGTAATTTCATGGAATTTAAAAAAAACTATATTTTGTTTCCTGCTAACTTAATATAACAACTGACTATCTGCAGTCATTTTCAGTATTTTGTGAGTAAAAAGAGTAAAATTTATAGGGCTAGTAATCATATTTCATGGCACTTTTGTTTTATGGATCCCTCAGTTTCCAAATGAGGTCAAAAACAGGAAGTTATATTTAACCTGATTTGTTACTTAGTAATTGTCATGGAACTAACAATAAAATGGAAAGGAAAAAAGGAAAGTGTGGCCATCATCCAGACCTCAATTCCACACACATCTCTCATCTGTTCAGTCATTCAAGTGAATCAAGTGAAACAAAATGGCAAATTATTTGACCCTGTCCAGCTAAAACACATGCATACTCTCTTAGTGTATATTGTAAATGTATGGGTTAACAAATATAGAAAATAAACTTTCTAACTACTTCTACTATATCAGTGAGGATACACTACTAGACACCTCTCTGGGTAATTCAGTACAATTCAATAACAAACTACAGCCTCCAAAATGACCATAAAGTTGAATCAGCACTGAAACTAGGATTTATTGCAGGGCTGTTTTATTAGATGGTTTTAGCTAGGTGTACCTGATGAACTGGCAACAGTGTAAAAATGTATATTTATTCAAGTCACCAAATTGATTTCTGTCCGTTTTTTTCAGTTCTTTCAAGAAAGTTAATCTAGCAATAAACAACTCCTCATAAGGGCCCCCAACTGTGCTTCTTGTGAAATTATTAAGAAATTCAAGGACCCATAAAATAAACTCTTGCCTTACCACTAGTTTTTTTTTCATAAGCATACAAAATAAACTAAAAAGGTGCACGCAGTAGAATTCAGATCTCCGCCAGGTGATTGGTGCTATACCTAACCATAACTTAACCTACACTTAACCCCACCTGCAAAGGACACCACTACAGGAAACACTATCTGAAGGAAAAGACTTCAACAAAACACCACCGCCACCCTTACAGTCAAGATTCTGGTGCAGATGACAGAAACAGGGATTCATTCATGACATCATGTATGACTATCATGCTGTATCGGGCAAAGAATTAATGTACAGATGCTGGGGTTCAAAATAGGATCAAACTTTTCGGTGGATGTCAGCTTCTGAGCCACAACAAAGACCAAATGTGGCCTGCAGCAGACTAGGTAAGGCTTGATTTTACCCTTGCTGATTGCCAGAAATGTCTTTTGGTCTGTGATTATTAACTGAAACCGTTGTTTATCATTTGTGGCCCCTACCAGCCCATTAAAAGGAGCAAGGAGTTGTAAATGTGCACAAAACAAAATTAGTCTAATTGGTTCAGTAGCGAGATTAGCTGCGGACAGACATTTACACACACTAGCATACACACGCTCAAGTGACCAAACACATGTTTCCCTCAAGGCTTTTCTCTGGTGGAGATAAAATTTTCTGATCATTATATGATCATTTTGATAATAAATAGTTGATAGCTGATTATTATATAATTAGGACCAAGAAAAATGAACTTGTCCACATACTCGCTGGTGGATCAACTGTGCAAAGGTTAAAAATGATCTTTAACACATCTTTGGCATTTCTGTACTGACATTTCTCGTAACACCTTGGCCGACACATCCAGACATAGATATATCTGCAATAAGCTCATACAGACAACCCCCAATTAACTGTCTTAACCCTGTGCTTGGGTTTAAAAAGGGGTTTAAAACGAAGAAGTACTATGTAATTTAATTTTGTAAAACAAGGGAGGAAGCAAAGGAAAAATACTGTGGATTTTAGCAAAAATGATAGCTGCAGTCATGACTTAACACATCTGTCCAAATGGTACATTTACTGAACTTTTAAAATAACTGATTATTAGTCCTCAAGACTCAGTGTTGCATCTCATGAGCCTCGTGGTCAACAGGAAGCAAAACTCCATGAAGGATGTGAGTTTTCCATCTAAACCCTATCAATATATTTGAGTAGCATTCACTTGCTGGCAGAGCTGATGGTTAAAAGCTTTAGAGACAGAATGGCTGTTACACTTTTCCTGTGGGCTGACTCGGTTCTCCAGCCATTGTCAGAGCCCTTAAAAATAGCCTTTGTGTTTAATTAGTGATGTTTTAAAATCTACTGTTGAGCTGGCACGTTGCCATTCATCTGTTGTCAGTCAGTCTGACGGCTCTGACCTTTAATGGTGACAGTATACAATTTCTCCCACAATCATCTGCCTATAATATTAATCCATAATAACTTCAAACAGTACATAAAGTTTGAAGTAAAAGCTGCTCACAGTTGAAAAGTCTAAGAGACTAGGGCAAACACTGTCAGGGGCTGCTGGGAGCATTACAGCCAAAGACGTAAAACATTGATTAGATGTGATGAATGTGGGTGAAAAATAAATGAGTCTGAGTTTAAAGCCCTAATCCATTATTGTAGTGGAGGGCCTCCAATTACATCACTGTTAACTCATTAATGAACATGTTTACATGTTAAGATTTATGTGACTGAAGACATTCTTTGAGGACAAAATAGGAGACACAGAACACGACTCCAGTCTATCTTACATTTACATTCATGTCATAAGAGGCTTAGTGGCTTAGTTTGCCAATAGAAATAGGATAAACCATAATTTGGTGTTACAATAAATGGAAGAAGCTCTAAAACCCGTATTGTCTAGACATTCATACTATCACATTTCTATCCTTGTGTCCAAGTGTCTTCATAATGGCAATTATTTTTACATATATTAAGTAAAAAAGATTGCCATTTAAGTTCCATCTCCTTAGCATTTTTATCCACAAACCAGTAATCTCTTTTGAGTTTAAACAGTAGAACACAGTCTACAGACATTTTATTAGGAACTTAAAACTGCTGCAATCCAAATTTCTTTATGTATGTGAGAGGTCTTGATTGTAGTGATGAACCCACAGATGACAAGCCAAGAAAGCAGTTCCATCCAGTTCTACAGAGAATTTTTGGTGTCTTTCAGCTCATTGTTTTGGGTTTCTGGCCCACAACTGCACTGTCACCTGATCACACCTGAGTGCTCCACACACATCTACAAAATAAAGCTGCTCTGCACTCTGAACCTTGGACTCCTGCCTCATCCAACGGCTCCTCAAACAGCCTCAGCCTACACACTAGATTTACTATCTTATCTAATCTCATCAGCTTCGTTTCTAGAAACAGCGGGCAGCTATTTTCAGTGAAAAGGCTCTAAAAACTGCCCAACACCAAAAGACAGGCAGACAATATTAGCCCCTAGCCAGTGAACACAGAAAAGCTTTTCGCAGCTAAAATGTCAGATTGCCAAAAGTGTTAGCGGAGACCAAAACTAAGCTAAAAAAGCATTCAGCAGAAAGCCAGAAAAAAACAACTCCAAATTAAGGCAAATGTTGCTCCAGAACTAATAGATGTGCACATAATCATCTGTTTTCTTGGTCATAGTTGGTCATATCAACTATTATTGTTGTTTTACAGCTGGTTTCTATTACCCCCAAGCTTTTAGTAATACTGTAAAAAATGGCTTAAGGGGCAGCTTTGAAAAACCTTATTTCCATGATTGTATAGAAACCCATTAGATGGCAACATCACTGTCTTTATAACGATATTTTTCTGCAAAAGTGTACTGCACCAATAGCAATTTCCATAAAAAAAAATTGTGGGACTTGCAAAGGACTTTTTAAACAGGATCAAAATTGATGACGTACAACCAAAGATATAATTTTTTCATGCATTCTTCTTCCTTGTCAAAACCTGACACCTACATTTCCCCAAATGCAACTTCAGGTGTGGTATGCTTGTAAAAAACAAACACATATGTTATGACACAGCAACCCAAATATCTGTGAAGAGACATAAGTGTAAAATGGGTGCTTGGTGTTTTAGATACTGCAATTAGCACCAGTGCAGTTGTCCTAATAATGTGTGTATAATGATAATACAAGGTACTGTGGAGAAAGTTAAACGGCATGTTGGGGTTTACAAAAATATGTACATGGTTTAATAAAATGTGAACGTTATGTAACAAGCAACAACCTACAGTGGGACATAGTGCCAGATAAACATCTTCCTTCCATTTGCCTTTTCTTTTATGTGTGTCTTAACATAAGCAAACACTCAGACACAGTGACTGGTTTAGAGCAAAGAGTTTACTTTGTTCGATTAAGTCATGGCCAAGCAACAGCAACCACTGACAGGACTGGCAAGAAAACCCCCCACTGTGGTTAAATTTGGAGGAACAAGCTAGCTCATGGTTAGATGCTTTGTTTTTGGAGAAAATCTTCACATTTTGCGGTTGCAAATCAATCTTTCCAACAGCCCATTTTGTTTTGTTTAATTTAAATGATTTCTGTGAGCTGCTGAGCAAGCAGTTAGTTTCTACTAGTTGCATTATTGGACGAAATGTCGTGGGTTTAGTGAAATGTAAAAACACACTGCAAATGGTTATATAAAGATGGTGCTGTTCAGTTCTTCAAGATTTACTCAGTGGAACATCTGGGATGGACATGCTATACTATGTATTCTCAATAACATGCAGTATCTGCTTTCACCCATTACTCCCACCCCCCTTTCTCCTTTCCTTTCGCTGTCACAACATCACCCTCACTTATCATCTTTCGCCTCAGTGTCTGAGATCTCAGATCTGATTCTCTGGTAAATCTAGGAGGATGCCCTCCAAACTGGTAGTTTATGTTCAAATGTGAAACAGGGAGGGACAACAAACTGAAGTGGCAGTGATATATTCACAGAATGGGCTTCCTTTAATCTGTAAACTGCTGTTGATAACCGAAGTTTAGAGACTGAAGGTGAAAATGTTACTAGTTCCTGATCAGACTAAAAGCTGCGGCTCCCTCTCCATTAGACCTGTTAGAAAATTCAGAAAATGGCTCTGAGGTTATAGACATACAGTGGCCTCTAAGGGCCAAACAGAGGCTCATTAACTCAGAGTCTGTCTGTGGTTATCCGGAGAGAAAGACTGTTCCAGACAAGTAGGCACAGCCCCATTGTGACAAAATTTCAAATGGAGGGCTTAAGCTCCACTCCGTGCTTTCCTGTTGTATTTCTGGGACGCTGCTAAATCTATTTGGGGTGAGAGAAGTTTCACGAAGATGGATGGAAAATCTTGGAAGAGTACATGCGACAAAGGTCCAAGGACATATTTTTTGGTCTCCCTCCTCCAGTTAGCTATGTGTGAAATGAGTATTTTCATTGCACACAGGGCCCATAATATGGCCACTGAGAAGGCGTCAGTAATTTTACTCTGATTTTTATTATTTCTACTCAAACAACAGTGTGACACCACCAATAAGCTGGAAACAACACTGGTGGGATCCAGAGAGACATAATCCTCTTAAAAATGATTAGACTAGCAGACATGGGCTTTTTTATGTGTAAATAAGAGCTCTCTCTCCTATACCGATGTAATAACCTTCAGTCGATTTTGAACTTATTTCTGATTAATATAGCAAGTTTTCTGATTCCTCTTTGACTTTCTGGCATTAATAACCACAGAGTTCAGACAGTGAAGTGACTTTTGGATGAACCAGTCATCTGTTCTATGCTTTTTTCCCCCCTCCAAACAGAAATGACAGCTGCTGCTGTTCATTACCTTTTTCCCTTTCCAATTTTTCTGCATTACAGAGCTACTTTATCATTCAGTGGTAGGCTTTTTGCAGCAGCCTTGTGCAACAGTACAACACTAATTACAGCTTAAATAAAAGCATTAAAAATGTAATTTCTTTCTTAACTTATTCTTGCTATTATATTGCTCCCTAAGTTTTTAAATGCAATAAAGTCTTAAACCGCGTAAGCAAAGAACGTGAGAGAAAAGTTTGTAAAGCCAGAAAAGGAGCTTTGACAGCCATGTTTGCAAATGAGGGATGCAGCAGCTTTGTATCACTGCGGTGCCAACACAGGTTTTACGACAGGTAGAATGAATGAGCTCAGTAACTGTAGCAGTGCATATATACCCTAGCTGTGTTACTGCTATATATATTTAAAATAAGTACAGCCTCAAACTTTATAGGATTTAATTACTGTTTCATTGTTTGTTTACATGCACAGGCAAGTGAATTACACTGCAGTTCAGCCAGCAAATGGAACAGTTTCTTATCAGCATTCCCAGACTAGACCATATACCAGCTGAGCTATGGCACCAAACAGTTTTTCAATGAAATTTATTCAGCATCTTTATGCCTAGGAGGAACTCTTCAGTTAATCAAATCAGTGAAATCAGTTTGTGGCCTCATCGTAGCCACAATAAAAAGGGATGACTGGAAATGCTTGTTTGCACAATACAAATTGAATCATTGTCTACACCAGGAAATAAGAAATACAGGAAATGGCAGAGTGGCAATGAGATGGCAACGTAGCAGTCACGTATCTTCGCTTTAAACTATATAATTTGAACTATGTCCCTGGTATCATCGTTACTCCTGTGCAGCCATCCAGAGAAGGAACACTGGCTCTCAAGTTGACAAACCTTCTGTGTACCAAGAAAAAAATAAAAGCATTAAGGAGGCCATGAACTGTTGATTTACACAAAAACGGGAAGAATTTCTCCAAATTGTCCAATGCTGTTAATTTGTGTCTGGATACATACAGCAATCATCCATGAGAGCTCTTAAATATGAATGTGTAAGTTTGAGCTGATGTCTGAGCTATGTTGAGACTCCCTGAGGTAATATGAACCTAAAAATGAGCCAAAGTAACCACTAGTAGTAGTAAATGTCTCTCAAATATGGTAAAGTGAACAAGTACCTTAAATCTGAAGTGTTGACTTTAACAGGCTTGAGTCTGAATGTGTTTAAACATGTTTATCCATGACAGTCATGTGACATTACACCACAATCAGCCGTCTTAATAATGAAAATAATAATTTGTTGCAGCTCAGGCTTGTATACCCACAAACAAAATGCAATATACGATATGCTAACTGTAATGTCTTAGCATGTGCATCAACATTGCGATCACTATCACGTCTCCAATGCTCAGCTGCAGTACTGAAACTGTAGATGAAAATTTTGATTTTCTTACATATTTGTCTTTTGTACATTGTGTTCCACCAAGCACCCTCCTTAGGAGATGAATCAACTTATGTTTTTCTGTATTACCTTGTAATGTGGAGATAGAAGAGGTTGGACTGAGTGCTCCTCGAATCCTCCAGTGTTCAAGGGAAGGAAACATTACATTACATTACAAAGGCAGCAGACAGGAACCGACTGGAGGGCACCTGTCTGTGTGAGCTGCAGTGGATTTACAACATCTGCTCCATGCAGGAGAGGATGCCACCTCCGTTCACCACTGCTTGATTAATTATATCAGACACAGGCAATGACGCATCCAACAAATTGCAAATTGTGTGCACAGAAGATCCCCATTTCACTTAAGGCTCAATGATATTTGTCCTGTATCTCAGGAAGAGAAGTTATGGAACCTTTGTTCAGTTGTCAGGATTGTTTGGTTTTTTTGTTGGAATTTAAACTTCCAGGAGATTGGCAGGCTTTACTACACATCTATATGTGGTTGGAAGCCTAAGTGAGCATGCTCTACACTATTTCTACAGTATTTCACATGTCACATTAATGGCCAGTGTGTGACGAGATGTTGGCCATGCTTGTAGAGGCCTTTGACTCTATCACCACCCTGTAGATCCAAATCCCTTCCCTCTCCATGCTTTGTTAGGGCCTAATTAATTGGATCAAGAGAATGCCACTAAGCGTTTGACAGCTCTCTGTGAATGATAACTGTGAAACCAGAGCCACATTCCCATGGATCTGCCCCTGGAGAAGAATCACTCCATATTAGGCCCATTGACTCTCTGCCACACACATCCAGGAGGATTCAACACTGCCGCTGTGATAAGAAGTATGAAGACTCTGCTTTGAAAGCTGCAGTGGATTTTGAAGTTATTTTCTGTGGCACTGTGTCAAGTAAATATGTCTTCATAATTGTTAGCATAATAGAACAACATGTACAGAATATGTTCAACCATAGAAAAAATACAAACATATGACATCAAACCGTGGTCTGCACTTTCTCTGCAGTAACCACTGCATTTACATCCAGTCATTACCTCTTTATAATGTAGTTTTGTTGTTTGCAAATTGCTCTATATTTACTTAAGTTACTGCTAATGGAAAATGTTTGGCTGCACTGTAAACAGACACACCAGTTGATCTTCTCTTGTATCGTGGAAACCCCTGACAGTAATAACTGTAGCAGTGATCATCCGTTTACAAGGATCACAAAGCTTCAGACAGAATCATTCCCATACAAATGCTGTTTAAATAATTTGCATATAGGAATCAAGTAGTCTACTTACAGTGCTCATTTTCGGTCTTTTCATTCTTGACAATGTGTGTAACAATAATGTTAAAACTACAGTAATTCTATTCTTCGCGGTAACTAGTCTGCCTTCAGCTTGCTATCAGAGGCTGGTGCTGTGTGCACATTGAGCGCTGCTCACCAAAAACGAATGCTGTTTACTCTCAATGAAAAACGTAGTGTCTTCGAAGCTTATGACAAATGGCCAAACTTGAGGCAACGAAGTGCAGCAGCGAACCTACTTTATGTAGTCTACTCAAACAACGAGAAACAGCCACGGCTGCTCGTGATGGAGGCTGAATATATTACGAATGCACATGGGCAGAACTTAAATTGGAATTTGTTTTGTGGGGGTGGTCCGAGTTGAGGCAATTTATCAAAATCCATCGATGCACCGCAGACCTGCTTGAAAACACAGGCTCAGTGTGCGGCAGACGTGCCTTAAAAGCCTGCCAAGAGCACACAGCCCAATTAAACCCAGGTGAAAGCACCTGTAGTTGAAGTCGCCCTTGTCAAGTGGATTGATAATGCCCAGTCACATTATGAATATGTAATAAATGGCAACGCAATAAATAGCGAAGATGTACGCTTCATTACTTTATATTCATGTAATAACTTTACAAATTTGAAGGTCCTGCAAACTTGGTTATGATAATTAACCACTTGCAGGGATCAATTTGACCCAGACTGACATGAAAACTTTAAGTTGTTTCCACTTTTTGCCAATGTAGCTGCTCAATGTGTGACTGCTGTGGTAATACAACACACTTGCTATTACCATGGTAAACATGGGTGTCACCATATCAGACAGGGCTTAAATCTCAAGGATTACAACTTTAAGGCTGCTGTCATCCCATGCACAGACGTTTCTTTAGTTAACTGACCTGCTCATTAATGGCGCAAGCAATTCCCAGAAGAAAGTAGAGAAGCTGTGAAGTCTCAGCTTTAAGTTTTTGGCAGCATTGTTATTGCTTTTGGGATGTTGATCTGTTGCCCTGGAGTTTTCATAGTCTGCATCATAATGAGACCCAGCCTAATATCTCTTACAGCATCACATATTCGGCCTACAGAAGAAGAAGGGAGCTTTTGAGCCAGGTTGGGGAGGGGGGATGAGGTAGAGGGTGTCTGTATGGCAGGTTTGGAGAACAAGCTGCTGTCTGAGATTATGTGCCTCAGTACTTTTATACATGACCTTCGAACCTGGGAGGAACACCTGTTTGCAACATATGGTGATGTTGTGCAAAACAAAAGGTCATGCAAAAGCTGATGTTGCTCTCTTCCAAGACATTACAAGGCCACAAGGCTTTTTAAGCAAAGAAAAAAAAACAAAGGTCGTTTCAGGATAAATATCCCATCCTGAGCATCTCTTGAATGGTGTTCGAAAGGTTAATGCAGAGGGACAAGACAGAGAATTAGACACTGAACTTCTTGGACTAATTGCAATCAGAAGCTTATCCACAGTGCATGTGCAAGTCTCTTGATAAAACTAATTTGGACATTATTTTATTGTATTTCATGTAATGAAATTATAACAGAGCAACCTTTTGGGAAATGACACCACTGAAGACAGCTTGACATTTTCAAGTGTGAATATTGTACAAAGAGGAAAACTCCTAATTACTATTGTGGGGTCATGCATCTTATATGCTTTATTTCTCCTGTGAATATTTTCTGGTCATAATGTCTCCATTTTAAACTTTTATCTTTACAAGACATGCAGGTCTAGCCTTACTTGAGTCTGGACCATGAGCAGGGAGGTCTGGTTTTCATAAAGCAGGTTAATCACATTAATGTGCCTATATACATTCATTTTTAAGCAGATTAACACACCAAGAGTCCTTGAACAGCCTATTGGGGAGTGACACACATTGCATTTAGTATGAGTTAGCCTTGACAGTCTTGGCATTCAGGGACAATGGAAAGTACGGAAAGCAGTCTATGTGATTATCATACAAATGGTAATGTTGCACACAATAAAATGGAACCATGTAACCTATAAATAAAAAACTGGACTGTATTGTAATGACTAATGAAAGATATATGTCCTTCGTAGCTTCTCTTTTTTTTTGCTTGCGTACTATTCTTTCAGTCTCTTTCTCCACCATTATTACCTACAGTCATTAAA
Source organism: Pempheris klunzingeri (assembly GCF_042242105.1). Lineage (NCBI taxonomy): Eukaryota > Metazoa > Chordata > Actinopteri > Acropomatiformes > Pempheridae > Pempheris > Pempheris klunzingeri. The sequence continues at coordinate 19,282,629 of NC_092020.1, read as the reverse complement.
ACACCTTTCATATAGGAGATGCTAGAGCTGCAACGAGTAGTTGTTTGATCAGTTAGTCTCTTAACAGAAAACTAAGAAACTAGTTTGAAGATTGAAGCAAAAGCATTCAAAAAATGTGTTGCTTTTCTTGATGTTTGCATCATAATACATTGAATATTTTTGGATTATTGACTATTTGTCTGACAAACTAAGAGATCTGATCATGTCACCTTGGGCTCAAGGGTAGTGTGATGGACATTGTTTTAGAGAACAAATGATTAATCAAGGAAATAACTGGCAGATTAATCTGTAACCAAAATCAATCTGTAGATGTGTAGGAGATGCATATATAATGTGGGTCTACTCAATTGTGCTGGACCCACACATGTAAGAAGTTGGTTTCTGGTTGTTACTATTAGCAGAGACTCCATTCTGTAGTGTAGTCCCATACCCTTTATTACTAAAACATAAATTGGACTAAAATACGACTAAAAACACAAGTTAAGCTTCTGTTACACTTCTTTCTTTCACATACATGCTCCCTCTCATCCACACTTACACATTTTCTATTTGTCTCTTTCTCAAATACTCTTGTTTCTTCTTTCTTTTCCAGATTAAATTACATTTAAAAGTTGATATCACTGAATTAAATTTCTTCCCTGATGGAAAAGCCCATTCACTAACTTAGTATCCGAGTCATGTATCTTCAATGCTACTCAGCACAGGAACACACAAGTCTCCTTGATAGTGTAACCTCCTTATAGGCTTATGTTGTTGCCAGCAGCTATTTCAGCTTTGTTTCTGAGAAATCATGTTTTTCTGTTAGTTTGGCAGGGAAGATGGCTCAAAATACCACAATACCCATGAGTCTTGAAAGAGAGGCCGGTCAGAGGTGAGAATCACGGGGTATAGTGAACTCAAAATGCTTCTCTGTTGCAGTTGCAGACAAGGCTTGCCACAGGGGTTGCCAAATAAATCCAAAATTGACCCAGATAAAAAACTGAATTTATTTTGTGATATATTGTGTCAGTTTCTTCCGATTTCTGGCTTTGACAAGAAAGCAGGACAGAAACTCCACAACATCATCAACATTTTTCTGCCATCAAAATCATTTTGTCACTTAATTTCAATATAAGGCATCGCTTCCAGTGTTGTGGGAGTCATTTCCTCCAAATGCACTTTTTGACACGAGTGGCTGCTATGAAACCCCTTCTTGTTGAAATGGGAGCTACATTAGACCTCCGTCTGTATGCATTTTAAAACATTTTTGGCAAACTACGAATACATAAAAGCTTTACAGGGAAGTGGGGGTGGAACTTTGATCACAGTCCACCATTATGATGGCAAAAACCTCAGATGAAAGCCACTGAAATTAAGCAGGACCCTTACAGTACCCTTGTCATGTACTTGCCATATTTTGGGCTTGTGTGGAGCTTATCACATTAATTTTGTTGTGCTAGAAATATGCAACTTGTTAGTGTGTCTCTGAACATTTTTAGATTCTTTAACATTGTCATAACAGAAACACAGCAAACATGGTTAATGAAGCCACTTATTCAATTATACATTAGCTTCAGTCGTGTTTTTCCCTGCAAGTTATAATCCAGGCAGTCTGTTTGGCTGGGTAACTATGAATTTCAGAGCTGAAATTAATTAGGACATTGTTATGGTTTAATGCAAGTGGAAGTTAAATTGAAGTGACTGAAAAAGAAAATTGTAATCATTTCATGCACAATATTGCTTTTGTTCTACAGCTGTGACAGAAATGTCTAATGGGTTTTTGTCTGAATAATGGATAGCTGTTTCTGTGAGGCTCTGTGTGTCTGTTTACAACAAACTGTCTTTAGAGGCTGAAAAGCTGCAGAAGTTGGAGTCACAAACAACATTCACTTGAAGATTTGAAGAGAGGCATTTCATTGTTTTATTTTACATTTAATAAATACAGTTAGGACAGAAGAGAACAGAACAGAAAATATTACTGAAAAATCATCCCAAAGCGTTCCTATCCTATCCTGTATGTATGCCTGGTATTTTTTTAACACTTCTGACTGTAAATTTCATTTATCACTAACGGTGTTGTAAGCATGACTGGCAGCTCTGAGGATGACAAATAGGTGCTCGGGCTTTAGATCCTCGAGGAATGACTTTCACATATCCTTAGCAATCACATTGAGAAGTCACACTATGACAAACACCTCGGTTTCGACACACAGAAGCACTAGTCGATAGAAAGAAGAGTAAAGAAGAGTTTACAAGAGATCACTTGTTTAGCAGCGTCAGACTCATGAATTTATACTTTCGGGCCTGTGCTGACTGAGAGTTTATGTTCCTTTTGATCTTGAGGCAATGCCTTTTGGTGCCTCTGATCCATTTGTGACCTTTCATGTGAGGATTTAAAACAGTGAATCACAGAGGAGCCCAAAGAAGTTGTGCAACTGAGCTGCTGCAAAGCACTGTTTTAGTCCCGCGGGTCTCACATGATTGACAGAGTCCTCTGGAGTCTACCTTAGCAGGATAACATCTGGTCATGATGACCCACATTTCACTTTTTGTCATCTTAATGTTTGCTCTGGGTGAATGATAATTTCCCTGAACTGATAACTGAGTTTGTAGACCTTTTTAATGGTAAAATTCAAGCACTTTTTTGAGTACGACGACATTTGCAGAATCTAAAACCTTTATCATCACATCTATATGGTTAATATGAATGCAGTTACAAAAAATAAAGTTTATAGAATTCCTTTATGCCCAAAGTAATCAATGTATGTTTTATTTGTCCTTATTTCACTAGCTGTTCATATCAACTTAGTATGTTTTCATCATGATTATCATCTTGTGTAACACAGCATGAGACGACAAATAAAAATGACAATGGGATTTTTTCATTTGAATGTTAAAACACTTCTGGTTCACATGAGTGAATGTATAAATGAAACATGTTATGTTAAAAATCCAGCATTTTTCAAGGAGAATGTTCAAATTCAAGCATATAACTAACTTTGCAAATATAATCGCTAAAATTTGGCATTTTCAACCTTAAAAGACCTTGGACAGGCTCTGTGATAATCTTTTCGAAAGCGTTTTCAGCGTATGTGTGAAGACACCAATTACAGATCACGGAGGCGAATGGAGACAGAAAATCAAACTGAGATCTAAGGCGGTGATACTTTATAAAGGCCATGTAACATTTAACTAATTTACAGCTAAAAAAACAGTATACAGTTGTTTCATATCACCAGTGTAGTGTGCGTCTGGACTCATAAAATTGAAAAACACAGCAGAAGCCCCTAGATTTATTACCTTAAAAAACTACCCACTATGGAAATTGCTGCACTGCAACTCTTTATCGCAATAGAGGCAAGTGGAGGCAATCAGCTGAAAAGCACCATCTCAAGATTCATGTATGAGCTCCTCTCATTGCGGCTGCTTCTGCTGTATAACAACACAACAGACGGGGTCTCAAGGACTGGGGGCATGCTGGGAGTCTGGGCCGCACAGAGGACTCTGCTGTTAAAGAGTCTCATCAGTAAAAGTGCCCATCAATCCTTGCGCTGGAATGTATGGCCCCTCCCCCCTCCTGTAATGGCTCTTGACTGACAGCCACAGCTGGCAGGTATTATGGCCTTGCCACAACATCAGACCTGACAGAAGGTTAACACTTAATCACACTGTTAAAGCAGCGCTGCTACTGTTCCGTAAATATTTCCTTTTTATTTGTGGGAGTGCGGGGCAAAGGCCAGCGTTCACACTATTGGTCTTCTGTTCAGCCATTTCCTTCTATGCTTTTTTTGTCTATCGAACCACACAGACTATAAACATGCTACAAACATCACTCCAACGTTTAACTGTTCGACTTCTTCGTGCGTGCTTGCAGGTGTGGTTTCACAAGCATCTTCCAGAAATTTTTTTATATACATTTTTGGAAAATGATGCTTCTGTAATGGAAGCCTAAGAGAGAACTGATTCAACTGGAGTCAGATTCAACAGATCTGATGGATACACTGGGCCGCAGACTCCACTGAAACTTTTAAACACAAGACACACAAGAGTTTGAACAACCTTGGTGGGCTCCTACCTAAGTTAATTCATCGTTTAATTTAAATTTACGGCAAATGTAAGTGCTTTTACGGTTGCTCTGAGACTTCATCGTTGTCTCGTGTCTCATGAGATTTGCTAATGTAAAGTGCACTACAAATAAAATGCATTGTTATTATTATCATCTAACCCTTAATTGACAATATAGAGCACTGTCAGATTCCCATACACTGCCATATTAACTGCAGACCTCACCTTCCACTTTCTTTAATATACATTTTCTTTCTTAATTTTTTACACAGTGGAAACATTACATATGTCATCATGCTAATTTTCTTCTGCTGCCAGTCGTATGGTAAAAGAAACCAGCTTTAGTTTAATTTCTCGAGGGACGGCATTATTCCCTGATCGAGGTTCCATGTTAGGCCAACAGATTTTGTTTCCTGCTACAGGCAGAGCGAATGTTCTCCTGGGAGTCCGGTTGGCTCGATCCTTAGCACTGCTGTCTCATTATTAGACACCTCTGAGTTGAGTCCCCGTTATGAGGCAGTCCTCTGTTGACAAAAATGCTCCTGACAGCTCTGTAAGGTGGTTGATGCAGCTTTGTTTTTTCAGAAATCTACCTGGCTCCCACAGATGTAGGGTGTGTAGCCTTAATTGATTGCCAATGCTTACTTTTTCTGTTTACTGTCATAGTAATGAGGATTGGAACCTCTCCGCGTATGCACATTGATGACGACCATGTATCTTACTTAATTTAATTATGATTTTAACACTTTGTAACCAACCAGCATATTGTCATTTTACCTCTAATAGTGGAAGTTAAAGGTTGTAGTTCTTAGACTTCTCAAGAAATTGTGAACTTATGAAGAATTTTGCTGGGAGACATGTTAGAGCTACTGTCTCATAATCTCATAATCAAAAGTACTGGCTTCGTTTCTCACTCAGGGTGGCTTTACTCATGGCTGACACTGATACTGATACTCCTGGTAACATTGTTCTTATTATTGAACTTGGCTGATTCGTCACAACTTCATGCTTTCGCAAGACTATCTGGCTCACAAAGGCATGTGGTGTTTGGCTGGTTCAAACCTTTCCACCCATCCACATTGTTTTAAACTTTATATCTTGTCTATTTAACCACTGTGTACATGCTGCTGTTGTTTATACCTTTTATAATGCCTGTGATGCTGTTTTGCAGACATGTACAGCTGAAGTAATTGGCTGTCAAAAATGCAGTCACTAGTTCCAGCTCCATCAGTATGATGAGCTGCTCTTTCTCTGATTTCCGTTTTTTCTGGTTTAGATCAGTAAAGTGAAAATCTTTGGATTCTTGTTTTGGAATCCGACAGCGACAGGTGTTATTTCTGCCGGCAAAAACAATGCTTACAAGCTACAAATAAGAAACCTGCTTTTGTCTACTTCTGTTTAAGATGAAGATGACATATCGTCTCAAAATGTACAAACAATTTTAAGTGGTAAAATCAGACACCAGGTATAACTTTGAGCTACATATCATATGTCATGCTAGACTTGTGAGCTTAACAGATAAAGCAACAATGACTAAGTAAGACACAGTTTGAATGAAGTCACCATGAGAATGGTGAGATAACAAACAGCAATGTTAACAAGGTTGCTGCCTGTTCATAAGGCATTCTGATCTTATTACACAAATGAGATATGATTGACAATGGTTTTGCATTGTGACAGACACATTTTTTAATGAGTCAGGATCAGTATTTGCACTGCGCTCTACACCCTATATTTTAGCAGACCCATCATTTGTATGCCCTGGTGGCCCCGAGTCCTGCTCAGTGCTGCAGACAGCCAGCCAGCACTTTCACACAGAGAAAAACATGATGTGTCACGCTCTTCCTCTCCGCAAGCAAAAGGACGATATGCTGATAAGTTAATTGCGACCATTACACACCAATAGTCAATGCACTCATAATGTCACCATGTCCAAGGGAAGATAAAAGCGGTCTTTGTTGTGTGACATTGAGACTGAACTTCACAAGCCTTGACACCAACATAGAAATTGGCGCGCACACACACACACACACACACACACACACTCAATTCTTACGTGTAAATAATAATAACTTGACTCAGAACTTGTCAGTCCAATGGAAGTTGTTCTGCATGTCAAAAGAATAGCCTTTATGATTTCTGTTCTCAGCAGCAGTAACAAGTTGTATTTCCTCCTTTAATATAAATGTCAGAAAGCCTATGACTGGAATATAGTCTGTCCGGCAAATCAATAAGTTATGAACTGCAAGACGCCTCTTTAGACACCATACACATTTAGCCAGCTATATTTGAAAATGCTTCTCCTCTCTCTGCACTTGCTTTCCATCCATACCAAGCTGCCATTTTTCCATACCTGAAAAGTTGTTTTTTTGAAAACCCAAGGGGATAAATCTTAAAAAAAATAAATCATATATTATCATCATATATAAATCTTATTACATTAACAAAATTTTACATTTGGCTCAAAATTAAAAAAAAAAAAAAGTTTAACAGAACTTTGTTGTAAGCAGGTAAAAAGAGTAAGAAGTGGAAGAAAGTTGCTGTTCGTTTTATTTGGGTTTTTTTGTTTTAAATAACCCATACAGCATTTTCAGATTTAGCCAGCTTAGTTTGGACGTTCTTCCATAACCAGAGAGTTCAGCACACAGACACTGACAACTTGTCCTAAACCTCCAGAGATGGTCTTAACTGTTGCAGCTCGATATCAATACAACTCTTTTGTCCTTCTGTGTGTGCACTTCTTCATGTGTTTTCTTTAGATAGGAGGGAGAATTTGTCTGTTTGAGATTTGTCCGTGTTGAGACTTGTTCGCCCAACAAATTGACAGTATCTGTTCGCTGTTCCAGGTAGCAAATTGTCTGTTGTTAATTATGTATTGTCAGTGAAGTCAGCAGCAGTGTTTGTCCTGTAGTCTTTCTTATGGCTCAATGGGAGCAAAACAGGCTGTGGATTTCTAGCTTACTTGTATGTGTGTGTGTGTCTATGTGTCAGCAGGTGGGTGGTGGTGTGCTGGTTTGAGTTTTGGCACTTGGCCCAGGGCTTTATGACTATTTCAGCCTGCCAGTGATATAAGCCTCATGTGGTTCAGAAAGCTTTCAGAGACCACCTGAGGAGGAATGGTTAAGGCTTTTGCAGAAAACACACACACACCGTTGGAGTATGTCACTTCTGTTTCACTTCAGTAACAACAACACAGAGAGGCAAACAATTGAGTTATGGCTGAGATTTTCAGGCAGCCTCTTTTTCAGGGTAGGTCAAATTTCAGTGTTTACACCTGTGCAACAACTGTTGTTCAGGTATCTATCAATGAAACTTGATGTTTGTACCTGACCATTAGTTTGGCCAAGAGCCAGCTCTTCTAATGTTTACCTGTGAGTAGAGTTTAGCCAGCGTGAGGGGTGTGCTACAAAACAAGTTCAATATAGCCAGGTTTTCTCTGTGTGAGCTGCTCGACAAACACTGAACTTACAATCAGAGATAATTGGTACCATGACAGTGGTTATCGGTTTGCCTTTGCCAACCCAGGCTTTCTGCTTCAGGCTCTGTGTGTGTTCCCATAAAAGAAGACATCTGACACGTCATTTGACTCTTCTTCCACACAAAATGGACCAAACTGGACTGATCACGTGCCAGGTCATGGAGAGCTATGAAGACTACAAAAAGAGAGGAATGCTGGCAGATAAAGTTAACATAGTTACAGCCTGCACTCTTAGTGCCTATTGTTCATGTTTAAATGTGGCAGCTGCACATTCTTCAGTTCACTTTAGCTTGTGACCAAATCAAAGTGAAATGAATTCTATTGATCGAATATTATCTGTGATAAATACCGCTAGACTAATCAATTTTCTAATCTGTTCTGTTAGCTGCAATACCTGCAGTGTAAAACGCACTTGGCCTGGCAAGCATTAAAACATTATCCAAAGTGGTCTGTAGTGCTGTAGTGGCTGCTTCCATCACTTTGTTAATGTATGGATGATATGCAGTGTAAAACTTGTAAGTGTGTGTAATGTTACAGATTTTCTGCATGTAGCCTCTCATGCATGAACTCCATGGTTTTGTTCGATGACATTACTGCCATACAGCTCATGACGTTATGGCTCAACATACCTCGATAACCCATTAATCTTGCTTTGTGGTACGCAGCTCACATGCCAGATACATTAAACTTGTATTATGACTGAAACTGCACAAACGCAAACAACATACCTATTCTTCAGATGAATGAAACAGGTTTCCAGAAGCAACAGTAATTGTGACACTATCACTTTGTTCATAGATACATACATGCATGCATACAGCTGTTCTCCATCACTCCTTAACTCATTCAATGAAAAGAATATGCAAAGACGACAGTTTCACATTGGTACGATCTTCCTGCCACACCAGAGCAGTGATACTCTGATGATTGCACGCGGCTGTGGCTATTTACAGCACACACAGAGTTATTGGTTCGTCACACATGCACCTGTAAATCATCGGTGATCATCATCAAACCTCAAATAGGTAATGATGATGATTTGGTGATAACGATCTCACTCACAGCACTCATGTTAAAATTAGTTTACAGAGTGCTTCACAAACACAGGGGGAATAAAATGAAGTGACAACAAAAAAGACACGACGTATGACAAAAAAAAAACAACAAAGTCGAGCACTTTTAAATTTATAAGTGTCCCTTACACATACAGGTGAAACAGCCAAAAACAATAATGTTGCATAGTAGATTTCATCTCTCACCTTATTTTCTCAGTTCTACTTTTGCAGATCACAGTGAACCTGCTCTGTTCACCGTGGCCCAGACTGAACTCAATATTTGATTGTTTTTTTTTTTATATTTTAAGACTCTGGCCCTGTTCTTTAGGCAACAGACAGTGCACAGTGAGGTCAAAAACATTTTTACAAATACAGATTCTGTCAAAAGAAATTATCTTCACTAAATGTTCTGAATTTTTGTTGTAAATCTTCATTCTTAGCCTGTGGCAGTGAGAACACTTCACTCTGGCAGTAACATGATCTCAAGTGACTTTAAATGAATGCCAGTGCCTGAGTCCTCATCGCTGATAGAGGTTGATTGATGTCATAAATGACTAAATGCTCCTTTAAATCCCCAATCTCTCCTCTCCCGGTGCACATACGTTGACTTAACCTCATGCTGGTACTCAAAAGGATAGCACAAGTAGAACACACACATTCACACACACGCAAACAAACTCAAGCTGTTACTAGTCAGCTCGTACTCCGAAGAGCCAAACAAACTTTAATGCAACAAGACCTTTGCAACTGTGCCAGTCAGTCGTACAGCATCTAGGCCCCTCGGATCAAACTGACACGGGTGCTCACTCGAAGCAGTGAGTCGAGTTATGAAAACAACCATCTTCGCTGCGTTCAGATATAATCTTTTGTTTACAATTCGCTCAGCAGCCCATGCATTACACGATCAATTTGTATGTTTTCAAACTGCAAGGTGGAAATGTGAAATTCAAATAAATAAGTGGCATGTAATCTGAGAGAAAATGAACCACAGGGAAGAGTCAAATGCACATGGTGGAAAAGAAAACATGCCTGTGACATGGCAACATCATGCTCCTGCCTCTAGGCATGCAGAGTGATTAATATAAGCATATTTGTCCATGTAAGCACCCAGGGGGAGAGACATAAGCACATGTAGCATAATTAGGAAGAGGATGTGATGTTGGGTTTATTATCAATTCGTTACAGTAGATTTAGACTTGCAGACAAATGCAATACTGTTGGTTTTCGGAGCTGAGAGTCTGGTAATGCTCAGCACTGGCTGAGAATGTGTGTATTTGCCAGTCACTAAATGTTCTTTTGCAAGTTTTTTTTTTGTCCGGTGTCTGGAGAAGGGGAAAGCAGGCTGAGTTGAGGCTCGGCTTCAGACAAACTGGAGAACCATGTTTTTTTCCGGCCGAAGCTCCTCTGAGGGAAAGCATCGATTAAAGACGGAGGTGGTGGCATTGGTGGTGGAGGAGAGATGGTTATCAGAGAACTACATGGTTACTATTGGGGACCTGATGCTATTTTAGAGATGCAAGACGTCACATAGAGAAAAGCAGGCTTTTAGTGCTTTACCAGATCTCTGTCATTTTCAGTCAAATGAGATACTTGTGTGTATGTGTTTCTGTGGTAACGTTGATTAGATGCTTGTTTCCTGTGAGTCTTGGGCTCCAACCTAGCTACTGGAATTGTATAAAGTAACAAAGCTTGCTGGATTAAAGCAGTCATAGACGATCTAACTCATTCATTTAAGCATACCATTTAGACTAATTTGTACATGTTGAGAGGTGATCACAACTGAACCAACTTCTGCAGTCATCAAACCAGTCAGTGTGGCAGTTTTTAGAATACAAACCCTCACTTCCTACCCTTCATGCTGCTGCTGCTATGAGTTGTTTACCCCTGTTATTGGTCATCGCTCCATCACCGGAGCATCCCTCTGTTCCTGTGTCTTACCTGCTTTTGATGGTAGTTCCTGCCTTTTGCTTTAGGGACTGTTGTATAACTGGGTGACATGCGTGTGTGATGATCAAGGTCAGTCTTTTCTGACAGACTATAGCCGTACGTCCATTCTTTGCCAACAAAATCCTTTAATGTATGCACCTCTGACTGTTACTGCGACAGCTGAAGTTCTGAGTAAATAATTTACATGCAAACCTCCCAGGCAGCATTTTCTTTCAGTAAAGGTTTAAAATAGACCTTGCTGGAAGAGGATCAACTGAATGGATGATTTTTTTTGAAGAAGAAGAAACTAAAAAATGATATATATTCCACCTTTACGTTACCTCACATAATGAGAGTGTGGATGCTTCTCTTTTCAAAACTTTGAAGCTAAATTACTCTTTGTTTGATGTCTCACATGAAGTATTAGTGGAGCTGACACTGCTTTATTTTGAATGTAGATGGATATTTTGCTGTCTCATTTTGCCAAATTCAATCTCCTCTGCTTTGATGTCTGAAATTGCTAATTTTGTGCCATAAAAGCAAATAATGTTGTCTTATGCAGAGTATAAGACAGCAACACTTTATAACAGAAAAATACAGGATACATCTTTGCAACGACTGTCCACATGCTGATTGAACAATTTATTTTCACTTATTCCAATAATGTAAATCCTCAGCTGCTAGAAATTTCCCTGAAAAAGCACAGAACACAGTATATAGGATACATAAGTGCATACATTATTTTCAAATAATGATGAACTTCACTTCTCTCTCAAAGGCAAAGTGCTATGCTTAAAGACGTAATATGATAGCCAGAGATAAATAAAGAATAAGACCAAATGTAATATTCGCTTGGATTTTATTACAGTGTGCTGCTTCTAACCTTTTACATTTTAATGCTTTTTGATGGATGCTTTTCCTAAAAAAAAATATCCCTCTCATTGGCTCAAGTTAACATTTCAAATAAGTATGTAGTTTTGGAAGAAAATAAATGTCTGACTAAAGCTTCTTTTACAGCTTATATTGCTTTATAAATTGGTAAAAGAAAAAATTAACTGTAGAAAGACCAGTAGTGTTGAAATGTACTTTAAATACAAATTTTCAACATGTATGAATACCAGCATTAATTGTTGAACCTGACAAGGCCTGCAACCAAAAAAAAACAGACACAGCTAAATAAAACACCTGCTGCGTTGGTTTTTATATTGTGAGTTGGCCTAGAAGCAGCTGAATAAGCTTTTAAAGAAGCAGCAGCTGAAGAATTGCTGCCATAAGAGTAAGATTATCACAAATAGTGTATGAAGCGTAAAAAAGCAAAGAGGCAAAAAGGATTGATTTGACTTAAACCTTCAATAATAACTATTAATATGGCAAGTTGTGTGACAATAACCAGTTGCTAATTTTCACATTCAGCTTCATTTTGAGCCGTGTTTGTGGCCAATTGATGAATGTAAGTCTAATATTCTTGTAATATTCTGATATTTTATCTCTGATTTTGGTCTCTACCACCTAATGAAGAAAATATCTGGTTGTTAAGCTGCAAAATGGTCCACTATGTTCACCAGCAAGTCGCTTTCTGCTGTTTGGTGCTGAGCAGGCAGTGTACAGTGGAGTTTCAGACCTCTTTCTCTTAAAACGACTTCCTGCTGCAGCTGAAAACATGGCATGAGTGATCAGATTGAGCAAAATTGTGGACCTGACAGCAAAACAATGAGCTGAACCTCACTTTAAAGCTCTGTAAAGCTGAGGGGAGCTTCAGATTTAAGTTCATCACCACGAGCTATCCCTTTCACATCATGGGCTGAAAATAAAGACCCTGCTACGCAGTTCTTATCACACTGGTCTATGTTCAAGTGGTAATTTTTTGAAAAAGTTTGTTTTTTGATAACTTTCTTATTATCATTTGATACATTGTTAAAACTGGCATACATTTTAACATTTGAAAGACTGAATTAGAAGTCAGAAGTAGCTGAAAAAACAACGCACAAAATGGCTTGTATCATATTGCCGAACATCCTTTGTCAGACGACCATCATTGGTGGAAGCCACTTGCTGTAATGCAACTATGTAGGTAATGTACAAATCTTAAGAGCACTGAAACAAAGGTGATACTCATTAAGTGCACCAATACATTACCATTTCCCTCCACAGCCTCACTGCTTTGTAGGTATATAGGAGTGAGGGTAACATTCCAGCTGACTTCATTAAGTTTCATTTTCCATTTTATCTCTCCTGAAGTGGACCATTAAGTCGGTGCGCAAGGGTAACTGATCAGCCAATCTGCCTGTGATTTATGTGGCAGGGAAACTGAGGACTTAACTGAGCCTCAGAACACATTGATTACTGACATGGTTAATTGGCTAAACCCACTGGTACATTGAGACAGGCTTATTGGAAATGTCAAATCAAGCGGCTCATTTGCATTCATGATGTATGGTGTCTATTCCAGCTTCTGCTCAGGCAGCACAAACTGACACTCATAGCAGGAAGGGCCTGGGATCTCTGCCTTGAATTTGCAATTGACCATCTGGCCTTCCAGGACATTGGTGTTTTTCCCCCCCCTAGCATCCACATGTCTGTATTGGATGCACTTATCCAAGCTCTCATCCTCTATTCAGCACATGTTGGCTAACTCCTGATGTGAGAGAGACTCGATTCACCTATGGGTTTTGATTAACGCTTTGAAAGTTCATGTAACTGATTAAACTGTGTTAACAAAACAAAAAATATGTTGGTTTATTATTTTCTTCATTTCTATTAGTGTATGCATGTGTGTTTTGGAGATGAAAACAATGGCTGAGACCATTTTGCCCTAAGATGCCTAAAGTGTAACCAGATGAAAGCAGCAATAAATAGAAAATTTTGTTTTAAGCATAGAGAAGATAGGGGTTGTGTGAATTTACAGTGTTTGAGTAAGGGGATCCTCTTGGCTTATTGTGGGTATGTTTTTCAATAACCTGAGAACACAAATCTTAAAAATATATATGCATACACTTCAAATTCTACAGAGACAATTCTTGAGCAATACCAACGTGTAGTTTTCTAACTTAATTGGACATCCACATGAGGCCTACAACATTATGCCATGTACCAAAACAACAATTATGGAGAGCAGGCCTACAAACAAACAAAACGTCTTTTCTTTTTTTTTTTCTTTTTTTAAATAACAGCATAATTTTAAAAAACTGCAGAGTGCAATAGAAGAAAGACTCAAAAGAAGAGTGACAGCTCTTTTTACAAATTCACCACCTCCACCGCAATTAACTCAAGCAAGGGTCTGTATTCTCGGAGGCTTATGTGCTCTATGAGGAAAAACCTATCAAGTAAAAAAGTTACTGCTAATACTGCTAATTGCCTGTATTTTTAAACCTGAGATCAACTTCTTGATGCACTTAATTATGTTTTTGTAAGAGCTCCTAATGCTTCATGTTAATGTGTGTACTGTAAAGACCTGCTTCCCAACTGGTTGCAATAGTGATCTGTGATAGTGATTAATTAATCATTTCATTTTCATTTGGACGTGAAGTTCCTTGAAATTCTTATGACCCCAACCCCGGCTCATAGAAATTATGTTTTTGAAATAGCAAAATGTATCATGTAAGTCACAAAAATGTTGATACTGAACGTATCAGTAAAATGTTCCCTCAATATCCACCTGTAGTGACTACCCCATGATGAAACTCTTTTATAATTATGTTTAGACACTGACAGCATTTGGTTAATGTTAGGGAAAGATCACTGTTTTGGTTTAATACAGAAAATGTCCAGTGGCTGAGGAACTCCAGATTAATATGCCTTCAAATGTCAGCTGTTTGGAGGATATAAGAACAAAGAGCCATAATATCATATAATACAGCCATAGCGCATTTCGATTTGTCTTCCCTCATGATTTGACATACAAATACCTGCACTGCTAATATAGACACTTGACATAAATTACATTTTTTCTGTTCATCTCACTCAAAATATTTGTCCTGCCATTCGAGGCCAGCGATGCAAAAGAAAACCCAATATCATTTCACTAGCTTAGCTGTTATGTTGGCACATTGAGATAGAGTTCAATAAATAGACATTACACTGTATGGGCTTTTCACCACAGCAACAGATAAATATCTGCAGCTCTTTCACTTCTTCTCAGTAGATTCGGTACATGACACACAAGTATTAATCAAATTCTCTGGCTGGCTGAATAGACTTGACTCATGCAGAAGAACTAAAGGAGTCAAACCTACTCTGGACTAGGTTCGTCAGCGAATCAATGAGAGCCTGCTTTACCATGAATATAAGCCTGCAGCTCAAGATGTTTCACACAGTAACTGTACATAATACATACATATTCAGGAGGCATTACAAATACACCATTTCAACCCTTATACTCGATACTGTGAGACATAAGAAAGACGACTTCAAGAAATTCAACCTTGAAGTCGTTCTATTCACATTGAAGCAGCAAACAGCACACACAAAATGGCTTGTATCATGTTGCACCAACACCAACCAGTGGTGGAGGCTGGACAAACTGTACAGTCACAAAGCATGTCATCCATTACAGTGAATTCATGAGTTTAAGTTGAAAGTTGATACCTGAAAACCACAACATATCAACCTCATGGTGGCACTTGATAAAACATTATCATGGATCATCAAAGTCATGAGAATTCACCCTCTGGTGACAATACTGATGATGATGATATTGAACATAATGCTTAATAACTTCTTATTCCTGACATTTGAGTCTGACTTTTTAGCTTGCTTCTCCTTTATTCTTTATGGTCTGTCTCATCTTATAACTTTACACCTCATCTGCCATCTCAAATCCCCTTATCTTTCTGCTCTCTGTTCTGTTCCGATTTTCCCTCTCACAGCTCTGTTAGAGGTTATACTGGCCGGCAGAGACTGCTTGGTGGCTGGAGACTCATGCTCAAGTGATGAGACTTGTAGTCCCCGTCTGCGGACTTTGCGTCAGTGTGTGGCGGGCAATGGCAGCGTGAAGCTGGGCCCCGGTGCCAGGAGCCAGTGTGCCAATGCAGTGTCCGCCTTGCTGTCCAGCCCCTTACATGGCTGCCAGTGTAAACGGGGCATGAAGAAGGAGAAGAACTGCCTGAGCATCTACTGGAGCCTTCATCAATCCATCATACATGGTCAGTGCTTAATGGATAACAGCAGTCTACACTGCTAAAAACCTTTTATTTAGTTTACAAATATTTGTTTTACTGCATAGAGATGCTCAAGAACCGGTTTCTTAAAAATAACAGATGAGACATGAATAATAGGCAGACTTAAATCAGAGTATAAACTATTATTTAGTCAATTGGAGCCTCAGTGGAGAAGAGATAGTAATAATATGAGAATTATTTATGTTCCATATTGTTAAATGTTTCTCCCTGTGCCTGTTGTTATCTTAGGACTCAACCTGGTAGAGAGTTATCCCTATGAGACGGTGCAGAGGGATTACGACTATGTCCGCTTGGCCTCTATTACAGCTGGTAAGTTCAATGACCTTCATTAACTTTCACCTTATTTTGTACAATTATACCCTTTGAAAATGTTTTGTTCTTGCATGAATATATGACTCGACAAAATGCTTGCTGGAAGCACGCCCAGGGAACATGGGGGTCTTTTCTGTTCTTGAGAAACATATAGTCTAGTACTGCCGTTCATCTGAACACAATCCCAGCATCCAAAATGATAGGATATCTTCAAGTTGTTGGATGCCAACCTTATTCATTTGCCAGACTCAGTTAAAATAACATAATCCATGACTGTCAATGTATGCTAATCCAGGTATTGTTTTTTATGGCCTCAGGCTCATGTAACAATGCAATCTCATAAAATTGATTAAACCAGCCCGAGCTCTGAAAAGCAGATTTCATGTTGTGGATATAAAAATTACAGACCCAATATTGAATGACAACAACATGGACTAAATATGCATTTTTGTCATGCTCATCATGTGAAAGACTAGCGCTAACATTTAAGCAAGTAAAGCAACATTAGTTGAGGTTAAAATTGAGGTAAAGCAACTAGTTGTTCATGTTATATTGAAAGTGACTCCCATTGGAAAGTTTCCTTGCATGAGCTTCAATCTAAAGTCAAAGGCATGGAAAGGCTAAAAATCCATTAAAAATCCGACCAGAACACCTGCCAACATTACAAAACTAAAAACATGCTGGAGAAAACTGACGACTCATTCCTAGAGCGAACGGCTCAAAGGGGTCAGCTATTGCTCATTCCCAGGCAACATGTAATCAAAAGGTTCATTCAGACTTTGTCACACTGCGGACCAGGGTTCACTTTCACACCAAACATGCCCATTCATAAATTCATTGCACAGGAAGCACAGGAAGTTGTTGCAGATAACAGATAACACAAGTATGACTCCGGTTTCACTTGTCTTTAGATCGAATTCTAAAGAGAATTCAATATCAAATATTTTATATTATATTTCCTTATTTAAAGGAGACATAAACTCATTTTCAAGTTTTATACTTGTATTCTTGGGTCCTACTAGAACATGTTTAAATGCTGTAATATAAAAAAAACCCTCATATTTTCTCATACTGTGCTCTTTTCGCCCTCTTTCTGAAGGCTCCATTTTAGCTCCTGTCTCTTTAAGCGCCCCCTCCAGAAAGTCCCGTCCGCTCTGATTAGGGTTGGGGTTAGGGTTTGGGATTGGTCCTCAGCAGCCCAACAACTCCCACATCAGCTCATCTCTGAAGGGGAAACACATTAGCCAAACGAGATACTAAGGCTGAAAAAGGTCATATGACCAACAGATCATATGCGTCACCTGCATGTGACATCACAAATGGGGCCAAAACGAAACAGATTATTCTTACACAAATTTACTGAAAGATGAGGCCGGAGAAAAAGAGAGAGGATGGTTTTTTCTAATAGTTTGAGGGTTTGTAGACATACCAGGGACACGTGTTAAAAAGAAAATAAAAAGTGCATTTTGCATAATGCATCCTCTTTAAATAAGCATCTATTATTTTCTTTTTACTGAATAGCTCTTTATGTGATGAACTCTGTTAATAACACAGCTGCCAGTAATGTTAGTGGACAATTCTATCATTAAGTCACATCTCTGCCATCCAATGCAAAGCACAATAGCCCACATAATCAGTGAGTAGTGACACAAGCCGCAGCAACACACTTTTAAGTATGACAGACATTGTTGAGAGGCTTTTAGACTACTATTACATTGAAACCCCCTTAAATTACAATCTGATTTTTAAGGTTTGATAAAAGCAAATTGTGATTGTTCGTGCATCTGCACTATTTCACATAGTACGTGCAATTGGGTGCTTATAGAATCCTTGAAATGACATATGGAGAAATGGCCATTGTTTCATAGAAGTGAAGCACATTTTACAGATAAGAGGATTTGTAACAGACAGTGAACAGACGTCACTCTACTGAATACTAAAATGCAGTCTGCAATCACCAGGATGGGAAGGCATGGATCTGGTTCTGGTGCTAACATTAAAGTAATGCTAAGAAGCCCACTGGGCTTCTGAGGAATAGCCCCAAGTCATTTTGTTATTCTGGTCCTTAGAAAATGAGCATCCATTGTTTATTCACAGACACTTCCACCTTGAAGTTTAGCTTTAATTCAAAACTACCAACCTCAGTTTCTGATTTATATCGGCATGTTCAATAGAGTACATACCACAGTTCACATGTGCTCTTACCCATATAGAAATATTGTTATCGTTATTGTTATACACAAACTCTGTTTTGCTCTATTGCTATCATTCCTCTACTCATATCTATGCTTGTCTTTGACCTTACTTCCATCCGCAGACTCTGATGTTGGCATGACAACTGTGAATCGCTGCCTGGATGCAGCCAAGGCTTGCAATGTGGACGACTTGTGCCAGAAGCTCCGCACAGAATATGTCTCAGCTTGTATCAAACCCACTGCCAAGTCGGGCCTGTGCAACCGGCCTAAATGCAACAAGGCTCTGCGCAGGTTCTTTGACCGTGTCCCTGCCGACTACACGCACGAACTGCTCTTCTGCCCCTGTACGGACACGGCGTGCGCAGAGCGTCGAAGGCAGACCATTGTACCAAGTTGCTCTTATGAAAGCGTGGAAAAACCCAACTGCATTACACAGATGAGGATCTGCAATGCTGACTACGTGTGCAGGTTGGTGCAGAGAAATGGAAGCTTTTAATTGGTTCCCATTTATTTCAGTGTCAAGTCTTCCTCTCGTGTCTCTAACAGATATTAAAGTTATCTCTCACTTAGCCATGGTCTCCTATGGATACAATAACATACAGCTATAATATGATCATAATCCTCAATTCTGGTTTGCTTTATGATTCACATCTTTTCTTAAAGTATACCAAATCAGCATAGCCAGTCTTTCGTCATTCCCAGTTTATTCAAGTATTCCTTGGATACAGATTTTAGAAATACTCACCATTCATATTTGGGCCAGTGCTGTTCAGTATTATGGCTGTTTGAAACCAAATAAACAGCCATTCAATCAACAAAATGGCCCGCTGTTTTACCCTAAAGCTTTCTACCACCATTGGTTAGAACACCCTAGAGAGCCTGTTGGAATAACACATTAAATATTTAGCACAGATAAAGAGCCAGATGGATCAGAGTTATCGCTCATTGCTATCTCTGGTCATGGCCATTATTTTTCACAGCCCCATTACACTCAGAGGGCTTTACTAATGATCCCAGGTCTGGGGGATGAAATATATTACTCTTTCTATCACTTTCGCATTACAGTCCAATGCTTTCAGTCTTCACCACAGCCAACAATATTTCTTTATGTCAGAGGGGGACACTTAATTAAATGACCAAGTTATAGCAAAAAGGTTGTATAAAAAAGAACCAGCAAACTTTTTAAATTAAACAATACAAAGATCTGTTCTCAGTCTTGCCAACCAGTGTCTCTCGCATCTGTAGGTCTCGCCTGGCACAGTTTCAATACGACTGCGAACCCTCCGAAACTTCTGCCAATGGCTGCAAGCAAGGGAACTATGGAGCCTGTCTCCTCGCCTACACAGGGCTCATAGGTACGTGCACACCTAAGAGGTAATAATGAATGAAAGAAACATTAAGGAGAGGGAAAAATGAAGTGAATTTTTTAAAAAATGAGGAAAAGACAATATGTGAAAAAAAAATGTATATGCCATATGCTGCGTTAGAGAAGGGAAGAGAAAAAGCAGCGACAGAGGCAGGAATGAGTGAAACCTTGCCAGGGGGTTAATTAATCACTGAGTGGGAGAATAAAATGACACTAATAATTCTAAACTAAAACAAAAAATGTCAACATGGTTTAAGATACAAAAGCATAAAAAAAAAGATACAGAAAGAAAAAGAACAGCTATGCCTTTTCTGCAAACTGCAGAGAGAACCTAATGCATTTCAAGAACCTCAAATGGTGCCCCTCAGCACAAACACACACTTGGCATTTTCATTCTTGTCTTGTATTTATTAAAGCACTTGAAATCCAACATGCACTATGTTGAAGGGGAAAAACATCCACAGAGAAAAAATCTCAATGCCAGAGACTTCTGTGACCCAAAAAAGAGAAAATTGGAGCATTTCTCAGTATCTTTTTACTGTATCACTTCAGTCAGTGCACAGTCTAACCAATAATATTGTAATAATATCAGCCCTGTGCATCTGGTCAGCGTATAGGAAATGCAGTGTCCATTAATGTTTCAGATAATAAAGCAGTAGTAATACACTGTAACAACTCAAAGGAGAGTAAATATTTAATATGATTGAAGTCTGGTGTGGTCTTCTTTACAGGAAGCACAATAACTCCCAACTATGTCGACAACTCAACATCCAGCGTGGCTCCATGGTGCTCCTGCTCAGCCAGTGGGAGCCGGAGAGAAGAGTGTGATAACTTCCTGGGATACTTCACCAACAATATCTGTCTCTGTGAGTGTCACTCAATCCATAATCTACTTGAATGCACTGACTCAGGGTTGTGTTTGTGTAGAGGTGCTAGGGGGTAAAAAAAATTTGACTGCTATTCCTGTTAAAAAGATGTGGTGCAGTTTTAGGGAAAGCGCTGATATGTTTTTGTTTTCTTCAGGCATTTTATTGTTTTTAGTTTTTCCTGTTTCTGGTCATGACTCAACAAATGTCTCTGTAGGAAAACCAGGCTCACAGCAGTGATACAAAATATTTCAAAATGTACTGTAAAATACAGTTTCTATTTGACTCCGGAGACACAAACACCTTCATCAGCATGCAAAGATAAACAGTTTGGCTATGGATCAAAATTCCACTAAATTATTCCACAGCTTTCTCAGATTGTAGCTGTCTATCTAACTAACAGATATTATTTTCCAATTTCAGCATTCAAATACAAGTTGCATGTGTGTTGTACACTCTAGTTTGACATAATTTTTCCAAAATACTTATTTAGTTAGATGATAGAGAAGAAGATCAAGCTTCTGGTTAGGTTAGCTTAGCATAAAAACTGGAAAAAGTAAAAAAAAAATAAATAAATAAATCACAAAACCTGCTTACCAGCAACTCTTAAGCTTGCCAATTAACATTATATGCCAAATATGTTTAACCTCCACACAAACCAAAATGTAAAAAAAAAAGGATAGGTTGTGTTTTCATGGGAGGTTATGGGACTATGTCTTGGGTGGGGGCAGTAAAAAATGTCAAACTATTCCTTTAAGCCCAGTTCTATCCCACCTATAGATGTCCACGCTGGCATATGGACACTTTTGGTCTTAGTGTGAATGCAGCGCACCATCACTGTAGAGCTCAAACAAATGCTGTACTGTTCTACACAAATGCCTCAGGTGCTTGTTTGGATTTCTATGGTTTCATATCTTTTCACTCCACCGCTGGTACAGCCAGAGTAATCTCATTAAGAAGCGGAAACACAAATGCAGCGTTCCCTAATCAGAATAATTTGCACTGAAAACCTGCAACAGGGGACACTCTAACAGACTTGATATGAAAAGCAAAATAAATAAGTTCAACGATAGAAGAAGTGACAGGACAGAGCTGTTGGGATTCAGTGAGACAGATGTTTCCCAGCATGCTTTAACAGCAGCAGATCAAATGTATTTAAATCACAGATGCTGAGCTTTTTGTAGAATTATCGGTATGTTCTGTCTCAGTCTCTCTTTGTGTCTCTCTCTCTCCCATTTTCTCGATGACTTCATTTTCTCTCGTTATTAATCATCCCCTTCATGCTGTTTCCTTGGTAATTCCACCTGGGTGTTCAGACAGTCACTTCTTAGTGAATTATAAGTGAGCTGGCACTGTGATTGTTCGCTAATTGTATATTTATTAAATCTCCTTCAAACACCTGATCTACTGTTTTTTTAAAGCAATTGATGGAAAGAAGTTAAAGAATTTACTCTTCAAAACTTCTTTCAGAGACAGCTGATTATTTTGGACACTCATTTTTCTGTTATAACCTTTATAATGTATTGGTATTTTAACAAACATTCCTTCATATCTCAGGTCTTTAGTTACCATTTACTTATGGAACACATATGGAGCTACTGATTAATATAATATTGCTTGTACATTATTCAGGATGTATTATTAACAATGACCACAACTACATTGTTGGCATATTTATGTTTAACAACTGTAATAGTGACTATGCTTAATATTAGTCTATTAGTCATTCCCATCAGCCTCTGCCAAAGTTGAGGCTGATGGTAATGACATTAGATCTTCAAGTATTTGGTCATAAACCAAAGTATTGTACAAACTAAACCACTGACTTTATGTTTGCACTAACTGAAACGCTGGGGGATCACCAAAGCCACAACAAATCATCATGAGGACGACTTATGAATGTCTGAACCAAATTTCATGGAAATCCATCCAACAGCTGTTGGGACATTTCACTTAAAATAACAAATGTCAGTCTCATGGCGGGACTAGAGGAACAGTCGGGGGATCATAAAAGTCAGTAGGATACATCATCTGGGTACCATGAATGTCTGTATAGCAATCCATCCAGCAGTTTTTCAGATATTTCAATCTGGACCAAAGTAATACCAAAGTACCAATATTGTTATTCACAAAGCCAAATATAAATATATAAAATACTGCAGGGAGTAAAGGGCATAATTGAATACAATCAAATAGGGTGTAAGCTGAAGTTCTGTACAGGCCCAAGGTATGCATTTAAGGATTAAAACTGATGCATGACGATAATGTTAGAGCCTCTAAGAAAATGTCCTGAAACCTGAATGGTGCAGACAGCTGCAATGATGACACTACAGACAGCAGAAAAATGGGCGCTGCTAAAATCAACATATGTTTTAAAAGAGGACTATATAACAAAAAACTCAATCAACGTGTTCAACACTGCATGTGATGTAGTATGGGCTACATTATGAAAAGATGTTGATTACCGGATTTGAGAAGGTCAACAGAGCAATTTAAGAACAGCAGTAGTAAATAAATTACTTTACAGAAATCATGGAAATAATAATATGGATTAAAGGTGAGCATATACCATCATTTCATTACAGGGGGGGCTTCTAATCTATTGTGTCTTCTGTTCTTCTGCATGGTTTGCTAATGCTAATTTTCACCTTGACACATTCTTTCCAGTTCTCTTCTGACCTCTGCTCTGGTGTGAATAATTAATGGTCCTTATTACTGATCTCAGCGAGTATATCTATCACTGAACTTGTACACACAATGAGCATCTTTGCTTGGTGTGTGCGGCGAGGTGAATCTTTGGCCAGCCTTTCCTCGGGCCCCCTGCCTAGAAAAAAGATACAGAGAGGTCTCAGAGTTGTTTGGCCGGTGCAAATGGTCTACGAGTTAATGAGGTCGATGTGGAGAGGCAGGTGCAGTTTGGATACTTGAAGAGAATACTGAGTATTTTCTGTTTTCTTTTTTTTCCTCTCACTCGCCTCTGCTGACCAAATCCAAAACTAGCTCTGGCCCAGCAGAAGCTCTCATGCAAAATTTACAATTCAGAACCAGACGTATCTGTCGTGATTGAATAAGACACAAGTGGAATTTGATGAAAAGAATAAAGACGATCAAGTAGCAGAAGTCTGATAACTTTTCATTTCCTTTTTTTTTTTTTAACTGCTTCTGTTTCAGATAATGCTCTCATGATGTTTGGAAGTGAATCTGACCAGCAGCCAACTCTCAGCCATACCAGTACAAGCAGCCCCGGGTACAGCAGCAGGGAAAACAGGAGTACCGTTTCTCCACCAGAAACCATAGAAACTATGAGGAACATTCTGGATACAATAATACCAACACAGGTGTGCAGTTTTCTTTCATGGTCAGTGTTCAGCAGCTTCTCACAGCCTTACATCCAGCAGTAAAGTTCAGAAGTGCTTTAAAGATATTAGCATTTTAAAACATTAAAGTTATGTGATGAGTATAGTTTTGGATGGATGGATCCCAGTGAAAACTTGTGTAATCTGTTTTTTTCAGCCATTCGTTTTCAGTGTTCCTGAATGGATCCACGGGGTATGGAGTAGGCGTGGCGTGCACTGTTGTGCGCCATGGTGTCTTTTTCTGATAGGTTACTACCCCTAGGGGTGTCAATTTTCAAATTCTACACATCATAGCTTTAATACTTCTAATTTTACTTCAGTGTCATTGAAATGTAAATCAGGTCAAGCTGATTAAGATTTTTTTTCAGGCTAACTATGAAAATCTGAATGCAGCAGTCGGAATGACCACAATAATATAAGTAATGCTGAGATCAGACTACACAATGTCCAGTTAATAGAGCGACCCAACAATAAGTGCTGAATGGGAGCACCTCACAACAAAAACATTACCATTTTCAAATTCTGCCCTTTCCTAGTTTGACAACTTTAACGACATGTTACATGACAGCGGTTCATTGGATCACATTGTGTTTTCTGTGCACAACTCCAACATGGCAAAGCAGATGAGGAATGATGTTTTATTTCCTTTCAGGAAGCCTGTAACAATTTGACCATCTGACTCAGGTCATTATTATATATATTATTATATTTATATTATTATTATTATTATTCCAACTTAATTATGCCTGTGGGTGCAATAGTAAGATATGCCAATTTATGCATGCTGGACTCCCACACATCAACCCTCCCGTTTGGAGGGATAAAGACAGAGCCCACCTCCATTGCTAATTGACAATGAATGGTTCCACAACATTAGAGCATTTAAGAGCAGGTCTTCTGTGACATTACCCACTTTGTTTACAAAGTTCAGCAAGCAAATGCACAATTTCAAAGTATGTATAAATAAAATGCCAAGTAAATAATCATGGTCAGTGATGGAGACCAAAACTAACCAGGATATCTTGGTATTGTTCCCCAGAAAATTTGTCATTTTAGACAGTTTTCCTGCATTCTAGTGAATTTATGGATTTGCAATTTTTCCTACTGATTGTGTCAGAGGTGCTTTAAAACATAGTTACTGCAACTACTACAAAAGGTAATCAATTTAATCTGATACCTTGGCGGCTAAACTAAACTATTAACCAGGAACTCGGATAAACACTGCATGATGCACTAGTGCACCATAATGTAGTCATTAGATGATGGCCTGTCTAGCCTGTCTGCTGGAATCTAAATGATTTGTTATATTACATACCTCTCATTTGCATGACTGTAAAAACTATCTGTCAAATCCATGCAAGATAATTTAATGTCCTTAAATTGTAAGAGTTGCATATGCAGAGAGTAGTTTGTCTTCCCTCCTTACATCAGACAATGAAGCTATTACAGAAGGATACAAACAGAAAGTAAATGGATTATTTAATAGGTAGAATATAACATATTGTACGATGTGCTAACACAGGAAGAATGTAGAATACATCAACAGAATCAATAAAACACAATGAAATACTCTCATCTAATATTGTTAGATTAAAACACTTTTGACCATTTTGAACTCTTGAGTTTATGTGCAGTGCTGAACTGTATGAGCTGTACAGTGTGTGAATCCTATTTGCATTATGGAGTTTGTGTGGGTATATAGAGGCTTTGCTTTAACTCTGGTGTCCTTTGTTGAAACTACTTATAGAAGACACTGGGACCACACAGACAGACAACGTGTGTTGGCGCAGTTTATCAGCACACACAGACATGCGGCACATAGGACGGGCAGATAATAATGGATAGGTAGCAAGAACGGAGCCCTCATTGCCGCCAACTGCTCTTTCAAACAACAAATAACAGACTGCTAAACAGTGCTAATGTCTGGGGGTGTTTGATTTATAATCCTCTCTTGTCCTCAACTCTGGCTGCTTTAAGTAGAGATAGCGAGTTAACTACATTTGAGGGCTGCACTGTTGTTGACAGCATATTGGGGAAACACTGCTTTAATTAATAAAAACATAATTACATATATACAGTGTAATTACAATTACATACATATAATTATGTTCCGTGGTCTGATGTGCAGTTTATCATGTTTCTCACCCAAGGCATGGCAAGAATTTAGGACTTTATGATCGTTTATTGTGACGCAGCTACCAGAAGGCAAAAATATTGTGTAGTCTGGGGATCTTGTGACCGTTGACTGCATTTCGAGATTCAATTAGCCCTAACCTCTTTACCTAACTTCAGCCCTTTTCTTGACCATAGCCCTGTTTTAAAATTGAACCTTGAGATTGATAATCACTAGCCATGACGGGAAATGATACTCACAGGGCTGTTTGTGTACCACTATAATGTCAGCAGATCATCAGCATTGGACTATCCAAAAGAGAGTGGCCATAAACTGATCTCTGTCTCCTCCCAGGCACTGGGAAATGAACTGCTCGTGGGCCAGTCCACCCTGCCATCCAATAGCCTCCCAAACTCTGCCTCACCTCCCAGCTTAATGCTTCAAGCTGCCTTCGGCCTTCCGTTGCTGCTCCTTCATCTGCTCAACAATGGACGTTAAAGACTGCAGGAGCACGTGCTGAGGACCCTCCTAATACCAAGCAGATGGGAGGACCAGCGCAGTTCAGAGGAAAATGGACCATGTGGCATAACTCCTCCATCTAAATATGTACATTGATTCTGTTTTTCTATTTTTGTGTCTACGTGGTCCTATTCCACCTGCCAGTGTTCTCTCTGCGAGTGCGGGAGACTCCTGCAGACAGAAGCCAGTCTGTACATTTGTACATTGTCGTCGCGATCAAATCAAGCTGAAATGAAGTAAGAGTACCGCTTTTGTGGACTAACCCAGCTGTCAGCTATTCAACTGTATCCATTTGCAAGAGTTATTAGAAAATATACCGCAGATATGTACAATGCAAAGACATGAATTATGTCAGTACCTGTGAAGATTTGTATTATCAAAAGAAGCTCTTAGTTGAAATATTGTAAGGGAAAATGGTTTAAGTAAACCAGTGAACTTTGTGTCTACCCTGTGCTCAGCACACAAAGTGATTGGAGAGCTGCTCGAGTATATGGGGCTTTAATGCCACTCTCCTCCAGTGACTGAAAGAGGACTATTATTTCTGATCAATACTGGAATAGTGGAGAGAAGAAGAGACCACAGAGCTGCATTTCGCTCGGACATCCTGGACAAATGCCCTGATTCCTTCATGTCCAGCAGCACGATCTAGGATAGATGTGGCAATACATAAGATAAACCTTGACACAATAATAGTCCTCTCCATCAAGACAGTTGCTCTTCATAAAACTCTCTCACACCACTTTCTTTGTTATTGCTAAAGCTACAGTGGCTGTTAAAAGAAAACACGGATCCTTGGTCTTTATCAGCAAAGACAAGTTCTAGGACTTGAAAGGAAACAATCTGAAAAGCAGTAATTGTTTACCTGTAGCTGCTGTAGTATGTGCATTTGTGAGCGTAATACACTTTTCTTTCTCATTGTGTATATGAACACTGCTATACGGGCGTCTGAGTTTTTGTGCCAGAGAGGAAACTGACAGGTTTGACTTACCGAGTGGCGCCAACACCAGTACGGAGTTTGTTTGAGATTAGACAGTTATGAATGATTCAGTATTTTCTGTTCTAGGAACGTGCCAGTGAATGCTGAACAGGACCAGAGGTGCTGCAAATACAAGTTCTCAAATCATTATGTTTACACATTAGTAGTACTCCTTTTTAATGACAAATGCTTTGTTTGGTGTGGTTAAAGTGAACGTTCTCAGTTGAGGCTTCTGGGGAGACACAACACAACTGAGTACATGTTTATCTAAACCAACTCTCACATAACATCCACTGGAGCTCATTATTTGAAGTGAGATTGTAACAGGATTTAAAGCATAATCCAGCCATTTGTGACCTAAGATCTTCTTTCAAAACTGATCTTATCGGATCTCTCTCTAGAAGCTCACCAGCTGCTTCATGTCAGAGATAGTTTAGTTAGATCTTGCTTTTCTGGACCTCACATAAAGATCTTTAGGCCCAATAGAAACAATTTTCAAGTGCTGTAAGTGCTAGATTTTTCATTTATCTATTATTGACAACCTTTGCTATTTTTAGCACCGCGTCACTCTGCTGCAAATGCAGGCCAAAGACTAAAAGAATAACTGGAATTAATGGCGAGAATTACCAACACAATTGTGCCAGACCTGTCTGAAAAGTTGTTTCAGACAGGTCTCATAACATAACAGGCTAATTGGAATAACTGTCGGGCCACACCACTTACCTCTACCTGTGCGTGACTGCTACCTCACTGAAATGCTAAGACTCACACGCGTGTGGTGTCCACACAGACGGTGTTACTGCTGCAGCACTGCCGGCCATATTCTATATGTATAGATATTGGAACTGCCGTGAAAGGTGTAATGATGCTGATATGATGTTAGTATGACTATTAATAGATAATTCTCTATCATAGTCTATTTTGCTAAAAGAAAAAAAAAAGAAAAAAAAAAAAGATAAGGCAACATGCCTAATCTCTAGATTCACAGGCAGCTGAAGCTACACTCCACACGCAGGTTGTGTGGCTGCTCTAACCTGTTCAACATGAGTGCCGACATAAAAACCCCAACAGCTTCTGTGATGCACATGCGCTTCTCAGGAAGGTGGTGTGTCCCGGACATCAGTACTTGTTAAGTTAGGAAACTGTCAAGAGTTTTTACAGAATCCAGTATAATTTTAAAAAGATTAAGAGATGAAAATAACGGTCAGACACGAAAAATCGTCATTTTGCATTTAGTTTGCTGGAAAAAGACAATTAACATCAAGTCAGTTTGCATACTGAACTGAACCCCTAACTGTGACACAGGATGATGTAATCATCTTCCTGTTGGTGTTGTTAAATCTGATGTCAGATGGGAAAGTTTTAAAGCATATAAGCTTTTCAGTACTTTTCATACACATGAGACACATAGCTTTTAAAGTTTTGAACAGGTAATTGTTTTGAAATACTGCCACCTAAATATTAAATATACTATATTCTTTGTTGCTAATAAATACAGAGGAGTTATTTTAAACCATAACTACACTTTATTTTTGGAAGTGAAAAATGTTCTCATGTTGTTACCAAAACATGGGAAAATGTAATGAAATTAGTCAAATATCATGTTGGATTTATTCTTTATGCCTGTTAGCATTCAAAGTATTACACAACAGTTGACAACACACAGGCAACTCTGGAAAAAGCACAGGCTTGGTTGACCTCATTGTGAAGTTAGCGTGGACATCAATCCGGTGAAGATGTAGTGTTACTGACCATTATAAATGTATTTGCTCTCTTCTGCAGGGGTAAACGACAGGATCCAACATGCATGAGTGTATAGCCATGCACTGTGAGGCTGCGTCAAATCAAAGTGTTGCACTCAGTTAAATGCTCACATCAGCATGCTGGTATAATGTATAACATGTTCATGAACACAAAGTACCGCTGATGCGTAGCTCAATGGGCATGTCTATGTCTGTTTTGCAAGCAAGTATTGGATAAATTGCAATTTTGACCTGAAGATGAATGAAAAGTTGAAGTATCTCTAGTTACTGCTCATCCTAAGGACAACATGGAGGTCTTTAGCAAATCAAATTTCAACAAACTGTTCAATAGTTGAGTTATTTCAGTCTGGACCCAAGTGGTGGACAGACCAACATCACCAGCTGCTATCATGGCCACAAATGGATAAAAAGGGATTAATCACCTTCACAAACACTGCTACAAAAGGTTGGTCATATTGTATTACATATCAATTAAGATGGCTCATATCAAAGTGTATAAATCTGACATATCACTGTTGGTTAGAAGTGTCTGACCAATGTTCCTCTTTGGTCATGTACAGCAGTTTGTTTTTGGCATATGTTGTCATGATTTCCAAGTGTTCTCCTTGATGTATTAAATCACTTTTCAGTTATTAAACTGATGTACTTGCAGTTTGGGTTCCCAAAATTCCCTATTTTGTCACGTTTTGAAACCTCACACCAATGTGCTGACTGCCACATACTGCTACAAGTATTTGTACTTGTGGTTACATAGCACACACATAATATAAGCCACCTAGCACTTTACCTCCTGATTATTTTATTTTTTTGACCAGTTAACCATTTAGTCAATGAAAAGTGGACAGAAGAAGTTTTTAGGCTGTTTAGGCTTTGCCTAAACAGTGAAATGAAAATTGAAAATATTCTATTTAAAAGTAGCCTTGTAGAACTCCATGGCCGCTGTTCGTGATCAAAATTGGCACACTCCAAAACTGGATGGGTTCGTCCTTGGCCCATGCTACACCCTTCCACCAAGTTTAATGAAAATCAGGTCAGTAGTTTCTCTGTAATCCAGTTCACTAACAGACAAACAAACAGCACTGAAAACATAAAACCTCCTCAGCAGTGGTAATGATTTAAAACACAGATAAGCACCAAAATGTCTCACTTCACTTTAAATCATTTAAACATGCAAAAGAGTTTAATTCAGTTAATTCAATTGTCAAAATCACAGTAGATTAATTTAATTATTCAACGAATGGCTTCAGCTGTGAAGTCACCTTTGTAGCAGTGTTTGTAACTACATGAGATACACTAATAACTTAAGCTAGTTAAGTTATTAGAGTTATAAGTGAGAAGAAAGAAGACTGTGATATAAAACTATGTTGTCAGGGACTCGACGTTATGACTACAGAGGAGTGTCCTTACACAGCATGGGAGAAAGGTGGGGAAGGTGTCTACAAAGCTCTCCATCGAAAGTAAGTCATGTAACACATTCTTCGCGTCATGGTGATATTACTCCATGGGCACTGACATTGAAATCAGCCAGAGCAGTGACTGTGCAGTACTGCACCACAGGGAGCAACTCAGCTCATTATGCTACACAAGTGTAGATGAGAAACAGATCGCTGTGATGAATGTGAATGCTCAGCTGATTTACACCAAACTCATCACTTCACGAGTGATGCGCTTTCATTTTCAGCGCGCTGTTTAGAATCATCTCTTATCTCTGATGAACAGCGATACATTTGTCCCGTAAAATCCTGTCACTCCAATTATAAGCACAATATTTATTAAGATTTTAAAAAATCCCCCAAAGAAAACTTCGTGCAGCTCATGAAAGAAACAAGACGGAATTTGATTTAATGATTCATGTTTGATGAAGATAAAATTCAAAACTCCATTTATTGCATAACAACAAGTCCAGTTCTCTTCTATTTGTCACATCTCATCCTTGCTAACAATGCCCTTCAATGTGCACAGTGCAGCTTGTTGGCAGTGATTATGGTTGATTACACCCTGAACAGGACCTCTTGTCAAGTGGAGAGCCATTTGCGTTACATACATTTAAATATCTTTGTGTAACTAAATTGTAACAGAGAAAAAAATGACTTTGTAAACAACAACACAATGAGGCAACCAAGGAAGCATGAAGCAAATAATGTTATTCATATTTAAAATGTAGGTTTCCAGTACAATTTGGTCAAGCTAGGAAATGATTGTGGTTTCATTAACAGACTTAATAAGTAATAATGAACACCACTCCGCACTGGTTTTGGTGTTGTAGCAACAAAACATTGATGAAAAGTTTGTGTAAATCACAGATAAGCTTCTTTACAGTAGGTAGTTTAGAAGTCAGGTTGTTTCTCTGAGAAAAAAGCCAATAACGTCAGAAAACACAATAAACATATGAAAATATTTCTGATCAGTGTTATAGTCGAGAGCAAAATTGCCTTTGACATTTAAAGTAAAAATACCAGCAGCCTTTGAAGACATTATATGTATAATGTCTATTGTTGACATTTATTCTTGAGATGGAGATTATGAGACTGTGAGATTATGTTGCAAACACAAATATGTAAAACTAAGAATGCTATTTGACAGAGGTGATGAAAAGAGCTCTAGAAATATATTCAATATATTCAATGAAGAATTTTAAAAAGTTAAACATTAATAGCTCCAGTCCAAAATTATACCTTTATAAACTATAAACTAAAAACATATTATTATATGAGATACCAACAATGCCCTTAACATAAATGTAGTGATCACTAAGCTTTTTAGAACCATACATATATTTTCATCTGACATATCCACCATATTACCTATGACTAACACATCATGTTTTAATCCCCTTGGTATTTGTAAACTCCACCACTCACTGGATATTTCATGGTACGGTGCTTGTATGGACTAATATAGTGAGGTGTAGGTTTCAAACATTTATGACAACAGCCTCCATGGCTTTGATGGGAGTCCCAAAGTTCTGTTTTGGATTTAATATGATGTAGTGTTTAAGTTTGTCCACGACCTTGTTTGAGGCCAAACAAGTAACATAGATTCAAAGCGAAGATGGCTCAGTGTTTATGTGGACTATCGGCACTAGACGGAGGGACTGGCTTATGAAAAAAACATCCAGACACACAAAAAATATCCTGACACACACAAAATAAAAGACTAAGTATGATGGTATCCATACTTCTTTCTTTGCTTCACTCTCTTCTAATATGCCTCTTATTTTCCTCTAATGTTCACGCATTAGGGATCTATGGCTTGGATTCATTCACCCCCATCGCAATTGCCCCTCCATTCACCGCAGTTTCTATCCAACGGTGTCTCTGAATGCAACACGGATCAATAGCACCAATCAAATGTTGCTCTAGGGTGTTGAAACCTCTTGCCATTTACCACTGGATCATTTTACCTGCAACATATCAACAGAGTCTCACTACTCCTATTTTCAGACTCCATGTGGTTACCTTCCATGTCTTCTGATGGCAAGGAAAAATTAAAGTGATTCCTCCCACTAATTGCTATAAACACTGAAACAAAGTACAACCAGAGCCTGTGACACATGCCAACTTAATTTTCTCACTGCTTTCCTTTCCAATACAATAATTTGTTAGTAGCTGCAACATGAGTTCACTTCTGATGGCAAGTGAGCTTAAAACGCAACCACAACCACAAATAAAACCTATTAAATATTCACTCTTGGAAGACTGTATGAGCTGTAAATCAAAGCTGTTCTAGGGAATGATGATGATCATTGAATAGCAGAGCGACAGGATGGTTCGAACTGTTGAGGGATCATGACGTTTTCTATAAAACTGAAAATACAGCATGACTGAATATGTTTTGAGACACATCTCTATTTCAGCGTACACGTAAATAATGTGACCAATGACAGCTGAAACTGGCAATCTAGTGGCAAATAGGATGAAATTGATATGAATGACAATGTTCACTATAATAAGCAGAAAAAACATGCAGCAGGTTATAACTTGTGTCTGTATCATGCCTCTGTCTTGGAGCCTGTAATCCCCAGAAAGGGACTTGTTTACTCAGTATGGTATTTAATCAGCGTAACTCAGTAGTAATAATCTGTCTGAAGGGCATCACTGTGTTTCCCCTGCAAGAGTCACATCCCGCTGCTGTCCAGTCGATGCAGCGAGGCAAATCTAATTAGTCAAAAAGTCAGTATTACAATACAGTATGACATTTATAATCCTTTCTACTCAAAATGGATATCATGGTTTAAACGTAGGAGGTAGAAGTTGCGCTTTGCATGTTTTGCTTAGAGGAAACATCTCGTGTGTTTAATTATGACTGGATATTTTGTCTTGTTTGATATAATCAGAAAACCTCCTCACACGCTTCTCTCTGCTCCATGTGCACGCGTGTCGTATCGCATATTTGCAGAACAAAACTATGTGCTTTTCAATCTTTGACAAGTGCCTCCGTGAGTTAAATAATGCTGTTGCATTCTTTGTTGCAGATATATTCCTCCAGCACGGACTCAGATCAGTCTTAGTATTAATGAATGCACACAGAGTTTCATCAGTGCACAAAAAAAACATGATCCTATATAAATTTAAAACAAATCCTATCTACGTATTTAAAAGTATTTGTAATTTTCATTAAAAACATATTTAGATGTTGTTTCAAAAACCCGTACCTGCTTTTACAAACTGCTGTCTGGGTATGTTAAGACTCCCCTGCTGCACCTTCAGTCACAAATTATCCGTAGCCAATCAGATGGCTCCTTACATCTACCAGTTAACATGGTGTCTCGTAGCTGCTCTCCCAGTAAGCGATAACTCTCCTGTTGTGCATATTTAAATATGTTTGTGTAATGAATGCAAAATTTGCCATATGCTCGTAGACAACTTATCATCCATTAGCTAGCTAGGTAATTACCTTAGCAAGCATACTTGCAAACATATGTAATCATGCACGATAAGAGAGTCATTACAGTTACCTGTGGAGAGCAACTTCCAGACTCCATGTTGACGCTGACCTGTGGCCTGATGTAACACCTACTGTGCTACTTTTGAATGTTCTAACAAAAGAAATATCAAACTAAGCAACAGGGAATAACATTTCACAGCTTAGAAACGGTTTTACAATATTGTGTGTTGTGTATATATCCATGAATGTAACCATGTGATGAAATGATATCTCCAGTCTGCAACTACATGACTGGCTGAAGTAGAGGGAGATCTAATTAACATTTTTTACTGTTTGAAAAAAATTTGTGATTGAAAAATTTAAAATGCATTTGTGAACCTAAACACTGCAAAGGAGTCTCAACAAACCCACAAAAAATAAAGTGAAAATAAAATGAAAAGAGTGAGTTTTAATATAAACGTAACAACATCCAAATATGTTTTTGATGAAAATACTTTTAAATAGGTACATTTATTTAAAACAAGAAATATTTGTATGTGCATCACAAAGTTGCAATTGCAACCTTTATATAAGTGGATCTGTGTTACATTTATATACTATCAAAGTTTTTGTGTGCATTAAACAATATTTACGAGGAGAGACTTGTTTATATATATATATATATAAAAAAGACTGATCTGACTCTTTACTCCAGATGTATGAGTATGTTCACATTTGTCGGCTCACATCTGTGTTTATGTGCAAGTGTGTGTGTTCATGCATATGTATGTGAAGCATGTAGGCGTATGTCTGCAGACATCTGTTTTAGTGTCTGTAGTCTGTGTGTGTCCATGCATATCTGTGTCTTTCTATGCGTTTGCATGAGCGCACAGGCACAGATTTTTCTTGAAAAAGGTGATTTTGTTTTTGTCTCTCTGATCCTACTGTTTGTTTTCTGACAAGAGGACTCAGTGTACCTACAGTATTATGCATGTGATTTGAGTTTACAGGTGTACACTTGCATGTGAGCATGAGGACTAAACTCTCACTGTATATGAATGGAAGTTACAGTTGCTGCCAGCTGCACTGTAGAAAGCACCTTAATGTCCCTGAGCATGACGGCATCAGAGGGGGAGCAGCTGGACAGTAATGACTGCCCACAATTCACCAATCCTTCACTGGCCTTTACCCTTATGGGCCCCAACTGAGGCCTCATGGGAGCTCACTAGATTGCTCGATACTTGAATTTTCCCTGTGGAGGCCATATTCTGAGCGAATGCCCCTTCTCCAGAGGCACTTCAATTACCACCACAGTATTTCATGGTGAGCTAGTTAACACTTTGTATACAGTGCCATGACTCAGAATCACAGTAACAAGTACAGCGAATTTAGTGTGTCAAAGGAGAGAAATATGGACGATACGCTTGCAATGTATCCCACCTACCACATTCATACTGGACAATTCTCAATCTGATTCAACTTCATGGTCAATTTGGAGGCTGCAGTTTGTAGTGCTGTGGAACTGTATTACATTAAAGTGACACATATTTCTATTATTTTGTCCACGCCATGACTATCAATTAGGGTAGAGTAAATACCACAAACACCTTTTTGGCTAATTCAGTTTATACAATCTGACTGGTTCAAAGGAGTGATATAATTTCTCTATACCAAGGCTATGAGCCTTATTCCTTTGTACAACTCAGTATCACTTTGTGTCTGAGAAAAAACACGAGCTAGCTAGCATGGGCCGTGGTCCTCAGTTGGCAGTTAACATCTGAACCAGTAAAGGCACTGAAGACTCATCAACTCACATTTGTTTTTATTCTTCAACCACATTTACTCTTTCATAGTAAGTCTTTCTGTCAGTACTGTAGGCTTTCTATTCAGTGTACCGTTACACATTGTAGATATGCAGGTTTTTGTTTGTTAGTGGTATTTATAGCTTAGTAACATAAATGGAGAAGAATTGGAAGAAGCTCAAAACACACTGACAAGAGTGAGATGTAATGCTTACTTGACTCCAATGACACTTATGTGTAGGACTTAATATTAGAGTGTACTGTGCCTAGAATTATTAAGGCCAATAAATTAACAACATGGAGGCTCTGTAGTTCGAATCAGGAAGACTTCATTCCTCACTTAACTGAAGTGAAAACTTTCACTCCAGTGTTTAATGAATTCAGATTTCTGTAGCCTTAATGGATATGTAATTTGCTCCATCTTATAGAGGTCCCATACTTTTTGCACCCATATATCATAGGTAGGAGAATCTTGGTTTCTGCCATTCTGTTGTTATGCACTTTAAGGCTGCTGTAAGTAACATCTTAAGAAGATGTTTCTTGGCCCTCCCATCCAGACCCTCAGGTGTAGACGATTGCAGTCTTTAGCCACTTAATGCTCCTCTATGTTCACCTGCTGCTTGGTGCTCAGCAGTAACTCAGTGGGTGTATCTGAGCTTATTTTGCTGAAAACAGCTGTTTGTTGTGGCAGGGAACGGGTTTGATGAGTGCAGTGAGACTGAAATGAGCTGAAAGGAACTAAAATGCTCCATATGAGTCGGGTAAGGACTTTCTTGGTTCATCATGATGAGCATCACCTTGCACATTAGTTTTTATGATCTATTGTTAATACAAAAATACTGATTAGAGCAGCATTAATCTATAGTTGCCATTAGCAGATATTGTAGAGAGAAATTTGGCTTTGAAAGTGGGAAAAAAAAAACATGAACATAAACAACAACAAAAAAGCTGAACATAACTCAGTGTCAGTTCCTCCCTGTAAGGATATGAAGATTTTGAGAATTTGTACTTTTTGATAATAGCCTGAAACTAACACTTACAGTACTGCCTTTTCAGTTGTTCTGTCATATAATGAATAGAAATAGTGCTGCTTTTATCTGAATGTGCAGTAACAGCTCAAACAAAGGCATGTTTTCTCTCTGATATTCCCCATTGTCTCCCCACCAGAAGCAGCAAGAAGTATCCAGCCCAGATCCCCTAACACCCCCCCGACCATGAAATGGAATCTATACCCCTGATAGTGTGATACTACAGTACAGGGACGAACTACAGATAAGCCAGCTGGCAGTTCTGCACTTCTCACCCCTTTTGACATTTCAAAAATGTCATCCCCAATCATCCCTTGGTTTAAATCATGTCCCACCACCATGAAGTCACTGCCGCCCTATAATCTCTACAGGACAGCTGTTTTACATAAGGAATTTTATTATGTAAGACCTGAATTTCAAATGTGTGTAAACATTCAATATATGACCACTTCAGCCATTTTGAAAACCATACATACAAATAATAATTTATTCAGACCTATAAAGTCAATTCAAAATAATAAACCAGAATAACATTTAATGAACCAGGGATCTTTCAACTAGCACTGCTCTGCAAAATAGCTTGTCCGCCAGTGCTCATTTGCTTCAAAATATGTGTGATCACAGGATCCTTTTCAGGATGAACTGCACTAGTCTTTCTGTAATAATCAGTTAATGCGAAGACAGGCAAAAGCAGGTAACGCTCTTGTGGTTCTGACAGAGCACGGTATATTTACAGTAAGACCAATGTACATTTGACAGGTAAAAATGTAAAAAGCTCCTATAAACAGAAAGCCCAAGTCAAGTTGAAATGCAATAATTAAATGAAACTTGTCACCCATGGTCATTTCTTCTCCCGTGGGATTTAATTGGCGGGCACTATGTTTTCAGTTGGAAAGAAAGCAGAGGCAACGGAAGCATTGCCTCTGGTGCAATTAACTAGAAACCTGGTGGTAAGAAAATCCAGCACAGGGCGGCAAAATCACTTTTGATTGGCAGAGTTTGCGGAAAGGGTTTGGAATGTGATTAATCATCCAGCGTATTGTTTGACGTTACAGGACTGAACTTGTTGAAATGCCCCATTACAACCCATACAGCCACATCATTATGCACAAGTCCACAGCTGCACATACAAAAGCATTCACGATGATTTAAAGTCTTGACTTTGGACCACTTCACTGACAGTAATCTTTCAGAGCATTTCTGTCTGTATTTCTGCTCTACTGCTAAATGAGACATTCTGAGGGCAACAGGCTGGTGGGTTCAGTGTATGGGGATGTCAGTTCACATCCACCTCCGATACCAGCCTTGCCCTCACTCAGTCACTATCATTGGAGTAAAACTGTTCAGACTAGACCAAGCAGATATTTGCCCTGAAGAAAAGTCTCTGCATGGGGAAAAGATATGGGCTAGAGGTTGGCATGTTCTCCTTCTGTCTCTCCCTTTCCTACAAATATCCACCAACCGCTGAACAACTTTTCCACAGCTTTAGCTCCAGATGTAAGTGAAGCCAACGCCTGCCCACTGGTAGCATATCACCTGATCCAGTCAGCCTTGATAAAACCACCTTTGTGCTCTCCATCTTTGCCAAACACACAAGGAATGAACATCACCACAGGCTCTCATGCACAAAGTTTTGGAGAAGTTGTTCCTTTTATTCCTAAGCAAATTATTTTCGACTTGAAAAATGTCTAAAATCCTAAAAGTTTTATTATTGCTGATTAATTTCCTGTCAATCAACTAATCAGTGAATCAACAGATCACTCAAATCAATGTGTCTAATTTGGAACCCCTGGTGGTTTTTTTTAAAGATTTAACAATGTTCTACACTTAATATTGAGTACAGTAAAATCTGTGAATGAATGAAATAAAAAGCAGCGTAAAAGGGAGCAGTTCAATCAAAACACAAAGCAAGGCAATCAGCGCGGTGGACCTGGCACAATCAACCATGTATCTCTTATTGTTCTCATCATAGTCAAAAACATTACTTAACTCCAAAACTGTCGAGAGAAGTGAAGAAAAGGAGCATAAAAGAGGCATCTCTAGTTTGTGTGGCTCCTGAGAAACTGGCTGTTTTGAGAGAGTGTGATCTGGGGTTATACTGCCCCCTAATGCTTTGAATGAGCAGTACAGCACCTACACAGACTCCAAAAAAAATTAACACCAAGACCTGATCACACCTTAGAATTACTGCTTAACAATACAGCTGCTTCAGTGTTGCTGTCACTGAAACCAAACTATTGTTGTTAGTGCGCTGAGAGTAATCAAACGTGTCTTTGCTGCTGATGCCTCCACTGGAGGTCTGATATTCAGAGCTTTTAAAGAAGCCTGCAGTAACTGAGGCTCTCTGCAGTCATGGCAACCCATGGGGCCACATACTGAGAGCCTTCACAGGTGCTCAAACATACTTAAAAAGAAATGTCAAGTTTCATACAGACCAGGGAGAAATGCCATGGGAAAATGGCAAATGCAAATTTTATTTATTAAGTTACCGTAATGCATACTTAAGCATTTGACAAACTGCACAGAGAATGAAATGAACACCTAAAAGAAGAAATTTTTTATGATGAATAAATACGTAGTTCAGTGGCATACCTGCCTTGTGTTCTACATGTGAGGGAACAAAACATCATTGTCTCGCCACCTTCATTGACTACACATTTTTCAAGCTTTTCTGCCAGACTGTGTGAACAGTACAACTTAATACAACTTTAAATTGTATTTTAAATGTATTTACAGACACAAACATGTAGGTCAGGATCAGATATCTGTCAACAATTTCAATAATCACTTAATCGTTTAGGTTAATTATCAAGCAAAAATTCTGATATTTTGGAATATGCGATTGGCATTGCTCACTAATTTTGAACAATGAATCAAACTGAATTAAATGTAATTTCTTAATTATCTAAATTTTATTTGAGATTTAATTCAGCTAAAGGCAGGGTGTGTTACACTGGAGAAACTAGCAGGAGTAGCTATATTCTGAAAGTATCCAACCAAAAAAAGAAAAAAAAAAAACCCACCCCCTTCATTTAGGTCTCCCTCCACAGACACTCTCCCAAGACAAATGAAGGCGCACTGACGGACTACTGCTGGAGGACGATGAAAGTGATGAGAAGACCCGTCGTCGCTGTCACAGTCGGTGTTCTTCAGCTCAGAGTTACTGCTCGCTGGGCTGAGAGGCTGTGCTCTGTGCCGTTAGCTCACTAAACAACAGTCACGGTAAACGGTAAATCTAAGAGCCGTGATTCTCTCTCATTCCTCAGCTCAGTGGGTGCAGGCTTCCTGCTGGGTAACTAACTGGGGCTCAAAGTTTGGCTGCACTGACCATTGTTGTGTGACTATCTTGCTCGCTTCATCAGTAAGTCTGTCCGGCCTTGTGGAAGGCTCAACTCATGCGCAGTGAGTGCGCGGGCAGAAGGTGTGTCAGTAGGCAGATGCGTAGGTGGACAGGCAGGTCAGCCCGAATAAAGGAAGGTCCTATTACAGACCTTTGACAGCCACAAATGCCAGGTTTTTCTATTTTTGTCAAACCATTTGAGCTATTGATTGCTGTCTGGCTGTTGTGAGAATCAAAACAAATATAACCAAAAAAATGCTTCTAAAATAAGTAACCTTGCCTTTAAGTGAACTGATAATTCAGTGCATTCGGTTCATTCCTTTTTTCCTTGCAAGCTGTGTCTCTTACTGCCAGACGTCTGATAGCAAACCAAGTCCTAAACATAAAGATATTAATAAAAACCAAAAAGAGAGAAGCCAATATGTTTTCCTACATAGGTTACAGACAAAAGACTCCCATGTCCCATCCCAAAGTTGGCAAAAACTTCTTCTCAGCCTCTCTGCGCCACAGAATAGTCAGTCACACAGCCAAACTACCTTGATCCAAGTTCTCCCAGTCACCTTATTAGTGCTGCCTCGCTGCCTCAGGGCCGCTCAACCAGAAAATGTGTCACCTATCTGTGTCATTATGTCCCCATTTTTGTGAGGCTCACAGTTCACGTCTCTGCGGTCTATTATCCTGTTCAAACTAGACCGCTGGAGACTGAGCGGTAGCATCTCAGGCAGGGTCAACACAATCCAGGGTCACTGATTACCTAATTGTTGCTCATTAACTCCAAAGCACCGGTGACCTCTTCATAACACCGGACCTTATCAAAAAGCCTACATCCAACATCAACCACACGGCAAACAGAGTGAATCCTGACTTTAAATATAAAAGCTGAGGCGACACTTTTCACAACCGACCAGCAGGATTCTCAGCTCAAGTGGTTCGGCTCTCTCTCCAAAACTATCAGAAACTCATTGATCTAAATGTAACCACAGCACCCATAAGACTCATAAGTAAGGCAAAAAGAGACTCTGCCAGTACATTGCACTATATCATTAATGAGTAAGTTGCTGGCAGGTACATAATAAAAAAGGGTCCAAATTTCACATTCTACAAGCATAAGCAAACTGGGTATCATAAAATACACGTAAGGAACCCATAAAATACGAATGTACAAGCAACCAGGTGAATGCAGGACAGTACTTCTGCTGATAAAATTGTGATCGTAACATTTAACCTCTAAAGTTTTATTTTATTCTTCTGCCTGGTTTCATACACAGAACATACTCTACTTCCTTATAACATATTAGCACCTGACTGTGCATTCAAACGTGTAACTGCTTCCTCTGTTCCTGCGCTTCAAGGATCTGTTTTGTCTCCATAGCTGTGACTAGTCCTGACAACCTTTCCTTGCTATTGCAGCGTCTCACAGATAAATACCAAACTTATCAGTACGCGTCCTTGGATCACAGCTGACAGTTGTCACCCTGTGTGTGTAAAACTACTTGTAATGTTGCATCGTCGTGGAACAGAACAAACAAAAGATGAGCTTAATGCAAGTACCCGCATCTTCATGGAAATGGAAATAGTTTTTCCACTGAGATGTGATTTGATCTTCACAACTAACACTTAAGAGATACCAACGACTCTCCACTGAACAACTGCACTTTCATGAACTCCATAAACTCAGAGAGAAAAACAGAGTGGTCACGTTTAAGACACAGCTACATTCAAGTTACTTTAACGGCACAAATC
Organism: Pempheris klunzingeri; assembly: GCF_042242105.1. NCBI lineage: Eukaryota > Metazoa > Chordata > Actinopteri > Acropomatiformes > Pempheridae > Pempheris > Pempheris klunzingeri. The sequence goes on along the minus strand of NC_092020.1, from coordinate 19,240,704 downwards.
AAGCCGAAAAGTCCAAAGATCATGTTATTTTTAGCTGCACAGTCCACAGGCATGTGGCCAGTGGTGGACACAGTAACAGGCCCTGGTGCTAAACTTTCTGGAAAATGTTGTTGGCTGTTCTATCAGTGAGGGGTTGGTGCACACTAGCATTAAATGCTACAGTTATCTGTGGCTGATAATTATCTATCATTGTCTCCTAGCTCTGTCACTGCTAACTCTGCTGTTGACATCTGAAGAGGTCGACAACCATGTGTCTCCTCTAGCACAGACATAATGACCAGCCACTTCTCTTCCCTTGTCAGTGACATGGCACTTTGCAGGTGTAACCACACTGACATCCACGTCAGTCAGGTGTCGTCGGGTTAACTGTCATTAACAGTCCCTTCAGACACACAACTGTTATATATGTGCTGTTGAAACCATAAACACACACGTTAAATAAAATAATAAAATAAGTCCATATTAATGCATTTAGGCACAGTTAACAGACTGTCTCATTGTTTTTATCTCCTCTCATCATAAAACAAAAGACATTTTAAAAACTATGTAAATGAGACAATATGAGAATGGCGGCCATATAAACTTAGTAGCCCCCTCATATGGCTCAAAAGTGCACTGGAGATATCCATCTTCAATAAATGCCTTCGGAAGAAATTCTTAAATGTATTTGGTGACCAAAATAAAACCTCCCAGTGTCCCATCCTCCCAGTCTGGGAATTCTTGGTTCACACCATAGATTCACTGCACATAAGACAGTGTAAACCGCACAGTATTACTCCCACTGTGCACACACACACATCAGATGTGCAGAGTGATACTACACACATCACAGGGAAGTGTTAGGACTCAACATCAAATCCCAGCAGAACAAAAAAATCTGTCATAACACTCATTTACATGCACTAATTAATGCTGAACTCTGAAATGATCAAACAGCCAACCATTTTTTTTTTTTTTTTTTACAGCACTTAAAACCACCCCACTCCCCTCACAGCAAACAGTCAGTCACACAAACCACAAGATATGAGAAAGTTCATGAAGCACAAACTGTTAACACAGAAATGACTGGGCAAACATCTGACCGCCAAAACTGCATCACACTGCACATATTTCATGAAACATGGCTCTTACCTTTTGGGAGAGCATCTTCTGGATCTTGTGTGTGCAAACGAGATGTCCACCTGCTTGAGGTTAGTCATCAGTTTGTAGTCCATGGCCAGCAGCACAAACCAGACGTCACTCATCACTGTTGCCACGGCAACAGCTTAAAAGGCAACAGCTAGTAAAGCAATCAAGAAATTGATAAGCTGGTTGTAGCTGTCCATCTTATTGCTGATCATGTTCTTCCAGCTCAGTGCCAGTGAGGCCGCCAACGTTAGCAGTCTGGCTATATCATTACATGAGCATCACGTTACTTATCACGGTGCCGTATTGCTACCTCTGTGAATTACCCACAACATGCTTGCAAGTCGAATAAAAGTTGCTTGAGGGACCAACTTTGAAAACAGTAACCCGCTGGAGGACAGGTTAACTCCTCGGGAACAGATCAGAAGAAGCCACGTCGATGCCAGGAGTGCATAAAACACCGATTATTCCAGTTACACGCAGGTAAATCCCATTAAACCATATACAGACCGAACACCTGTTTACCATCTTAAATGGCGCGTAATTTCTTCCTCTCTCTCTCCTCCACTGGACCGGATGCCCTCAGTGCTGCCCCTAGTGGGCGGTGTAGGTAACAGCCAGTCACAATACAACTCTGTTTACCACAGCAGCAGAACATATGCAGAGTTTGGCGATACTAAGAAGAGATAATCAAATATCTTGCTTTGCTGCTCTGCCTAATTAGAAGGGTGCGTATGATAAGGAGAGTGAGATGTGTAGCAGCGCAGCCTGAACTGGCTGCCAAATTAACAAGATAGAACAAAAATGAAATAAGTATTAAGTAAATTAAAATTGTAAATAACTTACTTTGTGATAGATATTTAAAAAAAAAAAAATCATATTGGAGTATTTCAACCAGACAAAATGCTGGAAAATGAGGATGATTTTTATTTTTGCATTTTGAGTATAAAGTCTAAATGTAAATGGTCAGTATATATATTTCATATTTCATCTTCCTATGCATTGTGCATCAAAAAAAAATTACAAGGAGGCTTGGCAAAATAATAGCAAGACACCTGAGAAGTAAACTGCCTCTATTACTCTTTAATGTCAGATATTGCTGGTGTATTCTAATAATTAGGGTTAAAGGGAACAGTTTGTATGTGAATAACTGACACAGATTGACTATTTTTAAGGACCTGGTTTACTGTGTCAGCAGTTTGTCAGCACAGTCAGAATTGCGTTAGAATATTGTGAAATACTGACATGTAGAAATGTCATTTAATACAGACTGTTGTGTATGTTTATTTTGAAAGGCTTCGTTGTCAGCAGCCAGCTACCAAACTACATCCACAAGTAATAATGGACTCCTAAATATACAGAACTCCACATAAAGATAATCTTGGTAATATAACAACACTACTGTGAGACAGTTTACTTCCTGACATTACTCATTGAATACACCCCCTTCCAAACTCAATTACTTTCTCTCAACCACCGATGTAGCAACTTTTGGGGAAAATAATACATGAAACAATTGTGCGTTTTTGGGAACATTGTGTGGAAATGACTGCAAATCAAAACCCCAGAGAGATTGAGTGGTCTGCATTACAAACAAGTCAAACGGGTCGCACTGTGCTAGTGAACTCAAAGCGTAACGAATAAAGGAAAACACAGACAGGAGGATTCAACAGCTCAGTTATACAGTACTAGCAGTGGTCGGCACACATGTAGGCAGTCAGAGATCAGGCCAAAGTCAGGAAACAAGCAGGGATCAAACTAACCAGGTACACCACACACAAGGAGAAAATGCTGGAAAACTTGTCACAAAGGAACGGAGATGAACTGGAAGGAAGGGCAGACACAGACTAAATACACCAGGGCAGGCTAAAGAAACCACCCGCATTCTTTAATGGACAGCCCGAATGATAATAATAATGAGACAAAGGTGGAACTACTGAAGGTGGAGACACCATCAACAGTGACGGGGAAAAAAACACAATGAGAGAAAGTAAAGATGAGAGAAGAAATGAGAAGAAAATAAAACAGGAAATCAACACAAATTAGGACAGAGAGTGGGACATGACACAAAGTAAAGACTTAATCCTAAACTGTGACTTTGAAGAGTCCTCTGCCTATTAATTACATAACGAGGATGCTTGTTATCATGTAACAGGCCAAGTCTTATGATGCCAAGTCATTTCAATTCCCACAGACAGATTAAATGAGTATCTGTCCCGATGAATATCTCATCTGATAGAACGTAGCTAGTAGCTAAATCTGGCTCAGAATGAGATGCACAAACTGCTCAGGATTGATTGTAAGAAGGCATGATTGCACAAAATGGTCTTATGGTTACTATTAAAACTCGTGACACTGAATAGTCATTTAAATTCTTAAACTATGTAACTCATTGTCACATTGCGATGAATTGCGTCATATCAGCTGTCACAGTGTCTTACAATACATTTACATGTTATTCCATGCCTGTATTTCATGCTTTTGCAATTATTAACATACTAAAACTAAAAACTAAAAAGACGCATATGCCCCTTAGAAGTAGGACCGTTATTTTCAGCCCATGTCTTATGTACTGACACTATGTAAGACAAGTGGATGTTGTAATCATCGATGTGTATATGCATGTAGGCATATTGTAACCATGCGATCATGCACCATAAGCCAACTTCCGTAATCAAGTCGAGTTGATTTTAATTAAAATGTAAAGATGTCACAAATTTCCCTCGAGGTGCTTTGCAATCTGGAAACTACATGAGACTCTCTGATTGAGGAAAACATGGAAGTAAATTCCACAGATCACTTAACAGATTTTTTATAAGTGTGTGTTAGCTCTCTTAAACCTGTGTTCCCACCCTGCAAGGTGAGAGACAGTAAAGGTATTCTGGACTAAAGTGAGAATCTGGGTGATAATAGCGACAAATTTTCATCTGAAATAACTTCTTACTCAAACTTTTCAACAAGAGTGATTTCAGATAAGTGGGAAGGAGAAATTGTGCAATTGGAATACATTCACTGTGAGGAAGCTGACACAATAAGTGACAGATTACACATGAGGGTAGATGATTGCTGTAAATTCCTGTGGATACTGCATATGGGAGTAGCATCTGTGATAAATTATATATTATGGAGCTCTTCTACAGTAACTTTATTATGTACATGAACTTATGTTGTCTCATGTTATAGAAAAGTGATAATAATAAAATCCTACATGATCCATAAATACAATGTTACGGAAGTGAATTCTCATTGTCATGTCACCTGCTGTGTTAATAATACCTTTTTCTATTAACACAATATGATTCAAACTAGGAGCCAAACCTCAGAATCTCTTGGTCTCCAATACTTCAATTTGGACCATTCTTTTTAAAATCTCTTTTTAAAAGTTTCTCACAAACCCCATTATTATGGAAATCACTTACCTTTTAAGGAATAATGGGAGGGGGGGTGGGGTAGCGGAGCTCAGGCATGGTACAGCACCAATGTGCTCCATCACAAGTGCTGGTTGGAAACTCCCCTCCCAGTTAACAGTTATCTGACATTTTAATTACAGGCTCCGTGTTTGCAGATTTCTGTGTCTTTCAGACACGTACAATCCAACACTCACATCCACTTCATGCAGATTTTTGCCCACTGTGTGGAGGTGAGAAAGCTTGGGCGAAGTTTAAAGAACACTTTAAACTTCCGAACTTCTAAAAATATTTTAGACAAACTTTGAGAAACTGTTTACAGAGCGATCAGTTTTAATGCAAACTTTAGCCAGTGAATAAGAACGCATTCTTCTTCTGCTTGACTGACTTCTAAAGCACTGCTTGTGCAACATGTGGCACGGCAGTATTGTATATTAGTATAAGCACACTGACTTGTTCCTGTATTGTACTTGTCCCAAAACTGCAATTCTGTATCCAGGGACTATTTTGAGATCCTTGGCCTTTTGAATAGGGTAAATACTGCAATGAAACATACATGTTAACACTTCGCTAGGACGCAATGGTTGCATTCATGGTTTAGCATAACAGTGAAGTTGTCGACATCCAACAGGACAGTTACATTTGAATATCAGTTGAGTCCCAGCAGGGGTTAAAAGCAGTTTCCTCACACCTTCCTCCCCCCTCTCTTTGTCTCCTCTTTCCCTAAAGCCTGCCTTCACCTTCCACATAACCTTTTTTCACATAAAGTCAGCTTCACTGTGATTGGCAGGGAGGACATTAAGGTGTTATTCATTGGTAGTCACCCATTCCCATCTACCTGTGGGCCTGCCCGCAAGACCACTCATGCTCTCTCAAACAGGAACCGCATTATCAACGCTCAGCTCTGTGTAGAGCTTTCATTGCCGTATCCGAAATATCACCAATTTGTGGCTGCGTTGCAAGAATCCTTGTGTGATGAAGACCAAAAAGGAAGCACAGGAGATTTCAGAAGTCACTCTGAATCATTTTGCTGAAGGTAAGGGTCATAAAACTCTACCAGACTCCGACCTGAGTCAAAACAGTATCTGTGAATGATCATTAGTGTTTCTTCTTTGCTTTGTGGGAGCACCAGATGGCAACTATTACTTACTGCTTTGTCACTATGCACCAGTATTTGATTGAGAAAACCTACCCATTGTGTTTTCAGAGTGAGCTATCTGACTTTTGAATCTTATTGCTTTATTTATACAGTATCATTGGCAAATAGTGTGGTGAAATAATACCCTATAATCTAGAATGGGCATTCACTTGCATGCATTTTTCATTCTGCTTGTGGTATGCAGTGAGAGCTGTTGGCTGAATATGTGATGACCGTCACGCCCAAAGGTCAGGGCAGCAGATCACTTTAAATTGAATGTATGGAACAGAATACATACAAAAAAGCATATATGCTTGACTTCAAAACTTCTGTTCATCATTTTTGTTAGACAAGAATATGCAGGAGTGTGTCCCCCTGACTGCTAAAAATACACTTTACTTATCAGCAAAATCACAGGTATTTATTTAGAATGAATAAACAGTTTGAGGCGGCAGCTAATGTTTCATTTACTCAGACGGTTATTACAGAGTCGGTGGATGCCGAGTTTCTCCGGGCTCTTCAGTGTGAATAACAATGACTTAGGCTGTCTACACATGTGCCCATATTTAATGTTTGACTGCAAAAACTCTGTTACACATTTATCGCTCTCAGCCAGTAAAATATTATCAACAGATTAATTCAGCAGCTCTCATAAGCTATCATTTACTGCATGATGAAGCTACTTGATCATAGGCCTTTCTGCGGATTTTGATTTGAATATTCATCATTAAGATCTTTATGTTTTGCTGCTTTTACAACAAACAATGCAAACATCATGCGTGTGTTATGGGCTCCTGTGATAATGCCTCCCTCAGGTGTTCTTGTGTGTGTGTTTCCTGCAGTCATGCCCCTCAGCTGCTCATGGAGTTTCATTAATGTTTGACTGTAGACTCATAGACTCCATTGCATACTTCCAATGAACCCAGAGCCCAGAGCAGAACATTAGTTTATTAATGCAGCGTTAGTGGTCACTGTTTGACTTATTTTCCAGAATACATACTGCATGTACGTGTATTTCTGTGCGAGTGGGTCAGAGAATTGAGGATGAGTTATCTGAGGGAATCTGAATAGACTTTCAGGTATCAGCCTTTTACTGAGAATCATAAGTGGTGAACCTGTGAGTTCACAGTCGATCAGTTTTATCGTGTTTATTTTCCAGCTTGGGACTCTAATTTAAAGTTGTAGCATCTTCTTAGATGTGTGGAGTGTGGAGTGTGCAAAATACAAAATATAAAGGTTCTGTAGTGTGCAGTCATTATGGATTAGGACTGTTGCCTGAACATGTGACTTACATTTACTCATTTTTTACCTGGTTTTGGTCAGGTCATTTTAAAAATCAAATGTACAATTTATACCATATACTTTATATATACCACATAAAAACAAATACAGAGCACATACACATTCAGCACTAATGACATACTAGAGCTGGGGCCTGAATTTAAATCTAAAAGTTGATGTTGTTTAATATCCTGGGAGATTAGTCCCACATACAAATTCTACCAAAAAAATTCCACTTAAAATCACCCACACAAGGAAATCCCTCATGTGTCCTCACTGGTAGCTACAATTGATATTGTTTTTTGAATGAAGATAAATTTGATTAGTTCCAGGAGCTCTAAAGTCTGCAATCATCCAACGGGAACAGAAAAAAACAGAAAAGTACAGCTTGCTGTGACAAACCACCGTGGCACCGTAGAGTGAGTGAAACTCTACTCCGTGACAGTTTCTCTGTCAAGCTTTAATTGGCCTCTTTCATCAAGAAAAAAAAAAATCCTGTCATAAAATCTTCAGCTGAGTCGGATTCTGTCTGGTGCCTCGCTGTTTTTGAACAATAGACTGTGCTGCCATCTGGTGGCAGACGAGGGAACAGCCATGCCTCACTTTAACTTTTTTGTTGTTTTCTTTTTTGCCTTGGGCCAGGTAGTGATTGTCTTGAAAGTTGCCCGTTAACTCAGTGTCTCAATCCTCTCACTCTTCTAATCAAGGAGGAAGTTTTCCTTTCAGGAGACTTGGTTTATTTTGTTTGCCTCCACGCACCCATCAAAACTCCATGAGCTCTCTGTCCCTGTATGAAGTACCATGCACTGAGCACCTAAGGTGTGCTGCCTTTAACTGCCTTTGATGACAATTAAAAAGAGCCTGTAAAGTTTTACAAGGCTTGTAACTTCTAGAAAAATAACAAGCAGGTACACTGTGAGGAATTACATCATGCAATTAGGAATTCAGTGGAAGGAAGAAAGAGAGAAAGTCGCCAGCTTCTACGGGCACTGTTTGTTTTGAATGCAAAATTATTTAATTGTACTTCTCTCGCAGAGGTCATTTCATTTTTCTGTTTCATCGCTTCTATTAACATTCCAAAATTGTTTCCCAAATTGTCAGATAAAGCACAGCGTTACAATTTTTCCTTCATGCGCGCCAGTCAAAAGAAATAAGTGGAGTTTGTTCCTTGAGGCTCAGACTCAATCAAAAACACCACTCTCTGGGTAAACAAGTGATAGTCGTGTCACATTTCCTCCATTAGTTCAGCTTTATTCAGTCAAATCAACTCATGCAAGTATTTCCAGGACAGCCATTCAGTGTGCCGTTTGTCGCTCCAGCTAGAGAGTAAAAAAACTGAACAAATGATGTAATTGTTGTATTTTATTTCCCTTCCTTCTCAGATATATTTTTCACATGTGGAAAGATATATCTGTATAATTCTTAGTAGTTTCTTTTAAGGAAACAAATTGGTAGAAATAGTGAAGCAAATCTGAATCAAGAATTACATAGATAAAGGTAGGACACTTAAGACACAATACTACATATCATAATGAGGAGGAACCTGCATATCGACCACTTGGTTAATGAAAGCACATTACTGATATAATCATTAAACTAGTTATTAATGCTTTATTGTGTGCATATTGCTGTTTGATTTTACCTCCAGTTAAGTACAGTACTAAATCTTGTTGAGTAATGTCAATAACTATTTTGTTCATGTTTACTACTCCATAATGTGGAGTGACTGACAGCTAAGTACTATTGGATCATGAATACAATGTGATATAATGAGATCATTTTATACCTTTTTCAGTTCTCTTGAGCAGCCGGTCTGACAGTGACTTTAGAGTCGAACTGCTGGGGGCAGAATGTCTTTATTTATTTATTTAAACTTTGCACTTTTGTCACATCGATTTATGTCCGTTATTACATCAGGATTCAGCGACTTCACCACAGTCTATCCTTTACAAAGTCTGACAGGAGTGTCGCATGCTCCTCACACAGTGTATCTATTAGGGGCTGCGTTAGTGATGACGGCATGATGTCAGAGGCAAAAATGAACAACGGAAACGAATGTCTTCACACACACAAACAAATGTGAAGAAGTGAAAGATTGACATCATCTACCAAGAAAATGTAAAACAAAAAAGTAATATTTATTTTTGGCCACTGGTATTGTGCAATGTTGTGAAGAGTGTGTCACCTTTCTTCTAGGATTTTGGCATTCAGACACACACACACACACACACACAGAGTGTTGCAGGAGTGCTTTATGCTATTCTGCTGATTGACAATTGGTGGCAGTAATGTGCCAAGAAATGTGGCAATGTGGACATGAATGTAAACACTGTAGGTTTAAAAATGTTCTAATAATCTGCCCTCCCAATGTTTTATCAGGTAGGAAACGTATTCAGAAGTTTAATTATGCTCAAGTGGTACACACAATGTTCTGTATGTTGGTGAGACACACTGAATGTAAATACAATTTTGCCATCTATTACTGTTGTGATAATGAATACTACATAATAACGTACACTGGTAAAGGTTAAGTGAAATTATTTATTTTCCATAATTGTGTGTGTGTGTGTGTGTGTACAATCTGAAAATGCCCACCTGGCTGAAAGAAAAAAAAAAAAAAATATATATATATTTTCCAATACACTAATAGACTGAGCCGAATTCCTTACTCTTCAATACAAAACATGCAATTACGCCTTTTCCTTGTCATTTTCAGCCTCTAAATGAACCTCCTTCCCACCCAGAAAACCTTCAGACGACACATAAAACGGACACATATTAGTACATATACATGCACAACATGAAAGTTACCTAAAACTCTCAAACAGCATATTTATTGAATGAATAAACAGAATAAATTTTGATACATTGATACAGAAACACAGAAGCCTGTTGACTCTTTTAGTTATTTTAAACTACCTGAACCTATACAGTTCATAGGCACAAGGACCCAGCAGAAATAAACACCCCTCTCACCCCCATTGCCTTCTCTTCCTGCCCTCCCACTTCCTCCCTCAAACCCATGTGCTGCTGGAGGAGGTGCAGGGAGGTGATTTTACCTCAGCATGTGTGTGTGTGTGGGTGGGTGTGTGCATGAAAGATATTGAGAGGAGATCAGCAGTGAGTGCAGGGTGTTTGGGAGTCGAGGAGAATGATGATGGGTTGACCTTTGGAAAGCGTCTCACCTAAAAAACCTGGAGAACATGGAAGCCAAAAAGGTCCTCCATTTTGTGCCATCTGGTAAGTTTTACAGGGGTGGAGTGGGGTGAGAAGGTCTTTCATAGTGCAACCTGAGCCAACTCTGTCAAACACGTGGAAATACCCTCTCTGCAGCATGTGTATGTGTGTGTGTGTGTGTGTGTGTGTGTGTGTGCTGACAGCGTCCAGTAAATAATGTTTATAGCATATACTGTATAATGCAGGCTGTTATCTTTAGAAGTACAAACATTTCCTGACACCACCATTTTCTTTTATTTGCCTGCTTCTTTGGGTGCTATTCAAATGTTTTATGCCTTTATTTTCTTGACATTAAAACCAACTGAATATGAGCAAGATAGTCAAAAGCAAAGGATACGAGTCAATATTTAAAATATGGCAATAAATGGTACTTGTCTATCATGGTAGGTTTTTACAACAGACCAACAAATATTTTTAGCATCTGCTTTAACACTCTTAAAGAACCACACCGGGAGAAGAGAACCGTTCTACAAATGTTCATTAAAGTGATTTAAAAATACTTATTGGGTTAAACTGTCTGTAGTTGTGGGAGAAGCTAATATATAACTTTATGCTACAGCAGTGATGTCACTTCCCCAGTTTGTTACGTAACACTTCTTTAAGCGTGCCACTTGCAAAATACAACAATATCAATGGCTATCCAACAACATAGAGGCGAATTTCGACCGAAAATTAATTGGAAACTATTTTGATAATCATTTAATTGTACAAGTAAGTAGCACCATGTTAGGAATACTCTGTAGACCGACCTATTAATCAATTAATTGAGAACATAATGGGATAGAGAATCATGACAATAATAATTAGTTGAAGCCCAACAACCCATTAAGATGAAAGTCTTTTTTTTGTTCTGTGCCATTAATGGGTTAAAAAGACCGACTTGAGTTTTCTAAGAACAAGGATTAAGAAGATTATCCTGCAGAAAAATGTCCAATATTCTAATCTGGCAAATTTCAAGTGTTTCCACTCTTATTTAAGAAATTCTCTGGTTGACGTTGATGATAATGTGTCAGTTACAATTCAGCCGTTACAACTAATCAGAGTGATTATAGAAGCCATTCTTTTATCTGCTTTTATCTTCAGGTTTACAAGCAGGTTTTATGTCATCCACCACAAATTGAATGTTATTAATGAGAATTTGCCATTTAATATGTTAGCCTCCCAGAGGATTTGTGCCATTTGACACACACACACACACACACACACACAGAATCTTTTGATGTCTAAGTGGGAAAAAGCCTTCCTTCAGGTGTGTACTTTAGCTAGTAAAACATGACTTGTGTGACTATGAATTACTGTTCAGTGGTCTTTTCACTGTGCTGGATAAACAAACACCAGGCCGTCTTTATCATCAACCTTTGAGGTGTTGAAGTGGAATGAGCTGTGGTTCCTATTTCCTGTTGTTTGCTTTGTTTCAATACACAAATGTATGCGACTTACACAGCACACACTTCATGGTACAGCTGCTCAACTCCCACAAGGTCAAATTCAGATTTTTTTAAAAAGTTTTTTTAGCACTTTACTACAAAGCAAAACATTGAAAAGCAGACTTTCATATTTTAAAGAACATCTGCAATAATGCCTTACATTTATGAGCACCGTGATCCCTCTGCCTTGATGGTTTGACCTTGTGCAGCTCAGAATAAATGCACAGTGAGGTTTGTAGCTCGATGCACTTGTTTCCAGAGACCCAATAAGGATTTTTCTGTTTCCTTATGCTCAAGGACATCCTCTGTCTACAGATCACAGGATGGCGGGGATTAATAAAACATGTCTTGGGCTTTAAGTTAGCCTTTTTTTTTTATCCAGGGAGACACAGGACTTACAAACATCACATCACTGGCAGAGTGGTGGCCTGGTTTGTCAGAGTTAAAGTTCATTGGAAACATTAAAAAAAAAAAAAAAAAAACATCCAGATTTTAAGTCACAGTCAAAAAGCAGTCTGGGTGTTTTTTTCTTTAGTAATGTATTTTCTACAAATGTGGACATGGCTTATCAAACATGGAGCAATACAGATCTGTAAAGGCCTTAAAACACACCTCCTCATCAACGTTATTAGACAGAAGATGAAGAGTTTTGGTATAAAATACTTAAAAGTTATTTTTTTAAGCATATACTATTTAGCTTAATACATGGAGATATCAATTAAAACAGGCATGAATATGTATATCACTTTTACATAATTATACTGCATTAAAATAACTTGTAACCAATAACAGAATCAGGGTGGGAAAGCTATTTTGAGGAGGAGTTTCGATGTCAATGTTGCAGCACCGCTTGTGAAAGAACTCAAGGCTTGGCTTACACATCTGTCACTGTCAGTGTGTGAGGAAGTCAGCCAACAGAAAACCCACATGCATGAGCCATCGTAACCCACAGGCCTGCAGAAGCAAAGTGAAATATCCTTCTCTGATTGACTTTTACTGCAGCAGCCTGTACTGAGTCAACACAGATAAACTGAAGGAGAAAACAAACGGGTTACTGTTCGGTGAATTTTTACTTTTGAAGCCCAAATGTCATTGCTCTTTTATTGTAGGAACTGATGAGAAAAGTGTGTGGCACTGCTGTTTAGTGGTTGTCAGTCTCTGTTGTTGATCATGCTGCGATAAGACATAGTTGAGAGTATTTACAATAAACTTGACCTTTATCTTTATGAGGCAGGACTGCAAAGGTCTCAATCAGGCAGGCAGACTAAATCATCCAGCACACACCCGGCTCTGGTACAAACAGCTAGTTTCATAAGCTGCGAGGTGCCCTGTTGTCTGTGCAGACTCCTGTGAAGTGGAGGAGTCCTGGGAATGTTCTGTCTAATCTGCTTTGAGATATAGCCTTGCTCGGGAGTCCCTGAAGCCAATCTCTGCCTCAGGCAAGGAAAAGCTCATCCATACAGCTGCAGCAGAGTCTCACAGATCCATGACCGCCTAAACAAACATCGGACACAGCTGGCGTCAGATTTTTGTTGTAACTGAGCGGGAAGAGGTCTCTTTTCAGTTTCTCAGCATGTGCTGTTTTTCCACCGTGCTCTTAAACCTCTCTCTGACTGATATCCACTGTCTGTCTCCATAATTTGATATCATTTAATGTGCCACGTTACTTTACTAAAGGTTATTAAAGGGCTTTAAGGTTTGACCGACTATGTGTCATACTGGCAGTATTCAGTGGTTATGGCAATGATTCAGCAAGCTTGGATGTTACAGATAAATAGCCAGCTTTTTAATCAAAAGTTCCAATTTCTGTCTGCAAAATCTGTCACTATGTGCAATGAGAGCAGTTTAAAAGGTAGAAACCTGCTGCTGAATGCAGCCTGTAAAGTGAGAGGCGCTGTTGTCTAGGGAAAACACAGTCAGTCAACATGGAGTGCAGCTTCACAAAATTTGTGTCTGTGTCAAACTTCTATGATAAAATACATATTAGACCTGCATGGAAGGGATTTAATTAGTAGTTTAATATTTTAGTTGTGTCAGTAGGTTAATTTAAAAACCACGATTACAAACTACTGTGTCTTTAACTGTGTATTGTATTCTTGACACCACTGAAAATGAGGGCATGCCCTCAGTGATTCCTTGAGATTTAAGAAAAGGTTAAATGAATGAAAAAAGTAATCATGTTCGGCAGTGGGCTTGGTTTGAGTCTTGCCCTTCATAATGGTGTCAGTACTGGCCAAGCCTTCCTCACACTGCTTGGGAAAAATGTTGGAGGAAAATACAGATTCTATTAATTTCATCTATACCATTTACCTAAAAGTAATCAAATTTAAATTCAGTCTAAAAATACTGGAATCAGCTGGAAAAATACTCATCATGTGTATAATTTTACTATAAAGACGTATACCATCAAGAATGGGTCAAATGACTATGTGTAATGTAAAAGGAGTCACTCACATGATAATGAACCCACAGAGAATTATCACCAACTGCAGTTTTTTCAGTTGTGTGGAGCTTTTAGCATCTTTCAGCTCATTATTCTGGTTTAATGGCCCGCAATGTTACCTTTTGGTTCACTCTGACTGCTCTCACTGACCTTGTTTGCATCTGTCACAGCTAAAAAGCTTTGATTGACACACTGAACGCTAGTCGCCCTTCAGCAGGCAGCAGACTGACAACATTAGTAACTAGGTGGAGCATTTGGCAGGTAAAGAGTCAAATACAGTGGTGGAGACCAAAACCAAGCCACTAGGAAGTGCGCTTTGAAGGAAATTTTACATAGGGGCCATACCGTGTACACCGTGTATTACAACAATGGCGACCGTCATGCGATGCCATTGGGCCCAAAAGACTTACTTTCTTTCATAGACTTACTTTCATAGACTTACATTGTGAAAAAGACATCTGTAAATCAGCTGATACATTTTTTTTCACCATCAGAATTTACAAAGTTAGCGAGAAGATAACAGGAAGTTAGCTGGTTCGGCAGGCCTGAGACACTAGTGCGCATGCTTTAAGGGCTCAGCAATTTGGAAGATCCAGGTACTTCTATGCCTGGGAAGTTTACCATTTTTGGCTTCATGCACCACTGAGAAACTATCATAAGAATGAACGGAGACTCGCCTCCAACACTGTATTCAGTTCTCGCTATACATCCATCACCAAAACAGAGCTAAAAGGAGAGCGATTATTGGACTTGTATTCATGAGGCGGACACGAATATAGATTCAAATAAAAGCTCATAATGAGCTAATATCAGACGTTAATATATCAACATTTTTACTGCTGGCTCTGCTGCTAAGAGGCCAAAAATGAATGAATACTGTAATTAAAGTGGAACGTCTGAGGCATATTTGTTTTGTTATATTTCACATGATTAACTTCTCTACAATGTGGCCGAAGCTTGCATATAAACATAAACAATAATGAAATCTAATATGAAATACTAAAAGCTGAACATGAAGTTGCTTTAATTTCTTATTTGTCTTTTCTCCAACAGACGCTCCATCCACTGGGAGGTCCAAGAATGGATATGTTTTCCAAGAGATGGGTGCGTAGCTGCAGGAATAAATGTTATATTTACTCTGATTGCTTTTCTCAGCAAGGGTCCTGCTCTTTCATGTACTTGATATGAGCTGCTTTGCAATCAGAAAACAGTATTCAGTTTTTTTCCCTTTGGGACACCAGGGAGAATACAGTAGTTTTTCACATGTAAATTTATTGCAACATTTATTTGTCCCAGTGCCAATGCTCCTCGCTGCTCACTGATGACCCATTTCACATGCTGGTGAGCACAGCCAGTTCCTTCGCTGGTGTGTTGTGAGGTTAATTAATGGATAAATAACGAGGCAGATGATCTCCGAGTCAATGACGGGAAGAGGGAATAATCATAGCTCAAAGCTTTGCTCATGAAGGGTTAAGGGTAATTCTTTAATTCTCTGGCTGTTTCTCTCTCCGCTCATAAAACTCGCAATCGAGATGCCATATTTATCTTCTATACAATTAAGGAATTTACGAGGGGCTGCTATTGTTATATTGCTGCATGTCTGGTTTAAGGGGGATTTTTTATTGGGTCTCTCTCTCCCTCTGGCTGTGTGCTTGTCAACAGATGGCAGAGTGGTGGGAGGCAAAAATAAATTGTCCCTTTCTGTGAGACACTGTTAATGCTGGTAGCATAGCATCTTAGCCCTGATGCACAGAGCAGTTCTATTTCATGGTTAGGTTGACTTGCCCATTATTACTGCTTATTTCGTGTAATCCACTAAATACTGCAGCAAGCAGAAAGTTATTCTGATGTAGAAATTGAAATGATAGTAACGTAGCATCTATACTGAGACCATTTGTGTTTTTATCCACAGAGCTGCAGGATGGGGAACAGGAGGATTGTGGGCAAGATTCACCTGTCACTCACAAGGCGCACATCTATGAGACCGAGATCCAGATCAGTGTTTCAGGTGTGTGTGTGTGTGTGTGTGTGTGTGTGAGTCACAATAACTGAGGCAAAGTTCACAGGCATAAATGGGCAGTTATTGCTCCCTATTAATGAGTAATACTAATGAGAATATATAACACATTTTAGTCATTTCCAAAGCTAACTTTAGAAGTTTGAAAGAGCAATCTGCAGCGGGGATGAGATCAAAGATATGGGGTTGGGGACTGAGATAGTGTGAACAAGTGAAAATGCTGTTTAAAAGTTTTCTGTACAACATTCAGACTTTAATATAGTATTAAGCAATTTTTTGCTATGAAAAGAAACAGTGGAGAAATGGCGACCTGAGAGTTACACTCTGTTGTAATCCAAGCTGTCGTATAAAGAACCTTTACATATATATTTCCATGTGGCTTTTATTTACAGATGCTGACTGCCCTGGGTTTGGGCTTTTAAATACAACAAGAAAAGTAAGATTTGCTTTTCCAGTCACCTTCTTTGTGTTGTGACATAATCATTACTGCAACACCCAATAACACCTATAAATCCCCAGATTTCTACCCAGCTCACGCCGAAATTGTTTTAAACTAACTGAGAACTGTGCTAAATCTTAAAGCATCAGCAGTGAGCTGGGAGGGGAATGTGTGGATTTACTTGGTGTTGAGCGATATGTAGTGAACACAATCAGAAAATGAACCTTTAATATCAATATCAATGGATTTTCCCTTGTTCTTGGCTCACACTAGTATGTGAAGCCAATGAACTTCCAGGAGGAAGTGCGCGCCCACAGAGACCTGGACGGCTTCCTGGCCCAGGCGAGCATCCTTTTGGACGAGAAAGCTGCCACTCTGGACGAGGTCCTGAGGCGAATGTTAACTCATGTGGTGGAGGACGGCCACAGGAGCTGTGATGTGGACAAGGTCATGAACTCACTGTTCACGGACGCAGGAGGGAGGGAGTTAAACGGTGAGCAACACATATCAGAAGTGGACTGTGAGGTGAGATGAAGTGACGTATCAATATTAAAGCTTTTTTGGCTAATCATTGAAATGTTTTATGCTTTCACAGTTCACCTTCTGGCAGAGACCATTCAGGGCGTGACTGCTACTTCCACTGGTGTTCGTTACCAGCAGTCCTGGCTTTGTATTCTGTGAGTTCATCTACGATACTATTTATGAGAGAAGGTGCTATTTTGACAAGTTCTTGTAGCCTCCAGCTCAGTAGGAGACTGTTGTAGAAATCTCCCTCTTGATAATTGCTGAGATCAATTGACTGCACAGGACGACAATAGTTTCATTTGAAAAATAATTTTGTTTTGGGTTTGGTTGGGTCGGAGGGGGGTGTCTCATTCACACCTGCCAATACAGAATGCAGCACAATCAATCATTTCTACACCACCGATTCAAAAGAAATTATCCCTCTAATAATTCAGCTCCAATGTGAGGAGCCTGCAGAGGCGTCATGTCTGCATCGCCCGCCTGGACAAGCCGCAGAACTGGGGAGTCAACTGCTGCGAGGCTCGCTACGTCATCCTCATCCTGGCCCCCCCTAGAACGGTACGATCCAGCTCTCACTGCTTCTGTTCAAAACTCTCCTATTTTGAGCAATCCGTAGGTTTACCTGGTGCAGGTGTTGAGCTGAAACAATCACTTGTTTAATGTAATTGTCAGAAGACTAATCTATAGTTTTTTTTGATAATCTATAAGTCATTTGCTGCTTTTAGCCCCTTAAATGTGTAAATGTTTGCTGGTTTTTCTCGCATTAAATGACGAATAATTCTCCTCGGGATCTGGGAAACTCTGATGAGCATTTTTCAGCATTTCCCGACACTTTAGACCAATGATTAATTGAGAAAATAACAGGCAGGTGAATCAATAATAAAATAATAATTATTTGCAGTCCCAATCAGGTGCATTCTGACAAGCTACATAATTTTGGTTTGAGGTTTGGATCTGGCTGCTCACCTCATATGTCAGCTTTTGCTCACACGAGTGCAAAACTTCACAGTAAAATTTAAAGAAGCCTCAAGCCAGCATTTCTGTGCCGTTACAGACATTCAATAAAATCATCAAGAGATATTCTTAGCATATTATTAGTTAAGAAATACTTAATTGGAAGAGTACAGTCAAAATGCCAGAACAGATTTCACTTTCTTCATCATCCGTTTCAGAAAAGCACCAAGACGGCCATTGAACTGGGTAGAACATTTGCCACGATGTTCTCCGACATTTCCTTCAGGCAGAAGCTTCTGGAGGCCAAGAACCAGGAGGAGTTCAAACAGGAGCTGGTCTGCCAGCGACAGCAGCTCTCCATAGTCAATGAGAAGCCGGTCTTAGAGGAAGTGGAGGATTCAGATCCACGTAGAGGGAAAGCACTTCAGGTATTACAGGAGAGCAAAGCAAGAGGTGGCTCTGCGCTGCGATCAGGGCAGAATTCACTGAGTAATAAGTGGCCAAATTACTAACATGACTTTAATATGTTGTACAACTACAGAACAATGGCAATGGCAAAAAGCATAAGCCTTAAAATCACATGTACAATGATATGGAAACGTAACTCTACCTAACGAGGAGTTGTAAAAGCAACATTTACTCTCTCTACTGACTGTTAACTCTCCACATGTGGAGCCCACCCCCGTGTTTTCCAACTCCATCCAGGCATATAAATACGAGGTGCAGTGAAGGAAAGAAGTTGAGCCAGATTATCTGCTTATCCTTGATTCCACACTCTGTCAGCCAGGCCTGAGGAATGAGAAGCAGCTGGACAACAGGCCGAAAAAGCTGCCAAGTCTGCCATGGTGCTGGCAGCACTATGTGTGCGGCTCCATGTAATGATAAAGTACTTCATTATGCCCAGTGTTTAAATTAAGAGGAAATGTCTGCTCTCAGCAGGAGGTTGGACAAGAGGGAACACCCAAATACTGCCTAGAGAGAAAGCATGTATTTGGGTTGTAAAAGACCAAAGTTAACAACAGGTTGTGGCTACACCTGATGTCTTGAGTATTTAAGTGGAGGTTTGTTGCTGCGAAACCAGCTTTTAAATCTCTTCAGCAATTGCAAAATCATATATATATATTTCAAAAACAGGCAACAATGGTCATTCAGGTCGCCCAGTATCTTCAGCTGGATGTCAGCTCTGCTACTCCTCAAGTGTCTCTACAAAGAATATTAAAAAAAAAAAAAAATCATTATTACACTTATTGAAAAGACTCAGTATCCAGCCAGCAAATGTATGAGAATGGTCATAACACTACAGTTACAGTATATGACTAACTGAATACAGTCCATCACACTGACCAACGTGTCCAGTGGCCTTGAATCAATTCTGTCTTTTTCTTCACAGTGCAAAGATTTCTTTAAAGTGGGTAAAGGTGTTTACGATGACCTCCGCCGCAGACTCCCCCTCTACCCCTCAGACTTCACAGATGGTATTCATATTTTATTGTAACACTGCTTCCTAAGCCGGCAGATATCTATTTTGATTTGTTAGAATTTTTACTGCTACAAAATCACAAGATTTCTTCTTTGCAAGTCATCAGCTTTGAGAATAACTTCAAGTTTTGGCTGCTTTGACTGTTCTGGTCGGTTAGATTGTTATATCTGTAATAACACCCTTAAATAATCCATTAAGGTATAATTGGGAAGGACCGCTCGCTGCTGAAGTACACTACCACTGCTATTTTCCTCTACATTGCCATTCTGCTACCCGCGATCGCCTTTGGCTCGTTGAATGATGAAAGCACAAGAGGAGAGATAGGTAAGGACTCCTGCCTTTACTGTCCTGATCTAAAACATCATACAATATTATCAGAATCAGATCAGTTTTATTGGCCAAGTATGTCAACACATACAAGGATTTCGACACTTTTTTCCACTGCTCTCGTGTACTTACACATAAACAGACAACAAAAATTCAAACTTCAACTTGAAATTTAAACTATTTAATCTGAAGCACAGAAACATACCAAGGTTTGGCTGTTTGTTTTTTGACAGATGTTCAGAAGACCATTGTTGGCCAGAGCATCGGAGGAGTCATCTACTGTTTGTTTGCTGGCTCACCGCTCGTCATTCCACTGACCACTGCTCCACTGGCCATCTTTATAAGCGGTGTGTGTGTTGTGTCCTACTGCTTAAACAAGGAGATCAGAACATCTGTTTCTGCTACAGTCAACAGAAGGAACAGAAAAACTCATCATATATCACACGCAGCAGATGCATTGCAATTCAAGCTTGTTGCTGATCCTGAGTCAGCTTCAAACAACCACGACAACCAAAACACTCAATCACATGACTGTGTGTCTTTTGCTACAATCCAGAAGAAAATGCTGTGCTTTTTATCCCACTACATTTATTTGACAAAGTTAGCTACTAAGTTCTTTACAAATTAAGATCAACAATACAAAATACAATTAGCAAATCATGACGTCTAATTATGGATGAAGATAAATCGGTAAACACCTTTGTAAGTGCAGAGTTTTGACACATGATGAACTTTAACTTATGGTTAAGTAATAATAGTAAAAGGGTCATAATCTTATAAACTGGCTCCCAGTCTATATGGGACATTTAAAAACTATTCGTACCACTTGTAAAGGAATTCTTACAGGGAACTGATGCTTTGAATGTCCCATATTATCCAGAACAATATGATGTCTAATTCTATACTGCTAGAGCAGTATAAATGTTATAAGTTATAAGTATGTTATAAGTATGTATGAGTCTGTATGTGTGTACTTATGTATGTTTTACAGTCATCAGGGGCATCTGCGATGACTACGATCTCGACTTCGATGCTTTCTATGCCTGCATTGGTTTATGGAACAGTCTGTTTCTCATCCTCGGAGGTTTATTCAATGTCAGCCTGCTGATGAAACTCTTCAAACGGTGAATACACAACACCGCACCACAGCATTTGTTACTATGACATACAATAGCCAGGAGCCCCATCCATACTTGTGATATATATGTGCCCATGCACTGAGGTGAGGTCACTGATAAGCCAAGGCGCATCTGTTATGACTTCCTGTTTTCAGCCATAATTATTAATTTTGTTCGTTGTACACTCTTGTTATCTGGGCCATCGTTTCGCCTTGGATGGCATGTTACGTCTGTGCCAGTGTAAAAGAACAACTTGGATAAAACATGAATGATCGCGCCATGTTTTTTAAAAAATGTTTTATTCCATTATCTCCCAGCTCAACAGAAGAAGTCATTGCATTGTTCATCTCCATAGCATTTGTCGGGGATGCGGTGAAAGGGACTATCAAAAGTAAGTGAAACCAAGGTCAGACTACATTAAACATGTTTTGAATGCTTCTGCAGCAGAGCTATCTCTCCACACTGCAGGGGGAAGTGCAAACACCCTGCCTATCGTTTGTTATATATACATATCCATCATGTGGTCTTTAGAGGAAAAGCAAGCATGAAATCAAACACGGACCCCCCCCCCCATGTGCTGCGGAAAAGTAGACAGCCCTGAAATGTTAATATAATGGAGTTTTTCACATTCCTTCTGTACATATCTTTTCACCGAGGTTTTATTACAAGAAAGGAAAGAAATGGATGAGATGGATGAGCATATGGTGGATTCTTTAGAGCCCTATTCTTTCCTTTGTGAGCCACAGGCTACTGTAGTTTTCTACTAAACTACACCAAACTGAGCAAAGCTTGTATACACTGCGCTGCTTGAATGATTGAATGTGCGTGAATGTCAGGAAAAACAGAGAATGGCAACATAAACGGGGAATTATGTCAGTAAGGTAGTATTGTAGGTATGAAGACACTCAGTGTGGTGTGTGTGTGTGTTTGCCAGCCCTAAGGTTTTTGTAGGACTTGACAAAAATGTTGGAGACTAAGGATATTTTCATGTTATAGCAAGCTTCATATTATATTGTTTTTAATGTTAATTTGACGGTTATGATGGTGTTTTTATGTGTTATGGCTGTGTGTTACTTTCATTTTGTTTGTGAGTCATCACTGTGTGTGTGTGTGTGTTTGGTATCAGTGATTATCAAAGACGGGGCTACGATTCAGCAACACACTGTCATACGTTTGTCCCTCGTGTCATCCTAACTATCTATCTAAAGTTTCTTTCTTCTTTCCCTCACGCTTCCTAGTTTTTGAACACTTCTACCACGGGCCCACACTGGCAACCACAAACAGCACGCTGGTTCTTCAGCAGATTAATGAGATTCTAGAGAAGATGCAGAACCAGACGGGAGAAGCACGGGGGATTCATAATGAGACTGTGTCACTGATGGGACACGCAGAGGGACATGCGTTAATCTTCCTGCCTGAGTCTCTGGTATTGTGCTCAAGAGAAAGGCCCATCCTCTGCCTGCTGCTCATGTTGGGGACGTTGTGGTTGGGTTACGCCCTCTACCTCATCAAGAGGAGGTATGTCCACTTACTGTAGACGACCATTTAACATGTAAGCAGGATTGTAATGTTGTAGATGGCTGAGGTGGAGTTCATTCTAACTACTTTAGTTACTGTTGGGTATTTTAATGTTTGTGTCACGTTCTATAAGCTGATCATTGCTTTGAAAGTAAAACACTAATCTTTAAAATATAGCGACAGTGTGTCAGATTAATGTAGCGGAGTTAAAAGTACAGTATTTCTCTTTAAAATGCAGTGAAAGCAGTGGTGGAAAGCACATTTACTCAAGTACTGTACTTGGGTGCAACCTTAGAGGTATTTGTACTTTACATGAGCATTCAAATGTTCTCCTACTTGATACTAAAACTCTTCTAAATTTGAGGACACTTATACTTTTTGTTCCATTACATCAGTCTGACAGCTTATAAAATATGATGCATTATTAAACAGTGATCTAAACCATCTAAACCGTATGTAAAATATCTAGAATCAGCTTCACATGCATTGATGTAATTGATGATATGCATTGATGTAATTTTATTTTGAATGCAGGACTTATTCAAGCACTCGGATATGTGTTACATTGTCGCATTGCTACTTTTACTTCTTCCACCACTGAGTTTAAATATGAAGTAGCATAAACCAAAAGTGCCAAAGTACCATAAATCTGTACTTGAGTATATTAATAGAGTAAATGTAATTAATGACTTTGCACCACTGCCTGTGGTAGCAGAACAAAGCTTCATATAACTGCTTTCACTGCACTGTATGAGGTTGGGAAGACCTGAAAAAGAGAAAGAGAAGAGAAAGTGTACATCCCCGGAGTCACACAGAAAGTTACAAATCACAAGCAATGATTTTCACCCTTCAGGTATAATAATGTAATACATGAGGTGGATAAATGTGACTTTGCCATCATTTCTATGTCTGACTCCTGGGAGTCATTGTTCTTCCCTCTCAGTGACAAACCTTCAGTACTTGACATGGATTATTTTTCAAACTAAGCGAGTAGCTACTGTAAATACTGTAGTATAACTTGTACAATTTATTACATCAGAGTTGCACAATGTTGAAATAAGTGTCACTTCTTTCTCCCACAGCCCGTATCTGAATGACAAAATCAGAGAGGTGGTGTCTGACTGTGCTTTGCCTATCTCCGTGGTGATATTCTCCTTCATTGGCTCCTACCTTTTCCTTGACATACAGCGTGAGTACAGATCTCTCAAATAAAATAAGTGATAGAAGACATCCCCTGAGACTTAAAGTCACAACCTTGGCACAGAACAACTTCTGAAACTTCTTATGGAGGGGGGAAAAGAAGGAAAATATTTGCTTCCAGTGAGCTTTCAGCACAGTGTGCGTTCTGTACCTTTGTGGGCCAAAGACACTGGGTTGAATGTTGCTCACAAAACAAAGCTTACAAGCAGCAAAGTTCACTATTTCTTTTCTTATGAATTTTTTTTACCTCACAAATGAAACTGTTCATACTGAATTTGATGTCTTCTCTAAATCTTATGCTCCTAATAGTTCCTATATTCAGTATCTATGACAGCCCGATCTTCAACTTCCCTTCATTTGAAAAGCTGTCAGGGATGAACACACTGAGCGCGGTTGGGCTGGGTTTCCTCCTTGCATTGCTCATATTTATCGACCAGAACATCGTCATCTCGCTCACACACGTGCCAGAACACAAGTAAGAATTTCCAAGCCATGACAAGACATTTAGTATAACTTAGCACATTTCCTTCACAGCATTTAAACAGGTTATATTGTATTGTATTGCATTTCTTATTGGCAAACACGTAGTAGCTCATCAAAGGAACAGAAGTAATGCCGCAGCCTTTCATTGTCAAACCTCTTGAAACTTGTGTGTGTGTGTGTACGTCTGAACCAGGTTGCTAAAAGGCACGACTTTCCACTGGGACTTAATGCTGACTGGTTTCATCAACATCCTCATGTCCTGTCTGGGGTTGCCATGGATGCATGCCGCCTTCCCACATTCCTCCCTACACGCCCGTCAGCTGGCCAAAGTGGAACAGCACGTAGAGAACGGACACCTGTACTCGACGTGAGTGACGCTGAAACAAGGACAAAAAGACACCCAGCTCGTGACTGACTGCCGACAAAACACCAACTTGCCTAAACCCATTTAACCCTTCTGTGTGGAGGCTGTGAAACAGTGGTGTCAGTTCAAACACTGACCAAAATAACTGAAAAGGTATTTCAGTAAAGCACATATAACTAATATGTAGATTATAACAAGTATTTGAAAAAATATAGTCAGACAAAGAATATCATAAACAACAAATGTGTGCTGTAAGTAATTCTTATTTTCCTTCAAGATATTTGGAGTGAATCATTTTCATTTAGGTGAAAACATTTTTCGATGGCAGTGGTTCCTAAGATTAAGACTTATTTCTAATTTACAAATCCTTCAGACAAAACAACCTAAGAAGGAAAATCAATCTTTGGCTGACTACCATGTCCACAATGGGGCCATAACCTGTGATTAGGGGAGACACACACTTTTTTAAATCATTTTTGGGGGCCACAAGCAGCAAACACGGCGCTATGGTAATTCACAAAAGTATTGTGTATGCTCTCTAGTCAGCTGAGGTGTTTATTGGAATATTTAAAGTGCTTTTCTCTGCCTGTGTGTCAAATAGCATTGTGAGTGTGAAGGAGACACGTCTGACCTCGCTGGCGGCCAACATCCTGATCGGCCTGTCTGCATTCATGCTGCCCGTTCCTCTGCAGTGGATCCCAAAGCCCGTCCTCTACGGCCTCTTCCTCTACATCGCAGCCACTTCGCTTGATGGGAACCAGATGGTGGACCGCATGGCCCTGCTGCTTAAGGAACAGGTGAGCTGGAAGGACTCTGCGGGTTTGATTGGTTGGTCTGTTTGCTATAGCGGACAGTTTGCACACTTGCATCTCTTTGTCTTTCCTGTTTATTCGTTAAACTTCACATGGTGGCTGCCCAAAAATGGCAACCAGTGGTTGATGTCTAAAAAAGTTTATTATCCAGATATTCAGGGGGCAGAGAAAGGTTAGGGGTAAAAATTATGGCAACTTTGCTGCCACCATCACAGCGAATCTGGTCTCATTACGTCACAATGACATGAAAAACATCATTTGGTGAAAACAAGAGGAACAAGAGCTGCTGTACAAATTTGAATTAACTTGACCAAACATCAGAATTAACATGCGCACAGAGGAAACTTTTTCTTACTGACTTTGTCATTTATGATGCAACAACTGGTGCATGTTACTGTACTGGCCAATCTATTTTCACTTTAGCAAAGCAAAATGTCACTTTTAACCACATCATACTCACACTTCTCCATCTAGACCTCCTATCCTCCCACACACTACATTCGCCGCGTGCCTCAGAGGAAGGTCCACTACTTCACAGGGTTGCAGATTGTCCAGCTGATCGTCCTGTGTGCGTTTGGGATGTATCCTCTGCCCTACATGAAGATGGTCTTCCCCGTTCTGATGATCCTGCTGGTCCCCATCAGGTGAGATGACCCAGGCTGACAGGGGACAGAGTGGGACCATGGGAACCAACAGAACTGATCTGCATAGCGCTGGCAGTCTGTCAGACAGAGTTGTTTTTAAAGGGGCACTCCACTGATTTTAGATATGAAGATCAGTTTACTAGTCACACATTCTGTGGCCCTGGAGGGAGCTTTCTTCTCTCAGAGATAATAACTCAGGTGATATCAGAAATATCTCAGCTTGGGCTTGGAGACGGCACATTTATAACGCAAACAAACTGGGGGTGTGGAGTTTGAAAGACTTTTGTAAGGCAGTTGTTCAAAAACATTTGAGTCTTTTTCCATACAATACATGTAACTGTACCATCTGGTATCTCCATGTTTTATCTCAGGACCAGTCTGCTTCCCAGAATAATCGACGCCAAGTATCTGGACATCATGGACTCCCAGCACATGTAAAACAGAGCAACTTTATGCAAACACTCATTTTCTCCAGCTGGAAGGGAAACAGACTCAGAAAGATTGTGTTGCTAACTAAATCAAATGCATTTGGACTGCAAGATTTGGATTTGAGCACTTTGCTGCTGATTGGACGAGCATTTACACCCTTCATTTTGCTTTCTTGTTGCTCATCACACATTTTCCATCAATGTAGCTGACTCTAATATGTAGTGTTCCTACATCTTTATTGTATTTAACAATATAGTTGTGAAGGAGTTTCTTTTGTTCACAGACATACAAACACACACACATCTGTCTTGAGCTGGTAACTGACAGGTGCACGACTTAATGTCAGAGACATTTTTTTTACAATATTTAAAAAAAATCCTAATCATTTCAATAAATTTAGGCATCATGCTGTTTATTAGAGAGCTGCTTGGTCTGTGGCCTACTTGGGTTTGAAGTGTGATGTTGATGAGGGGATTATGTGATTTCACTGTTTTAACACCGTAAAAAAACAAAATCCATAATCATTTGACTGGAAGAGGAGGATTTTTTTCAAATGCAGAGCGAACTGTCACCTGGCATTGACTCAAATCAACCACACAGAAGCCAGGTATCACAAACTGTCCCACTTGTTAAGCTGTGAAAGACTGCTATTGTCATTTCTAGGAGACTCATAACAATAAAGTATGTTAGCGTAAAGATTATTGGTTCTGTCTATTTCAATGTTGAGATGAAATCGAACTGCTAAACAAATAAAGCCCTTTAAAGGATCTGAATGATCATTTTTCATTGTACTGAGCCTCCTCCATACTAACTCCCAAAGCAACACACTTAACATGCAGCACCAGTCATTGATACTGTAATAGGAAGCACCTGCTCAAATAGCATGACACACAGAATCAGCACAATACCATCCTTTGTTGAGCGGAGAGGGGCAGACAGTTGGAAAGCTTACATTTCTCCAATAGATGGCAGTAGAAGCTCATCTTCAGGATAGTTTGAGCTCAGGCTTGGCTGATGATAAATGTCCACTCACCAGTACATTACAGGAAAAAATGAGCCAGATTGATATCACCCAGTAGAAGAAACTGGGATAATGAGGTTAAGATTGGGTAGATATAAGGCATTAACAGTTTTCAAGTCACCAGCTTTAGATGTTTTGTTTAGATTTTTTTTTATCTCTCACTTCCTTTAAAGCCACTGTTGTAAGCCTACAAACCACCTGACGCTTTATTTTAAATACATTTTACTGCTACTTGCTGGGTTCAAAATTGTTACTCCACCGTTAATGCATCACCTACGTTATCATGACTGTTTTCTAGGCATGTTTTATCTGTCTACACGGAGTGCCGTGAATATATTAGCAGGACAAAAACACCCGACTGTTTGTTTGTGCCCTCTGATAAACAAAAGAGGGATCCTTTCACGTTGTGCTACAATGAAGCAGTGCAGACAATTATAATCAGTGGCTACGTGGCTGAAAGTATAATCACGAACGCAGCAGAAGAGAAGGGGTCGTTGTAATTCACATTCAACAATGTGGGGTTGAATTGTCTTTGTAAAATGAAGCAGACCTGGAAGGCACTGTGTGAATGTCCTCTGATAGCCAACATGTATCCTGTTCTTGATTTATGATAAGAAAATCATGATCATAGTGATCAGACTCAGATAACCAGATCAGACACACATCTGACAAGAAATTCAACAAGTGCAAAAAAAGATGTCTGTGTATTTTAACATTTGCAGCATCTTAGGTTCCCATCGATTATTCTCCCTGCTGTTCATTGTCCATTTGAGAACTGACAGTGCAATTATGTGGCACCAAACAGGAGCATAATTCAACACTGAGAGATGTGGAAATGACTACAAATCGATCTGATCCCTGCAACTGTCTTGTGTGCACTTTTAATAGCCTGGACAGAGAGCAGAAGGAAATCTAGGAATTCATTTTACACGATTGTACAAAATCAACAAGAGGCATAAAAAAAAAAAAAAAAAAAGCAAGCCAGAGAGTTTCGGGGTTGAAAATAGAGCCTGACGACCTTCCTGTGTAGCCCTTTAGTCCACGTCTGCCAGTACAAAGAGCCAACTGTGGGCTCGAGTATAAAAATACAACCAATCCCATGACTCTGCTGAGATTGGTTCTCTGAAGAGACTTTGGGTTGAGTAAAAAAGAAGAGGGGAGAGTGAGAGATGATGCGCTGTCACCATAGAGATGCATCCACCTCTTGGTCACCATAGAGATGCTGCAAAGTATTAATTTGCCATCACAAAACCTGTATATTTATCTCTCTGCCACCCACACAGAACACTCCTTCCTGATCTGCACTGAATAATTTGTGCTCTTGTCTGGGCAGGTGGAGCCGGGCGTCTCCATTAGTCGTGAGCTTTCTCCACATTTCTGGAGTTTCTTCCACGTGCTTGTGCTGTCTTGTCTTCCTGTCGTCCCTTTCAGGTCCCAGGGCGCATCACCTGCAGATTCTATGTGTTCTTGATGCCCTGAAAGCCGCAGAAGTTCCAGCGTTTCTCCAGACTTGCTCCGACACCAGTCAGCTCCAGTCTGAAGGTGCAGGGCAGCCGGGAGAGAAGAGCCTCCACCTCACTGGGGTTAATCTGCCGATGCAGTGCACACACAGCAAAGGCAACAGTTAGATGCCACACAAAACAACTTTTCACACACAAATTAACACTGACATTCTCACACATTCTCACACCTCCACTATTCACACCTCTGCTCTTCATTATGCTGATGCTTGTTTCTCACACCTTCGCTTAAACCTGATGAATAGGGTAAGCAATCAAGGCAATATGAGCCACATGACAGGAACTCTGCTGGCTCACACCAACCAGATGGGCTGAGCAGAATAAGAGAATCGGACTAAGGTGACAGTAGAGACAGAAATCCACTGTACTAGCTGCTGTAGACAACCTACAGTGTCTTGCATTAATAACTAGGTTGTTCAAGCCCGGTGCTGATGTCAGGATGCATTAAGGTCCATCATGGAGACAGAACTGGTGTATCATCACACACAATGGAGCAGAGTCAGTGTGGAGCTGGCAGATAAGCAGAGAGGATTGGGGTTGTTGTTGGGGAGTCCAGCCAGTGGTATTGACAAAACTCTGTGGGCTGTTTGATGTGCAGAATTAGTGGAAAATAGAAGGTACATGGACTCACACAGTCAGGTATAAAGCATGCTAAATACACACACACACACACACACACACACATATATATGTAACACACATGTTTTAAGCAATAGTTAAGCAAAGTGTACATTTTGGGAAGTACACTTTCTTGCAGAGTTAGATGAGAAGATCGATATTACTCATGTTTGTGTGATAAATATGAAGCTTGAGCCACGATATGGAAACAGTTGGCCTGGCTCTGTACAAAAGTAAAAGCAATCATTTGTTTTACAAAAACATAACAGTAAAAATGGGAATGAAGACATGAGCTTTGACTCTAATCTAAAAGTAATAGACTATCTAATAATGGAAAAAAATTGTACTTACAGTCATACTAGGCTTTGCTACAGACTGATAGTGATTCAGTCTATAAATGTACAATTCCTGTACATCACATCAGTCCACATAACATCAATTTCAGATCCAACAGAGGAACACCGACTGTCTTTAATATTTCATTTTGTTTGTTTTGAATGCCTGGTCCGTAACCAATGATCTTTACTAGTAAAATCAAGAGAAAAATAGTCTTACAAGATTATCATTTTAACAACATTATATCCACTAGATGTTCTCATCATGGAGGTGCCAAAAATCTACAGAGAGACGAGTGGCAGGAGGTAATGAGAGCACATTTGAAAATCAAGAGTGGCATCTGGAGCACCATGCTTCACCTGTTGCCACCGCGACCCGACCCCAGATAAGTGGAAGACAATGGATGGTTGGATGAATGGATGGGTCATTAAGAGATGGTGATCACAAAGCTCAGCTCAGTTATTAACCACAAATGAGCTCGAACATGTCGTCTTGTTCAGAGGAATCTGGCTGACTAACAGCCTAACCTGACAGTGGCAGGCAGCAGCAGACAGATGCAGGAAATTAATATAGTTATCAATAAGTTCTGCAAATGGGGATGTGTGACAAAATTAGAAGCCGATAACTGCAACAAGACAGAAACAGAGAGGCACTGATGGAGAAAAAGAAAAACAACATCAAACTTCTCTCTATTATGAGCAAGGTAGGAGTAGCTTAGGTCTAGAAGGTCAAGATAAACAAGATTTTGACCACAGGGAAGGTCAGCAGTACTTCGTCCTGCATCAGTAGAAAAAATCTGATGGGATAAACCTTCTGCGGTGCTCCAACAACAATTCAGCTTCCCACATTAGTTGCTGTTTATGTCACTAAATTATCAGTATTGTACAAGAATCATACCAGGAATGGCCACTGCACAGAAATGAAGTCAACTGTCTAGTCTGCTTCATTTTCTGCATCATTTATAATCCCTAAACAGTACCTACATCTGTGTGTGCCCCCCCCCCAAAAATAATATAAAACATAATATTATAATCTAATTAAAATACTCAAATGGTAAAACATGATTTGTATTTGAAAGGGAAAAAGTACAAGTCAAAATAAAATATGTTATTATCAGTGTTCTAGGTGGAAATCAATAGGGGAAATAGAACAGGAGGTTAGGGAAGAAATTTGTGTCTGAATTGCTTAGATCATATAAAACACGCTTTTATCTAAAAGCTGAAGGATGTGTAATTGGCTCAGATGAATGTTGGCCTGAAATATCGGTGAAATTTTTTTTTTTTTAAAAACAGGCCATAATAGCTCATTGTTTCATCCTTTAGCATCATTTTAAAAAAAAGTAGATTGTTCATCCAATGGGAGGAGGTCCAGATGAAAATGACATTATTTTCAAATGTCAATTCAAAAAAGAAATGGAGAGCTAGAGAGCTATTGACGAAAGGCCGTTTTGGCCATTAGTATGCAATTTTGAAACAGTCCCTTACTTATTATCCATTTATTATCATTTACATATCCTCCTGGTAAGTACAGGTATATGAGTGTGAAACAGTGCAGCTTTAAATAAAGGCTAAAACATCTCAGATTAACTGATGGCTATTGCCTGCACTTCAGGCTTGATTGTGTGCCAGGAGACTAAAATGGCACAGCAGGACCCTGGCATACAGCGGGCCCATATGTCAGCCCTGCAGGGAAATTTAATCTATGTCACTATGTCTAGGATGTGTGTGTGTGTGTGTGTGTGTGTGCGTGTGTGTGTATCTGCCTGTTACCTTGGTGTCCAAACGCTGCAGGTAGGAACAGATGTATTCGATGCTGGCTCCAAACGGGTGGACGTTCAGGAAGGTTGAAATGATCCCTGAGGTTGAACAAATAGGTCACACAGGCATGTTAATTAAACTGTCAAAATGCAAAGAGGTACCTTGTCACGTAGCTCCAGCCTTTGAGTTTCAGTCGCTTGTTAAACCAGTTAAATAACTTTGCACTGCAACAGAATGTTCAAGAAATCAGTTTGTGTTATTCTTCCTCCTCCTGCCTGACTGAACAACAAGCGGCTCCTCTCAGACAGTTAAGAGACTCTTATATTTTGTGGCTCCAGATTAGAGGGAGTGTTTGATGACGGGTTTGATGCTGTTATCTTTCATCAAAGCTGTGTACTGTTGAAACGCTCCAAAAACTCAACCAAACCATCTGCTCCCAGCTCTCTGATAGAACCAGGAGAGGGTTAAACCTCAAAGTCTGTTTGTCGTTGGAGCACCATGAGGCCGATTAAAGAGTCAAAAACTCCCAGGAAGGCAGCTGAGATTTGGTTGGTGGGTTTTAAGATGATTCAACCTCAAAGTGTGCGTCTGCATGGAGTCCACGGGCAAAGCAGCTAAGCTCAGGTTCAGACTTTCTGCACAGAGCGACAAGAGGAACTTGAAGGATAGTTCCTGATTTCCGACAGCTTGGCCAGCATTACCCTCCATAAAGTAACTGATGATATCTGGGAACAAATCATGTATCGTATTCTGTGAACAAGCAAACAAGCCTTGATATGAGTTAGAAAACGACAGCGAGCCGCTGAATGCTAAAAGACACTGATGAGGGACAGGTCATCTAGTGACTGTTAGAATCATATTCTGTTGTTGAAGTTCAAGGCAATTTCTGCAAAAATTCTGCAGATTTATATGCCAAAATCAAATAATTTCCTCATTGACATCTTTTGTTGCATTCATTTCAGCAATTAACTTGCAGAGTTGTAGCTACCATTGAGAACATCATAATATAACTAACAATATATCAGGGAACGACAAGAGGAGACGTTTATGTAAAATAATTACACGTGTTACATTTTCAAGGTTGATTTCATAGTTTTTCAGCCAAACATCTTAGTTTTGTAAAGTTTTAAGAGAAAAGAGTTTTAGACCTGATCATTTCTAAAGTCCTAGCTTTGACCCTAGTAACTTGGTGAGCAAAATCATATTATTATTGACGAGAAGAATTTTTCAATGGTGTTTTCAGAAGCACAATAGCTTCATTCTTATTGAAAAAACACAGCTCACCCTGAAAAAGCCTCTGCAGCTCAACAATACAACCACAAACGCTTTCATCTTTTGTACTTTTGCTTCTCATTTCGCAACCGTGTTCATCTACATTCACTACGGAGAGCAAAAGGACGGGCAAAGAGATTCCAACCTTTGTTTTCTGATGCAACATTTTCCTTCAGGAGCCAAATGTCCCCTTTTTCCTGCGGTGTTCCCTTCAACTCAGCATCAAACAAGACACCAGGATGAGTGATTCTGACATTAGGAGGTGCCAGGGTCTTTAGCTGTGGCCCATCTGCCTTAGCAAACAGCCAAAAACAGAGGACAAACGCCAATGGCTACCTAACTGCTGTACCTGTAAACCAATCACTCAGTCACTCTGTTGTTAAGACAGTAGTCGCAGGTATTTCTGGCACTGGAAGAGCAGTGGAACTGGAAATAAATTAACAGATACAGAACATGATATAATTTGGTAAACTCTAGCCCAATTTCTGTTGTACTTTTTAACAAGACGCAGCATGTTTTGAGCCAACGGATGTCCTTGACAATTAACATGTGAAAATGCAGCGTGCCGGAAAATAAGGCACAAAATAGGACAAGGCTTTGTTTACTTCTATAAATAATGTAGTTTATTATACACATGGGAGATAGACGTTGGCCATATTTTCCATTATCAAGAAGTCACATTGCGTTATGTAATCTAATGAGTAAAGTGGACGATTTCTCTCTTCATATCTTCCTCCTCTCTCGCTCTAATGGCTGTGTAATTATGCATAGTTATTACCTCAAAGTGACTGAAGCGAATCCAAAAAAAAAATCCCATAGCATTAGAGGTGGCATTAGTAGAGGATGTTGTGGTTATGTTATACAAGGGATGGATAATAACACAAATGGAAGAACACATTATGATACAATGCAGTCTCATGCCTCAGTCTCAGTCCCTACTCTCTTTGTGACGGTACTACTGTTAATTTTCTACCAAGAGCAAGGCTTTAATTGTTAACACTGTGGTATGGACTTGTTTATATCGTAAGGCATTCCTCTTATTTTGTACACCTCCCAAGTGTCAGTGTTTTGGGGGCACAGTGTTCAAAGCAGGGACAGGCAATCATTTAATTATCCCCAATCACAAATACTTGAAATCAATAAAATAAAGTAGAACTTCATTGTACACTAGGGTTGAAAATTGACCTAATTGAATTAATATGCAAAATAATATCAGAGCACTACCATAAAAAACACAATAAAATAGTAAAAGCAGCATAAAAAAGATGAAACATAAGAAAAAAATACTGAATAGCAGGTCTTGTAGGTCAGTTTTTAGAGTTAAGATTAAGTTAATCTATAGACATGCTGGCAGCTGTTTGGATATTGCACTGTTTCGAGCTAAATGCTAATATCTGCATGCTAACATGTTCATAATGGCAATGCTAAAATGCTGATGATTAGCAGATGATGTTCACAATGTCAACTTTTAGTTTAGCGTGTTAGCGTGCCAGCATTTAACCAATCAGCTTACAGCTGGGGGTGATGGACATCTTACTAGTTTTGCTGGTATTTGGTTTTAAACCAACGTATGAGACAATGTGAGAATTTGATGTAATGATGGCGCAAGAGGACAATTCAAGTCATTAAGTTTCTTTCCCTAGGCACTATGGGTATCTGTAACAAAAGTCATGGCAAGCCATCAGATAGTTGTTGAGACACAGAGAGAATAAAAATGACAGAAAACTGTCAGGATGTCTGTAGCTTTACTCCTTGTTGTGACTGTAATATAAGTCACTCAGCTTCATTCTGCACACTCCCACGCCAAAATGGCACGACCATGATATTCATGTGTTCATCAACAATTATCTGTCCTGTTAAGGTGGACTCTTCAGGCCAAACTAGCTTTTCTAGTGCTTCAGATTATGGAGGGACAGTCAAAACGACACATTTCCACCAAATGCAGTGATGCCATGGAGACAATGTAAGACAATGTAAGCATACCGACTAGCAGTGCATCCCTCTCAGAGTGAACAGGACTGTGATGGCTCTTCTCTGGAAGACCTTCCTCCTCCTGACTGCAGGACACCACTGATGATGCCGTTACATCCTGAGGAAAGGCGCACATAAAAAGCCTCAAGTGTCAAACTGTAGAGACTGCAAAACATAACCTAGTTGAATGACCCACATAACTGTAGCACCTCAATTAAACACAGATGCTACTGAAAAATCCAAACAGGGTTCTGGGTAGTTACAACCTCGCATTTGAGGCTGTACATCAATTTACTTGGTGATGCAAATGCACAGGAAATGCATTAATAAGCATGCAAAAGTAGGAAATAAACACAAAATAATCTACATAAAAAGAAAGACAAGACATCAAGGAAAAGATGAAGGAGCAAAAGAATTAAGCCAGCAGCTAGAGCTCTGACAAAGGGGCAAAAAAAAATACCAAGAGAGAGGAAGTGCCAACGATGCTAATGATCAAGCTGTTGTTTACTGAGAGGCTGTGACAGCCTGACACACAGAACTGAGGACAGAAGAGGAAATTTGGATGCGTGTGTATGTGGCAAAGACATTATGTATGTCTTGTCTGGCTGAAGTTTGTAAAATGTGGATCACACTGATGCAAGGTGGCCTGCAAAGAGTGTGCGCATTTACTGCATGTGTGTCTTTGTATGATGTGGCACAAGTCCTTCATTTTCTAACCCAGTTGTGTCTGGAAGATTTATTCAGGGCCAAGTACAGTCCCTGTGAAGATTGGCCTGTAATGATATGTCATGTCGGTGCAAGAGTTAAGGAAGGAGAGGAGAGGACGAGAAACGAAGTAGGGAAGACAAACATTTAGCATGGAGTAGCGAGGGTTCAGTCTTTTTCCCCACTTACACTGACTTGATTAGCACTCTGTTCGCTTCCTCTGTCATCTTGCTTTAGCGTCTCCAGCTAGAGTCAATTAGAAAAATGAGAGGAAACGTCAATGAGAGACAAGTCGCCCACTAATGCAATCAGACACACCAAAACTCACTCTCCATCCTGCTCTGACTCTCTCATACGCTCACACTGACACACGCGCATACACATGAGCAACATCGGTCGCTGCAGGATCAACAGGCCTAGTTTCAGAGGGACGTTTTCTCTTCCAAGCTTTGGAGACAAAGTCAGACAAAGAAAAGTCAAATAGTTTATGTCATTATATGGGTACACGTCCCAGAATAGCAACCAAAATAATTAGTCCTCTGCTCTGCAGTGCTACATGGAAAGACACTGATTTATTTAATCAAAGTTTCACGCACAGCGCAGAACACATGCTCTCAAGGAAAAACTTCTGAATACATTTGAATAAAAAAATGCTGTTAAAATGGCACATTGACATACTGTTTAAAATGATTAAAGTGGCTTCTCTTTCATTGCTGAAGGAGTGATAACAGCACTGACAGGTGTATGATGAAAGATGACATCTTCACAGAGGATTTAGGAGACTATGGGACAGATATGGCAACTACATTATTAAACAGACACACAGTCTTATGACATAATGCCGCACGGACAGCGGCAATCCTGCATGAATGCACACAGTGAATGAATATCTGCACGGTTTCATATGTAATCTATCATTCAAAGTAAACAAAGAACTCTCCTGTCACGCTGTATGAGAGGAGCTTATGCACCGTCAAATGTGCTGATATACTGTTTATCTTAATTCATATATGTTAATGTGTTTCTCCACCTACAGTATGTCAAAAGGAAAGCACCTGTTAGTTTCTTTGCGCTTGTTGAAAAAAATCTGTCCTCCCCCAGATGATGAAATAATCATTAGGATTTAGTACATAGATGTACAGGTTGTATTCTAACAATTATGCTGCTCTAATTGTTTAATTTTCCAACAGGGAGACAGTGATCTGATGCAATGTAGATCCAATGTAATGTTTAGTCGATCAGTGAAGGTAAACTGATGTCGTCAGAGCTACATTTTTGAAGGAGAGAATGTTTTTGATAATGATGACTTATATGTGATTATCAAAGAATTGTGACCAAGATATGTGCATACTGTAACAGGACACATTAAACCTGCAAACAGAAACAAGTTGTGAACAAGCATTGACATACAGTAGTATCACATTTTTGAAGAGGGCTGTTCAGCTGCTAAATGTTCCACTGCCTTTAACAGCTAGACTACTGTTTCTGTCTGCTGTTTGGTGATGATCAGGCAGTAAACTGTAGATTTCTAGAGCTTTTTCTCTGAAAATTGTTGCCTGCTGTGGCCATGAGAGCAGCGAGCGTACAGCGAAACAGTAAAGGTGTGAACTGCACGGGTAAAAAACTTACTAGAAAGCTTTGTAAATCTGTCGGGAGCTGCAGATTCAGGTGATCATTCTCTGTAGGTTCTATATATAGAATATATATATATATATATAGGTCTATATAGGTTAATATCTATTACGGCCTCTTTAAGTTTGTCGGTGCTCTCTGATGGACAAACCATGAAATACCAACACCATTTCTAAATTCCCGCAGGCATTGGCATTTGTGTTGAAATTTCTTGCCATTTACCAGCCCACATATACGCTTATAAGCTAGGCTAATAATAATGGCCCTGCCAGTTTAGCATTCAGGCTCTAATTATGAGTACTTACTTTAACGACACTCCTCACTGGTGAAGGGTGACAATTAATAGGAGCCATGCTAAGAAAGGACACTTCAAAGTCATCATCCCTGTTAGCGTAACCTTTTCAGTGGCGGTGGCAGAGCCATATTTAGGGGGATGTTTGCTGAGGCCAGATTCTCTGAGTTGTGCTGTAGGGGTTGATTGCATGTGATGGTTGTGGTGGAGGCTGAGGTTGTGCAACAAGGTGAAGGAGTGAGGTTGTGTGCTGTGCATGTGTAGTAGAGGTTCTGTTACTTGCTGGGAAAAGAGGGGTGGGGGAGCGTGATGAAGCTGTGGCTCGACAAGCTCCAGTTGAAGCACAACATCTTTCTCTTCTCTCTGCAGATCAACACTGCTCATGTTGCTCAAGTGTGAGACTCTCAGAAAGTTAAAATGCTTCTTTTTTTCCAAACCTCTTTGTCTCCGCCAGCTGAGCCATTTATTTTTCTTTTTGATGATTCACTTCTCCTATAGACACGTCTCTGGTTTTTCTACCTCCTTTTGTATTTGTCATTAATGCACGGGGATGAGGATAAAAAAATAATAAAAAAATAGGGGTGTGCTAACATGTCACAGCAATATTTAAACATTAAAACTTGGAGGTCTCTTGCTATATAACAAATTAATTATAGCTTTAAAAAGATGCTTTAATGTTGAGAACTAACTTTTTGTCAGTTTTTGTTGTAGCCACCAGCAGGGTTCACAATGGTAAACAAATATGAACATTTGGTGCTGTGTTCAGCATGCCACATATCAGTGCAGGATAGCAGGAAAAAAAACACACACACAACATACAGAATAGTGATGCACACAAATGCTGTTGTTTGCAATACTGTGAAAGCAGCTTCAGAAGATGAAAGTGGTGTTTTCAGCTTTCAGCTGGTAGCCATATGACTGTCTCATGGGATAGTCCAGAAATAGCTGGACATAAGCTACTGCCATCTCCTTAATGTCACCTGAGGACATCATCCTCACTAAGGTCCAGATGATGAAGTAACTCTGTGACTGTACAGCTCTGCTTGTATGGAGAGATAATCCTCCCGGGAACAGGACGAGATAAAGATGGAAGAACTGAAAAGAAATCTTCACCAGCAGAACAATGGAGCAACTAGAGAAGTTTAACCAAAAATGTGTCGTCCTTGCAGAGAGACAACTTCCAGCAACGTATACTATTAAAGAGATAGAATACAAAGAAAAAGGTAAACAGGCCAGAGGTCAGTCATACTAAGCAAAAGATATTAATTATTGGGAAAATAGTTCTTTAAAAACATTCTTGCATGTTAAACTGACCTTTTTGTACCAAAATACAAAGTTCTTTCTGCTAAACTCACAGGAGATTTATGAGAAAACAAGGGACTGGTAAATACCAAAAATTGCTTCAGTATACCTAATGAAAAAAAGGAAGTCACATAAGTTCTCAAAAAAACTAGAAAACAAAATCCAGATGAGGTATCCTGAATGTGAGCTCAGCAGGATGGAAAGCCAAGGGGCGGGTTCCCCACTCCTTTATTGGGTATTGTAGCACCTTATTGTGCACAGAGTGCATAGTTCTGTCTCAGTGTGCTGAGGACAGTTAAGCCTATTCACATAGAAAAGAGAAAAGCTAATTCACATAGTTCAAATATCTGCAGCTGAGCAACTTTCCATCAGCTCGCAGCAAGCCAGCTTGAGCAGCTCTGCGGATCAAAAAGATGACCTGAGAGCAGAAAGCAATCCACCACAGTCATCAGACAGCACTTGACAGTACCATTTTAATATCATCATTATCCAATTACATAGCTGATTGAACTTGATGCTCATTCTCATGTCAGACGTCTTTCCCTGTTATCATGCTGAGCCAAAGTAGGCCAGTCAGAAATGAAAATGTAAGAGGTAGTGGAGCACACCTGCACTCAGACAAAATCTTTATTGTATTTCAATGTATGACCTGCAATTAAATGTAATGTGCTTGGAGAAGAAAAGCAGTGAATCTCAGTATTTCTCTTGCTGTGAGTTCCACGACAGTTTGATCTCTTCACAGCCTTTGTCTGCGCTACAATTCATCCATCCATCCATCTTCAACTGCTTATCCCGAGTCGGGTCGCGGGGGCAGCAGTTTCAGCAGAGATGCCCAGACTTCCCCGACCCCAGTCACCTCCTCCAGCTCGTCTGGTGGGACCCCGAGGCGTTCCCAGGCCAGCTGAGAGACGTAGTCCCTCCAGCGTGTCCTGGGCCTCCTTCCGGTGGGACATGCCCGGAAAACCTCCCCAGGGAGGCGTCCAGGAGGCATCCGAAACAGATGCCAAAGCCACCTCAGCTGGCTCCTCTCGATGTTGAGGAGCAGTGGCTCTACTCCGAGCTCCTCCCGGATGGCTGAGCTCCTCACCCTATCTCTAAGGGTGCACCCAGCCACCCTGTGGAGGAAACTCATTTCGGCCGCTTGTATCTGTGATCTCGTTCTTTCGGTCATGACCCAAAGCTCATGACCATAGGTGAGGGTAGGAACGTAGATCGTCCGGTAAATCGAGAGCTTTGCCTTTTGGCTCAACTCCCTCTTCACCACAACGGACCGATACAATGAACGCATCACTGCAGACGCTGCACCGATCCGCCTGTCGATCTCACGCTCCATCTTTCCCCCACTCGTGAACAAGACCCCGAGATACTTGAACTCCTCCACTTGAGGCAAGGATTCTCCACCGACCCGGAGAGGGCACACCACCTTTTTCCGGTTGAGAACCATGGCCTCGGACTTGGAGGTGCTGATTCTCATCCCAGCCGCTTCACACTCGGCTGCAAACTGCCCAAGTGCACACTGGAGGTCTCGGCTCGATGAAGCCAACATGACAACATCATCCGCAAAAAGCAGAGATGCTATCATGAGGTCCCCAAACCGGACCCCCTCCAGCCCCTGGCTGCGCCTAGAAATTCTGTCCATAAAAATAATGAACAGAACCGGTGACAAAGGGCAGCCCTGCCGGAGTCCAACATGCACCGGGAACAGGTTTGACTTACTGCCGGCAATACGAACCAGACTCCTACTCCGGTCGTACATGGAGAGTGTGGAGCTGGTCCAGTGTTCCGCGACCGGGACGGAACCCGCATTGTTCCTCCTGAATCCGAGGTTCGACTATCGGCCGTATCCTCCTCTCCAGTACCCTGGAATAAACTTTCCCCGGGGAGGCTGAGGAGTGTGATCCTCCTATAGTTGGAACACACCCTCCGGTCCCCCTTCTTAAAAAGAGGGACCATTCCAGAGGCACTGTCCCTGACTGCCAGGCGATGTTACTGAGACGTGTCGTGTGGGTGATGGACGAGTCCACTTCTGAGTCCCCAGCCTCTGCCTCCTCAACGGAAGACCTGGCGGTGGAATTGAGGAGATCCTTGAAGTATTCCTTCCACCGCCCGACGACATCCCCAGTCGAGGTCAACAGCTCCCCACCCACACTGTAAACAGTGTTGGTGGAGTACTGCTTCCCCCTCCTGAGGCGCCGGACGGTTTGCCAGAATTTCCTCAAGGCCGACCGGTAGTCCTCCTCCATGGCCACCCCGAACTCCTCCCAGGCCCGAGTTTTTACCTCCGCTACCGCCCGAGCTGCAGCACGCTTGGCCTGCCGGTACCTGTCAACTGCCTCAGGAGTTCCACGAGCCAACAAGGTCCGGTAGGACTCCTTCTTCAGCTTGACGGCATCCCTTACTTCCGGCGTCCACCACCGGGTTCGGGGGTTGCCGCCACGCGCCAACAATGGAGGTGGAGAACATGGTCCACTCGGACTCAATATCTCCAACCTCCCCCGGGATCTGTGAGAAGCTCTCCCGGAGGTGGGAGTTGAAAACCGCGACAACAGCGGGTTCCGCCAAACGTTCCCAACAGACCCTCACGATGCGCTTGGGCCTGCCGAGTCTCTCTGGTTTCCTCCCCTGCCAGCGGATCCAACTCACCACCAGGTGGTGATCAGTTGACAGCTCAGCCCCTCTCTTCACCCGAGTGTCCAAAACACACGAACGGAGGTCAGATGACACGACAACAAAGTCGATCATCAACCTCCGGCCTAGGACGTCCTGGTGCCACGTGCACCGATGGACGCCCTTGTGTTCGAACATGGTGTTCGTTATGGACAATCTGTGACTAGCACAGAAGTCCAACAACAGAACACCACTCAGGTTCAGATCGGGGAGGCCGTTCCTCCCAATCACGCCCCTCCAGGTCTCACTGTCGCTGCCCACGTGAGCGTTGAAGTCCCCCAGTAGAACAATGGAGTCCCCAGTCAGAGCACCATTCAGCACCCCTCCCAGGGACTCCAAGAAGGCCGGGTACTCTGTACTGCTGTTCAGCCCATAGGCCGAAACCACAGTAAGAGACCTGTCCCTGACCCGAAGGCGCAGGGATGCGACCCTCTCGTTCACCAGGGTAAACTCCAACACATGGCGGCTGAGTTGTGGGGCTATAAGCAAGCCCACACCAGCCCGTCGCTGCACACCTCGGGCAACGCCAAAGAAATGGAGAGTCCAGCCCCTCTTAAGGAGCTGGGTTCCAGAGCCCAAGCTGTGAGTGGAGGTGAGCCCGACTATATCTAGCCGGTACCTCTCAACCTCCCGCACAAGCTCCGGCTCCTTCCCCCCCAGCGAGGTGACATTCCATGTCCCTACAGCTCCCTCTGCGGGTGGTGGGCCCACAGGAGGTCGGACCCACATCGTCCTTTCGGGCTGGGCCCGGCGCTACAATTCAGAGATAGTTTATGTTCGGCAATAAAGCGGTTGACATGCAAACAAACTGTACATTTGAGATGCTCTGTTTTATTGCAGTCTTCTCCAGCCAGCCTATGAACAGTCTCATTAGAGTTGTTTATCACTACCTCCCTCACTCAAGAGTACCTTAGTGGTTGCTGTTAAACAAAAGAGATCACACAGTCATTCAGGCCATTAAAGTAACCTTCTGGTGTGGCTTTTCTAAAATCCTCCCACTTACTGATGCCTCCTAATAACCAGGAAGGAGACAGCAGTGTGCTCCATTTTCTTTTTTTATGGTGTAAAATCAAGCATGGCATAGCTAGAGTGAAATGGGAGACAAGGCAGTGAAGGTAATGAAGGTATCCAGAGTTTTTTTCCCAAGGTATGAAAATATTTTCTGCTTCAGAAGTAGGGGAGATCAGGGTTTGTTGTCACACTTTATACTCTCATGTGAAGCGCTCATCATGAACACATCTTACAGTAGTCATTCCTATATTAGAGGGATTAGAGGTCTTAGTTTGAAATGGATATTCCTTTCATTCTTATAACAGCAAGTTATTAACTATCAAAGACACTCTTACACATTGTGATAAGCAACTCCATGACAGGGTTAGTTGTCATCAGAGCTGTGGTTTCAGTAAAAAAATTACTTTAAAAAACATTTGTAACCTTCAAGTTTTTTATGCTACAGACACCAAATCAGTTTTAAAATTGATAGAATCAACATCTCTTCAATACACATTGTATTTGACTACTTGTTTAGATGGCCAGATGGAAAGGAGCATCAGAGGACATCACCATAAATGTCTGATATCAACATGATGAAAAAGCGCCCTCCAGTTTGGCAGAAATAAGCACCGTGACAGCCAACCTATGAGCCAACCAATGCCGTTCTCTCTTATATACCGTAACATAAATCTCATTTGGGTTTAAAAGTTCATTCAAGGGTTTTTATGCCTCGTACCACACAAGAAACAATTCCAAGTCCCATCTTGAATTGACTTGAAAATGGGGAGAGACATCTCAATGTGCAAAATATAACCAGTTGAAATTTTCTCTTAAGGGACATTATAAATGCTTAGATTAAGTGAAATTCTCATTTAACATTTCAGTCACATTAATTGAGGTTTTCATGATGTCAAACCCCATCTTTTATTCTATGGTTATGGTCAGCATTTCTTCAGCAATAGCCATTCAAA
Source organism: Pempheris klunzingeri (assembly GCF_042242105.1). NCBI lineage: Eukaryota > Metazoa > Chordata > Actinopteri > Acropomatiformes > Pempheridae > Pempheris > Pempheris klunzingeri. The sequence continues at coordinate 19,197,279 of NC_092020.1, read as the reverse complement.
GCATTTAAATTGTGTGATGACCTCTTTCTATAGTAGTAGGTTAGTGGTGTGGTCCACCATCCCCATGCAAGATTCAAGTTGCCTTCACATTCACAAAGGGTTCAAATGAAATAATGCAGCATGTAATCCAGCATTACCGTAATTTTATGTCATGTATTGTATTTACATGCACTTAAGTAATCAGGTATATTATATACTATATATTTTGGATGCATTGGCTTTCTCATTGTAACTTTTGAAGACGCTGTATTGATCATTTACTGTACAGACTAGTTTGTGTTGGTTTCAGTTTCACGGAGACTTTAGATGTAATCATTTTAAGTAAGTGGATGCAGTGCTCCACATATTGATCTTTCCTTTTAACCAGCCACTCTTGCTGTTCTGTCTCTCTTTTGTTATGCACATTCAAACTTGTAAAAAGCTGATTATAAGACCGGTTACATGTACACGTGCAACAGAAATCAGTGTTCCCCAGGAGAAATGCAGTTATGGGTATCAGGTTTCCCTAATCCCCGGCCCTGCTTACGGTAAGCAGGCTATTCGCGTACATGACATTTAAGAAAACTGCTGGATGGAGAAAGCCTACTGTAACCCAGTTACTTAAGTGCCGCACCAGAGCTGTATTAAGTTACTGCTAATGCAAACCAAACATTTCCTAATGCTGTTAGTTCACTTTAAAAGTGTTCAACTGACAAAACATGGGGTGGTTAGCACTGACCAAAATCACCCATAAAAAACAGTCTAAAAAATAGGGTAATGGTCATGGCATGATGGGAAAATACAGATTTTTAACTGACCTCTTTATTGAAACAATGGCTGTTTGTTTGGCTGCACTGGAAACACCAGTACATAATCTTGGGGCAGTACATGCTGCCCAAGATTTCCTCTATCTATAGTATTAAACCACACTTGCTGTTACCATGGTAACTACAGGTATCGCTAAATCAACCAAGATTGAAATCTTAAGGACTCTACTTTCATATCCACCATTTCACATGATTTAGACTTTGATCTGCTTGTCTGTTACATTTTCTAGCCTGAATGTTAAATTATTGGTTCAGTTATAGTGACAGTCTTTTAGGTACTTCAAATGATGTGTTACGGCTTTTTCAATTTTCTATTTGTAAAGTCGTGGTAAAAACTAAAGCTCTTCATCACCTGTGCCTTTAGTGAAAACATCCATACATCATTTACTGTGCTGGGTTGATTCAGGAAGAGATCCTTAAACATCACCTAAAATGCATGAAAATCTTCCTTCAATACAGGCAGCGGTGTGTTGAATTATTTTCCAGATATCGCAAACACATGAACATGAAAATAAGGTTTTTCCTTGACTTAGGATGTGCGTATGTGTTTGTTTTCTTCTGACCTGTAGTATGTGTGGGTTCTGCCGGTTGTGCAGTCCTGCCTTGAGGTTATGGATTTGGTTCTTCAGCTGCTGTTTGTCTTCTATACTCTTTTCAAGCTCTGCCTCTCGCTCCTTCAACTCGTCCTTCATTCTCAGCAGTTGCTAAACACAAAGAAGAAGAGTGGTTAGCTGTTAATGTTCATGTTAGCCAAGTTATATCAGTCCTGATCTCCTTTCTAACTGTTCTGACAGGGACAGCATAAGTTCATCTGATGCATTGTAGCGTCAGGAGCAGTAAGGCCCTGACCTTAACTCCAGTGAAACGAATGGTAAGATTCCTGTTGGGAGAAATTGAAAATAAGGTCTCCCTCATCAGCTTCTTTTAATGTGATGCTGAACAATTCATCAGTTACAATGGTGCTGTGCAGTGTGTGTCAAGTGAGGTGAAAAATGAGCACAGGAGACAGGGAGCTAGGGAGTGATTCAGCTGGTCAGTAAGGCAGACCTGAACATAATGAGCACCTCTGCCTACCTGGGACCTCATTCATAGTATTAAAAATATGTTTTCTGCATATGCTATCTAGATAATGAATGGTCCAATTACATCCTAATATTTTCACATTATGCATTGTTATGGTCTGTCATCTGTCTGCACTGTGTTTTCTACATGGCATACACTTTACTGTGCAGGTAAGGAGACAAGTGGCTGACACATAGCACAAATGTAGTATTCATATCTGGCACTATGATGGTGGTCCAGTGAAGAACTGGCTATGGCAAAATGCCATATTGATGATATTGATGATTCTGAGTACAAGATTTAATTAATTTTGACCTTACCATAAGTCTGGGATGAACTTGTTTATAATTGGAAATTTTTATCAGGTAAAGTAATATATTGCATTTTAACATAACAGCTCGTGTTGTAATTGGAATCTAATTAAACGTTGTGATCTTAGTGTTGATGGCACTGCCTGAATCTCAGATAAATGTAAATGTAATCTGTGCAACAGCAGCAAGTATGACCGTAAAACAGAAGCTGAGGCCTGATGTTGCCCACTGCTTATCTAGTTTCTTATTATGATGCAGGCGGATGCACAAACAACAAATACTTAGTATCCTGATGTAAATATATATATAATATATAATACCATATACTGAGGTCACAACCCAGATGACAAATTAAGATTGAAATAGATTGTATCTTCAGTGTCAGATGAAAATGAGGATTTTGGGAGAGTATTTTTTCAATAAGGTCCTTATGCATAAATCCTGGCTGTCTCTTATCATATCATAAGGCCAACGAAAATCTTATCAAATTGTGTTTATTTCTTACACAAACACCTTTCCTTAATGCAGATAAGACTGAATTGGGTATGTTTGTATGTATATCTGAGAGGTTGAAAAATGAAAGCATGGTATGAGCCCATTTGAATCTGGTTACTACTTAATAGTTTATTAGATGTACGACCAAAAGCAGAACATTATTTAGAGGCTCGGCTCATAACACTGAAATCAGAACAGTGACTGCAGAACTGGTACACAATTTGTTATAATTTGGACTTGGTGCTGAATAGACTATTGGCAAGCACCAGAGGCAAATCTCCACATATGCTTTCCGCCCCTCAGAGGACTGAACCTTGTCACAGTGATAAACAGAAGACTGTGGTTGCACTCTGCAGCTCCCTGATGGAAATGCGTATGTGGGAATGTGCAGCACTGAAAAAACAACAGATGTGCTCAGCCAACCTTTCATAGGTAAATATATTCTTAAAAATGTTAACATTTTTTGGGATCATTTAGATGAGCTGGGAAAGTGTGGTTGATGACATTTTGCATCTCAAATAGTTAAGAGAAAATCGGTTGCCACTGCATGAATATGTTTCACATGAAAGCCATCATCATCTTGTTATTATGCAGCAGTGATGTGTTTATTTTGTCATGAATGCAAAAGGGTCTGGCAAAGAGACGTTAACTTATGGGCTGCGACTAGAGAGGTACTAGAAAATAGGCTGAAATAAAGACAATATAAATGTCTTTTAGGTTTCAGGGTGAACATCGGCTCTCTTCTACAGATCGAGTGGAGGATGTGTTACATCATACGATAAATTTATCTGCTGATAATAATTCAGCCTTCTGAAGGCCAAAGAAGACCTCACTTTCAGACTGGGGAAAAAAGCAAAGTGTTTTAATCATCAGCTGAAGTTTTATATATGAAGACACATTTCATAAAGGTGATCACAACGCACTTTGTAAAATGAAATATAAGTGGATTTAAGCTCCGATGCTTTACAAACAATATTTTCTCTGGAATCTCTTTGCTTAAGGACTGCAAGCCGGGGCTATTTGACAACACAGCAGGTGATCAGAGAAGTGGATTGCTGCCTGAGGAAGTATTTTCTTTTTTCAATTGGATTACTAAATGTTCCTGAGGGTAATATTCTATTAAATATGGCCTAAAGCTGTGGTTTTCATTGCCGGTTCTCAGGACACAAATACTTACGGTTTCTTTTTTCATTTTAGCCATTTAAACAGTAAGGTCTGCTAAATGCCAAACGCTATTCTTCAATCATACAACAACAAATTGATTCACATCCTGGCCTCTGCAGAAACACGTGCCTGCAGCTAGCAAACACTGAACCAGATTAGATTAGTGTAATAAGTGTTTCACTAAGTAAAGGCTGCAAAAAAATTAAATATTAAAGGTTCAATCCACTCATTTTTTTCCCTCAACTACAATAAAGAAACTGAAAATGCTATTGAATGATCAGGTGACACAATGGAGGTGTGTGAAGGTACATGATTTACTGAAGCAATACAGTTGAAGGACAAATCCATAGAGCAGCAGAGTACTCTATAGGGAGCATGGCCTGCATTGTAAAGGTGAATATGACCACAATATAGCGTTGTACACTGAAGGATGAATACAACTATAGAACATGGGGTCTATATGTTAGTGTTGTGGTGTAGTTAGTGTATGATGATAATATATATAAGTGTGTACTGTATGGCCGCAGTGAATGTTGTAATATATAAAATGATTGCTAAAGAAAAAATCTATGGAGGCAGAGTCAAGCATGCATTAACACTAGGGCTGATTATTTTGTCTCAAAATACACCAAGTACAATATACCCATCACAATTCCCAAAAGCCCAAGGCAGCATATTCAGATGCTTAAAATCAAAATATATCCACTGCACTAACATACTATAACTACTATATGAGAAAGAAAAGAAAGTTACAAAGTTACTATTTTATCAGTTTATGATGGTATAAAACAGAGAAATGCAGCAAATTCTCACGAACCAGAAGATGTTTGGCGTTTTTGCTTGAAATATTATTGAAATTATTATCAATTGATTATCAAAACAGTTACTGATTATTTTTCAGTTTATTTATTATACTACTACAAAGCAGCAGCCTCTAGAGCTCTGTGATCAGCCTTAAAGCCACCATACAGCCACTGTCCACCCCCACTGGTGCTTTCACTTAATCTGCCGGATTAGAGCTCTTCTCAGCACTGGTGTGGGTGTGTATTGATTGTGCATGATTGTCGTCTCAGTCTGTTAGTTTGCAGCATCTGCTAGGGAGGGACAGCTAACACTTTTATAATCTTAATTGGTACATGCTGGTTGGTGACCTCACATATTTCCCAGCATATCCCACACATCAGTTTTATGTGTGGGGTCTTTAAATACACCTGGATGCAGCCAGGGCAGCTGTGCAGCACCCCACTTACCCAAAAGGCTCCTCGAAAGGCTCCTCGAAAAAATGACAAAGTTAACAGAAACACTGAGGGGGGTTTCTGTTAAGTTCCTGACCTTAGAGTGACCACAACCCTGACTGCTGACGTCTCTGATAACTGCCTTCAATCATCTTAACGAATTTCAACTCAATTCCCAGTGTTGTATATCCGTCTAGTTGCACAAAAAGCTTCAAGAAATCATTCATTCTTTATGCCAAGTGCTGCTTATGCTAGTTTTGGAGTGCATTGACAAATGTGACAATGTTGATAAACACAGATTTCTCTGAAAACGACTGCTTCGGTCTGTTTTTGTACGTGTCACAGCCCTGAAGATGATCAGCAATTTCTTGGAGCAGTCAAGTGTAGTCTGATCTGATCTTTGATTGAATCACTGATTAGTGAGAGCCGTGACAAGCCAAAGCTGCTATGATTTACACTAATAAAGTCCCTCCACTTCTGATGAGTTTGCAGTATCATGTGCAGCTAATTTAACTCATGCTGATTGGAACCTCACAGACAGTGGCTGAGGTTTGTTGTCAGGCCCTGTCAAGGTACCCCCTGTGTGATTGAATTGGGATGTATGTATGTAAATATGATTGAGGCAGAATAATTTCACCTGCTTTCTATGCAAAGCAACTTATTTCAAGAGTGTTTTCAAATCAAGCGATGGTGCGATGGTTGAGTTACCTCTAATTATTCTGATAGGGAGAGAATTCTCAAAACAGGAGACGCTACATGGCAAACAAATGGTATTCGCCGATTGTTTGGGAGGGAAAAAGACTCAAGAGTAACACTAAACATCTTGTTTAGTTGGATATTTTTGCAGCAGAGAGCACGAGTATATCGATTTTGTTTTAGATACTGACATTTATTCTATTTGGTTTCATATTAACCGATAATATGCGGCTCGTCTTTACAGCATATGCCAAAACAACTAACTGAAATCATCTGTTCAGTGGTCTAAACTTGAATCACAGGATACATCTAATGAGATGATATACTGTAACACAATAAAGACTCATGGAAATCTGTCTTCTTTTCCAATCCAGTCCATTGTTGTAAACCTGCAGTTTTATCATCGCACTCTCAAATCTGCATGATCACTATGTCTTTGGCATTCCCTATTGTATTTTCTCAACTTCCATCTGTGGTTTCCTGGAGAATTTCTGCCTGATGTATGAGGCATCTAATATCAGTTTATCTCCCGTATGCGTTTGTACTACCACATTACCTTCTGCATGCCTTGCAGAGCCTGTTGTAGGAAGCTGAGCTGCTGAGAGTGTGTGTTGTCCTCCTCACTCGTCATTGGTTGCTTCTTGCCCTGTTCCTGTTTGAGCAGCTCCACCTCGTTCCTGTAGGCGTCCAGCTGGCAGCGCAGGGAATTATTCTCCTCCTTTAAGGCTTCCGCTTGGGAAACTCCTATAGTTTCATAAACGGTACACAAACACAGAATGACACATTATTCGACTGCCTAATACAGAATGTAGTATGTCTAGTTTCTGTCTAAACGCCAAACTCTATTGTTCTGTACGCTCTGGGTTCCCAATTCGGGCATCAACAACAAACACCAACATATTTCCATTGTTTTAAAGAAAGCCAATTAAAAAAGAAAGTTAATTAAAAGAAAGAATTTAACTCGTTCTTGAAATGACAAACTCAATTCAGGAAGGCCTGTAAGCTCACAGAAAAGATACCTGAATTCAAATTTGAGACTCATTTTCACAAATAGATGCAGTTTTCACCAACTACCCACTGATAAAAACCCAAATTGAAGCATGTGTCAACCTCACATAATACAAACACATCCACAGACTTTATACTGTAACTGTACTATTATACCACATTCAGAAACCTTAAAAATGCCGTGACACTTTTCATACTGTCATGCTGATGCAAAATTAATTCAGTTTAATCTCAATTATAGGAAAAGTGTGCAGAAACCCCCTAGAGGCTTTTAGACAAAGAATCATTCTACTCCTTTTACATTTCTGAACCAAATGCAGTTTGAGAGCCTTTAAGAGATGATGTTCCCATGAAGGCACTGAAATACAATCCCTTTTGAAAAATGGCAAAAGTGCCTTTTATCTCTAAATAGGCTTTAACTTCAATTGAATTCTTCTTTTTCCTATTCTTTCTTTTTGGTATTAACTTTTCTGAAGAAATTTAATTCACACTGACCTCAGTGCGACGGAAAATGGAACAAAGCCGATTAATTGATTTTGATCTGAAATCCACTGCTAATAGTCTTACATGATGCCAACTCCAAAATAATATCCTACAATAGGCAGGTTAACAGAACATTTATTTATTTGATGGTCAAGGTTAAACTCCAAGATTGAACCCTTAATAGTTTTCATGCTGGTTGCTATCTATTAACAATCATGTCAGCTTCAGGAAATCTTTTAACATCTTTTTCAAGACAGACAGCTTACTGACTGAGTGGAAGTTAACCATCATCTCAGAGCTCTGAAATTTGTCTTGAAGTATTAAAGCACTCCAGACGAAACCACAGACCCTTCAGGATTGAACAGACTTTCTGAATCTGTGAGCTGGTGGAGACACGTGGACTTGGTAGATATTAGGGCCTGGTTATGCTCCACCTTATTTGACAATGTTGTTCTCAGAAGCGTTTATATCCGATCCAAACGGCCACATTCCAAGCCGGGATGGAAAACCAGTCATCACAGAGTGGAGGGAGACGTAGTAGTAGTTTAAAAATCTGGGATAATGGCGGTGGGATAATGATAGTCTCTCCTGGAAGACGTTCATAGTGTTGCACAAAAATGAAAAAAAAAAAAAAAAGACATAAATTTAAGCCCTGCCTCCTGTCGCACTTCTGCATTGCGTGGCTGGTGTGAATGTCAGACCCCCCCCCTCCCCAAATTGAATGTCGGAAAGGCGGGGGAGGGAGTTTCTGAAGCTGTGTGACTGTCCGAGGATTTCTGATGGAGTACACTGGTGCCTTTAAGCTTTTGTCGGGAGCTGCAAGTAACATTAACTGTATTACATCAGCAAAATGCTGAGCTTACCACATGCTGCTTGAATCAAATCAACCGCAACACAGTCTTTCCACTTATTTTCTTAATCTGTTTATCTATACCATGAAGCTTGATAGCTTGACAGTTCCCTAATGTTCACCCATACTTAATTTCAAGTCAAACTGTATTTTTGTTCTTCTGTTGTACAGTTTTTCAGTAACGTTTTTACCATACTTCTTTTTAGAAATACACATTTTTTCTTCTTGTGTCTTGTTGCCTTTTCATTTTTTTATTTTCTGTTTTCACACAACTCTTGAATCAGCAGACCACTTTCTTGGTTTGCCAGGGTGTGAATCAAAATCCCTGAAAGTGCAGTTGGGAACGATTTCCACAAGAACAAAAGAACAAAAGTAAATGTGAGAGAAAGTTGTGTCGAAAAGGCTCATTTTGGCCAGCATTGGACAGAGTATTCAAACTGTAAACCAAACTGTGAAGTACACTTTCATGGTTGTTTCCCTCAGATTGAGAGGGACATACGATGTAAATAAATTGCTGATAAAAAATGATATAGATTACATGGTAAGAATATCCTGAATTGTGCTTAATTTCACCTCTACGATGAACATGTGAATCATATTATGGTGATGTTACAGTTTCTTTCAAATGCACACTTGAAAGATCCTCTCATAAAGCTTTATATTTGTTTCTTTTCTTCTCAAGTTATATGTGGAAATATGATTAAATGACTTACTCACTGAGTTATAAAGATGGATATGGAGACCCCTTCTTGTGTTGAAGTTTGTGTGTGTGCTTTCTCCCACCAGTATTCAGCGAAGCAGGGAAGTGGTAAGGATAGTATTGATCATAAAGTCTTATTAACTTGCTGCCCAAGGAAAGCCAACAGTTTGTCTGGATTATATCCAATTCCCCCTGTATTTGCCCTGAATTTCCACGGTGAGGAATGTTATCAACACTAGCAAACACACATACCTGTACGCATGCATGCGCACACATACAAAAACAACTCCCATTAATCTGTGAGCTGTGACAGAAAACTCTCAGCCATAACTTGACATCTGAGGTTTCTTTTTCGGCTTCTTTGTGCGTATGTGTCTGTGTGCACACTGCGCACTGTATGCCCAGCTACATCATTTAGAATTCCATAAAAATATCCTTAATATGATATATTTTTATTAGAAGAAACTTCAGCAATACTGGCACTATTCCCTGTTTAATTTTACAGTTTTTTCTCTTTTTCTTGCTTATCAGATTTATCAGTGAAGAGATTCACTGTAGTAATAATAATAAAGCATCTCCCAATATGAAGCCTAAAGGGTGCAACTTTCTTCAGAGATTTCAAAAGATTAGCTCTATTTCCTGTTCTGCACATCTTATTTATCTCTGACTGTGTTGCCTGTTTCTAATATCAGATTACAGCTTCTTTTCAGAGGTAATGCAGGCCCCAGTTCTCTCTCTCTCTCTCTCTGTTTGTGTGTGTGTGATGCTAGTATCAATGATTTTTGTGCTTTCTAGGGGCTCCTTTGTTGTAATGCAATTGTTTGAGCAACAAATTTGATTAAGAATACTTTGTCTACAATTACTGTACTTACAGATTTCCTACATTTCCCAGTCCAAATCAAATTATGGTGTGGATCAAACATTTACCCCACGCTCCAAGACCATAACATGATTTGTGACCACAACAGCAGTTGTTTCTAGATTTATTTTAACTTTAAAACTTAAAGCTGATGCAGATTAAATGCTTGGCCAATGTATTCAAATGTAGCCAAATCCATTGAAAAGGTATAAGCATTCGCTTTACCATATTTAATCCAAACAGAGAAAAAAATCTGAACGGTTTTTCTAAACTAAAACTGGTTCAATCCATCAATCCATCCATTTTCTTCTGCTTATCTCTGGGGTTGGGTCGTGACGGTAACAGGCTAAGCAATGGAGGCTTTGAACCCACTTGGATTCCAGGTCCCCAATCTTGCCCAGGATGCATGAGACATTCCTCCAGAGGTGGGATTTGAACACCTCACAGATGGGGGCCTCCACCAGACGTTCCAAGTTCACCCTCACTACACGTTTCGGTTCACCAGGTTTGTCTGGCAGCCTCCGCCACCATCTGATCCAACTCAGTTCCACTCACAGCTCAGCTTGCTAATTGAGAGGTTTTAATATGTAAAAATTGGGAGTGGGGTCCAAAGTTAATATTATCCTTGATATGTGTTTATGCAAAAACACCAGTGACGTGCAAAATATTGGCTGGTAGATAGTATGCCCCCCCCCTAATTCAGAACCTGTATGCTGCTTGTCAGCCTAAATATTTATACCTGAGTCCTCAAAGTCTTTGCTGTTGGTAACAGAGCAGTCCTCCATGTCATCATCAGACATCTCCATCTCCTCTTCTCCTCTGAAGCCCATCAGCTGCTCACTGTGCACGTTTCTAATTTTCTGCAAAACATGAACAATAGCAGGTAAATATCTGCATTGAGATGTACTGCATTACATCTCTATTGCTTGTAATACAACATCATACCACAAAACGTGGGCAAACAAATGCAAAAAGTCCGACACACCCACAGTCACACCCACAGACAGTCACCTGTTTAGTGTCTTCAGGGTTTCAGCGCAAGGTTAACAGGGGCCAGGCATGTAGACATGTAGTCTTTAAATAAACACACAGAACTGCACACTGCATTTGTAAGTTGTAGGTGGCAAGAGGGTAACTTCTCGCCCCTGATCTCGCGTTCAAGGAGTAGAAGAATATGAACTCCTGAAGTGTTTGTTTTGTTGCTCACAATAAAATTATTTCATATGATGAGAAAATTCTTTGACCTTTACTCTGGATACTGTTGGCCAGGTGCAGTTTGACATGCAGAGAGATACTATCCTGTTGACCTCCTATTATAATTATTGCCTGGTAAGCACACACACAAACACACACATGCACACACACAAAAGAGCTTGCATCTGTTCTATTATCACATTTGGGAGCATGAGGCCTTTCTACCCTGGTTAATGCAGTGTGAAAGTATATAACAGATAAAAGGCAATGGGATTAAAACAGGCTATTGAGCATGTTAAAGAACTAAAGATCAAAGAGCACTATAATCCTTCATGAATCTGACGTCTTCCTGTTAACAACGGGAACCCCCTCAATACTGTCCTAGAAGGTTTCCAAGTAGTTGTGAATAAAACATTACACAACAACCTTTCTAATGTTTGTTTATAAAATATGTGACTCAGACCTACTGAAAAAAACATTACAATTCAGACTTTTGCTACCCAAACTCAAGAGTAGAATAACAACACAAAAGGCACAGCATGCTTTAACTTCAGTGGTGGTTAGATTTCTATGTTTGTTTTCCTCAACCATCTACTTTTCAATTTGTCGACTTCAATTTCCTGCACCATGTCAAAGGGCAGGACGAACTGGTGTCCCTTAAGATACAAAACAGTTTCCCTCTTCGTGAGAGCAAGAAGGGACGTGACATTTTGCCTGTGCAGATGATTTCCCCTGTAGGAGAACCCTTTACTCTAAATTTGGTACTTAGACTGAATATCCACGATTTTCAGCCTTCAGCCTTTCACCGAACTTACACATGTTGCTTTCAAAATGCACCTGAATATGCACACGTAGATGAGATTATATAACAACTGCCATCATGGTTAAAAGATATTTCAGTCGGGCCCAAAGTGGTGGACTAACCAACAGAACGACCGCTGTCAGTAAGAAAATCTCAAAGTCTGATTCCGATTACTCCAACCATGTCCTTTTACTGTTACTGCTTTCCCCAAATACTAGTAATAATACACTCTTGTTTGCATTTTTTCTTCATTTTTGTGTGCCTATTTTTTTTTGCATTTAAAAACTCCCTTAATATAAGCATATATTAAGCAAATAAAGCATAAATGTATGACACAGTGAGTGAAAACAGTTTAGAAAGGACATTTTTAATTCAAAGAAGACAGCATGCATAAAGGGATGGAAAATTTGACAGAAATAGACAAAAGCCAGAAAAGAAGACAAACAAAAGCACAGTGACATGTAAGATTTTGATTCGCTTCATTAAAGAAATTAAAAAAAACATCAAGTATAAATCATGTTACCCATGATGTTGCAGTAAAGTTACTCTGTCTGGTGCACAGATAGGGAGGCAGTTTGTCTTATTTTAGATACAGTGATTGAAACAACACCAAGCTTGACTGATCCACTGAGAATCATTCAGGGGCTGATTTACACTTGTGATGAACATAAGAGGCTCTTCAAGTGCAGCGGTAACAAACATCAAGATCTGAACATACACCCACCCTACGCACTACAGCCTGTGATGCAAAGGCTGCTGTCATTACACTGGGGAGTTAACAACAATGTGTAGAGGCATGGTGCTCCGCCTAACAGCAAATCAATATTCGTGGGTTAAAGTTTAAAGTGTGATTAATGTATCAACACTCTAATGTGGACAGCTCCCAGCAGCGGTTCTGAATAGTTGTTAATGTCATAGATCTATTTCTGGAAAGTTATTAGCATTTTCATAGTTCTGCAGGGGATGGATCAGAATAAATGCTATTCTCTTTTGATACTGTACATGAATATTCACAAACAATAGGGCCTCATTGACATTCAACAGAGAAGATGTTTGAGCAACATGCTATGACAAAGCTTCATTTGCAATGATGTGGGATTTCTGTGTGTGGATATACCACATTAGTTACAGTGTTTGTGTCTGTTTCTTCACTTCACCAATCAGATCTGCACCTAATGCTGCATTCTCTGTTAAAAACAACACAGACTCCATTAAACACAAATCTTCACTATAATTAATGTGGCATTTGTCTGACTGTCAGTACTGAAAAAAGCAAAACGCTGTCACTTTCTGAAAAAAACAATGAGATGGATAACCTCAATTTCCTGCCCAAACAATCCTGCAAAAATGCAGTTATTTTCCTGTCTGACCATAGCAGAGGCATCAAAACAACCTACAAGTTACCTGCTAATTAAATCCTCATCCACAAGCTCATGACTTTACGAAACCATTTACATGTATGTAAAATGCAATCTGCATCCTGGTATGTGATCTGGATAGTGACATCTGATCGTAGATCTGTTATCAAAAAACATTCTTATCTTGATTCTTCCTGCTACATGATTTTAAATGTATTTACTTAATTTACAGATTCATAAACTTCCCCACCCATATGAGATATCATGACACTGATCAGATGTTAATACTAGGTTTAAATGAGGTTACTAAAATTAGTGGAAAAACAGCACAACAACTAACCAAGTACTTACGAACCCAGCTAAGATTTTTTTTGGATACAGACAATAATATTGTTGAAAGATTGAGTGTTTCTAACTGCTTAGCTACCATCAATCATCCTAATGAGCTTTCACATATTAGAAAGACACATTTTCCTGATAGTGTGTGTAAAAATAGAGAAAATTCAGCTGTTTCAGCTCAACTTTTGTGTCAAGCTTTTACTTTTTTCAGAGTTTCAAAAACAATGACTAATTTATATGTACATGATGTTCACACTCAATACCGAATACCTCCTTTTAAAGGAGGATCTTAGTGAGCTTCTTTACTTTGGAGTTCCACAAGGTTAAATTTTAGGCCCCTTACTGATTTTTTACTTTTCGATTACAAGAATACACCTGGACTTTGGACACTTTCACTGCAAAAGGTTGACAGCATTTTAAGTACAGTATTGATCAAATCACTGCCACAAAAAATTAACATAAAAAATTAAGCAATCTTAAAGCAACATTGAAATACCAACCTCAACCTGCTTGCGCCACATGTCCAGGTTCTTGCGCTGAGCTTTGGAGAAATGGTCCCATGCCTTTTGTTTGGAAGCAGCATGGAATACAGATACAATCTGTTCAACTGTGGTGAGGAAAATATGTGTAGATGTAGGGGAGAGAAAAGAAAGAGGGGGCAGAGGAGCAGAGGAGTGAAAACAATGAAGTAATCTGGGGAAAAACAGCTGTGTGTCTGCAGCATGTATATGTGCCATACCTGTGCTAAATATTGATTCATGTTTTGCCATTATTTACTCATAGTATATAGATGTTGCCACATAGCATGACACAGGATCCAATTAAAACCAATTTTAGTGCATTGATTAGTGCATCTTCAACACCATCATAAAACAACCACGTGTTGTAAACTCCTTCATTTTGTCTTGAGCGGTTTTGGTGTGATAGATAGATAGATAGATAGATAGATAGATAGATAGATAGATAGATAGATAGATAGATAGATAGATAGATAGATAGATAGATAGATAGATAGATAGATAGATAGATAGATAGATAGATAGATAGATAGATAGATAGATAGATAGATAGATAGATAGATAGATAGATAGATAGAGTGCAGGATTCTTTGATTTCTTCAAAGTTTAATGATATTATATAATTTATAGAGGAATGATTAATGCACAAAGAGGAGAGGCAAACAACATGTTTCACTGTGTTGTGGTTCTATGCTTCATACCTCTACTGGCATATAGATTTACAATTCCTTATTAGCCTGCACACAAGTAATTAATGCTCTGACCAATGGATTTCTACACAGAACGTATTATCTTAAAAGGATGCAATTATTGGAGACAGAAATGGTGTTCTAGGGCCCATGAGAGGTCCCTAGTTTCTTAGAAAAAAAGGCAAGAGGAAAAACAGGCTGCCTTTCGTTGGAAATTGAAGCTGAACTTGATTATTTGGTGGAGAATTTTCCAGATAATAAGCCACAGTCTGTGATCTACTGTTTTATGTGGGCAGCATTATCAAATCATTTTCATGTTAATTTTAAATTATTGCGTATCTGTAACTTCACAAGACCATCAATGAAAAGATTAACAGCATCTACCCCCCTGTATGCTACATTTTGCAGAAGTCATAGTTCTATGGTGTGACGAAAAACTTATGGTATAAAACTGGAAGGGTTTTTGGCTCTAGCAGATGGTAGGCTGACTTAATGACAGATGAAAATCCAAACAACAGACAAAAAAAACATAACAAAAATGTCCATCATGCTTATTGTCTTCCCCAAGGCAAAGGAGAAAACTTTTAACTTAAGAAGCAACAAAGCAGTAGGGTTTATAGAAAATCTGGCTCTACTTTTGAGAGGCATTTGATTTTTAGGATTTAATGTTCAAAACATTTACAAACAAACAGTTAATAAATATGACATCTCAGTAACAATGCTTGCAGAGGCAGATGTGCATTTGACTGTGTGATGGTATTGTTTATCACGTTATAAGGCAACAAACAGCCCACAACGATTGCTATTTGTACAAATGCACTTTTGTAAAACCTGGTTCCTCATAATGTGGCAGAAGAGAGACAGAAGAACATTTTAATAAATACTTACAGTACCTTTCTTATTATTTTAGTTACATCAGTGCACTGCATTTTCAGAATTTAAGTCAAAGAAACCCAACCAACAAAGCTGTAAGAAAAAAAGCATTTTTCTTTAGCTAGATCTTCTGCTATTTGGCAGTGAACTGATGCTGATTCATTGTGTTATTAATCTTTAATCTGCTCACCTGTAGCGAACACCAAGACAGACTTTTTCTGATGGCTGTCCAGGCCAGAAGGCATTTATTTAGAATCATAAATACTTAAGCATTCATAAGATGCCAAGATAAACCCTTTTAAGTTTTTTGCTGACTGGCTGCCTTGCCTCTGGAGAGACTACTGTGGTACTTTGGAGGCTATTTTCTTAGACTATACAGCAGAGGACAGTGACCTCAGCATTTCACCAGCATAGATTCTCTCCATCACCCAATTCAATAACATAACAAAAACAACAAGCTTACTGTAGAGCATGCATCTTGTCACGATCGTGCACTGCATCTTGCTTACTATTGTTAAGGTGAGTCCAGACTAGATTATGGTGTATTGATATTGCCATATACCTCTAAGGTATATAGAGGCTCTAATATTGGACACTATAGTTTAGCCTTGGAAAAATATATGTACATAAGTTTGTGTGCATGTGTGTATTAGCTGTACTACTTTGTGTCTAGTCACCACATTTGGAGAAGCCACTGCTGTGTAGTGGTCTAACATAACAAAAACTAACAAAGTCCAAAAATTACCTTCTACCATTTAGTATTTATGCTCCATTATCAATAATATCAAATATGTATTTTGACACAAACATATGAAAATATGTCATGCATGCATATCCCAATCATGCATATTCCTTTAAAACTATTTTGAAAATGTGAGTCCAGCATTAGCACAATGTAAGATAAGGTTATATTTACAATATTTATTTGCATTGTTTTTTACTGTACTATTTTAGAGTATTGTTGACATATATACAGTACATGTATATACATATACATATGTCTAGTTCATGTATGCATACATACTAGAATGAACTAGTAGAAGAAATATTATCTTGACTCAAGTTAAAATAGTTTAAAATATGTTAATATAATACACTCTATGATATTTGAATGTCAAAGGACAATCAATAGAGAGAAGAAATAAAAGATCTCATACTAAAGCCTGGAAATACTACTCAGCAAATAAATTAGCAAGTATGGTGAGAGAAAACAAGGAGGACTTGCTCAGGAAAATGGTCCATTTTACAAATTAGAAATGGCTCAATGATTTTAGAATGACTAGTTGACTAGTCTTGGCTAGTTTTAAGAAGCTCGAAAACATTCTGTGAGTTAGAGTAGATCAATTAAAATAATTTCATTTCATTTGAAATGGAATTAAAACAATATCAAAATATTAGCAGAAAAAAGTAAAATCCAACGGCAACAATTTGAACAAATTGAATAATGAACAGCATGTCAGTGTCGTGATACAGTACGAGTGCCCAGTCCTACTTGTAAGATAGGCTTTCGTCTTCGCCGCACCCAGAAGGGGGCATACAGGCCAAACCCAACACAGAGCACCATTTCTTCCATAGCAGAAAGATCGGTGAAAAGCTCAGACAACAGAGGAAGAGGATGCTCTATCTGGGCATTTTCCTACTCCCCTCTGGAAGTAGTGAGAGGTGAAACAGTCCCTGCGGTGAGAGTGAAGCACCCAGGAGATCTCCCCTGTGATTTTGATGGAAGGCAGTCAAGCTTAGCAAGACATGTCTGAAACTAGCTGTGGTTAGGGCCACGACACAGCCTGCGGCAGTAGCAACACTACTGGTCAGGTTTTACATTTCCACTGCTAACAAGGACACAACCATACAGCCTCGTATTCCCTGACCAGTTAGCAAAAATGGTTGTGAAATAGGCAGTCAGCACTTTATCAAATTGGGGAATGGCTTAGAAGCAGTGGCAGGCCTGGGACAGCCCAATTATGGTGCCAACAAATAAAACTGATGGTTTATACTTGTTGTGATTTCATGGCAGGAAATGTTGTCAGTTAACCTAGTAATGGTGGAAATCCAACCTAGCCGACCTGGTCAGTGGTCAGTAACATTCAGTTATATTTCAAGGAAGATCTCCAACATCTGCACAGAATCGGTATCTAACACTGGATGCATAAAGTATACAGTGAATTACACAAAAGTATGTAACCCTGGATATCTACTGCTGCAAGTGGATCACAAGTTTTGTTGCTATGGCATTCAGTAAATTTTCAAACAAAACAGGGACAATGTCCAGAGCTTTCTAGTGAAGGTAACTCTATTCACGGTGTCAGTGCCTCAATAATGTGTCCTTAGATGGCAGGAGCTCTGACAAAAGCAGAGTCAGGTAAATATGGCTCTGGATGTGTCTTTTATTCAGGTGTGGTCACTGGTCTCATGGGAGTCTCAGTGTTGACATTTGCATCGGTGGAACTACAGCGAACGAAAGACAAACTCATGAATAGAAATAAGTGTTTGTATGGATTATTGTGTTGGGTGTGGATGGCCTTTAATGAGAGAGAAACACAGACAGACAGAGTGAGAGTGACGGAAAGAGTGAACTAGAGACATGCAATGAGAGAAACGCGAAGAGAGAGAAAGTCCTGGGAGGTTGCAACCCCCTTCAATCTGCCCTTTTGAAACCAGTACAACGTACGTACATATCAATACACGCAGGCTTATAAATATGCATCAAATGGAGCAGCGTGATCCTAGGTGACAGGTCCTCTGTATTGTTGTTTTCTGTCATTCAACCAACTATTCATGTCATACATGTTTATTACATTGTAAGGTATCAGGCAAAATGACAAAAGGAGAGCACAGTGTTGAGTGTGGTGGCAGTACAGAGGCAGTCCAACATAAAGATAAACAACCTGAATGAACACAAGAGATAAAAGGTAGAAAAACTTAGCTTATAACTGCAAAAGCTGTTCATAAAGTATACATACAACACAGTACTTTATCATATATCTAATGCAGTAATACTGAGTGCATTATATATGATGTTTATATGAAACAGGCCGAACTGAGCCTAACTATGCTTTCTTATAGGCAGAGAGAAATTAAATGATTGTTAATTATCTGCTTTTTCTAGTAATTATATATGTTTGATAAGTAAAGTTTTACGTTTAGCAAAGGTATAATCTTTTCTTGTGAAAGTATTCACTGCATAAAATGTAACTAAAATAAGCTTGGATAAATAATAATAGTAAATAGCTTGTAGAGAGGTGTACAGAGATGTCAGGATAACCGAAACACAGAATTAGTTAATCTTACATAGTTATATTAAGTATAATAAACCAATGACTAGTGAATAAATGATTAAATGCCTGAACGCTCTTCACTGTAGTTACAGTTTTACAACCATATCTGTTCAAGTGATTATGCATTAAGACAGCATGTAAGGCATTAATTTAATGTTAATTCCTTTAAACTAAGCACTTGATGTCTCAGGTGACATTAAAACCTCTACTAATGCCATGTAAGCAAATGCCTGAAAATAAGCCTGAACTGCCATTTTCGTTTCACTTCATTCATTCAGCCTGGCATGTCGATTTCTTGCTAGGAGAAGGTGTTATTTGTTTTTCTCCCCCCTAACTAATTAGTATGGAGCGATGTATCTGTCCTACCTTCATCCTGTTCAGTTGACACAGAAGCTGCAGTAGTGGTTACACTGATCAAAGAAATATGCGTATTTCTGTAAAACGAATAAAAGCAACTTTCACAGCTACATCAATATAATACGCGCTTGTTGCCATTTTTCTGTCACTTGTTATAATGCTAGCTCCTAATTCTGCCTACTGAGGGGAACAGTGAGCTCAACTGCTGAATAAATCATGGATGTGGACGGTGAATAAGAAGTCTAAACCACTGTCATTAGGAAATTAATAATGATAAATGAATTGTTAAATTTTCATTTCTGTCTGTAATGGCACCAGTACCTTTGCTAAAGCTAGAGAAGGCAGCAGCAGAAGAAGCAGTGGGAGTGTGGCTCAAGTCATTGCAGCCTTCTTCATTGTCTTCTATTCTTGTGAATTAAAACATTTTGATCATAAAAATAATCCATCCTACATCTGCCATCACAAGGACAGAATCTGCATCAAATGTATTTGTGTCTTACAGTAAGCCTTTAAAAGTCCAGGTGCTTCTGGAACCAAGGTGTCCTGCAAAAGATCTTCACATTGACATTTATCATTAATGAGTGAGTGTGTGTGTATGTGTGCGTGTGTGTGTGTGTGTGCGTGTGTGTGTGTGTGAGGGGGAGAGAGAAAGCCCCGGTGTGTGCTGGCAAGTGTATGTGTGAAAATGTGTGGGTTAGAGCATATTTATGTCATGGTATTTCTCTCTGGGTATTTGAGCATTTGATATGCCGTGTATAGAGCGGTGACCTGTGATAAAACAGCAGACTGGAGAGTGTCATGGGAATTACTGCAGCGCAGCGTGGTCGATTGCACCTGTTACCCAGATATAGCACTAACTGAATGGTAAATTCTGCAGGGTGGGGCTCTATTCTCCGGGGCTGTGAAACAGGATGAACTGTTTACAGAGTGCACGTATGTGTGATTGAGAGCGATACATGTAGACTCTCTGGTAATGTCCTGTTCCTGTGACTGGTGGCAGAGGGTCGGAGCCAATTTTCCATATTAAGGCGCAATTTGTTTGTGAATATAAAGCATGTGCCGTCGGAACATGCTGCATTTCTGTGATATTTAACGTGCTCAACTCACCAACCAGCACTAAGGGTTTACCAGACATCAAATGTCATAACTTTTGAGCGTATTTGGCATACAGGGCGGTCAACACTTTGATGGCACTTGTCCTGAGTTCCTACTTTTACCTAAGCATGCACTGTGTAACGAGACATGACAGGTGCTCTGGTTGAAATCAAAGATCATTTATGGCTCAGCCTGTCCACATCGAATTTCAAAGGCTTGTTCATTGATGTTAAGTACTTCACCAGTCATTTTAGTGGGATTTTTAAAACTTTTATGTGTTTTTTAGTGCTATTGTGCAACAGATGGAAAAATTAGGATCCTTTTGTGCTTTGATGACCTTGAAATTAAGCATACAGCTTGACTATAAAGTATAACATCCCATACTCATGGCTCATTCAGACAGTCGGTCTCCGTTTGATATAATCAAGCTCGCAAAAGCACTTTGTAATCTTGTTTTTTTAAAGTGTTTCATTTACAGAGGAAACTTAAGATGATGCTTTTTGCAAAGAAGCTTTCACTAAGTTGAAATGTGCATTACATATAATTGTTGTTGGTGGTGGTGATGTTATAAACTGTTTGATGGTAAATATGCATGGATGTGGCAGAAGGGACTGTCAACATGAGTTGATTTACCTATATATGATGCATTATATTTAAAAAAAAAAAAGTAAATTGGAATTAAAAATCACCTGCAACGTGTCATTGTGTGTTTTATGTTTTTGGTGGGTGTTTTAACTTTTTGTCTGTGTTATGAATTGTTTATATTATTATTATTATTATTGTTATTATTAATATTATTATTATGTATGGGTATGGAAGGCAAAATTATACAATATAATTTATATTCTTAAATTATACAATAAACTCACATTAAGCTACTGACTGCACTTGTGGTGTCTTTAAACTACATATGTAAATTATCTGCGCAACTGAACAGACAGGACTCACACTGAGCCAGTATGGAGGCCATCACGGTCTTCAACTTGTCCTTGGCTACTTCCATCTCCTTCTCATGCTGACTCTTCTCGCTCATCAGCCGACGGATGTGGCCGTTGGAGGACTGGATCATGGAGTAGAAGTTGTTGGCGTTCCTGCGGCTGACTTCACCTCGTTCCAGCCAGGTCAAGAGCACACGCACTGCCTCAGGAAACTTATTGTCATCTAGGGAAGACAGGAGGAGACGAGGTGGAGAGAGCAAACGCCTGGGTCAATACAAGCACGGTAAGGTAAAAAGAAGATTTTCCTTAGAATTTTTACTGTCATCTGGGCAGACATAGTGTGAAGGAGAAATTAGTCTATAAAAGAAAGGGTAAAAAAAGGGCTGCCTTTGCAAAATGTCTCAGTCATTTGCCCATGATGTGAGGAAATTAGAAAGTAGCTCCCAGCCTCCTTTTTCCCATCAGCATCCTTGGAAAAAAAGAAAAAAGGAAGGAAAGGAGATATAGAGATGTGGCCACATCAATACCACATAAGTACAATGACAGACAAGTCTCTGCCTTTAAGTTTTTCCAGCCAAAAGGGGACAGCAGGAAAGAATTGGGGTCAGCAAGAGCAAGGGAAAAAAACCTCTGCAAATTTACTTTGCATTTGATGATCAGGGACATAAGACAGGAGGCACCAAGTTCAGATCAACACGCATGAGGAAAACAGTTCAGCAGTAGCATCATCTCAACCTTCAGCTTAAATTCAAGCTGTATTCATATAAACCTGACATTGAATGGATTTAATGTTTGAGCGTTATTTTTGCGTTTGAACAAGCTGGCTTAGCAACGTCTTTTTGAGTTGTACGCTGGGTTGTCTGCAGGTCGCACACAGGAGTTTTTGGGAGGAAAGAATGAGGACATGAAGATGATGAGATGAAAATAACTTCAAAAACTGACTGTCGTCTTGGGAGGAAGAGAAAACACCGGATTAAATAAACGATTGAGGAGAAAAATTATCATATCTATACGCTGAACATAAAAGAGCAGGAGGTTAAATAAGAAGTTTTGGGTAAGATCAATCAGCTCCTGTCTCTCCTATAAATATCTTTGGTAAACAACCCTCGCCTTGTGTCTACAGAAAAAGTGAGCACTGTGTTATATAGCCCACTGTTTACAAAGTGTAGGCTGTTTAGCAGCACTCCTGCTTTGTCTGGTGAATAATCAGATGATGTCAGGAGACTTTATTGATTTCTATTGTTGTTATTCCGCTGTGGTTGTCCTGTCCTCTGCTGCCTCAGTGTGCTGCTTACAAGTCAGAGGAGCAGTGGAGAGAATACGCATCCTCACACAAATGTAAGCACACAACACACGGCCTCAGACCTCAACAACACACACACACACACACACACACACACACTGTGGGGCACATGCATTATGTGCACACACATAAACATTACTTAGCGTCTTAGATTGAGCAGCTGGGGAGGTTTATATTTATTTAAGCCGGGTTCTGCAGATGCTCTCAATTTCTCTTTGTAGCCTACGACCACACACACGCTTATACAATCACACACACATACAAACACACAGTGGGATCCATCAGAAGACTTGCATGAATGATGATCTATCACAGCTACAGATATTGAATCAAGGTGTTATCTCAAGAATCCCTGAAGTGTTCCTGTTTGTTTATAGGCAGTCAGGTCTCACAATACATGGCCCCCCTGCAGCAGCATTATTAATAGACAATCTGGAGCAATATTAGTAGTATTCGATCACTGACAAAGGCCAGAGGCCACAGAGATTGGGATTCACATGCACACAAATTAAAACATAAAAATGTTTTGCCTTGGTTTATTAGAAATAAAAACCCAATTTGGAAAACTGTTACCTCTTTGTTTCCTTTTTGCCCATAAATCAGAGCCAGTCTCACAAGGAACAGATAAGATGGTCACATTGAATGTGCAGAATGATCCAAAACATAAAAATTTTACCAGACAAAAAGACACGATTTAACTACAAAGCGTTTCATTGTTTAAACAGAGTCAACACAGTTCTGTGAACAGTTGTAAGAAAAAAACACTGTGAGACATCTCAGTAAATGGTGCTATATTCAAGCAAAATTCTACACATCCTATGAAACCATCTACTGACTTTTCTGAATTAATTATTTTCTCTTATGCTTTTATTTCTTTATTCAAAGATTACAAAATAAGTGAATTAAACATTTGTAATTCTTTGGAGCTACAGGTGCTTGTTTTAGCCGCTGACAGGCTTAGATTGTTATTCAAAGTGTCTGAAAACATTACAAAGAGGATCCTTACAGAGATATATCTGTAAGATCATTTTTGTTTAACCCGAAACAGAAGGGTTTAAAGCCACCATACTCCATTGATAAAAATGGGAATTTACATGGGATTTGCCCATCTACTACTTTTTGATCATTTTGATCAGTTTGTTTGTGTTATTGTGTGACTTTGGTTAGTTTGGATCCCACACAATATCAGTGTAACACACAATAACACATACAAACTAACGATTGAGGCAACAGTAGAGCAGTCACTCCTGTTTTCTGTGAAGTGAAATTACTGTTTTTGTGAATGGAGTCTGGGAGGTTTGCATAGCACAATGCAATGGCTTTTTTCTGGTTAAACTAAATGGATCTTACAGGTCTATTTCCGTAGGGTACATTTTTTAAATGTGGTCAGACAATCTGAGCCTAACAACTGACACAAGCACTTTTGGTGAATGTACTTTGATTTGGTGCTGTGGATTACATTGCAGCCATTACAGTGTTAGAGATTCCTCCTGGCTGTGATTGGTTGTTTTCATTTCAGGTGCAGCGGAGTCTTGCAAATGCCATTAGGAGCACTAGGAGGAGCCAAAGGAACCTGATTTTAGTTTTTAACTTTTGATTATGTCCTGCTGTCAGCATATAGTGACAAAAAGCTTTTTTCTTTTGTTAAAAAAAGTTACCTTCTGAGCCTTTATGAATCCACACCACTCAACAAGATATTCTCACATCCCAGAGGCCCTTTCAGCCCACTCCTTATATGTGCTCTGTACACTGATCGGAGCTATACTCAACCACACAGAACATTTGAATATTTCAAATTATAGTGTAACTCCTTGCAGTCAAGAAAAATGATTAACAAGTAGCAAGTCACTTTAAATTCACACTCAAATGAGAAAAAGTCTGCAGACACTAAAGAACACTTAATGAAATGTCAAGTGTATTTGGATTACTGCCACTGCTGGCTCTAAATAAGTTTAGAATCAACTTAAACATATTTTGATCCTTGCATTTGAGTCCATATTGGAATGCACCAGGTTATATTTTCAACTGGTAGATATTTAAGTTATTTAAATTATAGCCGAAAGGAAACATCTGTCGTAGCCCTAATTTGAAATGGCTAGAGCGGTTCCATGTTTTTGTTCAGCTGGCTACGGCGATCGCAGTGCACTCGGTGTGTATGCATATTTCATGTTTGTCTATCAACCTTTGATCTTGTCTCCCAGAAGGATGCACTCGTGCTCGGAGTAGTGGACGATGGGAGGAGGGGAGGGCGGCCGGAGTCGATCCTCCTCCATCTTGCGACGGTGCCTCTCCTCTCTGGCCAACATGCGCTGGCGACACTCCCACTCGTAGAGGTCGTCTCTGGCCTGGGCGAAGTCCAGGTGAAGACGGCCGGTGTCTTTTTTGTCTGTGCTGGAGCCCAAGCGGATACGGTAACCTGTGGAGAGGTTTGTAGGCAGATGAGACAAAGGTGAGGTCTGGGGAAACGATGGACCGTAGAGATATTGAGAGGACATTGAAGACTGCTGAGACATTTCATTGATTGAATGAGACTGGCAACAGGGTCATGTATCAGTTGCTCTGATTCAAATATACAGTAGATACATGGAGATAGCATAGACAGTGTGACAAGCACAGATAGTGTTGCCAGATAGGAAGACAAAGAGTACATTCACTCACACACGTATACACACACACACACACAAACACAGTAGTATCTGACAAGGTTTAATAACTTATCCCCATTTTCCTTCAGATAAGAAAGAATTAACCTGATCTACACGTCGTCTTTGTTCTTTCTCTCTGCCCTTTTATTGCACATGCGCTCCAGGTCTATAGACCAATACTTGACAGACAAAAGCTGAGCAAGTCACCAGACCATTTCACTCTGTATGTTCAAGAGTGAGAGACACTAATTACAGTGATAGCCCTGGATCACCCCACTGCCTGCCACCTGACACTCAAAGCTCATTCTACCGCCTGTGTGGGGGTGTGAAGTGCAATCACACTCATTTTGTTAATTGATTGGTCTGAATGATCTGTGAGAGGCCTGAGTGTTTACAGTACAGCATGCTCTTCAAAACCAGGAGGCAAACTCAGAAAGTCCTGGGCCAGCATTGCCTCCAGATATATATATATGAATGCCCACTTTGATCAGAGGAAAAAAGGAGATAAAGGTAGATATCAGTGTGAGCAGAGGAACGACATGAGTGTGAGTTTTGGATTGTTTTTGTCGAGTCTGCTCTCCCTGCTCAAGGCTCTCGGTTTGCTTCAATATTTCATAAAGGGAGACTTCAGTGTGCCGGGGCAGCTGTAGTGTGTATCTGTGTGGGGATGTGTGTGTATGTGGGTTTTATGGGAGAGGAGGCCACGGTTCGAAAAGTAGTGTTTATGAGAAAGCTACACAGGTCCGTCATGTGGCTAATATATGGACTTAAAGCTCCTCTCTTACTGTGGGGAGGAGGTAGATGAAATCACTCACAGACATACGCCCACACACACACACATTAAATAATGCAGAGGATATTATTGCAGTGCCTGGTGTTTTAAATGAGCTTTGTGAAGAGGGAATATATGGCCAGCAATTCACATAGAGAGATTTAAGGCATCTGTGCAGGAGAAGCTGCTGGATGGAGATAAAAAAAAAAACATAAGCTGGTGCCACATGATGAAGAGAGACCTCTTCTTCTAGAGGAGCAGTTAAAGCAGCATCTTATTGGCCGAAGGATTTTAAATGTGAGCAAATTAATTTGTCCAGTGGTGTGAGCCAGTAAGAGTAACTTATGAGTGAAGGTGTATAGAGGTAAGCCAATAACTCATCAATAGAGAAATTATTAGCCTGTTGAGATGCTGTCTAACATTTACCTTAGATGTGTTATATACACACCGATATCAGATTAGATTAATTAATATACTCTTAGATTAATAGATCTGGTCACCTGGTTATCTGGTAACTTGAGTCCTATAAACTGGTGCGAGTGCTTCATCTATCTATCTATCTATCTATCTATCTATCTATCTATCTATCTATCTATCTATCTATCTATCTATCTATCTATCTATCTATCTATCTATCTATCGCAGGGATTGCAGAGAACTTTCCACCTATCTGTCTATCCACCCCCCCTATCTATTTATCCATCTGTCAAATGGTCCCATGTGAATGTGTGAGGCTGGAGAATTGTAGTGCTGAATGATAGATATCAGCCCTTTCATTTCCATCGGAGTAAAGGTTAACAGCTCATCATTCTTCCCCCACCTGAGGTGCTACTGAGAGAGGGCCGGGAGAACTGATAGCAGTGGACTGACAATGCAAGCGGGCTCTACGGATTCAATACTGTCCAGGCGAGTAAGAAAGAAAGCCGTTATCCTCTGACCTTTAAGCCCAATGTAAACCAATACATACCTAAAGACAAGGTTGAGGGTTTGTTGGGGTTTTCATTGAACAGCAGTGAGGATTTGGCATAAAAACAAGAACCTATATGTAAGACAGATGACTTACCTGACATGATGTGTTCCTTCTCTAATAAAAAGACAAAATCAAATGCCACACAGGATGGAATATATTACATGGGTACATGAGGAAAAACAGTCTGCGCTGGTTTTAGAGTGAAGATACCTTACCAGAGAGGAGGAGAGCCTTGTCCACAGTGAGCTCCTCAGAAAAGCGGATATGGCAGAAGTTTTTCTTGCTCTTTCTGATGGCAGCAATATCTCCACACTGTCCAAAGACCTCCACGATGAGCTGCTCCGTGGCGTTCTCGGGCAGGCCGCCGACAAATACCGTCTTACACCCTGGAGGTCGTTCTCTCGTGGCAGGAGGCGGAAGATCTGTCAAACATGGAGAAGAGAGAACACAAATGTATTCAATTGAAGGTAGGATTGTAGCCCCAACCCTCAACAGCATTCATTCAGGAAATCCACCAAAAACACAGATTATACAGAAAAACAGATTATAGTCAACCTAAACACATCAACACTGAACAACCATTTCAATTCATGATCGTCAGTGCGTCAGAACACTTCAGGGTTATATTGGGTGAAGCCATATGGATTCAGTCTGCTTTCCATTTTCAGTCTAGCTGTGTGGGCTGGATTTGCATTGCATTGCTTACCAGGAAGTCAATTATTTTCTCCTTTGCCTATATCTAATATGGGATTGACTGTAGGCCTTTAGGGATCTGCTAAAAGTTTTGACATGTTTTCTATTTTGCTTTCCATTAATTCATTTAACCACAATCTTGGTCAGCTTGGCACTGTCAAAGACGTGTAGCATCCTGTTACACGTGATTTAAAGTCAAAATCCTGCAAAATAGGTCAACGATAGGATTCCTGTTATCTCCGTAAGTGTCTATTGACAGAAAAAAATTATAAACCTAATTCTAGTATTTCTCTGCGACTTTCTCCTTTCAATGCTTACACTTTGACACTTCAAACCATTTCAGGTCTAACGTCAGCAACAAACAAAAACTTCTTCCACTCTTCTAACTCCGACAACTTCCACTGTTCATACACAAGTTACGTCAACTGCTTTCACTGTTAACACTCAAACTTTTCTGGGTTCAAATATAAATCTTGAAATAGCTGGGTTAAAGAGTAAATAAGCCCCCCAAAAACCTTGTGAAAACATATACGACAGTCAGTCAAAGACGTGTGTACATGATTTAACACAGGAACATGGCCATTAAATGCATGCAGTGGCTGAGTGCTTCAAAAATTACTTTACATTTAAGCCCCATTATACAAATGAAAACTCGATGCTGTGGAAAATATTACAGGAGAAACCAACTGAATACAGCAGCAGTCAACGTCTGAAAGTGTTTCTGCTTGACATTTGCACTGCTAATTTAGTTCCACATCTTTTCCCACCTTATAATGACATGCTTGGAGGCATGGGAATCTGCTGTGAGAAACCAATAAAATCATACTAAAAGGTTACCTGAGAAAGTAAAGTCAGTTTTATTTACACAGCCCACTATCAGAAAGCACAAATTTGCCTCCAGGAGCAACAGCATATGGCACTCTCTATCCTTAGACCACTCTTTAACAGGGAAAACATGAAAGAAACCTCTTCCTCTTCCTCTTCCAGGATGGACAGACATGGAATAGATGCTGTGTGTACTGAATAGACCAGTATAGTAAATTTACAGTATGGACAATCAGCATGACAATGATATAAATAGACTGCAAAACATGAGGAATATGGACCGGGAGGATGTCAAGCATCTTCCAGGAGAAAGCTGAGCTCGTCTGCTTACAGTTACAAAGCCTGAAGTTACCAAAATACAAGCAATTCACTGAAAGTTAAGGAGAAAAGATTTAAGTCTGGATTTAATGGTCTCAGAAGAGCCAGACTCTCTCATATCATCAATGATGCGAAATGCAGAACTGGGAAGATTTCTCTATGACCAAACAGTGATGCAAATGTAGAATGATAAGCGATAACATGGAACAATATGCTTGAATCATTTTTATATTACAAAGATAATCGCGTCACGCCATCCCTAGCATGAAAATCAAATCCTTCTGGCCAGAGAGGAGTTTATCCTTTCATGTCCACGGTCCGAAGCATGAAGGACATTACTTACTGAACAAAGATAAATGTTAACTGATCTAATCTCAGTGAGGTCAGGATTTCCATGGATGATATGAGCGACTGGTTAAATCTGCACAGAGGACACGGGGAAATTGATGAATGCTATACCATCTGGGTTTTGATGTGTTACTATGGTTTGCAGAGAGGCATTTTTTTCTGTTTGTTTTTTGTTTGAACATTAAATTCAAAGAGTGGTTGGGTGAAGTCTGGGCTTTGAGGCTGAACATGTTCTGTCTTTTGCCTGGAGCGCTGTATATCTAAGTTATGGTTCTTTAACACAATACGTTTTCCATTTACAAATGAAGCTCAGTAAGGGTGTTCACAACTTGCTAACAGTCACAAGTATTTGATCTGAGTCCATGTAGTGCTGATGATGCAGGGTGACATCACCAAAAGTCATCTATCAATACATTTGACTTCAAGCTTTCAGCTCTTGGTTCATCTGTAATAAGTCAGGGCGAATATGAAACTCACCACAACAAAGGGTAAGACATATGTATGTATAAGTATTTTTTCCCCCTCATTTGGACAAGAATAGGAGAGTCTTTTTATATTCAGTGACCAGTTTACTAGGTGCACCTAAATAAACTAATAACTAAAGTCGTCCATTACAACAGTTTTGCAATAAATCCTCCCTTGAGGAATGCTCTAATTTTTACAGAGGTGATGATTCAACTTTATGGTCACTGGTCACTGTAATAAATGTGATGGACAGAATATTGGAAATACCGTTCAATCACCACAATTCAGCAGCAGCACAAACTGCTACCTCAAAAACTACAAAACCATGTCGACAAAACATTAAACCCTTCACGAAGACAGCATTATTTGCAGGGCTGTTATCTCAGTGTAACTCTCAATAAGTGCAGATGTCGATCTAACGTGAGCTCAAAATATAACTGTAATAACTGTTAAATATTGGTCCAAAGGAAACTGGTCCAAAGTGAATAAATACAGTGGCGTCCAAAAGTCTGACACTGAAAATCTCTAATATTTTTGAAGAAACCTGGAAATAATCTGACACATTTAAAGACACAAGACATAATAAGATGTAAAATGAAGAAGAAAAATATTTAAGATTCCGCATTATTTCTAGCAACCTGATTTAAGCGAATTTGTGGTATTGAACAGCTTAACTGCTTTGTACAAAAGTTAGATTTTGTTGAGTTGTATCCTTTCTATTGAACCATGCGTTCAAATGATCTACTTCTCCCTTTGTACAAAGGAGTTAAGTTGGTGAAATCAAGATATACATAAAAATATTAGAGATATTTTCAAGGTGGTCTGAAACTTTTGGACCCACAGTATATACCATTAAAATGGATTTAAAAAATATAAAGAAGGAGGAGATATAAATAAAGGATGTGTACAGTTAAGACAGAGGAAGTACAAAAATACAAACAGTATAATATAATAAAAATAGGGGAATATAAAAGAACAAAAGAAGGGGGAGATATTAGAAAGTACTGCACATTGTGAAGTGGGGTAAAAAGATGAATAAATATATTGCACAGAGTGAGGTTGTTCTCAATTAATATATTGCACATTGGTGTACATTATAGTGTCGTTATTGTCATTATTACAGCCAGGTCAAGAGAACTGAACTTCAAAATGCCCCTCAATGGATTGCACCCATATGTTTTTGACAAAAAAATAAAACTGACAATACTGTCCTATTATCGCAGCAGAATTTATAAATGTACAGTAACATTTGCTGACTGACAGACACAGAAATTGGGCTCAGAAGTTATGTGAAAAGTGCCTCAAGCAGCACTGAAATGTAGGACTCACTCATGTACATTTTAAGCAGCTGAAATCCCTTTCCCCTGGCTGTAAAGCTGTGGCCTAAATCATACAACTTTCCATCAATCATCTTCTAAATTAGAAGGAAATCTGTGTATTTTTCCTTCAATGCTCAAAAGGCTGGACATGAAATTTTAAATTATGGGCCCAAGAGGAGCCATTATCCACTCCTGTAGCTTTACTGCTGGAGAGCCTGTAGCAAAGTTATTGTAAAACACATCAAAGGTACTTTATGGCTTTGTCCTCCTCATGTCACAGCTTGCTCTGGCACATGGCCCAAATGCCTTCATCCCTTGACCTTCGCGATGATGATGGCGTTAAAACTGGAACATGCACATACTCGCGGCTGCTCTCACTCACTGGCATAACCAAAGCCAGAAAACACACACAGACACACAGACACACTGACACACACACACACCATCTCTAGGACAGCACCAAGGTGATAGTTTCTCTGCCGTTACTTTGCAGTCAGCGAAAACATTCTGCGGTTCATTGGACAATTCAGCATTAAATTACAATTTCTGACAGAGTTCGGCTGATGAGCGAGGAGGACAATATAAAAGGACAACAAAGCAACAATCTGACATTTAGCTGATATCTTTGCTTCATAAAAGCCTGCTTTTAAAAAAAAACATTTTTTTCCAGACACACTTGAGATGTGACTGCATTACCAAATGTTTGGCTTTGAAAGGAGGATGAAATCCATACTAGGGACTTTTTAGAAATGTAAGCACGTAGACAGGAGGGTTCTGAAGGGCATCTTTGGTCTTTTACTTGAGGGTAATTACAGACAGACAAGCCTGACATCAATGAAAAAAGTGTTCGAAAAAGAAGAGCTAAAGGAAGAGATGACCATTAAAGACTCTCATAGAGCAATTCCCTGAAGCAGCAAATGAAATGTAGGTCTTCAGCATTAAAGGAATTACTGGCAAAAATGGGTTTGTGCCTGTGAGTATGGGAGTCGTGGAATAAGAGACAGAGACAGAAGAAGACAGAGACAAAGTTGAAAATCAAATCAAATCAAATCTTACGGCTTTCTGTTTTGAGAAAAGAAGAAAGCCATCAGAGGACAATAAGGCTACACATTTATTAAATGTCATAACTCTCAACACACATCATGTATTGCAGTCTAATTGTTTATGATTAATCAAGAAGTCAAATGACAGAAAATGTAACATTAATCATCAATAGTCATTTATAAGGCATAATAACCAAAGGCTTATCATAGGCTTTTTTACATATAGTTGATTTTTTATATATTTTGTTTAATTTTTCGTCTAATTGTGATTATATTGTATTGCTGCCGTTGAGGAACCCTTCGCAAACAAGATGCCATATCTTAAGGAGTTATTCATAAAAAATACGCAAATTCAATGACAAATAAAATAATGAAAGTAAAAGATGTAGAAGAAGCGTAAAGATAAAGATGCAGATAGGAACAAAAGCTGATGCAGAGAGACAGATACTGAGTTTCAGTGCTGTTCAGTTAAAGGTCAATAAGGAGGAAGCTGCATGAAATGTCCAAGGTGGAGTAGCTGGGGGTCGTGCTTCCTGTGATAGTCACCATATGCAACCCGCTGCCCTCTATCCCCGTCACACACACATGCTGCTATCGCCTGCTGGACATGTAACTGATACCTTCGGCAACAGAGCCCTGACTCAGAAGCATGCTCTGACTTCACACACACCACATGAAAAACACTCTCTGTTGAAACCAATATTTCTGTCCTCGTTTTCCATTTTCTCCTTATTTTTTTGTTCCCTCACACACACACACACACAACACATACAAACACCCTATTTAAAGAAAGATGCATGTGAGCTGCTATTGTGACCCCCTGCATGGTCCCCTGTGGCGGAGCTGTATCACACTGTGAGCCCCTCAGAAGAACTGCGGAGGCTTCAGTGAAAGCGGAAACCCTTCCAGTGAGGCAAAGAATCTCCACAACAGCTCTGTTTGGTTCTGGGTGAATGTCTTCCCATCTGTTCAAATAAATTGACGAGTTAAATTCCTTGCCTGAAATGCTGTGATTTCAATGCCATTTTTCCTTTTATTCTCTTCTTGAAAAAACTGTTTGCTACTGAGGAATATCTTCTAATTGGTTTCAAAGGACAGTTTTGACACCCTCCTGGTCTATTGTGTAAGGCAACAGCTGCATCTTTCAAAGTGAAAGAAAAGCGCTTCTCTTTCATGTTGGGGGTAAATTGGCTCCCTCTGAAGGCTAAGTTTTTGACCCATTCTTGTCTATGGCATTTGCCTTAAAAGATGACATAAAAGCTAGAAAAATGAGTAATAGGAGACAAATGGTATGAGAGAAAGGTGAGGGAGAATGAAATTGTGGCAGAAAATATCAGGAAGATGTGTGAAGATACCGTCGAGAAGATGGGCGAAGGGTTGTGAGAGATTTCGTTCAAGCAGCTTAATGGGTGCAAGACATTATATCTTAACACACCGCTGGGTGGATGCTTTTATCGAAAGTGCTTTACAAGTAGCATGAGTGCTTAAATTTTGTGTGTGAGCGGCCAGTAGGAGATGGAGTCCTTAACTTTAGCAGTGTATGTGCCTTCTCCGTGCACTGAGCTGCATCTGAATCCCTGCCATGATTATTTCAAAAAATCTCGCTTAATCTCTGGGCTGTTTACTTTACACCTTTTGTCATATTCACAAAAAAGGCTCACAGAGTGATGGAAAGGTTTGACTTCAAGAATGCCTGTCTTTTAGTGACAGTGTTCTTAAGGATGTAAGAGCAATTCTGAGCCTGCATAAAGACAAAATGGTAAGAAAATGGGAAAGCGCTCACACTGGGAAAGGATGTGAACCTAGTTCAGGCAGTCAGTGTTTATGACAGGTTTTTGTGGTGTAATGTTGAGCACTTAACAGCCCGACTCATGATTCAGCCTCAGGATAAGAATGAACTCTGTATTAGGTGCACTGCTTTTCATCCATGCGCTCGTCTCTGATCACTGGTGTAGCTCATGTAAAGGTCTAAAGGTGCGGGGGGGATATATTTATTAATTAATTCATAGCATGTGATACATTTTTCTTTCTGCTTGAAACCATGAGAGTGATGCTTTTTGCTAAGGGTGAATACTGAACTCAAAGACACTTGGTATCAAAGGCAGACTCCCACACTGGTTGTAGTGAGGAGCTCTCACTAGTGGTCTAGGTTGAAATTGATGTGCTCTCCATCTGACGTGAGGCTGCCTTGAAAAAAAATCCCCCAGACAGAGGGGAGAAAGTTCCTCCCAGAGGGAGCGAACACTGCGATCACGTTTAATTATTTACAGAATGTGAAGTTTGAAGAAAAGGTGTGAGCACAGACCATGCTGTTTTGTTTTCTCTTCACTTTTGCTGTTTATCGCTCAATATTCTTATTTCTTGATAAAACAATGAAAATTTCATTGAGAAACCATAGTTTTCTTTATTTGCACAGGTTAAAATCAAATAAAAATGTAAAGGGGGCTTCTTCATGACCTGAGTAATACATAAGATCATATAAATATAAGACATGAGATTGTAAAGCACAGATTAAAGGGGACATATTATGCAAAATGCAAATGTGTTTTCAACATAAATATGTGTCCCTGGTGTGTTTCTTCTGCTGCATCTTTCAGTAATGTGTTTGAGAAAGTTCCATTTAGATGGGGCTCCGCTTGTGATGTTAGATGCAGGGATCTATTAAACATGTGACCTCCTTCAGCCCTTCAGCAGTCTGAGGATCTGAGGAACCGCTATTGCTATATGGCTAATGCTAGATATAGAGGATATCTTTAAAGAGATGGGAACTACAACAGAGTGTGTGGAGTGTCTGAAAAGAGCTGTATGCACTGTTGTGTTTTTTGAACACTAGAACATAAAAACGTATTCCTTTAGGACCCCCAAAACACAAATATGAACCTGAAAATGAGCAGACTATCTCTCCATTTAAATTATGTTCTGTAGGATTTAAGGCAAGATACAATTTCAGTCATATGAGAAAGAGAATTTCATAATAACCCCTGTAGGATGAAGATTAGATGTCTGACTCTGTGAATTTGATTTATAATAAGTCCTGAACTGCTTTGTAAGATTTTCTTATGTACAGTGGGTTAGGATTAGGGTTAGGGTCAAAAAAGTATTTAGTTAGCCACCAATTGTGCAAGTTCTCCCACTTAAAAAGATGAGAGAGGCCTGTAATTTTCATCATAGGTACACTTCAACTATGAGAGACAGAATGGGGGGAAAGAACCCAGGAAATCACATTGTAGGATTTTTTATGAATTAATTGGTAAATTCCTCGGTAAAATAAGTATTTGGTCACCTACAAACAAGCAAGATTTCTGGCTCTCACAGACCTGTAACTTCTTCTTTAAGGGGCTCCTCTGTCCTCCACTCGTTACCTGTATTAATGGCACTTGTTTGAACTCGTTATCAGTATAAAAGACACCTATCTACAACCTCAAACAGTCACACTCCAAACTCCAGTATGGCCAAGACCAAAGAGCTGTCAAAGGACACCAGAAACAAAATTGTAGACCTGCACCAGGCTGGGAAGACTGAATCTGCAATAGGTAAGCAGCTTGGTGTGAAGAAATCAACTGTGGGAGCAATTATTAGAAAATGGAAGACATACAAGACCACTGATAATCTCCCTCAATCTGGGGCTCCACGCAAGATCTCACCCCGTGGGGTCAAAATGATCACAAGAACGGTGAGCAAAAATCCCAGAACCACACGGGGGGACCTAGTGAATGACCTGCAGAGAGCTGGGACCAAAGTAACAAAGGCTACCATCAGTAACACACTACGCCGCCAGGGACTCAAATCCTGCAGTGCCAGACGTGTCCCCCTGCTTAAGCCAGTACACGTCCAGGCCCGTCTGAAGTTTGCTAGAGAGCATTTGGAAGCAGAAGAGGATTGGGAGAATGTCATATGGTCAGATGAAACCAAAATAGAACTTTTTGGTAAAAACTCAACTTGTCGTGTTTAGAGGAGAAAGAATGCTGAGTTGCATCCAAAGAACACCATACCTACTGTGAAGCATGGGGGTGGAAACATCATGCTTTGGGGCTGTTTTTCTGCAAAGGGACCAGGATGACTGATCCGTGTAAAGGAAAGAATGAATGGGGCCATGTATCGTGAGATTTTGAGTGAAAACCTCCTTCCATCAGCAAGGGCATTGAAGATGAAACATGGCTGGATCTTTCAGCATGACAATGATCCCAAACACACCGCCCAGCCAACGAAGGAGTGGCTTCGTAAGAAGCATTTCAAGGTCCTGGAGTGGCCTAGCCAGTCTCCAGATCTCAACTCCATAGAAAATCTCTGGAGGGAGTTGAAAGTCCGTGTTGCCCAGCGACAGCCCCAAAACATCACTGCTCTAGAGGAGATCTGCATGGAGGAATGGGCCAAAATGCCAGCAACAGTGTGTGAAAACCTTGTGAAGACTTACAGAAAACGTTTGACCTCTGTCATTGCCAACAAAGGGTATATAACAAAGTATTGAGATGAACTTTTGTTATTGACCAAATACTTATTTTCCACCATAATTTGCAAATAAATTCTTTAAAAATCAGACAATGTGATTTTCTGGATTTTTTTTTTCTCATTTTGTCTCTCATAGTTGAGGTATACCTATGATGAAAATTACAGGCCTCTCTCATCTTTTTAAGTGGGAGAACTTGCACAATTGGTGGCTGACTAAATACTTTTTTGCCCCACTGTATATTGGAAGATTTCCAGACGTGAACTGTATCTTTTCTATAAAAGGACATATTTGGAAAGCATTAATATCATATCGAAAGAAGTTAAGTTGCTGAATAGATAATAACAGAGAGGAGTGTCTGTTTATGGCTAATCATGTTGCAAAATACTATAACTCCCATATTGTCATCAAGAAATCCTGATAGTGCCTTTGCACAACATTACCCATAAATGGCCTTATACAACCAGAGCTATTAAAGGTCTCACCTCTGTATAAATGGTAGAGTGAAGTATCTCACAGTATATAATCCTATTTAGATGCTATGCAGGGGCAAAATCATTGAAATATGAAATAATACATTTGCCCTGCCTCTTGGCATACATTTCAGTAGCATTTTATAGAGGTTATATGGGGGACTGGACTTGTTGTCACAGGCAATAGCCCCTTTGGGAGCCATTGCAGAACCACCACTCATACAGGAATGGTGTTCACTATTCCATTCCTCTGCTGCTCAGTTTTATATAATGTTGGCTGTTTAACTTTTCGTGACCTACTGTTAAGAATGGTCAACACGTGCTGCCAACATTGGCCCCTGGTTCGGGCGTAGAGCTTGTTTGCTTTTCAGTATGAAGAAAAATTCTCTCTTTATTCCTTCGGAGCACAATGAAAAGATTAAGCCAATTACCGCAGGTCACCTATAGAGGCACACAGAGGACAGCAATGTAGCTATAATTAAGAGACAATTTAATAATACACTCATGAGAACAGGCACTTTTTGCTCTCTCTCTCTTTTTTCATCTCTGATCTTGATCCACAAATACTTCAAAATAAAAATGTCTATATATATATATATATGTGTGTGTGTGTGTGTGTGCCTGTACAAGAGTGACTGTGAGTTAGCACATATGCATATGTATCGGCCAGAGCTTGACAGAGACCTTTTGAACTGTTACTAGTAGCTGGAGGGCTCAGAGGTGATCAGGTAATTAAGTGGATCTGACCCCTCAAACACGAGGTGGGAGGAGAGGAGATGCAGTATTTGATAACGAAGGAGTGAAGAAGAGAATGCAGGAGAACTATGTATCGTTATAGTACAGTAGGTGAAGAGGGATTAAGAAAAGATGCAGCGATAAGAGTGAGTTGAGCTAAGAGGAGGACAGGGTCCATCACCTCTGTGGCCTGGCATATTAAAGACAGCAGCACTGTCTTATGTGCTCACAGAGGTCACTCTTCCAATTATACATTCACAGACACCACAAACGTGCACGCCCGCATGCATACGCACACCCAAACACCTCCTCTAATTCCTCCTCTCCCTTTCTTTCCTCCGTCCTTCCTTCCTTCCTTCCTGATGAAACATGAATGCAAATCAGCTACGCTCTGCTGGGCAGAGGTTCTAAGCGGTATCAATGCTGACATTAAGGAAGAATACTCCCCTCTTTCTTGTTTTCACATAATATCTGGCTGAGTGGTGCATAGGTGTCTATTCGGAACCAAAAGAGTGAGGACGAGGACAAAGAAAAGTCATAGATAATGCACACTACTGCAGCGATAAATAAAACATGCTCCAGGCTCTCTGAAGATGGGTCAGCTTGCAGTGCTTCTGCGATGCTTATATCTGTTACAACAGCAGTGATAACTACTGAGAGACTTACTGGGGTTGGGAGGGAAAAGCGTGCAGCTCTTGCAGTGGATGATCTCCTTGGCTACTGGTGCATCCTGGGAGAGGGGCGGGGGCACCAGGCCCAAGCCCGGAATCATGGGATTCATGGGGGCGATGCCAGTCATCAGCCCAAGACTGGGGTCAAAATCTGGAGTCAGGAGAGAAATATGGATAAGAATACATAGCAAGTCACAGAGCAGCTGCTTGGAAAGCAGTGACGCACAGTGCACACACATTAAGAAGTTGGTTTCTGTTTCCTAACTGCTTTTCAGTCATAGCTAACCTTTACTGTGGCATCATTTGAGTACAAGCTGGTTGTTTCATGTTCCATTTTACATTGTGTACTTCCTCCATGAACACAGAGCAACACTTTTGTCAACAGAAGAGACACACAAGCAGTTTATAAATAACTGAATATGTCAGCCACTCATGAATTAATCATCTAACAAAAAACATGAATATTTACACTATTTTTCCTTAGTCTCTTTTTCTCTTTCGTGAAATCTCTCGCTCTCTATGTCACACACACATTCCTAAACTTTTACACACTCCCTCGCTCGGTCTGTGTCTCCTCATCTCCTCTTTAGTCTTTGAATGATGACCTGTAACATCACAAAGAAACTTCAGAAAAAACAGTTGCTACATTCACAGGTACTGATTTAGACTGCACCTGGATGCACACACACACACACGCACACACACACACAAATCCCCATCTTTTTTTGAAATGGAAATACATTGCCCTCTCCCATGAGTCTGCACTGCACCTGCAGCAGACAGCAGGAGAGAAAGGAGGCCATTGTGTGCATGTGTATGTATGCAATGTCTCGCATGCCAAGTCTCCCACTCCCACCACGAGTGACAAAAACTTGACTGAGACAAAACTGAAATGAAAGCACAACAAAACACAGATGCAATGTTCGCTCAAGAGGACTGGCAAAGAGTCTTTTTTTCTGGAGGAGTAAACAGAGGAAGAGAAACCAAGTTCGATGAGCTATTATGCAGTGGAATAGTGGGAGGGATGGAAAAAGTTATCAGTGACACAATGATGTTGAACTAAACACCATAAAGATGAAGAGCTGTGATACTGCGGTGGTTTGCCTGGCTTTCCCTCCCGTTGATGACCCTGACATTCATCTTTAGCCAGGTGACAGAGGGAGAGCAGGCAGGTGATAATGAAAACACCGCTAGGTTGCCAGAGCGATGAATGACTTCTTCTGGTGAGGTAGAGGAGAAGAAGATGGATAACACTGAGAGAGAGAGATAAGTGATGCAGGAGAGAAGCAGCGGAAGCAAAACAGAGGCATAAAATTTGATCCCGTTATTACCGCAGCATACCAGGATGAACTGTTTCCCATTAAAACTGTGTCGCTGCATCTGTCTTGGCTGGTCACAGATGTCACTGATTGTATTCTTATGTGTATTTGTTGAGACAGAAAAACAATAACTGGCCACCGAATAGCAGCATTTTATGCAATGTATTCTTTTCACAGTGTCCGTGTTTTGTTATTGCCTGTCTCCCGGGTTTTATTGAGTTTGGCACGCACCTCTCATGCTTTAGAATCAGAGTATTAAATCAGCACAAGGATGCACCATAAGTCAGTGGCAGACTTTTCAAGACCCAGAGCCAGAAGAAAGCAAAAGCATATTTACTGAACTTTTTTCTGTTGCTTCTTCAGCTATGCACTTAACCAAGAATTTATGATTTGATATCAGATTTGTTCACAGTCACAAACATTTATTTCCATTCACATATCAGATATTTGTTGCATGACCTTTTTAGATGAGTAAGTGCTAAAAGCGAGACCCGTCCAAGAAGTCAATTTTATGTCACAAACCTGATACTGTTGTGCTAACTGGGCTGCGAGGAAGCACTTAAA
Organism: Pempheris klunzingeri; assembly: GCF_042242105.1. NCBI lineage: Eukaryota > Metazoa > Chordata > Actinopteri > Acropomatiformes > Pempheridae > Pempheris > Pempheris klunzingeri. The sequence goes on along the minus strand of NC_092020.1, from coordinate 19,157,262 downwards.
GACAGAGCTTCAACAATGGAAAGAAGTCAATGTCAATTCAGTCGAAACTTAAAGGCACAGGAATGTATTCAAACCAAGTGAGAGAAGAAAATGGACATGGATGATATTGTTACTCTGTACACGCATGACTTTTCACCATCACTGACAGTTCATGCCGGTGGGGGATACGGATTACATCCTGAATGCATATGAACAGTCATCTGGAAATTTAAGTTGAGCTACATTTATAAACTGAGCAAGAAGACCTGTTGTGTAGATGTACGTAGTCATCTGTATTTCCTCATTTTTCATTTTGATTACCACGAATGTATTTTTTCTGTGAAATTAAGATCTTTCTGTGACAGCGTGCCTCCGCGCCTTTACTTTTTGTACTTTGTGTAAAAAGGATTACACACTGAGCTCAGACAAAAAGCCATCTACAGGGTTACTTCCCTGCTTCACCTGCTTCTAGCTCTCCGCGAACTCGGGTCAGCACACCACCGCCAACAGACACGATCTGACTGCTCGGGGCTGAGTTACTCTGGGTGTGTGAGCCTCCCTCACCGCCTGCGCATTTCTTTATTGTGACTTTGTTTATCTGTTTTGCTCCATTTGCTTTGCCATGGTAATCCTCTCAAGACTCCAAGCTGATATTCCTTTACATGTGCAAAAGAGCAGCAAGGAATTCTGAGCTCTGTTGTGTTCACAAGATAAATGTTGACTGAGGGGCAAATTAAGATTGCATTCGGAGTGAAAACTAATCTGATTAGGGGCATGGCCGACTCACCTCAAATGAAGTGCTAGTGTGTTTGCGTTAAATATTTGTTTTAGCGCAAATTTCAAAAGTCATACATTTTGTCGCTGATGTGTCATAAAAATAATAAAAACCCTAACCCTAACAATGAGCATAAAAAAAAAAAAACTACCGACAGATGATTTAGATCTTTGGCGAGTCTCAGATCTGCATGACCAGAATCACACAATGTGTCAGCGGGCAGGAATGATCAAAGCATACTTGTAATGTGAAATAAAAACAAGCAGACATTTCAATAAGTGATCACTGTTTTATCATCACGACCACAGTGATTACAGCATTCATCTAAAACAGCACTCCTATTTTTCTACATCCATCCATCTACACTCAAAGGTGTGCATGAGCAGAGAGCATCAGCAGCAGAGACGTGCATGATGAGATGTTATTTACCGTCTCCTCTTTTAGGGGATTTTCAGCTGGCTCTGGCTCTCTCATCACTATGGCAACGACGGCGCTTCGGTCTGGAAGCCATGTTTTATGTTTCATCACTAACGGTGTGATGACCCCTGTGTTTGAATGGTTTCAGTGCAAAGGGGTCTTTGGTGGGAAACTCCTCTGAGACACAGAGGTCATGAAAGTGTCCTTAAACAAAAACATCAAGAGAAACCTTCTAGTTCTCTGACCGCCCACACAAGGCCGCTAGTCTGTTTATCTCTGATCTCTTATGCTCTTACTCACTGTTGTTTTTTACTGGCTTTTTTTTTTTTTCAATTTTTCTATTCGTGTCTCTGTGCATTTCTTCGTTACAGTGCATGCCACTGCTCTAAAGCATTTTACACATAAAGTACACCCTCATCTTTATTCTTTATTTCTAATGTAAAATCTTCCCTTGAGGTTTGTTAAATATAACTGTATTTCAGCCTGCCTGGGAATGAAAAGCACAGACATGAAAATTTAATTTAATATATATAAATTTGACTACAACAAGCTCCTGGCTATCACTATTGCACTCCCTCCTCTGCTTTGGCGCAACCTCCTCTCCCCTTTCTTCCTCCTCAAACTGTGATTTCCACGGTAACCGTCCCCTCTCAGCAGAGTCAGCCATGGGTGGCAGTCAGGGGGACACGGGCAGCCGCTGTTAGACATGCTGGGTAATATGGGTAATATTTTATGATGAACAGACAGGCCCAAGCCTCCTGGAACTTGGCCTTTTACTCACCCTGCCAAATGTTACCCCCATCTGCATCTCAATTTCCCTCCTAATCACCACCAAATATCTCTCAAAAATCCATCAATTTCTATTAACCATGAAAGAATTCTTCATTTGATTTTCTGTGTTGTGACATATAATACTTTATCACATTCTGCATATATTGCACCTGTTGAACTCTGTGAAACATTTATGAACCACAATTTCCATTAATTTTTACACTATTCATTCTCCCCCTGACTTTACTGTACAGTACATTAACCTCAGTCAGTTTAATCAGCGTTTGACTGATTGCTGCAGTAGATCTGATCGAGTATGATGAGAGTGATGACGATGTGTGTGTTTGTGTATGTTTGTTCATGTATAGTTAGTGTGTGCCAAGCAAAAAAACATACTAGTTGAGTCAATTCCACTCAGGTGTGTTTGTGTGTAAAATCTGTATACTTTGGTGTGTGAGGGCAGTGAACATATATGTGTGTTTGTGGATGAAAAAAGGAGAAACAGGGAGAATAAATTCACCCACATAACTTCTGTAGTCTCTTAAGCAGCTGCCTTGTAGCCTCCATTCAATAGCACTTCTAATCAGAGTCCAAACCAGACGATCAATGCCATTATTGCTTGTAATAGAAACAACTATTTCTAAGACGAGAGCCTCTCATAAATGCCCTTGTTGTCCTGGAGTGCTGTGCGTTAACAGAGCTGCAATTTTGAAGTGAATACCAATGTAAAGATGCATTGACACTCAACCAGGATCTGCAAGCATGAAAAATACTTAATCCCCTCCAGCTCACACTGATCTCTAACCTTTCAATGTAGCAGGTCAAAGGACCATTGAATTTCCTGTTAGGAACCTGTAATTTTGTATAAAGGGTCGGTGTTACACAATATAAAAGGATATCTACAGCCTTCAGAAAGCCACATTAAAAACATTTACAGCCTTTTTAATGTTTTGTGGAATTTAATTTGAGGCCAAGTTAAAAGACAGAATAAAGAAGGTGGGAAAAAAACAGCCTATTAGTGATAGCTATTACAAAAGCATAGCTAATTATGATACCTACAGTATGAATGGGTTGCATAAGAAAACAAAAGGCACCAAGAAAATAAGTGCAATGAGGCGTGAAATCAAATTGGGTTTAAGGTTTACAGCTGGCAGCATGCATATTGTTTCACAAACCCTTTTTCTCTTAATGAAAATTTACATCCAGGGTAAATAATCACTAATTAGTTTAGAGTTTTCTACTTTTGTTCTGCCACCAGCTGTCTGTTTCAACTGAACAACCTGTTGCTACTAGCAACCCCTAAGTGGCAATGCTCCAGCAGTTGTTGTTTAAAGGCCCCTTTGGTCGAGATTAGCCATTACAGCAAACTACAGCATGTGGTATGTAATAGAAATGGCCTTTCTGCAAGACTAACCAACAGAGAACACCAGTACCTACATGTAGCTGACATTAAAACAGCACAATGATGAGCTTTCATGAAGTCTGGCTGTCCTAATGGCTTTTATTGTTTCCATTATCATGTTGGTTTCACCTGTGTCATACATACGCATCAATTAATCCACACCTTCCTACCCAAGAGGCCATATAACTGACATTATTACAATACAATTTGTCAAAGCTAAGATAAAGTCAGCAATGACAATTATCTGTGATTCGCCTTTGCTTTGCTTTTGTTTGAACACTATCTGTGGGTTTGCAGTCCTGTCAATTGATCATTGTGCTGTAATTCCTAATGGGGCTGAATGTCCCTTTTTGTCTTCCTGGTATGAGGGCCAGTGTAATTCATTTGACAGTTTGTCTATACTATACTATAAACCAGGTTAGTGACAATTCTTTAGGGATGGCCATGAACTTTGGTCTGGACATGTCTGATTCCTAGAAGATAAGTTCTAACAACTGAATTTGGTGATCTGCTGGCTTTATCTTTACTGCCACGTCCAGGTTCACATTTGGTTTTAGTGACGTGTCTCAAACAATTGGGGAAGTAAAACAATGAGCCACCATTAATTAAAGTGAGGACTACCTTTTCCTCACATGATACCTTAAATAGAGGAATGCTGTTTTGTGCAGTCATCAAATTAGGGGGGATTAATGGAGGAACAGCCTGAAAAGGAGGATATCTCATAGATGAAACAACATGAGTAGGCCCTGGCTTACCCCGGGAACACAATGCCTACCTGAGTTCATGTGTGCTGAGGAACCTTTTTTTCTAACGTCCAGGTTAGATCAGCTACATAGCCAGCATGAGCCGATCAAATGCAGCTCACGCACATCTAGAGAGTCAGAATCTCAACTATTTTTTCCACGACACGTGTGCAGTTCACAGCAAAAATAGAAAATGAGCTGTGATAGTCATATTGACATCCTACTAGCAACATTATACACATTTCACTACAGTTTCTAAAAAAAGAAAAGAGAAATTAAAAGCCCTGTAGCATTAACCTTAACAAAGCTGTCTTTTGATGGCCATTATCAAAGGCAAACTCAATAAGGAAAGATGGCAGGCTGGCAGACAGCACTGCAGCAAACACGCTGTCTGTGTGGAAACCGCACAGCCACAGCAGTTCATACACAGGTAGAGGTAGACAGTGTGGCCCCCGGCATAAGTCTTTTTAGTAGTGAAGCATATTTTTCCACAATCAAAAGACCAAGAAAGAAAACCTACAGACAACTTTACTTAAAACGTCATTATTTATGGCCTCTACGTGGCATTTTTGACTGTTAACACAATAAATTGTTGGCAAAGTTGACTGGAGGACAGAGGAATACTGAGATGTAATCAGTATCAAAAAAAAAGAGGAAAAATCTGCTTTAATCTCTCTGTAGAGGACAATGTGAGTTATGGTTGCAGATGTCTTGAAAACTCTTGAAAAAAGCTAAATTATATCCATGAGATAAAGTGTCTCAGACATAGCTGCCAGAGTGAATAAATCCTGCCAGATTTAGAGATGAGAGTGTCTGTGTGTCTGTGATAATAAGTGGTAGCTTGTAAGGTTGTAAGGTCAGAGGGAGAGGAAAAGGGAGAGGGGGAGGCCGAAAACAGAGAGACAGACATAATCATATTTGACGGAGAGAGGAGAGATGGAGGAGTACCATTTTTCTGGCTATTCCATGGTATTCTGCTGTCATCACAGTGTTGGTGTATGACTCAGTGATATAACAACCTCCATTCAATATTGCAATAATAACACAGCGCCACTTTCACAACCCCCATTCACCAGCCCTGACCATAAAGATATCTATCATACATCGATCAATAGACTTCTCATCTTTATGGTCACCACAACTCAAAGTGAATACAACTTTTCCTGCCAGAATTCAATAACATTAAACTGTGCTGACAAAATAGTACCTCTTCTCTGGCCACAAGGAGTCCATCTGTCTCACAACCTCTGACCTAAAAGTAATAGTAGTTTACAGAGCTACAATTCAATAAAGTCACCATAAACAAATCAAAAAATAAAATGGAAGTTAAAACTGCATGCACCAACTAACAAAAATGAACTGTAGATAAACTGATACCTTTAATTTGAGAGGACATTTGCTGGTTCAGGTTAGTTTTTACTAAACGTATTTTTGCTTTTCTGTTTCCAATCTTGGCATTCTTTTATCAAAGGCATCCATGTATTTTCCAGTGTTAGTGCTTTTTTTGCCTTTTATCCCTCAATGTGCAATAATTTGTAAAGTTTGCTTTGATATGAGCGCTATAAATCATTTATTAGATTAATGATATATCTGATGTAAATTGCTACAGTAATAGTTTCACATAATGACAGCTGCTCTGGCATTGTTGGAAAATTTTGCCTACCGTAATTGAAACAGATTGTAAAATTGCACATTGCATTTTCTTTCATCTTTTTACAGGTGGAAGTGGAATAGAAGCACAAATGTGGCTTGTGCCTGGTTCCAAAACCATTGAGATTTGCATATGGCTTTATAATTCTGATGAAAAGAATGCTATAGAAATTTATTTCTTTGTGCGACATGGAGGATTTGTTTTCAGAGAGGTTTTGTGTCAGCTGAGCTCTCTGCTCAGTTTCTGTACCTTTAAGTCCCAAATATGTTGTTTTGTTCTAAACTTTGCTGTTATGCCACTAAAAAAAACAATTAAGATGAAATTCAGTTGACTGGCGTGATGCACAAACTAACAAACTGATATGAGAAAATGCCTAATTGTAAAAGCAAGATGGCTATGTTATGAGTAACAAGTGACAATTTAGGGCAATTTTTCATGCTGACAAAGTGATGAAAGATCAGAGGGAACTTTGTATTCAGTCTGTTACATCATTTACACACCAGTTACAATCAAATAATAATAATAATAATCGTCTTCATTTATAAAGCACTTATCTTAAAGCGGAACTGACAAAGAGCTTCACAGTCTGTTGGTGCAGCTGTCTAGGCAGAAGGATGAAAAGCAGGGACTATTAAGATAAAGAAAAACGGTGACATTTTGGGAAATACACTTGTTTGTTTTCTTACCAGCAGTTAGATGAGAAGATCAATAACAATTTAATCTCTTTCCATTCGGCATAGAAATATGCACAACATTTGTTTAGCCTGGCTTAAAACCGGGCTTTCAGAATTTCCACCGCTGTCATATGGACATGTGTATAAACAGAAAATAACCCATTGCAACGTAATGTGCAATTTGTGGACAGACAGTAGTACTTTACTCACCAGTAGCTTGTAGCGTCTCACGGTGCTTATTATTGAGCCTCATTAGATGTTTCTCAGAACTAAATTATATGTGGGTGACCCCATTTCGAAATTACATCAAACGTAGTCAGGTATTTCTGTACTGCAGTTTTTTGTTACTTATGTGCCGGCATATACACCAATATTGATAAGACTGTATGTGCAAAAAGCTAATATTGGCTGATGTATTGCCCTGGCTGATTTATCGGTCTAGCTCTACTCTCAACAAAGCACAGGAGTATCTTTATTCGCGATCTTTAAGGGTCCACTTGGTTCCGAGGAATCAAGACCCAACAATGAATACGAAATCGGGCCTGCTCAAAATTATATTTAGTTCAACTGGGTCACGTAGGATCCTGTTGTGTAACCATGGATCTGTGTGTAAATGTCTACTCACTGATGTGCAGCATCAAATTCATGACAGCAGAAAAATGTGCCTTTGACATGAGACGGAGAGTGCAAACTATGAAATACAGGTCAAATTCCATTCACTTTTCAACGGAGGCTGCTCCTTAATTGGAGAGGCATCATGCCACTGCCAGTGTCGGTCTTCTCTGTCAGCAAATCTGGAAGTTTTTCCACAATTCTGCTTTAGGGTCCAAAATGATGGATCTATCTATCCTCTATCTTTGCTGTAATGAGCGCTAGCTAACAGGACACAACATGTCAACAAGACAATGTTGAAGCTGTAGTTTTCCTCTTAACTTGTCTGGCATCCAGTCTGTGTTCATTATGGAACATCTGTCTGCACTGATATTAATCTTCTCACCTAAGTCCAAATATGACAGCAAAGGAGCCGATTTTCCCAAATGCTGGATTATTCATTTAACCATGATGAAAAACCTACACATAAATCACACACGCTCTTCAGTGGGTAAGTGAACTCAGAGCAGGATTTCTTTCAGTCATGATGGAGAGTCGATAGTTAACCCAGCTGCATTAGTTCAAAGACCATAAAACATAACATGTGACAGAGCATGTGTGTGTGTGCATCTTTTATAGCTTGCTTAAAGTTGTGCTCTCTGCCTTATGTGTATGCGTGGGAGGCTCAAGGGGGAAGGCATGCATTTGCGTGTGATACGTTCAGAGTAGCTCAAAAGGTTCAGGAGGTTCAGAACCAACAGACTGGAAATCTGACCTTGCATCTCTCTGCAAAGCCTGCTGAACCTATGGATTATGGATGGAGCTCAGCAAAGGTCAGGTTGACTGCTAGGAGGCCTCTTTTCAGCTGCCTGTTAAAGAGCAGGCGGAACAGAGAGTGTGGAGGCACACTCATAACTCAGACTGCACTTAGCAGTCAACTTTGACTGACCTGAGATTTCCTTTTCATTAATGGTTAAAGTGAGAGACAGACAGAGATGGTAGGAGTGGAGAAAGGAAAATGAGCTGGTAGGAGTACTTCAAACAGATCTGTTGCATCCTGTCTTCGCAAGCGTCGTTCTGTCTGTCTGCAGATACATAATACTGAGCTCCGCAAAAAGTACAAAATAGATAAAGATAGATAGATGGAGATAGAGATAAAAGAGGTATGTTCAGATATGTATCATGTAAAAAAGTAAACAATGCTCTCACAAAGTGAATGATAACACAAAAGATTACAGTAATGTCTAAACTAAAGGTGTTTAAAGAATAATATAAGTGATGAGACATGATCTAAATTTTAGATTTTAAGGATTGAAAATGAGATGCTGTTGGTTTCACTGTGTTAATTCCTCAAATTGATATGCACTCCGTTTGCGGCACAGCCCGGTTTATCACATGTACTGTTTGGGTTTTCACCGTGAGTGGAAGCTAACGTTGTGAAAGCGCTCGGCTCTCTAAAAACCAAATGAACAGCGTGTGTTCTAACGTGGCTGTGGGTTACAGTGGCTGACTCAGCTGTAATGAGACATTAATGAAGATGTTGGGTAATTTGGGCTGGAGAGGTAGCGAGGGAGGGAGGAAGGGGGAGTCAGGAGAGGGAGAGAGAGGAGGAAGGGAGAGGCAAAGGTAGGGAAGCACCAGCTGCTTTTCCAGATGATCCATGAGGGGAGACACAGCTGTCCTCTTCACCTAACTCTCCTCCCTCTCCATCTCTCTCTCCTCCCCACTTTCCTCTCTACCACCCTCCGAAAACTGCTTCAGCAAAACGACTTTAATGAAGATATATTACCACAACGAAGGCTTCATCCATTGTATGCCACACAGATCAACCCCCCCCCTCCACAACACACACACCTCTCCCTTAGCCAGGGGTTCTCCCTCGTGGGCGAGAGCGTTTCCCTCCATCTCCATCACGCTGGACAGCCTCCTACTCCATCGGTAATGTTTACGATGCTCTTGAAAGAAGAGCTGGCAGATGCTGTGCTGAGTGTGAGAGCAGTAAATACCACAAATGGAATTCAATAGATGATCCGTGGTAGCAAAGGGCAGCAACCACATGCATTCATGTGGACTCGCAGACAATCACATGCATGTGTATGAAGACACAATTGAAAAGCATGTGCTAAATTCCACAAATGAGGGTAATAAAATCCACCAAGGAGAGTGAAAAGACTTATCCTAGATAAGTAATTGGTAAGTATGAAAATAATGTCCTCAATGCCAAATATTCAACAACAAAGTGCTCGCTGAGGTTGTAATGACATTGAATAACGACAAACAAATGGGCACATGCGTCAATGCTTCATTAATCTTGAAGCAATTTATTGAGCCTTCTGAAAGTAATGTCGATGAAGTGTTATAAATGTGTGCTCGCTCTCTTAAGGACATATCAATGACGCAGCTCTCTGATGGGTTGCATTTGTTCATGATGCTTAATAGTTGTAGAAAGACGAGAGATGTAGCAGCAGGAAGGCAAGGCAGAATCCACAAGCTTCAACCTCTTTGAATGGCTTTCTTAAATAACCTCTGACCTCATTAACCAGGAGGATGTCGTAATTAATCATTCACAACTCTCTATAATGTCAGCTGGAAATATTTGAACTTTGTCTTGCATGTATCTAATCATCATTATAAAATGAAAGCTTGAGCCTTTCGTCTGTGACCCAAACGAGGAGCTGTCTTTTATAGTATTGAGTCACTGTTCTGTGCATGCTTGTGTGGGTGCACATGAGCGTTGCTCACCGTTTATGTGTGTTTATAAGAGTGTTTGCCGGCTTCTCCTCAGACAGAATAGAGTCATAACTCCTTCTCCCAGAGTGAGCTCAGTGTATCTATTTTAATTGGATCAATCGCAAGTGCCAACAAAAGCCGACATTAAATGTGGGCAGGGATACGTGTGATATAGGTCCGTCAGATTAACAGAAAAGGCCGCAGCAGCACAAGGTGAAAGATGCAGATTGAGTCATTAAATGCATGTCTAACTGTCTCTCCTTAATCAGTGTTTTCACTTTTCATTCGCGCCAACTTGGGGATGAATAAAAGAAAAGCCTGTGCAGCAAAATGATTTGCATACAGTATGTGATAAACAAGTGTCCCAACTTAGTGTGCCAAATATCGTTCGAGCGCCTCTTTCCATAAATGTGTTGTCATGCCTGAATAAAACAGTGAGTAAGTGAAAGTCACCTTATTCTGCATGACAATAAGGCTTTTCTACTTTAGCTTTTCTCACATGTACAGTTGGTGCCTTCATAACTTTCTGGCTACAGATAACCCACCACAAAAATAATGGTTCAGAGTAAATGTAACATTCCTTATGACACTTTGTAAATGCATGTAGATTATTTAAAAGGGTATTTATCAAAGCAATTTCAGAAACTTATTTCTCACAGTGTTTTTCTCACACAAAATACTATTTCTAACTGGCAGACAATATCAGCTCTTCTAAATTCTGTGCTGCAAAAATGCCCCATTAGAGGGAATTCAGCATGTTTTTGGTGAAGTGCACCAATAAACATCCAGTTCTGTTGTAATCGTCTGTTGTTAGTCTCAAACTGCCTGTAAAACACAGAACATTTTGGAGAGGTTATAACTTGAAACTGAACCACTAAAATATATATAAATATTTATATTTAAATAGCAAACACAACATTACAGTTTGTTAATAAACAGGGGAACAGTAATCTTATTTTAATGATGTGAACTGTTCGTGCATCACTGTCTATGGAGAATAACATACACCACCATCCTGCACTCTGAAGTTTATGGTGTGGGTATAAATATTTATTTCATTGTTGACTGTATTTGTGTTATTGCGCTGTAACTGTATTTGTGTTCACAGGGCATAGCCGTACCCGCTGAGTCACACTCCTCGACAAAAGAAGTCTGCTCATGCCTCGGTTGGGGTTGCGAACCACAGTTTAAGAAAACAGGCCTTAGAGGGATTACAGGGATGTTGATGTGTTTACATATCTTGACTTCAAGCAAACTAGGTTATACAGAAGGGATCAGCAGACTGAAATATCATCCTCTCCTAAACCCCCTCGGTTGTAACATTGGCACATTTGATGTATGAACACACATGTACCACAAACTGGCATATTTTCAGCTGCTGCCCCAGTGTGACCTGACAAAAGCAGGCATTAGTTAAATATTTCACAGCTACTCTGGTTCACGGACACAGAGGTTGCTAGGTCTCTTAAGATTATTTGTTTTCTTGCCAAAAGGCTTTGATCTACTCCAGGTAAGAATAAAATAATTTCCCGAAATGCAGCTACACTTGACTTCGCTTGCTCAGCCAATCGGAATGGAGCTAGTCAACCCCATGGAGGTTGGATGAGGATTACCAACCTTTCAGTGGAAAGGAGAGGGAACTCCTTAAAGGGGTTACCACACACACTGTAAACACCATGAGCTCCAGCTGGACTTTCTGCAGCCAGACAAGGATGACTTACCGCCCTCTCAGGCCCCACACAGGTAAGAAAACATGCACGCATCGTCATCCTCTGGACACATCTGGCATTTTCAAACCTTTACTTTGGCAGGAAAATGAGCTAACACCACATTATTAACTGTAACTGCCCGGGGGAAGAGATGGAGATGCAGAGGAGGGGAAAACTCCAGACATTCAAACACTGACGCATCAGGAGCTGCCCGGAGTGATGACTGCAACTGCCCCAGTGACGATGCTCACTGACTTGCTCACGGGCACTTTGAAGGCAGCAGAGGGGGAGGAAACATTGTTACTCATTTGTCCTCCCACACACATTTTTCCGGCCAGTCTGTGAATTCATGCCAACAACCAAAAGAGGTTCTGTAACTTTTTCGGCAGCTCTTGCTCCCGCCTCTAAACATATAGGCAGTTATTCCTTACTTACAGCATATCTTGTAACTACAAAAAATGTCAACATAAATCTTGCAATTTGAGGTTTTTATGAGCTGTGGGATAGAAATTCCCACATCAATATATTCACTGTACAATACAATGCACTTTGGTGTGGCACCGCGTGACCCGTTTGGCAGCCTGTAGCACGTGTTCTGTGGTACCTGGCAAGAGCTGCTGTCCAGTCATGCTTATCGGAGGCATCCCCAGGTTGCTCATGGCTGTTGCCCAGGCGCTGGGGTCTGACGTGGGCATTGTCATGGAGTTAGAAGCCATGGTCATGTTGCAGTTTACGTCTGGAGAGAGACACACATGAGGAATGAGAAACAGAGATTTAAAATTCCCTTTTTAGGGTTTGTTATTGAAGAGCTACAGAAAGATGTGAATTTATTTTGATGGGTTAAAGGAAAGTCCAAGGTCAAAACCAGATTATATTTTAAGGATGTCAGATCTCTGGCTTCCCTTTATGACAAAATCGCTCTACCATAGTGACATGAGTGCTTTGTGATCTCCACCCTCATTCAAATTCTGCATTCTGTCACAGGGGAGAAAAAAGTGGCCACTGTGACCCTGTATTCATTCTAACTCTGTATTGAATTTTACAACACTGTCATGTAGAATATATTCCTCTTCATGGAGTTGTTTGTTGAGCTTCCGCTCAAAGGTTCAACAACCTGGCCTCTTGGCACTTCCTGTCTCGGTGAACTCTGACCTCTGCTCAAAAGGTTGGGGTTGCTCTGACTGAAAATGCTGTCACACACATGTACAGACACCACACAGACACAAAGACAAGCACACAGACACTCAGAGCACTCTCCCACATTGAGACGTACAAAATGTTCAGGACATCTTGCACAAGAACCCTGCAAATGAAAAACAGCCCATAATTATCAAACTGCTGAAAGTGAAACTGAGGACTCACTATAAGTTCATGATGAGAATAAAAATCCTTGACTTTTACTTCAACTCATAAACTTGAGAATTAAAGCTGTTTATCATATTTCTTAGAAACTTAGACAAACTGAAATTCAACAGAGCTCCAGTGATTTCTTAAGTTGGTTAAGTTGGCTGAGGTGCAGAGCCACAGGTGAGCACATATCTTTGGAGTACATGTGGAAAATATTGGTAACAGTGAATAATATGTTACTTAAAGCAATATGTATAATTTAAAATAAGGTGGTTTTGGTCAAGTATTTGCATTTCAGTTAAACATATGACACAAACAAACATATTAAATATATGAACATATGGATATTACACCTGATTTCTTTTATTTTATTTCATTTTTCTTGCATTTATCAACAACATAAATACGTTTGCCATGGATTTGATGTATGATCACTCTCCATACATAGTCTGCACTAGTCACAATGATCTCCAGTTTACTTTTAATTATCCCTATTATGTCATCCCTATTTATATATCTATATATCATACATGTATTATTCATGATCGATGATTGATTGTTGGCAATTTCTCATGTTAATTGCTGTTATAGATATTAACCATTTTACACAAATTAAACTGGAAACTATTTTTAATTTAAATGACTTGTTTTTGCAGATTAATCATGTGATTATGTGAGAGCTGCTCTTGAAATTTACTCCTACACTTCATTTAAAGAGGAAATAAGGGACCTGATAAATGTGTGTTATTCTTCACACTCAAGAACTTGTTTTATTCCTAAACTGGATCATTAGAGCTTTATGTAGAGTCATTCTTAGAAGTCCTCACCAAAGTTCAAATTGACATAAAAGACACAAAGGGATAAAGCAGAATACCTATAACACCGCCTCAGAGCAAAGTACAAATCCAGACATTAATTTCTAAAGCTTAAAAACACTGAAGTTTCTCCAACTTACCACCTATGCACATATCAGCTGCCATATAAAACCTCAGGCTTATGGGTCTCTGCCAAATCCTTAGTTTTGCATAGAAAAGCAAACATATTCAGATCCCCATAGATAAAAACCCTGCAGTAAAGTCAACACCAACACATCATACAACCACCAGTGTTTCATTCTCCTCATTGGAAGTTCATTTCACAGCTCTAACTACTCTTACAACACTTGCTGCTGGAGCTCTCGCTTGCAGACGTGTAAATTACTGAGCAGAAGCAGCTGCTGGCTGAGCCACAAGTTTGATTTTACACCTTAAAAATGTGTCTCCCAATGCCTGGTTCGCATGTAGTCACAGTGTGTGTGTGTGTGTGTGTGTAAGAGTGTGTGTGTCTGCGGACCCCGGCCTGGTCATGTTTGTGGTTGTCCGTATGTATACCGACACACTGGGCCAATGCAATTTCACTATCCTGCTGACAGAACACAAAGAAGCTTCTAGTGCTGCTTCTCTAAAAATGTGCTGAGAGAGAGAGAGAGAGAGCTTTTTGTAAATAGGTTTTGACAAAAGGGAAACCATCCTAGCCGCATGCTTGTCATACAGCAACGGGACTGTTTTACATTGCCTTTCATCCTGCTAATTAATATTCTTCTAAAAATTCAACTAACACAACAACAGCATCCCTGCTCAGATCCACTCATTAAAAGTTGTGTGTATGTTGCCATGGCGAGGCCCGATAACACATTCATTGTTGTGATCTTGCTATGTTAATGTTCCCGACAGAAGCTTCACAGGCCTGTTAACTGCTTACAACCCCATTTGCTGTCCTGCTGACTGGGCGGCAGTACAATCAGTGGAGAGATAATACAGTGGGAGGAGAGGAACTGTGAAACGTAAAGATTTACTACACATCCATGCTCATTTTAATGCAGGTTTCCCACATAAGGAGTGATAAGAGTCTATATGAAAAGTAATGCAGGATTTAACAATAGACTGCAAACTGTCCTGCTGGCAGTAAAGTGCTGATTTGGACTGGGAAAAAAGATCAGAAAGTGGCCTAGTTGGGCACGTGCCCAGAAATAGTTTCCTGACTACTATTTCTCACCCACTGATGCTGTTATCTTTCCGCGAGCGGCCCACTCTCCACTTTCTTGCGTCTTTTTGACAAATCAGATTGCGTGCCAGCTCAGAGTTAGTCAGAGTGTAGTGCGGTGTGTTTGCGGGGGCTGCTACTTTGAATTACAAAGCAAGGAAAAGCATCAGTTCTCCATTAGGTGAAAGTGATGAATCAGTCTTCAGAAGTTTTGTACCATTTGTCAGCAATAAGGTGCTCAGAGCTGGCTGAGTTTCTAAAAGCACAAACAGTTGCCACATACACAAGCCAATAATGCCAACAAATGGTGTCAGTAACGCCTACAGTGGCCTGTGTGATTGTGAAGTGACTAGTTGACAACCTGCTTCAGTCATGAAAAATGTGTCAGCAAGTCTACAATCCAGTCTCTGTTTATAACAGCAATCAAACAAGCAGTTGGTGAACTTAGTTGGCACTACTATGTAATCCAGCCATTAAATAAACTATTCATATAAACCACATATCATCAATATTATTTATATAAATTGCCTTTTTTTTTTTGCTTTTGACATCTTTGCAAAAACTTGAAACAAAGTCGTCCCTCATTGAGTGTGTACATTTTCAAGTCAGAACAAATGTGTTTTTATGATCCTCTGTGATTGCTTCACTATTAATGAAGAACAGCAGTGGTTTTGTATCTATAGAAACAACAAAGCAGTTAATATTTGCACACATTGCATCAAAAGCATTGGGATCTCAATAAAACAGGAGGTAACAGAGACAACAAACAGGCGTTTAAACTTTACAATCTTGCAAACAATTTTAATATTACACCAGCACAGTTATCTCCTAAAGGGTTTATCTGAATCTATTTGATGTTATTTGATCTGTCAGATATTTGCTTTTCATTTCATCATGCTCATATCCTGCTCACATCATCTGTCAGAAACAATAGACAGCCTGGGTAATATGCAAAACCAATTCACCCAAAGAGCCACCTTGGCTCTAGAAGCTGCGTGACTCATTAACACAGTCACAGTTGAAAGTTCTTTACTTTTAAGCCGGCGATTCAAGGGGAGATTGTAATAACAGGATCAAGGTTAGGGCAAAGTCAGATAGCTGCTGATAATGAGTCAAATGCATCGTCTCAGCTGGTTGCCACTGGTTGAGTTTGGTTTGTCCAAAGGCCAGTTCAACATGTGGCATCATGCTGTTCCACACAATTATTTTTGTGAGTCATGAATAATTGATTCTGTACCGAGTTATGGCTCAGACTTGGAACAAGGTGTTAAAAGTTCAGTGTGTAGGATTTAAGGAGATCTATTAGCGAAAATGGAATATAGAATTCATAATTACGTTTCCATTAGTCTATAATCACCTGAAACAAAGAGTTGTTGAGTCTTAATTTACCTGCAAATGAGGCCTCTATATCTACATAGGAACTCTGGCATGTTGCATCGGTTTGTTTCTACAGTAGCGTTTTAAACGGCAGTTTGACTTCGATGGTGGATGGGAGACAAAAGAGAAGAAAGAAGAGACATAAGATTATGTGAAGAAATGGAAGACAACACTTGGGAAGGGAAGGGTGAGGCTACGGGTATTCGGTCACGTCTAGATGCCACTAAATCCTACACACTGGTCCTTTAAAACAGTTGGAATCATATCATGTTAACTAAACTCAGTGGGAGTAATACAGTAGCTGATCGTAGTCAGTTGACTATCTGAAATGAATGTGGACCACTTAGAAAAAGTTCATCTTTTGACTTCCGTAACTGAGTTTTTGTCCTTGTGCTTATGTGCCACGATTTTGCGACATCTAACTACTAACTATGAACTACTAGTGTGACAGGTTGGGAAAGGCTCTTTTTCACTTTCATGCAGAGATGTAAAATTGATGCCATTCTCATGTCTGTGCGGTAAATATGACGCTAGAGACAGCAGGTGATTAGCTTAGCATGAAAACTGCAGAAAACGGCTAGCTCCAGCTTTGAGGTTAACAGACCTCTGTAGCCTGCACCTCCTCTCGGCTTAAGGATAGTAGCTCAGCAGGTAAACTTGCATTGTGCCAAGGAAGAGGAATACGTAGAATAAAAGAGGGTATACCTCTGGTTCTGCTGGATCGACTTGTTTTTCAATGCAAAATTGGTGGAATACTCCATCAAAGTTAATAAGGCAATAATTGTGGTCAAACGGTAATACTGACATAATCAACGCTGCCTTGATTAAGTCCATGCGAGGTTGAAACCAGTCAATATTTTCAGCAAATATGCCCAACGAAATGAAGGCTTTCAATGTAACTTTTCTCCTCCCTCTGTCCAAGAGAGCCTGAAGAACATTTTCTTTTCCATGACTCAGTGGTTCTCTAACACTGAGCATGCATATAGTACACAGCAGTTCAGGCATACAGTAGGTTTTTAGTAATTGTCACTTGTCTTATGATGAATGAGGAGCAATCCCTACAGTGCCAAATAGTGCCTGTAGAGCCAAATCACATTGCAAATTTAATTAGGCAGAGACAAATTCCTCACTGCTTGTCATTTTCTTTGTGCATTTTTACAACCTACATTTCATGTTGTGTCAGAAACTGCAAAATGTCACCTTATGAGCTGAGTCTAATTGCTTGTATTCACAGATCTTGTAAGCCAATTCAACAGTATTTCATCCTGCTATCAACTCTATATAGTAAACATTGTCTGCTATTAAACTGGGTGCAGCAATTCAGTGAGAAACACAAAAATATTCTCTTTGCACTGTTTTTTGGGGTCTAATAAGTCAATTTTGAGGTTTGCCTGAGGTGGTAGAGGAATTTCCTGGAGAATATTACATTTGGTTTCTCTGTCTCTGATCATAAAATTTAATTTCCATTTTAGAGCCAGAGTGTACCCTCTGCTATACAGAGGGCTCTCTGTCAATTTAGTCTGAACCCTACAGCCAATTGCTTTAAATCCACTGACATTTTCTTTGCACTGTGGTAGCCAGAAGCCAAAGAAGGGTGCATTAATTATTTAACATACAGTTAAAGTACCAGGTAGCAACCTTCAAATACAGTATCCCCTTATTTTTATCTTGCGTCTACATGCTCACAGCAATGTGTTTGAACTTATTTCCTTACCAAAGCCAAAATGAAAGCTCAAAATGAGGTAAATTGTTCTTAAATGAAGCTGCAGCAACAGTTTAACAGTTATCAAACATTCTTTCATCTGTCTGCTTCTCTTAGGATTCACACATTTATTTTTCTGCACATGTAGGCTATTATGTCATGTATCTTTTGTTTAATAATTAATATTGACAGGTGTTGGATCATTCTAAGGTCACTCCGTCTGGTTAAGATGAATTTGTCAATGGGAAGTTGATTCCCCCTGTACCCCAGAGTCATGAGCTTGTGAACTCTGAGGATTGATTTCAGACCAAGACTTTACTGATCTCCTGGACTCTCCTGATTGGCCTTTAGCTCCACTAAACGCTCCCTCAGGGGAGTGGGGCTGATGGGAAATGAAGCCATTTTAAGGCCTATTGGCAGTAAACCTCAGAGCCGAGAGAAAAGACGGGGACCATTTCGTTCACAATGAGCAAGCCTTCAATAGCAAACCACCATCCTAAAGGCAGAGATGGAGAAGGGGGAGAAGTTGGACTGAGATAGGGAGAGAGAAAATAAATAAGGAAGCGGATGACAGAAGTGAGAATACAAAATAACAGGCGATATCTCTCTTGGTTATCATTTAACATGTAATAATATATTACCTAACTGGCCTTAAAATGAGAAGGACAACCACGTTACTACTTGGGACAAATTGCACAATTTGTCAAATATATTCATCATATACTTAATTTATCAAAGACAATGTATTAATAGTGGGTGGAAGGGAGGCACTTTATGCAACATTAGGTCATTTAGGTATGATGTGTGTAAAGTGGCATCTGATCATTTACATGGAGTGCATCTTTAAACAAGAAAACATGCAGCAAGCGCAATAAAACGCACGACTTGCAAAACTGCCTTCTAGTGCTGGATGACTTTTTGACCTTACTGCATGTGTAAGTGTAAGTGTGTGTGTGTGTGTCTTTATACATCTTCCTCACCTACAGTCAACATCAGCACAACCACGCAGGTGAAACTACATCAGCACAAAACTTGAATCATCCCAACCGAGAGCAATCCATCTATATTAACTGGACTTGGAGTGGAGTGTGTCTATGTGAAAACAACACTAACTCTCACACCAATACAGTTTCGTGTAAACTTTGGCATTTTTCTGTAAAGTTTTCAGCCAACATAATGCAGGCCAATTCAGTGCCAATAATGACTGGTGCAACAAAAATGTGTAGGATCCTAGGATCCCAGTGGCCGAATCTTGTGTTTGGGTAGCATGGTGGTGCAGTGGTCAGCACTGTTGTGTTCCAGGCTCCAGGTTCTCCCACAGTCCAAAGATATACGGGTTAGGTTAATTGCTCACACTAAATTGAGTGGTTGTCTGTCTCTGTATGTTGGCCCTGTGATTGACTGGTGACCAGTCCCGGGTGTTCCCCTCCTCTCACCCAAAGTCAGCTGGGATTGGCTCCAGTCCCCCACGACCTTGACGGTTAAGCAGTATAGATAACGGATGGATGGATTTACTGTTGCTAAATAGGTGAGTAAGAAAACTGCATTTTATCGAAAATATCACTGCATGCGCACACACACATACAGTTGCTCTTTCGAATTCTACTTATATATTTCTGTCAGTTAAACACTTCACACACACATACACCCTTCCTTGGAGCAAAAACATTACGTACAGTGCAATGAAACCAGTGAGGGTGAAATAATTCGAGCTGTGTTGAGTAAGACCTACAATTTGCTTTATATATATATATATATATATATATAGCTGACTTTTACTGAAGCTATCTCAGGATCTCAGTGTAATAACCCACTCCTGCCAGTATTTTTTACTTGTATATGCACTACTACTACAAACTAGTGGTTTCGTTGCACTGTGCCTTTAAGATTATTGACTATGTCTGGCTGTGTGATGTAAGGAGTGCAGGTAGCACCGCAACCACCACTTATGAAACAGGGATTGCATTTGGTGGCCTAATATGCAAAGCAGTCGCATTAGAACTGCAATACATCTGCTCCAAAATGTTTAACATCAACGTAGAGAAAAGTTTAAAATAATGCTGTGTGAAATATCTGTATGTGTGTTGACCACTGACATGTTTCAACCGTGAATCATCATTTTCTGAAAGGTGCAATTTTCTACTTGTAAATGATCTTGTCAGTGTCAGAGTCATTTTGCTACTGACCAGTTTTAGACGCAATTGGAAATTATTTTTAAAACACTTTTCCAGCCTTTACTAGCCCTAGATAATGATGTTGGACGCAATATCAAGGACACCTTACAATATTATGTAATACATCAACAACTTTAGGCCTCACACACACCGAGACAGTGTAAAAAAGAGAAGTAACAGAATTAACAACGATTTTGATTAATCATTTAAGTCATTTTCCAAGCAAAATTACCAAATATTGATTCTGGCTCCTTCAACGTTTGGATTTTTTGGTTTCTCAGTTCCATCTCACTTCAAACATTTTTTTGTTATGGACAAAATTTGATGTTTGATGAAGTTACCAGTTTTGTGGTTGTAAACAACCCATTTTTATATCAGAGGTAATTTTTCAATGAGTGGAAGAAAGATTCTTTTCATATTTTGTGTGTGTGTGTGAGTGTGTGTGTGTGTGTGTGTGTGTGTGTGTGTGAGTGAGAGAGAGAGATAATAGAGACAGGAAGAGAAAAGCCTGGGTTCTCTTACATCCATATAAATCTCCTCCAGTTCTGCACTTCAAACAATCAGCAGTGCATTATGTGGTTTGAGATGGGCACAATTGATTGATCCTTTCTCCTTCTACCCTTGAGGATCTACCACCAGAAAATGTGTCTTCATCCTCTGCAATTAATCTAATCAGCCTTAATAAAAGCATCCATTACCGAAGCAGCAGCATCGACAGGCTGGAGCAGAATGTTTACTGAGGAATAATCAAACACGGGAAAATACTGACTGGTCTGCTGATCCAAACAGCCTCCAAAGCTGCCACGATACCGAGTATGCATTCATGTATTCTTATTAGTTTTCTGTCAGTCAAAGCAGATGATGAGCCTGTAAACCAGTTAGTTTTATCTTAATCATCAATAACCTTCCGATGATTTCAAGGCGGAAACACCACACTTGATTATTCAACACACTGCACTGTACGTAAAAATATATTTGACATTTTACATTTATTAAAAAGGCAGTAGTGACTCACTCTCTACAACTACATTTCTAGGACTTCTTCATAACACTAAAATTGCAATGGCTTACGGGGTTTACTTTCACTTTTACTTCCTCACCGGCTTAGATAGAGCGAAACACAACTTCAGGCACTGTGAACACTGGGGAACAAGTAATTCTGATGTATTTATTCTGTGGCTTGTTTTTGATGAGTTACACGACTCAGGCAAGTACAGTAGACTCTCAGTAACTTTTTTTCTAACACCTATAGGAATGCAGCAAAACAAACAGGAGTCTGGAGACACCACCTACAACTTCCTTAAACTGTGAATATGCTACAGACACAAATTTCTTTTGTTTCAACAAATGGCATAAATGAGCAGAGAACTCTGGTAAGCATCTGGGTTTTGTTTTCCAGGATGTGTGTGGGCCAGCTTATGCCAGTCTCCTCTGTGATTAAACAACCTGCTAAGATAGCTGTATCACCACCAGAAATACACAAGACTGTGTGTGGACAGTATCACAATAAGGGGGGCTAAAATGCTACATGGAGAATTTGTTGGAGCAGAAATAAAACATGGCGGGGGCAGCAGGAGCCTAGAGATTAGAGAAGTGGATTTGTGACTGAAAGCCACTTCTTTGAATTTCCACGTCGCCAAGGGAAAATGGGGGAGGGGAGACCGGACGACTAACACTCTCACCTCCCTCAAATGCCATTGATTAGGCTTTAATGAGGGAATTTTATCACTGTTTGCTGCAGTGGAGCTGCTTCAGGCCAAAAATAGAAAAGAAAAAGACTGTGGTTGGACTTGGCTGCACAGTGTGAAAGTGTCCATCAAGTAACAAAGCAAGTAACAAATTGTATGCATGTCCAGGCAAATTTAAATTCAAATTAAATGCTTAAGTTAAGTTAGATCAAGAGTTGGAGACAAACTAGGGCTGTCGCAATGAAGGAACTTCCCCAGCAGGGATTTAGCATAGCTCAATAGTGCGGTAATAGCGGTCCTTTGTCCTGGTTTTAGTGTTATATATAAATAAGCTTTCATTGTTAGCTATTATAAGGTGTTGCTGAGGGCTATGACTCGTGGCTATGATCAAGATAACAACACGGAGGCTCCTGAGCAGTTGATCACAGCTGCAGACACCTGAGCACAAAGCAGGTAAATACACAGAGTCACCGCTGAAGTAACAAGCAAGTCAGCACACTAGTAGCAGCAGTCACATAAAGTATTTGGGGATAAAATGTGAATGTTGTGGTTGTGGCGGTTGCTTGACGTCAACCACGGTTGGGACAATATCCCTCTGCTAGCTACTGCAACCCACAAGCTGACAGTGAATGCTTGCCTCAAACCATCGGATTTGATACAATGGAAAATGGAAAATCCATGAACAAGAGTTAACCAGGTTATTTTTTGAGGGATGTTAATGTATACACACCAAAGACATTTAACATATACCGAATGATAGCACAACTGTTAACACAGGGGTACAGGAAAAAAAGAAACGTATTTTTGTATCCGTCAATGGATCTTTAAGCTGAGGTAACATTTGAACTCATGCCTCTTTCTTTATTTGAAACCCGCTGAGCAGTTGAGGGCAGGTGAGAGCTGGGAACCCTTCATCATTTCACAAATCAAATCTATTTGAATCATGAAGGGGAGATGGAGATGAGGGTTGTAAGAGAGGTGCTAAGCCCTCTTGACAATCAAGACATGAGTTGTAACACGGTGCAATTCCACAGTGGGAAAAAGTTAGCATTTTGCATGCAAGCCGTACTGAGCTGATGAAAAGCTTATACATTAGATTACTTCGTTTTCATACTCGATCAATCAATCTTTACTTATATAGCACCAGTTCATAACAGTTTTTTCCCAAGACGCTTTCCATGAAGAGCAGGTCTAGACCAAACTCTTTAATCAAGAGTGAGACCCAAGGATTGAGGAATTCAAAATTAAAGATTCAAAATTACTATGCATTGATAATTCAGACCAGTTTATTCTGTACAACTATCCATCAGGTTTGTGTTATGGGGACAGGGCCTTCTCTATCGCTGCTAACAAGTTACAGAATCCTCATCCTCCCTCCATCTGATTCTCATTACTGAAACCCTCAAGAGTCAAAGCACAATCATACTCATAGATACATACGCATAGCTTTTAACTGTCCCTAGCCTAGTCCTCTGTCCCAATAGGCTCTGTGTGCCTTTACTATTATTATTCTCATAACTATTCATCATCACTCTGATTTTTCCTCTCTTCCTTCATTTGTTTTGTTTTCCTCTTTATGCGCTGGAAAGCTGTATAGAGCTGATTTGATTGTGTTTCTATTGCCTTCCATAAGCGCCTTCACTGGCTGAATCCCTGCTGACCAATAAAACCTTTAAATACTCTTACACTTGCTAAGTGCAAGTGTAGGAGAAGCAGTCATGTCGCTGTCTGTACACAGTGTTCTATTCACAGGCTTGTACGTGATTATCGGGTCACAGAGGTGTTTAGTAATTAAGTAAAGGAACTCTGAGGTCCCAGGGCTGGTCAGCATCTATCCTGACAGAGGCATGGCACCGAGCAGCAGCGGCAGCAGGAACAGGAAGAGCAGCCTTGTTAGTAAAGACAGTCACTTCCTGCCCCTGTTGCTGTTCCGGCTGATGAGCTATGGTGGTTCAGTGGAAATCTGTGGCAATGACTGCATGTTTGCAGAGGTGCATTTCTCTGAGCAACACACCCAAAATCACAACCTCTGTGACAGGGACAATGGAAACGATGATGGGCATCACTGGTTACACATCACCTGAGTACAGCATCCTTTATTTAAAGAACCCATCTTCTGTTCATTTTCAAGATCTCACTTGGTACTTGGAGATACTAATAGAACAGGTTCACGTGGTTTCATTTTCCAAAGACACATCATTTTTGTCAAAGCAGAGATGGCTGCTGCAGCTGTTTTCAGCCAGTGTCTACATGCTCTGTTTTAGAAGTACAGAACAATCGGAGTGCTTTGTTTTTGCCTTTAACATCTCCATTAGTGAGGAAAAAACAATAGGCAGACAGTGAGTTGGATTCATAAAGTTTTCAGTGTGCGGGGACACTCAGCCTGCTGAGGGGCTGGAGGAGGTCACATGATCAACAGATCTCTTTATGACATGACATCATGAAGGGAGCCAAATGTCAATAGCATGTTTTCACACACATTTACTGCGAGTACCCTGGAGATACATTTTTATGTTGGAAAGACATTTTAAAAGTCCCATATTATACAAAATGCACTTTTAAGTCTTCATAGAATCCCTGCTTCAGACATCCATAGAGTAGGTGCGCACACACACACACACACACACACCCTTGTTTTATGCCTGATTTAGTTTGTTTGACTTGACTTGAACCCTTGGGGTGGGCTCTTCCTTTGTTTTCTTTTCATTTTCCTGATATAAAGATGATGGACAAGCGAAAATGAATGTATTTATAGTCAATAAAAAAATCCTTCAACTCAGCTCACAAGAATGGACTCTAAGCATATGGTACATCGAATACTAATCTAATCCTGCAGAAGAGCAATAAAATTGGTTTTACCATACCTATTAAATATGTCACAGCTCAGTACGAGACGATATTGGATGAACAATGACAGGCACACAGGTAATTACTACAGCAATGACTAGAAAGGCCTCCCCTAGAAAAAATAATAGGAAAAAGTTCCTGTTGTGTTTCCATAATCAGGAAGACATATTCAGAAGCAGAAGGAAGTATGGTTTACAGTTGAGATTTTAAAAAAAAGCATACAATGAATCATGTAAGTGCTCCAAATCTCAAAAGCTCTGCAATGTAAAGTGATTTTATCAGGTAGAGTTTCTCCTGAAGTTAAAAGTTAATCAAAAACGACAGCTTGAATGTTCCCTCACGTGACTCATTTATTATACAGTCAGAATATGACTTGAGGATTCATCAGAGCCGTGTGATGTGCGCTGGCCGATGCATTCAAGACATTCAGCCATGCTGCTCAACAGTCAGTCATGAAGACAAAATCATATTGAGTTGACAAAGAAAATCCCTTATGGCAGAAAGATAGAAACTTAAAAGGGGGAAAACAAACTTTTAACAGCCACAATACAGTCAGAAGAATAACAGATGTCAAGAAAAAAACTGCCATAGATGGCTGTCAGTCAAAACAATCCCTCCGAGACATGCAACAGAGAAAACACTCTGCTGGCGTCTTGTCACTCAGACACGTACAACCCTTCAGAGGGAAAAACAAAAGGACAAAAAGACAGAATAAGCTGTTAACTCTGGGTTATAAGGAAAACATAACAGTGGAGCAGATAGACAGAATGGTCCCACTTGTAAGACACATTCTGAATTTTTGAATAAAAAGAAGAATAATTCAAAATATAAATATTATTTTAGTGATTTTATTTTTAACATCTTCATACCATCCTTAAGAAATACAAATTGATTCCCATTCCCTTTTTTTTTAAAAAAAATCTCCAGTTGCTGTGTCTTCCTAGATTCAAATGTAAAAAGAATTTAATGAGTAGTGGGAATACAGCATATGTGGGAAATATACAGGGAAAGAGCTTGCTGTTGTCAGATCACTAGAGTCACATTGATTTCAATATTAAAAATGTATCTTCAGCCCAATTTAAGGACTATTTAATGGAAGAAAGAATCTATTAGGTACTCTAGCTGGTTACACCTCTTTTTGAAATGTTTCTGAACTTTGATGTGACACACAATGGCCCAAATTAACCAAAACGCTCCATATTGACCAGTAAAGGTCCTCTCCTCCTTCTAAGTGGGTGTCTAGGGAGTGGAGCAGCGCAGAGATGTGAGATATTTATCTATACCCTCTTTCTTTGTTTGCCTCATCTCCTCTCACTCTCCCTCCCTGGCAGCCCTTTGAAGAAATGAGGATGCTCTCTTCAAAGTCATATGTTATTTGATTCAGAAAAGGCCAGTGCTTTTAACGTCTGGCAATTACAGCTCCCACACTCTTGCATCTGAAAATAAAAGGACTCTCAAACAGGACTGAAACATAAACACATAAACACATAAACACATGTGCAACTGCATGGCAGATGTGTTACATACATGTACTGAACACAGTGAAATCGCACACTGTACACACACAGCGATGTTGATGTGGCAGTGCACCTCACAGTACTGCAAATTCTCAGTAAGTGCATAATTAGTGCTTTCTGAACTGCACGTTATTATTGCTAACAAGTAAGTCCATGGATAATTGATGCATGGCCCTCAGCTATAAACTCAAAGATTAGTGTAATTTTTTCACACAGCCTTTCAATCCCAAACCTCCACCACACTGCTGCAGGGAAAGTCAAACCATCAGATCAGGGGCAAATGTAACATTAATACTTATCTCTATATCCATCTTACTATCAGTCAGACGACTCTATCACTAAATACCAACTGCCTGCATCAGTTGTCATTAAGATGAATGGCTGTTAATAGTTCACTCCAGAACAAAACGGTGATACAGGGGCTTAGCGGCATTTATTCTCTCTCTGCACTCTCTCCTTCAATTTCCCTTTAATTAAACAACACAGCTTACGAGCAAACTTTAATTGCTTAACTGAACAAGCACTTAATTTCGATTGCGCTTTTCGAACAAAAGTCTGAGTGCGCTTTACAAGAGGAAGAAAAGGTGAAATGAGAAATGGGTAAAGCAGAGGAAAAAAAAAACATATATATGAAACGAGGAGAAAAAATTTTACAAACCATAAAGTCAAAGTTATAAAATCAAGGAATAGCTAAAGTAAGACGCGCATTGGTTCGGTTTCTCTGAGACTTTGTATGAAGCTGTTTCAGAGTTATGAGGCAACAAAAGCAAAAGCATAAGCAGTTTTCAGCCTGATTCGTAGTAGTAGTTTTTGTTACAATTGTCATACCAAACATACCTTGCCGTAGTGGCGAAATTAAGGTACAAGATTCTAATTCTGAGGCTTATTAAACATCAAACCGTTACAGCATCGATTTTTGAAAACGACTTTACTGTATTTTAGACAGCACTTTAGGGCTTGTTAAAGCAAATACCAGATAAAAATCCGAAGAACCTAGACAATTTGGACAGCCTCTTAACTTTGAACAGCGGTGAACGTGACCCCTCATGTGCATGGATTTTAATTGGGCAAAGCAGGACCTGTAACCACAGCGAGATAGTTTCTTATTAACTTTTGGGAGACGCGATTGATGTCTATTTTGTTATCATATCACAAATGAGTTGCCCATAAATGTCAGCAGACCGGTTTTCCTAATTTCACAGATCAATGGTATCCTTGGATGGGAATCTGTTAGAGCAATGAACTTATGCTTGTTTCTTCATCATTAACGTTGATATTTTCAATTATGTCCATGTGGATTCCTCTCAAGAGGGTTTACCTTTCAAAAAAAGGGAGCCTGTTTCATCTGAACCATTCAACAGTTTAATCAAACACGAGGTAGACCAAGCAAATAAAAGTCATTATTGTACTCAGTGTGGTTGAATTCCCTGAATTAGCAGACATCAAAATGTGTAATCAAACCTCAAGATAAATATTATCATTTCTGTGAAAGATATGTGCAGAGAGAGTACAGAGAAAATAAGATCTTACATTATTGTGAAATTTAAGTGCCCAGCTGATAGTAGGATCACATTCATGCCCCAGCAGAAAATCAGCAATCTCTACACCATCAACGCCACCTCCACCTTGGATTGACTTGGGTGAAGAATCTTCTTTTTCTCTACACTTTTGTGTCTCCATCAGTCACAGGTTTATCTGGGTCTCATCTGACTGTAAAACTAAAGCTGAAGTACTCTAAGGTTATGCTGGATTCATCCTCTCCTGATCAAAGTCTTTCACTTCCTGGAGAGGTCATCTAGAGGATGTATGGGGGGTTTTCTTCACTATTCAAACTATTCTAACATTGTATAAAACAGCTGAGTTCATGCACCTAATGGTTTAGCCATGCCTGATTTACTCTGACTTTATTCTGCCCAAGAAATATTTGAGCTGCCGCTTGCGTAATACATATTGATAAGTAGTAGCAAACTAGTTAAAAATATAATATAGAATACCTGCTGTATGTATTTTAACATTTTAAACTCAAAGATAAATCTATCTATCTATCTATCTGTCTATCTATCTATCTATACCAATATTCCATTCCAACAAAAATATGTTTTCCCGTACAGTATATGTCACTATGTGTAAAGTTTAATTAACACCTGGCACCTAGATTTATTTCCTTTGTATAAATTAAGACATTTCCACCATAAATTGATGCAGAAAAGGCACAAATTGGTGCCCAGCATAGTTTTTCAGATAACTATTGTTTATTTAAATTACATATGCATTATGCATATGTCACAATCATATGACATGCCACTTTTTGGGCCAATACACTGGGTTCGATCCAAAATATTTGCATTCTGATCACTTAGTCTCTTTAGGGCTGTTTCAAATCTCTACCCCCACCCCACCCCCCCATTCCCGTCGCTTAGTTCTCCTGCAGACACACTGAAATAACAGGCTGAGCTGACAAGTTAGGGCTTCCAGTGCCAAGCTAGACAACCAAAAGTTCAGGTATGTTCAATTAAACTTCTGTACAACTAGCAATTTTATTTTATGTGCAGTGACTCAGTGTCATGTTTCTTGTAACTCATAGCAGGGCGTCTAAGTGAGCACAAATGCTGCCTTAAAGGTGGATGAACAAGATTCAAGACATCACTTCAGCAAACAGCAATTTTGCTTCAGTGTCCGTGAGAAATACAGTCAGTCAATCTACCACCTCATCAGAGGTAGAAAAGCTTTCCCAATGGACTCATGATCAATCAA
The DNA here is from genome assembly GCF_042242105.1 of Pempheris klunzingeri. Taxonomy (NCBI): domain Eukaryota; kingdom Metazoa; phylum Chordata; class Actinopteri; order Acropomatiformes; family Pempheridae; genus Pempheris; species Pempheris klunzingeri. The sequence continues at coordinate 19,128,392 of NC_092020.1, read as the reverse complement.
GGCTTTAGTTTTAGTTTTGCTGAAGACGGGGGTATTATTCCTGACTGGCTTTAAGAGTTTGGGAGGATTTCAGCTGGTGACATAGCTAAACCCTCGTGCTTTAACTATGAGCACAAAACATGAGTCTGAAATTGTGTCACTCTCATTAGAATTGGGGGTATCCACATAGTCTGACTCTGCATAGTCAAAGTCAGGAAATTCTTTGTGAAATGCCTCCATCAATTTGGCGTGATATTGCTTCATCAAAGGAAAGAGCTATATAAATCATCTTTTATCAGTTGTCAGTGGATAAAGGTAAGACACACTGGAAAAGAGAAATAAGCTGGAGTATTCCTCGTTTTTTAATGTTAAACTCGAAGGTAACATTGCTGATTGATGTCAAAAGGGTGTGCAAGACCTTGGAAAAAGTTACTTTAACTTTGGTGTTCATTGTGTTTCACAGTGCAACTTTACAAGGAAACATGGCAACACTAGCAACTGGATGTCTATTTGATCCGTTCACCAGTGTCTATCTCTGGATTTTCCAGTTCCCAGGAGTTTGCAAGGAAAGACAAAAACAGACAAGAGAAATGAGATACTGCCAAAGATATCGATTTGTTACAGCACGAGAGTCCACTGGAGCCCCATAGAAGAGCTGGTATACCAGAAACACCCAGAATCTCTGTGTGTTAATACACGATAGGTGGGGGCACGTTGAGTTGTAATGGAACTGCATCTCTCCCAGGTCACGTAACGCATGTGAAAGAAAGATCTACACCTTTTACAGACACCTCCACGAGTTGGGTAGAGGATGTTGCCATGTAACAGATCTGCCTCTCACCTAATGGATCCTCTGCGATCTATTTACCAATAAAAGAAACTGCAGGTCTTTCACAAGAGCAATCAACTTATTATCTGCTCATCTCCTGCAACAAATGAGATTTAACAAAGTAAGCCGTGGTGCTAAGTTTCTTTGCGTAGCAAAAGAAAGACAGAAAAAGATTGTTGTGTTGAGGATGCAAAAGAAAAAAGCTTCAGCCTTAACACATGGAATTTGCTATTTTTAAATCTATAAATTCACCAGTGACAACTGTACAATACAATGACCATTTCAAGGAAAAAAACATTCTGGTTTTAACAAGCAGCCAGATGGAGAAACTCAAAATGGGTCACAATACAAGAATGATTCCCTGGGAAACAGCACAGTGCCCCAAGGGCCAAAGTATACTATAATATAATGATACGGAGACCAGGATTTAAGAAGCCACATGAGGGCAAAAGTAAAGGTGTATTGCAGTCTATTACTGAAGCCTTTTATGAAAACAAAAATAATAATGAAATAATATATCAAAACTCCAAATGTCCCCTGTTTTGTCCCTTCAGTTTAGCTGTAAATATCTAATGCTGCACCACTTTTACACAATTGCACTACAGGAATCAGTCAATAAGAAGATGCCAGGGAAGTGCTATGTGAGAAAATGTCACCAGCTATCATGAACCAACCAGAGCTCTTGAGTTACCACGCCTTCTCCATCCAGGCAATTCTGAATCCATTGTCACACTAACAGCAGATGATGGGATGTTGTGACTGGGGAGGGTGGAGGTGTAGGCTGCCTTCAGCCTAAGTGCAAATCTCTCAGGCTGTTTCAATAAACTTTGAAAAGCTGTGAATTCTCCATGAATTCTTTCGATACTTCATAATTTAAAAAATTGCCACATTTAGTCATTATCTATATTTGATGGAAGGCAGCTATGTCAATATTTATTAGTGTAAAAGAGAAGCAGAGGCAGAGATGAACACACCATTACACAGCACAAGTTCTCACATTTTAACATTCTGAAAAGCAATACAATGTCTTATTTTGCCTCAGTGAATGTGAAAGAAACTAAAATAAAATGATTCGCTTGTTGAAAAGGATTTTGCTTTAAAGTCCAGCTGAAATGAAATTGTCACAAGAATCAATCTTTCTTTTTGTTAATTCACTTGGATGTTTGAGCAGAGTTTGTTTTCACATTCATCTGCTGAAGGTATGAAGTTTGTCGATGCTCACCTTAAATCTCGTACATACACTAAAAATGGAGTTTTCGGTGAAAAGGGGGAATATTTCGTACCCAACGTATTTGCATATTCTGGATTTTTGAATGAACAACATGGAAAAGCCACGTCAGAAGAAAATATCATTCAAACCTTATTTCATTGTTTTAATAACTTCTAGCCTGGGTAATTGCAGATATTAGCTAGTTTTTAATTCTAATTTCTAAAGGCAGATGATTGCTTATTGGCAGTGTTCAAATTAAAACATGAAGACCATTTTAAAGCAGCTGTTCAAGGTTTTCATTCCTCTTGCACGCTACAGTGACAAACCAAGGTTGGAGAGAAAGAGTGAGTGGCACTTTATGGTCCCTGAAGGCAACAGTGGCACACATGGTCACACACAAGTGTTCATCAGCAGAGACAGCCGTGTCACCGACTGTCACGTGTCATCAAACTTGATGGAGAGACTCGACAGCCTGACCTGAACACAGAAGCTTCCACAAGATGAAAAGAAAAATACAGCATGGGCTTAACCTCCAGCTGGCCTATCAGACAGTACTAGTCCATCAGTCTCAGTAGTCCATTACCATCAGTCAGTCAGAGTGGACACTCCATGACCAGAAGTAAGAGTCATGAGGTATGTAGCTATGGTCAGCTCCTTTATTCATTAAATCCATCAGAGTCAGGGTCATTGTTATTGTTTTAATGGTTGATCTTTCTTCTTCTAGAGGGATGGTTGGCTGGAGCTCCGACTGAAAGCTGTGCGCCAGAGACAAGAGAGGGGAGAATATCACAAAAGCAACATTTAAAGCAGCGGTTGGCAAAACGTGGCCCGTGCATTACTTCAATAATATCAAAACAAGCACTATGTGGGACAGTGGACCGTGGGACTGCTCAAACTTTAAAACAACGAACCAGTTTTTCTAAAAAGCCAGAGGTCCATCTCCTTGTCCAACAGCCAGATTGTTGATTGTTTGGGTCAATAAAATCAGATTGTGTGAAACTCAAACAACAGCTAACCTGAGGGGAATTTGGCCCAGTTCAAATAAGTTGGAGTTGACCAATTCAGGTTGCTGTCCTCATAAGTAGTTTCCTAGAACTTACATGCAAATTCAACAAATTTGTTTTACCTGTTACATTTCAAGTGTAATGTAATTGTTACCTGCAGTATATTCAATGCAAGATCTTTTATCCAGGGAATGAAGTACAAAGGTGGTTAGGTTTACTCAACAAATCCTATTTGCTGAAGGTTAAAAAGATTGTAGTTTTGGTTAACTGTTAAGAGTAAACATGCCCTGTTGTGTGCTTCAAGCTGACTTTTCTGTATTAAACCAAGACCACGAATTTTCCCTAACCATAAGCAGGTGCTGAGTAACGAAAAATAACCATAAAAAAAGAAATTTAATCATGCTTTAGCAGATATTGTAGAAAAGGAAATTAAATATGTTTTATGTTTTTCATTTTGCAAACACGTTCAGTCAGCAGGGAGTCCAGAAATTAACAATGTTTTCTCATTACGTTAATAATGTATCTCTTGTTGCAAAATAGTAATATACGACTAGAATTTCGAAATAGGGCTGGTAATCAGCGAAATAATATGTTCACCTCACCACTTCAAGTGATTTACTGAAAGTACATAGTTGTCTGCCTTTTGGGTAATAGCTTGTTAAACCTCAGTCAATACTGCACCAGTACACCAGCCCTTAAGAGTTAACCATCTAATCATTTGCTGTAGTGAGTTCAGATTAAATGAACAACCCTTCCTTATTATCCAAAGACCTGAGGGGAGAGGAAACCCATAAACTGTAGCAGGGGAATGTTAAAAGGCTCTTAACAAAGTGACTGCTGTGTTAATACAAACATCGCAACACTACCAAATACCCTGAGGCCCTCATAATATATATGAACTGACACTTCAAAGAGACAAGACTTGTTGTCACTGCCAAGAGATCAGCTGAAGAGATCATCAACTGTACACTTTGGCCATTATCTATTTACTGTACGCAGGGAAATGTACATGATTGAAGGTTTTAATACAAAAGTATTGGCAACAAGGCCAAATACAAATCTTGTTGTTTTCCTCCAGAATTCATATCCACTAAATGAATAAATAAATATATATAATATGTATAAAAAATATATAGAAAATAAATATTTTGTAGATACAGTGGGGGCTAATTGAGCAAACATTAATGTCTTCTGCATAACAATGTACAGAGATATAATATGTCGCAAATATGTTTATATTGTATATATATATATCTTGATTTATCTCAAACAATCAAGTCAGCGTGAAAAAAAGTGGTGAAGTATCCTTCATGACAATCATGAGAAAATCATGAGAATAATGTCGATTACATTCAGTATAGCAACAAGATGAGGAAGCCTTTAAAAATAAATATGTAAAAGTTGCCGGTAGTGTGGGGGCGAAAAGATCAGAGAGCAACACATTAAAGAGGACAAGATGGATCTTGCTATGGAGAAATGTGATTCTTTCCCATTGAGAAGTTTGTCAAGCAGATGGTCACATTTACTCAGCATATTTGGATATCTGTTGCTCTAAGGTGTCAAGGATAAATGACGGAAAAGAAAGCCAAAATAAGCATCAAAAAGAGCGTCAGAGTGCCAGAGTGTCTTTGAATTAAATCCACCAGAATACTCAAACATCAGCATCAAAATATTGCCTTTGTAAGGTGTTGGAATTTTGTTAGGTGGAAGCCGTTGAAGAGCTGATAATAAATATTTCAAGAGAGTAGGTAGAGGATTGCAGCACCTTGAACAATACCTTTTATGCCAAATATTTCTTCATGAATAACCTTAAACTCATCATAGACCTCCTGTATCATAATATTAGAAAGAATACAGACTTTGAGGCTGAGTGGGGACAAAAAACTTAGTACACAGGAAATGCAAATATGTTGGCTTATTCCCAGCATAGCAAGGCCCACAGTAATAATGAGAGGGGCTGAGAGAGACAAGAAGAGCCATGGGCCAAGAGCCGGCTGCCAAACAACAATAAAAAGCACTTGTGTGTGATAGATCAAGCTGTGAGAGAAAGATGAAGGGCACGCCGGGGTCAGATAGATAGAAATCCTCTGTGATCTCCCCCATCTTTCACAAAGACCGTCTGTAGCATTACAGGGGACACTGAGGGGAGACAGATGGCACAGAGGGAAGATAGTATACAGAAAGAAAAAAGAGAGGGGCAAAAAGAAAGACAGAAAGAAACAATGAAAGAACAAATGAGACATGGTTGGATTGTGAGACAATGGGCCCCTGGGCACACACATGTAAAAGAACCCCCCCCACACCATTCCCACATAAAAGCAGATTGAATGAGACACAAAATGACTTCGACAATGTCATTTTGTCTCTCTTTGTAGTCATTTTGTGTCTCTTTGAGGTAATTTTGTGTCCCTTTGTAGCCATTTTATGTCTCCTCTACTTGTAGTGGCTTTGTAAGCCACTACAGTTGTTATGCATCTTTTTTATCCTTTCACCTCTCTTTGCAGTTGTTAAATTCCAACAAGAAACGATTACAGTCACAGCAAACTTCTGGCTTACATCATTTACTGACAGATCTCACTGTTTGACACAGCAAATGTTATAAACTGTGTTTCCTTTCCTAAGCAGATGATACTTAACTTTACCTCTCCATTAATCCTGATTGGTTTAACAATAAAATTACTTGCTATTCTACTGTTCAGTCAGTTATTCAATCAAACGACAGCCACAGAGCCGGTAAATGTCCACCAGGCAACTCAATTCATGTCACCTGGCAGACACCAAGAGGGGGGGAGCTACGGATTTGCTTTTACTACAAACATTGCATTGATAGAAAGTAGGGATGTGCATTTCAAGCAAAAATACTATTCGATGTCACAGTGTATTATTCGAACATTATTCAAATAGTTCGTATCAATCTACCGTTAATATACCTGTAAAAACAGCAAATTAGAGAAACAAACTCAGTGATCTCTCTCTGAACATAACAGCTTCCACAATTTCGCAAAGCCCTGGTATTTGAAATCTTTGTGCCCTATTTGATCCAAATCTCTCTTTTTCAACAATATAAGAAATGTTGCATATTTCCATTTTTTAAATATTGCCAAGATCTGTTCCCTTCTTTCCATGGCTGATGCTGAAACACTTTTCTTTGGCTTACCAACTCAACTATTAATGAATCACAACTTGACTGATAGGATATTAAAAAGGACTAAATCATTTGGCGTCCCGTAAATGCTAGATCTGACATTAAAATTCGACTTTTCACTCGTAAAATATTACACAACTCTGCTTATCACCTCCAGTAACTCCTCATACACCTGCTAAGGCTTAAGGATCACAAAATGACAGTCTGACTGACTATTCTAAAAATAAGTCCATCAACAGCATTGGCTTTCTCTAACCAAACCCCTTTACTTGGGAATTTCATTCCTATCCTAATGTGAAAACCTTGCTTGGTTGGCTCATTCAAAAATAAACTCTAAATACATTTGATTCATCAATCCTTTCTGATTTAGACTGCAAGAAGTTCTAAATTATAGGTATCTAGGCTATATTTATATTCATTCATGTTATCATATGTATTCAGACAGGTGTTTTATGTGTATATTGTGTATTGTTGTATATTTCAATATTTTAAATATTTTGCTTATAATGTTTAGTTTACCTCATTTTTATATATTCTTATGAATTGTATTAATATTTTTTGTTACTGTTCATGTTTTATGTGCAGGCCTTTGAGAGACACATTGCAATATTCCGATCTAACTTTGACTTGACTAAAACTGAGGCTTTGAGCCCAATCCCGCACACCAGATCCTTTGGGTGCCTGCGCTCAGCAAACCCATTCACTAATACATCCAGGGAACTAGAGGGTCTGGAGGGTTACAGGACATCTGGGAGATAGCTAGTTAACCTCTGGAGCTTCTGGGCTGCATGGCTCGCTGAACACAATGCATCCCACCGCTAAACCAATTGAAAGAGGGGCTGGAGGTGGTGCGAAGGAGTGAGATGGGGTGGTGTGGGGAAGCTGTGTGGTTTAAGTGTGAACCAGGCCTTTCTCACATTAATCATGGTCAGGTGGAACACTAAATGAGCTTGAGCAGTCGTCCCTCCCTGCTCTTTACTGTAGCTTAAAGATGATGGGATGCGAGAGGCCACTGGGGCTTTCTAAGGGACACTGTGGGATGATGGAGATTACAGAGAGACAGTGCAGAGGAATAACGGAGGGAATGTATTTCAGACTAACACACCAACACAGTGAACTATTTCATTCGTCTGCTGAAGCTTGCTGGTTTTTACCTCTTCCTAAAAATAAATTAAAGAACAGATTTACCAAACCTTATAGGAGTGTGACGACTGATGAGTATTTAAAAATCTCTCTGCCTCTCTGTGTGTCTCCTCTGCTATGGATCAATAACTCTTTAATACTGTCTATAATTGAAATGCAGGGAGCCTGAGGTGATTTAGTTGGCTTTAATTTCCTTGTTCGTTATGAATACAAATATAAGCCCAAGGACATCAGATCTCCATTCATCTATTAACACACACAAACACATGCGCACATTCCTGCTTGTATTAACTGAGGTATACTTCAGTTATGTACATTCCATCCACCCATCAATCCATCCATATAACACATTAGTAGAGCAACTACTGATCATATTTATTGTTGATTAATTTTCTTTGTACTATCTAATGTAACTGATCCATTGTTAAAAAAAATTAAACATAATCAAATAATTAAAAATAACAATAACAACAATAACGTTACAAATACAGGGCAGCATGGTGCTGCAGTGGTTAGCACTGTTGCTTCACAGTAAGGATGTTCCAAGTTTGAGGACGTGGGCCAGCTGGGGCCTTTCTGTGTGGAGTTTGCATGTTCTCCCCGTGCTCGCGTGGGTTCTCTCATGTTACTATGGCTTCTCTAAGAATTGCCCGTAGGCGTGAATGTGATAAGCGGTGTAGATAATAGATGGATGGATGGACAATTTCCCTTGAGATTGTTGATCAGAAAGATTTGAAAAAAGATTCAGAGCCTAGAGAAATTTGGTTAACAATCATAGCAAACAAGAAAATCAACACATTTTCACATCACAGAAGCTGGAACCTGTAATTTCTTATCTGATCAACATAATTATTATCTGACAAGTCCTAAGGCACATGTATAGTTTTTCAGCGACTTTTTTTTCCTTAAGGAATTAACTACATACAAATGTCAATCACTGCATGTCTGTACATTAAGCCAATTCCATTTACTGCTCCTATGGCATACAAGTGGCTGAGAAATCTGCAGGCTTCAATTAAATAAAAGGCAAAAAAGCAACTAACCACCTCCCATCTCTCCCCCTACTTTAGTCAGGCACCTGTACACTTTACCCTCAGAGAAAGGCAAAATTATAGAGGGGAAAGAAGTGAAACGAGGAGAAAGTTGCAACAGCATGGTAAAATGAGGAGGAAAGAGCAAAGGGAGTGCAGGACCTTGTTAAAAGCCCCTCTGTGACAGCCAAGGAAAGGCTGCAGCTCAGAGTCATTAAATGTGGCTGAAGCTGGAAAGAGTGACTGAAAAAAAAAAATGTATGGGCAGAAAGACTGGGTGCTGCAAAATGAGAAGTGCCGGTTTGGAAATGGAAGATCAAGTAGTAACTTGCAAAAGTAACTGATGTTGGAACATTGTAGAAGAAATGAGAAAGAGAAAAAGGAGCATTTTGAGAAATTGAAACTGCAACAATCTATTTTAACCACAGTTTTTACTGGAATGCTGAAAATCAAACCTTTATCCTGATTGAATTAAATTTGCGTGAAATGTTATAAAATGCAAATAACATAAAAAAGAACAAAGCCATGGGGGGGGGGGATATCAGCTCAAATCACAACTTGTTTCTACCATTTTTTCAATACTAATTACTTGATTTATTTTCAGGGACAATGTGCATTAGAGGTCTTCACAGGTCAATAATGACACAAAAAAAAAAACACTATTGGGCCGAAGAAATTTGTTCCAATAATTTGTCTTTGTGTCATGTTGTATATCATGTTTATTAATGTCGAGTCTCTGGCCCTAGGGTCAGGGTAGACCTGTAAAGACCTGAAATGCATATAGATCAACAGCACTTTAAATGTGCCAGTGTTAGCCAAAAGGCAAATTTTTAACTGGTGTCCCTGGGCCAGATGTTAAATTAGCGATTGAAACAGCAATAAAGCACATGTGAAATTAGAATGGGAAGCAGCAAACCATGAGGCAGCAGGGGTATGGTAAGCGTCATACAAAGTAAGACATGTATAATGCAGGCAATACAAAACGCTGTTGAACAGACAATCGATGCAGGCAGTTAAAACATGAAACCATAAAAATCACATCACATTACAGAGGACATTGGTAAAACCAGAAGTGACGAAAGCACAAGCTAATGAGGACAGACAAGGCACGCATGCAGGCAGAGAGCATGATGGCAGGTCTGATTGCTCTTTAACCAAGTTTTAAGATTATCTGCAAAGGATAAGTAGGAGTCACTACATAGTACACATAATGGACAGATGTTCAAATAAGATTTTTCAAATAAATCTTGCTTTAAACATTGTTTGGGCTGAATTTTGTTTTTGCAATAACTTGCTTAAGTTGTTAGTTGTTAAGTTGTTTAAAGCAAGCAGCTGAGTTTAAGAATGACACCAAGGTGTTTGAAACTGGAAACAACATTTATCTTTTCACTTGATAAATTAACTGAATGCTGACAAACAGAAAGATGTTCGGTTTGTATCAGCAGTAACTTCATACACAGATACAGCTGTGGAAAGTGAACAGTGACACTGTTATCAATTAGATTTGACAGAGTTTACTACATTTGATTCTTGATTTGAGGCGTCTCAGAGCAGAATAAGGGGTTAAGGGCTCTAAAAGGCAACTGCTACACTGTTTTGGCAAGGAAATAATGAATTCAGTAGTCTAGGCGGGAGGAAATGAAGGTGAAGATAAGTTATTCAACTATGTTTTTTTGGTTAGACAACATATCTAACTTGTAAATGGCAGGATTACACAAGAATCAGACACAAGACAGAAGTGCTGAATTAAACTGAGGTAAAGATCAAATCCAACTCCAAAGTTTCCGATTGGATGTTTCATGTTAGTCGTTAGTGGTCCGAAGTGGCACTGGCACTTCAACAAATAGGACCAATAACCAGGACTTCAGTCTTATCTGTGTTCAGTTGCGGGAAGTTGGAGGCCATCCAGTCCTTAATAGCAAAGCAGCAGTGCAGAGAATCCAGATTGTTACGATTTTCCGGGCTCAACGAGACATAAAACTAAGAGTCATCGGCGTAACAGTGGTAGGACACACAGGTAAAATAGTGAATAACATGGCCAAGGGTGAATAGATACAAGCTGAACAAAATAGGGCCAAGGACTGAGCCCTGTCTGACCCCAGATGGCATGAGAGCAGTTGGAGAGCGAAAGCTGTCCACTGTGACTTTGAATACTTTGTTTGATAAGTATGCAGAAAACCAGTTAAGAGTAATTTCACCTCGGTCACCTGGGAGTAGAAATGTATGATCAGCTGTATCGAAGGCTGCACTCAAGTCCAACAAAAGAGAACAGTGAGATTGCCAAAGTCTGCACTCATAATGATGTCAGTAAGGCTGTTTCCATACTGTGGGGTAGTTATGGGGGACTGATGGGTGTAAACCAGGATTCTTAAGGAGAGTCCAGACACAGGCCTGTTTGAAATAGTCCTGGATGAGACCAGATAGAAGTGTCTCACCAAAAAGTCATGGGGTGGGTGACACCAAAAACCTCTTTCAACAAGTTGGAAGGACAAATATTATATTTAGAAGTGGTGAGATTAGTATTGGACAAAATGTCAATTCAATTTCAGAGAGCACTGGGGGGAAATTCAGCAGTTTGGTGGAAGGCGAGGGCTCAGGTGAAGGCAAAAGTGAGCCAACAGGAGTAATTAATATTTTTATGGTCTTTTTTTTTTTATCTTTTCAGTGAAATACATTAAGAACTTCTCAAAACAGATCCACAACAGAAATGAGACAAACAGTAGCTGGGACAGAGTTTACTAGACTGTTGATGGTATTGAAGAAGAATGCTTTTCAGAGACAACTAAACTGGAAAAGTAAGAGAGCCTCATACTCTTTACTAAATTAAATGAAGATAATAACTCCCTCCAACGGAGTCCATGAACTTGAACCTTAAACCTTTTCCATTAATGTTGAACTTTTCTACATTCTCGTCTTATTTTTCTAATATTTTCATTTATCCAGGGCCTTGGATTGGAGAGACTACATGACCTAACTTTAATAAGGGCTATTTGGTCCAGCATTCTCACACACATGGCATTACATTGTTTAACCATAACATGTAGTCGACATTATCTGACGTTATCATCCATGAGCACTGAAGGTAGCAGCAAAGTCTGCAGCAAGCTGTAAAACTAGCCTGTCTCCTGACGATCTAAACCCAGCTCCTGTCCCAGCTTCCGTTGCTGAATTCTGCATCACATTTAACACACACATATTTAAAACATGTGTGTGTACCGTAGATTCTTTGCTTAGAACATTAAATAGAAGAAATGTAGTTTACATTAAACAAAAAAAATGCATGATGTGAAATAATATCCGTCCAGAAGAGGGACCCAGGGAATGACTGAATCAAGAGTGTGGCCCCATTCATGTCTAGAAGATGATACATGATGGTTTAGAAGAAAAGATTCACGTATAGATAAAAACTCCGATGTGATTATCAGGATGGTCAACATGAATATTATCATCACCAACCAAAAAATGTGGTCATAACTAATAATAGAAGAAATCAGAAAATTCCGATAAAAAAAATAGTTCTGGGTTTAGGAGGACGGACTCTGCCGCTAAAAGCTACTATATACAAAGGTGATTAAAGAATGTAAATACAAAAATGGCTGTTACTGTAAAAAAAAAAGACATATCAACCATAAACACTAATAACAATTAATCGTTTTGGTCACAACCATTGACTGACAAGCTCCGTCATATTCTGTATTACTGTGTTAGCTCGGTAGATTAGTGGAGTCTGTTGTTGGGCAGTGGCTCCGAGTTATTTTTCGGCTTGGTTTCACTGTACTACGGATTCGCAACCTGAATGATTCACGGATCTACATGCACTTCCATGTTCATGTGGCCACCCCAACGACCAAAACACAGGACAGACAGGCTTGGGTTACAACAGAGAGGGATGTGATTTAATTCCCAGCTCACTGCCATAACTCCACTGTACCCATACATAAGCAACAGCTAAAAGTTGTGTAATGTTATATCAATGTGCTGAATGATGCGTAGAGAACCACAAAGGACTCTAACTTCATTTTGCTGTCCCAATAAATCTTATGAGTCTAACTCTTGGTGGGCTCGTTCAACTTTAGTTTTCCATACCTCTGTGCCAGGGGAGTCCCAGCCCACATTTGAAGAACCAGTTGAATAAGTGCTGTTATAATAGAAGGCGACATTCACATTATATACAGGATGTAATATGCATTTCAGAGTCTGTGCTCTTGCAAATATGTTCTACAACTTAATCAAATGAGGCAAAAAAATAACATCATTTTTTTTGGCTTTCTCAAGCTCCACTATAGCAAACTCAAAGGAGTTTTTTGGCCTCTGTAATATCAAAAATATTTTACTTCATTGAATCTTCAATCATTCAATCCTTGTCGAATTTTCAGTCATGGACAGTGCGTCTGGCAAATAGCATAAATGAATAATTCACCACTTGAAGCAGCCTATCAGAGAAATTAATCCTTTGGTGTTTGGAGGCCATCTCAGATAGCGGCGTAAATCCAACAGTCACCACATGCTTAATGAATAAGAGTGTAGATAAAATAGCTCAACAGCCTTTACATTTGGAAATAAGCTTTCTGATCCTTTAAATCTCCAGGCACTACACTTGGGGTTCAAGAAAATGTCCGTTTTGATGTCAATGCAGGATAGTAGTTTCGATTCAGTTCACAAAACATTCAGCTTTCAAAGAGTTTCTCACAAGACGCCACATACATTCCTCTTCCAACAGGCTTGTCCTGTGATGTCAATCAGGTGAAAATTCAGTATTCATTTTCTATTTGGGGTCTTCAGTGTGCCACATAATGAACTTCAAATAACTTGCCAGTGTCGCATATTTATCCATTGCACCTTATGTGACTTTACAAAGCCTAAAATTCTTCCTCCACGCTGTTGAATTAATAGAAGAAAAAGATGAGAAATGTTTTGCGTATAGAAAACTGTCATTTTACAGTTGAAGACTTTAATGGCATGAGTTTTCTCAAATAAGATGTACTTTGAATTGACTTGCAACTCGGGTTCGGTGTTTCTACTTTGCAAGGCAATTTTGATGAAAAGGTAAAGCAGCAACTCTGCTCCCTTTTTCCTAGGCTAAAAGCACTGCTTTTAACATAAGCTGCGAAAAAACTGCTTTTAATCCGTGAACATCCTGACAAAGATGGAGTCGTCCTCGCAAGCATTTGAGCGTTTCAAAGTCATCCTATCAAGGAGGGAAATCTAAATCTGAGTGTTTGGGGAACAAAAACACTGGAGGCAGAGGACTCTTATTTGGCTTCAGTTCTCCTATGGCAGCCATGTTCCCCGGGCTGATGGATGAAGAGAGAAACTCATCTCATGACTAATTATTTATCTTCCCTCCAGAACTGTTGTGTCTGGGGGATGGAAATAACACAACCCTCTGCTCTGACCATGTAGTAAACAAACTAGAATGATGGAGGTGACTGAGTCTCCTCCTTCTCCCTCACAACACTGTAGAGCATGGCTTCCATACGTACCGCCCACAGACAAAATCTGGCAGGTGATATTTTCCCCTCCTTCCTATGGTGTGTGTATTTCATAGATAAGTTTTGTTAGATTAAGAGTGGTATTATGATGCCTATGAATTTCAGTATGTAAAATCCATCGCTTTTGGACACATCACTGTTGCCAGTTAGGGTTGTCACTTTTTCAGTATATTTAGTTTGAATGATGAAGGACTCATTCAAACCCACTTTTTTCCCCATATCTGCTACCAAATTAAAAATGCTGAAACACATTTTTAAGTATAAATTTTAATGAACAGCATTATTCTGAAGTATCGACTAGAACAACAACAGAACATTTCCTCTCTCATTTAATGTCTAAAACCATGAGCATTAATATGCTGCTGTAACAGCCTCAATTATTCTGGGAAGACTGCCCACACAATTTTTAGAACCAGGGTGCGGGGATTTGCTCCCATCCAGCCACAGGAGTATAAGTGAGATTGGGCAATGATGAGGTATGGCTCTCAGTCAGTGCTCCAATTCATCCCAGTGACATTGGGCGCCGTTGAGGTCACAGCTCTTTGTCAGCCATTCATGTTCATCACACCGAAGGCACGTCTATGCTCACTTTGTGCATGGGAGTGTTGTCATACTGAAACAGGAAGTGGTCTCCCTAAAACTGTTGACACAAGGTTGGATGCACACTATCTTGATTACAGCGGCAATGAATAGTCAATTAACCGATATGTCAATCTGCCAAAAATTACAAAATAATTCAAAAAAACGGACTACTTTGATAAATGAATAAAGGTTTAGTAATCTTTCAAGAAAAAATGTCAAACTTTCTGTGGTTACAGCCAATTAAATGTCAGAATATTCTGCTTTTCTTTGACTTACACTTAAACCCTTAAAACACTTAAACTTCAAAAGTTATTGATTGCTGTAATTATTCCTCCTGTCCAAACGTGTTGTAGCAATACTTTTGCTGTATTAGTAGTATTAGTATTAAAACATACCTGCTTTATATATATTTTTCATTGCTCTCCATTACATCTACTTGTTCCTCTAGACTGAAGTGGACGGCACACCCATTTTGTGTAGAAGAAGAAAACTCTGAAGAGAATGATGCACCATATGCTCCCTAACATGGGAATGTGCACAGAGCCCGAAAAAGAAAACCTAGATTAACAAAGAAAGTTGATAACCACCGTCGAGGATACCAATTATCTCAGATTGGGGTTTTAGGATTTGCCTATGTCGAACTTGCTTGCTTGCTAATTCACACCTTAGACCTTAGTGTAGATTTCGACTCAGTTTAAAACAGAGCAGACACCTGGCAGGAGGCATTCAATTCTAATAAAGGGAGGTCTCCGTCCTCTAGCACTTTGAGCTCCTCTAATCTCTTATTCATGTATTCAAGGTGAGAGGAGAGAGGAGCAGCTACAAGTGAGAGCCCAGTAGGTCAGAGAACTGGGATGAAGGGGGGAAGAAAGCTGTAGTTGAAAGATAGAAAGAGTGAGAGGATAAAAAAGATGGGAGAAGAAAAAGCCCCGACTGCCTCTCATCCTTCGATGAACCTATCAATGGACCCTGTGGAGGAGAAAAAAGGCTTGGGACCTGAAGCTCCACGCAGACCAGGATCAAAGGGATTCCCCATCTGATCCAAATGTCATTTGAATGTTTTATGGTAGCCAAGACATTGAGGTGAGACCTGAATAAGATGTGGCTCAAGAGAGCTCTGATCAACGGTGGTCTGTCATTTTCGGATGAGAACGGCACATCGGGGACCTTTTTTTTCTGAGCACATAAGCTGCATAATTCAATATGCTGAAAAAAATATATCATAGTTTCATGATTGAATCTTCAAAGTCTCATTCCCTTTACATTATGTCTTGATACTGTCAGTCAGTGAATTCATTAACAGCTGCTGAGGCTGCGCAGGCTATTCACATTTACATCGTAAAGACTACAGTAAATACATGACTGTTGGAAAATAGAGCACTGAATTTCTAAGATATGATGCATACAGCACACGCCCACATCAACGAGTTTCAACGCATACATATTCAGTGTAATTGACATACCAAACTGTATAAAGGCTAATTAATTTCTGTCAGTGAAAGGTTAAGTACAATGTATCACTCAATCATCTTTTCTTTCAATTTATTAATCATCAGCCCATTTTCATATGCTCACGCCTACATCCCTGCAAGGTGCACTATGGATAAACCCAGATGGAAACACAATCATACATGAGTGCTACTAATGCACAAAACATGCATAAAACCTACACAGATTATTCTAGCTCTCACAAAGCCCGGGATGCAGGGGAGCTATTGTGTTAAAAGCCTGGTTTCCTTAGAGGAGAGAGCACCGGACGAGTGTATTTACAGTTTATTATGCAGATGCCATCACTAAGCAGTCTCATGTAATGCAAATGCACACACAAGCATGCACTAAAACTCATTTGGAATTTAGCATGTTGTGCTGTCTCAAAGCTTTCATTTCATTTGTGCATAATACTGTACATGAAAGGGATTTCTGAAGCACCAACATCGTGAATACATCAGCAAGCAAGTAACTGAGTGCAAAGAACAATATGAATAATGCACACCTGAAAGAAATGCTCTCAACGCTGTATATACAAGCCTTTGAAGTGAAAATTGGGGACACATTTTATACCTCTAACTAAGCCCTAATGGATCGGGAAGAGCTGGGTCACTAGTGCATTGAGCTGTAATGGGTTAACCTGTGCCAGTCGGATGAGGAAATAGGTGGGGACGAGCACTCTGACATCACTGCTGAAAGAGAAAGTAAAAGGAGAGAACAAGCTGATTGTTTTTAAGATCTGAAAGATTTAGAAAAACCTAGACAGTTGAAATTTGTCCTGTTTGTACTAGTGTCTTTAGTGTTAACTTGTGTATTTCAATGATTTCAAAAATGGACAACAATAAAGTTGGAGTGACTTTATACTGCTCTGACTTCTTTTTTGGAATTATTTCACCTTTTTCTAGACATGGCTGCTGCCGGTAGTGGCTGCAGAGAATTTCCTTTGTTCCATCTGTCTGGATTCACTAAACCAGTGTCAATTCCCTGAGGGCACAACTTCTCTCTTAACTGTATCACAGCCTACTGGGACACTAACAATACTGTATGCCGATGCCCACTGTGTTTAGAGTTCTGCACGAGACCAATGCTTCAGGTTAACACTTTCATTGCTCAGATGGCCACTGATGGACACAAATCTTGTGGTACCCCTGAAGAAGGAGAAAACAGAAATGTGCTGTGTGATATCTGTACAGGTGCAAAGATCAAAGCCCTCAAGTCCTGCTTAGTGTGTTTCATGTCTTACTGTGAAACACATCTGGAGTCTCATCAGAGAATTTCAGGGTTGAAGAAACACAAGCTGATCCAACCAGTTGAGGACCTGGAGAGCAGGGTATGCAACAATCATGATGAGCCTTTGGAGCTGCTTTGCAAGGTGGATCAAATGTTTGTATGCGAGTCCTGTGAAGGCAGTGACCATAAAACCCATAAGATAGTGAGTCTGGAGGAGGAGGCGCAAATGAGGAAGGCCCAGCTGGGAATAGAGAGGAACGACATGGATCAGATGATCCAGGCGCGTCAGCAGAAAATTCACGAGTTTCAACAATCAGTGGAGGCTAGCAGAAATAATGCAGCAAAGGCGCTGTCATACAGCATGCATGTGATGACTGCTGTGGTGGACTACACTATGAGAAGCCATGCTGAGCTGGCTGAGTTAATTCCGATGCGGCACAAAAAAAAAAAAAAACTGAAGCAGAGACAGAAGGCTTCATTAAAGAACTGGAGGGGGAAGTTATGCAAATAAAGCAGCACAACTTGCAGCTTAATCAGGTCTCACTCACCAATGACGCCTTTACTTTCCCTGAGAATTGGTTTTCTCTTACCATCACTCCACCTCAGGTTAAGGACTGGTCTGATGTGACTTTTAACAATGACCAGTTTACAGTGCAGGGAGCCTTGACCAAGCTGGAGACAACAGTGACGAGAGAAATAAGGATGCAGTGTGATCTTGACTTGAAATAAATGCAGCGGCTTGCACACCCTTCTGTCAATGTTTCTGAGGATGGGAAACAAGTCACACATGGAGACAGAAAGAGAAATCTCCCAAACAAACAACAGGAAGTGGGATTCGATATTGTGCCCCAACAATGGATACTGGACTGTTTGGCTGAGAAAAGGAAATGAGTATACAGCCAATGCCAGTCCTGCAATTAACCTCCACTGAAGGGAGATGCCATAAAAGGTTGGGATGTTTGGGGTCAAGGTTCCTTCTATGACGGGGACACCAGGGCTCACCATCTCCTCCTTTACTGGATGCAACTTCACTGAGAAGCTCTTTTCCATTCTTCTTCCCTGTGCTAGTGATGGCGGCAAAAATTGATCATTACTCCTGTCAAATACAACACCTGAGTTTTTATTTTGTTTTCTGCATTTGTGAAAGAAAAAGAGAGACAGGGAGAGGGACTTGAAGACAGATTACAGTCGTAGAATGCTGAACACTGAAACGCTGTTTTTATCCGCAAAACTCCAGTGTGTCATTTTTTTCCTTCCCATCCATCAGTGTCAGTGCTGTGTGTCTCTATGTGTCGCCTGTCACTCAGACAGCTGTAGATCTACAACAGGGTATACATATAGCCATCAGGACAGTCACAACACACACACACAGAATTCAGTATAAGTAGACAGAAAATATTCAAAGGAATGAAAGGATTCGTATTACTGAGTTTTGCTGATGTGGTTCTGAATTATTTTCTCCACAAATTCATGTTATTCTTAATTCTTATTTAAAAAAAAAAAGTAGTTATTGAATGGATCAGTAACAACATTCCAGCCTGACTGGCACATAATGCCACGTCCAATTAAAATTCCACCTGCAAGACAAATCTGCCTGATAAGGAGAGACTTGAGCAACTGTTTGATGAGCCAATTAAAGTCTATTTGGTGGATATACATTTGTTTCAGTTTCTTTTTTTTTTTTTTTTTTTTACCATTGTGTATCTTTATCTTTAAGTTAATACAATAAAATGAAATAGTATTCTAGCAGCCATAGTGATAATGGTCTGAGCACAGGAAGGACTCTGGTGGGGTTGTTATATCCCGACATAGGGAGGAGGTCAAGGTGGATGGATAAGTCAGCAAAACATACTTAATCATGGGAAAACAGTGTTCATGTTCTCTTTCCAACTGACTTATATTTTGTTACAGTCGTCCCCAAACCTTTATCACTTGTTTATTATTGTAACCATGATGGCAAATGTTCCCTAACCTTAACGAAGTTCATATTTTAACACAAACTATGATCTTTCCCTAAACCTCACTTTGGTGCCTAAACCGAAACTAACCTTAATTATGGTGTTGTCACATCAGAAAACAGATGTATTTCTCTTATTTTTGATGGTACGGACAAAGTATGTTCAAGGTATCATGGTATTTCATTTGTGTATAAATGATGTAATTTAGAATAATAAAAAAAAATAAAATAAAACCAAACCATAAACATAGTTATTCATAAACACATATATACACACTTTCAGGAAATAACTCCATAGTGCATTTTATGAATTTTATTTAGGGATATGTCAACATGCAGCAACAAGACAGTGTTGACAACATGGTCTTTAACCCTCACAATAAAAGTTCAACATCTGGGAAATGTTGTCCATTCAACTTTGACTATGTTTGAGAACTGAGCATAGAATTTTTTTCCTTTAATTTAAGGCATTAGTTGATTTTTTTTGTCATTATGCTGGTCTCTTTAGCATGCGTCTTTTAAATGAAGTTGTTATAATCTCATCTGGACATAAAGCAGCTGAACAGCTTTAGGAGACAGGAAGACTGAAGCGCGTCAGATTAGCCCACTGAACGTTATAGCGTTAAGATGTCAAAGCTCAGATACAAAATGGGTAAATGGGTGTATAGAGCTGTTGGATAAAAGCCTGATGGGGGTGAAACTACTTTACTCTGTTTGGTGGTTTCATCTGTATCAATGCAACAGACTTTACTAATTCATCACATTTCATATGAAAAAAGTGAAGTAGCTGGTATCTATATCTGGGAAATAAATGTGGTGGAGTAAAAGAGTACTATTTCCTAATTCCTCTGAAATGTAGAAGTATAAAATATCATGAAACTGACATACTCGAATTCAAGTACCATAAAATTGTACTTAACCACTGCGGAGTACTTGAGTAAAGCTCATGATAATGAAACATGGTTCATGGCATAGCATTTTCAGTATCTGCTACCTACCTAAATTAATCAGAACTAAACTTTTTTTATCTTAATTTCATCGTTATATTCAAATATTTTTTGGAATAACAGAAACGGTATGATTGTTATACAGTGACCACAGCACTACAAAGAAGCAGTCACAAAATATTGAACAGTGCAGGTCAGCTGTCGTCAAAATCCTGCCCTGGTGGTTTTTCCAAAGGTTAACGTGCCTGAGAACATTTTAATATGTTGTTCCTTCTTTACAACACATGACAAAAGGGCTTTTCTTCAAAATCCACTGCTCAATAAACTACACTAAAAGCCTAAAACTGATCAATTGTGGTTTAAATATAGTAGCACGACTAGCATTGAAACTCATTAGACAGTGTGCTTGTACACAAAGACAGTTTCAGCACTCTAAGGTTTCTGTCATGCAATATTTTCTAATTGAAAGCACATTCTTAATGGTGCACTGTGCCGCCTGTAGTGCAACATGAGAAGTTTTGATATGTGATGTTAATCAAGTACACATTATATGTAAGTGCCAGCAGCTTTTAAACTGCTCACAATATTCACTCGCTTGTTGTTTAAAAACAACAGGACGGCAAAGAGAAGGCCACCTTCGACTGCAGTGAAATACTAATGAGTCACCAAACCAACGAAACAAAGCTTTCTTTTAAGGTGTGCATGGTACCTTCATTAATTACTTTCTAGCAATGAGATGTGCCAACTGGTGAGGCCCTGGGAATGCCAATGTGGTCAGTCCACCATTTACAGATCCATTCATAGATCTCCATGTAAGGGTAACTCTTAACTTTGGCTTTGAGTGAGGTGTCTTGAACTATTCAATGGATTTCCATGAAATTTGGCAAAGATCTTTATGGTCTCCTCATCTTGACATTAGTTCAGATTTTTAAATACAACACTTAACGCTTAATGACCGACTACATGTAACATCAGCCTCAGAGTTGCTTGATGTGACTGAGCAAATGATAAAATAAGATAAATATGGCGAGCATGGCAAACATGCAGTGATACCTGCTAACCCTTTGTCATTGTGAGCATATTAGCAGACAACACATATTAGCAACACACTGTGGGGTACTGAGAATTCAGGGAAACCTCAGACTAAGAAGGTTGATAAACTATAGGTCTGTATTAGTTTCAGTTTGGACGTTTGAATTACTGTGTTTAATTGTGTTAGCTCATAAATACGGACTCCGAATACATTGGTCTGGGTAATCACAGTGACTTAACGAATGACAGTATGACAAAAATACAAATACATCATGTGGTGTGCTTGTGTGTGTGTGTGTGTGTGTGTGTGTGTATTACTGCAGGCACACATGTCTTTGTACTACAGTATGTGTATCTAATGAAGTGCCAAATGTAATGAGATAAATCTATCCATTAAGGTCCCTTAACGAGACTAAATCCACATGGCTGCTAATGAGTCGGTGCTCCATC
Organism: Pempheris klunzingeri; assembly: GCF_042242105.1. Lineage (NCBI taxonomy): Eukaryota > Metazoa > Chordata > Actinopteri > Acropomatiformes > Pempheridae > Pempheris > Pempheris klunzingeri. The sequence continues at coordinate 19,106,873 of NC_092020.1, read as the reverse complement.
AGTCGTCCTCTGAGAGCCGGAGGACCTGACTGAAGCCGGAGAAGACCCGCAGTCAGACAGAATCAGACCCTCTTAGCTAGTAAATCCAAAGCTCCAGCTGCTGCAGACCTCTGTAATTTAGCTACTGGTCCTTCAGGGAGTGACTTCAAGACAGCAAGCAGCTACAACTGATAGACACTGGAGTCATAGCCAGCACAGGGAAACACTAATCATCTGTAATCATTGATCTGCCATTACTGGGCCATCCTCATTAGCCTGATGGAACAATGCTCTGTAGAATTCAGTTGTTACTGGGCTATAAAGCAATTGTGTTGCTTTCCAGCAACTGCTGTGCTGAACATGTGTTCTCTACACAGACACTACATGCTGCGCAACAAGATGAGTTTAATGTAACAGCACAGGACTGAAACGATTTATAAAGAAACTGGACTTCTTCAAATAATATAAATCCTCAATTTGATATGTTTGCTCCAAAGCTTTGTTCCATCCATGGAAGTATTATACTGTGAACAAAGTTCATCTACATTTATCACTGACACACCAAGATCTGATGCTGTGTATTGACCTTGTGAGTTGAAAATGGAAGACAGACAACAGAAAAAAGAAAAATGAAAAATCAGGCAGCAAAATCCCCAGAAACCATTAAAGTTATGGCAGCATTTCAATTTGAGAGCTGCTGTATGGACCCTGTGTCCACACAGCAGCACAAGCAAAAGGCTAACACAGCAATGCAGAGTAAACGGATATTGTACATTCAGACAAAAAGAGCTCTGATGAACTGCAAATGCATTTATATTCCACTTAAACACTCAGAGGTTTCACCAATATAACAGCACCTGAGACACGTCCTTGTACATTCCATTTCTATGATGGAGTTTTTAAAAACTTTTTTACTTCACTTTTATTACAGTGCAATTATATGTAATATCAGCTGAGTTCTGGCCCGCTCAATTTGGGCTAAATGACTCATCATCCATGTCAGCATCATGATGCTTTTTTAAAATCAAGACATTTCCACAACTCAGGCAAGGAAAATTAGCAATAGCTGCTGCTAATGACAGTTTTAGTAAAATAGCATGTACACAACAGATTTTCTAAATCGAGATTTTGTAAATAAAAATAATGTTAGATGTCTCAGAAATGTGCACTAGTGCATCCAAGCCAACCTCTGCAAATAAATCAAGTAAATCAATTTGTCCGAGTTGCAATTTTGGGTGAAAAAAATTACAAAGTTCAGAACTGAGACACAGACGGAGGTACATGACTGTAGTTAGTCCATACTTGCAAAATTCTAATTTTGGGGAGTTGCTCCAAGACATCACACATTGCTACATTAACCTTAATAGGAAGGTTAAGTTTTCCTTATGGTTGTCCTTGAATCTGTGAGTAAATGCCAAAGAACTGCAGCCAGAGATGTTGTCATCATAGCAGTGCATTTATTCCACATTAATGGCACATTTATTATAATAGTGTTCATAACTTGACTAACTGACAGAGAGAAAAATAAGGGATCGGTGACTTTGCTCTCTATCTCTAAGATGGAAAGGAAAAAACTGGGTGGCTTTTCCAGTGACAGATCAGATTTGTGCTCCACAAAGGCTTTGATCTTAAGGCTTTTTGACAGGCTTTAATCTGAGCAGACCACACACACACACACACACACACACGGTTTCACTGAAGCTCCAATATACAAACTGGACTTCATTCATTTCCGGCCAGAAAAGCTAGAACAGTGCCAGTCTTAAAGTGATCTTTTCCAGTCACTGTGGTCAATAAAAAACAGTGTCTTTAAAAAGGGGAAAATAAAATGTGAAAACCACGTTAAGCTCATCCATTTTCTTTTATACACAAATTGCGGTGAGTCATACTGTACTGTAACTCTTGGACTCTTTCTTTCTAAGTACATTGAAGCTGTTGTCACAAAAGTCGCATTTAAAAATGTGCCTACTGCACCTTTTCTTTTGGCCATTTTCACTGGATTTGTTGCAGCAGGTGTATGAATCCTTCAAATTCATATTTCTGAACAAAAGAAGAACAGAGTGTGGGAAGAAGCTGATTTTACTCATCCTTAAGCACCGCTTGGTTGTATTATCAGTATGACAAAAAGAAAATAGCTCTCAGATTGGAGGCTGCATGCTTCCATCCAGGCACAAACAATTGATTTAAGTCCTACACATGAAATGGCAGAGGACAAAAAAAGACCACAGCCAAGCAAGACCATATTTCTACATATTTCACTCACCAGGATTTTTCCTCATTTCATTTGTTTGTAGAGCGCTGTAAAACGTGCACACCCCTCCAGCAGGTTTACAAGATGGAGATTTAAAAGTCACAAAACAATAAAGGTTGCAGCATCTACTTCTTAAAAAGAAAACATTAGTGCGGGTTATTTCTTCTATAATATACCAGTCAGAGTCAAGCTTTTCAGAACATCCCTCGCTCTCCTTGTGAACCCATGCCAAAAAAAACTCCCCACGACTCCAATCATATTGATATAACCCATGACTCTAGTTTCATTTATGTATCATCTCCCCCTTGGTAACATCATTTATGTGTCTGTGTAGAAGAGTTTGCATTGCACTTTCCCCTGCTGCAGTGCAGTAAACACATCGCTTCTGCTTAAGATGAGATCTGCCTCAGACTGACTTCAACAGCAGTTGATTCAACCAAATTACTAAATTAGCTCGCTATAAAAAAAACTCCACAAAGGTCCACATGTAGTGGGTAGGAGAGATAATAAAGACGACAGGTTTGACCTAACAAGGAACAAAACGCTGTTGAGTACACACTAAACTTCAAAACATTGTAAGTCTATGAACTTTCTTTTTTCTGGAGCTCTCAAATGCACCTTAAAGTATTTTTCAACATGCTAAGGAAGACCTTGAGTTTAAGTTTAGTAACGTTATAGAGAGGTCAGCAGGTCAGTACATGTACGAAAAAATCTGTAACAAACTGAACTGATCCTACTGAATCAGTAGCTTTTAGCAGTGAAGCTCGAAATCATCGGCACAAATCATTGGCTGCTCTGCTATTAACCTTATAAACAGGTTGTTTACCGGCTGAGCTTTGTACTGGTTCAGTTACTGCTCTACTGAAATCCATTGAAGTGGTGAAAGATTGTTTAGCTTAGACAAAAGTGAATATATATGCATACATACACGCCTGCCCACACTGTGATGTTACATTATTACTAAACATTTGTGTATCAGAGTGCTTGCGCATATCCCAGCATACACTGGGGCGAGGGGGCGTGGTGCACTGACAGGACAGGTGTTGCAATATATGGTACAGTAGATGTGTGGGAGACATAATAATATTCATTAGCTCTTTATTGTCGTTATGATGAAACAAGACATATTATTTCTGAATGGAAAAGCAATCTCAGCTGCCTACAGCGGTAAACCTCTGCTCAAGATTTGAAGCGATTGCGCTCGCAAGGTCGACACTGTTGTTGACTGGGGAATCCCGTTATTTACCTTACATAATTGGTAACACTCGGCAGCGGTGAGACTGAAAGAAAGATGGGTCATGGGCAGAATCTCCTCAGGTGGACTACCTTATCTCTACCTCTGGGAATTAAACCTATAATAGGACAAAGAACACAGAGATATTGTCTCTGATGGAGTTGTTGCCGACTGTCTTTGGCAGGAGAAAAATGAGCCATTTAGCCGGCCAGTGAGAGGTTCCACGGGCCATGTTCGACTAGAAGCACCACCAGTGACTTAGCTCTGCCCTGCAAGTACTGATATAAGTTAATTTGGAGCTCCTGTATATCTCTGCCAGATTGTAAATCCAGACCAATTAGTGTCACCCCGACAGATGAGAACATGGAGCAACACCTCTCTGTCTTAAGGGCCCTCTTCTTTCAGCTGCTCATAATGCAATTAATTAGAAAGCCCTTCTTTAATTAGACGGCGCACTGGCCCTGATTAAAATTAGGCTTATTGGGTGAGCATTTGCACACACACTAACACGCACACAGTGCGCCTGCACACAAAGATAACACTACAGGATTTTGTGTATAACAGGTCAGTATGTGTGAGAGAGCCGAGGGCATGTGAGTTTTTGATTGGCGGGACTGTTGGCATGGTGAGAGGCAGCCGGATGAGAAATCTCCACTATGCAGCTTCCTGGTTTTAGCCGTGTGACCTCAAAACAGTCCAGACAAGCAGAGCCGCGGGCTATAGCAAGCTAATCAAAAACAGCAAAGACCAAACAAGGCTACCTCTTTCATACCGTCTAGAAATAACAGGATTATAGTTTATCTCTCACCAGCAGTTATTTGATGCTGGTAGCATTTAAATTACATTCTATCAGGAAACATCCAGCCAGACAAAGTGAGCAACTGTAATTCCAGGTAGGGTCTGTGTAGCACAGCACACAATAATACTGCAGGACAGGTTTCTTTATTCTTTGTTGTCATGATGTCACTGTTGTGTGGTTGTATTGTCAGCACCTGGAGGCAGACTGGTTCTTTTCCTCTTCTTGCCATTTTCAGCAGCGTTTTCCAGTGTAGGACACTCTGTCACCCGCGGCCTGATTGAGCTGTTGAAGTGTAGAGGGTCACTGTTGTTTGTTGGGTCAAAGGGCAGAGCGTTGAGCCCTAAAACAGTTACAACAAGAACCACGTTAGATGAGACAACACAGCAGTGTACAATGAGCTGTGGTCAAACACAGTGATATGCATCTTAAAGGTTAGTTTAAGTGCGAAGATTTTGCTTTCACATAGTACAAAATTACCATCAGTACCACATCTGGAGCTCTTTAATCAGTATCATTGACTCAAATGCTCCACGTGCTGCAATTTCTACCTTTCGTAATCTGACCCTCTGGTTGAAAAAGGTTATGTAATGTTACAACTGGATAAAACCGGTTACCTTGTTACAAAAACACTATTAACTGTCCCATGAAAATGCTCAAAACTAACATAATGCAGAAACACACTTTTCAGAAAAATTCTTTCTACCACACTCACTTTCAACTAGTTCACTCACACTGTTTTTTTCCTCCATATTAAAATTTAAAAGATTTAAGATTTTAGAAGATGATCCACACACACACACACACACACACACACACACACACACACACACACACACACACACACACACACACACACACACACACACACACACACACACACACACACACACACACACACACACACACACACACACACACACAATATTCTGTTCTGGAAAAACAGAAATTTTCATCTGCTCATTTTCTTATTATTTTGTTCCCTTAACAGACTCAGTAGTCGGACACAAAACAGGAAAATAGATCCTTGATTAACGGTCACAATACTAATGTAGAAGTTATTTCCAAGCCCCACAGATTGACAAATACGGTCTAAGAAAACTTGGGGAAATACTGTACATGCTTGCTAGTTTATACAGTAATACTAAGGAGTGCTTGAAAGACACCAGTCCCATATTACTGCCAAATTGATTTCTACTCCTAATATTCCTGTTTCTGCATGTGCTTATTTTCCAATGAAAACAATACATGTAGATCTGGATGATGACGGGTGAAACCTTCTATCTCTGCCCTGTCAGCTTTATCGATCCCTCACATGGGGATGAGACACAATTTCAAGCTCACACATCTTCCGGTTAGCCGGGAAACTTGCTTTTTTGTTGTTTGCATTTGACTATGTGTCTGAGTGAGGGAACGACTGATGTAATCTTTGTCCATCACAGATCTCAGACATGATGATATGACAATTATTAGATGGATGATGTATCTTTGCATTTGTCATTTCTAAATTTACATAATTGATGTGACTCCGAAAGGTCAAAATGATTCATTGAAATGTGGTCTCTCAGCTTCCTTTTGACATTTACATCAATTTCTAGGGCTCATTACTTTTAGTTACGTTTTAATCAATAACATAAAAATCCTGTTTAAAAAGGATGTTTGTAGCATTAATGTTTAGTTAACCCAATTATTTGTTTAGTTACATTACTTTAGTTACTTAGCTTATTTGTATTTTCTTCCCAATTTCCTACTCACTGTGTTCAAACAAAGGCATTTCAGAGTTTTAACTGTTGTCAGGTCTCCAGCACAGTCAAACTCAATATTTCCTTCCCTTCCTTGGGGAACATGAATGTATCTTTATTTCGTAGCATTTTATCCGTAAAACCTTTTTTGATTAAGAAATTATTATCTTTAAATTCGAAAAGTAATAATTGCATTTTCTGACAATAAATTAAACTTGTTGCCAATCCATGAGTGTCTTGTCTGCATAATGTTTGATTGCATGTGCAAGAGTTTAAATACATTTTAGTAACTTTTGTAGCCTTGAGCGATAACTGTGATTGGCTACATTTATATTTTGCTGCATAAGTGGCACCATTTTCCCACAAACTCCAATTTACAATTGCTCCCTTATTTATAGATCTGCATTTTGCCAATTATGAACGAAAATGCATGCTAATGTTACATAAATCGGGCTCTCACACAAATGTACAAAATTAAAACCTGTCAACTGGTCTAAAGCATCTTTTTTCCTAAATGACATGTTTACTTGCGCTCTGATCAGTCCTCTCCATTCCTTTTTCTTCTGTGTAACTACTGCATATCAGGATGCACAGATAGTTGCCAGCAGATGCTGACAAGAGATTGGCTTCATGCATTTATGGATGTGGCCCTGCCTCTAAATCACTGTTATGTCTCATTCTATATATTGGACAAGACCAGGCCTATAATGTGTTTACAAGAGATTTTAATAGCTGCCTTCATTCAGCTGAGTCTCTTCCCCATTCACTGTAGACAAGGACAGATGGAGCCTTTCTCTGCATGGTCTTTCACCAGTCTGTCTTGACTTAACCGCATTTTGTGGGTTTATCCTCATATACAGCAGGTTTTTATGTAAGTGCATCTATCTATCTATCTATCTATCTATCTATCTATCTATCCATGTATCTATCTATCTATCATGCGTTTGTTTTGTTATTTCTGCAATAATCGCATCCATTCTATCCTTCAGTAATCTCAGTTTTGTGTTGGTGTACTGTCTGTTGGCAGACTTTCTAAATAAGTGATGCAGCAGACATTTAATGGTTTCAGAAACAGTAATAATAGGTTTTCCTTACACTTTTATCTCACCGATGGCAAAACAAATTTATGGCAATTACAGCAAATTAAAGGACCAAGGTTATGAACCCTGAATCTTTGGGGAGTCTAAAAGTTATTCGTCAACAACAGTATATACAATGTCTACTAACAGTTAAAGTGGAGCCATATTTTTTAGCTGGGGAGGACAAAAAGGCAACACTTATAAAGTGTTGTGAGGTGTGTTCCACTCAGGACACTCGCTAGTATCTGACCACAGTCTGTATTTGTGGGTCTGTCCAACTTACTCTTGCAATTTAGGTGACTAAAGATGCAAACATAATCTTGTTATAGTGCAGAGTAGTCTGGAAAATGGTCTGGAACAGAGTATACTTTTACTGAGATAAATATATTAGTATTTAAGGTGGAGAGGGTGCAACGTTTAATAACAACTGAACAACATCTCAAATATGAACATACAATGCCTAAAATATGCTCTATGTGCAGATTATGTCCCTCTTTAAAATGAAAAAACATGTTTGAGGTAACTGACATTGCTGTAACCATGTTATTTGCACTTACTGGTTACTGTAAATGATGCAAAGTTATTGTAGGAGGCAATGATGTAACTGCTTTTCTGGTGTAAATACTTTTCTCTTTTTTTATTACTACATTAAAGGTAACTCAGGTTAGATTGTTAAATTCTTCATTTTGAGTTATATGTGTACTATATAAAAAAAATGTTTTACAACTGCAACTAACAATTAATTTCATTATCTGTGGATCTGCAGATTATTGTTTTAATTACTGCAATTGGTTAATCATATGGTCTTATTGTCATATTGCATCCTTGAGCCAGAGAGAAGTCATCAAATTGATTTTTTTTCAGACAAACCCAAAGATAATCAGTTTACAATGGCCTAAGATTAAGAAAAGCAAATCCTCATAACTGACAGGCTGGAAGAAGGGATCATTTGGATTTTCTTTGCAGAAAAATAACTTAATAAAGGAGTAAAAGAGTACTGAACCAATGAAGCGTTGTGACCCTGTAATACTAACTCACTGTTCAACTCTCCCAATGGACAGTTTAAAAAAAGAGGATGGAAATCAATACAGCTGAACCAGAGTTATCGACCATTTCATTTCATTCACTCTTCTTTTTTTATCAAAACCTGGCGCCTACTTTACCCACAATGCAACTTGACCAATGACAGTTCAGTTGGAGATTTTTGGGTATATGATGCAAGTAGTAGTGAAGTGGCTAATGTAACCTCGACCCTGTAGCCTGCAGAAGAGATGAGGAGCGGGCTACACTTCACTTCACTGGAGCCACAAAAGGTATTTATGCAGTAGTAATCAAGACCTGTAAACAGACTTTGATGTGTAAAAGTGATGGACTTCCCCTTTAATCAATCATCAGAATTCATTTCCCGTTGAGAGACTTGTTTAAGTGACTACTTGTTGTGGGTGTAAGAAATTTCTTAGGAAAAACTCAAGAAAAGGGATCTGAAGGGAGTGAACTGAAGACATCTATTGTTGTCCTCTAACTACAGCCATGAAATGAACAAAAAAAAAACATCTTTAATTTTTTGCAATTGAGATAAGAGATGGTCTCAGCAGGCAGAAACACGGGAGCAATTTCATGCCAAAACGATTACCAAAATTGAAGCACGCCACCTGATACACATAAACACCACCACAGATGCGTCACTTGGCTTCACATTTAGCGTATAAACACACCAGTTATTAGAAAATGAAATCAAAGTACAATCAGACACCTTCATGTTTGCAGGTATTTCCTTTCTAACCATCACCCTAGAGCAGTGGTGCTGTAATCTAAAGTCTGTGACATCAAAAACATGTTTACATTCAGCCCCTCCCCTGTAAACACACTTCTTCAAACTGACTCTGCTGCTTTGTGGAAAGCAGACTCCTTATCAAAACCTGCCTCTGACAGTACATGTGAATACTAATGAAAGTTTTCATGCATGCTTGAGCCTGCACCTGTAGTTCTCCCGCAAAAAAACACCTCCACTTCTCCGCTTCCTGTGTAACGCAACTGTCTGGGGTTACATCAAACACACCCACGCACACCCTTTCACGGACTGCATCAGTCTGTCTTTCCTGAGATGTCTGCAGCCCATCAACATCCATCTGTCTGGGATTTCTCTCGCTGTCTCTCTGGTACCGCATGACAGACTGAGCAAAGTGTCAGTTCATCCTCTGTTGCTGATTTGATATCACTTCTGTCAGTCTACAAGCTGATCTTTTTCAACATCTTATGAAAGACATGCAAATGTGCAAAAGGGAACACAAGGGCCAAAACATTAGAATTTGTGTGAGAGAGAAAGGAAGACTTGTATACACGGGTGCTGCTAGAAATTCTGGGCCTCAAAACATATAGCGGCGTGTGTTCTGTCCAGATGCTTCTAACATCAAATGGCAACCCCTTGCCTCTATAAACAACCCCTGGAAAGTTGTTGTGTTTTTTTATTTACCCCACTAGCTGTACTGACGCATTGTGTGGAAGCGCTTCTACTGTGCTACAATCTGTATCTCTTCTCTCCATCTGTGTCCACGCAGATGGATGTGTGTATTTTTTCCTCCAAATGCTGTAACCTGAATTGCAGACACTGCACGGTGCCACTATAACTGGAGGTGGGCTGACAAATTCTCCAAGGGAAGCACAACTACTAGAAGAGAGTAAGATGAGGTTATGGTGGTACAGAGCCAGACCCAACAAATACATCTGCGCAATACTATCCTCAACAATTAGCCATTTTATTAAGCAGTTCTATACCACATACTGCATTATGATGATGATAATTTTATGAATATTAGCATACTATACACCTACACACCCATTCGGTTTTCTTAAACATAATCTCTGACACCTCCAGTAATTAAAACATACCTCAACTGCATTTTTTTTTTTTTTTTGCATGTCGAAAGTTCACTTAAAGCTGCTCTGATCAATATTCTATATTTACCATGGATCAACTGTGAAATGTAATGTAATGTGAAAGCGCTTTCTCACAGTGGCAAACCCACAGAGAATTATTTCTCAACTCTGCAGTTCCCTCTACAGAAAGTTTTGGGGTCTTTTAGCTAATTGTTTTTGTTTTCCTGGCCTGCAACTTCACTCTCATTGGTCTTTTGGCATTGTTTGCAGCAGCAGGCAGCGTTTTTTCAGCAAACCTGCCCTGCACCAAAAAGCTGACAGACAGTTACCCTGAATTTCCCTCAGGAGTTGTTGGAAAGCAAAGTATGCGTATTGACACAGGATGCCCCATAATGGGTAATTTTTTTTTACAATATTGATATCTATATCACATTTTTTAATACAAACCTGAGACGAAAAAAAGAAAACACAAAAATATGAAACAAAATATATATCAAAAGCTTGTCTAGTGAACATTTCAAAATATTGAATGAAACCTGAAAATATGGCATGAGACTCATTGGAATAATTTCAGCGACAAATTACATTGTTAAATCAATTATGCAGAAGTCCATATCAGCTTTGCACATCATGACACTGAAATCCACTCTCTGTTCCCTTTTCTTTTTCCAAAATTGCTTCAGCTCTATCATCGCAATCTGTCTGCAAGCACAAAAGATAGATGGAGACAAGTATTTACGGGAGGGAGATACACTAAACTTAATACAGAGACAGATGACCGGAAAAGAAAACCACTTGAACCACCAGTCATTAAAAAACCCCATGTACTAGTAATGGATCTTAACTGCGTAATGGGCAGGACAGACGCATGGACAGCATGGATAATGTCTGCTAAATATGATACCCGTTATGAGTAAGATGAGCCACTGCCAGACTACAAACACCAACACATGGTTTAAAAAAAATCTTTTAAACATACGAGGTACTCAAGTAGCCGGTCTTCATATGTCTGTACACACTTTCATGACAATCCATGTCAGAGTTATTGAGATTTAGTGTGGCTAAAAAAAAAAAAAAAACAGCAGAGCCAAGTGGCTGCATGTTTGACCTCTAATGTCTCTCATCAGACTTTGTAAATAAATAAATAAATCTTGTCATTATTAGAGTACACAATGTATGGTATCCCTCTCTCCCCTCTGTCCTTTCTGAAGATTTCAGTGAATGTGGAAATCAGTTGAAATATACTCTATTGTAAAATACATCAAAACGTACAGTGCAACTACTGCAAAATGATATAACCATGAGGACTAGAGGTGAAACAAGTAGCTGATGAATCAATTAGCCAATCAATAGATCATAATCAGCTACTCTTTTGATAATCATTGGAGTTGACATCCATCCATTTTTCACCACTTATCTGGTTCCGGGTCATGGTGGCAGCAGGATAAGAAAAGCAGCCCCGATATCTCTCTCCCTAGCCGGTGGCTCCTGGGGGACACCAAGATGTTCGAAGGCCAGATGGAATATGTAATCCTTCCAGCTTGCTCTGGGTCTGCCCCAGGGCGTCTGCCCAGTTGAACGTGTCTGGAAAACCTCCAACGGGAGGCACCCTGGAGGAATCCTTATCAGATGCCTCAATCGCCTCAACTGACTCCTTTCAACGTAAAGGAGCATTAAAACAAGGCTCCCCTCAGCTGTCCGAGCTCCTTATTTAAATCACCAAAGGTGAGCCCTGCCAGCTTACCAAGGAAACTCACCACCTGTATCTGCAAGCTTATTCTTCCTGTCACTACCTGAAGCTTATGATCAGAACTGGAAGATGAAATGTAGATTGACCAGTAAAATGAGATCTTTAGCTTCAGGTTCAGCTTCCCTCAACACCAAGACAATTCTGCACAGTCCAAACCAATCTGCCTGTTGATCTAGCACAGCATCTTACCATCACTCATGAACAAGACCTTAAGATACTTGAACTCCTTCACTTGGGTACCACTCACTCAGTGAGGAGCCATGGCCTTTAGACTTTCAGACTCTCATCATGACGGCTTCACACTCAGGTGCAAACCATGATGGCTCATCACAAAGCCTGAAGGACTCCATCATCCATCATCGCACTGGACACCCAGAAAATGCAAAACATTTGTCAGAAGTGACTGCCGATTTCCTGCTATTCTCTGTTTTGTACAGTTGTATACTGAATATCTTTGGCTATCTTTTGGACTGCTGTTGCCAAGTTGAATATCTCCATTTAGACACTAGAAGATTCTGATGGGCATGTTTTTTTCTGACATGTAAATTAAAACAATTCATCAAGAAAGTGAGAAAATAATTGGCAATCCGAGATGAAAACAGTCATTAGTTGCAGCCCCAGTAAAGACCACATCTCGTCCAAAGAACCTTTAGATGTGATAACCAGGATGCTATCATGAAGAACTGGGATGACATCACACAAAAATCAACAAACCAAAGCATGAATTTTTCATTACTTTGATGAGTAATTTGGGACACAATATCCCATTGCACTCATTTCCGGGTCCATTCTCTGAAACCATGGAGTGATTTATTCCACTCTGTAGCTTTTCCAAAACTGGGAGCTCAATGTTGTGTTTTTCAGGCATATAATAAATCAAGTCAGCAATGAAACATGTTGAAGGAACCAGTGTCAATTCACGACAGTTCTCTTTCCTCCCATCTCCACGTTAAATGATTTTTACATTGCACCATCTTCTCTACAGCACAATTTGTCCAATATGGGGGACAATTTCTTTCGGAGTAAATCAGCTGTGTAAATACGCAGATCGTTGGATCTGGTTACGAACATATGAGCATGTTAAACATCATAAAATTGGCACGCATTAGCAGGTGAACTCAAGCATCTGGAAGTCTGTATCCAAGAGAGAGCAAGCTGGAGATGAGAGGCAGTCTAGCCAGCCATGAAAAACACACACATAGATTACTGTGTGTTCGTCCATCTGAGGCAGATAAAGGTCCATGTCCACAGAAAATATGAGAGTGGATTCTTTTTTTTAACATAGCTTTCACATAGAACCTCTGTGCTTATTTGCCCATGCAGCTCAGAGGATTTGACTCACATGACAATGAAAAATATCAAGGACAGTGGAGAAATTTGAATTAATGCATGCAAAAGTAAAACTCCTCTGTACTGGTGTTTGAAAATATGAGATAGAGCATTCTTTATGCAGCCCCTGTTCTCATAAATATACACCATTAATCCATTTAAACCCAGTTCAATCACTACTACATTCTGATGGTAATGTTGGACCAAAGATGATTATATGTTTAGCCATACAGACACGCATCAAGAGGGGATGCAGGCAGCAAAGAGCTGTCAACATAAATTTGCTTCAGACCTTCATTTTACAGTATTTCTATAATGAAAATATTGAATAATGCACCGCAGTGGGCGCACAACGGCTGAATCCACTCTCAAGTCTCAAAGGAGTCATTTGTATTTGCAAGGTTATAGCTTGAGTTTGTCCTTTTATTAAGAAGTGCGTTCTGTTGTTTTTATATCCAGACACCATGTCCTTGCTTATTATCAGCCAATCTGTATTTCACCTTTATACTTTAACCATCATGAAAACTGCTCTGAGATAAAAACCCGTAATGAACTCTATTCTACCTGCCAACATGATTACAATATAGTTGTCAGTACAGATACAACACTTAATTAGGATTTCATTTATTTATACATATTAAGAGTTTGACTATATTGGATATACTGCCCAACTTAGACTTTATTTCATTTCTTTATAACAAAAAGAGCAACAAATAAAGACTTTCAAGGTAATCTATAATCAGCAAAGTGTCTGAAGGTTACTATTTGCAATAAGTTCCTGAAGGGTCATAACCTTTAATAGAGGGACTGAACTGAAACTCAGCCATCTATGACATTTCTGTCATCAGTTGAATTAGCAGCTTCCTGCCCACTGAACAAAGATATCCAGGCAGAAGGTGACAGAGCCAATGACAGCCAGGCTTTTTACAAAAATGATATCGGTCACAGCGGCTGCAAGCGTCACTCGGTCACAGCTGAGGGTATAACGACTCACATTAATCTACTGGCTGATAACCCACTTTGAGGTTGCCTGCTATTGGTTATATATTCAAGTGACACATTTCTGGTTGCGTCATGCGGGGTGACAGCTCCAAGATTAGCTTCCTGTCACCAGCAGCAGGTATGTTCCCATATCTGGAAGTTTGCCCATGAAACTCAGTCATAAGACCTCTGCGAGTCTCTTGGTGAGAAGACCAACTGAGTCAACCACTGGAATAAGTCATTGCTCTATTCATAGCCTGCAGTGTCTGGCTCAGCGACACAACATTAGTGAAGATCGTGGATGCTTGGCTGTAAGATTAAGGTAGCCCTAAAACGAGAGATGCTGAGTGACATATGACCCTCAACAGATGAATAAACAAGGTGTCTGACTGATTTGGCTTAGCAAAAGCTGGTATGGCACACTGGCCACATGACACATTCTCATAAGGACATTAACCTGGCTTTTCACGTGGCGCCTGAGTATCTTTAGCAGCAGAAACAATAAGGGGGTACATTTATACAGCATCAACACAGTAAACAAAAACCCATTGAACACCTTGTTATTATCTCTTTCCTGGACAAAAAAAAACACTATAATGACTTGGCCTGGTGCATAAATACTAATAATGCCTCATGAATTAATGTCCTCACAGACCCCCAGTTAGCCGACGTGCAGAGTCTAAATAAATAGATAAATAAATAAACAACACCTCTAATGAATCTATCAAACATTTAGGCTCCAGATGTACAAACGCAACCAGATGGACTGCCTTCATCCAGTTGCTCTCAGCACAGCGGGCTACTTGCTGCATGCCATAACCCACTGAGGACATGTGAAAGAATATTCATCAATAGTTTCTCACTCTGCCCACACAGCATCTGCCTCTAGTGAAGGCATGAACGGCCCGTACACTCAGCAAACGCAGACAAACAAATAGACAAGATGGAAAACTGAGTTACGGCTATGCAGTTGAAAAGCATCAATGATAAACCTGCCTGTCTTTTTTACATTTAGTAGATTTACACCCCTGACTATGAAAGAGAAAGTTAAGTTTATGATTTGGGAGAACGAGATAAGTACTAAAGCTTCTCTGTGTGGTTTCAGACCTTCACCATTACTGCTTTCACAAGCTGGGCGCATAACCCAGTGGCACAATGTACTCAACCAATTTAAACATACACTTCCCTGTTATTTCCTCAGGGCAAAAAGTAAAAACCTACTCAGTCCACAATCTGTCAACGTGAAACTTGTTTTAAAACTTAAAGCTGCTACAATCAATATTTATAAATTACCAATGGGCCAAATTACTAAATGTAATGTGAAAGGGGTCGATTGTAGAGACAAATCTAGAAATAATCATATATAATTTTTCAGGTTTTATAGCCCAAAACTGTTTTGGTTCACTCTCACCTCTCTCATGAGCACCAGGCAGGCAGCTATAAACACAACAAAAAAGCTCTGATTAACTCCCTGTACGCAACTTGCCGGCCACCAAATAGCTGAAGTTAGTGACCAGCTGATGAACATAGTGGAGCATTTAGCTGCTACAGAGATATTTCCTTCAGGAGTTGGTGGAGAGTAAAACAGAGCTGAGAGTGAATATTAGACTTTTACACGTTAAAAGGAGATCAGTCGGTTCTGTGTTTACAGATTGTTTATGATTAGATTAGATTAGATTCAACTTTGTCATTGCACATGTCACAAGCACAAGGCAACGAAATGCAGATTGCATCTAACCAGAAGTGCACAAGCGGTAACTATATACAAAAGTGCTATCAAAAGGTTGCCATCGAATAACCAAACAATCAATTAATACAGTTTCCATCCACCCATAAGTCTCCATGCAAACTATTTGCAAGCTGCTGTATGAGTGAAAAAAAACAGTCGAAATGAAGGGAAGGGAGAACATACATAGATTGACATACTTTCCTAATGGGTGTTAAGGTTGCTGAAAACAACACTATGCTAAAAAAGTATGCCCAGTGCCATGAAGGCTTTTAGCATTGACTACGCACATTAGAGTAACCATGGCGACACAGTAACCTATGGTGGCAGGTATCTGTTGCCAATTGAACCAGGACGCTGTTGTCCACTTTGACTGTTTCCGCAGAAATCTGAATGCAAACTGAAGATCTCAGCTGCCCCATCTCTCATCTCTATGTTGTGCACACACATTGAGTCTGCATGAGAGACATTACACACACAGTCGCACACGCACACAGAGACATGCACACACACTTGGATGTGCAACGAAGCACGCTGAGCCGCACAGGCATACATACACACACAAACACACGCCTACACGCACTCTTTGTTGTGTCTGTATCACACTCAGCCACGCGCACTTCTTCATGCAACAGTGAAACAGCCACACATCTTTTATGCCAGTAGTGACGACTTATCAAATCGACACCTTTCTGTAAAAAAAAAAAAAAAAAGGCTTTAAAAGGAGACAGCCTGCTTTTCCATAAACTGCTTTGTGAGGACTGTTTGTTAACATTCTTGTACAAAGAGGCCAATTGCAGATTTTATGGTATCAGGCCATTTGTTGAGACAGCAGAGGCTGTGTGAATGAGATTGCTGGTGTGAGACTACCTCATTTGTACAGCTTTAGCAGGAGTAAAGAGTGGAAGGAGAGCTTGAAAATTCTTAAAAGGCTACAATTTCTGTTGAAAATACAGCATAGAGCCTACTCACTGTCCTGCACTTCGGAGATATTGTACACAAATGTCACAGAAGAAAACAGGTAGGAGGCATTGTGCTATGAACAAAGCTGTAAAAGTTGAGAATAGATGCCTAATGGTTTAATCCACAACCACAGGGGAATTCTTATGAATCTTTCATAAACTCATTAATGAAGGTTAAGAAAAACGACAGACTGCTAAAAAAAAAAAAAAAAAAGAGAGAGCGAGAGAGAGAGAACATCGTTATAGGTATTCAGACTTGGCAAAATGTAAGAAATCCCCAGCTGAGAGAGTGACATTTAAAAATGAGGCTTCTCTCACAAAATATCACTAAGTCCTATTCAGAGCATATGATTTTAACTTTCAGTGTTACCCAGATTTAAAAAAAAAAAAGGATACTTATACAAGTGGTGCCACATCCCCACTGACATTTATCATTCATAAGGTCACTTTCTGTTTGATATTTTACATTACCACATGCAGGTTTTCAAATGTCTTCCTTCATTCTTATGCGATGGACTCACTGCGCTTTTGTTGTGAATTCAGTACGAGTCCGCCTCGATAACAATTCACTATTCACAACTCTGCCTCATGCGCTGCTTTTATCGTAGTTTTGTCAAGTAAATGATGCATGGACGCACGCACACACGGCAACACAAACGTGGATGATACTATTAAACAATGTCGCGTACCACCCTGAAAATATCCACGTTCTTTTTATTTATTTTCGATCTCCCCTTCATCATTAGGTATCTCCTGTCCATCTACATAAACTCATAGGTTGAACAGGAACAGAGTGCATTCAGGCCAGAATCATATCATCAGTATTCATTACATCGGTGACAAGGAGAAAATTCCTTCTCAGCCCCCTTCTGTCATTCCCCCAGGCCTCAGGGAATCCACTGAAGGTTAATTTATTTAAATCCCCCATCCACTCATCTCTATTCCATTAAACACGACTAATAAATCTTTGGTTTGCCATGTAATCTGTTTTCGACTGTCAAAGGCCCAAACCTCAGCTATATTTCGCACATATGCTTGTGGATGTGCACTCCAAGATAACATGGCAGCAGATAAGGTCATGTTAAAATCAGTAGAAGTCATGTTCTGAGTGCGTGTGTGTGTGTGTGTGTATGCGTCTGCAGACTTGTGTAACATTGCACAGACATCTGCCCTTTGAATGTGTCCAAAAAGCCTGGTTTAATTAATCTAAGTGCGGCTCATGGTAGGGGGCAATAAAATCAAGAGCCCTCTCAGAGCCCAGCGCTGCTCTAGTTTCCCATAGGTCCTGTAAAGTCAAATCCTGCTGTTTGAAACAAAATTTCCCATCTGCCCTTTCTCCTATTTTTATCCTATAATAAAGAATATGGTCATACCTCTCTGGCCATGAGCGCAACTATTAGTCTGAGGTACAAAGGGACCTTGGCTATGGACAAGCGCTGTATCATTATTACATGTCAGCGTTACACAGATGCTGTTATGATAATGACCGTTAAAAAGCTCAGCTGTTGGTTTAATAGTGGGTGAAGCCATTTGCAGTCTGTTGGAGAGGACGTCTCATTGAAGTCAATGTGTTTTTTGTGTTCAAGAGGATTTGTTAATGACAGGCTCGGAGGAGCAGATCAGTTAGGACCAGAAAACTGGCTTTAAAGGACCTAAAAACCGGTAGAGAGGGTGAGTGCAGCAGATGTGGTGGGACAGGAACAAAACTGGCCGTCGGGTGCAACAATTGCTCGTTGTATCTCTAGAGAGTCATAGTGGAAGACAAAATATGAAACATTTAGTACGTCTAATGACAAAAAGATGAGCATGCCAGAAATGCCCTCTTTCAGTGCGTTTGAAAACATGCTATTTTGACATTGACCAATAGGAGCGTTGACCTTCGCATACTGCTGCATTGTTGGTGCTGTCAGGTGGAACATCTGGGTATCAGGATACAGTCCAGATGTGATTTAATACACTTTGCTTTACAATTAGCCACATGCATATGTCATCAGACAGACAGCACCACTCCAGTTGGTGGTGGCAATCCACGAGAAGCTAACAAAGAACAGCAGAAGAGGAAAACAAATGTGCACTTAGGGGTGCCAGGTCTGTAGTTGGTTTTTGGCCTGCTTTCATTGTTTATTGGGCTGGTTTTGTCATACAGACTTGGCAACCCTGACAATAACCCACAGTTGCCAACAGCTAGCTACTATAGCTAATTTATATTGATAAACCGAGACAAACACATCAATGGATAACATTTATGGACGACAAACGAGACAAATCAGCTTCAAACGTCGGGAAGAATGGCGGCTAATTTCAGAGTAATTTCAGCATAACCTCAGCTGCCGTTATCACACGAAACAGACACGGTGAGTGGCTAGTTTCACAGACAGCTTACTGACAGTTACACTTGGGAGGAGTAAAGATTATGTACAGAATGCGTCTTGAATTTCAATCTATCTCGAATGCTTCTTGTAAATGAGGTCATGTCTGATCCTGGTATAAATGAGTAAGGTGTTCCTTTACTTTTTCGTAAAGACAGAGTATGAAATTATTCTTATTCACAGTAATTCACTTCAAAAGAGGGATGTCTGCTCTAGGATTTATTTCAATCGAATGCTCTCTAAGTGCAAACTCTGTTGCTGGAATAATGCTTCTTTATTGTTGGCTCTTGACTACTCAATTGTTTCAGTCTCCTACTCATAATAATTGAGTGACTATAGACAGAGACAGAAGTCATGACCACTTTATGATGGAAAGCTGCCAAACCCCACTGGACAACAGGTGTTCTGGCGATTTAGCACAGAACAAAACATTAGAGAGAAAATCTCTTTCTAAGTGGAACTTACAGTGCATCCCTTCCTTTAAATGGCCGTGCTTTCAAAATACACTGCAAACTTTTTTTCTCGAAATGCTGCCCTCATTCTCCATAGTCTCCAATTCAGCATACAGTGTGGCAAAAACATCACCCAAAGATGTCAGATTTCCACTTTGAAACTTAGCTTCAGATATTGAATAAAGCTAAGCTAGCACAAAATACTAAAATTACCACAATCCTCTAATATTACCCACTATACATTTACAGGACTGTAACACTACCTGAGTTTTCCTTTTTTCCCCCCATTCTTTCTTTATTGCTGTGTCCACTGTTTTCTGTTGCATCAGTTTCTGTCACATCAGCCACATCTATGCCATTTCCAACATCTAAAAGACATCAGTATGAATGTGGAAATATAATACCATTTCTTATGCGGACATTATAATTCATCCATCACTTTAGAAAATCGTTTCTACATAGTGACACTAAGATATGTATTATATTAGATACACCAGTGATGTGGACCGTACCAAACAGATCATTTTCTGTTATGTTAAAGCTCATAAACACCCACAATATGCTGACAAAGGCGTTTTGGCTGATTGCGGTTCTTCTCAGGAGTGAGGGGGCTTGTATAAATCTTGCTTGATTTACATCTTTCTTGTTCTAACTTAGCCTTGGAAAACTCGACTTGCATGTCTATTGAGCTCCACCTTATTGTTGTAAATAAGTAATCCTTTTAGAAAGCACTCTGAGCACTATAGTTAAATAAAAGAGCTACAACTGCAGACAATTATAATCAACTCATTGCTGATCATTTTCAAAATTAACTGATTGATTGGATTTTGTTTGGTCTGTAAAATGTCACTAAACAGTAGAAGTTAAATAAATGAATGAATAGCCATCACAATTTCCCAAACCCAAGTTAACATTAACCTGCTTGTTTTGTCCAACCAACAGTCCAAAACCAAAAGATGTCCAGTCAAGAATACTCCAGAAATTAAATTGAATACCAGGCATTTACTTTACAAATGACTACCATTTTGCCAAAATTGCCTCACAGCCCAGTGCTGTTCCTGTGAGCTTGATCAGCCCACCCTGAGGCGTGCCACCAGCACATTTGCTGTTGCTGCTTGACTTTAAGTTGAGTACTAACTCCCCTCTTTAGCATCACTCTCTCCCTGGACCCTTCACAGCATTTCTCTTTAATCAGACAGGAGGCACAATAAGCTTAAATTCTTTTTTCCATACGAGTATGGTGATTACGTATGACGGAATCTGAATCAGAATGAATTATAGCCCCTGACTGATGACATAAGGGAGCTCTTTAGTGCCAGAAGCCTTCTTTCAAAAGAAAGAGGCTTTCTCCTTTAAAGCCTTTCCAGTATGGAGTTAGTGAATAAGCCTGAGGAATAGGATAGCCAGATGGCTGCTTGTCATTCTATATGAGTCTATGAGCGTTCAGCTCTGCAAACTTAACAGTCATGATATGACATTTCAAATTCAACTGTGCTATAATTTTACATCAACACTTGACTTCACGTTTTGATAATATTTGGGTGAAGAAACTGAGGGTTTACTGTGTTTTATTAGAAATTGAATATCTTTGGATATTCCACTGTAGGACAAAACCTAGATGTCTGGGAATATCAGCTTGGGCTCTGGGAAACAGTGATATCATGCGACATTTGTCACTGTATTCCGATGTCTTACCAAAATATTTAATTGATGAATCGAGAAATTAATCAGCAAAATAATAAATGATGAAAACATTCATTAGTGCAGCTAATTTGTTAAATGAATTAAGGAAACATCTGAGTTTCCAGACTTATATCATTGTAGTTTAAACATTACTGCCTCTTCCTCTGCATTACTTCAGTTATATGATGTCCACTTGTGGACATGTGGACAGACTAAGAAGCATAATCATTTATATGATTTATTCAGATGCTCTTAAATTTCAAGAATAAACACTGAAGCAAAGCAGTGAGTCATTTCACGACAGCAAGAGCAGAAGGCAGGCTGAATCATTATTAAAGTAGCTCTCAAACAAAAAGAAACACACCAAGTGGTGTGCTGAGTGAATCAGAACTGCTGCAGGACAGACAGATGGCTTCCTTGCTGAATGGCTGTCCACTTCGTCCTCAGATTTTCTGTGATCAATTCCAAGTACCAAGCACGAAAATTTGATGGTAAAGGCTGCAGTAACGGGGACAGATCACACATTGCGTCAGTCAGTCTCAGAGTGTTTGTTCTAACAACAAGCACAAGTTTCCTTCAGTCTACTTTTTGAGCCTAAATGAGGCCCAAAAACCAACACAGCACTAGTGAACACCTCTTATAAACAGATAATGAATTTGAATTCTGAACACATTTTGATTTCACCAGTTTCCAATCTTGTCCTCCGCAGTGGAGTGGGTGTTTCCCCTGCTATACCCCATTTCATCTTGTCATTTTAACCTGTTGGAGGAAATGTATGGCACAAACATTGCATGGTAGCTCTGTTGAGAACACTTATACTGAAATTGTCACCTGTTTGCAATATTTCTTGCTTTTGGAAAAGAAGATAAAGATGGAGAGCAAGGGGAAAAGATTATAACAGACCTCACGGTGGAAATGTATCACAGTTTGGCCACAAAGTAGACAAATGGCATTTGAATTGATGGCTGCGTTCGCTAGATGGCAAGAAGGGAATCGACCTTTGAAGACAGGAAATGACCCAGTCACCGACACCATTACTGCAGTAGAGGAGAAAGATAATCAACCTGTCCATATATTACAGTTTAACTGCTGAGGGGAAAGCAACCAAGCCAGCCTGTGTTAATTCAGCTAACATTACAAAGGACCTTGCAACACCAATCATTTGCATCTTCAATATCCCAAACCTGATCGAAGGGTTCAGACCCACTGATTGAACTGGCTGAAATGATAATAGCTGTCTTCAAGGCTAGTCTGACATTTCACACTCGCATAATTTGATTTTCTGAATAGAAGAGGTGCTTCAAACAGGCCCAAGATCAAGAGTTGAATTTCACTCAAGTGGTATTCAGGTTAATATTTGATCTCATGGATATACAGCAGTTTGCACAAATTCTAGACTGTGCACATGAAGAAAAACATGCAAAAAAGTATTAGAATCTCATTAATAATGGAGAACCCAATTGCTCAACATTAACCAAGGTTTCAAATGCTTATATGCTGTGGGGCAGGGACAGTTTACATCAGTGCAGTGATTTATGAAAACACCACAGAGAAGATTAGCAAGGACTTTTTCTTATAGGGAGCTGACCTTACAGCCCTCCCGTCATCTACCTTTTTCACAGCCGGCAAAAAGTGTGGGCTATTTCTGTTTGTTGACCCAAAGAAGACCCCTCACTCTGTCCACAAACCCACCTCCTATATAGTTGATCTGACCTCCAGCCACTGCATCTGCAAAGGATCACGGTGAAATCACAGTCAACCGGGACAGACACATGTGTCTTCTCAAAGACACCCAGTGCCATTCTGCCCTTAATTACAAAATATGGGCCCAAAGAAACAAATGCAAACATCACGAACTACAAAAAGCATGAGGACATCACAAACACTAGTGGAACTAAAAACAGCAGCCAGGACTGAGTGAGTGTAGCTGATAGCGGAAACAGTGATTTTTATGACACTGAAAAAGACACAGCATTTAACGTGGATCCATGGTCTAATGGCCGAGGCTGATCCACATATAAGTGTAACTATCAGAATAAACAGTTTTAATAAAAAGGATCAAAACTGATGCAGCAGAACCAGAGATATCATCTTTTATATTCCAATTCAGTCAGAGATTTAGGTGTGTTATGCCATTATTGGCTAATGTAGCCTCAAGCTGAGATATGCAGCGATCTACAGAGGTCTGGCAACTTCAATTCTTTCTAACTCCACAACCCCAGATTTTTTTTTCTTCAAACTTCTAATCCTTGCAATGCAGATAGAGGCATTTCTTTCTAGTAATACAATTTGTCATTAAAACAGAATTTACAGTAATATGTTAATGAGAAAATTCTGCACTTGGCATCTTGAACGTCACAATATTTTAACCCAGGAATCTATAGTTGTACAGTTTTAATTATTCTCTGGATTACTTGAGGCCTGTTTCTCATCTTATCCAAACTATAATAACAGAAGAGTGATGATATAAAAAGAGAGCTTAAGCAGCTTAACCTCTTTTCACTCAAAAAAGATCACCCAGGGACATGTGAATCATGCAAGATTATTATTTGAGAATGGACTGAAATAACTCTATGAATATATTGGTAAAAGCGGAAAAAATGACAATACCCTTAAAATGGGGGGAAAAAATCTGAATTTCAGAAAAAGCCACAGTCACAGATTCATATTTGTGGGGAGTCATTCAGACAACTTCAACAGGGAATAGATCCTCTAAACGATAATAAAGTAGCCAACCTTCTAGCTCATTACCTGCAGCAAAGCTCTGAAATGGCTCAGTAAGAGTTATGATGGTCAATGCAAATTAATGTAGCAGTGATTCATGGGAAAGCCCTGCATTGGTGCCCTCTGTGGCATTTTATGGCCGTTATAAACCACAGCCACCATCTACCTTAGAGCTGCATGCCTTATGAGACAGAGCCAGATGTGAACTAAAGAAATAACAAAGAGAACAAAAAAATTGAGGCAGTAGAAAATGTGAGGAGACAAGCCGACCAGCCTGTGATTAATCCACCAAACTGAATGCACCTTCATAAGCATTCACTATCCACATGACACCTCTGCCACCTGATCCCCACGTTTCACACTCCTACATAAAGGACAACACCAGCAATCTTAGGTGATATAGTGTATCAATAGTCTGGTGTCAGGATTATTCAACTGAATGGTTTTACACTGTATTTCTCTTGTTGGTTGTGCTGGTGCAATGCTCGTACTCCACCACAGTGATGTGACGTGGGTGGCATGACAGATTTGTTAACAGTAAGAGAAAAAAAACTATTTAAAACAAATGAAATGAAGATGCTGGGAGCTAAATGATTCATAGCATGGGCTAATGATCCGACGGTTTTCACCAGCTTGACTATTCATTTTCAACGTTGTTAATATCGTCAAAATGAAAGGAAACACTGAACACAGATGCAAAGGAGCTCTGCCAACGCACATGGCAAAGAACCAATATGAAACCTTTTCAATCATAGCAAAGAAAAGGATGTGAACTTTACTGCTCCTCAAAAAGTCGAGGCAAAATGTGTCACGTCTGACTTTGTAAAATCTGTAGATGTGTTTCCTTGTCACTGGACTGAGTGGAAAAATAACATCTTGTTGTTTCAGCTCCTTAGAGGCAGTCACAGTACATTGACCTGTTTTTCTCTGAGACTGTTCATTTGAGTAACCACAGCAGAGGAAAAAGGGGCTTTAGGCCCTTCAGGCTGTCTTGAGCAAAGAATAGAAGAGCAGCAGTTGGTATCAAACCCCTGCTTCTTTAGTTTGTAGCAGCACTGACGCAAAAAAGCAAGATAATTAACAGTGACAAAAAGCCATCTAAATAAGGAGATGGAATGGAGGCTTGTCAGGTTTGAGCTCACTTGCCTTACAGACTCTTCTCCTCTCCAGCCACGCACCTCCCTTGATCAGCCAGTCAAATCCAGCCAATGCCAGAGGCCCCCTGACCAGTGCCAACATAACATATTCAAAATGAGTGAAAAAGCAGCAAATGTCTCAAGACTGATGAGAAGTTGCTGCTAGGCACAGGCTACATAAAACATATAAGCATAATACAGAAAAGCGGATAAAGTGATTAAGAGATTGTATGTTTGTGCCAGCTGATGATCTGAACACCACCTGACTTGGCACAACCCACACCGTTCTGCTGCAGAGACCCAATGAGCCCATTAGTTAGAGTTTAGTAAGGCTCGTAATTTTGTGGTTGTTAACAGATTTTCATGTAAAATATCCAGATTTTTATCCCCAGGATACAGAAAAACAATGGAGGTAGCAGAAATGTTAAGAAATACTTCTGGATTACTTAAGTATGGTTCAGTGTTTACAGAGGCAAAGCTTGGTCACACCAAGCACTCACTGAGAAAATAGTATTTTGTTTTGTGAGTCTTCCTGTGAGCTCACTTTTTGCTACCAGATTCAAGTATACACAACTGACAATTGATTGAGCCTGTTTAGATGATTCTGTTTGCCATATCTAAATCATAAAAACTACCAAACCTTGTCAACTAAGGCAGATTTCCAATAATGAAACACTGAAATTGATTTAAAAAGATTTATAACACTTGTAATATGCATACAGTGGCTATTACACCACACGTACAAACCTGTAGAGGAAGACATTGCCCCTTTTTTCTTGCTCATATTGCTTTGTTTCCAATTTCTGTGCAATCTCCTGTCTTTCAGATGTGTGAAGGGCAAATATAGGACTGGATAAGTGTCTGACAGCTCATCTTGTAAAGGCTTTTGTTAGCTAGTTGGTCTGTGGGGGGATATGAACGGCAAGGTCCACACAGGAGCAAGTCCGCCCTGGGCACATTGCTCATCTCCACACTGCTCGGTTTACCTGCAGGCTAGGTGTCCGGCATACTGGAAATAAACTCATCACTTGTCAACAAACACGTCCTGAATGCATTGCTATATTAATTTGATTGAATAAAATTGTATCCAGGAAAAACACTGCCATGCTAATGTTTGACTTTGATGGAAAACACTAGAATGCTCGCAAATCTTATCGCACTGTTCTAAAACAATACAAATATTTTAAAATTAACTGTGAGCTCACAACAGTTTCTTTCGTTTTAATTGTGTCTGAAACAAAACAATAATGAGACTGTAATTATAGTTCTGTATCAAAGACAATCCTAATGGAGGCAGTTTCTGGCCCACAGAGAAACTTCCTGCGTGCCATCAAATACTCTACAGCTCCTGATCATTATTCCTCTCAAGAGCGTTGTGATTGTATAGGCCTACAAGGAGCTGCTGACTGATGCCACAGCCCCAAATGTCTGATAACCACAGTGATGGCTTGCCCTTGCCCAGATCCTCATTAGGAAAGTACAGGACAAGGAGTGAGTTGGGTAAACAAGCTGAATCCATTCCATTAATGGCTGTGTGCTCCCCTGCCACACCACCATTAATTATCTGGTCTTACAGAGAGATAAAATGAGAGAAAACAACAAGTCACGTGCTAGCATCTGCTGCCTGGGGGTCTCCTGACTTTTTAATTGGAAATCCATCACGTCATTTCTTTCTGTATTTAATAGTTGCTGTTGTCCAAACAAGTCCAAAATCTAAGGGAAAGAACTGATTTAATAAAACTGACAATGACTTGCTTTAAGGTTTTCAAGCACATTATAGCGACACAAGTTAACATTTGTTGAGAAACATGCTGAAAGAAAAAAATGGATCCCGCCTAGAAAAGCTGTTTGATCAGATCTGGACCCTGGAGGAGGGAGTGCTCACTGTCTAACAAGAGCTAACTTGACATCTCTTGAGAATGTTACAAAGAGTAAACTTAGCAGATCACCCAGAGCAAAGAAAGTATCGTTGAAGAAATTATAATCAGTGATGGCCTTTTAATTTACTCCAAAGGCAACAAGCTTAGGGTTATTCATCGTGTTTAAGATGCTGGCATGTATTATCCAACTGTAGCAAAGACACTCAACCAGGGTGTGAATGTGCTCTATCTACCAGAAACAAAACAGCAGAGAACTACCGTTGGTGAACCACCCCAGAGACGGAACAAGGTTTAAAGTTAGCAATAATGCTACGGGCTCTGAGTGTAGTTAGTTATGGTTTTGCTTTCCACCTAAATGTTAACATGCTGATGTTTAGCAAATATCATGTTAACCATGTTCACCATCTTAGTGTGGCATGTTAGCATGCTACACCCTGCTAGCAAGCTTTAAAGTACAGCTGAGGATGATATTTGGTCATAATAAACCAAAATATTGGGACGATTTGTAATTTGGGCCTGATGATGCCACAATATGAAAGGTTAATCATTACGTCCAACTGACCAATGACATGACGTTGCAATTCGTAGAGCCATGACGCAAGCATGGCGAAAAAGCTGAATATTACAGTATTATGAGAGTTTACATTCATCAGGTGGCGAGAAATATGACTACAATGGGATGCCCATGTTGCTCTCTGCCTGATGGATTTCTAACTACAGTTTCCCCATAAATTTATGAGCCCAAATTTATTCAACATCTCTACATTAAATTCAGCTGTGATGTGATAAAAGTAAGCAAACCAAAAGCACTACTACGCTACAATGCTTGTGTTGCAAGCAGTAAATCACAACATTTCAGAGACTCAAACAATGTTTTTGTGACAAAACTGTTGGCTGCATCCGCCTACAGATAGCTGTTTTGGTCTGTTCTTGAGGCAAGTTTATTATTGTACAGTTCTAGAAATTCAGAAATACAAGTAGGCTAATTTAGTTAATTTAGTTTTCCGTCCATATGCCAGTTCAAGCAGTGGGCATTGTGTTTGGCAGCCCCCACAAAGGTCAGCACTACTTGGTTCAAAATTCAACAAATCAAATCTTTTGCGGCACCATGGACATCTGCTCAGAGCCATCACAACACATCACATACACAATAATTCAGAAAATGTGTGCAAAAGCTGCTTTTTTGTTTGTTTGTTTTAAAACAGTCTGGCATGTTATTCTTATATTGCATTACTAGCAAAGCAAACCCAGCTGGTTGTACTCATATGTACGTTATATGATCCTGCATGGCCTATGTGTATGTGTGTGTGGATGTGTGTGTGAGAAATAAACTGATAAAATGAAAACTGATAAACTGTTCTTGATCACTTCAGTTCCTGAAATATGCAGTATAATAACATTGAATCATTATTACCAATTAAAATATTTACAATTGATTAAGCTTTTAATCATTCTGTCAACTCTGGCATCAAAAAGATGATGGCTGGTTTCCAATTTGGCCACTATTTTTAAACCTGTGTAGCATTAGTAAACTATTCACACTCAAAAAAACCAAATAATTGTGAATGCATTACAAAGACACTGGAAAAGTGAAAAATAAGTCTGCAGCCACATCATAAAGAACTGCAGAGAGAAATCTCTAGATAGATGGATTGCTGCCTTTAAGGCACATTGCCACAGCATTAAGTCACAGTAGACACTTACTATTGATATGATAGTGTGTCATCACGTCGAGCCTGTAAAAAAAATCTTCAAAGTCATCTCATCTTTCCTCAGGGCAGCAAGGAGGGTAATATGAGTGTAACATGGCGCATTGCATCAATCACTGTCAGAAATTCTATGAAATAATTTCAGCACATTTAATAAGCAACAGTAAATATCATTCATTATTGATACCTACAATCAATGTAAGAAACAAGCTATTTGTTATAAGCCCTCTTTTACCAAAGTGGGCAAACGACCTGGAAACAGAGCATACATTTTTTATATCGGTGATGTAATAAATCACTGTGTTTCTGCCGGTCTCTAAACACTGCTGCTCTGGAAGCAGTCCTCATTATTAGGTACTGGCTCAATAGTTTCCCCTTTTGGAGTTCTGTTCCATTTGGGATTTATGTCGTGCAAAGTTTATATGCAGATCAGCTTTATACAGTTCGTATTTCTTTTGCTATAAATGTTAAGGTAAAATCTCTCACATTCTCTAACTATGATGATGTCATTAAGTAAGGTTGATAAATGACCAGGGCAGACAGGATTTTTCATGCTTAGGTATGGTTTAAGTTTTACCTCATGAATCCCATCATTTGCTAAATCATATAATATGTCAAAATAATACATTGTGCAAGTCACAAAAACACAACAAAGGAGTATCTTGAAAAAAGCTCCTCAAAAATATATCTACAATCTGCTGTTATATTGATATGAAAATTGTCATGACCCGTGCAAAAGGTTTTACTATTTAAAGGAATAGTTCGGCATTTTAGGAAAATATGCGTATTCGCTGACCAACTCGTGTCTTATGAAAAACAGTTGGGGGTTCACATCAGCGGGGCTCACATTGGAAAAAGAAAATAAAAGAATGAAAAAAATGACTACATTGGCTCTCAAAACAGTGATCCAATCCAAACCTTGAGTTTGGGTAGGAGAACCTTTATCCTCCTCTTACTCTTTCCTTCCCCTTCCTCCTCACTCCATTTAGAAGGTTAAAGGTAAAGAGACAGCTATTTAGGGGTCCACTACATTTAACCTACCAAAGCAGGAAAACACAAACACGTATTCCTACTGTAGGTGAACGATGTGCAGTTGTCACAAGCTCAGCAGCTTGCTTTTCCGGAGAGCAATTATATCACACACACAGACATACAGCAAGCTGAAGGTCATCTGCAGGATGGTGTGTGTGTGTGTGTGTGTGTGTGTTTCTGTGTTGATGGCAAACACTAAGCTAATTGAATGTAAAGAGCCGTATGAATACTGGTGTACCACAGGGAGTAACAGATGTGAGGTTTCAATTCAAAACTAAGCTAATATTAAGTTGAGAGTGAAAATGTGTGTGAATTGGCGAGCAGTGCTCCGTCTTGTCCCACTGACAATTAGTCTTGATCATTCATGTTCTCCCTTTCTCCCTTTCACACTCACACACACAAACGAACACACAGACACACACAGTAGTGAGCTCTTTGTTTCCATAACTTGCAAACAAATGTTATTTACATCTACTTATCTGAGAAAAACTAGCTTTGCAGAGCATGCACACCTTTGTTTCTTCACATTCACACAGTAGGACTATACATATTCACGCATGGGTGCTGCCCAGCATTGCAGCTTTCTATTATGTGCTATATTTTAAGGAGCTTATTGGATTCCCTACCGTCTGTAGTCATACTACAGAACAAAAAGTAACTTGGATATATTTTCTGTACCTTGTATACGTGGCAGCCCTAAAGATATTCCCATGTAGCAGATGTCGTGCAGAGATAAGAGTAGAGTTTCACTAATGAGCGCTTTGATGTAAATGCAAGGGACAGTATTACATAATCAAGCTGAACTGAAACAATCTGCAGCTTTAAATATTTTATTGGCTGAGAAAAAAAATCGTTGATGAGCTTCCAACTCATCCAATTATGTTGGTGCTATATATTAAGTTTATATCCAATTATGTATATGAATCCTCTGCTTTGATTTTAATAAAGAACTGAATTACTATAAGGATATATAAATAGCCATCGCCAGGAAGTGGGATTTAAGCTTGTACTCAATGCTATTATAACACTGTTAAAGAGAAATAAGTATACAGAAATTAGTATGGATGAAAAGATTGTTTGACTCCATTCATGAAGGCAAAATGCTTTTTCTCGGAGTGCAAATCCCTCTGGAGGGAGCAGTTTGGCTGTATTTGGTCGACAGTCCATCCAATCAGACGATCCCGAGCACACCTACAGTGACATCACCCCCTCCATATCTGCCAGCAGCAACGGCAGATATCATTCTCGATCCCATCAGTAACGAAACTCCTCCACTCACATTGCGTTTCGTCTTTAATAAATCAGCCCGGCAACACCCACATATTCCTGTGGCCCTAAGAAAGGGAATTTATCATGCATCTGTTGACCAATTCTGGCATACCCCAAGCTGTGCTGGCAACAGCCAGGGAGGTTACACACATACTGTTGATTTATTGGCATGATATACTGGACAAAGCAAAATAAAATATGGTCCACGGGACATAAGCCATTTATCATGGAACTGTCACAAACCAATCTTCACAGCAAGGACAAGCAAATTGAGAAAGGGAAAACGCAGCGGTAAGTTGACCAAGTAAGCAAAGCAGTGCCCTCAAGGCCTCGATACATTCAAGCATGCAGATATCTTAGATTCAAACTGCTGCTACCATACTGTTTCACTAAATCTAACTTCAGTGAAAGGAAGGACATTTCAGACCTGCAGCTTGCCAGACTGACGCATCAAAGACCAGATGTCTTAAACAGCAACAATTCCACTGAAACTTAATAGTTTATTAAGATGTTTGACGGTTTCATTGGGCCAAGTGGATGGCACAGTCTCTGGGTTTGGATGCCTGCTCTGCTGGGCGGCAAGCCACAGTGCTCTGGAGCTCTTCGTCAGTCCAGAGTACAGAGTAACACACTCAAGCCAAGTCGTCGGGGGAAAAGAAACAGATTTCCCCCAGCATATGGAATCTCGATGGGGGCCTGATAAAGCAGACCGCTGGTAGTGCCCTCTGTACCTGCAGAAAACAATTAATCCTCATTCCTCCCCGCCTTGGTGGCTCTTATTTGGACCAATGTCAACAGCTCAGAGAGACAAAGGAATCTTTGGCTGCTTCTCATATCTAGGCATTTTCCTCTCCTGTGACCCAGGAGAGGCAGTACTATTTCTGTGACAGCAAGAAAAGCCTGCTCACTCTGCCATAATAAAGAGCACAAGACAGAGATGGAGTAGGAAAGGGGCCATCTCGTACTGTGCCAGGCCATATGCTCTAACCTCTCCATTCAGTTCAAATGGCCTCAGCATTTATGAAGTGCAAAAACTCTGTGGATGACATTCCTCTTGATGCCTTTCATCTTCCCAGCTCAATCCTCGTCATTGGCCAGAGTTTGTTGTTGCAGTACAACGAGAAGATGGGAAAGTGAGTTACGAGGTCCTGCCGCACATTTGGAATTTGATCAAAACAAATCAATTACAAGTCAATTACTGCAGTTTGGTTTTACATTATTTCATAAAACCCACCAGGAATTACTTAGGTATTCATTTTAGACAATAAGTCAAAGGTTTAATTGCCTTCAAAAGCACATGTCATACCACTGAATGATACAAGGCTTGGTTCTTTAGGGCTGAGTGGTATTACAGTGAATCACTGCTCACCAGTGGTTTTTGCTCAGTAAAAGCTCTATAAAGGTAAAGTAAGAAATGAATGCTGACGCTTCCCTGGTGCTCTCTCCTGTGCTAGTTCCTCACTGCCTACAAACTGCCTCTGACAAACTGCCCAACAGTCCCTGAAATATTACCCATAAACCCCAATGCCACTATAAACCTGGAGCTGTCAGCTGATTTGTGAATCCAATTAGGCTCCTCTCTGTAATGGCTGTGTTGAGTGCCATGATATAAGTCAGCTGCTGCTGGCATCTGTCAACAAAGACTTTGGTGATCCCCTGACTTTACCTCAAGCACCACCAGCAGGCTGACATTTTTGCCACGTAGTAAAACATCCTGGCAAATATTGGATTGACTTCCATTAAATTTTGTATAGACATTCACCGTGCCCACAGGATGACGCCTACTGACCTTGGTGGTCCATTCTTTTCCTTGTGCGCCACAGACAGGTCAAGGATTTCAACTATCGTGAAATATCGCAACATCTACTAAATGGATTGGTGCAAAATTTGTACTGACATCCATAATCACTAGAGGATGAAACCTCATGGGATTGGCATCCCCTGACTTTTCTTCTTGTGGCACCAAGAAGCTGAGTTTCAGTTTTGAGTGAAAAATCTTAACATCTATTGGATGGGTTGACACACAGTCATACCCCCCTCAGGGTGGAACATGGGAAAAAAAATTATGCCCTCTCTTTAATCATACCAATTTTCAAAATGATTGTGGTAATTTATTCATATTAAATTCTGACAGACAGCACCTACATTAAGAAGTCATTAAACCTATCCACACCTGCATTCATGGCCCAAACAGCAGCAGAAATGTATGCATCGAGTTTGGCATGTAATAATATGCTAAAATCACTAGCACAGAAAATGGCAAAATAAGCATTTGCAGACAACACTGTGGGAGTGCAAACTGAAGGTACACAACAGTTGGCATCAGTTGACATCTGGAGGAAAGACAGGCTGCTGACAGGGAGATTATCTCCACCGGAGTTGCCGCACAGTTGGAGCTGTCCACTGCAGCTGTGATGCTCCTTAGGGCGCAGGGACTCCCAAGGTCTGCTGGAAGAGACTTTCACACGCTCACAGTGGAAATTAAGGAGCAAACTGTATGAAATGATATGCAGAAACTCAGTAATGATTGTTCAGATCCCATGGGCATCTGTCACATGCCAGGAGGCCATGGCCGGGCCAGTTTGATGTAAATTGCTCAGTGTGGTGAAATAAAAGGAGAAAAATAAAAAGTGTAGGAGGGATGGGAGGTGGGACAAAAAGCAGGGAGGGGACAGAATCCTACTGTGAGTGTGTCATTGTTAGCTAGCTTTTCCTCCTGGCTCAAGATAAAGGAAGGAAGGATTATTTTTATCTCTATTTCAGTCAGTTACAGTACATCTAATTAAATCCTGGTCCAATATGAGGAACTATGTGTTGTACTTTTATCATCCTTTGTCTTATTAGTAACACCACCACATGGGTAACTTGACGTCATGGCTTTGATGTTGCCGTTTTCTCCATCCTACTTAAAACTGAGCTTGTAAAGGTGTTGCCAAAAGGCCAGGTGCACTGAGGAAGATATTGACAGTTTCACCACATAAAGTAAAATAGTGATTTTATTTTATCACAATGTTTTTATTTCCTCTGGCTCAGAAAATAATCAGCGGGGGCATCTGAACTGTTTGAGACCTGCAGCCTAAAAAGGGATTCAGATTGGCCTGACCCAGGTGGAGGTCTCCTCAGCTCACAGACGAGGCCAAATCAATGAGGGATGCAGTGAAACGCGGACAGCAAACCCCACTAGGAAGGTGTTTTTGGATGCAGAGCCACAGGCAGAGGACGGATGTGAATGTAGATGAGAATTCACATGGAGAGAAGGCTGCGTGGACTCACATAAGCATGAGAGGTGAATAAATGAGCCCTGACAGGAACCATAGGAGCTGATGCCTTTCACTGGATTTTTGTTGCTTCCATCTTTATGTTATAATTCTCTTTGGAAGATGTTTTGGGCTTCATGGGTTTAGTTTTGCAAATGGTAATACACAACATCATCGCAGAGAAACACTTTTGGAGTTACAGGCAAGTACATTTTTGACCATACAATTTTTACAGTTCTGTACAACTGAGTGATATTCAAAATGTCCTGCTGGAAATTAATTGCTATCATAATCCCAGAAAATGTAAAGATTTCTCTGTCTACCTTTATTATGTATGTGTATCCAAGACTCGAGACTGCAAAATATGTAAAAAAAAATGTAAACTCATTTAGGAATTACGTTTTTGATGTCAGGTCTCTGTAGAGATGTGGACACAAACAGTTGTTGATTTTTCATTCTTTAGGCAGCCAAAGTACCATTTCATCCAGTCGATCTTCCCACTACCACACATTAGCTAGATACCAGCTGGGTTAGCTTAACTGTCCCTGGCTCTCTCTCCCTCCTGTCCTTCAGGAGAGATCGCCTCTCCCGCTGTGGCACTTGGTCCAGGTGGACGGAGGATGTCCGGAGCAGCAATTGGCTCAATGTCTGCTTTAATCCAAACGCTTGAAGATGAAAAAAATTGTCCGATAATAAAAACAATGTAGCGAAGCTTGAATGAGCTACATCCACTGCATCTAGCGGTGCCGGTGTGTGTATGTGTGTGCGTGCATGCGGGTGTGTACTATTCGAATAACCTTCAAAAAAAAAAAAAAAGAAAAGAAAACTGGGATAATGAGAAAAATGAACTAAACAAAGACTCCCTCCTCCAAAATATGAAATATGACATTATAAACACAACTTATAGTTGAGACTTGTATGTGCACTATGTGCAAGGTTTTATACAGTGGATGCACCCTCACTCACCTGATGTCAAGAGAGCATCCACCAATGTTACAAAAAACTGATTGCACTTTTATAAATTATAATATTTGGTTCATTTGACCTAGGAGACCACACAGTGGTGCTACATCACACTATAAAGGCTACATATTTAATGAGTGAGGTGACTGTTTAAACTGTCCTGGAACTACGTTGATACCAGGATGAGATGAGTCAGAATAGGTCTGAATTCGTTCAGCAGGTGATTGATTGATCTATTACACTGCATGTTTGCTTCACAGCACTTTCAGAGCAGTACGACACAATGTCGGGGAAGGGAAGCAGTAAACCATAGAGTTTTTACAAGTTTCAGAGAGTAGAGACAAACAGCCCAATCAGTCAGAATCAGGAGCTGACGTGTGAGAAAAGAAACTCGCCACTGAAGTGCAGGTCAGCGACCAGGCTGAAGTTAGTTTTATGATCAATGATTGGACACGTTTTATCCAAGTCTTCAAGTGGAAGATAAAAGGATGTTGTACCATCAGAGGCTGTCACCACTTAGCACCTCTGCTATCCAATTTCCAATTGTGCATGAGTATTACTAACTTCAGGGTAATAGAAATTACAGTTATGTACTATCAATATGTGTACTATGTGATAACCTTGACTAAAAACACAATTCAAGAGAAAGAATGAAGATAAACAGAGAGACACATTTTGAAGTTAAAGAGAACGACTGAGTGACTGAGTGTGAGTGAGATACACAGGCACACTGCTGACTTTAAGGTGCATTTTACTGGTCAGAATTAGACAGAGCAATACATTAACAACTGAAATGAAAGCTGCTTTGCCTTTCCTCTTGAAATGTTACACCAATGATGTATCACTTCCTTGTAAATGCTGACCACAATCCATTCCACAAGACTTTAAAAAAAGGCAGCCAAACAAATTTTGGTCAGTTAGATGTGCTGAACGCACAAAAATCCACAAAGTTATCCAAACAGCAGGAGTAAGACTCTAGCCAAGCTCAGTGCAGTAAACACTCAGGTACAGGCCTTCCTTTGAGCTCACACAGTGATTCCTTCATCGCCGCTCTATATGACATATTAGATAGAGCTTCTTCTGTGTTTATGAAGGGGTCTGCACACTGGGGGTCTTTCAGAGTGAGAATGTTTACAAAAAACAGGACGAAAGTTCCAATATATGATTCCCAGAAAAGCCCTGCCAGGTAAATGGAAAATTACTAAGATGTCAGGTTCCTCCATGTTTCAGTCATTTTAGCTCCTAATCTGAAGTAGCTTTGATTCCACAAGCAACTTCCCCTCCATGCTGATTTTACTTCAAGGAGCAAAACAAAAATCCACTCTCATTCATTGAAGCGTATAGGGATGTTCTTCATTCGATGCCAGACTGGCCCTAAGGACATGAATCACCCAGCACCCAGAGCGCCTTGGCTACACTATTGATAATATGTTTGGTTCAAAAGTCTTTATCTTCTCCTTCACCATTATGGCTTTTCAATGTTCAAGCTATTTATGCGTCATGCAAGTGTTCATGTCCCTGTTCATCCTCAAGCTGCCATCAACAACCCTCAAGGCATCCTATGTCTATTATGTTGGAGACATGGCTGCTTTTCAGACAAGCAGTCTCAGTGGAAGCTGCTTTTTCCTGGGCCAAACCATTGAACCACAGCCTCAGTGTTCCACCATTGTCTCTACAGGGAAAATGTCTAACATGTCAGTCTCTTCAGGAAAAGGCATGGTATATAAGCAACATGGTCAGTAAACCTATCAAATAGAGTGAGAGAGAAGTAGACTGATTATTAGTTAGCTTACTGGCCAATACTATTTTTTCATATGGGTACGTATGGGTATTGGAAATATTTAAGCAAATTTGGCACCAGTAAGCTCTGTATGAAATGTCCACTAGTTTGGCAAACTGTCAACAAATGTTTTGGATAATATACGAGTAAAACACTTGACAGTATTTTTAAATTAGCAGCTATAATGAATGGGAGCCTTTATATGATTATAGCATTTTATTTACTCTATTATTTTATTTTCCCATCTCTGTAACAGCATATCACTGCCAAAATCTGCATGCGAAAATGAGATCTACGACTGCTTGAGTTGTTCGCCAATGCAGCTCAACAGGCCTGCATATTATTTCTATTAAGGCTTTCACAGAACTCGCGTGCAGAATATCTCTGCTCGCACAAGCAACACTGTAGCCTGCGAGTGAAAGAAAAAAAAACATGCTTTGAAGATGTGCAGAATCCAAAGGAGTGCGTGACTGTTGTCCTAGAGCACACAAACACTATAATTGCTCTCCTACTTGCAAAACTTTCACATGCTCACTCGCAAGTGGTTTTTCTTTTTGGTAGTAGTCGGGCGGGTCATAGATATAAAAACGTAGTTACATAATTGGTCGCTGCTGTTTGTCGCCATGTCTGCCCGTCCACCAGATTGGGGCGGTTAAGATCCAGAAGTCAACAAATGCAACGTGTATTGAGAGATGCAGATAGCACTACAAAATCAACTGGAGCTCAGTTAATTCTGGACAGATTTTCATGAAATTTGGTTTGATATAAACTTGCCAAATTGATTGAAAAACTTGATAGTCGTTACTTTTCTTTAAATGATGAAATGATAGTAGAGAAATGCACGAGATATGTTTGAGGCTCTTTAGAAATAATATTGTCTTTATGTGATTTGTCCATCAAAATGAACTGACAGCGATCCTTGTCGAAAATATTTGTGTTTTTTCTTCATGCAAAACTCTAAAATATCAAAGTCAGTATCATCTTCAAAAATCCAGTATCGGTCAGGCTATACTCAACAATAGTGTAAAATAGACTCATTTGTATTTACAGTTTCCAGTTTAAGGTAGCTGCTAGTGTCCATATATTCCAACCTGTAGAGTAGACTCCATCCACTGCACAGCAGCAGCAGCGGACACAGGCACATTCTGATGTAGTGCGTTTCATCCTTACAGTAATCCATCATAGCCTGTGTTGTGCTATTTCCAATTGTTTATCCTGGCATTGCTGGAAAGAGAAAAATGCCTAAATCGCAGCAAAATCTCAGCATCACTTTGTTTCTTGAAAGAGGCCGCTGTGCAGTGAAGGCAGTAGTCACAGTGATACTGTCTACAGTCTTCCTGCTCCACTGTGACCAAAACAGTTTTCCAATACCTCCTCTATTTTGAAAGGCAGAGAAACTGCAGGAGGGGGCACGTCCTGCATTTTAGTTTAGGATTTTACTTTTAAAAACAGCAGAGTCAACGAAACGCCTGGCGTTTAGCTGGGGTGCAGCTGTCTTCATTGTCAATCGACGCAGAATCTTATCAGTCCATCTCTGGCTCAGTCCGTCCTTCCTGCCGCACAGAGGCTTATATTGGCAGGCTGAGGTGAATCCTGATATCGATGTAGCAGAGTGGGGGCTTCTTTCTTAAGATGATATGTGTGAACAGAAATAAAAAATCTGCTGAGGTGTAATCACAGAGCTGCTCCCTGGTGAACAGTCCAATCCACCATCTACTCCTGTCCCTTCTTCTCATTCCTCTATTTTCACCTTTTCCCTACCTTATGATATTTTCTTTTTTACCAAACTCTACTTTATCATGAAGTAGTATTTTCTATTCTGTCTTCTCTCACTGCTTTCAATCTGACCCGTTAAGACTCAATAGGGATTGTTTGCACAATATTTCGGATTGGCACCCCGTCCACATATTGATTTACCACACAAACTCTGTAACTGAACTGATACCAGCTTCACTAAAATGGGCTTATCTGCCAAATTAGGTAAATCAGCATATAATAGTGATTGTTCAGCTTTGTCAACCTCCAAAAGATCACAAAGCTGAACAATCAGACCGTCCCAAATGGAGTTTCTGACAAATACAGGCACCTGAACATTATTGGCAGGCTAAAGCAACAGCCATTACCTAATAAAAGCAACCCACAGGGTGAAACAGCATGAATTGTGAAGCAATGAGACAATCTGAAGTTATTACGCAAAATCTGGTGGAGCTCCAGCACCTGCTGCTGCAGTCCTTAGATCCATTTTCAACGTTCCTTGCATGGTGCTTTATCTCTGAAGTGATTAGGAACAAACAGCTCCATCAATCAGGTGGTGGAGCCCCAGAGAGTGCCAGAGCTGATCCAGAAACACCTTTAGGCTGCCAAGTTGCTGCTGATTCTGCTGACACTCAAAGTGTTCTACCACATATCCTTCACACTGCTCTTCAAATGAAATGACGCTGCTACTGGTAAAAATCCCACTTATCTGCTGAATATCTCACCTGGAAGACAAGGCGAGCCAACAAGAACAATCTGTCACAAACAGATAATAAAACAAAGACATCAGAGAAAAATAAAACTTCCAAAACAAACATTCACTAAACAATAAAAAAAGATTTGTAGCCTCGTTATCAAGGACTGGTTTCACAAAAGAAACCTGTGAGATATGAGAGTGCAAAAATGGTGGCAGCGTCATGTTTCATGAAAAATTATTACTCATAAGTTGCGGATAACTTTTGAGTCCTCCAAGGCGAGACTTATCCACCATGATGTCACCCGTTGGTCTGTGGCATTTTGGCCATCACAATCTTCCACAAAGACTACACCCCTGATTGATTAGGATTAGGTGTGACCTGCCACTGATTGTTTAGTCACAAAGTAGTCCCGCCAAAACACTTAGCCTGCTTTATAGTCTACTTTACTGAAAATAAATAAGCATGTTATGTCGTTATGTTGAAGACTTGAAATTACTAATTGAGAGCATTAATTCGTTAGCTGAGGTAATCCATCAAATGAGAAGTAGGGTCATTTTCTCATAGACTTCCATACAATCTGACATTTTTTTTGAGCCAGTGGAGTCGTCCACTGCTGGCCATTAGAAAGAACACAGGTTTCAGGCACATCCGCATTGGCTTCGCTATTTAGACCTGGATAAAGGTTATGGTTTCTATGGTTACAAATTGTATAGCTGATGGTCTAGTCCTACCTCGTTGCTATTTTTGTACAAATGTTTTTGGCCCCATTTGTCGTGGATATAGCCTTTTTTTTTTTGGCTCTGACACAAAAATATGTCATCCCCATTTGAAGATGTGGACAGTGATTCAGAGGTATGAAACAAGATTACGTGTGGTGAAACTGCAAGAAAATCGGCCATGCAGACGGTCAAAAACATCAAGTTAACATGAAGATTTGCAATTTTTTATTTCAAGCTTTATAATTTCAGGTTTTGAAGTTATAGTTCTTTTATTGTGATATGCACAACAATCATAGGAAGCAATCGTTGGCAAGGGAATTCTCGATTCTCAGGCTCCCTAACAACAGTGCTCATACATATATGTATAGGAAAAATATGTATAAGGAAAGTCACTGGTTTAGTGATTATGGATTAAGAAGAGCTGAGAAGCTCCTGATAATGAAATATATTGAGCAAAAGGCTTTTGGCAGTCCGACAAGGGTGTTTATTTATTTTCATGGTACTTTCTGAGGCTGTAGTTTGAGGTTGTGCTCTACTGAACTGTATTATATTGTAAGGTCTTTCTTCGCTCTGCTGTGCATGTAAAAGCAGTGGACAAAATCTGGCATACACCTGGTACAGCACCGCGTGAACAACAGAGTCAAAATGACAAAAGAGCTGAGTCAATATCTTTTAAACACAGTGTCAATGATTATAAATGATTATGTTCCACCACGGTAGTATTTATTATTCTAGTAGTAGGTAGTATTCATTATAAGACTGTTGTTATTTGCATTACAATGTACCATACAGGTGGATCTACTTATCTGATCACTTGATGTAATCTGGAAGTACAGGAAGGCACAAAATGACATCCGCAGTGAGAACGCTTTACACTTAAATCCATGGAGCATTTTCTCTAATTATAAGATATAATGAACTAGGATAGCGGCAACTGGTCTTATATTGTGAAGTCCCTCCGAGCTAGTCATCTGAATATTTCATTTTTCATTATTGCTTTCATTATTTACTCTTATTCATTTGTTTGATGTATAACTTAGTAGTGTATAAAAGAGGATATTTCGCATTTCTGGGGAGCTGAAGAATTCCCAGTTTGTCCAAATAACTATTCTACCATTTATTGATGCTCCAAAGGACTGTCAAATCAAGCAGCATAATATATAGCCTCTATTTGCTTTAGTGTATCCATATTTGCATCTAATTTCCACTGGGAGAGCGTGACAGTTGGTGAAGTATAAAGGCGTTCTACTTTTTCATCACATTCTTATAGGCAGAATAAGTAGGATTCATCACAACAAACATAACATTCAAAGTTGGCCCCTACTCAAGGCTCAAGTGACCACAGTTTAAGGTTAGCGTGCTCGCCAGTGGGTGAAAGCAAGCCCTAGATTTCTAGCTAACTGCACTGTGTCCACCATTTCCATTTCCATAGCTTCTTCCTGGATGCGTGCTTATGATCTGGCCTGCCTGCTGTTATTGGCTGGGGGCTACACAGCCACTGCCGAAATGTTAATGCCCAGAAACATCCAGAACACAGCAAAATAAGAAAATACAGGCAGAGGGCAGCAGGGTCTCTATAAACACAGACACCTGCACACACCTCTAGTGGTTCATCAGTGATGATTGAGAGGGATTATTTTTGTACTTTTTTTAACTCATTCTACCTTTTAAACAGTTTCAGATAACAAAACAAAGTCTTCCACCTGCTCAACTAGTTACATACAAAGTAGAAAAAACTTATTAATTTATTCTGATTAGCTAAATACTAAGAATTTGTAACGGCACTGGAGGTGTTGCCTTCATATGGTGAGACAGATCTCAGAAACCTGGCCAAACTCAGCATGTGGGCCCAGAAATCATGTCCACAGCTCACCCTTTTCAGCTTATCTGCAATCAGCAGATGTCTGTGCTTCCTTGCTTCCCTTCTGTGATGATTTTTTTATGAAATTGATTACACCCCTTCAAAGCTGTCTGCGACCCTGTTATTTTTATTTGAAAGAATGCAAGAATACAGGTGTTAAAAACAATGACCAGGGAAAGGAACCAGCTTTGCACTATATTTTATTCTTGTACATTCTTTTATTTTGTATTTTTTGTACATTTGCATTATATTTTGTATATTGGTATTTATTTCATTTTTTTTTTTTTTATTGCCTTTTTCATTCACTGTAAATTTTTTCTAAATGGAGCTGTGTGTATATGCGAATTTCCCCTTTGGGGGATGATTAAGGTGCATCTTGAATCTTGAATCTTGCCCTTTCAATAATTGAGCATTTAAGTTAATTTTGAATAAATCCAATCTAATTAGCACCACTGTCTATACTGTAGCAACCCAAAACCAGTATACCAAGGAGGATAAAACCGAAATAAGGGAGACTACATAATATACAGTACTGTACAAATCTTTGTAACTACATGAGACCATTAAATAGATGCGATCAAAGCCTCTCAAAGCCGCCCACAGTCAGCCAGACAACAGCAACTCATCAGCAAAGTTGCCGGCATTATGAATGCACAATGACAGCGCTCAATAACACAGCTGTCCACTGCAGTGGTAGTAATTGTGGAAAAGCACTATTATGCACCAAACCGCGATGTAAAAGTGTCTCTCTGCTTGTACTGGGAACATTTCATACACCTCCTTATAAGTTTTAAAAAACAGAAAGGAAAAAAAGAAAAAATATTCCAAACAATTGCTTTTGTGGGTGTAACAACAATACATCAGACGTGCATGAGAGGCTCAAATACAAGAGGGGAGGAATGAAAATTACAAACTCATTTAGTGCCAAACAAGCTATGAACATGCTTTACTGCCTCGACCAAAATAAACATGTTTTCTTTCACCTGTTTTTTTGCAAGAAGGCACGTTTAAATGAGGACTCTAATGAGAGAGACCTGGGGGCAAATATCACAGGAATAAGGTTTAAATCATTGCCTCTCTGAAACTGAGACTTAACAGGATGAGAAGAGCTGTTTAGGGATTCACTTAAGCTCCTTGTCAGGTTGCTTCCTCAAAAGAAATGACTGTCATGAATTAGATGCAAAGGGGTTCAAACTGCATTTATCAAAGCTGCCTTCACATGTATAAAATGTATTATGAAAATTTGTCCTTGAGAACTAAATTTGATGGTTCTGGTGTCTTCATACATCTTTTTTAGTTCTGAGATATTCCTTAAGTTCAGCTTTAAATAATTACCCTCTGCCTTGAGGGGGACACCCACTTAAAAGCTGAGGTGAGAGTTTGGCTACTTTGTGCAGACAAGGTGAAAGAAAGCTGAAGTGAGTTGCTTTATATCACTGTTAAAGAAATATAAATGAACGGAAAAGCAATTGCCTTATGCTGGTCATATAACGAGCCAACATTTCAGGCGATTTTAACAAGTGTTACACCGAGCATCAGGGAAGAAATCTGCACTTTTGTGTTCCTTAATGTGTGGTGTATGGTGTGAGGACTCAACACAATCTGTCTAAGGGCAGTCATTTTCTTAAACACTCGTCAGTGAGTGGCCAAACAAACCTGCTCCAGCTGCTATGAATGGAGAGAGGTCACTGGTCAGGACAAGGACAATAAAGGAAAATAACTTCAGTTGCGATGAATGCTATAAAGGGGAACCAGGATAAATAGATAGTGTAATACAATGACTGTATTTGATTACCTTGAAAAAGTATTTAGATTTAGTGTTAAGCTAGTCATTAAATGTGTTAAATACATGAGTGTATCACACAAAGTGATCACTCTCACGTGCAACTAATGACTAACACTTGTTTCACACAAAATGCTTGAGAGTCAATTGTTTCCTCCTGAGTTAGAGCACAAAAGTAGCTGACTGAGACACTACAGGCGACATCAAAATGTAAATAATCACCACAATATTAACGCCCAAATAATAGACATATTCTGTGGTGCTTTAGATTTTGTACTCAGGTCTAGATAAGATCAAGGAGTGCAATTACCTAACTCCAGGAATTCAAGGATGCACAACATTAATGTTTCTCTGTAGCCGTCGTGCTTCCACTGACAAGCCGTCCTACATCGAACATTGTGGAGGTCACTGTATTTGTGGTCAAAGTAATGTCAAACTTGCCTTGTTGATGTGAAAGCGCTGTGAGTTAGAGCCCATGTAAATGCCATACTCTTGACTATTGCTATGCTAACAGTCACAGTGAGTATAATGGCAGCAAGGCTGCAATGTTAAACGCATCACCGAAGGCCATTTTAGCACAGAAAACACCATAATGCTGCATTTGACAGTTTGTCCTTCAGTGAGTGACACATGGCAATCCAACAGGACATT
Organism: Pempheris klunzingeri; assembly: GCF_042242105.1. NCBI lineage: Eukaryota > Metazoa > Chordata > Actinopteri > Acropomatiformes > Pempheridae > Pempheris > Pempheris klunzingeri. The sequence goes on along the minus strand of NC_092020.1, from coordinate 19,062,446 downwards.
CTTGTGGTGACACTCTTCACCCCATCCATTGTTTGGTTGCTAATGCTCTCTAGAAAACACACAAGCATCTTTGGCTGTGGCTCAAAGCACAGTTTTATCACAAGACGTTTATACACACACGGCGATAAGGCTCCACCAAGGCCTGAGAAGGAAACTTGCAACTTAGGCTTTGTCAGCCATGAATTCAACTGTGATCATGCAGCTAAATAACAGAAGTATTAATTGAAAAGTTCATGGGTATTCCTCACTATAATCACTGTCTATGCACAGTCAATCGATACATGACGGGCATTCTCTATAACACTTATCTCAAACTCAGTGGAGACAATAAGAAAAGTCATTCAGGTTAAAGCACACAATTTGTCATAATATTTTTTTCAGCTTCAGCCTTTGGCTCTTGATAACAGCGGTGGCAAAACTCCTTAAAGATTGGACCACAGTAAGACATCAAGAGCAAGTGATAACTAAAGAAACCCAGCTCAAGAGCCACGAGACTCCATGTCTTCTTCCTGGGCCTTCAAGGTGCTGCTGAATGATCCATAACCTGGTTACTAGAGCTGAGAATCTCAGCCTTTTAGCAGCGTACCCTCCTGAATCCTCCATTCCCAGACGATGATATTGCCAGCGGTACTCACAGAACGGGAGCTTCCTTTATCTCTGACTCATATTTTCACATTTCATTATGCTGCCTCTTTTCCCCATAGCCATTGTTACAAGACGCACACTTACTGCTGAATTGTTAGCAAAACTGAGCTTACGTTTCCTCATCTAAAAAGGGAGATTTTTTTTTTTTCCCCAAAGCTGACAAATCTCTTCACACTCTGCAATATCTCACTCTGCATTCAGCTGTGCTTTAATTTAGCTATAGTATCCTGGGGCCACTGCAGACTCAAAACAAAGCAGATATCCGGTAGCTTCTCTCTCTCTCTCTTTCAATCTCTTCCTCTATCTCTCTGTATTTCTGTCAACCCTCCCTGACAGCCCCTCCCTCCTAAAGGAAATCCAACAATGTCCCGCTCATTGATCAGAGAGAGGATGGGTGCAGGGTGGAGGTAAATGGCTGTCACAGGGAATGATAGACCTTAACTCAACCATGGTTGCTCCTGAGGCTACTCAGCCTCCACTTATAGTGATGGATGCAAGGATGTCGGCCATCCCATTCTTGAGAGTGGGGAAGACTTTGTTCCAGCGCTAGAGGAGTCAGGGAACACGGGCATAAAACATCGCTTTTAGAAATCACTTTGTCTGAAGTTCAACGCAACGTGGCTGTAATGAATTCAGCATTTATTCTAATTCTGAGTAGAGCTAAAATGATTAGCCAAAGCAGTTAAACAGAACAGGCAATCATTTTGACATTTTACAAATCATTCAGATTCTTTGTTTTTCTTTTTTCTTTTACAGTAAACTGAATGTTTCACTATTTTTTAAGAAAAATCAAAGCAGCACAGGCTGAGATGTCCTGACTTTCAGTCTCTAATACTGATACTGGATCAAATATTTCCCATGATGCAACCAGTGATATGTTTTTGCATAGCTGCCTCTCAAACTTCACAACCCCCACCCCAACTTGTAACACAACTTGAAGCCCAAGGTCAGATATCCCTGATGGGGTCACCTAGTTTAGTTTCACACTCACCCACAGCCACAGACACACACAACTGACGTACAACTGTTTCCACAGACTGAGGATTACTCCATGTGACACGAAAACCCTTTAAGCAAGACTATAGCCAGCACTGATTGTTCTATGCAGCTTGAGTTTAATTTGACACTGTGCTTCAAAGTCACTCACTTGTTTCTGACGCTTCTTTTCTAATAATGCTGCTGAATACAGTATCAAGTCCACACATGAGTTTACAGCAGGTCAGCTGTACGACAGTCACAGCTGTGCCCGCAGAGCTTCTCCCTCTGAAGAGGTTTGCTTGCATATTCTCAACACTTGGCTGGCTAGTTACTGAGGGGACTAATCGTCAAAATGCGAGCACTTATCCATCATTAGACTGGCTCTGAGTGGCCTGGCGTCACTTCTAAATAAATCACAGCACTATAAAGTGGAGGCAGCTAAAACGGGAGAACAAAATGCTTAAATACAGCTGAGCAGTGTCAGCCACGTGGTGGGAGGCTCTTGGATTGCTCAGTGGCCGCAGTGCACTGTTTGAATTTACTACAGTTTAAGGATCACAGAGAAATTAGGAAATAAATAAAGGGGGAGTACAAAGTCAGCAGTACGCCACTTAACACCCCTAGATGACTTCAATCCGGCAGGCATATAAAGGCTGAGCTCAGTAGTTTCCAAAGTGAGCTCTGGGGGACCAACAGATGTCAGGAACAATTAATGATTTTATCATTAACTCAAGGTGGTGAATGAGTAAAAGTATAAGGATGCTCGCTTTATTAATGTCCCTCAGTGCCCCTTTAATACCTAGTTACAGATAATCACTGCGGTACTGTCTGGGAATATACTGGAAACTCTCTTATGTGAGTTGTTATGAAAGTGAGTGGCAAAAAAAGAAAGAAAGAGAAAGTGTGTGAGCCCCCAGCATCATGCACGTCTGTCAGACTTATGCCTGGGGGTGGGTCTGATAAAGTTAGCTTTGTTTGTCTACATCCAAGCCAAATCTAATGATTTTTCGACAGTTAGATCACACTTCCCTTTCAAGTTCCTCATCGCTCACACTATGTGAAGGTTTCAGAGGGATACACACTTTTACACCTTCAGCAGAAAAAAGCACATTAAGAATGTATTAAAATATCGTGAATTAGCTCAGTGTGGGGTGATAGTTAACTCACAATGTATCAAAACAAGCAAGGTAAAGTATTAGAAATAGTATAGTATAAGTTGATAGGGATGATTCATTCATTTAAGGGATGTTTGAGCTGTAACTGATGCTGTTACACAAGACATAAAAATGCTATATGGATGTTAGCTAAAACTACAAAAGAGCATAAACCAAAATAAAAGTGTGGGGTTCCCACAAAAACACAGCGATAAAATACAATAAAATGAGACCAAGTCTGCATGAAGTTAACATTTACCGGACCCTAACACACTTAAAATACATTTTACACTTTTTCATGGACATTACTTGCGTTTTTTGTGTTTAACGTGTGAGGCTGAGGTTAATTGGACCAGCTTACCGGTGTACTGCAGGAGGAACATTGTCCTGTTGTCGCAGGTTTTGAGCTCAAACAGTCCCGCCGAAGATAAACTCTCTGAGGCTGATGTAAATCCGTGAAGCCCGCTGAGTTTCTCGGCTGTATTGCTGCTGTAGAAAAGGAGGTGCTCCGGTACAGGTGCTGTGTCTCTGCCCGTCAGCCGTGAGCGGTCATCACCTGCAGCACAGCCGCTATGCTACAGTCAAACAAGCAACACGGCTAAACACAACTTCCGCTACGGGCTTTCAAAATAAATCCCACGGTGACATTTTGGTAGTCTGTTTATTCGTATTGTCATACACTTGATTGGATTTTTAACAGCCAAGTGATATAATGGGTCTGTTGTTGACTACAGCAAGTACAGTACAGTTGGTTCTTCCTCCAAGTACACATGACTGAATTGCTGTGCTTTTATTTTGAAGGCGGGTGGACCTCGTTTTCCCGTGTTACAAATTTCAGTGGAAGTCAATATTGTTATGGAATGAAGTTGCAGTTCTGCACAGTCCGTAGATTTTTAAGACTGGCTTACAGTAAGTAATATTAGAGAAAGAGAGACTGAATTAACACTGGAAATCTGTAAGCAGACACTAGACAGAAGTAAGATATTTTTTTTCTTCAATAAATGTAACAATTGGTTAAATGACACAAGTACTTTTTAAAAGTTATCGTTGTCCTCGACATGTTCTTTTTTTTTAAAACAAGTGATTTTGATTATTTCTATTCTACTTTCATAACAACATTAAACATTTTGCACATAAATTAATTAAAATTACTGTCCACCCTCTCATTAGCTGGTAACTGCCTCTTTAAGAAGGTGGTTGACATTATCATTGACATTTTGTTGTCTTTCTGTAATGGAGGTTGAAACAAACAAACAAACAAGTACAAAAGGTATCGACGCTTAAATTTCCTAATTTTCATCATATTATGTTTGTTGTTGGATGTTGTCTTTTCAGAAATACTAAATATATTTGTTAAACAGTACACACCAGTCACCTTCATCAATGAACCATTTTTCTATCTGAAGGTCCACCATATGTTCTTCAAATACTAACTTTAGCCAGAAATGTCCACCCTGTCACCAAGCCTTCCATGACCTTTAAAGAGCTTGTTTCCCTGAGCTTTTGGATTGGACCTTCCTAAATAGGGCTTAAATGGAGAGAGACGGTGGTGGGAGACCATTCACACACAAGTACAATAAAGACAGGTGTTAAGGAGACCACCTGCTATGAGAAGCTCCATACTGCCCTCCACCGCCAGCAAGAAACAGCAGGTGAGATTGTAAAAGCAAGGACCATGACCGACATAAGCAGGTGGAGACAGAAGCAGAGCGCAACAATACTGAAGCGAGCTTTCGGACACACCTCACAGCCTCCAGTCTCCCTCCAGTCACCTTCCCACTTCCCCAAACCCGTTCACTGTCAGTCTATATCTGTCCACAAGATGCCCTCAGACTTTTCCACCTTCCCTCATCTTTCTCTCCAGTCCCAGTCACCTGAGCTTCCCTACCTACCTGCTCGCTTGTTTCCACTTTCTCTCGTCATCCCTCTAGTATTGAATCGGACCATTTCCACTCATTTTCTGACAAATTGTTAACGTTTGTATATTGAAATTTATTTTCCTTCCATTAGAACCGGTGCCTGCCTACCTGTCTACCAGTCTTCAAGCTTATTTTATCAATAAGTCACTGAAATATCTCATTTAAAGTTCTGCTCATTTTAAAGTTCATACTTGTATTTAGAGGTCTAGAAAATGGTTTACATGCTTTAATGTTCAAAAAACACATTATTTATCTCATAGCAGACATGGCTGCTGCAGTTGCAGCCTCTGTCTGAACAGAACAATCTTTGTGCTTCACTCTTGCTTTTGACATCTTTGTGTTACTGGGAGCTTGCGTTAGGGAGGAAAGAACAATGCCAGACAATGAGGTGGATTGAGGAGGTTTTTAAGTAGGTTTGCTGAGGGGCTGGAGGAGGTCACATGATCAATAGATCCTCTTATGACATCATAAAGGGAGTAAAATCTAAACAGTGTGTTTTCTCACACATTTACTGAAAGATTGAGCAGGAGAAAAAAGGAGAGTATGATCTTTATTCGCAGTCTGGTATTCTCAAGGCATGATAGAGACATATTTATGTTGAAAATATATTAAGAAATAAATGTTACATAATATGGGACCTTTAATATTTAATGTCTCTCCTAAGGATGTGATATTGTCCAAGTGCCTGAAAACGCAATTGAATATGCCACATCAGTGGGTAACTGGGTTGTTTGTTCCTGTCCTCATTACCACTCCTTAGCCTAGTTCAGACCAAGATTGGAGGAGATGCAGGGAACTATTTTTGTGTCAATGCTTTGAGAATTCAGGGCCATAAAAATGCATTTTATTTGGATGAGTATGAGTTCATCCATGTATATTTGATTCTTGTATCCACTTGATATTTTGATGTCTGATCTTAAAGTTCATGCAGGAGCCGATCTCCTAAAAGATTTGCAATTCTTTTTTGTAGTGCAGAACAATAGCAAAATACAACATTTTTATTTAACCCGTTTAATATATGCTCTGTGAAAGTGGTCTCATCCTCCTCAGAGTCAGATACTCACTGGTTGAAGTGCTGCTCTTGCACCCGAAGTGTCCCAGTGCTTCACCACCAACGTCTGGTTGGCTCCTTGCCTGATACCACTAAGCCGCTTTCTACACCAGGAAACATTTCTCCGAGCACCTGAGCAACACATGTTAACCAAATGTCTTATCTTCTCCAAAGTTAGTTTAACATCATCTACCCTCAGTGGCTCATTTCACGTGCTGTTTATCTGCTTGCAGCCATTCTGCACCATCCGTTTTTGTCATGGGAGAAGCTTTTTTGGATTCTTCGATCACTAAATCCTCCCAATATTGTGGCTGCCAAAAGTCTGACACAACTGTGTGCTTAGACTGGTGGTATTGGCTCCTATGTACAGTGTAGTTCATATTTAACATAAAGGCCCACACCAGAGAAACAGCAGCAAGAACAGATCAGCAATTTTGTGTGACAAGTACAAGTATTTTCCTATCAAAGATGTTTTGACGGCGGTGAAGTGGCTGGTTGATATTGTGCCCGGCCAAATTACACACCATTTACAAACACTGAAAGGTAGGGGAAATGAATTGAAAGCCTTTCAAAGTGAAAAGTTAGATAAATGCTTGGGAAGCAGATGACCTACAGTTCTCTTTTTACTCTGTCTGAAATGTTTTGTTTTTTTGTTCCAAGGTGATTTTCTGCATTTACCATTTGACACCAGTGTCTCCTTGACAAATGATTTTGAATTACTGTCCCTTCACCCTGGATGTAGAAAAAGGTCAGAGATAAACTGAATGTCAGACATATCCTAAAGCGGAAAAGAATTAGGCACACGGTGCATCCATCGTGACCAGCAAAGTGTTCTCAGCATTTTAAACAACTGTGAGGTAATAACAGAAATAAATGAGGAACACACTGGTCACACAGCAACAATGTAGATTTCTCAATCTACACAGCCATCTTCTGGTTATGCAAATTGCATGTTTACAGCCAGTCTCAACAGCAGTGATTTTATGTCAAAGCAACACTGTATATGAAATGCACTAGATTAAAAAAAACTGATGTATGAATACATTAAAAGTCAAAGTACTCTAACTTAGTTTATTATGGAAACAGCAAGTCATTTATCATCTGCCTTGGGCCTTGTAGCTTGAAATAGCTTTGTCTTTTTAGAGTACCATACACAGTGCATAAAGGGCAAAATAAAACAAGAAAAGGGCTTTTGAGCTTAACTGGTATTTTCTAAGCGGTATTATAACTCGTTTGACCTTTCACATTTGTAAATTTGCAATTTTTAGATCAACTAACAGAGTTTGTGAGCTCCGAATCTCATGGGCTTCAAGTAGCTACTCAAAAGCACATGAAATTTGCAGGAGATCAAAGTACACATTAGGTAAAGCCCTTTTTATTAAGAAATCTGCACATGGGTAATTGACTTTATTTGCCTATTTCCTCAGTCAGCTTCCTACTATGATTTAGCAACATGATTCTGATGGAGCAGCAGGTTTAAATGTGTTAAACTCTTTTAAAAAATCATGGGCAATATTTTCTTCTGAAAAGTATCTTTTGTTGCTTAATTAGTGATGAATATTTACTTTTTATAGAAATACTAAAGACTTGAACCCAAAGGCTTTAAAATACCTAAAGTAAAAGTAATCAGAAAGTAAAAGTAATACAGAAAAAAAAGTTATACATTACAGTACTGGATTGTAATTTTTATTGATGCATTCATGTGTAAACGTAATTGTTTTACTGTTGTACTTTCAAGTATTTTATACTGTGTGCTGTTGGGCAGTTACATCAGCAGCGTATAATCTAAGATAATCATAGCTAATCAAGTTTGCATGTAAAATTATTTTTTTATCTTTAAAGTAGCTTGTATCTATAGATGTCAAATAAATGCTGCAGAGGATAAAACTACAGCACTTTCCTCTGAATCGTAGTGGACTAGAAAATCACATGAAATGGAAATACTCAGTACAAGTACCTCAATTTTTACTTCAGTACTTGAGCAAAAATCCATACTAGCTCCCACGACTGCCAGTGTTATTTGCGTCTTTATGGCAGATTCAAATGGAGCTAAATATGCTATGTGCTGTGATGCACTGTAAATCAGAGCTCAATTAAGTCACTTCATGCTGTAAAAGTGTTGAATGTGTCAAATATGGATACTGGTATTGATTTTTTCATTCTGATGTCACTGAGAAAGGCCAGGTGGGCTTTGGCTTTCTTCACGGAAATGCATATTTGAATGCGAGCCCTAAGCAGATCAGAGCGTTGTGTTTTCTGTATGATGTTTTGAAGGCGAAGACAATCTATTTTTACACAAAACAAGAAGGAAAAGAGATTTAAAATCCCCCACTGGGTGAGAAAGATGTGCTTCATGTATTGGCTGCATTGGCCTTTAATGGTCGTTCAGAAATGTACAGCCAAACAGGGCTCTCTCTCTCTCATCGTTCATGTTTCCTCTGAAGAAAGGCAGTCATAAATAATCTTAATGGTTTCCAGACTGAATTCAATTACCTCTGTCACCCAACAGAAATGAATAAAAGCCTGTATGTGCTTTCTTATTCTATTTGCATGTCCCTGCGGGATGATGTTTGCATTTCTTCAATTTTCAGACAATGGTTTGCTCGCCATGGTTTGCTTAGTCAGAAAATTCATTTAATCAAATGCTAATTTGACATAATACCTAACAGATGCAAGAGACCTCGTGTGGCTTTTATAGATAGCACCGTGCATTAACAACACAACAGTTCTCTATGGCAAAGTGAACTGGGTGGCTTAAAGGTTGGGATGTATTAAATCAAAGTCATTCCTGCCATAACATTTCCACTTCCCCTAGAAATGAAGAAAAATCTATACCATCACAGAAAACATCACAGTGGCCATTTCTTCAGACACAGAGGCATGAACAGACCCTGCTCATTCCAAGTGTTGTTACTGAAAACTAGTTATTAGCTACACTTATTATTTACTTCCCTCAAAATGTGTTGAATTACTTCACCAATTACTGCACAATAAAACTAATACATTACAAAAAAGTAACTTTTGCATTACTTTTAAATGTCTGCCTCAATCATCATTTTAATGCACACATATCTATATTATTTTAGTGTTGCTGTGGCACAGTGTGGGACAAGACAACTGTCAAATTGTATCTTTCATTGTATCCATTATCACTATAATGAAAAGTAAGTAGTAGAACAGTAAAACACAGTACATATGTTTCAATAGTAAAATCAAGCCATGGCTGCTTAGATGGAGCAGCTTCTCCTTCGTCATCTTCGTCAAGGCGTGTTGTTCTGCTAGGGGCGTCAGAGGACAAGACTTACTATTTTTTGATATGGATGACGTTCTCTCGCCTACACACAGGCTGCATCTCACTACTGTATTTCTGTCCTTGAGCTCGAGGGTGGAAAATATTTCCAGGACACATTGCCTGGACTGTGTGCAGTCTTCTGCTGAATGATTGATTCACCTCATTCAGTGAGCTCAGATCATAGGTCTGGTGACATTAGGTCATAAACCGGAAAGTAAAGATTAACAAGCCATTTAAATTTCAGCAATTGTAATTGTGTTTTTTAATTTGAAAACGTAATTGGTGACGTTTCTAGTTAACGCCAAAAGCAGTGGAAATAGGGTAACCCTTTACTTTGTAACACTGCTCATTTAGGAAAAACAGATAAGCTGATGATTCTTGTGAACTCTATCTATTTTTTAAATTAAGTTAAAGAACACTGATTATAAAGGGTAACTTACTTTGTTGCACAGAGGCAAACCACCGATATTCAACCCATATGTAGACTGATACCTCTCCATGCCACATCCTCTGGGTGTGCTACCTTTGTTGTCACAACCGCTTCATCATGAAAGCTGACCTGATTTTGATAATGGAAATATATAATCAAATGTCTGAAAATCTTGAATTTGTAGATATTTTCCCCGAATGATGTGTAGATCAAATAAAGCCTCTTATTCTTTCACACATGGTATGAGCTTCAGTAAGGTCTTCACATCCTCTTCTGAGCAGAAAAAACACTTGGGATTTGTCTTTTGTTGTATGCTCTCTGCTTGTGTGATATGTGATGCCTCTCATAAAGTGCCTTGCAAAGTAAATAGTGTAGCATGATGCTCTTTTCAATCAAATGGTTTTGAGGTTTCAAGAATCTGGCACACTGATGGTATAAAAGCTGTCATGAGTGATGTTTTAAGGAACACAAACATTCATACATACCTTGCTGAGCTTTGGATGAAAACAACAATGCTTCTCTCACACTGTGTCTGTTGAATACAAAGCTACGGACAAGACGGGGGGGGGTAGCCTTGTACTGTCCAATCAATACCTACCTGCATGTAAAGTTCACTAATTAGCACGTTAGATGTCTTTCGTTTAATCTGTAGAAAAACCAAAGTGTGAAAACAACTATTCGTTGTTTTATGGGGGGTCAGCTTTGGACAGAGCCAGGTTAAATGTTTCCAGTCTTCGTGCTAAGCATCTAAATCATGTTGCTGAAAATATCAAAATGTTCACTGACAAACTGCAGTGTTATTTCCATCCTCCATTTTGAAGTAAATGAACTGTGCTAATATCAGGAACCGCACACTTAAAGGTTGATGTTTCATTAATTCCACTGGCCTCTGTAGAGTAAAATACAGCGAGCAGATGGTTGTGGGCTCCAGATACTTTTTCTTTCCAGCTTTTAATTTTATTCTGTTCTCATCTCTGTGTGGTCGTCCTGATATCCCTAACCCACTTTCTCTCCCACTCTGTCTGATCTGCCTCTTTGTGCTCTTTGTCCTTCATGCCATATGATCATTAATTCTCATTATTTCCCGTCATCTGTTCTGTGACTCCTCTCCATACCTTCTCTTTCATTAGTGATTAGCGAGTGATCATTTGGACTGGGAAGGTTGAGGCGATTCTCCAGTCCATCAGAGCCACACCTCATTAACTGAGCACCACATTCTCCCAGTGAATGGGTTGGCATTTACCAGTTTGAATAACGTAATGTACTGGTGGGAAGGGGAAGAAGTCCTTACAAGACATAAAGTGTGACTGAGGGACTTTATGTTCTAGGAACCTTGTGTTGAGGTCACTTATTTTCTCAGAGGTGGAGGGAAGAGAGTGGCGTTTTGTCAGTGGCAGCATTTGGTAAATTGGATTAAATCCACACGGAGGCCAACCGGTCTCTGGAGGATTCCCCCCCAGCATGAATATTGATGCAAGGGTTTCATGCAGGGCACATAATAAGAGCTCTTAACCTCTTTCTGTGGCTGAATCCCTGTCAACAACAACGGCCTCCTACCATCACTCAGAGTCTGGAGGTCACTTGAACGTAAAACATCATCAATATCGCAACGAGGGCAGGCTAAATGATTTCTTTTCAACACTGGGGAGTCCAAATTCATATTAAAATGCCACAAGGATCCTGTTCCATAACACAACAGGTCTGTGACAGCGAGTGGGCTCTCTAAATACATTTTGGCAGCTGTGTTGTGCAGCTAGCTGGTCATGATACCTGGCACCACATGTGCCATCTGTGCAAAAAAGCATTACATACGTTGGCTCTTAGACAACATTAACACAAGGCTGACAGATTCAGTGTATATCATGCTATGGATAAAGCTGAGAGTGTAGAGAGAGAGACCAGGCAAGAATACTCGTATTTAAAGAGTAATTCTGGTTTATTACAAGTGGGAGTTATATTTACGTTATACGTTATATTTAAGTTCAAGTTCAAAATACTTTGTCTCCAAAGGGGCAATTTTAGGCTTCAGGCATTAAAACATAGACACACATAAGCAATTAATTCACACACAAAAAATACAATCCAAAAATGTTAAAAAGAAATAAATGTAAGAGAAAAAGATCAAAGTACAAGTGCATTTATCAGTATAAGATAGACTGAGCCTTCTTTGCTCTGTGGCTGTTCACGAGTCTAATGGCTTCTGGAATAAGACCAGACTTCCTTGTATTTGTTCAACACACAGGCAATGTGAAACACATTTCTAATGTCAGCAGTGTAAAGTGGTAATAGAGGACAAATGTTAATCTCTATACTGATAATCTTGTATGCTTTTTTGAGGCCTTTTTCAGATTAAACAGTACGAAGGATGTTTGGTTTGGTTAACAGCACTTTGCAGTTGAATCTTAAGGCCAAATACCACAGAGTGAGTTTGTGTCGCATTCTGGATGCATCGCGGCCTTCAGAGGTGATCAGGGCCCCTCTGGTTAATTCTTCAAACTCAACCAGCAGTTCTGCTGCATGTTTCAGAAGTATCCCAGAGGTGGCTCAGTGTTCTGCTCCACTTGTCTGGTGATTTTGCAAAGCAGATGAGGCGGACAAGAAGTCAGACAAACAAACAGCAAACAGAATCCGGTCAATTTTCAAAATGTTGTATATTCCACCACTACATCAATTTTATTTTAGAATTGTGGCACCAGGTCAGACTTCAACTGGTCAGAGGGTTTTTTAACACCATGGATGACGAGAGGTCCGTCTCAGAAGTGGAGAAACACTTTCACTTTGGCCTGCTGTGTGTAGGCTACAGCACAACAAAGTAGGAAATACCTACAAGAAACATTCAAAACAGACAGTTGATGAAATCTGGAACCACAGCAACATGACTGAAAAGAAGCCAGACACAATTCTGAGCTTGGAGTGTATTGTGATGCAAATACAGAATATGTACAGCATTAATAGTTTAAATCTTGGCTCTGGCCTTGTCAGTCCCCTCAAGGATTCACCAAGCTCACCACAGAAAGGAGAGGGGAGTGACGATAATCACTTTCCCTATTGGAGAATGTAGAATCAGAGGCCACAGGTGGATGCCGGGGTAAAGGTGTTCAAATGCTATATGAGCAGTGACAGCAGCAGGAGCAGCAAGTGACAGTGTTGCTTTCAGATGAGTGGAATGGCAGCAGGTGTGTAGCAGAAGAGTGACTAGTGAACACAATGACGGCTGAAACAGGTTTTTTGGGGGTCGTCAGAGGGGCTGAGGCACTTACCGTGTCGATACATAATAAAGGCACCCCTCTCCCAAGACAGAGTAAAAGGCCATGGTAACATAGCGGTGTAACAAGGATATCCCATGTGGGTTTTAAGGGGGACTCAGTTTGACTGACAGGCATTTCTGCCATTTTTATCCCCTGTTAAAAAGCTCTACAAGAAGTTTTGCTTGTCAAAATCGTCAGTCTAAAGATAGAAGGTGTCGTATGTTATGGATACACTTTGAAGAAAATGTGTGATTTCAAAGATTTTGAGCCATAGACATAAAATTAACCTGGCTGTCTGAACTAACTTGTTGTCTTTGCATTTTTTTTTTGGAAATAAAAGATTATTAGTGACATTTCAGGTGTTCTCACATCTAGCTTTACCACCTATTACAGTGGTTTTGATCCGCTGCCTAATCTGTTGGCTGGTTGGTCTGGTTTTAGGGTCAAACCCACCCACTCTATACCGATGGGAAGAATGCAAACAAAACAGTACAAACAGAAATTGCTCGTGTGAAATAAGCAAAACTGTTAAGTAGGACTCTATCACTCATAGTTTAAAGCTGACTGAGAAAATAAGTTGTCAAGAGCTTTAATTGGATATTAATGTTGTCATAACTGCCAGAACTATGAAAAAAGACTCGAAATTATCCTTTAAATGTGCAAAAATATAACCATCCTAAACAGGAGCTCATTTAAATCCACATCATATCTTTGCTTATGGCTCGGCATGCTCATGTCCTGGTAATTATGCATCAGACACACTCAAGATTCATCACCATTACTTTCCTCCACAAGCAACATTCAAGTGTCAGTCAGAACTGATGGAGGAAACCACCGAGGCATCCAAATTCGACCAACCACGGACTGTGCCCTGCCCTCCACCTCTCACTCTCACCAATTAAGGGGGTGTGGTTAGCAGCCCTGAACTTGACACTTCCCTTCTCTCTGCTTTAATTATGTCTGAGTCCCTGAAGGCCACAGAGAGGACAGGGTCCAATTAGCCCACAGACACAGAGGGCGATGGATGACGTCATGAGGACACATGCCAGAATCCATCGGAAGCAGCCAAAGGGACAGTTTGGCCGTTTGTGGTGAATGAAAAAGATCATCTAAGTAGGGGTGAGGATAAGGGCATGAGGAGGGAAGGATGGGAGGGATTGGGGCTGATGAAAAAGTGATGACAGATATCAGGCTAAATGGAGCTAAAATAAATGAAGACTATCGTCATCATTTAGCATGTGCTGTAATCGATCGCAAGGAGCCTCTCAATTGATTCCCCCTTCATCTACCTCTGTTTATATCACCACTTAACGTTTGATCTTTATTGTAACCTCCTCCCTCAGCTACCTAGTCTCTTCCCTTCTCCTGCAACCTCTCTTAATGTTTGCTGTGCCCACATATGAGTCTGTTATTGTGCTGGAGCATGTTGTATGTTGTGAAATGTTAACGCTCTTGACACCCTGTAATTTTCCATTCACTTTTGGAAGCCAGTACTTGTGGGACAGTAAAATAAAGACACGTCCAGCGTGTGCTCTTGGTTTTTGATCTCTTGACTGCTGGCCTTCAAACAACGGGGCAGACTGCATGCATTTGGATAGCTCTCTTCTTTATCGAAATGAAAAGGGCTCTCAGTTATGTGTGATTCGAGCCACTGAGAGTCATGTGCGCTTTTTTTTGTATTTATTTATCTAGTGGTACATGCTGGTGCAGCAGTCAATGGACATATAGCCAGAAACAATAACACCACAGCAGCAGGTCCTGATAACTGCAAATAAAAAATGATTAAAGCCCCTCCAAGATACAGTGGAGTGCAGTGCAGTGGAATGGGTGAGAGATGAGGCTATGTGGGTTAACATAGATGAGAAGAAGCTCCTCTTGGATCAGAAAGACCTCACAGGGGACAATGACACTGTTATCAGGTGTGAAGCAGAAATGTTGCCAGCAAAATCCTCTTTGTGCTGTAAAATCTGGACAATCCACCTGTCGTTGGAGAATCCTCCTCTGGTGACGTGCAACATAACCTCATAAGCCGTGAACACAAACACTGGCACATAGATATATACACAACCACACACACTTCTCTTGTATCACTCCAGCTTTCTCTTGAACCCCCCTAGGAAAATATATGAATCCTGGAACTCCCATTTATCTACACTGCCACCAGTTCAAGGACACAGAGACAAGCAGTTAATAAGGGTCACAGTTTTGTCTTGAACACAGACAAAAGAAAAACAGAGGATTTTTTTTGGATATCATCTGCTGCAGTACAACCTTCTTGGAGAGCTGCTAGTCGTGGCTTCAAGGCTTGGGGGATTCTCTGTGACTTTATAATTAGCACTAGAAAAAAACATGAAAGCAATGGAAAAGCTACAAAAGGCAGACTGAAAGAGGAGTACAATAATCATAAAGAGCCCTGAGAGTCTTGTGATGACCAGAGTTATTGGATTTATTCAGTTATTGCAATCTGCGTCATTAATTCAATGCTAACATATTCCAGCACGCAAGGAAAGGTCACAAGTTGCACAAAAGCTCCCTCCACTACCCTCATAACAGAAATCACATTCATATTCTTTGAAAATTACAATGCTTGAGTTAAAACTGTCTTCAAAGGTTCAACAGCCAGAGAGGATTGACGCTTCATCAGAAGTGCTTTTTTGTTTGCAGGAAAAGTATTGAGTTTAGTGATGTTGCCCATCAATCATGTGGCTCCACAATAAGAAAACAATGTAATTTGATTGCTGAATGGCATTTAAGTTTTCACGTTGTGGCTCTGTTCGGAGTTACAACATGAGAAAGTGGTTAAAAATGTTTTTAATCAAATGGTTTGAAGAAGTCTGAGGAAAAATCTTCAGAACAGCAGTTGTGACCCTCGCCGGGTGAATATCTTTCAGAGAAATACAAGCTTACCTCTGTGACGCGAATGTAATGCTGATACATGAGAGGCAATAACAGTTGCTAGCATGGCTGTTGACTCTTCATCTTGTTTCTATTTAGCTCTCCTTGATCCTTTTTTTGTAATGTTGCTTTGTAAAGCACAGCAGTCTTAAATGTGTGAAAATAATTAACTTTCTGCTTCTGCTGACCAGCAGACCTGTCCAATTTATCTACCACCCGCTGCCTTTCTTCCAGCAGCCTCAGCATCCTGCCCATCGCATGTGTTGCATACCCCGAATCCAGGCACAGAGCTAATGGTTTAGGACCATTGATCAATAAACTATCTTTATCTTAAATTAGGACAGGCCCAGCTTCAGCTCCAACACAAGGCAAAAGTTGTTCATTACATGTAGCTTAGTTGTCACAGTGAATAATGGCCAACAGAACAGGAACACAAGCAGTGTTGTCAAGGTCCTGACTCCAAACAAGTTTCCTTTGTGTGAGTAACTGGTCAGAAGCACAAGCTGTGAGATTGACAGTGCCTTCCCAGAGTTTTTTTTAGACATCTCATGAGGACAATGTCAAAGAATCCCACTGTTGTTGCTATTACCATTGATGGCAGTTCTGAGAAACATACTGCGCCACAGCCCATTTAATTTAATGAGGGAAAACTGCAAAAATAAGTTCATCATGGGAGAAGAAAAGGACTTTAAAGCTTTTGTCTCAGTTAAGAGGAGGACCCAAGAGTTTTGAATTATAATAAAACAATGTAAACCCTTCTTTTAATAGCAGGAAGTGGAATACAGGATTTTGATTTAGAAGGCAGATTCTTTTTCAGGCAGCTACACAATTGCTTTGTGTGTTACAAACATGAAAGTCTGATTTCCTGTTTGATGCTTAGCTTTCAGAATCTCTACCAGTTCTGTAATTTTACATGCTTGTAACCCGTCTGTTGGGACTTCTTACCTGCCTGATTATTGCTCTTGATTTGCCTGATAAATCCTTGCCAAACAAATGCTAACCAGGTTCATAAATGTTAAAGGGCTAAAATACTCTGCCTATGTCTATTAATGCACACATCTCATATCACATTATCTTCACTGTAGCTCTCCATTTAAAGAAGCAGTGGGGTTCCATATGTGCTGCAGTCATTTTTTACATTTCTTTATACAGCAATATATACATTCTAACTATACATACACTGCACATACTTATGTTTGTGCCCAGGCTTTTACAGTCGTTTCATGTCCTTGACACACACAATTCACAAGGATGCTGGAGCAGCCATGGAATCTGCGCTGTTCTATTAAAAAACAGACACACAAAGAGCTCTTTGAAAGTGCAGAGGTTTCTGTTAAAGACGTATTATCCTCCAACACACCTGTTCTTACAATCTTCTACTATGTGGAAAAGGAGAAGAGAACAATACAAAGCCATATGGCAGAGAAAACATTCTCAAAATCATAGTTGTCCACGCTAAATTGGCAGATGCAAAGGCACTTTTCTAAAGGCAATGCAGGATGAGAGAAGCCCACACAAAACATCAGCAGAATCCATTCATCACAGCCAAAATACCAATTTTCTTTGTACATATGCCACTGAGATTTTTCATTCCCTCTTACGTATGAGCGTTCCTTTAAAGGATCTCGAAAAAGCCTGAAGTAACAAACGTATAATGATTATTAATGGCATGGGATATAGGAGAAGAAAATTCAAGCATGGTTATTGCTTCTGTAATCTGTCTCTGGCTATAGAGCGCATGTTCAGATTTAAGCTCGTACATGAAAGTGGGGCAAATACACACTGTAGCTCCAGTGAGGATCCTATAACAGTCCTTTCAAGAGCATATATTCCATTAAACGTTAAAATTAGCTACGAGAAGAGGATATTACTCTCTTCTTCAAATGTAAAGACGCTACATTAACTCTGGTTTGAAAATGAAATGCTATTACAAAACTGCAGATATGTGAACGGCAGCGTGTATGTTCTTAGGTTATAGTTCTCTGGTTCAAAGTTGCAGAGCAGAAGGTATGATTTTTAAGATTTGCAGGATGGGAAGTGAGTCATACCCAAACATGTACTTGGGACTAAACATATCATTACAAAGTATATAATTTTGTACCAGGCACAACATACACAAAGCCAAAAAAAAAAAAAAAAAGTGAGGAAGAGCTGTGGAGAATACTTTGTTAACCTTAACAAGTATAACAAAGTAACATTTACTACTGAAACACAGATGAGTCCTGAGTATTAAAAGAAACCCGTTTCAAGCGCTGATCAGAGGACCCCCTCTGCAAGAACAAAATTACCAGAGAAAGTCAACATGCGCACACTGTAATGGAGTAGGTAGATTCAACACCACGACACATCTGAGTCCATTCATCTTTCCTGGTTGCACAGCAGGAAAACAGCAGCCCAGCGAGGCGCAGAGCAACAGACTCCACACCAGCTCCCCAGTATTGGATTAATCATACTAACTTTACCAGAACTAATCCATACTTCACAGGCAAGGCTCTAGTTCCTTTCCTTTCCTGTAGCTGTGCCTCAGTCTGTATTCTTATCTGTGTGATGGACTACCTCATCCCTTTCACTGGGAAGCAAGGGGGGACTTCTTATTTACTTCCTACTGTGAGCAGAGGATTGTTATAGGTAGTGGGAAAGCATGTTTGGACAAAATGTGTCTGATTGTCTCCTGTCCTCACCAAATTGTTTCATATTGAGCGCAACAATAGTTTCAGAAAGGTACCAGCGTGTAAAAATGTAAAAGTACTCCATTTTAGCTAGAACTCCTACATTCAAAAACCTACTTAAGCAAAAGTGCTGAAGTATTATCAGTCGCATTTGCCAATATATTGGCAGGGACAAAATGCAAGCCAAAATTCTTAGGGGTGGGGGGGCACAATCAAAGCAGGGGGCATCAGGAAGAGAAAATAGTCTGCAATTTTACATATTCAAAGACTTTGGGGTGGATTATTTTACAGCTTCACTAAATCAGTGTTTTTAGCTCAGTAATCTCCCACTTTACATTAAGTTACATGCTGTAAATGTATTTAGAGATTTTGACGTCAATCATTTGTTCTGTTTTTCGTTACTGTACACTTGGTTACTGTACTCTACACTAGTTTCTACACTGCTGCCACTTTTCTTGAAAAAGAGCTAAATCTTGTCTGCTTTTTAAGGGGCCATAAATTTACACAAAGAGACTATATCCACAATGCAACTTAATTTAGAGAACACTGATAACAAAGACAGAAATGACAGGAACCTGCCAACACAGTAAAAGCTGCACGAGGAGCAGCCTGAATACAGATACAGAGGCTGTGCTGATATCACATAACAGAGTCTGCTCTATTGCCATAAAAGCTCAGAATGAGCAGTTGTAAACTATTTTCCAAACTGCTCGGCCTCCTTGAAAGAGCCATCTCCTCTAGCCTAAGCACATATAAGCTGTAACCACACCCACACACAATGGTGAAACGTCGGGGAGGCTAAGTGTCGTATTTTCATGCCCATCAGTGCTTCACAAAGATCAGGAACTTAAACTGCCTGATCATCATCACTTTCATCCCTTGATTGGTCTGAAAACTTCATGTGAAAGAGGGAACATACATATTTCCATGAATGAAAAATAGCCCATCACGATAAATCTCACCTAATGTAGCCTACCTCTACCAGATCTGGGGCTTCCTGTCATTTTTTAAAAGAATGACAAGACTTTCTGGTGCATCTTGACTGCAGTAATGGTACAAACTAAAACTCACATAGCACTCCTTCACCAATATTAAGCACGATGCGATACTATCACAAGCCACAACTAGCTACTGAGCCAGCAGGCTAAACAACCGCCTTGACGAATGGCTGCTAACTTTAACTAGTACTTCTAAACTATCTTCCAAAGCAAACTATACCTATATTTCCCACAAGCTATTTAATGTGTATAATAGGGCCTAATTGCATTTAGTTTTCGCACATTTGAAAAAGGGATTGATGCTCTGCTAACCACTTCAGCAACACACCCTTAAGCTGTGGCTTACACCTCCCCCAGCACTGATGCAGCAACAGAGTGCAGTGTGCTGTTATTGTGGAAGAAACCAATGTGTGAAAGGGGATCTGTGAGTTCCTGATGGTGATCTACGAAATAATTAAAAGAATTTGAAACATAGTATAAAATGACTAGAACTATTTAATCTAAGAAAAAATAGCAAAATAAATGAATAAACAAATAAATAAATGAGGTAAGAATTTAAGAAAATCCAGATCAAATGGGGCAAATACCCCCCCTGCCCAACTTTTTCTTTTTGCACATAATGTGCACTAAATTTGGCACCGATCAACATTGATTTTCAGCAACGATGAAACTTGAAGCATTAATGAGAATGCACTGATGTTTCAATCTGGGTCTGGGACAATCAGTGGGTCGTGGCTAGAGCCTGCGAGGCATAGGTTACATAACCCGTGAATTTGTTTTTGGAATATTTAAAAGCTGATCAGCGAAGTGACGCTGGGGTAAGCTGGGTTGACACTCTACTAATGGAAGTAAACAGCGGAAACAATCTTCCAGCTGTTTCTCAAACTCTTGCGAGCAATTTTTAGCCTTGAAAAAACTAGTGTCTGGTTTAGCCTCACACCCCTGGTATTCATGCTTTTGCCATTTGACCTGTGTTTGATGTCATAACACTAATCATGAAACTAACCTGAAAACATGAAAATATCTTTATTTCTATAGAAGTTTCTTATATGAACCAAATGCTGCTCCTTATGGCAGGTTCATGTTCAGTAGAGGAGACACAGAGGTAAAGGAGAGCGGATCAACTTGAAGCTTTGGAAGGCAACAGCCTACATTCACCATCATGTCATCACGCAGACCCATACTGTTCAAATATGGACAAATATGAACAGCATGCAGTAGTTTACCAAATAATCTCATGTTGACTCTTGTGGACAAAGAGGGAGACAGATGGAGGGAGGAAACCTGGAGAAAGGTAAGACACACGTGATTTAGAGGACGTGAGTTAGGACAGTGTGATTGTTGAAAACTATGATGAATAGAAGACTATCGTCACCCTTTTTAGCCACCTTATGTACATCAATAACATTTCATGCAACATTATTTGAATTATTTATCTAAAATGTTTTAAAATGGTCAGTTGTGAGTATCAGACAGATGGTTCTAACAACTTTATACACAGTTAGGTTGTTTGGTTCCAAACCGAGTGGACAGGCCTTTCCTAGAGAAATCTGAGGGGTTGTAAGATGATACAGACTAGAGAGCAGCTTCTCTCCTCAGGCTGTATGACTCCTTTATTCCACCTCCGCACTCCAACATTAGAAATGTTTGGTTTTTTTCAAGAGGCAAAGGGGACTACAACTTGCATTTTGTTGTGCAGCCCTCTGTTGTAGAATGACAAATACATGAACCTTGTACTATGTTACAGGAGAGGAATAAAGAAAAAGCTACGCTTTACAACAAAAATCGGTCTTTCGGGCTTTTCTCTAATCTTTGTTTTTTGTAAAAACAGTTATTTCAATGAAGCCATGAGAGATGTTTTAATTGGACATATCTTTTTTGTGGAACTACTAATAACTCAGAGACATCTAAAACATGGCGAAGTTGTGATCCATTTTGGTTTGCATAGGGATACATTACAAGCTAACCAAAAATAATGAACATAAGTCATAAGGGCTGATTAGTATATAATTCTTTGCACATGTTTTGTTTTTAAAATCCTCTACAGAGTCATAAAAAGTTCACAAATAATCATCATAATCATATAAGTTTACTATGAGCATTGTTGAGAATGCAACCTTATAGTGATGAGTAGTGAGAGGTGATTTGACACAAGTACGATGCACCTTGATTAAAACTCCTCACTTTATGATTGATCAGGGTAAATCATCATGCTGGCATGTTGACATGCATATGTATAACTGTGGTTATCAAATGATATTGCATAGATATATTTGCTGGTTATACAGATTACATACATCACTTGTTAGATTGCTTCTTTAACAGTAAGAACAGTAGAAAGATTTAACATTAATTTAGCTTTTGAATTCATGTTGAAATCACATATCAACCTCTATAAAATCCTGTGACCGATCTGCTTTGTTTTCATACTGCAAACAAACTGCACCAGAGTCAGCTGGGATGTATTTACCTTGTACCACGATTTCAAAGATGGTTTTAACTACAGTCCAAATGAACCAAGCGAAAAAGGGTGGTCACACCTGAGCATGTTTGAACTGAACTAAACAGCTTAAGGTGTAAAAGAACCCAGACTTGCTGTTGTTCTCTGTGGACACTCGCACCACATGTAGGATCTGGATAGTGATCACTTCACACTTGGTGATAGGAAGGGAAAAGTAATTTTCAGTCTATCTTTACAGAGACAGACTGTTTGTGACACCAGTTGGCCCTTTGTTTACAATTCCTCTCGTTCACTGAGGCTGGAACTCTTGTTGGACTGTGGTGCAATGGCACAGATTTGTTTAGTTAATGAGTCCCCGCTGACACATTTAAGACATGACAGGCACTGTCATGCTTTCATTCGCTCAAGGAACCAACAACCCAGTGCCAGAAGCAGACGTCTGCTTAAAAGCTGGCAGAGGCTTCACGCTGCAAAGCAGATGCCCAGACATAACAAATGGATCTCATCAAAAACAGAATAACAAAGGCTGCATAAAATCAGAGTTTGACAACAATTTGAGCGATTCCAGTCTTTAATGGGTAGAAGTCTCATTGTTTGAACGATTTCAAAGTGAAAACTCTCTCATTTACATGCTAAATTATACAAAAAAGTAGAAAAGAGTCGAACAACAAATGTGTAAAGTGTTCACAACAATAATTCACAAAATGAGGTTATGGTGCAAGATACATAGAATACTTGCTTGGTGGCAGAGCTGCACCTTGTGGAGAAATCACAGCTGAAGACGTCATGTCCATCTAAATAACTCATGCTTGACAAATCATTTCATTTGTCTCTGCTTATTGAATTTACCATTAATTATTAATAGCATCACTAACTCGCATTCTTTGTGAAACATGTTGTTGTGAGGGATAAAAGTTAGCATTCATGAGTTATCAATAATAAACACTTGACACTGAAAGTAATATCACAGCAGGCTCAGGTTGCATGTTGAAGATCATGCCATACTCTAAAGATCATGTCAAAAATCTTGACATTATCTGTTGATGTTTTGCAGCACAGTGACAGTTGACTGTTGGACAGTTGGCTGCAGGACTCCTTTGAAGTCAGGCCTGGAAAAGCGCTTCCCTCTTGTTATTTACCGAGAGCGCTGGGAGCCAGTGCACCTTGTTTAACGGCCTATAGCCACATGTTCTCTTTGCATCCATTTCCAGTTAGTAAGATGGGGAAATCATTCCAAGCCTTTTCTCATTTCCACACGCTCACATAAACATACATCACAGAGCGTTGCAGAAAGGATGCAATTTGGCAGCACCTGCCTGAATTTCTCTCACAAAAAAAAGGAGGAGGGTATAAATACATGTCACCAACTTAAGAAAAAAAGGAAACTGGCGAAAAAGTTTAAATCATTCCTGACAACACGCTCAAAGTAACAAGAAAGGAGAGAGGAGCAGAAGAAGGGAAATAGAAAATGAAGCAGTGCTTGGCAGCTTGAGTTCCTCACATATCCATGGTGCAGACTTGCAGGTTGATTTCTCAGAAACAATAAAACATTGACTCTTAATCTTTTGTGTACAGCTCAGGCAGTTTCTTGCCAACATAATTTGAACAGAGGCAAAGGACCTTGCAGTCCTGCGGTGAGTGTCAAGAGGAAATAGGCCTCACATCTCTAGTGGAGTGTTCCTTTAACCAGTTCTGACGGTGGACTTTCATTCAGGGCTCCTACCTGAATACTACAGCTTGACAAGTAATTAGCCTTCTCTGTCAGTGACTGCTCTTAACAATGAATCATTACCTTCTTTCATTAAGCGCAAAATCGTCTTCCCTTCTAACTGGAGGTGTAGGCCAATAATATTGTTGCAGAGGGGTGCATCAAGGGCAGCTATTACTTTGATGAATCAAGATTGCCAAGTGAGCGATTGCGTGCACAGGTTCCACCACAATAGATGCTACTTTGGACAGTGGGTAGCAGAGAGTTGCCAGCAGGTGGCTGTTGAAAGTGAATCACGTTAACTGCTCACACCTGTGCCTGCCAATTACGCCTGAGGCTGTGGCACTGACAAAACACTGTCCTGAACCAGAAGACTGACACCACCAAGAAGGAATGATCCGGAAAGAAGGCTAAATGATGCTTAAAAATAGCCACGGGGCATATAGCTCGATGCAATTTGTTGTTACTTTCTTTATTACTGCAAATGAGGATATCATATTACATCAAGTCACTCCCAGCATAGTAACAACTGAACTGAATTGCAAAACAAGCCTTTTAGAAGATCGATAAATGTTAAAAAATGTCAAAGTGAATCGAAGAGCAAGGCTTCTTTTGAAACTAACACTCTCCACTCATTATTAAACAAGCATACGGCGATGAAATTTCCAATTGTGCTGAATGTTTATTTTTACCAACAGACCACTCTCATTCCCAGGTCATCAAACAATACCTCTTTTTCACCCCCTTTGGCATTTGATGCTGACAAACAAGACACACAAGACAGCGTCTTTATAAGACACTGTATGAGTTTTTGTATAAGATGTATGTAAGATAAATGTAGGCCCATCTGATGGATGGTCAAACACAGGAGCTTCACCCAAGAGGCCAGGATTTGTATCTGGTTTTAAACCAAAAGTGAAACTTTTAAAGATGCTCTATTATGCAAAATGCACTTTTTAATATTTCTTCAACATAAGTTTGCCAAACAGATCCCCTTATGATGTTATTAGGGGATCTTGTTGATCATGCAAACTGTCTGCATCCACTGAAAACCTCCTGAATCCACCTCACTGTCCGCCATTGCTTTTCCTCACTAACATCAGCTCCCTCTAACACGAGGACGTCGAAGGCGGGAGCGAAGCAGCAGATTGTTCTGTTCTTCTGAGTGATCAGACGGAAGCTGAAAACAGCTGCAGCAGCCACAACTAGAGGATTAAACCACACTAACCTGCTCTAGTAGGACTTCCAAATACAAGTAGGAACATGAAAAGCAGCAGAATATGGGACCTTTAACCAAAACCATTGTTTTTTCCTAAATCTAACCAACTTCTTTCGGTGCCTTAACCTATGTAATAGACATATATACATAGACATCGCATTGACTGCTTCACCCTGTTGCAGGAATACAACATTGTCACTGTCATTGTCATTGTTTAGGAACTACATGGAGTAGACTTTTTATTATTATTATCATTTTAACATTTTCTCTACTCCATAGATCAATAACCCCCTAATCATAAACCCTTGAAAAATGAAGGGCATCATGCGCATCAGTGTCACGTGACAAAGCGGCAGTATTTGATGACAAGTTGCGGTTTACTCAGAACTGTCAAAAATTATTTCTGGAAATGCAGAGAACCACTACAGCCTGAAGTACACGGAATTTATGTCAACTTAAGTCACCTGTACTGTTACTGACAGCAGAGCTATGGAGAACTATATTACCAGTGAGGTGAGAGGAAAGTGAAGTTTGGTTTCCAGCAAGTGGAAACGGTCTAGTTGCTCTATAGTCAAGGCTCAAAGCTAAGTCTGGGGACACACTGGAGGATTATCTAAAAGACATACCCCAGTTTGGTCGATCCCTAAAATTGAGGGAGAAAACCTAAAGGGAGGCTTTTGAGGAACATATGTTCAGCAAAGGTTATGGTTCAAGAGGTTTGCTGTTTTTTTTAAAAAAGCAGATCAATATATTCAAAAAATATATACTTATATAATATATATTTATCAGTACATTTACAATATTATAAACAAAACAAAATGCATAGGCTAATTATAGCACCATTACTTCCTATTCTCAAATAAAAACACACATTCTCTATTCAAATTAATCCTGAGTTCATTGTATTATTATTCATACATCCTCATTCAGTTTATTAACTGAGCTAATATGTAGTTCACTACAACTTGAAAGAAAACGTTGTTGTGAAATACAATTTGTTGGTATGTATTCCCTAATTTAACCCATAGTGCAAATGAATGGAGGCTTAGCACATTGCTAATGATAACTGTTGTTTCTATATAAATGTGTGAGCTGAAGACTGACAAACATTTAACTTTCTAAAGTGCTTTCAATATAACAATCCAAATACATACACATTAAACAATAACACCAAACGCTGGCTTAACAGAAAAAAACAGTTATTAGCCCGAAATGGAACGTTCTGGAGCCAAAATGTTCACCGCCGGCGCCATCTTGGGCCACCCCCCAACACAGAGGAAAACTAAACCGTATGCTTCTACTTTTTCACAGAACCAATATATACTCCTACCAAAATAAAACTAACATTACATTTAAATGTAGCGCAAAACTGTATGTAGTAATACAAGTTTTCAAAATATTACCAACCTGTATGAACAGGAGAAAGAATGAGACGGGCGACAGTGCTTCTGGTCAGTTCAGCATCGGTCAGCGGAATGAGGAAGTAAACAAGGGTCCATTCTAAAGGAGGGTCCCAAACAGAAGCACACACTGCCTCCTACTGGCCACACTGAAATGTTCTAAGTGTGTAACACAATGAGGGCTCGTCATTTGACTTGAGAGATCATCATTGACCATTATATCATATTATATGACCATCATATTAGTAAAGTTATCACACTGAAATAACCCTTTCAAAATAAAAGAAACAAAATTACATAAATGTGACCATACATTTCATGTGCGTCACACCATAATGAATCTTGGGTGATTTTTTTAACAAGATCAGTTAACTTGCAAATTCATCTTAACCAACTCAATATTTATGAGCTCAACCTCATGTATTTCTTCTTCAAACTTGCCCACGGCCAAGATTGGAGCCTTACCTTAAAACGCCCTGACTACACAACGACCCTCTGCTTCTCTCCTTTTTAATGTACCTGCTTCTGGATAAATACTCAATTAATATGTTAATTGAAAACAAGTTAGGCAGATATAGCAAATTTAATATCCAGTTTTAGAAGAAAAAGTTAATACAGATTCAAAGAGGGACTGACACCACGCTCACTGCATGTAAGCTAGCTGCGTTATCTTTCTCTTACATTGGGGTTGTGGATGTTACCTCAAATACATTTGCTAAACTCATCACTTCAACCTTGAATTATGAAAAATGAGTTTTTAGACATGACCGTTATGTCTAATTCTGCAGTTAACATGTCGTGCAGACACTTTCTAAATAATAGTTAGGAGTGTAGTATAGTCTGCTGACAACTACTGTATATTCTTCTATGATATATCATTACAGAAATATTTGGAATTGGTTTTCTACATGGTAGGAAAACATGCAACATGAGCCTGCAGATAAATTGTGTAGTTCAAATGAGGATTATGGTAGTGGATACTTTGGGGCTGACTAACGTGAGCAGATATGCAGACTGGTAGAAATTTGCTAGCCTAGCGACATAAAAACTACAAACTTAACACTCTGTTAAAGTAACAGGCTCAATCTGTAACACAGGAGCCCCAGCTTACTGTCCATACAAAGGACAGTAAGTGGATGGATGTTTTGTCATGAAACATTAACATAGCTCCCACTCTAAAAATAATTATTTTTTTTTGTTGAATTCTATTTGATCAACTGACTTGCATGTTTTAATCCCATTGATCAATATCAATATTAAATTGTATATCATCATTATTCATGATTTTAATACTCAATATAATATTAACAGTATAATGAGAAGCTTTCTGTAAAATCTGATGGTTTTGTTTTGTTTGTTGTTGTACCTTACAGGGTTTATTAGAATAATCTCAGAATAACTAATGACAACAATGATAACAATGATAACTAATTCAGATACAATCTTTTTAAAAACCCTTTTAGCTTGAGGGCATTCACACCATCTAGCAGGGCTTCTTGCCTCTGTTGCAAGCCACCTGATGAGAGTCCAGAGACCCCTTTATTCTTGCTTTTGCTTACTTTTATTGCGGTGCGTACTGTAATGTAAGTAGACTGGGTTGGTAGCTTTAAGGCTCCCTGTGCTTTAATTACGATTTGTAGCTCAAATGCACAGTAAATTGCAGCTATTAAAAAAACTGTACAATTTATCTTTCTAAATAAAATAAATGGCCTGTCAGGAAATAATCTGTGAGAGTTAATTCTGGTCAAGGAAAAGGTTTAAAAAAACTGTTGTATTCTATTGTATTCTATGAATTGTTCCTTTATTTTATAGCTTTTATGATTATCTCACAGCTTAGGACACACAAATATCATATGCAGGTTAATGTCTAAGCTCTGATCTGACCAACATCATTTAGCCAGATCTTAGCCATTAATGGTGGCTCAATTGTTTCATTATTTGTTCCACACTGCTGCCATGAGAATAAGAGACAAGGCTCCCTTTTGCTTTTAACATTCTTGTGTTTCTCCTCTCACCTCTTACCCCGCTGCAGTCATTTCTCTGCACACCAGCCCAGCCGTAGCTTCAAGCAAACCATAAATAATTCATTGTTTGAAACGGACACAATGAATACCAATTCTCTCATATTGCCCAGCACCATCATCAAGGCTGATTGTTCAACCTGAGGTCATAAACGTTATTGGTGGCAATATGTCTGCAATATTAAGCGGCCACTTTGGACTGTTGACACCAAGGTTAGCCAGAACCCTGCTGGAAACACATTGGTTTTAAAATAAGTGAGCACAGTGGATTGAAACAGTTGTGAAGCCTATCAGTGAGAGTTACATGATGAATCGATCATGTTCTATCAGGTTACCTGCCTGTTTGTCTGCTTGCTGGCAAGCCAAATTAGTTTAGTAAGAAATTATTTGCTGATGGTAACATTTTTTAAACTGTGGACTATCTGCCAGAAGTGAATTTGAGATCAGTCAGTAAATTGGCATCAACCACTGGAACAAGCATACAAATAGACTTGGCATTGTGCAAGGACAGCCACATGCCCTGAGCCATGCAATGTTATTATTAACTTTAGCTACAGACTTTTGGTTTGAAGACTAGCTAGTAGCATAAGGGACCTGCAGTGAGCCAGGCTTGTGTGTACACAGTTTACATTGGCTGCTGAATTTATAAATGGGGAACAGGCTTTGTAGGCCAAGTCAGCACCAACCGTCTTGGGCACCGTTTCTCAACATCTGATATTTCATCAGCCCAGTTTGTCCATGCTGCCAATCGTTGGCTCTTTGGAAAGTAGTTCATTCTAAACAATAAAGATGCACATAAAAATCTAATCTTAGTTCTCTGTGGCAAACTCTTATCACAGTTTATACTTCAGCTATTCTTCTTCTTCTTTTTCTTCTTCTTCTTCTTGAGAATGTGATTTTCTTTCCTTTGAGCTCACTTTTTGTCTGGTAAGGCACTTAAGCTGCTAAATGTTCCACAATGTTCACAAGCTACTTGCAAGGCAACCAGTTATTAGACTCCAGGAGGTCAAAGTAGTCTGAGTAGCTAAACAGTCTGACACATAAAAATATCATATTGTTGTTTCCATAGGGATGAAGATATGGCCTACTGTGCTCATTGGTGACCTGCTGGAGGTGGACCACCTGCCGGACTACCCGAAGGTGGGTTTTGTCACCTTCCGGCAGAGCCAGACTAGCTGTTTCCCCCTGTTTTCAGTCTTTATGCAAGGCTGGGCAGACATGAGGGTGGTATCAAATTTCTCATCTAACTCTCAGCAAGAAAGCAGACAAGCATATTTACAAATGTCTTTTTCCTAGTTTATTTTAACTTTACCTTCCATTCTCTAAACTTATTATAGGATGCACTGAGCCTGCTTCTCCCCTAAAATGCTTTGATAATGTTTTAGTCTTAAATATTTTAATCTTTTATTCTATCACTTGCTCCATAGCCATACCTACATGACAGGTTAATGCTTTTCACCTGTGGTTTATAATAGCTGAATCTTTTCCTGGTTTGCAGAAAATCAAAGCTGTGTCATAACAATTGAAACAATATTGTTACGACTATGGTCGTATGTTGTGTGTGTGTACATGTTCTGCTTCTGCTCAGCAGGTATGCAAATAGGTGTGTGCCATAGCCCAGCGGTGGTTGGAGGGGCTGTCCGCTGTAGACACGGATTGGGGGCGTGTCGGATGACGTCGGCCAAATAAGGAGCAAGATGGCGGAATGGCTCTCTCTCTCGGCACTACTAGCTCGCCCGGCATTTGGCTCGCAGCTCTCTCTCCGCTCGCTCGCCCTGACTCGCTCCGCATTGTCCCGCAGCCCTCATCTCCCTCAGCTCCCAACTGGTCCTTCGGAGTTCTGTTAATGACCAACCTTTGTTCAATTTCCTTAGATTTAGTAGGGGTGGACTGCCAGTTTCCGTTTATGAAGTTTTCTCCTGTGTTTCTTAGAGTAGGAAGTTAGATCCCTGTCTTTTTGTTTCCTGTTAGGTCAGCTTTGTGGTTAATTTCTAGAGAGGATTATTATTTGTTGTTTTGGCCTGGGTCCACCCTGAAGCTCTCAGTTCTGTTTATTGGTCATTTGTTGTTTATGGAAAATAAACCTGTTAACCAGTGAAGATTGTGTCAGTGACCATTTGGGAATTGGGGAAGTGAGGCTCTTTTATTTTACGCTCCAGAACCCCTAGACTGGGGCGTAACAATATGATCTGTGCTGCAAGCATCTCTCTCAGTATACATTTGGTCTTTGCGTACAGTAATTTAGAGTGTCATTATTGCTATGTATTGTTTGTAAAACACTCAAGTCTTTACATTGCCTTTGCTTACCATCAAAAGACAGTATCATCTTCACTTGGTCAGCATCTCTGTGATCATCTCCCTTTGATATCTGATGCTCAGATGACGCTTGAATGCCAGGACAACTGAAACCTGCATACAATCTGCCTCATCGTCTGCATGCTACAAACATGATCAATGTCATTTTACTGAATTTCATCTACAGACAGGTGCCTCCATCCAGAAAATCAAACAACAGAAATTCTGTTTGAGTCTTGAAACAAATACTTTCTTACAAATTCTTTTCAAAAATTTAATTGAAGTTTGGGCCATAGAAGAAAATATTCATGACTTGGAATAAGCTGAATGACATATATAGTATTTTATTCACAAAGACTTTGAAGTTCCCCTCCAGTAACTTCACAATCAATTTGAAAAACGTCAAAAAGCCTGCAAGTAAATTGACAGTTTACAACACAAAAGCGTGTGTAATAACTGATTCCTGCCAAGTGAAATAGGCAGAACTGCACATTGCTGCATATCTGTAACTTATTTCGAGGAGATTGAATTGTTTTTGCTTCTTTAGAAAATAGGCGGTTTCACAATTTGATTGTGCTGATGATGGCGCTAAAGTATGCCTCCAATGTAATTATAATGTATGATTTGCTTTTCAACTGTAAAGAGTCATTTACTGTTTGCACTGATGGGACTAACTATAGAAAATAAAATCTGTTCCTTTAGATGGAAGAGTCATTATTTCACATTGCAACACATCACAGACTTATCATCATCTTTATTAGTAAAAAACAACAAACCTGAAATCTCAACAATTTGTTAATGGAAGCAAAATAAATCATTTGTCATGTCATTTGTCATTTGGATAAATGTTAAATCGACAAAGTATGACTTTATATCCCCAAAGCATTTTGTTTTATTTTTTCCAGTCCTGTATGTCTATTATAGCTATATCCTGACAAGATAATAACTTATATTTGCAACATGTTGACATGACAGACTACTCAGACATTACTCAATACCAGCAGGATACAATAACACAGATTCCGCTCTCCCCAGTGCAATATGAATTTCTTCATGCATCAGCACAAGACGCTTACACACAGACAGGACGAGTCACACAAACACACATATACATATCCTTAGAAAGTAGCTCTGTCAGCAAAAGGGACAGTAGGTGTCCACGTCCCAGCATCGCAGTATACCTGGAGAAGCTGGGCTTCATGCAGCACGTCAATAGCACATATAACTTTTACAGCTCCTCTAAAAGGAAATCACCAAAGACTTTGTTTAGCCTCTTAAAACGCCATGCTGGCTCAGTAAGTACAAATTTAGATGCATCAAAACCACATAACTTAAATTTACGTTCAATTAGAAATCCTTGACTGTTCAGATATCGACTTCTGAATATTCCCACTTGATGGAATGGTGCAAACACATTTTGGGGGGGAAAGATGTGGGCAATTACCAGGCAGGGTTGTCATTATTGACAAGACTGTAACTTACTCCCAGGGTGTTAACTACTGATGCTTTGCCAGCCCCTGTGGCGTCTGATACTGACAACCAAGACACCCTTTAGCATCTGTATGAGACACCCTTTCACCGTCAGTTTCAGACGAGAGAGACAGTCGTCAGACTTTCACCCAGGAGACCGGCATTCGTAACGCATGTGAAAGTGATTAACAACCCTATTTTAACATCATCTTTTCCTAAACCTGACCTAACAGTTTTAGTGCCCAAACCTAACCAAACTGTTAACCACATGTTTTTTATACACACGCTTCAGGGGCATCAGTATTTGACAACCTGGAAATAAGAACCATTTGGAATGAAGGGACAGCCCTAACAGTTGCTTTGAGCATCTAATAATCCCTCAGAAAGGTGCCTAGTCCATTGATATCATACGCCAAAGAGGCAAAGCGGTGCTATTTGACGCCCTGGGAATGAGTAAGGGTCTATTTCCATAGTATACTCTCAGAAATCTAATTTTGAGTGAGAGGTTGTGGCACTGAATGATCTGAACTCATGATGAGAACCGGTCCATTGTTTCCTCACCCATTGGTTGTGTTTCTGAGCAGGCTGCTCATCTCAGTCTGGCCCAGTTGACTGATGGATTTCCAAACTCTGCATCAGCCAAAGCTATTAAGTGGTCTGCTGGAGCGAAATGGCTTTACCGTTGCCGAGGTGCTGCAATTGGCTCAGCAATTCCTGCCTGCTATTGTCTCAGACCTCTGTGACTAAGTTAATTTCTTGCTAGACAAGCACAAGCAACTATATGCTGACACATACAACAAATAACAAGCAAGAAATACAGTGAATCCCATTCCTAATGTCGTCTTTTGTTCCCCCTCATTATCAGCACAGAATTCAGACGGAAGAGGTGACCCAAACTGAATGAATTCCCCTCAGAAAAGCTTTTTGTCTTCAGCTGCATGTCTTATGCTATAACGGCTTCGTTTATTTTGAATGTGCTACAGGCCTCATCCATCATGTGTTTATAATCTCCACGCTCATGATGTTTTTTTGTTGATTTTTGATTACTGCATTCCACTCCTACTTCGGGACGGTAGCAGTAAATAAGATTTGATGATTTAGTGGCATCGTGCCACGGACTTAATATCAAAGAGGCGTGGAAAATGTAACGCTCCTCTGATCCCTCTTCAATACTTGTTCTACCTGCTTCTACATTATTCATGATCATATTTTAGTCTTAGGAGATAAAGCCTGTCTTTACATTCACAACGACAGGCTGGAATGACCCAGAGGAATTCAGACCCTCTGTGATTTAAGTGCCTGACATGGTTGGCCAAACACAGAACTGGATTTCCCAGTACAGAACATAGTGAATATAGTCATTTCCCATAAGACCTTGTACACACACAAGGGACCTACAGCAACAGTGATGAGATGAAAGAAGAGCCAGAAAAGAAAAGACAACTTTCTTTTCCTCTTTGAAATACAGTATGTTCAACAATTTGGAGAATTGACAACTGAACATTCAACAACAAAGATACTTATACGACAAATACATATGTAGTACATGACAAAATTCAATTTGCCAACCCTGTCTACTAAGAGTTATGCTCAGAAAATGTATTGTGGCAACATATCAAGTAAACATTTATGCAGATTGTAGCTACAAACTGCAAATGGTGCAACAAGTGCAAAACATTCATGTTATTGTAAAATTATATATTTAACTGTCCTTGTATTATGTTTGTTTTCTTCACATCACCTGCTCCCTTAAAATCAAAGCATGATTTTTGTTTTTATGTTTCAGTTTTGTGTTGTCTCAAAGCTGTTAGTTAAGGCTAGGGAAGGATCATAGTTTACACTGAATGCTGAAAAATGTGAACGACTGACTTGAAGAACTCCGGCATTCTTAGAAAGCATTTTTAATTTATATGCTACACACTGAAATGTATTTTACAGAGATTTCTTCATCAACATCATCATCGTTATTGCTGGCTATTTCGACTACATGTTAATTTCAGCAGTGTAAGCAAAAGATACACATCAGAATTGGTTACAGCATTGGTTACATGTCCCACATTGTCCCACGCAAACATATTCTTTGTCCCACATTTGGATCCGATCACTCTATTCTCCTTCCTCAGACTTGTGTGCATTGTAAAGATATCACACCTCTTGGATAGAAAAAACATTGCCAGTGAAAGAGTACTGTATTTGCCAAAGCAAATTTGTATTAAATAAATGTGTTTTGTGTTTTGTCCAGTACACTACTCTACAGGATTCACTAAAATCAGCTGCCTCCTGTATCTAGACAACATGATGAGAGCGGTGGGAGTGCACAAAAACAATGAGCTGAAAGATGCCGAAATGCTTAAGGATGTCAAGGATGCCATGGGTTTGTCACTATAAGCAACCCCTTTCAAACAATATGTAACCATTTGACAATTGTTAATATCAAAAATATCAATGCAGCTCTAAAATGACCATATTCTTGCACAAATTAATGTCTAATTTATTAAAAGCACTGAGGACCCAATCCACATCCACTCTCAATAAGTTATTATTAAGTTATGGAATGTGCTAAGCAGATAAACATTAGGAATACACCTATTTAAGTTAAAGTGTCTGTGTGGAGTTTGTTGGTCACGTACTGTCTCTGGTCTGTCCCATCCATTGACGTGAGTGGGGTCTAACTGCAGTGCTGCTCTGTCTGGGGGCCTTATCTGGCTGTGGAGCGCCGGGCTCTGTGCTGCTGTCTCTATTGGCATGGTGATAGAGGGAAGGCCTGCCGTCCCAGATAAACCTCCCTCTGTTCTCCTTGCAGCCCGCCAGGCTTCCTGTCTGCTGCAGGCATCGTAGAAAATGCTCCCACAACCATTAGACATCAACACGTCTGCCGGTGACAAGTAGGCCTCCATGACTGGAGAAGATAAACGATGGAGAGGGAGGAGGAATGGAAGGCATCAGGTACACAGAAGGGGGGTGGAAAATTGATGGAGACACAATGAAAAATATGAATTTTTACCAGGTAATTTAGCATTTAGTATTAAGTCTAAAAATCCTATTAGTTGTGGCCAACAGCTACCACAAGTCAATTTGTTGGTCTGTCCCAAAAAAGTATACAAACTTTTCTGCACATGCCATCAGATTACTTAAAGCTGCACTGAGGAATTTACTTGTAAATAAGAAAAAGTTACTTTTACTTTCAGTACAATACTTTCAAAACGCATTGTGTATGCTTGAGGGTGAACAAATGTGTACATTTCATTTATCGTAATAGTTGATGTTCATTTCAAATGTATCCGTGTTTATAAGCTTGCAGTTTTCCTCTTCCCTGGTTTAAATGGTGTAATGCAACATATCTTGGCATGTTACTGCTGCCTGTTGATCAAGGGAATAATGTGAGACCACTGGTAGGAACGTGTATCGCTTGTACAGTTCCATAGTGCTACTAGAGGTGTACAATTCCACCTTAATGATCAATTATATTATCAAAAATGCTTTGGATGACTTCTAACTTTCTCACTGTGTTCAATCAAAGTTACGGTTATGACATTTTGTGTGACAAACAGTGTACAATTAAGTAATTTAAAGCTGCACCAATCAAATATTTGTATACATGATCAAATTACTGTTTAGAATTGTACATAGTCATTTAACATGAAGTTTCTTTTTGGGATTATACTGACAAACCTACAGATTTAGTACATGACTGTACCCACTGTATGGTATCTGCCCAAAGTTAGCAAAGGTAGCAAATAGCTGGTGAACACAGTCGCATATTAGCAGCTAAGGATATTTTTTCATAGGAGGTAGTAGAGACCAGAAACAGAGCTCGCAGTCGAACTGACTGCTGCTTTAAATGAACAATAATATTAGGACTCAATACAAGTCTACAGAATGTTATAACAGATAACTTTCTGTACTGAAGACAGACTGTGGTGAGATAGAGAACAGAGAGGGACGATAGAGGGAACCCGTAGAGTTTAGGATGGAGGCACAGGAGGGGAATCATAATCAACTTCTTTCATGAGACTCCTTTCAAACTTTCAAACAAATCACCCTGTAACAGCACACTGAGCAGCCACTTTATTAGACCCACCTTCACACAAATTTACATTCCAACAAGTCCAACATCACATTACTTCTGTGAATTATATAAATCAGACAAAAGAGCTTTAGTTCTTCGCCAGCTCTAGGACGTCACAAATACCTCTGGTCTTGGCCTTTTCATACACAACTCTTTCAAAGGTTTACTGGGAGTAATGCAAAAAGCAAAAAAAATATCAGTAATCAATGATCCTGTGGAGAAATATAGCAAGAACCAGATGGCTGTAACTCATGTGTTTCAGTTCTTGGACTCTTCAACCAGTTGTCTCAATACAACAGCGGGCTCTAATTGGTCATCCTGCTGATAAGTGTTGCAACCTTAGTGTGAATGATACTCGACTCCACAACCCCACCAGAAAAGAAAATAATAAAGCAAGAGGTTAGGTCAATGAAATAACTCCCACTTCCATGAATTAAAGCAAATTAAAGGATATCACATTCCACCAATCTGGAAGAATCGCACTTGGTCTGTCAAAATAGTCTTGAAACACATAGGAAAGCCCTTTGTAACACCAGAGACACCTATTACTCATCATTCATGGAGGAATAATGGATTAAAAACAGCCCAAGGTTCATTTTCAGCATGTTGGCCAGGCTGACAAAGAGGCATACCTGTATTGATCCATGTATTCCTATAGAATTCAATAGTAATGACT
The DNA here is from genome assembly GCF_042242105.1 of Pempheris klunzingeri. Lineage (NCBI taxonomy): Eukaryota > Metazoa > Chordata > Actinopteri > Acropomatiformes > Pempheridae > Pempheris > Pempheris klunzingeri. The sequence continues at coordinate 19,025,848 of NC_092020.1, read as the reverse complement.
TCATGAGCTTCATTAACCGTCCGCCTGTGTGTTGCATGAATTTCTGCTTATTGTGACTTCAAATCAGATGTTTTTTCATCAAATTTGATGAAATATAGACACAAAACACATTGATCCAAACTATCCTACATTGCTATTTTTGCTTATTGTCAACATTGCCACTTAGATATGCCTGCACTATACACTAACACACTAACTAATTCACATACATCTATAGACACTATACACTAAGTATTTTGAAGTGAGAGGTCCCTCGTCCCTCTCCGAATGCACCAGGACTTCGTCTTAAATGGGCTTCAACAACTAATTTTACTGAATCGGTTCGTAGGTGTACATATAAACTTTCAACTCAGTTTAAATCTCTGCCACAGACTGCTTTATCACAAAACCTAGAGATTGAGGGTAATCAGCATAATTGTGACCTTTTTGGCACAATCACAATCAGCAGAGTAATCAATTAAAAGGTCAAGATGAACAACAATACTTGAAATTTAAAAGCTACGCTAAGTCGTTGCATAAAACTGCAGCTAAGCAGCACAATAAATATGCTAATTCAATAAACGTTATAAAAATAATAATATAGAATATAAAGATTTTAAACATCTCACTGACCTTGACATCATCTAACTATTACATTTGATACCTTTATAGTCATTTTCCCACGTTGTGAAATACACATTTTTGAGAGGGAGTGAATCGTTTCAGAAGCCGCCCATTAATCAAACGCGCTGCATCGTTACAGTTTGCCAGGGAACTGTGCCATCTGTGGACAATTTGAGGTCACTATGAATATGAGGAAAATATCCACTTCAGTGCCACAGCGAGGTGCCAGGCGGCGAGGAGAACACTGAACTGGCAGATTAGACGACGTGGCCCTGCCAGACTGTCAGCCTATTTATACCCAGGACAATAATTTGCACTAGGACGGCTCAGTACCATTGACAAGGAGGTCCAGAGGGGTAGGCTGTAGGAAGTTACCATGGTGAAGAAAAAAGTGATCTAATATAGATTCAGATGACCTTCTGCCATGTTTTCCCACTGAGGCTTTCCCAGAAGAGCAAACCGGTGACAGTGTTTTCTCCTCTGCCTGCTGTCACCTTCCTTGCAGAGCCATAGGGGAGACATTAATGAAGTTTAAACATGAGCCTTGATGGCAATCTGGTTAAAATAGCATGGAGAGAAATCTTGTGTGGAGCTTTACTCGCAGAGAAAAAGTAAACATACAGTGGTATATCTGTGATTCCATATTTGTCTCATTGTTGTTCTCATGGCATAATAGTCCACAGTGCATACTGCACTATGTAAAGTAACAATGAAATGCTGGCATCCATAACAACATCACATGTTGAATGTCTCCCTGTCTCACTTTAAATTTTATCTTGAGTTTTAACTAACAGGTCAAAAGTAACTACATTACTCAAGAGCTATTCTTAGGTAGAAGGTACTAGCATTTAATTTGAGTATTTCCATTTTGTAGTCCTTTCTTGTTTGTATTTCACTGCATTTGCTTAATAGTTATTGTTATTTGTTAGTTCTCAGATGAATACAAATCAAAAAGATCATCATTATGATCAGTTTATAAAATATGTTGCATTGTTGTACACTAAACCACTCAGAACCCTTGACCAACATTAAAGTACTTCTTACATGTTAATGCATCAATAACAATAACTCAGTAGTGTAATAATATAACACTGGCACAAAGTATCTCCAAAACTACTCACATAAATATGATGAGGGTTTTCAGATCAGGTGCCCCTCTTGTTAGGAATGCATCTTTTGTCAGTGCCATGCACTTCTGCCTTTGCTTTTGAGAGACAATAGACATAAATTACACAGATTAACAGCAAAATGTATATTAGGCATTTGAACAAACCGATGCTTTCTGGTGAAGAGAAAGACTGTCCTCATCAAGACTCATTACACATTATACTGCCCACCAAATAGAATGCTAAATCATGTGTATAATATAGTATATGGCACTAATATAAATGATAAAGCACCAAGTAAAAGTAACATTTCAAGCAAGAACTGAAACATCATACTCTGATGATAACTTAAAGGGAAAACACAAAGTAAAATCTACAAAAAACATGAAGAGGTTTGGTGCTTCAGTTCATTTGAAATCCCAGCTAGAACCACAGACACAGTTAGTTAATGTGTCACAGTGAGAGAGAGCGAAAAGAGGAGTGTTTGCTGGAGCTACTATTAGTCAGCCTTTTTAATTAATAGACATCCTGTCCTTTGGCTCTCCTTTGAAAAGAGGATAGGCTGGAGGTAGAGAGGAGGCAGAGCAGGCTAAAGACATTGTAATTAGTTATTGAGTGGGGTAGGTGCCTGTTGCAGTGGACAATGTCAGCCAGTGTAACATGAAAGATTCACTGGGTGGGTGACATTAGTCTATTTGCTTTCTGTCACCTCTCAAGACACCCATGGCAGTTTTAGATAGTGTCAGGCTGTCTGGCTTTGGCTGTCTATCAACAACATTCTTAAGTCCAAATGTGGAAAACAGAGCTTAACCTTAAGATCAATAAAACCTTATACCTTTTGTGATAATAAATCAATAGTTTTCTGCTGGTAAAAAGAGACCTTTTCAATCTCACAGACCTCTCAAACAAGACGGTAATTCCAAATTCACGACGAAGTAAAAGTTTCTCACAGGGCTATAAAAAAGTGAAGTCTTATAAACATGATTCCAGTAAAAGAGCAGCATATGTTTGGCTAAATTAATCTAAATAGCAGCAATATTGTACAGAGTGAAGCAGCAATGTGGCTATAGAAATATTTTGGCAGCCACTTTGCTAAACGGAGGGGGGAAGGGGAGCTCAGCGTTGTTGAGCAGTGACAACAGGTGGGAGGCTTGAGTCCATGTGTGCACGTGGACAAGTGCAACATAAAAATATATGTTCAAATTGTGTGTGTTCGTGCATGTGGGTGCATTTGGCTTCGGGTCCCAGAGGTGCACAAGTGCAAAAGAGAGAAATATGCAGTGTTGGCAGAGTGGATATAACTAATGCCGGATACTTGGACACTTGTAAATATTCTGTTTCCCCTTTGGCTCAGTGCTGGACAGTGATCACAGAAAAGAACAGCAGAGGCTCCAAGGCCGGTGAAAAGTAAGATTTTAGGATGTGACAGCTAGTATTAATAGCCAGAGTCTCATTCTGGACCACCCTATAACTGGATTTCCATTATATTAATTCTGCCCGCCTGAGATAAATGACAGCATCAGTCATTTCAGCAAGTGCCCCGAAAGGACATGTTTACGCTCAAATGACAGAGCGCTCTAGCTGCTGTAGAAAGTATGATAGTTATGCAGCCACAAAGTCAATGTAGGGAGGAGGTCATGCTGTTGAGTAAGCAAAACACTGGGAGACCACTGTTTGTTTCCTGTTTCCAGCTGACAGTCAGTGTTGACAGTGACAGAATGACAGAGAACGACTGTGATCATTCCCTAACCATGACGACAAATCCTGATCTTTCCCTACATCAAACAAGTACTTTTTGTGCTTAAACCTAACAAAACCCTGACCAGAGTGTTGACACATCAATAAACTTGCTGTGATGTCATAGTACAGATAGCGGAGTCAGATTAGAAAGAGGAGTAGGCGGGCATGCGATGGGAATGACAGGAAAAGGGGGTCATTGCAGGGCAGGAGGGAGTTGCTGGATCACAAATGAGAGTTGGCAGATTTGTTGTTGGTAGACATAACTACTATTTCACTTTTTCGTGTACTAACAGGACCACCAAGAACTTGGAGACATTCAAGGAGAGACTGTTCAAATATAGTTGTACCTAAAATTATTTAGCCTCCATTGCAAACTAGGTGTATTGGCAAAATATACAAACTTTCAGCTGTGTTCAATGAACAACTGAAACAAGAACAATTGAAATAGCTCAACACAACAAATATTACAGGTGGTTTCTCCAAATTCGACACAATATTCCACTTTTAATGACCTCTGCAGTCTCAAAATTGTTCAACCCATTGAATAGAATCCCTGTCCCTCATTTGCAAATCAGGTGTTGTTTCTTGCACACCTGACACAACTAATGAAGGGCCTCATTAGTTGCATCAGGTGTGCTTGAGATACAACACATCAGATACCCGGACTGGCTTGGGGTTTGTTCAAAGTGACGTTTGGTTGCATGTTAGAAATATGGGTAAATCAAGAGAATTGTCCTAAAAGTTATGAGAGGAGATCATTGCCTTGTACAAACAAGGAAAAGGATACAAAAAGATAGCAAAGACACTGACTGTTCCTAGAAATACTGTTGGAAGTATAGTTCACAAGATCAAAGCTAAAGGAGCGCTGGCTTCACTACCTGGACGTGGCAGAAAGAGGAAACTATCATCGGCTGCCACCAGATTTCTGAGGAGGCAGGAGGCCAAAATCCCTCGAGTGTCTGCAAAAGACCTGCAGCAAGATTTGGTGGTAGCAGTCACTGAGGTTTCAGTTGCTTCAGTAGAGCTCACACTAAACGCTGAAGGCCTCCAGGCCTGAACTCCAAGACGTACATCACTACTGACCCAAAAGCACAAGACAATATGTTCAAAACCATATAAATAAGCCTCAGAAGTTTTGGGATTCTGTTTTGTGGAACAAAACTTGAACTTTTCGGGTCTATGGATCAACGGTATGTCTGGAGGAGGAAGAATGAGGCATATGCTGAAAACAACACCCTGCCTAAAGTGAAGCATGACGGAGGTTCGGTGATGCTCTGGGGCTGCTTTGCTTTTTCTGGCACTGGAAACCTGCAGCGTTTGAGGGACAAGATGGATTCAATCAGTATCAGGAAAGTATCAGGAAATCCTGGGAGAAAACGCCATGCTGTCTGTGAGGAAGATGAAGGTTGGAAGTCATTGGACCATAAGGACAATAAGTTCAGTCACCTGACTTGAATCACATAGAAAATCTCTGGTGGGATTTCAAGATGGTGTTTGCAGCACGGAAATTAAATAGAATATTAGAGAACTGGAGGCTATTGCCCATGAGCAATGGGCTAAGATTCCTCAGGAACACAGTCAGAACCTTGTGCCTCACTATGCATCACGTTTGCAGAAGATCATATCAAAAAAAGGGTGCTCTTCTAAGTACTAAAGATGCTTGTCAAGGGTTGAATCATTTTGAAACGGCAGTAGTCATTAAAAGTGGCATTTTGTGTTGAATTTGGAGAAACCACCTGTAATATTAGTTGTGTTGAGCTATTTGAATTGTTTTTTTTGAGTTGTTCACTGAACGCAGCTGAAAGTTTGTACATTTTGCCAATACACCTAATTTGCAGTGAGGGTTGAAACATTTTAGATGTAACTGTATCATTATTTGAACAACAAACTAACTCTGTGACACATGGTGTTTTTATGCTTTTTAGCCACTAATAAGAAGGTAGGAATGCCAAGTTGTTATAAATTATGTTTGGTTGGTTAACATGCCTGCAGTTAGAAGCGCTCATATTCTATAATTAAATGGTATTAATTAAAAGCCATGAGTTTTTTTAATAAACCATGAAGTCTGCAGTTATAAATGCTAATAAGATGTTAATAGATGGAATTTGGTCCAGGTGCTCTTCAGCTTTTTCCAGAGCTCAGTTGATCCAATTACTGGAGTGGTCTTCTTGATGATTTAAGGAGATAAAAAGACAAAAAATAATGGGAGGGAGGATTTTCCTAGCTTGACGCACCAGATGGTTTGCTGCACAGAACCACCTGGGAAATTGTCATTAGAAACTGTTCGCAAAGGGGCAGGCAGGTTTGAAAAATACTTGACAGGTGATTGGATGAACCATCTGTCGATCACCAACCAACACAGGCTAACTCCAAACAATCAGATCAACGAACCATATAATGTAATTGAAACTCTTTCCAAAGCCAGTTGGGAGAAGAGTGAAAATGTCTTTTCCATTGTGTAAAGCCTTCAGTGCCGTCCTTTGCTCTTCTGTCAAAGTGGAAATACTCTAAAGTTCAGATAAGTGATGCTTTAGCAGCATCTGCACTAACCTCTTAAGGGGCCGCTGTCGCTGTCGTCACACCTAAACCCTGCCTGTAACTTGATTGCTGAGAACTGAGCCACAAACACATAACTTAAACTGCCAAAATGGACTTTCACTGGATGGTGATCTAGTGAATCATGCTGCCTCGCAAGGGTAGGATTTTTCTTAACTTGCAACTTGTTGAAAGTAAAATATTTGTAAACCATAAACAAAAGTGACAATTTTATAAACTCTCTAGAGTGACTTTAGTGACATTTCCTTCATTAATCCAAATATAGGGCTTCCAGATGTGAATCAGACAACGTGCCTTTATCAAAGTAAGATCCATGTAGCTGTTGACATAGTATCCTCTCAGGGCTTTGGTTTTGCTGTAAATGACATCATTACCCATGTCTGTCTCACCGGCTTTAAGGAAAGACTGGTTCACATTCATGCAGTAAACCTGAGCTGTTGGATATATTACAGTGGACTCATCATAACCTTGTGACTTGATGCTTTTATTTCAGCCCATGACAGAGCAGAGGTGACTGTTAATCTTGGTCAGCTATGAAAGACTTGTGGCTCGGACTTGCCGCAAGAGAGGGTCCTTTTCAAATCTCAGGTCAATAAGAGGGACTCTAATTGAAACAGACCAAAGGATCTGGCTGAGGGAGAAGTACCATGTTATTAACTGATCTGTAGATAGACTTGTTGGGTTTTAAATTGAGAGGGAAAGGAGCAGACCTGATGCTAGATAATCCATTGTTCCCCCTGGACACAAGGCGGCCTGCTTGGCTTCATCTAGAATGTAGCCAGCAGGCCTGGTATCACCTGGCTGAACCTGATAGCAAGTGGAAATAGTAAAAGTAGAGCAGTAAAATGCTCCCTGTGACAGCTCAAAGTATTCCACACTAATAACTTGACAGCTTTAATAGATTAAAAATTGACAGCGACTCCTGAAGAATAAATGCCCAGTGGTAGCTTGACACTACATAATATCTCCGCTGTTACAAACAGACTGTGTGTGTCTCTCTTCCCAATGTCAAACGAGATAAACATCTCACTGTTGTTTGTTAGCACTGTTAGAGGGACTGCATCGACTTGTGATGATATATGAGAAATAGAGGCGGAGAGGAAAGGAGAGTCGAGCTGAGCTTGGCACAGATGGGACTCCAGTTCATTTGACACACAACCTTTTCACCTTGAAAACAGAAGAAAAACAACAGAAGAAGAAGAAACTGAATAATCCACTGCTGAACTGCACTTCAAAAGGGATCCATGTGCTTAATTTGGTAGAACTTTAATTTCCCTACTTGTAAAGCAATGCGTTTCAGGACATCACTGAGTTGTCAATATAATATTGAAATGTATCCAGGGTAAAATTAGAGTGTGGAATTAATCAGTAACAAGCCAATATGTGGGTCCCTGATTCTATTTTCTGTACATAAGGCAACATAAATCATTCTGAACCTCATTAAATGCCCAGCAAGCTTGAGGTAATTTCCCTGCGTGGCCGCTTGGCTCAAATCCCCGAAATCCACATGGCTGTCTCTGGCCTCAGCAGGGCCAGGCAATGCAGAAAGAAAAAGAGAGAGAGAGAGTAGAGGGAGAAAATAGAGGGAGGTGTAGACAGAATGAGAGAGAGATAGAGGGAGGGAGAGATGGGTGACTGGGTCTTGAGTGATGAGCTCTCCTCTATCTCTCTTCAGTCACTGATAGTGGCTGAGGGAGCAGTGGACCTGTAGTGATCGCACTCTGCTCTGGACTCATCTTGTATAAAAAGCACTTCAAGCTTGCACTCACACTGTCAGCATATTTCATGTAGTACTGTGCTTTATTACTGTGTTTTTAGCATATCTTGATATCAAACTGGGTTTTTTTTCTTCCTGTCTACGTGGATCTGCATTCACGCAAAGTTGGCAAAATGCGAACAGCAAGAAAACCTCCTGTCATTCACACTCAGGAGCGTTCACGGAAAGTTCAAGCCTTTAGGTAACACCAGTAATATGCTACATCAGCTCAGTCACTAGTGTCAAAAACTATTTTACCATATGTTCAGAGGTGTCCAGATAGATTTAGCCCAAAAGGTGAGAAAGTAAGCTCTTGAAACTATTAGAAAGACAAATAATTGCCTTTTAATAAAAAAAAAGAACATTAGATCAACTACATCATTAAAAGAAATCAATGCAAGCACAATTTCAGAGCTATGCTTGAACTGTGCTCTTATTATGTTTTGTAGATACAAATGAACAGCTAATTTTTTTAACTGAACAAACTGTATTAGTGTCGTATTGAATTTTATTATATACAGTTTTATTCACTGGTGGCTGGCAGGGATGGTAGCGTTGCAGCCATTTAATTTAACCTACATTTTCTTTTGTCACACACAAACAACATCGGCCTCAAATCAGAAGTTTAATTTGAAATAGTTATTTAAGACTTATGGATTGTGCAATATGATGAGAAGCTAGCAAGAGGTGGATGTTTTGATGACCAAATTGAGGAATTAGTTGTCTTGTGCTAAAACCTCCCTAAAGGCCATCCATCCATTGTCTGCACTGCTTATCCTTCAGGGTGAGAGGCGGGGGAACACCCTGGACCGGTCGCCAGTCAATCACAGGGCCAACACATTGAGACAGACAACCATTCACACACACACTCACACCTATGGGCAGTTTTAGTGTGACCAGTTAACCTAACCTGTATGTCTTTGGACTGTGGGAGGAAGCCGGAGTCCTCCCAGAGGTAAAAGGCAAAAATGTTGTTCTCAACCGAGAGCTAAAAGAACAACAAACGTGCCCTTATTAAAACATCATCTGATAGCATGTATTAAGTATTTGAACAATGTTTCACTAGATGCAGACTGTACTGCTGCTGACTTGTGTGACATGCAAAAAAGCTTTTGAATAAATCCATAATCCTGTTTTTCATCATTGTGTAAATCTTGATTCGTGCTCTACTGTTTTTAATCTAAAGTATTTTTTTCTGCCTAAATCCTATTTCCCTGCTTTGCTGTTGTAATATGAAAATTGTGTCTTGGTCTGCCGCATGCGTTTGAATGACATTCATTTAATTATAAACAAGTTTGCCAGTTTTCTGTCTTTAAATCAACCGTTTTTATTAATTTGTTCTGCAGTTTACATGTCGCACTTAAGATATCACCCAAGGGTACAGAAGCAGTCGTGAAACCAAAACAACTTTCAGCAAGTTGATTCTTTCGGTTAATCTCAAACAGCTGGTACCAAAACTAATTCAAGAACAAAATGGTTGTTTACAGTTTACCAAAGATCACACCGCGATATCAAAAACTGCCTTTGGAAATCATTGGAATTGGGCTTTCCATGTTGGAATAAGTCAAGCAAGAGCCCCAGTCTGTTCCCTATACTGCTGCCTCTGTGTTTCATCATTAAGCTCCACCAGCCCACTCTCACTGATGACACAGGTCAGCGTTCACCCACAGAGAAACACGGAGATGGTGGATTTCACGCCTGCAGATTATTACTAGGAAATGCAAGTTAAGAACTCTTGCATCATCCATGTGTGCTTTTCTCAGGCCGTCTCTTGTCCATCAGGGTAGAATGTATTCTTGCGTAAAACTGCTGAAACACTGCACATCTCATGTATGACAATTTATACAGATCAAAACCGCTGTAATAGAGTGAAACCTTACTATTAGATGACAGATAATTCATTACTGAATTTCAAAGCCATTTCAATTTCACTGAGCCCTCATCAGAAAACATGGTTTCACCGCAGTGCTCAGTTAATATCTCATTCCTTAACTGATGCACCACAAGGTTATTACAAGGAGCATGCTACTGTATGTGTGTGCGACATGTATTATGCGAGTGACGGAATATGTTGTGGAGTGTCAGTAATAGGTTGCAGATTGGGCTTTGAGACCTGATAGAGGAGTTGTGTTCCAAAATGACATTCAGAAAGACAGTAAATCCATTTCCCACATCTCCTCTTTTCCTTTTTTTTTTTCAAGATTAACAGATGATCTGCTTCTCAGGGATTCACTAAGCCACTCAAGGTGAAGCCATCCTAGACAGGCCATCCTGCAAAAATGTCCATCTTTAAGTGCTTGATTTAACATAATTCAATTTTGTTGATAAAGGACTAGTTGGACATTTTGGGAATTATGCTCATTTGCTTTCTTGCTGAGAATTAAGTGAGAAGATTTATACCACTCATATTAAATATCAGGCTACAGCCAATTTGCTTACTGTAGCACAAAAGTGGAAACAGAGGAAACCAGCTTGCTTGGCCCAAAGGTAGCTGCCTAACAGCACCTTTACTAATGAACACGTGATATCTTGTTTATTTAGTCCATACGAAAAAACAAAAATGACAATTTGAGGTTTTATGAGGTGTTTTGTGCTGGACTGTCCTGGAGTCTCCATTGCTGGTTGCCATGCCAACTGCTGAGAGGGAAAATGTAGTCCTGCAACAAAATCTCCACAAAAAATAAAAACAAACAAACAAGCGGGGAAAAACAACTCCAGCAAATTATTATTTTGGGTTTTTTTTTAAATTCATTTATTTGTGTTGGTTTGCATATTTTGTCACCTTTTGACAGAGCAAGGCTGACAGTTACTCCTGTTTGTAGCCTATATGCTAAGCTAAGCTAACGAGCTGCTCACAGTCACTTAATATTTACTGTAGAGAGCAAATAAGTGTACATCCAAAAATGAACTAATCCTTTCATTTTCCATCTTTATAATTTTTAATAACGGACTGTCTGGAAATAATTAGAACTCCTCTACTATCAAGCTGATGTCACTTTGACAAATGACAATCTTGAAAAAAGTTGATTTCCACTGGAAACATGTCAATACAGGCTACTGTTTGTCAGAGAGCGAGCACATTTTGTCACTTTTTAAATGAATATCCCTAAAATATAGAGGAACTACACTATGTAAGCTTTATGATTTGTTTTTACAAAGCACTTAAAATGTCTGTTGAATTTATGTGATTTTTAATTGATTTTGTGCAATCAATCATTTCTTAGGACTAGGTGTCACTTTCAATTTTCTGGTTGTGGGTGTCTGACGCCGGAGCACACTCGTCAACTCTAAATTGGTTTGTTGTGACTGACAAGCCATATTGACCGACCACAGAGGAACAACTCAGGCCTGCTGTTTGCTCAGGGACTGACTTCCAAATGGTCACAGCATGTCCACCAAAGCTGTTGCAGCATTAATGACAACACATCATGCACTTGTGCACCCTGCTGAGGTTGTTGCAACCGGCCTTTCTGTAGTACACTCATCACAGAGAGGCCTCCTCGTCTCTGCCACCTCGGTAGTAGCATCAGTGAGCTGGGATGGAGAATGAGTGGATGAGGGAGGCGGCAGGTGGCTTTCAGGAACAGTCCCACAACAACACCATAAAAAACACCCAGATCGCACTAATTGCTGACTATGGCTTACCCATTTTGTGTGTGTGGTTTTTACATTCACAATAAAATTCCCTTCGTGCCTCCTTATTTTGCTGCATTTCTCTGAAGAATCGAGCATTTTTTGGCTTTGCAGAAGTGCCCATTAATATTCTGATCAATTTTGCTTTGTTTGTACGATGTGTTGTTAGGATATACAGTTTGATCAAAATTCATCACACACTAACCCTAAACCATTAATATACTGATGTTTCCATGTGTTTTGGTATTAACTTTGATGCCAAGGACACGCTGAAATATTAAAAAGCAATAAAAATTCCAAAAATAGCAATTTCAAGTGGTCATCATTTGGAATGAGCATAAAGTGCAAAGCCAAGTGACTCCAATCAAGCATAACACAGTTATTGAACATGCTGTTTTGCTTTTTCAATCAAATATCTAACATGGCAGTCAAGTCACAGACATCCATCTCATGCAACCAATACCATTACACAATACAAAACAGAAAATACATTTGATGTGAAAGATAATTGATCATACTCAAGGTTGAACATATTGCACTCTGTGTACATTTAAGTTAATGAATACATTACTGATTTTCGATAGGCTCCACATCAGGACAAAGGTGATTAGTACATACTGTACATCAGCACCCATCATGACCGAGGTTGAATTATTAGCTTATTGATGTGGGTTCGGTGTAATGAGCACAGGTCATTGTGGAAGACTGAGTACCCAACATCTGCAGCTAATAACAGAGTGCGGGGACAGGAAGGTAATATGAAAGGGAATTAAGAAAAAAGACCCAATCTGTGAGGTGATGAAATGAAAATTGCAACAGGAATACGGTTAGCATAAAATCTATTAACATTGAGAAGATGGAAAAATAAATATATAAAAAGGTTTTTATGGAAGGGATGAAAGGTAATGCAGAGTTTAAGGACACTGCTCGACATGGCTGGCATCATTCGCAGCGTGGTTCGCAGGCACAGGGGAAATTAGTGGAGATAGTGCTGCCAGAGTTCCAGCTGAATCGCAGTGAAAATACATTCCAGCTACACTGGCCTAAGAGGCAATCGCATCGACTCATGTACTTGATGATATCCTGCCAGGTTTGCAGCAGCAGCATTGAAAATATTGTCAGTGGAGGAGACCTTTTCCTGGATATACTGTGGTGACACACACAGCAAGCCTTTAACATAACCACAGTAATAATCAGTGACATTTTTATTCATTATTATTACTATTCAAAATTTTCATGACCAAACATTCTTCCATTTCTGTTAAAATGTATATAGAATGAATGGTTAATACCATACTAATTCTCTTGTACATGTAGGACAGGGCAATATCTTTTATCAAAGATGAAAAACATTCAAAATCAATGAATTATAAATACCACAATTACTATTATTGTAATATTGTTGTCAGCCCTATCAACCACTCCTAGTATACAGCTGTCCTTTGCATACTCCACATACGGTGTCTGAACTCCACCTCACTCCACACTCCTGCAGAACCTCGTCTAACAGGGCCACTGCAGCCAGAAAATTTAAAATGTCAGTGGGGTGTTGATAAGCTATTTTATTTACATTTTTTTTGCCTAATACACTTTAACGGCACTGTCATTGCTGAATGAATAATGGACTAGCAATGCTTATTCCATTTTAGATTAAGAAAGTTTGGTTAAGCCTGAAAAAGATGCAGTTTTGGTTCTCCCTGAGGAAGTACTCCGGGAGACTGGCAAGACTCATTTAAAAAAATGAATGCAGCAGAGACAGAGATGTCCTTTAAGTCGTGAAATAAATCTGTAGTATCTGTATCTGTAATATAAATGTGAACCACTGGATCCTACATTACCCACAAGGAAACATAATAGCATGTTTTGTATATGACATATTCTACCTGGTGAACTGCCCCAATTTGTAACACATTTTGCTAAACAATTATAGTCTGCTGATATAGCCCTGATGGCATCATTGTGATTATTTCCTCTGAGTTTAGACAGCTCCCTACAGAGCCACAAAAGAAATCAAATAACTGTTTTCACAGGCTGGGTTGTATTGCCGATGACAGGAAAACTGATCTTAATGTGTGAGTTCGGTGCCAAGTGCCACTTTAAATAAAGAACAATGAACACCTTCTCTTGCAGAGTATTTACTTTTTTCAAAACTGTAACGACAGCGATCCTTCTTTAACCTTCAAGAAGTGCCCTGACTTGCCAAAACATAACCATAAAAATGACGTTCAAGCTTTATTTACGACAAGCGGGTATTGTAGCGAATAAATAAAAATGTGTTGTCCTGAATGCTGATGCTGATAAGCAATTCTGTTTTACAACTTTAAAAAACCCTTCAGATCCATTTATTGTGAACAATAGACATAGATTAGATGATGTGTATGTAAGAATTTCGGGGAAACAAGGCTGCAAAGTGAGACAACCAAGAGGCCAGACTGACAGGCACACGTAGCAGCACACAGACATAAGAACAGAGGGATCTGCTGCTTTGAAAAGCCATTTCCTCCCTGCACACGTCATGATCCTGTTACAAAACAAAGACCAGCACAGAAACCCTGAACAAACCAGATCCTGTCAGCATGCCACTCATCAGTACAGTACAGCTGTGTCCTCACTGAACAGCATAGAGTCCTGACATGAATTAGACATGATGCTGTGATCCTGGGACTATGAAACAAAGAATTGAAACCCAGTAGAGATGCAGGCGACTGTGAATTATGCTCCCTAAACTGAACAATAGAACAAATGTGTGCCCCCAAAGTTACTATGTTCCACTCTCTTAGCTAGTCACTAATTACAGCCAACGGGGGGGAATGTAACACTCAGTTCCATAGCCCAGTGAAATATGCACAGCGATTTATTACAGTGAGAGAGAGGGAGAACAACAGCATATAACAAATTACTGTGAAGGAGAACACTTGTGTTGGAGTGTGAAGAGGGTGCTGGTCGTTTTCCTTTTAGTTCCTTTTAGCAACATCTCTGAGGAGGGTAGTGAGTGATTTCTTTGGATAATCCTACAAATATTCAAATAGCCAGGCTTCCTCGTTATTCTGAGCGTGATCATCTTTGGCACATACAGTGCTGTGCTTCCTGTCTGGAAGCCCTGTAAGGTGGGTAGTATCCAGGAGCACGGCCTGCTGCATTGTTCAGTATTAGATTAGGACACAAAAGCCAAGAGAGGCCCTGCTTTGAACATTTTAGCAACATGCAATTTGTACCCCTGCCAATGATGCACCAAAACAGCAGGTTAAACTTGAAACCACTCGCAGTGAGGAGGATTTATGTGGGTGTAAAAGGTATTGATAGTCCATCCCTGTGTTCCCCTTTGGAGCCTGTGAACAGAGCACAGGTCTTCACTCTGCCAGCTCCAAATGGCAGCGCATTGATCAGAAGGTCAGACCAGATTGGATTCAGCCATCTTATTCACTGCATCACTTCATGTTCTCACTCCGACAGCTGTCAGTTATGCCAGTGGTAACTGAGGTCAGGACCAATCATGGCAATTCATTGCTAAGCTAATGTTTAGGATACGCTTCAAGGAGGACATAGGAAGTGGAAAGCACTGCTCTTCATCACTGGTTAAAGACAGAAAAATGCTTCGAAGGGAGAGAAATAAAGCCATAAAACTCCAGTCAAGCTTTCCATTCTTGCACTGCATGTGTGAAGCACGCACTAGAGGAGTCTCATTTCTAGCTGGTGCCCATCCATATTATCAGCTGTAGGGACAGCTGTTGGAGCAGGTTTTATCAGCTGTCGCTAGCTAGCTAATGTATGTAATGTACCTATGTTTTTTTTTTTAATTAGCATGCCATCATGCTACAAGACTGAGGCTGAAGGTAAACGTTCCAAGTAAAAGGTCAGCATCCTCACCAGGTGACCACATAGAAGATTTAAAGGACCAGCATTGTTCTTGTAGTGCAGGTTACTTTTAATGTTTTATTCATCATAAGTCCTCAACTTGAAAGCCTTTTCACTTGTGATGTCATTAGTAGAAACATGCTGTTTATATGAAATATGAATAGGCATTGTATAGGGTTATGCAAGATAAGAGGTAGAATGAGATGCAGTCAGATGCAGACTTTTTGTCATATTTAAAATACCACAGTTTACTTTGCTGTTGCTTTATTTGTGTGTCTTCTCCATGGATCATCGTGCGAATGCTAGCATTTTGCCTGAATATTATGCAGCTTCAGTCTCAGCCTTTTTGCATGGTATCCCATATGTTGCCATCAAGTGCATTTTTAAGACCCCTTTCACAGGGCTATCGTTTCGAAACAAGTCAGCAGGGAACGTTTAAAAGTCAGGCCTTGTCTTCCACCACCTCATGGAGCAAATATTAGTTTGGACAGCGGCAGTCGTAATAACAGCAACAAAAACAGCGATTTCTGGCCAGAAATGGGAAGCCTGCTATTGCCTACTTCTGTCTGGAATCAAGTATTCATTGTTTCAAAAATTACTTTGAATTTTGAGTGGTAAAATTGCCACTGTTATCATAGTAAATTGCATATGTGAGTTAGAGTTTAGGAAATGGTCAATTCTGTGATCGAAACCACAGAGAAAATATTATTAGACTTACATTGCTCAAACAGAGCAACTAAAGCATCAGTAATAAGGCTGTCAACTTGATGAACACTGCACATGCATGCATAATGTAGAAGTAGCCTATGTATCTTCCATTCTAATTCCAGTGTTTCTGTCTCATGTTTCTCCTCCTCTGCAGGGGGCCTGTTGGCATGCTGGGCCAAAGGCCGGAGGGACATTCAGCTGTGTCTAATGTGCTCCCAGCTTGCATCAGGAGCCACAGTATTTACACAGACAGAGGTGAACACTGACACTGCCCTGTTTGGTCATGACAGCCGCACACGTTCCTCCTTTTCACAGCTGATGAGAGGCAGATGACAGTCAGTGATGTGTCAATCTCTCGGCTACAGTCTCAGCATTCCTCCGTAGAGGAGGGAGGAAACAGGTCGAATCTGTCTGCACATTAATCCAGAAAGCTGGCTGCAATTTCAAAAGCCTCATTGTCTTTCTCTGACATTTCACAAACCCCCCTCTGAGTCTTTGCTTATCTGAGTCATGCTGACTGAAATGAGGATTGGAGCAATATGGAATTCAGATGCCTCACTGGATGATCAGCCGTAACTCCGTCTCTTGATACAAGGAGGATCATTTTTCTGTCCTGATTGTCTTTGAATGCTTAGACAGTGTGTCAAACATGAACAAATGAGGAGTATAAACCAACACATTAGCTAACATGAGTTCTGTATAATTTAACATTGATATTTTGAAGTCATTACTAATTGATGGCATTTGGGGTTGACTACTAAAGACTGATTGTGTTTCACCAGCACCTGTTTTGAAACAGACCGGAGATGCATAGTCAGGAGCAAACTGTATTAGAACATGTGACTTTATTTGCTAGGGGTCATGGCTGATGCTAGCCAGGTCTAACCCTTTTGCCTGCTGCCTTTTCCTTTTGTTGACCCAGTAGATAAACCTTGGAGATGTACATTGAACATATTGTCTGCATCGAATGCTTGTTGATTCATTTGAAAGAATATCACCTATGCAGCGTGTAGTGCAGAATGCTGGATGAAAATGTTTGACCTTTGATGCCACAACAACCTTTTTACCTTTTAATAACAAAAGTTCATCTCAATACTTTGTTATATACCCTTTGTTGGCAATGACAGAGGTCAAACGTTTTCTGTAAGTCTTCACAAGGTTTTCACTCACTGTTGCTGGTATTTTGGCCCATTCCTCCATGCAGATCTCCTCTAGAGCAGTGATGTTTTGGGGCTGTCGCTGGGCAACACAGACTTTCGACTCCCTCCAAAGATTTTCTATGGGGTGTGGTTCTGGGATTTTTGCTCACCGTTCTTGTGATCATTTTGACCCCACGGGGTGAGATCTTGCGTGGAGCCCCAGATCGAGGGAGATTATCAGTGGTCTTATGTATGTCTTCCATTTTCTAATAATTGCTCCCACAGTTGATTTCTTCACACCAAGCTGCTTACCTATTGCAGATTCAGTCTTCCCAGCCTGGTGCAGGTCCACAATTTTGTTTCTGGTGTCCTTTGACAGCTCTTTGGTCTTGGCCATAGTGGAGTTTGGAGTGTGACTGTTTGAGGTTGTAGATAGGTGTCTTTTATACTGATAACGAGTTCAAACAGGTGCCATTAATACAGGTAACGAGTGGAGGACAGAGGAGCCCCTTAAAGAAGAAGTTACAGGTCTGTGAGAGCCAGAAATCTTGCTTGTTTGTAGGTGACCAAATACTTATTTTACAGAGGAATTTACCAATTCATTTATTAAAAATCCTACAATGTGATTTCCTGGATTCTTTCCCCCCATTCTGTCTCTCATAGTTGAAGTGTACCTATGAAGAAAATTACAGGCCTCTCTCATCTTTTTAAGTGGGAGAACTTGTACAATTGGTGGCTGACTAAATACTTTTTTGCCCCACTGTATCTATCATTCTTTACTGCTTCTAACTCAGCTAACAATAGGCCTTCTTCACAGCAGACCTTTTGGCTTGTCATAGTGTTACTACAACAATAACCTTAACAATGGCTAAATGGAATCAAGCTATTGTTCATTTTATTATTTACACCTGTGCTTGACCTTCTGTAGCTTGTCAAAATGTCTTCCATTAAAGGGGGCTATTAACACAATAATGCTTTGTCAACCTGACTGCTATATATATATGAGACACTCTATAGCTATAGCGAGTAGTGAGGATTCTTACACGTAACAATCATCAGAAAATTGCATCGTCATCAGGTATAGAGTTACACAGCTGAAATGTTTCATACAATGCAACACAATGCTGTGTGAAACTATTCGCAGAAATGTGTCATTAATTGTATTAATTGCACTTGAGCTTTTCTTGTTGTAATTGTCAAAATGCCTGCTCTGTAAGGTAGCCAAAATCCTGAATACTGCTGGGAAACAATAATGGAACAAATTGAAAACAGGCTCCCAATTAAAGAAAGCTAACACAAATTTCTTCAATAATGTTGAATCAAGGACTATAAAACTAATAACCATGTGTTGACTGAAAGCCTCGACACACCCATACCTCACCCACACACTCATGTTGCCTGATTAGACTTCCTCTAGGAGCTGAGTGGCTGTGTATGAACTGGGCTTGGTTGGCATCTCTCTTACTCTGCTGTTGATATTAGCCCACATATGTCAGAGTTTTCTGACATCACGTAACACAAAGTGTTGTTCCACCCACTTTAACTTGACTAGATGTCTAATCAGTAATTGAAGCACTTGTCTGTGTGTGCAGGACCTTTGATAATGGAGTGGGTAATGTTCAATTGTTGGTTTACCTTAATAAGGTGCCAACACCTTGTTGAGTGTCGAACAGGAATGATGCATGAAGTGGTCAGGATACAGATTCACTGATAGATACCTTGATATCAGTTTGTTCTCAACAACTTTTTATCTAATAAATCGTAGTACCCGTTTCAGAGTTAATCATGAATTTGCACCCTGTTATGCAGGGTTAGCAGTAAAAAAAGAGAAAGATGTTACACAGGACCTGAACCGTGTGCACATCAGTCCCTAAGGGGCTGACGGGTCAAATCATATATTTGGCTCATGATTTAGCTTCATTTAGTAATTAAAAACCAGTCAAGAAAAGCAGGTGCTAAACCAGTCTGGGTGGATGGGCACCATCTGCACCACCTGCCTAAAGGGGATTGATACAGCCAAAGAGTCAGTCCTCAAGTGATGATACATAAAAGATAAAACAATTCCAGTAAAAGACAAGTGTCAGCTCTAAAAAATCACTTCACTGTCCCAAAAATTTAACCTGTCATCATGTCGAGATTGTGGTGTATCTCTCCCTATGTGGCAGACATCTATCTCCCATTAGCTTGAGCTGAAAGGGTGCCCTTCAGCTTATTTATGACCACTAAGATTGACCTAGATGGCAGCAATGATCGCGTCACTTTCACTGGTTTATATCAAACAGCTTATGCTTCATCTCTACTGCCACTGATGGCTCAATTTCAGCAGCAAAAATACAATCAGCGCCAACATTGACCAGCTGTCTGAGTGAAAATATGTTGTTTATGAGAGTGAGGCCAGTAGGTTCCAGGGTTAGGGGCAACTGAGTTAAATAGCTCATTTAGCGCATTTAGGTCGACCAACAAAGGAAAAAAATGAAAGTATAATGTCTCCAATCATGAACATCCCTGTTCAGTGAATTCAAACATATATGGGGGTGCACAACACCACAATACACCTTTTTGCTGTGCAGGATTAGCATAGCACAGCTACCCACATGTCAACTTCAATCAGAGTGGCTGCTCAGTCAGAACTGAGTTTTCGGGCCTACTGGTGTATGAAATTCATTTACTTCACACCTCCTCTCAGACTTCATCTTAAATCAGTGGCCATTCAGCTCTGATAGGAGGAGGAGGACCTTTGGCATGTTGGGGCCTGCAACAGAATCAGCACTTGGAGAACTTCAGAAGGAAGTATTGGCAGAACAAAATATAAAGTTAGTGGAATCAGATGTTTGTACTGTCTCATCTCTGGAGGAGAGATGCATAATGCTAATGTGTGTACTTGTACTTGCTGCACAGTGAAGGCCAGAACACGTGTTTAACGGACAGAGTGAGGACATTTTTGGGAAGTGAGGACATCTTGGCTGGTCGGCACAACTTCAAAGTGCTGTTTGCAGTTTCAGACTTGGTTTTAAGGTGAAGGTTAGAATTAGATTTCAGATCGAGTTAGAGAAAGGGTTGGGATTAGGCATTTAGTTATGATGGTAAGGTAAAGAGACGGGGAATGCATTATGTCATTGAGTGGTCCTCACAAAGTCAGACGTACAAGTATATGCGTGTCTGTGCATGCGTGTGTGTGTGTGTGTGTGTGTGTGTGTGTGCGTGCGTGTGCTTGTGTGTGTGTGTGTGTGTGTGTGTGTGTGCATGCATGTGTGTGTGTGAGATGTGCTGATGCCAGCAGCAGCAGGGAGCAGAGGATCAAAACAAACTCTGGCTTTAGCTTTGTCAGAGACATGTCCATGCCAATTTTTGCATAGGAAAACATTTTAACACATCTTTATTTATGCTTTTGCTTGTTTTGTTTACATCCCAATATCATAATCACTTCCAAAACATCACATATTAACTATGGTGGAGAGGGTTCCTTAACATCAGCATAACCCAAACCAAACCATGATGGATCCCTTACCTTAACAATTCCATTTTTGTCCCTAAGCCTGACCAAAACGTAACCATAGTGATGTTTTTAAAAATTATTTCTAATGGTGTTTGAGGGCACTGACAGGTAAAGTGTCTATAGTGGCATCAGATCAGAAAATGCCCACGTGTCGTCATCATTACTGTGTCGTTGTCAAGTGTGTTTTATCATTAAATTTATGTTATTGCTTTGCCTTTTTGTTGCTCTTTGTGACAAATGTATGTTATGGTGTTTTATTCTTAGGTTGGTTAAGGTTAGGGAAAATATTTTAGATTCAGTTAAATCTTAATAATGTTTTGTTTTGTCTTGTGATTCAAGTCACTGCAGACTTTCTCTGACTCCAACCCGACCACATTTCCATTACTTTAAACCAGTGCTGCCACTGCCTAAACATAACCATAACACTCAGGCATTTGGGTTTTGTTTTGCAATTAGCGCAAAACATTAATGTATGTTAGCATTTATTCAAAAATATATGGTACAAGGCGTGCGCTGAAAGATTTCAATCAAACCATGACCATGAACGTTTGCTGACAATTAAACTAAAAAAAAAGACTAAATATGGACTCAAATGACTTGTTAGAATTTGAAAGCACGTAGTGGCGCTCATCTAACTCATCATAACTCACCTTAACTAATACCTTGCTAATTCAATATGAATTATATAAATCACAACTGAAAGAGCGTCTTACCCCTTTACCAAAGGTGTTATTTACTGACCTCGCTGAAGTTTAGGTTCCCCCTGTGGCTTATGTAATGCTATTTGTTGGTTTTTGGATTGATTATATAACCTTTAACGCGCAGTTAAGGGTGTTTACGTGCTCTGTTGCAGACATTTTAATCCCCATTGCACATCATTTCTCCTCGGGCAGGGTCCTTCTGGCTCATGCAAAGTCTGTTCCAGTGTTGACCAGATTTTTGCTACCAGGGATAGTATGTTTTGGAATGAGGACGCTAGGCAATCTATTTCATCTTTTAAAATCCCTTTTACTATTTTTATAAACTTGCTTTTAATGGGATATTTCAGCCAGTGTTTCATACACAGAATTACTTTGTGTTCTTTTGTCCTTTTGTGATTATTTTTCTTCACTATCTGTCTTCAGTCACCATGTTAATACTGCAGTCTGATCTCAGGGCATTCTGATACTGACTGACAGGTTTTTGGTCGTTAGTAACTTCAGATAGCAGCAGAGCAGCAGCACGTTTGACTATCCAGACTCCAGACTTGTTTGAGCGGAAAAAATCATTCATTAGAAATTGTACTTGTGATTCAATATTAACTCAGTCTGCATTATTAAGTAACTGAATACAGGTGGAATTAAATCAAAACTACCCGTAGCCTTAATCTGGTAAGTCAAATTCAAGCACCCTCGCTAATATAGTTTATTTCACCTCCTTGTACTCAATTGTGCAACTGATTCTAACATGCAAAGTTAACAAAATACAGACACTGAGATAAGCAACACACATTTCTCATACTGACAATATCTGTTCAGATTTTAATATTAATTCAAGCTAGCTCACAGTGTTACAAGTACTTGATGAATAATGTTTCAGAGAAGCCAGCGCACGTTTTCTGTTTCTTTGCGACATTACAGGAGATTAAAAAATTGGACTTAAGAGAAGGTGCAACTAATGATAAAGACAAATTACATCCAATTGTTCAGAGTGTAATACATGTAATCTGTGACACATTTAAAGACTTGTCGTTTAAGATTATTATTACATCTTTGGTTGATGTGGACATTTGTTGAAACAAATACTATATAATTTAGTTACAGTTACAATGTTATGTCTCGTCATGTTTGGTAAGTTTAGTTCATGTGTTTTATATGTATTTTCTGTTTTATTGTGATGCTTCCTGCTCCTGTGATTGTCTGCCCCACCCTAATTGTTTCAACATATCCTCCCTTCTCTGGTGTATATATTGTCTGCATCCTCCTCTGTCCTGTGCCAGTTCGTCATGTGCCTTGTGTCGAGCAATCCAGCTTCCTAGTCAGTGTTAGTGTCTTTTTGAGAGTGTTCGAGTCTAGTCAGGTTTGTATTTGTCAGTCAAGTATTTTTTGGATTATGTCTGTTTCTGGAGGCTTGTCTTTGTTAATCGTTTTCATAACATACAAATCATACAAAGTTCTTTTCGGTTTCCCTGCAACCATGTTGACACCTAACTGTAATCGTTGATGTCTCATACTAGGAAAAGACAATCACATCAAAAATAACACCAGATTTCAATAAAATAGAAAATTATCTTGCAAAAAAAAGCATGTGAAAGATTATGACTGCGCCGACTTTGTGATATTTTAGTTTCAATTTTGGCGTGACAGGAGGAAGGGGTGATGCATTGTCCATTTTTAGATGTAGGTGATGAGTAGTTTAAAATAGTCCAGCTGTGGGCATAAGAACAAACCAATGAGCCCATCCAAATTATTTGTTGGAAGAGTTAGCACAGCATACTAAATCATTGTAATTTACTACCATACAAAGAAAACATAACAATTACATGTTCTCAAAAAGATAAACCTGTGCACTTACATAATTTAAAAATTTGGATTTTTGGTGCAGGCATGGCTCTTTTAAGCATTTTAACTGGAAATGTTTGTCCCTAAGCTTCTGCAGTTCCCAGCTCGCAGCTTTGCAGGTGTTCACTGCACTCAGCTGTCCTTAGATTGTTCTGTTCTGTGTTTTAAAAGGATTTGTCTATGCTATTTATATACTTCAATAGCAAGGCTGAGGAGCAACACAGACGACACTTCACACATTTGCACCTCAAACCCAAATGGGAAAAACTGTCTGTTTGTATTTCTTCAAACAAGCCATAGCGGAGGATTGTTTGGTGACGGAGAAATGTAAAATTAAAATGACAAAACCTGTTTGTTTTGATTGAAAAAGTTAAAAGTTATAAGTTAACATCCCATACATGGAAAAACTGAGAGGACTGGTTACTTTTCAATAATTTCTATCTGGGTGTAAAGAAAATGGACAGAGTTCCTGTCCAGTCACCCAGTCACATTCATCATGTGCACCACCATTTAACCGTCCTTTTAGCTTGCATGTCTGTTTGTTGAGGTGGGAGAGATGTAACTGTGTTTGTGCAGAAAACAGCTCCTAGTCAACCGTTGGATTCATTTGAAAGGTCATTAAGATAATCACTCAACTGAAAAGAAAAAACTGAAAAAAGATCATGATGGGTAGGGGAGCGAACACCAAAATCAAGGTTTCTGTTGGTGGATTTGGAATTACTTCAAAATAAGGGAAGAAATTACAGTGCAGATTTAGTGAGTGTCTATTTACATTCCCCATAACTATAAAAAACAAAAAGAATATGTGCAGGTTTTTACAGATGGTCTATCCAGTCTTAAATTAGGTGAATCCTGTAACTACCTATTTTAAATAATGACAGTGACATAAAAAATTACAGTAAAACAAGACACAGAAGTCACAATGAGGGTCCCAGCTCAAACACAGACAGGTATCCATATTAAAGTTTCAAAATCTGAGGGAATGGGAATTGTTTGGAAGTATGAATAGGAACAATAGTACAGGGATCAGGGGGAGACAGTCCAAAATAGAGTGGTTGTTGTGAGAAGGGATGAAATAGAAAAGGGGAGGTGATAATGACTACTTAGGACTCATTTGACCTGCACATTTCAGATTATATGGAAGCAACCGACCGTTTTTTGTGAACATTGTAAAATACCAGAAACTGTAGAACATGTGCTTTGTAGTTATGGGAAATATATATCAGAGAGAAAGGGCATGATTGAAGAAATGAGAAAATCAGATTGTACCCACTCAGCTGCTCATAATTATGTGATACATGATGTGAACGTGACATGTGTCTTCATTTGGTCGTTACTGTGTCTCCACTTAACATAACCACTGACTGGTTTATTACATCAGTGAAACAAAAATCCCGAAAAGAGCATTTGTGTGTGATTAAGTTTATATTCCTCTTAAATCATCATGTTACACTGTCAACATCTTTTCATCATGGTGAGTAAAAAGGCTTTGGGGGACTAAGCCGATGTAAATATGGTTCTTAAATATATTCCACCGCAGGTTGCTGATTAATCTGTCACATGACTTGACAAAATGTTAGTGATGTTGGATTATGTTTTGTGTACTATGCCAAACAGTAAAAATCCATCTTCTTAGCTTTTAATGAATATGCAGTGCTCTATAAACAAGATCCATAACCCAAAACATCTGATTACCTGATTAGCTTTAGGCCAGTAAGGCGACTGCACATATTTTCAAGCTGTGAGAGAGACACATAGAGCAAAGGGACAGGTGCGTGCCACACAACATCGGGATCCTAAAAGCAGTGGGAAGGTAGTTACTGTAGTTTGGTGAGTTTGCTCACCAACACGGCCCATACAGTTGCAGCGACAGCATCGTTTGCTGTGAAAATGTCCAAATGCTGCACTCCTTCCTGGGGTCATAACTCAGTCAAGTCTGAACACACAGACATGGTAATGATACACTTAGTTTTGGCATCAATGTGACTTACACTTTATGAGAGTATCCTTATTATTAAATGTCTGTAAATCTGCTCGGAACATCTTTGAAAAAAGACAAAACTGTAAAACTGGCATGAGAATCATCACATCTTTAAGTTTTCTTAAGTATTAGAGTAATCCAGTGATAGTTTTTTGTGCATTACAATGTCAATGTCTCATTCTGCATACTTTTAATGATGCCAGTTTTCCAAAACATAAAAAATATGGGCTAAAAAAAGTTTAAGCTTATATCAAACAAACTCACTGACACCAACTTCCTGATTTGGTCCCCCAAAGAGCCCAGATCATGAGAGCTGTTATTCCAAAAGTTAGAGCACGATTAGCTCACTAAACAGAAGTAAGACAAAGAATAATATTGGGAGTGAGAGATTTTCACAATATATTTGTTTGACATTATCAGCATGGTTCAGATATTTATGCTGAAATCCTGTGTACATACAGACAAAACACTCCCACACAGTTCTGTCAATTTTGACTCAGGGGTGGGGGGGTGGGGGCAGAGTGTCACACTTGAAAACTCACTATATTGTTGAAACTAAAGTTGAAATTGCCTGTTCTGCTTGTGAATATGTTTCTGTTCAGTCTAATTTCTGTGAAATGATGGAGAAAATGCTTCTACTAAATGTCTGTAATACGTTGATATTTCTGCTGCCACAAATCTTTTTCTGTCATCCCAGCATACAAGCATTTACCTGGATTCACTCTGGTCCTTTGTCTGGTGTAGCAGGTTCGGAGCTCCAACTTCCAGGCAATTAGTAAGTCAACACTCCATCACCCAATCAAAAGGCATTCATAATAACCAGTGGGACACCAATTGGAGTGAGGTTCTCATATCTCCCACGCCAGGTTTCACCCTCCTCTACCGAGGTACATTAATAGGGCTGAGTGGCTGTCACAGACCAGCATATTACACTTTGAAACCGAAATAGGTCGGAGGTTAAAAAAAATCAAACGGGATTTTGAAGTTACAGGAATGGAAACCTGTGCCATGAATCCTGCAAACGTATTTCAGTGATGAAACAAGTGCCTGTGCTCTGATGCACACTCATCATGTCATGATTCAGCCTGTGCCGGTGATGTTTTGCAGAGGATAAAGATGCCGCTGTTCCTCTGACAGACAAGCACAGCCTATAAAAAGCTTATTGATTGAACAGAATGGAACCTCCTCACATCTACATCTTTTCTCATCTTGCCGATGCCCTTGAGGGTCAACACAGTGTCTTTGGTAATTGGAAATGCGGCCGAACCCTCACTGTGAAGGACAAAAACAATTTCGGCCAGGATGGGTAATAAATGGAACTAATGTCTCTGCCGTTCAGATGCTGTCTTCAGGGCTGAGTTTTGTGTATACAGCCAAAGGCAGTGGAAATGTTGCTCTTCTGAGGTCAGCTTTGACGAATCTTTGAACCCAGCCTGGTATACACCTGAAGGAAAATAAAACAGCAGGAAGCAAATATAGAAATAGGCACTATGAAAATAACCTATATCAATAACATTGACTAAGACGCGACCGCACACAAAACATACACCTTCAAAAATAACAAACTGCACATACATTTTGTAAGAACCATAGTTTGCGGTTCTTGACCAAAGAAGGATTCAATAGATCTCCAAATATAACATCATGTTATGAACATCACTGCCAAGCCAGATGGATTATGTACATAATGTTAGATTTTATTAGCAGCAGCTCTTGAGACACAATAAACAAAATGAAGCGGATAAAAGGCTACAGCCCTGCAGGGAGTGTATCCCAATCTTCACAGGAGGTTGCCATATCTTACACACAAGTACATTAGTCATAAATTGAAAATGAATCCTTTGAGAAGTCAGTCTGGCAATAGTCTATGTTTTTCTAATTCATAACAAATCCCATGAAAAGACCAAAACTAACAACAAGCTGATCGAACTAACAAGCATTTTCTGTGTAACCGAAGCCTGATGAAACTTTTTCCTCTAATTTTTGTCCCAAAAGCACCAGAGACTCATCAGTGAGCACCACCATAGCACAGGGTGAAATGCTCCTTCATTACCATGAGCACACACACACACTGCCGTTTATTTTGAGTCTATCCTGCATACACCACCCTGCTGCTGTAAACACTCAGTATGTGGTTAAAGTTCAGTTTAAATCTCTGCCCGAAAATAGACCCAAACAAAGAGACAATTTGCTTCAGTTTAAACAGCGTCTGTTGAGATCTGCAGCGCCCAGCTATTTTAGGAAATTAGACAGAATTTAAAAATAAAACAACTTATTCATGACCTGTTTTTTAAGATTCATATCTTCAGTAAGAATAACTGGGCTTGTTGCAGTGCCACAGACAGAATGGGGAAGTCGGACAAGTATTGAGAGACTAATACACTGAGGCTTTTGGTCTTTAAAATGAGTTTGTCAACAAAAATATATTGTCTTATCCCTTAAGCTCACAATATTTACTTCTGTTGAGACGGTGTAAGAGTACTGTTAACTCAACTTTGTTCTTTTTTGTGGATATAGTTTGTGATGGTGTAATTTTATGAAAATACTACCCTGGACACGCCACTCTCTACACTTTACAAGTAACCCTTTGGAGCAGAAAGCCAATACACCACAAAAGCACTGCAAAGCAGCAACAACCGGACAATCCATCTATCAATCCATCTTCTAGGTACTTATTATCCTTGTCAGGCTTGCAGTTGCAGCAGGGTGGGCAGAGCAGTTCAGGCCTCTTTTGCCCAATCTCACTCCCTCCACCTCTCCCACCGGGGGACCTCAAATGGAGATGTAACCCCTCCAGCTTGTCCTGGTCAGCCCCCGGTGTCCTGCCTGGCTGGTCTCCTCCCATTAATTTAAGCTTGAAATGCATCCAAAGGGAGGTGCTCAGGGGGCATCCTAACCAGGTGTCTGAAGTAACTCAGACCCATTTCTTTTTTATATTCAGTGTGTACACAGCTCCAAAATGCTCTTCCTCTGCGTCCAGGCTTACACATACAGCACACTGTTCCAACTATTAAAAGCTGTGTTTAACAAGGAATACTTTGACATTGTGTAAAAACAACCGGTTGTGGTTTTACATGGGTTTTGTGCCAAACTATTTCTTGGCTTGGATGCCACCAGCAGAGATTTCCGGCAGTCACTGCGTCTAGCCAAGAAATGATCCAGCACAAAACCCCCTGTCAAATCAAACCCGCTGTTTCATGGGTTTTGTATCAATCAAACAATCAAACAAACGAATATATTGTGTTAATTATTGATTATTGTTTTCAATCTCCATGATAAGCTACGCTAACCAGCAGCTGGTTGTTGGATCATGTTTGTCGCACAGAAATATGGATAAATGGTAAATGGACTGCACTTGTATAAATCAGAATTCCTTTAATAATCCCCACGGGGAAATTGCTTTCTGTTACACACAGCTCCAAAAGAATAAGAATAACAATAAGAATACACTTCAAACACAAAGTAAAATATAAATATATAAAATATAGCACCCATTCACATATCTGCCATCAAGAGGAAGTAATCATTCAATTTGAGGTTCAGTGTCTTACCCTAGGACACTTCAACACGCATCTTGGGATCGAATTTCCTGAATGACAAGCCGTTCTACCTCTGTATCTTCAATTGGTGTCAATCATCTCATCTAACTCTCAGCAAGGAAGCACAATAAGCACATTTCTAAAAATGCCAAACTATGCCTTTAAATTAAATGTCATGTTTATATCACTGTGTGGAAGTTACTGTATCATTTCGGTGTCAAGAATGCTATATCAACTATAGGCGGAAGATGGCATAAGTCTAATGCATCGCCTCTGCTAATACACTCAGTTCTACAGCACAGCACAAACAACTGTGCTGTGTATGCTTAAAAGCCTCTCCATCACACATAAGTAACCCAGCATTGATTTCTCAGAGGAGCTGTGGTACGGACAGCGTTCGACTTTGCTGATTCCCTCTTCACAGCCTCAATCTACTGCATGAGCTGAACTTCGACAACTGATTAATGCAAAGCACAGCAGCTAAATTTGTACATTTAAGAAGTTATGCAGTACAAAATGTTCAGGTAAAGGCCTCCACAGTGACAGATTCTCCTCAGTCTCTGTGCTTTAACATCTACGCTTGGTCAGGCCGAAATCATAAAGATATCATGTTGCTGGATTCTCTTGTTCCACATTTTATTAGTATGTAGTACCAGTATTTGATCGTAAGGCTTAATAAATGAGAGAGGGGTTTATCTGTAATCCAGAGGCAATGATTGTAAGATTAGATTGTTTATTCAGTTTTACAGTGTTGGCTCACATACTGGCTTTGCAGAGAGAGTGATTTTTGTAATTGCTTTGAAAGGAAATTGGGGGGAAAAGAAGAGTTATAGATATAAGAACTGTACTGGGTTTTTTTTCTTTTTAATAAATTAAAAGCTGAGGAGTTGCACGTTGTGCCTGCCAATCGGACCTATTTCAACATTTGCCAGCTGTCAGAGGAGGGATGAAACTCATATTTAGATCATACTGAACCTAGTAAACCGTAAAACCATTTACCCAGGTGGTCTTACCCAATCTTTTTAACCAAGTTGAGTAATCTTTTACATCTTGACATAATCACACTGTGAAGCAAATGAACTCACCAATTTGTCAGCATGATTAGGTCTCATGATTATTATTTAACAATCTGAGCCAACATTTGAAGGCCTTCACTCTTAGAATCCACACAAATGACCACCTAAATACTAGGGTTAGGGTTAAAACCTACATACTGTAGGTCAATTGTTTGTTGATGATAAAAAAAAAAGGCAGATCAGGTGACAATGATATGGATGCAGGCCTGATAACACAATGCAAGGTCATGGAACCACATGCATGCAGGATCAATCAGGCAGATTAATGAAGCACAGCCTGCTGACATGACAGATTTGGACACTACTACTACATCACCGTCCTGTGGTCACCAACCTCTAAGTCCAGTATAGAAAAATGTCTCAGCAACTGAACCAACCCTCGCTGGCCTGAAACTTTTCAACATTACATTTCTGGCTGAGTTAGGAGCTGAACAAGTGCCAACAATATATCCCGTCTAACTAACACTCCATGAATTTGGGGAAAAAGTCAATGCGCTTGTAAGTGAACAAACAAAAAAGGGATCCACTCCACAGGGAACCTTAAACCAAGTGCTTTGAGCTCCTAAACCATAAAAAAAAAAAAAAAACGTCATCATGTTTCAGTTGTTACAGGCAGATATTGTATGAGATATTGTATTATATTGTACAATAGCAGAAATTGTAGGAAAACAAATGAAATACATTGTCAGTGAACAATATGCAGATATATTCAGTAAGAACATCTTGTGACCTGACAAGTACCTTCATTAAAAGTGTTTCCTCATATTATTTTTTATTGCTGTGACACATTAGCAATATATTGATATTTAATATAAGCACAGTTTCGAGGAGACATGGTTGAACACAGAGCACAATGCTATAAAAGATAAAGATGTTTTTGCCACAATATAGAGGATGTGTAGCCCCAGAAAATGAGTTTACCAGTATATTTTGTTCTACACTGATATCCAGGGGAGAGAATGATACTGCGAGCTGTAATCTGATTAGTCTGTCAGGAATGAACTTATTTCTCATGGTGACTTATGAGTGGAACTGTTCATTTGCAACGTTTTGTGTAGCAAATCTGACTAGAGTTTTTCAGTGACAATTATTTTGAGTGATGTTTGTTCACTCACAGAGCAGATGTGACCTTGGGGTGGCGGTTCCAAAATGCCTGAAAGTGTTAAAAATTGAAGTGTGGTGGGTGTGGTATTATAGAACAGACAGCCCATCAGGAAGAGGAATTTTACTGTTTGAGATAAATCAGTATCTTTGTCATTTTGGTCAAATTTGACAATATGGTACACAAAAGTGCGTTAGTTATTAACGAATGAGTGAGGACAAAATCAGAGGAGACTTGATAATAAATTAATCGTTTACAAATAGTTCCCATTTATTCCCACTGTGATGTCACCCATCTATTTGTAGACTTCTGCTTTAGTGGACATTAGAACGAATGCAGGCTTAAGACACGTCTGCATTGACTTTACATTTCACACCCAGAAGCTAAGTCTCCCTCTTTTATACACTCTGAATCGAGGACTATATAGTAGATGAGTTATTAGAGAATAGACTGGGAGATATTAATTACAAGGTAATGATTAGTTCATAAATTTCTTTGAATAGACATACTGACTGCTTTTCTTCTTCAATAGTTCCTGAACTACCATAAAAAAAAACTAGGGACAACTTATTCATATCTCATTAGTTGCTCTTTTTGTGCCTCCACCAAGTAATCCCTCATTATTTCATGAATTATTCTACTTTCTTTTGATAGTTAAAGTACATTTTGCTGATACTACTTCTGTGGCTTACAGTAAGTATGGTTTTGAATGCAGGACTACTTGTAAAAGAGTAACGTATTTTTACATTTTTGTACTTTTACTGAAGAAAAGGATCTAAATACTTCCTCCACCTCTGCATGTAAGAACATTTTGCTCCCTCAGTAAACGTCTCATCTTTTTCTGAACTGAGTTTAAATATTTAATTTGCTTCCATATGTTTCACAACAGCAGCTGTCCTGGCTTAATCTCTCCATCCTCTTTGTTAACAATGCTGGCTGTCAAGATTTAGAATTAGGCTTGAGAAAATGTGTTGCTACAGTATTGGATTCAGCTCTACAGATGCATAAGACATGATGTTGACAACCTCACCAACTTAAGCCGTAATAAACCAGAATTACCACAAATCTCTTCGCGGTAGGCCCCATGTAGGTGGAATTCACCTCATCAGCAGCCCACTTTCAGATAAACACGGGGGCAGCATAGGTAATGATGTGCTATGTTTTTGTCTAGGTGCAAGCTCTTGGCTTTGGTGTCCTCATCAAAGACTTATCTTCCAGGCATTTGGGGAAAGTTTCATCTTGAAAAAACTCTCTGTTCTCAGATTCTTATATTCCCATGCTTAACACCAGCACATTATCCACAGTTTGTCACACTGCTTAAGGACCAAGTTGGATTCATAATTCTGTGTTCTGGGACTTTTATGCAACAGAGTTTTTCTTATCTCTAATTTTACAGTGTTGCTGTATCTGGTCTGTATCATTTGCATCTTACATGATACCCACTGTACATAGTACTTCTGATACACTGTTTTTATTGCCTCTTCCAGGTCTAGACAGTAAAATAAAGCCATTTGTAGTTATAGAACAGATGTTAGGTGTGTGCAGTAGAACACTGAGCATTTTTCTATTTAAGTACAATTGCATAATGTGTTATCTGGAGCCGATATCATCTGAGGAACAAAAACTTACATGGTGACTGGGCATTTGCAGATACACGAACCTTTAGCACACCAAAAGCAGCCCACAATATGTGGAATTGATTATCATATCAGTTTTGTCGGAACAGAATAATTTTTTCTCTCTCTCTGCAGAATATAAAGAGGTGAGCAATACCCCTCTGCTGACACATCACTGATACAAACTATTCTTGCATGACTTTTAAAATGATATATTGAGACATATTTAAGATTACATGCCCTTATATTACATAAATCATTATATACTATTGTTTTTATCCAACAAATGAACCCAACAAGTGAGTCCCTAATAGCGTGCAACCTTTCTGATCTCCAATTAAATGGATTACTTGGCTAAAATGAAATGCACTTCATGCATAAGAAATGCAAAGAGAAATGTTTATCTATGCTGATATACTGTGTAATTATCCAATTATACAGTAGGTCGAATTACAAGTGATACTAATGATGTGTTTGGTCACTTGAAAATTATTCATCCAGGGTGGCAAAATTACTGCTCTGTGATTTCAAATCGTCCCACGGAACAGGCGTTTTCCTTCCAGTGTGTCAAATCTGTAAAGCAAAGTAGTGTGTGCAATCCACTGAGAGCTGAATATCTAAAAAATGTAAAAAAGGAAGACAAGTGTGAACTTTCATGGTATAGTGTTAAATAATTCTCTTTGATGGAGACAGAGCATAACAAACTGGCTTAGGTTTTGTTCTTCAAAGTAGCCTTCTGATTCAAATGTAATCTGAAAGAAAGTAAGCTGGTGATATTGTAATACAGTGCAGCTAGAAGAAGTGTGTGGTTTTTAAGGCACTCCATTTCTTATGGTGCTGACTTTCTAGTGCTATTGCCTTTGAAGTGCTCTGACCTTCAAACAAATATGTGATGGGAAGTGATGTTTTGTTAAACACTAAATAACCTAAACACTTGATACATGTACTCACTCTGAGCTTCTATGTTTTTGTGTATGAACATCCACTGATATTTAGAACATAAGCAAAATTAGTCTAAAACCTTTACTTAAAAGGCAAATAAAACTATTCAACAAGTACACAGCCTGTCAGGTATACAACAAGTACAGAAAACAAGATACAGGAGTGCTGATAACGTATTCAGGAATATAGTTTGAAAATATGTATAGAATAAAATATATATATGATTAAATACATTCATGAAATTAAAGAAAATACACTCATAAAATGTATCTAAAAATAGTAGGAAAAAACGATAAGTCCAGTTTCCAGGGATTTCTTCAAATACACAAGGAAAAGAATTAAAATGCCTTGGAATAGAAAGTTGAAAAACATATGTACATAATCAAAACAAAAGAAAAATCCCCAATAAAGTAAGAGATTTCTTTCATACATGATCTTTTTAACAAGTATATCCTTGAGCTTCAAGTGGTGGGCGACATTAGTGGCAGAAAGGATTCAATTCAGATCCAAACTTCGTTCGTCATTTCACATTGACAACATAAATCAACAGCTGCTTCA
Organism: Pempheris klunzingeri; assembly: GCF_042242105.1. Classification (NCBI taxonomy): domain Eukaryota; kingdom Metazoa; phylum Chordata; class Actinopteri; order Acropomatiformes; family Pempheridae; genus Pempheris; species Pempheris klunzingeri. The sequence continues at coordinate 18,991,902 of NC_092020.1, read as the reverse complement.
TCAGCGAGGCCACATAAAGAAAATAAAAATAAGTTTTGTTCCTCCGCATATCTGGAGATGATAGAATTCACTGAATGAATGTTCCGTAAAATTTTGAAATGAACTTGGATGATGACGTCAAAGGCCTTGAGTGTTTGGAAGATAGAATATCAATACACATCAATACTCCCAACGTCATGCCAACAGCATCAGTTCTTCAGAGACTTTTTGACCACTGATCAGAGAAGGTTTATCTCTACTGAGTGATGGCCCCACACCTGTAATGTGGCCATGAGAAATGGCTTCCTGCCTTGCCTTGGAAAAACCTTAACTCATGTGGTTGTGGGGAAGTCATATAAACTTGGGGAAATATGGAAGCTTTTATGCCTGGAAGTGAAAATGAAACAGCACCTCTATACCTCTTATTGATACACATCGTATATATTGTTCTCTATATATGTGTGTGTGTTTTGTGGATCTGTATAAGCATTTGGTGATGATATAACTTGAGCTTCAGTAGTAATTAAACTAAAAAAAACATTATCAAAACTTAGATTCAGGAAAATATTCAATAAACGTACAAAAGATGAAGCTTCATGAAAATCTAAACCCTAAATAAAGTTAAAAAAAAAAAGAAAATCTAAACCCTGACTGGGAAACTTAGTGCATTGGCAGCTCCAACAGGCAGTGAGATTTAACTTTTTAAAAAGTTGAAATTCAGTTTAGTGTGAAATCCACAAAGCACATGTTTACCCAGCCAGCTGGTCTGTGATGGCTTTTTACCAGAGAATACCACAGAGACAAGAGGTGGAAAAGTTATAATTGGCAAATCAAACGTTTCCATGGCTGCTCAATTTCTGATTTTTAGAAGTGAGCACGGATTAAACTGTTTTAATTTTTGAGCAGTTACTCCTTGTCCTGCAGAATTTAATTTGGGCAAACATGGTGAGCCTCAAGAGTTGCAGTTAGATGTCATGGGACACTCCTCTAAAAAGATTGGTTGGTACAAAATCTTTTGGAAATGGCCCAGCTGATAACCAAATCTGGCAGGCGCGAATAGGCTACAATGGCTTTAATGTAATCCTTCTATGGCAACCACCCCATTCAAACAGTGTCTATTAAAAGTACTCGTTTTTGCCACTGACACGCTCAGATTGTTATTCGAAGTGTCTGGCAAAACTGCAAAATCGATCCTTAGAGAGATAGACCTGTAAGATGTGTTTTGTTTAACCAGACACAGACATCCAGAAACAGAAACAGAAATGGACATCACTTAGTTCAAAGACACCAGACTCAATTGACAAAAATAGTAATTTTATTTAGCAGAACATGGGAGTTGCTAGTCTAACTTCTGTGACTTTGGTGTTTTAACACAGATCTGAACTAACTCTTTATGACACCAAAGTCACATAAACTAACCAACTGAGGCAGCATTAGGCCAGCAACTTCCATATCCTGTGATGTAATGTTGTCAGACACTTTAAATAACAATCTGAGCCCGTCAGTGGCAAAAAAACAAACACTTTTAGTCAGCATACTTTGACTGGCGTGTTTGCCCCAAAGTATTATATTACAGTCATTGTAGCCTAGTTGGGGCTGCAAGCTGAGGAGATCTACTGGCTGAATTCCTAAAGTCATTTTGAACCAAAAAAAAGTATTAATAGGGCCCAAGTTTAAAAATACCAGAGTTATCCTTTACGCTGAGAGGACAAGTTTAACTTCATATTAAAAAAAATCACACCTAGTGCAGCCTCAAGGTAGAAAACTGCAGACATATCAGAGCCGGTCTCACTGTATAACAAAATTACACGTGTTTTCTCTCACTGTGGCACAGTCACTGTCTCTTGCTGGCACAAGCTTCTTTATGGCTTTTCCCCGTAAAAGTTATTATCTAATCATAAATTAAGTGTCATATGAGTAGATTCGATGCAAATGGAAACTAAAGTGGTAAAATATGAGTTCAGCTCCCTCACAGCATCCCAGGCTGAAGGAGTCTGCTGGGTTTAGGCGTAGAGGCCTAGAGAGTATGATAAATCCACAGAGGACTTAACGTTTGCCATGAAATCATTCTCACGCTCAACACTTGCAATCAGGGCACAATCATATGCAATGACAGACGATGAAACCTATCTATGAATGTGACCCTCCAGTGTGAAAGACAGTCGGATGGTTTAATTCAGCAATCACCACCCAGCTCAAACACCTGATTGGGTCCACTTTGTCTGCGCTCATGTAAAAATCAACCGTTTGGTAAGAAGGGATTACATGCACTTCAACCCTCATTCAAGACAAGAAAACCCATTATTTTTTTGGTTTACCACAAGCTGGTGTGAATGATTAAACCAACCTCTGATTGCTTGTAAACACACTCTCATCAGTTCATAGAGAGGCAACCCTGTTGACGTTTAAGTTATGATGGCCACAGGCAATGGCCAATCAAATCTGACTTTTATTGGCTGTTGCTAGGATACCAAACTTTCCATATGTGAATCACCCTGGACATGATGAGATTTGTGCAGGCTTGACACTTGAATGCGTTGCATCATTCCACACACTATGCACTTCAAAAATACTTGGGATGCATACGAGTGGGAAATCTAATGAGAAAAGTTCAACAGACTAGCGGAGGGACCACAGACAGCAGCTTGGAAGGAGATTGGATGCCTGCAGGAGGGCTGATATTGAATGTTCTCAAATACACTGTTGATGAGAAACGACATGTTTTCTCTGGTCAACGGCAACTTATATTGTGGAGGTAATCTCCTTTTTCATGTCTCTGCTGGGATGTTTTACCATCAAAGCCCTGTAGCTGACAGAAAAATCTTTTTTTTAACAAATGTTTGAAAGCAGGCTGTCCATCATTAGCCTACATCAGTGTCCTTAAAATATCCCTACAGTTTGGATAAACAGTTTTTTTCCACTTTCATTTCCTCAATGCTGAGGGAAACATATTACCATCCCCATCATCCTTGAATCACCGGTAATATCCTTTCAAATGGGTGTACTGAATGGGTGTCGCTTCATATGAAACAACAGTCACATTTACAGTGGTTTATTTTGCATATTTACAACCCAGCTCAAGTTTGGACAAAGAAGGGATATACGTTTATTTTACATTATCAAACTTCGAACATGTAATAAGGGTAAACTAAAGCGCCCAAAAGAAAAAAACACACAGATTCCTCCTCACATGTCCGCAGCCTCAGAGAGAACTCTCTGACCACATGACACAGAACCTTCAGCCAACCTGATGCATCACGAAATCAAATGTGTCCCAAAATGTACATTAAAGGAACAGTTACACATTTTTGGAAATGCTCATTTGCTTCCATGCAGAGAGGTGGATGAGAAGACTGACGCCCCTATCAGATCTGTCCATGGCTACAGCTGTACGAAAACAAAGGTGTAAAAACATCGAACAAGACATCCCTCTACTTCAAAAGTAGATGCTGAGAGCAACTGTATGACACTCCCCACATGTGTAGGTCACCACGTAGGCAAAATATCCAATTTAGAAGACTTACCGAACACCAAATGCTTAGTAACAACCTGACAATCCCTCACTTGTCATAGGAGAAAGCACAAAAAAAAAAAAGAAGAAAATCTGGTAGCTGGGCTACCTCCTGTATTTTGCAAGAAAACAGTATGTGCTCTATACTATACATCCACACTATAGAATTAAAGAATTCAAGGCTCGTGTTATAAAGCTGAGGCTGTGTAGTGGGCGTCTAATTGGAGCAACCTGCTGTGAACCAGGTAACGTTACATCTTCCAGCTGGGAGAGACATGTTAACTGGGATTATTGCTCATTCGGGAATATTAACGGCTCATTAAGCATTAATAGATCTCTCAGATCAGCATTTACACTATACCAGTTTCTCCCTTCTAGCTGGAGTGTATGCGACACAGAGATATGTAATAAGTACTGATGTTTAGTCACACGGAGGAAACAGACGACTGCTAAATAGCAAATAGTGATTACCAGGTAGTACAATCCAGTGCAAACAAACCAAGGAAGATAAATTCATGCTGAGCTGTCAGAACATGTCAAATATCATCATGGGCCTGGGGGGAAGGGTGGGCGCAAAAAAAAGCATTAGCAATGGTGTAATTGGCTGTAAATGGTCCAAAACACTTAATGATGTGGGAGTGGAATGCATGCTGGCACATATGATAATCCCCTTGTAATGAGAATTCACTAGATATCACTGGCTTTGTTCATGCCCCGGCATCTCTGAGAGAGCTTAGCCACCAGAACAGTAACAATGAGCCGCAGAGTAGGAGATGGCATGGAATACAACTGCAAGAAAAGTGAAATTACGCACAAAATGGAATCATTTACTTAATAAGGAACAAATGATATAAGAGGCTTTATATTGTCCATTATTTCTCTGCTTTTAGATGATTAAATCAAGGCATTTTTGGTGGTCAGCAATGTCATCTCTCAACAAGACTGCACTTTAAGAGGCGAGAGAGTGAGAAGAATCAGCTTTGGGCCATTTTAGTTGTTGAAGATTAGAGATGCAGACAAACTAAGCCCCTTAAATCCCAAGTCGAAAGTGTCACAGGAAACAAAACGAAGAATGAGAAGGGCAGATAAACATGTCACGACAAACCCGTACGTTACGAGTCTGACTTTTCATGTCAGATCTAATTCATGATGGCTTAGACAGAAAAAGTTGTCATCACTACTCTGTGGTGTAATAAACGAAGCAATATATATATGTGAAAATACGTCTTTACAAGCAAAATAGATTCATGATTCTTTATTTGTCACATACACAGTTATACACAGTATAATGTGCAGTGATAGAAGCATTGTCAGCAAAATGTACTTAAAGTATCAAAGTGAAAGTACTGGCTCTGCTGAAAAATGTGCCCTGTGACTGAGTTATTGTTATATATGGCATCATTAATTGTTAATACTACTGCATGAATGCATGAGAAACACTTTACTGTTGTAGCTGGTCAATGTGGAGTTAGTTTTAACTAGTTCATATTCACATTTTTTTGTAATTGTTCTGTTTTATTCATGAATTTTACCTTAGAAGCCATCTAAAAAAAATTAGGCAGTCAAATCATGTTTTGGCAAATTGACCACCAACTCAGACATGTGAAAGTTGATAAGGAGCTCCAGACACCCAAAAAGACTCAAAAATCGTCAACAGTGCGTTGTATTTTTTTATAAGATTATAAACTGCTTTTTTTCTGTAAAATCTCAACCTGGCTAGATAGAATAGAATAATGAATTACAAATACTTAAATTTGTCAGTGGAGGTAAGTATAGTATTTGATTAAACATATTTTGTTACTTTCCACCACTGTCACTACTGTACATTTAGGTTCACTATGAGCACATGCAGACTTGAATGGATGCGTATGAAGTGTGAAAATAGGAGACAAACAACAATTTTTTGCGAATTTCAGTGAAAAACATCCTCCTGGAAAGACAACTCATGCAACTTTCACTGAATCCATCTCCATAATAGTCTTGGATTAATTTGAATTGGAATTTGAAAGGAATCCATTAAGTAACTGCAAAAGAATAATGACAGCTGTAAAAGAGGATAACGACCTCTGATAAATGCAGCAGATGGATAGAAATTAGTCTTCTGGGTCTTTAAAAACTGCTACACTTAAAACTTGAAAGATGTGAGCTGCCAACTCCAGGAGGTTAAAATTATATATTTTTGTATAATTTATAAAATAAAACGATCCAATGCCTTTCATGTGAAATCAGATGAGACATAAAAACTGAATTTATCCATCAAAGTCCTATCTGTAGTGTCTGGAGAGTTTTTTGGACTATAAATATATGCACTAATAGCCTAGAGCTCAACATTAATAACCAAAACAGCCGGCACAAATACCTGCATCCATGAAAATGGTATCGTAATTGTGAAACATGTTGGAGATTGAGACACTTTTCATCATTACGGACTCACAAACACATCAACAAAAAATAAATCCTATGATCAGAATGTAGCTGTATCCATCTGCGTAACAGTTATCATTGAAATAAACTCTCACATTCACATTATGTCAAGGAGAAGCCATTGTTCTGTTTACTCTAATAACTATCTGACAGCTTAAGTTATTTTGCAGATTAACATTTTACTCACAAAATGCCTGATCACTGTACAAAATATGAAGCATTGCTATAGATTAAACCTCTCAACAGTACATGATATAGTTTAAGTAAGTTCCAGCTCATCCTGATACAACTTTAACTAGCAGAACCCTTCCAACCTAAACAGATTTGATTGACACTGTAAAATAAATCAAAATGAAATAAAACAAAACACCAACTATATTCACATTTTCTCAAAGTTTTAACTCCATATATTATGGTCCAAATGCTGTTTTGAATTATTTCTCTACACTGCCAGGCAAACTGCGAACAAAATGCAAAATGCAAACTGCTCTTTTTGTTAGAAAACCCTCAAATTCCCAACAACTATTAAGGAAAACATGCACTGTTGGTGAAAACACTTGGTTTGTCACAGAAAACGCTGATTATACATCTTTCGGGGTACTTTTATTCGCTCTATATCCGCTTGGTACACTTCCAAAGACGGTAAATCAATATAACAACCCGCATCAAAACGAAACCAACCTAAATATTTCGCCCATCGGGGGCCGCTAAAAAACGTCAACAAAAAGCACGTGTCGACCTCCGGCTTGCCGTACTTGGCTCCGCCATTATTTGACAGGTCTCGTTGCTAACCAGAAGCTTTCCTGGTTACCTACTTAACAAGAAAGAAATTCACAAGTTTCGTGAGGATTTTTGGGGACGCTTTTGAGCGGCACAGCACGCACGAAAGAGGACAAACGCAACAGCTAGGTACTTTTATGTTTCCTCTTCGCTTTCCTCTTTAGCCTCACATGTGCTAACTTCCGATAGAGGCAGTTAGCGTTAGCTTCTCCCACAGCGTCCCTGCTACGGGAAGTTTCTAATGAGGCTTAATGTGGTAAAAGTGGACGGGCTATTATATATTTTTTTAGTGCATACAAACCGCTTTCGTTAGCTTCATCTGAAGCGTTTTCTAACCGTGAATTTTGGTCTGACTGACCCGTGTCCGAATAAGTAACCTGACGGCTGGATGATCATTAGTTTAACCGAGCGGTGTGACAGCATAGCATGGTGCAGCGACGTTTGGAGCATCTGCAGTGAAACCACCTCGTTAAGGTTATTTTTCTCTTTTATACCTTCATACACATCAGCCAGGCTGCTGTGCAGTCCCGATGTGGAGGTCTGAGTGCAGTTAAAATGTTTCTCTCCGTGTTGAGTGAGCGCTGTATGACTTTTGTACATCAGCGTTTGTATCCTTCAGTGGTGGAAACCAACTGACTACATTTCAAGTGCTATACTTCTCTACAGTTTTGAGATACTTGTACTTCACTGAAGTATTTCCGTTTAATGCTACTGTGTAGTTCTACTTCACTGCATTTCAGAAGGAAGTAGGACACTTTTTACTCCTCTGTATTTGATAACTAGTTACGAGATTCAGACTAATCCTACACAATATAAGCTAATCACCAATGTATGACTATGATACTATACATAGATAGATAGAAGATCATAATAATCATGAAATTGATAAGATAAAACTTAATAGATCCTCAGGGGGAAATTCACAAGCAGAAATATAAAATGATAAAAAAAATCAGCTGGACCTTTACCACCTGCATTTACCACCTATTATCAGGCTTGACTGTTATAAATGCTTGTAAAAGACCACAACTGTGGAGGCAACTTTAATCTGGGCAAAGTATGGAGAGTGTGGTTGGCTTGCTGCTTGGTTGAGTTTCACTTAAGGTGACATCTGGTTTCAGTGCTGATCTGTGTCTGGCCCTTCAGGGGACCAACGTGGGGTTATCTGTGGTATTGCAGTGAGCTGACAAAAGGCCATATCGTGGTCCGTAAATGGTCCTGATCTGGCAACCTGGTCCTGATCTGGACCACCAGTGGGTCATCATTCCTTGTTGTACAAAGGTTGACTTACTTGTATAATTTTACTACTTGGCCACTGGACTTATTAACCACCAAGATACAGTTGGACTAACTATATAGTAAAATTAATGGGATGATGTTGGAACTCACAAATATATTAATTATAGATCAGCTTGGTAATGATGTTTTTAGGTATAATAATTAATGTTTTTGTCTGCAAAAGTTGAAAATAACTAAAAATGCCCAGTAGATTCCTTGAGCCTAAGGTGAAGTGTTTTGTTTTGCTTGTTTTGTTCATCCAACAGCTTAAAACCCCAAAGATATTACATTAATAATGATAGAGAACAAAAAATAACAGCACATTTTTAAATTTGAGGAGCTGGAACCAAAGAGTATTTGGCTTTTCTTTCACACTAAATGACCCATGTTGTCTCTGTGTGCATCGTCAATATTTGATTTAAATTTTTTCATAAAAAAATGTTTGCCCTCTTTTTTTCTTTTGTTGTTTCAAAGTCTTTGGATCATCAAGGCTGTGTTTCAGGGGTCGTATGAATAAATATGAGATGTATTTTGCTATATTACTTGTTTTAAATTAAGTTGAGTGACTATTGGTGCAGTTTTCCTCACAGCAGGAAGGTCTCAGGTTCGAATTCACTAGCTGGCAGGTTTGCGGGTTGAGCCTTCAACATTTCTGTGTGGAGTTTGTATGTTCTCCCTTGGCTTGCGTGGGTTTTCTCTGGGTACTCCAGCATTTTCCCACAGTCCAAAGACATGCAGGTTAGGTTAATTTGTTACTCTAATTTGCCCATAGGTGTGAGTGTGAGCGTGAATGGTTTTCTGTCTCTGTGTGTTGGCCCTGTGATTGACTGGCGACCAGTCCAGGGTCTACACCGCCTCTTGTCCAATGACAGCTGGGATTGGCTCCAGCCCCCTGCGACCCTTAAGGATAAGCGGTATAGACAATGAATGGAATTAATTCATCAGTCAACTAATGTTTCGGCCCTGGGGTCAATTAGCAAATGGTTGGCAGAAAACAGTTTGCGGACAAGTTATTGTGCTGTGCTGTTAAAAATCTGAGAAGCACAGGTTGTTAGTGACATGGAAATAATAAGAATCACCATTGTGGTACTTATCTAAATGTTCAGAAGACTAGCCTTTGATGAGGGCATGAAAGTGGAGAGCTCACCTCTAAAAATATGGAGGATCGTTACCGAAGACACTTCGGCAAACACATTCATTTTCAGAAAGGCTCATGATGAGGTGTCTTTCTTTGGAGAGATTTGAAGGATTACTGAGTCATTAATGGTAACCTAATGCCAGTGATAGGGGTGTCATACAGGTCTGAAGATCTAAGTCCAATAATGAGCTAGAGCATGTCTTCACAGGTATAATCCTAAATGTTGACTCCACATTTTGCTCAGAGAGGCGCTGCTGATAGTAAAGGTTAATCCTCCTATTGATTAAAAATGGAGGATGCCATTTGTTCTGGCCCACTCCGAGTCCCTGTTGTCAGAAATACAACCAGAAATACAACCAGAAATCTGGGCTGGAAAAATTACGTTTGAGGTGCTTAAAGCAAACAAGCTCATTCAAGTAGAAGCAACTACATGGTTATTTCTCTGTGCAGCACAGCTGTGAGCCAATACACATGATTTTTTAATTCATCATGTTAGTAATTTTATGCATTTCCTATGATGCTGTGTAGACTTACTAAGAGCAAAGAGGTGATTCATTAGGCTGCTGATTGGGTGGTGGATGTATAGCTCACTCATTTATTAATCAAAATGAAACATTGAAACACACATGCAATCTTAGGTTTTATCAAAAGACTATGCCTTTACCCCAATGTGCTGAAATCATTAACTGCTGAATTGATTTATCGGTCGAGAGAAAATTAATCGTCAACAGTTTTGATTATTGATGAAATAAGTCATTTTTCAAGCAAAATGGCCAAAGATTTGCTGTAGGGCCGCAGCTAACAATTATTTTCATCATTGATTAATCTGCCAATTATGTTCTTGATTCATCTTTAATCTATGAAATATTAAAGTCTAGTGAAAAAATGGAATTTAAACCCTCTCAGGGACCACAGTGATGTCTTCAATTTGCTTGTTATGTCCAGCTAACCCCCAAACCTTAAGACATTCAGTTTCTTGGCGTATATTTTAAGAAAGACAGCAAGTTGTCACATTTTAGAGGCTGGAACCAGAAAATGTTGATTATCAGTTGCTGATTAATTTTCTGTTGATCGAATAATCGATCAGTTGGCTGATCATTGTTATTCATTTACTTATTCCATCTTCTCAAATGTGAGGATTTGCAGCTTCTCTGTTTTATATAATTGTATGTATGTTGAATTAAATATATTTTAGTTTGGAAAAAGCAAGCTACTTGAGGATGAAAATGTTATGGGCATTTTCACTGCTTCCTAATCAATTAAAGAGAGTAATCAACAGAAAAATCGACACTGATGTTAGTTGTAGTCGATAGTTGCAGCATTACACCTTCTACTTTAAAATGAGTTTCAAACTTTTGAGCACAGATGAAATTGATCGCAGCCACAACTATCAAAATGATATTTAATTCTGTGGATTTCAGAGAGAGGCCTGTTTCCATTATATTCAGGCTCTTCGTGTTTTCTGTTTATCCTGTGAAGGATTAGGTTCAGAAGTTTACCTGCCTTCTTCTAGTATGGCCTGATTTATTTAAGCAGTGCTGGACCAAGATGTAATAGGGGTGTCAATATTCGTCATGTCAGCAGGTTGTGCTTCATTAATCTGTCTGATTGATCCAGCATCCATGTGGTTCCATGACCTTGCCTTGCACAAATAAGAACTGCACCCACGCCAGTGTTACCTGATCTACTGCTCTGCTGATGGATTGGTGCTTGACTTATCGAAGGTACAGGACAGTGACATATGGACACCAAAGCTGTGGGAGCTGAGGGGATTCTACATGTGTAACAGAGCAGGAGGCCTATTATTACACTTCATGATATCATGCAGTCGTGATTGTGGCATTGTTTGTGTCTGACCACCTTGGAAAAATGGTTGGCTATGGTTTATAGGAGATACTAGAGAGAATTAGAAATATGATAAGTGGCAGACATGTCCCAGTGATTACAAGATTGCCTGATTGCGATGATTTGAGCTGACAATCACCTGGGTTGATGCAACAATCATGCAAAAAAGAGCTTTGGCTGTCTAAACTTTACTGCTGTTGGGCAGGTTCTTTTGTTTCAGCTTATGAGACCATATTTCTTGCAAGATGATGACAGAGAAATACCAATAACGGGTCTCTTAATTTATAGCAGAGACTCTCCCCTGTGGGTGCAGCAGTGCATTTAACAGCTCTGGGGAAAGTTATGCTGGAGGTCATTTCCAGACAGTCCTTTGCTGCTTGATTTCCAGACCAAATGGCTGATCTGTCATGTGATATTCGCGACGTCATTATGTGACATTATTTGACAAACCAAATACCTCAGGTTTACTGTGTTTAGCTATACTGTTCAGTTAAGTAGACAGTAGCTAATGTCCTCCAAACTCATTCCACTGAGATTCCACCCATCTGATCTGCTGGATCAGTATTGGTGCCATCACCTAATTAAGTGTGCCTAATACACATCAAGTACTCGGGCTGCACACAACAATTATCGATAATCATTAATGATTAATCTTATCATTATTGCCAAGATTAACTGATCAATCATATGGTCGATAAAATGTCAGAAAATAGTTAGAATGCCAAAATATGTAAAAAAAAAAAAAAAAAAATAGGGCCCAGGTTTAAATATACCAGTTGCCCTTTAAATCTAGCCGTAGCACCAAATACCTAAACAAAGCCAATTCAAAACTACCTGTAACCTACATATCGGCCTTTAACACTCACCATATTCCTAAACTTTATCTGTAATCAATAAAAAAACAGTCAGTCTTCCTTCCTTCCGAACCTCATATAACTTATGATGACTGCTTTTGGCTTCCTTCTTTATTGTCACCCTTCTCAGATTCATATTTAATGAGATTCATAAAAGGAACAAAAGTAACGTACATCCTCCTCCTCCTAACATCATCATTTTATTAAAAGATCATTTGTCTGCACTGCATTTCAGATCTAATGTTGAATTAAAATGCAATAACCTCACATTTGAACTCAAAAGTCTGTCCTACATGAACATTTAGGTTGGTTTTCCACTTTAGAAATTAGCCACTATGTTCATAATATGATCTTTTTCTGTCAAAAGAGATTAACAATGGTGGCTGGTGCTTTGTGCTGTACTTGCATGAATACAGAAATTGTCTTTATGTAGATGTTTTGGGATTAAACGTTGCTCTGTTTTTAGAGAGTGACAGCTCTGTATTTTAATTGGAAAAACTTATCTAGTAAAGTAATTGAAAAGCTCAGTCAAAAATGTGGCTGCATTAGGTTGACATTGACCCATCCAGTTACATGGAATAGGTGTGTCTGTGGATGCGCAGTTTCATCAATCACTATCTCATTTATATTGTGATGAACAATACACATTTATGCTTATGCCCCTAAGGGCCTCGTAGTGAGTTATTGATGGTATGTGTAAAATAACCCCTTGTGTATATGTCCCATCTACATGCACACAAGGAAATTTTTTTTACTTCATTCAGCAGTCCTAATTTAGTTTATTTAAGTGCTTCACCATGACAGCACACCCACTTTCCAACGTATGGTCAATATTTTTATTGCCTGAAATTACTTTGAGTGGTGCGCAGTCCTTCTGCTTTCAGAGGCAACACATAAAGTGTGTGTCCTTGATTATCAGTGTGCGATGTTAGAGTAGCTGAAAGCTTGTTTCTGAATATTAATGAGGTATACAGACATAGATGCACATAGGATAGATCTACAGTGCGAATTCAAACAGTACAATTCTGCTGTGTAACATAAGATGACTGTGTTTTAACAGGTCATAACCTAAAGATAGACATTTTTTAGGTTCACCACACCTCATGTGTGCTGCTGTTGTAAAAATTGCAATTGAACTTCAATATTATGTTCATGCTGTAAAGGGGGGAGGGGTGCTATCAAAAAGTCTGTCCAAACCTTCCTGTTACAGCACTTCCAGACTAACATACACAGAAAAACATACGACCGGAGGAAACCATTAATGGAAAGCTGTGATACAAGTTATATTCATTTACTGTAATGCAGAGATATTTAGCTGTAAAACATATATAATCTAATCTGGACTGTTTTTACATCTGAAGTGATTAGACAATTAATAAGTTATTTGACTGACTTAATTGTTTTATTATTTTCATGAGTGATTAATCCTTGTAAATCATTTTTCGATCCAAAAAATATCAAATATTCTCCATTTCCAACTTCTCAGTTGTGAGGATATGTCTTGTGTGATAGTAAACTGAATATTTGTGGGTTTTGGACTGTTGGTTGGATTAAAAAGTGGTTTGAAGCCATCGCCTTGGGCTTTATTCACTAGTTTGTGATATTTTATAGACCAAACAATTAATCTGTTAATTAGGAAAATAATGGGCGAAATAATCAATCATGTGAAGTCGGCCTTTGGCACCTTAGATGAGGAATAGGGGTTAAAAAAAATGTTAAAAATCAAACCAGGGTATTGTATTGTATATTATGTATTAGAGTGGAGTTATTCCAAAAAAGGACAAGGGCATTATTGCAGCTTAAAGCTTTTTGTTTTACTTTAAAAAGATAGTCAGAGCAGGCAACAACAGCTAATAAATACCATATGTGTACCAGCTGATTGCCCAGTTGCATTAATTAGGCTCATGATGTCACGGACCTGCACTGCTTGTACTGTAAGTGCTCATTATTGACGGAAGTAAATACTGGGACATCCGATGTTTCATCTTACAAAACATCAGCATAATTAATGCCAACTGAACTAGTGGCCACAACCACAGCTCTCAACTTCATGTAAACAACTTAAGTTCCCTATAAGCTTTCAGACCACCGTTCAAGGAAGGTTCACATCTGTGGATGAAGGATTAGGATGTCCGGTATGTTTACTTTGGTCAATAATAAGCACCCAGTGTGAAGGCAATGCAGACATGTGACATTATGAGCCTAATTAATGCAACAGGGCAATCAGCCTGGTATTTATTAGCTGGTATTTCCTGCTCTAATTTTTGCTTTAAACTAAAACCAAAAGCTGCAAAAGAACTGTAAAAATCCATGTGTCCTTTTTCTGAGTAACTCTACTCATGTATGCTTTAAATATCAGTGGATCTCATCCTCACATCCTTGCTTGTTATTTAAATAATTCCTGAAGATTATTACTCCCAGTAATCCCATCATTAATGTGTATGTAAACACTTCAGTTAGTCTATTACGGCCCATCACTGACCTTGTGCGTATTGTTAATATTACTGTGTTGTTTTTGCCTCAGTATTATTTATTTGCTTGTTGGTTTGTGAGAGTGTATCCACACTGTTTGTCATGCCTTGTCTAAAGTGCCCCAGCACTATTTTGATTTCATCTGCTGAATCTGTCTGACTGGACCATCCCGCCTGAGGCCATCTTACTAAACTTAGCTTGGTGGATGGCACCATGTTGGGAACATTTTCCATGTTCTGAACCAAACTGTTTTTGTCCCACTTCATGTGAGGAAAGGTGACATTTCTCATTATGAGATGTTTCATTGACCCTCAAGGGAATTTGGGAGCTGGATAAGAAGAGGCAGGTGGTGAGAGGGTGCCTTCTGAGCGAATCAATAAGCTTGTGTGTGTTTTTTTTGGTCTGTGCATACGGCACGTACCCGCCAGAAAACAACCATAGTGAGTGAATAGAATACTGAAAATAGTTATTAGTCTGAATCAGTGTGTGGGAAGTTTATAATGTTTTCTAGCACAAATATAGGCCTTTGAGCAGAGCGTTTCAAAGGCAGAATTATAACCTGAACTGTGTTGTCACCGATAGAGCCTCTGTCATGCTTACATTTTACTGTAGTCACCATCATGAAAATCTGACACACATAGTGTTAATAGTGTTAATTGCATTTAATTATATTTAATTGAGTCCTTTACTGTTTAGTATCATGTAATGCTGAGTTTAACCAGATAAAATAGGTGCCTAGCACACATTTCGCCTCAAGCAGGCCTTGATTTAAATTAGTAAAGCACTTTGGACATGTTTGATTGCTTAAAACTGCATTGAGAAAATGTAGTGGTACTGCTCTCTTTTTACTAATTCAAATTGTCTTAGGTCCAAGTGCTTTGTATAACATCCTTGGAAAGAGAAGAGTGGTAGGAATGTTTGGAAAGTTCACATGCTGGCTTCAGCCAACAGACTAAATTAAAAGAAATTATACACCTGAAATATGGCAATAATGTGTAATATATTTTCTTTCTGTGGCAATGAAAGGCAATGTCAGGAAGGGAGACTTTAGATTTTCTAATTGATTGCTTTTCTTCCACATCACTCCAAAATCACTCGAATGTATTCACTGTCAGGGTTTTTCTTGTTTACTTTATGTGCACTGCAGGGGTAGAAATGAGGATGAAGTTAATGTGCAGATGAAGACATTTAGCTAACATTTAGTTAGCAGCTTAATCATAGTCGTCTCCCTCGAAGAGGTCTCATGTTACCTTCTGTTCCACTTCACTCAAATGGCTGTTAAAAATAAATCTTTTTCTCAAGTTTGAGCATCCCCTACCTTTCCAGTACAAAAATAAACGAGCTTAAATGACAGTATGGGAGCATATGCTGCACGCTTCCCAGAAGGTCTAAAAAAAAATAAATAGAGCAGTGGGCTCAGTCATACTCCAAGTGCCACATGGGATGTGCTGTAGGCATATGTATGTTACATAGAAGATTAATGGAAATTTCACAATGACCTTGCAGTATATACTCAAGGTAAACACAAGTTCATTGTATTGTTTTTGCTTTAAGGGCATAGCCCAGTGCATTTGGACCTAAACACCAACCTCTTACACAGCCTTTATTTTTCCTCAGGCAGGATGATTTGCTGCTGAAACTCGTGCGGCCATCTTGCCACAGTATCCTTTTATCACTCCTTGTGGTCAGTCATTTAGGCTATGTAGCTTTCAGCTTTAGGGTAAGTCTCCCCATCAAATCTCAATGGACGTTGATCTTATGTGAAATCTCCAAAAGGTGTGAAGTAAATTAATTTCATACCCCAGTAAGTCTGGAAGCTGCGGTGACATTGACAAGTAGAGGAGTGGATATACTTTCATGTTTATCCAGCGCAGGAAAAAGGTGCACAGTTCATCACATCCAAGCATGATCAGAGTTTAAACATGCATAACGTGGCCTGTACTATACACTTTTTTTTGGCTCTGATTACCTGATGATCTGAGGATTAACCTACTTTAACGAATGCCATATTTTTCATGAAGCTGAAACCCACACTTTTAATCAGGCAGTGCTAATAGTGTGTCATAATTTTGGTGATTGAATTAAATCTGGAGTTACAGTGATGAGCTGTGAGGCCTTTGATTATTCCAAAAAATAAGTGGTCATAACATAATTGTTTTACCCTTGGCTATCATGTCCTGTATGAATGACATCTACATATTTCAAGCTAATGGGAACTGGAATTAGATTTTGCAGTGGATTTGCAAGCCTGGTGCCAGGTCTCTTAGGATTTGATTAGTTGGGATCTGGCTGTTGTACTTTTCTGGTTTTATCTGAATATGCTTTTATGTGTAGGATTTCGGAGAGGATAATACACAAAACAAACCTGTTTATTTACCCATGTTACATCCAGAAGAAATCTGTGGTAGGCTTGAAGTCAGACATATTTCACACACTGGATTTGTTCATGTAATTGCCCTCAAATCTATAAAACACTAAAGCTTCAAATGCCTGCACAACTGAAACAAAGTCTCACACTGGTGGATTTTGTAAAAATAGGCTTGGCTCTGTCACTGTGACTTTTTGATGGAAGATAGCAACTGATTAGCTGCCAAGACATTTGAAATGACTCCAGCTCTAAAGCCAGGATACAATTCTGACAGAGCTCTATGTCTGAAGCAGCCAGACATCTGGATTAATGTGCGAAAGGATTTGACTGGTTTCTTCCCTCAGTGCAAGTGGTGGAATCAGAGATGGATATACTGAACCAACATAAGAATTTTTATCTTTTCGATTTTGCCGGCTGGTTGCAGGCAACCCGGTGAAAGTTTTTTTTTTACGGGTCCCATCAATAGGTTTAATTGCAGAGTGAATGAAAATGTAAAACACTAGCTTTCCATAACAAAACTGAAACTCAATAATAATAGGATAATGGGATCATTCTCAGAGTAAACGTTAGGTATATAATTTTAACACAAAAGTAGGAACTGTTACCTGTGTAAGAGCTTAGTAACAGGTGTCTGTAAATGTATTGAAAAAAACTAATTCATCAGGTTAGAGGGGAGGGGTGTGCTAGTCTGTATTCATCTTTAAATACAGTAATTAGATCTAATGAGGGACTGCATTTATCTGCTTTGGCAGCAAACTGTACATGGAGGCTGGGTGCTGCTGGCTATCATTTCAGGCAGCGACTGTTCGTGTTAACTGTTTAAAGAAAATGTCCATCTTTCCCTCAGCTGTTCAGCAGTCCATATAAATGGTATTCAGTCGTCCATATATACGCTTTCAGTCGTGCTTGTTGACTTTAAGACAAATACATTGTAAGGCAGAATTTTAAGTTGAGGCTTATCACTTGTGCCTCGAGGCACTGACGCATATAATTCCCTTCAGCAACATCTCTGAGTCCCGTGTGACACTATTTTTTTTTTTATCTTGCCATTAGACATTTTCTCTGTCATACAGCAGCAGTCTTCTGCATATGTTTTGCTATGCTACGTAGCCAAATGCTTAAGTGATGTTTTACATTCTCTAGCATTTTTTTTAAGTAAATAGTTTAATGTTATCACAAATGGAATTCTGACAGTTGGGCTGGGGCATTAAGGACTGTAAGGAATCTGCTTTGCACTGCAGAAAGGACACCCTTTGCAAGTGGTTGCCAAATCTGAAAATAAATACAACAATGAGCGGATCAAGGTGTGCTGAATTTGCCAATTCGCAAAGTGTGTTGCGCTCTTTCTTGCTCTCAACCGATGAAGATGAATTTGATGCAAATTTGACTTTGATTTGAAAATCTCTTGCCTCTTTCATAAGTTGCGCTCTGTCCGAGCCTTAACCTCTGCCTCGGCGTGATGTTGTCCTTGGTTTACCTGGGAGACGACTGACAGCTGCTAGAATGAGAATGAGGAGTGGCACAGACAATTAAAGGGCTGGATTCAGCCTGGCCTGACCTTCTGATCAATGCACTCCTATTTAGAGCTGGCAGGCTAGAGACCAGCACTCTTTTTCCAGACTAATAAAGACGGCACAGAGAGCAGCTCCTGGGCTGGACTGCCAATACTTTTAACACCCCCATCGATTCTCATTACTGTTAATAGTTTCTTTGCTAGTGTGAGCCGGATGTTGAGGAGGGTGTGGGTGGGCATGGGTGTACTCAGAGATTTGGCTAGTGTCAGAGTCATCATATTATGAACCTGGTCGGTGGAAAGGTTCAGATAGTGTCAGTTTTCAGTGTGTTTACCAATTCCTGAATACAAAGTATGTAAAAGTAGTCAATATGCTGATCATGAGTACCTCCAAAACTTCACAAAGTGAATTTTGCAATAATCTACATCAGCCTCACTCCAGATCAGGGAAAGTAGTTTCCCAATCACATATTATTCACTGGATCAAGAATGGGAATGTCACCCTCTGACATAGTTAGCTAGCTATGTAGTTACACTCATGAAATATAGTGACCAAATGAAGGCACCATATATGGACGAGAGATGACGTTGTTTTCAGTCCACACAAAAAAGAAAAACTCTTTTAATCACAATTTCTCCAGTCAATGTGAAAAATAGCCATCCTATAAAATATAACTATTCCTAGCAACCCAGCTAGAGTTACCAACAACAAGCAATTGGCAAACATGAACACATTATCAGATTAAATAAATAAAGTGAAACAAAATGTCCATTCAGTCTTCAACCAGACAGACCAGAAAATACCACGCAAACACAAATCTAGTCATTCATAGCAAAACAAGCCCACCTATTCATCTCCTCTTTGTGGCATTTGCTGAATTTCTTAGATCCAAAAAGGTCTCCCTTCATCAACACAACGTATATTCCTAACAGCCTGTTGGAATTTGATTCTCATCTGAAGCTTTTATGTTTGTGGGATTATACAAAGCACCTCAACTTGAACCTTCACTCTTTGGAGATGTAACTAATATAATGGGGCACAAAGGAGGAAGGTGAAAATGCTTAGCACTGCTCTGCAGTCCCCAGAAATGATCCACTTCCTTCCGGGTCTAGAGCAGTTTGTGATGCCTTCGATCTCTGATGCTGTAAATAACTGTAGAGCAGGTTGTTACGCCTGTTCTTTGGTTCTAATTAGTGAGCTGGATCGTAATGTTTCTACAGGGTATATAATTCTTATTTTGCTTATCTTAGGTTTGCTGTGGTAGGCTGTCTATTTCTTCCTCATTCAAATGCTCTGGGATTACAGAAACATTGTCTACTCATCATTTCATCATTCACTGCTGCATTAGGGGCCTTCACGCCGACAACAGCATCATGGAAAACCAGTGCAAGGGGCTGTGTAAGTGTGGGGATTTTGCCACAGGGTGCAGCTAAAGAAGATGAAATACAAACGAACAAGCCCAGGATGTAGGCTTAAAATGCAAAGACAGTAGTTTATGTCCTTGTACTCCTCTGAGGTTTGATTTTACAGCTCTTGAAAGTTAACCATGGCAGTAATAACTTTCTCCTCCATCTCAATGCTGGCCAGCAAATTAGTACATCGCTTCAAGGTCCAAGGTGTTCTACCTGTCATGTGTGCTTGCACATAGTGTGCCAACACACTGTGCCTAGTGACCTAACTTTATGCTGTGGAACAAAAATGTTTTCCCATATCCCTCTGCGATGGAAACCCCACTGAACACCAAAGCAGTGGTCTCATTGAAATGAGTGGAGAAGCTTTTTTTTTTTTTGGAATTTTTGACACTGTTTTTAATGAGAGTGAAGCTTTGCAGCATTTTTCTGCTGTATGCGCATCACATTTTTGCAAGAGCGTCCTGAATGCCTTGAGTTGAAAAAACTGAAACACTGAGCAAAATAATGTAATTTTCGGTTTTTCTCATTGTCCAATCAGATGATTTGAGCGGTGGGTCTAACCATCATCCAGATAAAGCTCCTGGACCAGCTGGCGATTCTCTTCGTAATTTCTCCTCTCTCTGAGGCTTTCATGTACCCACATGGATCTGCCTTTCCCAGTGTCCAGTATGCAATTTGGAAACAGTCCATTTTATTACACAAATGTTTTTACACTATATAAGATAGGTAGCTACTATCTAGCTAACAAACTATTAAGAAATAAACAAATGAATGAATAAAAGATACAGATCTGTGAGCACACTTGTGAGACAAGATTGATGACAGGTGATTTGGTGGTTACTTATGTAAAAAAGGTGTAACCAACTGCTCTTTTTAAATTGTAGGTTTCATCAAAAAAGGCAGCGCGGTGCACCTCGCGTTACGCAAGCTGCAAAAAAACCTTTGTCTGATCCAGGCCTTAGGCTGCACTTAAGCCCCCAAAACTGAATTAACGTTGAGTGCTTCATTGCTATGGCACTAAAGCTGACTGAGAACCGTGAAGGTAGAGGCGTATTCATGTTTTCTAGCAGCGTTGGCCTCATTTTCTGTGTTTGTGCTCCTCAGGCCCAAAGATGAAGCCAAGCTACTGCAACGCCGCGTTTGCCAGAGAGAGGTGGTCTGCTCTATGACTGCAACAGCACAGGTACGATCTCCTCGGCATGTACGATCCGTTCTGGTCAAATTTGAATAAGACAGTGAGTCTCCACGGCCATTTGTGGTATATTTTTCCTTTGACCCATTGGATTTTATCAGCATGTCTCTAAGACGATGTTATTATTTAGAATATTCAATTTAATGAAATTAGCAAGTCATCCATTCATAACCATGCATTTTCAGCATTTCTACGCTATCTTGATTTTCTCTAATTTTGACCATTCCGGTAATTATTTTCAACTTTCTCAAGTGCAGTTCAAATTAGCCTTAGAACTTAAGCATGAAAAAAATAAACTAAATCCTGCATAGGTTTAATGATCAGTTCAGATTATTTCAGCCCTTCGTGTTTTCTTTTTCTTTTTTGTCAGTCTGCTGTGAAAGGTGTTGTTGCCTCCTTCTTGGTTATCCTTCAAAGGTGGCACTTGTGCGTGTAAATTGACATTAGCCAAGAGTGCCAACACTAACAGCTGTCATGTAGTTATGATTTGATGTCTTTATGTTTTGTAAAAGATTTGAAGCAGTTCAATATAAGTTGAAATGTTCTTCGCTAGAGAGTTGTACAAGGGTAACACTGCTCAAAGTATTTTGCTTGCAGGATATATACTGTTCTTTGTTGTCCCAGAGGCTCAGGTGCTGCTTGCCTCTCAGGCTATTAATACTGAAATCTGCCTTCAGATTCAGCAGCAGATAACAGCAGCGGTATCTCCTCTAATTGCCTTTTGCCTAAGAACTACTAACTACAGGAGATGTGGGCTGCATGTCAAATAGTTTTCCCCAACTAGATTCTGTGCCTGCGTTTGGGCACATGCACAAATTAGACTCCTGCTCATTTGAATATACTGCAGTGTATTTCTCTGTCCACGGCATAATTGTCTAACCTCTATTTTAATTTGGGAGTTGAAGGCATATCACTATAGTATCTCTTAAAATTACAACGTAATTAAAAAATGCACGGTCAGGATGGTTGAACAACAATCTACACTGAACAAACAGGCTGTGGTGTGGCATTTAAATGGCCATTTTAATTAAGTTACAACTGAACAGTCAATACTGCTTTCTTGTGTAGTCATATTTGCAATTTTGAAATAGAGCACTGTTTGCTCCCACCTCTGAATCCATGTGGTGTGCATGCCAGTTATGGCACATGTCCATGTGGATTATATTTGCATATGGATTGTAGAGAGTATACTGCAAGGGCTACAGTTCAAATGTGGCCCATATGTCCATGTGGGATGTCATTTTTAATGAAACTTTAGCTGGATCTATTGCTTGTTTTTCTGCATTTTTAGAATTTGTACAGTAACTTATGCATCAGTTAAGAGTTTCTCTTATTTGCCTTCACTTTCCTTTGAATGTACCATCAACCTGTGAAAGACTATTTTCTATCTATCTAAGCAGCTACAGTTGTAAAGGGAACAAAAAACATTTAATGGCATTACATCCAATGCCAATTCTCAACTCCTGTTCTTGTTTGAAACACAAAATCAAGCTCATTTGTAGAGGAGCTACAGCCAACAATGCGTGTTGCTACCTGTTTCAAGCAGGACACATTAATATGAGTTTTTACTGTCATTCATGACAGTATTAAGCTCTAAAATGATTTCTACTGCGCTGTTGTAAATGATTTCTTCGTATCTTACGAAAGATTTTTTTTTGACCTTGTCCTCCTCTTTGGCGGCGACCAGCTTAGGCTAGTATGAACAAAAGGCTTGATGTTAAGGGGTTATTGATGTTAAAGGGTTAAGTTTCTGTAGCTTTGCAGCCAAGCAACACAGTGCAATTATTTCTAGCACAGTTCTGCCTTTATGACAAGTTCAGGGTGATGTATGTTGCTGTATGTAAAGTTTCCTCAACTCTAATATTAGCCGGTAACTGATTAAGTTCTCATTCTAATTTTACACATACTAGATTTCCATGCGATACTCAGTAGACAGGATAATGTCCTAGTTTAATACCCAATGTGGAAGCAAATGGGTCAAAGCTCCCATTTTAAAGTAGGCACAGAAGAATGTCCGTCACTGCAGCTTTTGAAGAAAACGTTTAAGGTGAAAGATTGCAATAGAGCAGATTTCTTCATGCTGCTGGTTTAGACTTTTGCGTCACAGCA
Organism: Pempheris klunzingeri; assembly: GCF_042242105.1. Classification (NCBI taxonomy): domain Eukaryota; kingdom Metazoa; phylum Chordata; class Actinopteri; order Acropomatiformes; family Pempheridae; genus Pempheris; species Pempheris klunzingeri. The sequence continues at coordinate 18,969,026 of NC_092020.1, read as the reverse complement.
AAAATCCTTTTGTCACTGCAAGATATTTTTGAGTTTCTGGTCATCCTGCCTGTAAAAGCACCCACCAGAGCCAGCTGTAAAATGTGATAAGAGCCTTTTCTGTTCTCTTTAATCTAAATCATATTCAAAATTCTGATGCTGTTGTCTTTAGATTTTTGCTGAGAGCAGCTTGCTCGATTCAGAACAGCAACTTGGCCACACACACATACACACTCTCTCACACACACACTCTCACACAGCACCAGAAATGCTTGCCAGAGGAATGTTCATCAACCTCTTACCGGTTATTACTGAGAACAGCTATTTGACATTTGAGAGCAACTCAGATACCACTGTCTGTCTGGAATGGAGAGGATATTACCTGTTATTCAGTTACTAGTGCAGATATTTTACAGACCAGGACAAATTGCTGTCAATTTCCAATTTAACATACTGATGGAGCCATTTTCTGTCAAGTGCTATGTGCATTTTTCGACTACTGTTTTCTATCTACTGTCTGTTTTGAAAGGTCTACACTTCAATACTACTGAACTCTAATAGTTAAGGTCCACTGCTCGGCGCTCAACATCTGTAACAACACAACGAAAGGGACCAACACATCCCTGTTCATACTATTCTTTTGTCTTGAATTCAGAGCCTCAAAGAGTGCCTTTGATTATCAAAAGGGATTCATAACAGTGCAAATTCAGACAAACAGGCTAATTTGAATAATACGCCCACTCTTAAACTTCAAAAATCATCTGTCTGTTAATAGTATTGTTATTTAGGTTAGTTAATCATGCATTTTTTTATGCATTGAAATGTTTGACTTTGTCAATGCACTCCATTTTACAAGTATTTAGTTTAGATTAGTTAGTTGTCTTTCCCCCCTCGTGCTTAATCCCACTCAAGGAGTCAGATACTTTTATGTCCAATCTAAATGGTCTGACTGGTGAACTAATACTCAAGAACTCAAATTAAATACTTAAAGATGTGAACAAAGACGAATTGCAACCACTGTAACTACCATTTCTTGAAGAGCAAAGATACATAGACAGAAGAACAGCACTTTTCAGCCATTCACAGCAGCTGGCTAATATTAGCATTCACCTTTGCTCCATGTGTCAGTCTGTCTCGCTCTGTCTTTCTCACGGACTCTTCTCTGACACACACACACACACACACACACACACACACACACACACACACACACTGAGTCAGTAAATTAGCTTCACTTAGCTCCACCTGTTTTTCAGGCTCAGTGCTAAACTCTGTCTCACCTCTCTGCCTACAGATAGCAGAACAGATGTGATTGTTAGAAAACTTGGCACCTTTTCACATCAACTATTTTTATGGCTGTGACTCAAAAACATCATGTAAGCCAAGTTAATTGAACAAATGGAAACTTTAATCATCAGTAAATTCAGAAATACTTGCTGAGAGACTTGTGTCCATGTGTAGTTGTGTCATTGGTTTAAAATAAATGTAATAAATCTTGGTCATAAATTTTAACTTTTCAATCTATTTTTATCATCATTAGAGCCTGCTGCCTACTAATCTACCTACCAGTCTCTTTGTTTGGATATATTATAACTGCAGAATATGTGGGCAAGAATTGTACCGTCTAAAAAGTAGTACAGTCACCACTTGGTCCAATAAACTCATCATGAAAATCTCTCATGTCTTTTTCTCCAACATTTTCCACCGCAGCAGTTTTGTGATGTGGTAGCTAATTACAATATCTTCGACTCATCTCTGCCTCCAGCCTTTTGTATTTTCAAAATGAGGGCTGTGAGGGCTTGAATATCTAGTAGGCTGAAATGGCTGTTGAAATGGCTCCTACACACACTCCATCCCTCTCTTCTACACCGACACATATGCATGTACACACAGTATTTGTGATTCTAGTTGTTTGAATCAGTATTTAGCTATGAGAGCGCTTTCCCCCATCTTTAGTTGTTTCCCCATCAGAGGTGCCAACATGTCACCAGCAGTGCTAAGTTATATATCGTGATAAGATATTTCATCATTTCATCATCATCATGGGAGAGCTAGTGTTGCTGCTTCCTTGACAGTGACGGTGAATGTGAGGGCAGGCTCCCCTTCAGTCAAACAAACTCTTGACAATTGGCTCTCGGCATGCTTGAAAGACATCTAATGCGCTAGACAAAAATCAGTTAGACACTTACATTACATTACATTACATTACATTCATTTATTTATTTATTTATAATTTGACATTTGGGGAAAGGCGCTTTTTTTTCTTTCTTGCCAAGAGTAAGATGAGAACATTGATATCCCTCTCCTGTCTGTACACTAAATATGACACAACAGTCAGGAGATGGCTAGCTTAGTTTACCATGAAGACCGGGAGCACGGGGAAAGAGCTAACCATGTCTGTGTAAAGGTAAAAAATCTGCCTACCAGCTCCTCCAAAGCTCACTAATTACTATACATTATATCTCAGTTGTTTAAAAAAATGTGTACAAAAACCACACTTTTGGGCAGAGAAATAGTTCAGCACCTAACATGACTCAGATTATGTTTATGGTTATTTTCTCCCATTGCAACTGTAGTGGTGCACAATAAAGTAGTTAATTTCTCAATTGGTGACATCTTACACATCTTTCACAAGTCCTGTTACCTTGTTAAAATTCACTCACTTTGAATGCTACTTCTACAAAACTCAGCTGCTAAAGGCTTCCGTTTCCGTCAGAGGAAATTTACATAAAGTCAATCAGCTTCTCCGTGTCTTGCTGCTGGAAGACTTGACAGTCTTTGATACGAGCCAAGAGACTATTTGGATGCTTTTCATAATGAATGGCAGTCTGTTGATGCTCTATTGTTTTGAGCGTGTATGGCAAGTAAGTGCATTAGCATATTTCCAAAATAAGGTTGTTTTGCGACACTGATATAAATTGGGGGAATTAAAATGTTTTCACCAAAAACGCCACCTCATTTCCTAATGGCATTTGTCATATTCTGCGTTGAGATGAAAAAAATGTGGCTAGAAACATGAAGTACAATTACCCTGAGTGTAAAGTTGCAGCACACCTTCAAGATGTTCATTTCCAGCTGGTTTACTTTTCGCTCGTAATCTGCTGATTGCAAGTTTCCTCTCTAATCACAATATATCGAAGCTGTATCATTTGGAGGAGACTAAAATGGAAATTAATTTTTGAAGTGAGATTGCAAAGTTCACGGTGTTAGATATTTGTACTCCAAGTTGAGTAGCAGCAAAATAAACCGTCACAAGCGTTGTATGAACTGTGATAATGGGTCTGATATGTAATTTCTGAGTGATTCAAATTCTTTACTTTTATTGGATCTGTTAAACACAGTGACACATTAATTTCACTTGGTGACACGTTCATTACTGTGTGAAACACTCTCTGAAATGAAGTATTGGTGCCACCGAATTACGCGCCCGTGCCACTAATGGGAAAATGTCAGCTGTGGCAGGAGCAAAAAATAGAGCTCTTTGGGGGTTTTAAGTTTAAACAAGTCATTGCCTTGTTTAATTGCAGTGTGGTTTACTGCAAAACTGTTAAGTTGCTACTTTTAGAATCTGATATAGTTTGCAGAGCAGATATGACACAAAGTTTATGTCAGTTCATGCCCACGTTAACTCACAAGCCATTAAACTAGATATGTTGCTGCATGCTGTTTGTAGATTTCGGTTTATCTCGTGAAGTTTTCTTCACTTCAAGTTGCTTTTTGATGTCTGATGCCAACCTTGACAGCATGGCTAATCAAAGTCTAACGTCAACGCAATCAAAAGCTTTATTGCTGTCTTGTGTACGCAGTATATTCGCCATAGTTTCATTGTCAGTTGGGAAGAACATTAAATTTTTGTTGCCATCATGAAATGTTTCATATTTAATCAGTCCTTCCAAATTATTTACAAATTCACACAACCTGAAAAAAGTCAGTGTTCATTAATATATATTTATGAAATAAACCCAGCCCATTTGCTTGTATTACGCTTCACATTGAGGAGTTTCTCTTGTGGTCGAAGGAGCATACAGTCGCGGAGGAGGACAATGTCATTAGTTCACTCTGGGAAATCCTTACACGTAAGAAGGAGGCGGAAGGTTATCATAGTGACACTTTTCTGTTTTTTTTGCTTCACCATGGGAGCGTCACACAGAGCTGCCTCCCCTCTGGGTCTCTGTCTCTCTGCTGCTGGGCCGTCGTGGTGTAAATTATTGCCCTGGGTATAAATAGGCCGTCAGTCTGGCAGGGCCAGGTGGTCTAATCTGCCAGTTCAGTGTCCTGCTCCCTGCCTGGAAAGGTGGTGTGGCGGTTGTTTGTCCCCACATTAACATTGGCTTCAGTACCCACAGATGGACTATTTCCTGTGCTCTGATGAAAAGGTGGCCTTAGAAATACTTTTCTTAAATTTCACATAAATAAGAGACACCTGAGACACCTTCATTAATTGGATATGTTGATATCAAATGCATCACAATATGGAATTTGTTTTTCACAATTAGTTCTGCTCTTGTTTCTTAAAACAACAGAGGATTTGATTCCCTTTTTAACAAAAAGGCTAACTCTGCTTGTTGTTCATGTCAAATAAGAAGAAATTTTTTTTTTTTGCTGCTGTAAATTATTTTTTAAGGAGAGAAACTGCTAGCGTATTAAATTATGTCTCCTTGTATCCAATCTTTTGCCACCTGGAAACAGTATGGCTGCTGAATATTCAGCATAACAAGGTTTTCCCCCTGGTGACAGTTTTGGAGCAGCAGCAGCAGCAACAACCGTCATTACTGTGTAGTTAGTACACCTGTCTCCCACAGTTTTTCATTTTTGGATTTTTTTCTTCATGGTATACAGTCACTATTTCAAGCTTAATGTCATCAGTGGAGTTTTCGCTGGCATTTGTTTCTAAGTCAGCCATGTCTTTTGTTCAGATTCAAGTTTAAACATGCTGAGTTGCTGGGAATTGTACAGAGCTACTGATTGAACTAATAATGCTATAGAAAATCTTTCTTATTTGTGTTTTACATCAGTTTTGTGAGAAATACTTTGTGTTTTGTGGTGGCCACACCATTCCACCCTTTTCTCCTCAATCTGCCTTGTTGCTCGGTTGTCTGTCTCCATCTCCCCTGTCATCGCTTTCCCCCATCTTCAGTCGTTTCCCATCAGAGGTGCCAACATGTCACCAGCAGCGCTAAAGTCTAATAGCTATGGGGACATTTTCTCTGACACCTGCAGCAAACATGGAGCCTGCTGGGCTGCTGGGAGAACAGAGGGAGGTTTATCTGGGATGGCAGGCCTAGCCTCCATCACCATGCCAATAGAGACAGCAACACAGAGCTCGACGCTTCACAGCCAGATAAGGCCCCCGGACAAAGAAGTACTGCAGCTAGACCCCACTCACTACAATTGAAGGGAGACAACAAGATATGTGACTAATAACCCTTGACACTTTGCTCCAGTTAAATACTCTGGCTTCTGAGTTACAAGTGTACGTTGGTCATTTAAGTTACATTTGTAGGAGCTGAAAGCATTCATCATACAAAAACTGAAGCATCTTAACGAATCCAGTTTGGGGGGGAATGTTTTTGTTTTAGATACGTTTACATGGTGGGTGCTGTTGAGCTGGACTTTCAAATATAGTGTACATAGTAATCATGTGATAAATGATCGTGAAAGTGTGGCTACTGTACAAATCATGCTTCGTATTCAGTGTAGTCCACCTAAAGGAAGAACTTTATGTAGTACTGCGTCCTCAGGCTGAAATTATAGTTCAGTTTTAATCGTTACATTGGGAACCGAGATACCGCATGGAGACAATAAGTACTGTAAATACACTGTAGATATTTACCACTATTTATATCCAGGTAATGTTTCTGCCAATTATGAATCCAGCTGTGAGAATTATTTTTGATGTTTTCTCCATGTAAAGAAAGAAATGTTAACGTCTGACACTGTGCTTTGCTACATGCAAAAACCAAGTGTGTCTTTTGTTGGACTGACTAAAGTTGGCGTGCAGACTAAAGAATATTAAAATGTTCAATGCATAATGACATTGGCAAAGATTGCAGCCTGTTATGGACAAAAAGAGTTTAATCACCTTCCACTCTGAGTTGTACTGAATGATTACATACCAGCTTAGCTTTGTGGGATACAGCCACAGCCGGAGCTCTGGACGCGGAAATCAGCTTTTTGTTTGGCTAACCGTGGCAGGCAAACATGAATTACACAGTGCCACAAGATGCCTGGGCCTTCCAGTCTGTCACCATGAGTATCAAATGTGGATTTATCTCTGAACACACAGATACGACCAGAAATAATGCAGGGTAGGGTCTGCATCCTTTTAGTCCTTTTTCAAATGTTCTTACAAACAAAAAAAACGCAGCTTTTTATTATAGAGCTTGTTCTTTTTTTCATGGTTTATAGACTGGAAGTAATGCTTGTCAATTCATGGATTTGGCTATGAGCAAAAAATTATCCACGCAGACTCCTCTTGGACTGGGTTAAACTTTCCTGAATAGCAGAAACCTTGTATTAAGTCCTTACTCTGAGATAGTGAATGGGTAATCTATTTTAGGTAATTATTGTATTACACAGTGGCCTCGAACATAATATTGGTCTATTACTTCGCCTGTGCCTAAGCATGAAAACAGCAAGCCATTCACTCATATTCCTTGAGGGAAACTCATTTGGCAGGGGTCACCTCATGTGACCAAAATATTTGCTAAAAGCAAAAAGTGAAAACAGAGTCATTCAGATGATTCTGTTTTCGTTATTTATTGTATGTGTCGGCATAAGTGTTTGTGCTTGTCTGGCAAGAAATTAACTTTGTCACAGTGGCCCTAGACAATAGCAGGCAGGAATTGCTGAGCCTGATGTTGCTCTCTGGGAACAGTAAAGTCATTTCGCTCCAGCAGACCACTTAATAGCTTTGGCTGATGCAGAGTTTGGAAATCCATCAGTCAATTGGGCCAGACAGAGATGAGCAGTCTTCTGAGTGCCAGTACGCTTAGTATGTGAGGAAACAGGTAGCAGAGCAATGGTGCTCCTCTGATGATGAGCTTGAGTCATATAGATCATCACATTAGGTATCACAAACAAGAGCATTTGGAGTGACAATAGGCTCCTTAATGGTTTGTAGTGCGCCATGTTAGAAGACGACCAGCACAAAGAGCTATGGCACCTTTGATGAGTTCAGTATAAATATGACCAATCGGAGCGCTGATTACTGATATTACTTTGTACCTATATTACTTAGTGCTTAGAGTCATATGCCACAACATAGGAAAGTAATGCAATACCTTCAGGTCTCTTTGGAGGATGAAAAGCATCGTCTGAACTGCTTACCGGCTCAGAAACAGGTTTGACAATCTGTCCATGGTTCTGATTCGGCTCATTGTGCTTGTTTGGATGATTATTATCGTGTACCTCAACCAACTTGGACACAAGTTTAATAATGAACTGCCAGTTTCAAAAGCTTGAATCCACACCCTATATTATGAAGTAGGAAGGAATAAGTTTGTGAATAAATATCTACTGTGGGCACATGTGGTGCCTCCGCTATGAGTCACAATATGAGTCTTAATAAATTATGATATCACTAAATGAGACATTTACTAGAATTTTGACTATAGATAATTAAAAAAAAAAATCCAACCTCATACTTATGTAATTCCCTCCATCTTGCCATCATGTGGACAGTGGGGCAGACGTCCTGGCCCGCTCTGTCAGTCTGTAAGGATTGCTTGTCAGTCTAACAGGCTCCCAGCTAACCTCAGTGTCAGCACTCTGATCTGACTGGGTAGGATTGCAGACACATTGCCACCAATGAAGTCAATTATCTTAGGTAGCTTAATCAGCCGTGATAATGGTGCTGGGCAAGATGAGGGAATTGGTATTCACTGAGTCCCACAATTAATTATTTATACTTTGCTTCAAGGTATGGCAGGATTTGGTGGAGAGAGGAATGACTACAGCAGAGCAAATGGTGTAGAAGAAGAACATTTATTGTCATAAAAGCAACTAATCCAGCAATTCAGTGGCATGGTTGTGTGTAATTTCTGTTATTTTGCACTCATTGTGACTGACTTCATCAAAATTCTGGTGTCAGACTACAATCTAATTGTGAGAGTGCTTCACAGCGGTTCAGAAAGTAAAATCTGAAATATCTTGACGTAAGCAGAAATAGTGAGGGCTAAGCATGAAAGATTCAACAGATGCAAAATTTCTGGAGCCTACTGGAGTAACCCTTTTTTGTTATTTCTCGAGTTGGAAGATATTCATATGAGTTGCAAATGTCATTCCTGGTTTTTAATTACTGATTTAAAATTGAAAAATGAGGGGGAATATCTGTTGGCTTTTTTTTTTTAAAATAAATTGGCATTGTGATTGATGCCTTTATTGCAGTAAATTCAGATATTCTTTTAAAAAAAGTGAGCGAGTACTAGTGCTGAAACAATTAAACAGATCAAAAATTTGATAACTTAGTAACTCTGTCTGTTAATAAGCAGACAATTTCAAATCAAATTTGCTGTTTTTCTCTGAATTAATTTTTATGTAATTTCACTTTATTGTGATATTCTATAGACTAAATGAGCAATTGATAAATTGAAAAATGAATCAGCAGATTAATATAGCAATGTAATAAGTGTAAGTTGCAGCCACAGTGAGTTTCCTGTATTTGCATGCAGCCTTCTATTAAAAGCCACCCAGTTTATCGTGCATCCTAAAAACCTATCTATGTCTAGATTTAATTGTGTCAGTGTGCTGCACAGTTTCTCTTTACTCCTAAGCAGCTAATTCCTCTTATCGGAGGCAGCTTCGGTGTTGAGACAAGGTAATTAGCTGTTACGAGAGGAGCCTACGTTGAGGAGCACAACACACTCATCTGCTTTTCAGTCAAAGTGTGTGCAACTCTGGTCAGGGCCAGGAGACACCACAAAGGACCAGCCGAATGAGGATGCCTCCTCGTAATCTGCACAGGGAGAACAGATAGCATTATTTCATCATTACTATGAGTGACAGCCAAATTTGTATTCTTTTTAATTGTGGATCCTTGCAACATGCCAATGTGCTGGCACAGGCAGACATACAACCTCTTAAAAGAAGTGCTGAGACAAGTAATTTAGGACACAGACGATTCTACCTATTTGAGGTTACTTTATTGCTAATTAGGCAAAGATGTAAGGGCCAACAGAATAAAAAAAAACTGTACAATGGTGTACCTTTTCATACTTTGCACAGTGCAGAATGAATACTGCCTGTAGTCAGTGATTCACAACATCCCACACACACAGTATTTGTTGTAATACAAGGCAACACCCTCCTCAGGTCAATGAGTGTTTTGGTTGCATAAAACCCATTTCAGTCATGGACATCCTCGCTACAAACAGTGCCAGCTTGTTTGGAGTTCATCAAAGGTTTCCAAAATCCTTTAACAACTCAATTTCCTATCCTGACAGGGAAAAGGGTTGTCTGTAATCTGACTGCTTCAAATACAATTCTGTGATATCATTTGAATTTCTGTGCTGACGTCCCTCCCCGATTATTTTCCTACTAGATATGAGTTCTATTAATATTTTAGTCCATATGTCACAGGTTTAACGGAGACATCAGAGTCAGAGAGGGGGGTGTCTGCCTGTAGTAGCAGTATTGGCCACCCTGCCTCATCATTTCCCCTCTTTACACATGCTTTAGCCTGCACTACTATGTTTCTTCCCTGACTTAAGTACTTGTGACAGGAAGAGCTGAGCCCCATCTACCCCTTTACATGCAAGACTGCTTTTTTAAACCGTTATTTACCAAAGGTTGGTCGACTCAACAGCTCTGCTCTTTTCCAGCAATGCCCTGCCGCACATTACCATATATATACACCATATACGTAACCAGTTGCACATATTCAAACAAGGAGTCTGACATGCTTTATAAAAAAAGATCGCTCAGTATAACCAAACGATTAAGGATATTTTCTCTGTTAAAGGCCACAATTTATGAGTTTTACAAGTTGTCAAGCCTTGACTTTTACAGAATGGAAAAACAAACATAGTATTTTTCTTTTACTACTTTTTATTGCCATGTCTAGTAATGTCATAAGTTCCTTCTTTTTCATACTTTACCTCTTTAACATAATAAACTAATGGCACACAGATTTGTTTCCCCTCTTTTCTTCTAGGCACACTAATCCACAAAGTAATATGTGGTCACCTAAACGCTTGTCTCTACCTCTCTAGCTGAACCCTATTTATTTTTCTCTTTTTAAGTGAAATTCTGTGGGGTTTTTTGGCACCACCGAATGATATCCTGGGCTGGAACTCTCTCTGTCTTTAGAACAAGAGAGAGAATATGATTTCCCCCAACCTCCTCAGTGGACGTGAACGCAAAGATAGCACGTGTGCATGGCTGTTAAACAACACACAGTGGCTCACTGCCCACTCGTAAATTACGGAGTGAAAGCCTCTCCCAAGATTGCCTTTAGTGAAACACCTCAGTCAGTGAGGTTGGTTTCCAGCTCAGAGACCAGGACAGTGTTTACAAATGATGAAAAACAGCTTGGCTACGTTTATTACTTTCTTTATTGCCAGCATTTTGATACATGTAGAAAGGTTTTCTTCAGAGTATTATGTGGATATCAGGATACTAATGGGTCAGTGTTCCAGACTCACCTTTTTCACCTTCCCAAAAACACAATTTTAACCACCCCGAAGTGAATGTCAGTCATGTTAAATCAAATGATTGTTTCTCTACTTTATTATTATTATCGTCTATCATAATAAAAACGCCATTAAAATGTTGATCTCAAAGTACAAGTACCTCAGCAACATACTTTAAATGCTTCACGTACCTCCTGAACAAAATCTCAGTGTTGGCGTGTGCTTAGCTCCGTTAGCTGTTAGCACTGTAAGCTCTATTAGTTCCATTAGCTGTCAGCTCCATTAGCCAAACACACCGTAGGACTGTGCTTTACCCATAGCTAACGGCTAACTAGCTCCATTGTAGTCAGCACTCAGTTGCAGTTATGATTTGCTAAGTAATAGCTATACACGGATACATACAAAAATCATTTTTTTTCGTCACAGAGGCCGTTGGTCTTGAGCCTGGGTTGGCTTTGTAACAGAATATTGCATTTAGTGCTGCAGAGATTTGTCAATCAATAGAAAAAATGATCAGCAACAAATTTGAAAAACAAATAATCGTTGAAATCATATCGTAAGCAGAGATGCCAAAAATGTGATGGTTTCAAATGTGAAGATTTGTTGTTTTTCTTGTCTTTAATTGCAGTACATTTATTCTCTTTGGGTTGTGGAATGTTTGAAACAAGACACTTGATGACATCATCCAGTACATTTTGATTGGTATTTTTTCACCATGTCTCATAAACCACACGATTAATCTAGAAAATTATCAGCACATAAAGTGTAAATGAGACTTGCAGTTAATTTCAGCCCTAATAGTATCTGTTTTGTGTTGCACGCTTAAATTCAGAATAACAAGTAACCTGGGATAGCCTCTTATTCAGCGGGGGTTTCAGAAGGCTTGTATACACAGTTAAGTATGTTCACTTTACATTATGTAGCTCTTAAAACTACCATTACACCAAAGCTGTTGGCCTTGTGCAGGCCTATTCCATAAACCTAAGATGCAATTTCATTTGTTATTTGAAGGTGCACATATTTTATTGCTTTTCTTCACACTTAGGGTCTTGTTTCCTGTCTTGGGGTGATTGAAAACAGTACTGTGGTCCTCTGTCTCTGTCTGTTAACATTGTAGAAAATAGTTTTCCTCCTCTACATCAGAGTTTTAAGCCTGAGCCATGTGTAAACGTTGGAAGACTCCTCTCCACTTTGTTTGTTTGTCTTTGATCTGCGTTTGGTGGGGAACAGTGGACACGTCTGCTTCGCTCTGTCTATCCTCTAGTTGGCTTCTCATTACCTTCTGGCTGTCTTGCTCTTCCAAATGATTTGAAATTTGTGCACATTTATAATGTAACGACAACTTGTTTATATTAACTGCTGCTGGATCAGTTCACTGAGTGAAATGATTTACATTTACGACATTTATGACAAAAAAAAGATCTATGACCATATCTTTGAGAACCCACAGGGCACAGATGAGTACTTTAGTGAGTCGCTGTATAGTTTTACTGCATGGCCTCACACATTGCAGCATATTGGGGCTACCATCTCTCCAACATGTTGTTTCCCTGTGTGTGGGAAAGCTTGACAGACTGTCATCTCTTAATGTCAGCGGGGGCTCATTAACAAGCAAATACTGTACCACATGATTGCACGTTTGTAATGGTGTGGGAAGAGCCGTGGCTATATTTTTAGCAAAATACTATACCATTTTAATTGTATGGATAACACAAATATGAGTTATATTTGTTGTGGAGTATGCACAGTTTTGTGAATTGTGTTTGTCGAAAGGATGACAGAAACATGCACATCACTACAAACATGACAATGCCTCTATTCAGTGAAGCGTGTCATTCCCACAACCCACATGTGACAACTGACAACTGCAAAGGTTTTTCTTGTCTTGACAGTCTCATAAAGGCATCCAACCAACTGTATAAAACCATAATCCTCATTGAGAATCTATTGTTGACCACAAAAACTGACTGGCTATAGAAAAATATTGAACATTCATTCATTCAAGGGTTGACAGCTGACATTGGGCAAGAGGCGGGGTACACCCTGGACCGGTCGCCAGTCAGTTTGAACATGCATGTCTTTACATATTTTGTACTTTTACTTTTAAATCTTGCGTTTAATTATAGCCATTATCAGAAAGATGACCATTGTACTGTAAAGGTAAAAGTTAGTTTTAGCAATGTGAAGGATGTGTGGGTAATTAACTTTAAAATCTCAGGTTCAGTGTTCACATACATTTTTTTTCAATCCTCATGTAAAGGCGCTATATTTAGAGCATTATTAAACATTGGAAATTCTTTATTTTCACACTGGGTAATGAGATTATAAAGGTTGAAGTATTTCTTTGAGAAGTAGAATCAGAAAATGCCATCATCATTATGCAAAGCTTGTGTTATTATGCAGTGGGCATGCTATATGGACCTTTCCTGGTATTTGATAAAGAAATCTTGCATGTTCTTTGTTGGAATAAGTTTATAATATCACATTGTAAAAACATCACAATAATTTAAAAAAGCTCTGCCTCCGCGTTAGTAATTTGACAAACATAATAGTCGGATAGTCTTACATTTTTGCTTACGTTCTTGAATGTGATAAAGCAAACCATGAGTGGGTACATTTAGACTATTAGACATTGAGACTAAATGCAGGAGATCCTTGGTCTGTTTCTCTCAGAAGATTATAATTGGTTTGTGGTAACAGAAACAAATAATCCATACTTATACTGAAAGGAACATTATATAAAATCTGCTGCAGCATAGGCCTCACAGTAGGATACATAGCAGTGAGTAGATAAAAGCAGTGTTATGCACAACGTAAAGCATTCTTAAGGAACTGATGTCAAGGACTTTCAACAGTAGACTTAAATGATAAAATCACGTCACACTTGCATCTACAGAAATCTTTCAAGGAGATCAGTGGAGTGGATTGTTGCTCAAATAATAGTTAATATCAGATGCAAGAAATGATCAAAACTGATACTCAGAAGAAAGACAGAATTTTGACTTTGATGTTTTCAGTAGTATGCATTTATAGAGTGCTTGACATCATTGAAGGCACCTCTGGTTGCTACAGTAAAAGTGCAAAACAAGCTATGTAAGATTTGAATGATGTTTTTCCACTACACGCGAGTTGATGCATTTCTGTACATGAAGGAGTTGTAGCCGTCAGGTAATGCTTTTTTACTCCACTTGATGTTGTGGACATATTTTTATGATTTGCAGACTAATGTAAAAACCTCCAAGCCTCTTTTTTGTTGCCCCTGTGTGGGAGATGAGATGCTTCATCACAGAGATAAGCTCGCTGGCTGAGAGGCAGCTGCGGGAAAGAAAAGGTACACGAGAGCTGCTTGTGAAGTACCGATCAGTTCTTGTGAAGTTCGTATGATTAATCCAACACTGCAGGTTGTTGCAGAGGGCGATTTGGTGTGTGCCTTCTCGGGCTGCTGTTTCCCCGCTGTGGAGACTAAAGATGAATGGACCTATCTGGGCTATTATGGGGTATCTCCCTTCTCCATCACTATAGGAGCTGGTTGACTCTGATAATCCTCTCCTCACTGAGGGGATCCTCTAATCCTTGCTAGTCACAGGTGTCTGGCCTCGTTCGTCAAGATGAGTAATGCGCTGAACCGCACGTGAAAATACATGTGAAAATACATACAAGGCTAACTGCATTGTCTGAATGATGAATATCTGTTGGGAGGGTTGCACAAGAAACATCTAATGGCATTTTGAAGCAGTAAAGCAGACATTGTTGCCCATTTGCTCCATTGATTTAGCAGTGAAACATGAACAGTCATTGATAACAATTCTGCGTACAATGCCTCTGAGATGGCTTGGACATTAGACCAAACAATCATCAACTCTTAAATCAGTTTATGCAACATGTACTGATTGCGTGTGCCATCTTCCTCATTTTAATAAGCAATTCAAGTTGCGTTTTTGCTTCAAAAAAATGTATTTTTTCATTCTAATAATGCCTATATTGTGTGCTTGCAGAAAACTCTTTCTAGACGACTGTCTCCCCAGCTTTTGTGCTCACTCTGACGCTTTCATATTGGTAAGCATGCTGGATGCCAATGACAATTTCAGACTGATTTCAAAGGCCAGCGTGAACTTCTCTCTTCCCAGCTTCTTTTCCTCGTTCATTATCATTGGTGCACACATTTTCTCAAGTTACCAACTCAAGCTTTTTCCAAACAATAGAAGAATATTTTAGAGCCGTGTAAGTCTGTGGAAATGAAAAATGTTTGTAATAGCAAATATGATGAGGAACGTGGGTGCCTTAAGAGTGATGAATGCCATTTGTTGTTGTGCCCACAAAGGACAAACGGATTTTCTTTGCATCCTCCCCATTATTTAATGTTCCCAAATTAAAATAACAGCCATTATTCTTCCAAAGTTTAGGCTAATGCCACACTGATGGTGAATAATTATCCTATTCGTCTGCCCTCACAGTGGGAGTGTGCATTTTCTCTTTGGCTCCGATTTTGTTTTGTGGTTGCCGTTACTGAGGTGAATTGGCTTCTCACTTTTTCAGCACTTTCACTGGCACTCAGCGTGTATAGAGTAGGTCTCTATGGGTCTGAATGCCTGTCAGTGCAAGAGCAGAGCGTACTTTGATCAGCCCTCTGTGTACAAGTGAACTACTGTACAGTAATGTCTACAGACAATACAGTAACAGTACAGGAGGGACGATTGTTTTTGCCTCTACCTGGCTGCCATACATCATTTGATCTTTTAGGTTAGCTGACACCGCACTGTATGCCTCTGGGTCCTTTCTTGCCTTCCAAACTTTAACGTTCTATTTACATGTAGATAAGACAGACGTTGATGTATAATTGTGTTCTGTGTTGTACTCAGTTATAGTTTTTGGTTTTGGTGGTTAAAAACAAGCACTGCATTTATTTAATTTGTGACATTTTATTGCAAATCATGGGTCAGTGGGCTCGTAGTTGTTTTGGATTTTTACAACATCGTCTTAAGCTATTATGTGGAAAGCAGGGGCTGCAGGCCATTATGTGTTAAAATGGGTTCAGATGTGTTATAAAGGAATAGTGGTGTTTTTCTTTTTTTTTTTTTAAATCACATGTAGTCCCTTTTCAAAATATTCATGCTTCAAGAGCCCCGATCTGAACACAAGCCAGTGTTTTAATCATGTTTCTCTTTTTTCCCCATTCCCCAGGCATTTTTTTTTTATTCCAGACAGCATTGTTTTCTATATTGAAACCATGTGGAAAAAAGGAAACAATTGTGCATCCACTCATAAACATCCCCTCCCTTTGTGGCATGTCTCCAGGGTTTATCTAATGTTATCGGATTGTATCTACGGAGTCATAATGGGAGGTTATTGGAGGTCAGCAGTATTGATAAGGACACCTTAGTAATGAATTTATGTTTTGAATTTTATACTACAAACAAATAAAGGTTTAAAAAAAAAAGAAACATTGTCTGTATTCACCACAACAGACACAGTAACTGTAGTAAACAGTTTTGTTGCTCTGTAGCAGCACAGCTCAGGCTTGCTCTTGCTCAGGGGGCCAAGAAGGCGGTGTGTCTTTGAACCTGAGTTTTGACAGACTTCAAATAACTTGCAGAAGTGTTTTAATCTGAATGCGTATCTGATAAAGTGGCAAATTGTTGAGTTAATAACTGTGACTGTGACTCTTTTACATTTTAAAAGAGTGTTTTCCAGAGACGCGCATGCATAGTAGCTCTTGTAAAGATGCCATGATGATGTTATTGTGTGTTCGAATATTGTGTGATCTCATTGTGCTCGTCCTGTACAGTATGTGCCACCATAAATGTACCTACATGGCAGCGACAAGTGATACAAATCTTATCACTGCCTGACATGTAAGGAAGAGAATAATGGAAGAAAATCTCACTAAAGCCTTGACATGAGACGTGATGGTTGATGGGTTCTTCTTTATGTGACATGCACAGTATTTTTATGGGTATTGTGCTTGTGTATTGTGTTGGGCTGCGATTCAAAAAATGGTGAAAAATGCCCTTCGCCTATTTCTGGAGACCAAAATGATGCTCATTTGTCCAAAAGCAATACAAAATCCCCAAATATTTATTTTATAATGATATATGCCATGGAAATCCTCACATTTGAGAAGCTGAAACCAGAGAATATTTAGTACTTTTTCTTAATAAATGACATAATAAGTTATTCTAATTGCTGTTGATTAATTTTCCAAGTGTTTGTCAATTGTTGATTCATCAACTAATTGTTCCAGCCTTATTGCATTTTATGTAATTTTGTGTGGTCTATTTTTAGTGAAAGTAATCTAAATTCCAAATCAAAAGCAACAATATTAATATTAAAAAGTCAGCTGAAAAGCTCACTTAGTCAAATCCATGAACTCAAAATCCCAAGAATGCAGAAAAAAATTCGTGCTTGTGCCTTCTGTCAGTAGGAATTCAGGAGCTGCTGTCAGCAGGGAGGAGCGAGGTTTGGGGATCACTATGACCTTCTCAGTGGCCTGAGAGTGTGTTGGCATGGCATGACTGATGCAGATTATCATAGCTGGAGAAAGCCAATTACTCTGGTCATCACGGCACCCTCAGGGCCCCTCTCAGTGGAATGAAATGCATTACAGAATTCTCTGTGCATCCTTCTGGCAGCGTTTTGTATTTCCTCTATGCTGATCCCCCTAGTTTGAGTGTTAATAGTGCAGTCAATGGGACCCTCCCGCGCCTCAGAGCCCTCTCTGGCTCCGATGAGCTTCAGCTTCACAAAGCAGGGAGGTCGTGCTTTTTGGAGAAGGGGATGAATTACATTCTCCTCAGTTTGTCTTCTCTTTCCATGTAAGACAAAGCCCTTTTTATTTTGGCCCTCTTTTAAACTGCTCTCAGTCAGCGTCTTCGTACGACTACAAAATTAAATTGCAGAGTTGTAGTGTGAGAAGAAACAGCGACTGATGACACCGTTTGTTATCGTTTGTTTGGTTTTCCAAAACAGGTTTTTCTACAAGACCAGAGAAGCTGAGATCGCACACGATGACGCTGCATTTCTAGGATGTACAAAGACTACAGATCAAGCAGAGTCACTGGTAAGAGGCCTGAGTGTGTTTTAGTGCCAGGGTGTCTATGCACGAGTGTTTCTGCTGAATTTTCTTCCAAAGTACCAGAGGAAGTCATTCTAATGAATGGTTTCACACCACAAAGGGGATTTGCTGGTCAAAGTTTTCTCAGACACAAACAAAAAAGTCAGTGCATCTCCTAAAACTCTTATTTTGTATCTGTCTCAGCAGATCTTTGTCTTCTTACTTGCCTTAACCTCTGAACCTGCCACTCTCTTTCCTGGATTTGAGTTACTCTCCCATAATCGTGTTTATTTTTGCCACGTTCACGTTGGTTTCTTTTTGTGCCGACATCAAAATCTGCCGGATCCTCTCTGTTATTAGTGTCAAGACTTCTGATTCAAAATGTTAATCTCATTCAAGCTTACACACATGATTCATACAAGACTCTGACATGGAGCGCAGCGACAAACACAAGCTGTCGCAAAAATCCAGTGAAGCCTCATTTTATTTGTTAACCTGAATGTGTTAATTGAATACTGTCATTTTAAAGACGTGTTTATCCAAAGTGACTTACTACTAAGGGCTATTTATGTGAAAGGGTATCAGTTCAATTAAATTAAACTCAGATTTCTTTATTGGCATTCACGTAACAAAGACACGTTGCCAAAGCGTCAAGTAATAATGAGATTATTGCAAAAAAGAAAAGGATATCTCAAGTCTGATTGCACCAGTTTTCTGTGAACATGTTGAACATTATACCTGCTTAAGCATGCCTGTGTTAGCATTTGCACCCTGTGTTAGCATTTGCACCCCTGTGTACAGCCTAAAGGAGCCACTAGCAGAACTGCAGACCTTCCATCTTGCTATTGCATCTCCAGATAGGCCTTTTTTTTTTTTTTTGCTCTTACTCCCACCACACGATGTGGGCACAACACAGAAAAAAGGGGATAATAATACTCATTAAAACGACAAGACGCGGTTACATAGGCTATATTCAATATGTGTTACATTATGCATGGCATTAATATGTCTCTGTGTGCTGTTAATAGCGTACTACAGTGTATTGTCAGAGAATAGAAATTGAACCGAGTAAAAAACTGACATATTGCTCAAGAGAGAGGAAAGAGAGGGCGAATGAAAAGCGTCTTTCTTGCTGGGCTTTGGCCGATGACTGTGTCTTTTCCCATTACTCTCACACAGCGCAATATGCAGGTCAGTCAGGTGATAATGAATGCTCTGTCTGATACTTGGCCTTCCTCCCTCCCTCCTGCTTGTCTCGTCTGGTCTCTCTGTTGTATCCTCTCTCTTTCTTCACCCTCGTACACTGCAAAGTTTTCCTCAGTATCTACAGTTTTTGCTTTTAGTGGGTTTACTAATCGAGCAACGTCCTCTCAACCCTGTTGAGTGGTGTGGGGCAGTTTCATGGTGTGAGACATTAAAGAGTTCAAGTTTTTGTGTATTCACTGTGGAAGCTATTTTGGGCAGATTTTGTATGATCAAAAAGAGAAGACACCTTTTGTTGATTGGTTATTAAGTCTCTCATTGCGCATAGGACTGGATGAACTAATCAAATTCTGTGTTCACCAACCCCCACTGCACAACTGTCTGCAGCAGGACAGGATGTAATGCATCCAGCTAGAATTAAGCTAAAATACAGGGTACTGCGTTCAAGGTTTGATATGATGACATCTCCAGTAAACAGTAAAACACGAATGAAATCAATTATGACTGAACAAAATTCTTCCATTTCATTTGGGGGAAAACAAAAGAAAGTAAAAGTGAACTAAATGTAATCTATTCAAGCCATTTCCATTGAATATGAATTCCATTTCAAATAGAAAAAGGGCTAGTCTGTGTGTCTGTGATGCTTTTGAATTTAAAACTCCTAACTTCCTGTTAGTTGTCTTCCTGTTTTATTCAGGAGTGCACCACTTGGTTGGTTGACTTTATATTCCATTATGTGCATACTTAGGGAACATTAGTTTCTTTACACTGGCACTCATTGATAAGGTTAGCACGATAATAAAAGCGACAATGACAATATTCAAACCTCTGACGCTAATGATGCTTGTATCAAAGATTCTTTTTAAGCTTAAAACTGAAACATTTTGCTATATGTATCCTCATCTAACTGGTGACAGCCCATCAAAACAAGATAATGGTTGCTGTCATGTTAAGAGATGTACAGCAGCAGTATGTACAAAGAGTCTTTTAATAACATATGATTGAAATACTACATGACTGGAGAGAATTGAAGCTTTTATCTATAAAAACATGAATGCAAATGTGAAGTTCAAACAAAATGTCACATCCAGTATTGGGAACTCATGATGATGCAATGTTTTGTGCTAAAAATATAGTTATTTGGGGGGGGTTTCAAATGACTATCATGTTACAACTGGGGCCATAGTTTGAAGGAGGTCTCCTACTGCACAGAAGCAACAAAAATGCCTCCATTATCTCTAAGATGAGACAATCTCGAAGTGAATATTTTGGCATCTTCTTTGACCCACATTTACAGTCACTGTTTAATTTGTATTCAGAATGACTACATATGTCACTATTTCAGTCATTAGAAGACAAATGACCAATGCTATGACTATTACTTGGCAAGAAAATAAAATTTAATCACTAATTATTGAGACATTATTTGACATTTACTAGTTTTAAGCATTCTTAAGATTGACGGCTGTTTTATATCTGCAGGTACAGGCCAGCATGTTTAACAGAGAAATTAATAGACGTGGAAACACAAGTGGTCCGTTCTCATGGAGCATGTGCAAGAATTGCTTTTCAAACTCAGAGGGAGTTTGTTTTTTTTTGACCTATTTGTGGGAGCTAGAAGTTTGGCTACAAGACACGACCTGCCTTTGTGATAATGTTGACTTGGGAGCAATGAATTTTGATGTCTGTGTATGGCCGATGGCACATTCGGTGCCAGAAATCCCAACCAGCTTGCTGCACAACACAGCTGCCAAAATGCACCATAGTGCCCACTCGCTTCCATAAACTGCTTCTGCTTGTATCAGAAGACTTACATAATTTTAATGCAGTGTGGTAATGTTGTAGAACAAATAAACAATTTGTCATCACCTCTATTGGTGGCAATGCACGAGTGGTGTTTGAGTCAAGTGATCCTCTGGCTGTGAATGATGGCGGGGCAGGGAGAGCTGTTAACAACATTTCAGCAGTGCAGAGGGGTTAACAGTTGTTTTGCACTCAGTTTGAGACCCATTTCCATCAATATTCATGCTGAGGGGAAATTCTCTAGTTACAGGCCTGGCCTCCTTTTGGATTTAGCCTAATCCGGTTTCTGCTCCACAACAGATGCTGCTGCCACCAAGGCACCTACAGTAACTCCCTCCTCTCACATCATCATGAAAACTATGGCAAACATGGTTATGCATCTAAAACTACATCGGACCCAGTTACTTTTTATGGTGCCTTGTCACTCCTCCACAACTCATTGAATTCATCCAAGTAGGAATACACCAGCACGTGAACTGGGACACTTAATGAGGTGTGACTTAAGCTGGGGAGTCACCTCAACCTTTCCTGTCCAGATGATCATCTGCTAACCATCAGTCAGGGGGCAGGGGTGTGAGGTAAGGAGGGAGGAGGAGGAGAAGAAGGGACACGTAATTAGAAAAGGAAGGATTAAGGAAGATAGAGGTCAAAGATAACTAGCAAGAACCCAAAAGACAGAGATGCACCCCATCCTCTGGACACATTTTTGTGCTAGTTGTCTTCCACCATAGAGGGCAGTGGAGTTAATGACATTTTCCACTTGTGCCTGGGATACAAATACACCGTTCATTGATCTCAAACTGGAAGACGCCAAATACCAATGCAGCCAATTTGAACTGATAGGCTTTCAGCTGAACAGAACCTTTTTAAATATCATCCTCTCTTGCTCTCTGAAGGCCTCGTGGAACAGCTACCTGAACCCTGTTGTTTGATTGGAAAGGGCATATTGATAGAAGACGTGCGCTCTTACCAAGTGAAAACAGGACTGTTTGATTTGGCAAATTACTCGCTAGACGCATACAAACATTGCAGCATCTCACGGGACAAATGGTCATAAATGTTGTTTAGTGAAAGGGAAAATATTGACTGAAACGAAGGCTAGTTAAGAAGAAGGCTATGCCTCTCAAAGCCCTTGTTAAAAATTTACTATCATAGTTGTCGTTGGGGCCCAGCTTCCATTTATTATGTAGTAATTGAATTTGAATAATTTATTGTATGAGAGATTTCCCTGTTAACTAAACAAATGTATTGAGCTGGAGATTAGATCTAACTGGGGCATCCAATCTATACATTTCTGCTTTAATATATGAAACTGAGATGAGCTGGACGGTATGGGCTCATGATTTATGGAACACTCGGTTAAATCTTCTCGTATGCCTTTTTTATTTTGTCTAAAGAAGTGGTGAAATATTTCAACCAGAATTGGTTATTTCACCTCACATTCAAGTCAGGCAGTTTATTAGACTAAATAGGGCTGTGATGTCACCAAACACACACATTCTCACACGAAACCATAAAAGCAACCGAAGGCTGCTTTCATCTGCCGAGGCACAGAGTCAAATTAGTGTTTGATTTGAATGTTTTGCTACACTAAGCAGGCCGCAGAAAGAACATCATTGTTAAAAAAAATCAAGACATCAGACAAACATCATTCCCTAGGGACACCGAAATTGAATGAGAGCATGCACTGGCTGTTACTTATTACCACTGGCTGACAGTGGTAATTGAATTCTGCCTAGAAAAAAAAATCTGTTTATTTATGACAAATCTTTTCTGGTGAAAACGTGGACAGCGAAGTACCCAGCTATTACTTAACTGCTATGTTCTTTTAATCTCTAAATGCAGATGATAAATAAGTCCAGGCTCATAATACTGTGTATGTGTCTGCCGTTGCACAACTGTCTCTTGAATTTAACCAGTCTGTGTGTGTATGTGTTGTATATATTGTTTTTTTATTAATCAACATGCTTCACAGCACATTTGAAGCAATAAATATAGGCTTTTTCATCCGATATTTTTCAAAGGTTAGGCTGCAGTCCAAATGTTAGAGGAAGACAAGTTGTCATATTAATGTGTCATGTTTGTGAAATCTCTCCAAGTATCCCAATTGTAACATATATGATAAATAATACATTTGGGGCTATTGAACTTCGCCTTGTTTATTCTTCAGGACAGTCGTGTTAACTTTTATTTTGAAAGTGTTGGATTTATATAAAAAAAACTTTAACTGAACCACTAAGTCTGAATATAATGAGAAATCAGTCAGTAGAGACAAAGCGGCTCCTCCGCTCTTTCTTCTGAGCTGCCTGGAAGTTCAGATTCTTTTTCAGTTGTACCTGCAGACGGAGGTTGTCAGCTGGTATAATCTTCTAAGTCTACCTCTAATGTCTGAGGCGACTCTTTGTACCAACATTATATGTATATTCTAATCAGTGGCTGACTGTAAACACACCGTTTTTATTCCCAGGAAATGACGGTGCATATTGAGCAAACACTGTTGTTTTCCAAAGGGGAAACCGGGTTTAATTCTGTAAATAAGTCGAGGCTGTTTTGAGAGTAGCTGCAGCTATTTATTGACAATGGATGACAGACGCAAGTATTGAAAGTTACTGTCATAACTGTACTTTGAAACAACCCAATACCTTGTTTGTAGAACTGTGTTCTTCTGACTTCACAGTGGACCGGAAATTGAGAGCAATTTTTAGTTTCAGAAAAAAGGGAATAGCACTCTGGCTTTTGGTAAATACTTTTATTTACCTTTAAATTTATTACTGATGGCGGTGGAAAGAGACGAGAAAACCTTTTGACCCAGCAAATATTTTCTAAACATGTCCAAGGCCTTTTGAGCTGAACTACGCAACCTCAATTATAGCTTTAATATATGTGTGTTTGTGTTGATGAGCATATGTGAATGCAGCCCTTGCCTTCGAAACTTAGTAAAGCCTTTCAATATACCTTATGGTGCTGGTCGAGATTTAGAGTTGAGGTTCAGAGTTTATTCTCGACCCTGGAAACCATGGCAAAACAATGGGTGTGTTTCAATCCACCTGTTTTAATACATATTTACAAGTTGCACTTTTGTCAAAAGAAAATTTTTACACTTGGCAGTGGTAGAAAAATGAATGTACTGATGAAGGACTTCACCACTAAAGCAGGGCATGTATGAAGACTGTGACTTACTGATGCTCCTGCTGCATTAGAGAGACTAAAAATAGCAGCAGACGAAACCACGAGATCTACGTGGACAGATGAGGAGACTGTAGGATTTCCCAAATTTATACATGAAACAAACATAAATGCCATATTTCTCTCATGCTTTCTACATCGTTTTCCACTATCCATCTTATGATTTGACTGAGGCTCTTTTAATTACAAACTCTCGCTACGCTCTTATTCTGCAAAGGTTTAATGGCACCTGACTGGAAAACAGCTGTTAATCTTGATGCGCTCAGCTCCTAATATTTGCATGAAGGAAATGGGTGGAAACCCACATTAAGTCGCATGTTGATGTGCCAATTTTCTGGGAATCTGGTTCAAATTTGCATTACATTTGGATTTAAACTTGGCTAATCTCTCACCTCAGTGTCACCTGGTCCTCATCAGCAGGTTTGCTCAATCATTGAAAAACACTTGCGCAATATTATGGAAAGCTTGAACACAGCTCCGACATCTTCATAGTGAGTCTGGAGGCTTTAGTTTGTGGTGCTGTTGGATTATATTGCGTTACACTGAGAAGGGTTTCTTATAATTTGCCTGCCACTTTCATTTACCTGAGGGTAGGCTTAATGTTTGAAACAGATCTCAGTATTTGACGCCTGAATCAACTGAACATATTCCTAAGTGTAGGATTTATTGCAGGACCATTGTATCGCGCTGTATTACATGTAGCCAGGTGTCTCTAATAAACTGGCAACTAATCTATGTATGCTGACCTATTCTTGCTCCTAACAGAAGAAACAATTAGTCAGGAAAATGTTTTCATTTTCTCTTTAAGTATCAAGTGAAATGTTCCCAAAATGACCACACTGCTTATGTGAACTTCAACGAATGGTAAACCTTTTTGACGTGCTGTTACCATTAGAAGTTGGGCTGAATATTAGCATGAACAGGTGCAGTCGGCGTCTCCTCCAAAAGCCAGTCTGAACCCCACTGACGGGAGTTTATCAGATCAGGAATAAAGGGCTGGCCTGACCAAAGCAGCGATACATTAGATATCATTCTCACGCACAGTATTTTATGTCTCTGTACACAGCGTGCATCTAATTATGGAAGCATAGTGTTTGTTCTGCTCTTTTCCTTGTGTAATTAGTCTTCTGGCTGTGCGTTGATCAAACAGAGACAGTATTCATAGTCTTAGGATCCTCAGTCATTTTTTAAAACAGTTATTGTTGACAGCCTGAGCTGAAGATTACACAAACATTTGGAGTGGAATACTTATTTAGAGTGCCTTTATCAGAACCATCTACCAGCACTATGAGCCAAAGTAGAGCGCAGAATGGTCACAAGGTCTTACTATCCTGATTCACTTGAGTCCAGAGCTTGCAGCTAAATGAATGGAAACTTATTTCTAACAATTATCAACAACTCGGACGAGTGTTAGTGTTTTTATCTGAAAACACGGACTACCTTTAATGCCTCACCAGTCTGCATGCTTAACATCGGTATTGAACTGATAATCTCTTTGCTTCTCCTCCTCCAACTGGCAAACCACAGAATGACACCTCCATAAAGGACGACTATCAAAAGTTTTGGACAAATCACCTCACTTTTCTTTGGATCATTTATGGCTTGGCTGCACCTCAGAGGGTGCCTTACAATTTTTAACGCAAACTTCTAAAAAAAAAAAAAAAAAAGAAGCAAATCCTAGTTTAGTTTGGCATTCAGCTCAGGAGTGGGTAGCGTGTTGAGCTCTTGTTCCCACGGAGTGAGTCGCCGTAGGAGACGCGCGGCTGCAAGCCCTCCACGAAAACGACATCCTCTCCTGACAGTTCGCCGGTGACAAAGGAGAGGAGTGTTTGCCCGGTGCCTGCACACAACCCGAGCAGTTCGCCTGCGCGCCGCACGGATCCGAAGCGAGCCAGCGTTGCGCTTTCAGACGCGGACCGGGCGCGTCGTGAGGGCGGGCTCGCCTGCCGTAGCTAAAAGGTCCCGCTTCGACTGGCTGCTCTCATTGCAGTCCAGTCTGCCGAGCGGAGCGGACTGACTGAGGGACAAGCTCCGGCTCCATTCAAGGATTTTTTTTTTTTTTTTTTTTTTTTTTACTCCGCACACTTCGTCCTGCAGCAGAGGACCGACAAAGACTCGCACCTCGCCTCCTGTGGACAATGTTTCTCTTGCAGTACACAGGTACGTGTTTCAAGTTTTACCCCGTCCCCCCTCACGGTCTCGGTTATGTTGACAGCGGAGATGGTATCATTATTTTATTTTTTTATCCCCCCCCCACACACACACACCGACTATCAGCACTTGTGCTGCTGCAGGCGACGGTGGATCACAGCCCGTCAGTTAATGCGCGAGTTGGGTGCCGATTTTGGCACATTTTAGCGCACATCCCCGCGTTGTGCGGCACAAGTTATTAACAGCAATCTAAGAGGGTTTCTTGCTCTGTTTGGTCCGTAATTGTCGGGCGTATACCAGCTGTTGAGACCGCATAAGAAGAGCCGTGCTGCCTCTCTCCAGTGTGGCTGGCTTGTTTTTTCGTTGGTCTCAGCATTTGATGTGCAGTGGTGTGCTTTCTGATGATAAATGATCAATAATTTCCTGTTCGCATTTTACACTTGCTGATAATAGACACTAAGAGTAGCTATTATCTTGACTGACACACGCCTACTGCAGCTGTTTATGGATGAAGTTTTCAGAATAGATCTAATCCAAGCTGACACCGGATCACTGCTTTTATGCAATGCATATTTTTCTTCCCCTATTCAATCCGGTTTCTATTATATTTGCGCTTGGTGAGTCACAATGTATTGGATAGGCCTATCATGCAAGGGGCTTGCGACTTGTTTACAGATATAAGTTGTTTGGCTGAGACGTCCAACTATTAAGATTTCCGTGCCATTTATTCCGGATTCGCCACAACGCATAAATAGCTCGATTTAAATGGGACATTTTCTCCGGGCTCACAGGATCTAATTAAGCACGGATGCTGTCTGAACTCTCACATTAACCTGCTTACTCTGCTTTATTCTGGCACTCTGCTCACCAGCTTCCTCTGTTTATAGTCATGGTAAATTTACCTCAGATGTCCCACAGCTTTTTTTTGGTGTCTGTGTAGTCATAGCCTAATTGCTACTTTCCTCAAGCTCATAAAAGCAATGACTTGTCAAAGATTAGTCTCATGGAATTAACCCTAACCCTTTGCCAACGCAGCGAGCATACTGACTAAAAAATAAACTGCATCCAGTTTGTTTTTCCTATCCCCCAACCCCATGTGTTAGAACTTAACAAAACATTACATTCTTTATATACTTTTTGACATGTAGAAGCAGACTTTGCAGTTGTCTTAGCAAAGTGAGGTTTAATTAATTTTGTAATTAAGCTTATTGTTAAGCTAGAAGTTGCTGGCTGCAGTAATTAGAGTAATTTCACAGTGCATAATTAATCAGAATTCAAAATATTGCATGTCGTCGGATAAAACTTGTACTTCAGGACAGAAATTGCATTATCACTTGGAAAAATATGCTTTTTGTCCAGTGGATGAAAATGTGTCTCTTGTCCTTCTCTCAATGGAAAGGTTTTGTTTCGTCATTGCGCTGTCGTTTATCTTGCGCAGACAGAACGGATCAGTTCCCCTCTCATCTTATTTCCTTCCCTTCCACAGGCACAAACATGCTTTGAATCAGATTGAGTGAATGGAGGTTGAGTGCCTCCGTATGACCAGTGGGAGGGAAAAGGTCCATCAGGCCTTGTGACAGCCATTTACCTCCACACTGCCCTAGTCCTCTCTGATCAATCGGCAGAGCATTCTTAGACTGCCTTTAATAGTGCGAGGGAGGGAGGTACTTTGCTTAGATCTGTCAGAGAGGAGAGATTTAAAGGTTGTACATAGAGTGCTAGAGAGGGAGCTTAAATATTTCAGCTCTCTTTGGCATAGGATAGTAGTGCTGCAGAACGAATTAAGACTGAGTATAGAGCAGACTAATGTACAATACCAGGAGATTTGGCAGCTTTGCAACTTTCACATTTTTAATTGGTTTGTGCATCACACACACTATACATTAAGTTGGATTGTCATAGCAGCAGCTGTCAAGGAAAAAAACAAAAGTGACAAAGACGAAAGAAATAAGTAAGTAAGTAAGTGAAAATATGAGTCATAGATGACCCACAAATGTCGGATTTAGTGAAAACAGCACACTCAATGAGAGCCTTATATGTGATGCACAGTGTCAGAATGGGCAGTGGGGGAATCCATTATTGCCGGAAACTGTCCTGCTTTTGAAATATAACCCAATACAGGACAGTCACAGTTTGTCCTGTGAAAGGTTGATTTCACATGTTATTGCGTTTTGGAATGTGCCACCTGAAAAGTGCAAGCTGCAGTTTGAGCATTGCAGCTAGTGGGCGCAACAGCATGAAACAAGAGAAAGCTTAGCCCTTCTGTTTGTGTTTAGTTCAGTTTAAAGCAACCACAAAGCTGTAGATTTAAAGTGCTAGCTAAACACTTCGGTATGCAGCACTGTATTTATCACACTTTGCCACCTCTTCTTTCGGACTCGTGTCCCATCGTCTATGTTTTCTCTTTTTCTTCTTTCTTCTTCTTTTCTTCTGGGCAGTAAATACAGCAGTCCACGATCCTCCACAGATGTCCTTTTTTTCTTACTGTGGTCATGGAAATACGTGGACCATGTTTCTGCCCTTAGTCTCACCACTTGAAAGCATACGTTGCTGCCCTGACAAATACTGCAGTGTGACTGTAAACCTCCCAAAGGCAAAATCCTGGAAATCTGCTGGATAAAATGAACATAATCGGTGCAGTGCCTATTAATTGATTTGGGAGTGAGAATCATACTCAAGGTTGAAAGTAATTTGTGCTCGCTCACCAGCAGTGACTGTTGAAATGAAGTTGAAGTTATCCAGGACTAAGAAAAATAAATGTGCCAAGTGAAAGCATTCCACAATTTATTCATCTTTGCGTGCTAATGACAATCGCAAGCACTTCACTTGAGAAGAAAAGGCAGTTGGTTTCTGTTTCACCCATGCATGTGACAAACTCTCAGATCTATTCACTGACTCATCCTATCCATCGGTATTCTGTACCGTTGCTGTCACCTGACTGCTCAAAGCAGAGCTGGCAGGCAGGCAGGAAACCCTTAAGCTTACTGACGAGGCAAGTTTTACGCTCAAAGTCAAAAGTGTGAATTCCACATGTTCAGCTTTGGCGATGTATCAGTTATTGTCTGTTTAGTTAAACCAAGTTAGTTAGTGTAGTCCCACTCATACTAGCACAATTGACTTAGCAAACACATAAGGGAAACTAGCTTGTAGAGACTTCCCCGTTTTTTGGGGAATTTTTGGTTCAGCGTCTTGTCTACTTACAGTTGGCATAGTGACTGTTAAAGTTGGTGCAGTAAGATAGAGTCCATGTTGAGGGAATACACCTAAATGATCCGCATTTGTGGACAACACTGTGGAACACACAGTTTTATCCCCAACTCTCCAATCCAAAACAACAGTCGTTCATAACAAATGCTTAACAAAGCTCCCAATGTGAAAACGGTGTTCTTCACATCACTTTTTACAAGATGCTTGGCTGCTTTTATCAAGTTAATCCCCTTCATGTGGTGCTATCACTGCAGCACACCATCTGTTGGGCTGATGTTTAAGACTGTTGGTGTAATAACTTGATTGTTTCATTGCCTCACCACTCATCCTAAATCTCCGCAGCAGACTAATGTGGGGTGATGATTGTTGTTTATTCCTGTGTCTAATGGTTACTTGTATGTGCCCTCCAGAAACCCCATTTGACTTGGTCTAATTGTTCAGCTTTTGAATTACAACAGCAGCATTAAAGTGAAGCTAAAATCTGTTCAGCTTGAAGAAAAGTATATTAGCTTGTGTGGAAGATCCCTGTGAGGATCAGCAGTGTTGGCAGCAGCAGCAGTTCAACCTGCCATCTGGTATTGAGTAGCTAAGAGAGCTTGGCAGCCTGTAGGCAACCAACTCAGGGGCTCCAACCATATCACTGACAGAGCTCTTCATTTCTAATCACTTTCATGATAAGCAACCACGCAGGGAACTTTGAAATTTGAGCTAAGGACTCTGCAACAGCATGCTCAGGAGCTACACGAAAGAAGTGAGCCATCAGCCTTATTCTGCATTTGCTGTATGTGAGCAGTGTGTGCGACGGGATTGTGGCTGCAGTTCTGCTGTGTTAAACCCTGCTGACAGTCCCTTTGAGCAGAGTAGAACAGAGACGCAGTTTGAAGAAGCTGGATTATGCTGTTCACCAGGGAGTTGCTGTACAACTTGTCTGCATTTCATATCTTCTCTCAAGAACATACAATGAAAACTTCAGTCGCACGTTGGTACAACAACTAGGGTAAAACAAACATTGGAGGCATGTATACTACATTTGACTCTATTTACCATGTTTATAAAAGAAAACGTGTTACTTGAAAATTAGAATTTATTTTTCCTTGTTTAAGTACCCATTTATCCCACACGTACTGACTTTGCATAATTTTTTGTGCTGAATCAGTTCAGTCCCTTCATACCAATTAATTATAGTGTCACTCAAATTCAACTTCTGACTCACCACTGAACCCACGTTTGTCACTTTGGAGAGCCATTTACTCTACAGTGGTTATTTTGTTTGGCCATGAATACATAAATGAATGGGATTTTACTGAACTCTCTCCTTTTGGTCACTGTCTTGGCTAATTTGGACTGCTTATACAGAACACCCAGATAAGATGTTTTTTTGTTTTGGGTTTCTTTAGCTAGGACTCCTATGAACCTTTTTATTAACCTCTTTTTGTTGAACAGTGTTCAGCAATTATACAGCTAATAACTGCAGCTCTAAGGTATACCATCTTAGGTTCACAAGGACTCATTATGTTGCACTAACTCAAAGGGACTTGCCTGCTCTTTGACCTTGAGCACATTTTGCCACTCATCCAACAGGTTTTATTAGGAAAAGCAAAACAACTCTTGAATGAGTGAAACATCTATTATACCAAGCACCAAATCCAGCCACTTATGAGTTATTGATATCCTGTGAGCTGGGTGGCTGAGAATCTTTTTAGACAGACTTTCAACCTTGACAGACATATTTGACTGACTGTCAAACGTTTACAACATCCTGGCTAACCGTCAGGACTTTGGTGCTTATGTTTATGTTTTACTAATGACGGAATCCACATTGTTGGAGACAGTACATTTAGCTTTATCTCCTTGGCTGTCCCACTCCAATGTACTGAGAGATAAAGAGCAAGGCTCTCTGGGCGACACAGTCAGAAATATTGCACTTCCCAGGCAATGTGGCATTCCCCAGAGACAAAGTGAACCTGAGTTTTTGTTTTTATGGTGGCATTTTTTTCCCCTTACCAGCAGTGCCAAGAGAAGCAATTGAAAGTAGCACAACGCGTGGTGTGATAGATCACCAGAGGGATGTGGGATACTACTGCTGTACATCTCTGAAGTTACCTGTGTCCACTGCTGCTTCATTGATTGTATTACAATAAATTTTCTGCCTTAGCACTAGATGATAAATTGAGCCACTAAATCTAACTTTTATGTAGGAGTTGCATTGTGTATGGGTTTTGTTCTTTTCTTCTGTAAATATCTTACGAATTGGCTATTGCACATACAGTGGATTTTATTTGCAAGAAACCTGAATTTATAGCAGGAAATCTCGTGACATTTATTACACATTTCGCTGATGTCTTATGAATATATGGCTGCGCAGGAGTTTACCCTCTTGGTTGAAATCTGTTCTTCCAAACATTGATATGTTGAACATTTCCCCCATAGAGAAAATGTAGAAAACTGAGACGTGGTTCAGTGGTTTGGACCAGAGAACAGGGGTGTCCACAGAGATTGCTTGTCTGGAAAGCAGCCATCACTCTACTGTAATAGAGACTGAGAGCCCAGATTTATATGGCTCTTACTTTGGGAAGAAGGAATGGCTGAAGGGGAGGGGGAAGCAGCATGAAAACAAAATGGTACCAGAATGAATGGACAGAATGTAACTATGAATGCATTATTAATAGAGTAGCTGAGGTTCTCTGTATGCTTTCTGTCTTATGGGGGCATTTTGCCTTTCAGTGAAAGACTGAAAGAATGAAAGAAAGTGCTTTCATGGGTTAGTTGGTAGAATACGCCTGCAAGACTAATAAGTTCATATTCTGAACCATGCTTTCATGATAACCTGGCCCTCTTTGGGAAGGAAGTTGGAAGAGTTGGGGTAACCCAGGAATTTTCCATTTGCAAAACACATTTTTTGTGGTGATTTTTTTTTTTTTTTGGGGGGGGGCTTTTTTCCATTTTACATCAGCAAACGTACACTAACAGATCCCCACTGTGCAGAGTTTTTCATTGCACAGGAGAAAAAAAAAGCCCCATCTAAAATGTCATTGGGACTGCTCTGAAAGGTGTTGTGTTTGAGCTCAAAGGAAGCCCTGTACTTGCATGTTTACTGCACTGAGCCTGGTTAAAGTCAGACCCCCACTGCTGGATAAATGCAAGGCTTTTCCTGCGCTCAGCACATCTTACTGGCCAATATTAGTTCAGTTGCTTTTTTTCTGCCTTTTCCTGAGAAATGGGAGGTCAGCATTCATGCGAGGATGATACAACACAAGTGTAACATTTTGACCAGGGAATGGGGTGTAGTTTTCAGGCGGACACTTTAAATTATAGCTCTGTCTATTTTGGACCATTGGAATGCCAGTTGAGGTCAACCATTAGGTGAACCAAAGGCCTCTCCCAGTGACATGGTTGTGACAAGTTGAATCGAGGACATTCGCATAGAGGGCTGAAGCTCAAAACTACACTCTTATGTTTTCAAAGAAATAAAAAGTCTATTAGTTAATAGTTAATTGTTAATAGACATAATTTGTTGCTGAAATTACAAATTCCCCACTTATTTCACTCCTGCCTCGCTAGAATAGTCCATATAGACAGCATTGCATTGTTAATTTAGTTTGTCTTACTTTGTTTACAGTAATGATAATAGTCACTGGTAAATGTTCACAGATTTCAGTTTAGTCTTCCAAAAGCACTGGGTGCCATGGAGTACTCTTTGAAAAAAGAAAAAAAAAAAAAAGAAAGGGGAAAAAAAGGGAGTTTCTTTTTAATGTGAACAACTGTGATGTGTAGTGGATCAGTACACAATTAGTATTATTTTCTGTTAGAAAACCACAGCATTCTTTCTATTCATTAACTCGTGCTTAGGAAATCACCACTAGTAATTGTGGCTGAAGCTCAAATTACCCCCCCCCCCGGCAAGTGTCACTGAACTTTTAGGGGGAATATTTAAAACAGGCACTCAGAGGAACCGGTGTGGGAAATGATTGCTAAATGAAATGCCACTGTTTAGCTGTCATTTTGCATGGTTCAAATGAAAAATGTTTTAGCAAGCATTAGAAGACTGTGAGGAACACTTTAAGTAAATCTTGCACAAAAATCATTTAAACAAGTAAACACGGTACATTAGCAACTAGCCCAGCTTTCTTTTGGCTATTCAGGTGTGATACAGAGATTGGCTCTCACCTGGTTTGCCGCTGGCATTTGCATAAAGTTGAGCTTCTCTCAACTTTCCCATGTAGGGCCGCTGGTTGCCTTTTTAAATTGCTGGAGCTCAGCGAGCTACAATGCCAGGTCCCATTCACACTGAATTGCAGCCTATGTCTGTCTCAGTTTGTGAGTCCATATGTGTGCATGGCCCGTTAGGCATGCTGACCACCTATGTTTTTAGAACGAGGCAGAAGGATTTTTATTGCAGTTTTACTGTAGATTTACAAAGTGCTGAGACTGGGTCATCCTGACCGCCAAGGGGTTTAAGATGCTGACCATGTAATCACAATGACTGTTTCGAGTCCGTGCAGTGACTTTTGTACCCCCCCCACGCACTCTCTCTCTCTCTTGCTCTCACACACACACACACATTTCTTTTCAACTATCTTCTCTAACTGATCCAATAAATGCAAAAAACTATGCAAATCCATAAGGATTTGTCAGAGAAATTCTGACCGCCGCATGACCTAAGCAGGACATTTCACAATTGAAAAATAAACTTGCCAGTGCTCTTGGAGGGACAAATTATGCAATTGCAACACTACTTCTGAATGACCTCCTCCTGAGCTCCTTGCCTTGCATTATTTTTCAGCAAGTCCTCTTGGTGTAGGTCCACATCTTTAAAAGCTCCTTGACCTCTCTTTCTGTATTTGTGCCAGCAAACTAAACTTTTCTTTTTGGCTTCCCATCAGGCCATCTACCTTCCTGTACTGCTATACATCAAGATGGTTATTTAGATGATCTGTCGTAGAGGCTGAATGCCGTTTCTTGTGGAGGCAGTGGCCTTAAGGGCATATGCTGACAACAGCTGACTTAACATCATGGCACTGAACACAGCCATTACAGACAGGGAGGTAATTGGATTCACAAATCAGCCATGGCTCCGGGTTTATAGTGGCACTGGGCTTTATGGGTCATATTTCAGAGACTGGTGGGCAGTTTGTCAGAGAGGGGGCGTGGTTGAAACGAGAAACTGGTGCAGGAGGGAGAGTCAGAGGAGCATCGGAGCTTTCGTTTCGCCTCAGAGAAACTGATGGAGAGAAAATACACAATAAAGAGTGGACCCTGAAACCTATATGTCCCAAACAAAGTAATATCAAATATTTTAGCTGATGGAGGAAGTGGACTGCATTAGTAGCACTGTTTTTTTCTTTTCTGTGGTTGAAATTGTTCTTTTCGCCGTCTTGACCTTGTCCTCTTATTTTCTTTCAGTTTATCGGGTTCCCTTTTTGGGCTTTATATGGAACTTGTTCCTCTAAACCACTTATTCTATACATATCTATTTCTTCCTGTTTAGTTGCTTTCTCCCTTGTAGACAAATAAAATTTCTCCTGACTCACAGGGAGATCGATGATAAAGTGTGTGTATGTTTGTGAGAGTGGGTGGGAGGCAAAGCTGAGGAAAATCTTCTTCCTGTCTTCCTCTTCTCAAACATACTGCAGGTTCGCACTCATGCTTTCTGTGCTTGTCCCAACAGAAGTCAGGGAGGTAGATCGATATGAAGATTAATTATTGTGTCCAAGTCAAGGGCTGCACCAACAACCTGCATTTTTCAGGCCTCTAGTGAGTGTCCAAATGCTCCGCTTTCTGACGAGCATTGAGCTTTAGCTTGTTAGTGTGGTCTCTGGACCGGAGCTGTGCTGAGAGAAAATTGGACCAGGCTCCAGGGGTAACACGCTGAGGCTCTGTGCAGCTCAGCTCAGCACCACCAACAGGCAAACCAAGGGTCTGCTGGATTTTAGGTATTTGGTTAACTGTTCTCTGAGGTATCACAAGTGGAGGGACACCCTGGGCTGTAATGGAATGATATCTGTTTCTCTTGGGCACCCTTAAATGAAACATTTCTTTGGTTTGATCTGCATGGGATCAGAGAGAGAAGTATTTTCGAGAAACATCTCCAGGCTAAGACGATTTCCAGTCCAACGTATGAGCTATAAATACTTAAAATTCAAATCTCATCTCATCTCATTTTCTATACCGCTTATCCGTCAGGGTCGCGGGGGAGCTGGAGCCTATCCCAGCTGACATTGGGCGAGAGGCGGGGTACACCCTGGACTGGTCGCCAGCCAATCGCAGGGCCACATACAGAGACAGACAACCATTCACACTCACGCTCACACCTACGGACGATTTAGAGTTACCAATTAACCTAATGTGCATGTCTTTGGATTGTGGGAGGAAGCCGGAGTACCCAGAGAGAACCCGCTAGCATGGGGAGAACATGCAAACTCCACACAGAAAGACCTTCTTGCTGTGAGGCAACAGTGCTAACCACAGCCCCACCATGCTGCCCCTAAAATTCAAATGAAAACTTCTTTTGTATTGTACATGAGGATTATACAGTAGGTTTGTGCAATAAACCCTATAAATGCACTTCAGTAGAAGCACTTTGATATGTTGTGCCTTGAAATGTCATGCCAGTAAATCAAAAGCATGTGCTTGAGTGTAAGCATGATTTGCCTAAACAAAATTCTGCCAGCAGCAGGATGATAAATTCCCCTCCTGAAGGCCACTGGAGTATTTGAATGTTTTTTAAAGTGTTGAAATGATCAGATGAACTTAAACCAGTCATAATTGGGTGTCATTAGCAGATGTCAGGGGTGATTATATCACTGTGAACAACTCCTGGATAGAGCTAAAAAAAGAATACAAGTGTTACCGAAGTGGCATATAGAAGCCATTTTAGATTCCACTGTCACTGTTCCACTATACCCACAATGTTCTGAGTAAAGTCAATTTTTGCAATTACTTGTTTTAGTTATTGGGTATGGTCATGATAAGCTCACTGTAATTCACATCTGTGCTAAGAAATGCCTGCATTTATTTAAAAAATACTAATTTTAATAGCTCACTATAGAAGACTCAATTTGAAAGAGTGTATAAAATAAAATATGGTTATCATGGTTTATTATAATATTTTCCCAGAGATGAAAGATTGACAATATGCCTGAGAAAAAGGACAGAGAAAAAGAACTCGCTGTTTTTTTTGATACAGCAACCCACTTTTTTTCGTGCTCTGACAAAGTACATGTTTGATTCAGGGTCAGTTGAGCAGGTAAATGTTGTGCAGGAGAGCCAGTTAGTAATTTGGGTCTTTGGTTCACTGGTCTCTCATTTCACCTTAATCTTGATTAGACTATTGAAAAAATGTAACATAATGACAGTACTTGTGCAGAAGTTCTGCACTTGACATTGTTCAACTCCAGTGAATTTTGGAACGGTGTTAAACTTTGGTCTACTCTCTTACATCTCGTCAGGGAGATGATGCAGTTGAATAAACTTTCCACGGACAAAAGCTTTAACAAGGACTCCACTAGGTTGGGTGCTAAAAATCTCTTTCCTGATGGAGACAAATGTTAACTTTGATGTTAACATTATCAGTGTCAAAGGGGAGTTTGACTCCTGTTGAGCATTTGACATCGCACTGTGGTTGTTTTCCT
The DNA here is from genome assembly GCF_042242105.1 of Pempheris klunzingeri. Classification (NCBI taxonomy): domain Eukaryota; kingdom Metazoa; phylum Chordata; class Actinopteri; order Acropomatiformes; family Pempheridae; genus Pempheris; species Pempheris klunzingeri. The sequence goes on along the minus strand of NC_092020.1, from coordinate 18,932,184 downwards.
GTTGCTAAGCATTATGCCAGTCACACTCTCTTGCACAGAAACAAATAAATGAGGTTTTGCAAGAACTTGGAGACACAGCAGTCATCTCTGCTTGCCAGTCCACACACAATCCCATTTTCAGATCACTGTTGGAATGAAGCTGTCAGCTCCAACAACGGTGAGAACGGTTTGTCTGCATGTATGCACACATGGATGCTTTGCTTGTGTGTTTACTCTGTCTGTATGGAACTATGTGACGTCGGCATTGAGAGAACTCCACATCAGTCTACTCTGCTTCACTTCAATGTGTATGTACATGTGTAAAGACTGATAGCAGGGAAGTAATAATTTTATATCCAAGGATTTTCAACATGTTTAGTCCATCTGTTATTCTCTTAATTAACCATTTGGACTGTATAATTTCAACAAATGGTGAAAGATGCCTCTTACGATATCCAGGAACATGACATCTTCAAATCGCTTGCTTTGTCTCACCAATTCTTCAGAACCCAAACATATTCAACTTACTATCATTCATGACTAAGAAAACCTGAAAATCCTCACATTTTAAGAAGCTGGAATCAGAAAATGAATTTAACCCTGGAGAACCCATGGGGTCAAATTTGGCCGCTGTTAATTGCTGCTACCCAAAGTGAACAAACATAAAAAAAATTGTCAAATTTAACTTCAAAAACCCAGAGTGCCACTTCTGTTAAATTTGACAATTTTTTTTATGTTTGTTCACTTTGGGTAGCAGCAATTAACAGTGGCCAAATTTGACCCCATGGGTTCTCCAGGGTTAAATGATTTTTTGAGGAGAGGAGTAAAAAGAAAAAAAAAGTACAAGAGGAAGAAATCACTAAAATCTAGAGGAATGAAAGAGCAGCTGAGAATGTTGGTACAGTACATGATAGGTAAACATCACTGCGCAAACTCAGGTAATGCCTAACATGTTTTTTTGAATGTAGTAACTAATCAGCCTGACAAAACTATCATGTTCTTTTCACACCCTTTCTTTCCTGTTTCCTCTCTTATCACATCAGCCATTAATAACAGTGTGACGACAGTCCCCAGTCTGCTGTGATGAGTGATGGATGGCACAAAGAGAGACAGGAGAGAGAGGAGAAAGAACAGAGGAGTGGAGCCAGGCTCAGCCAGATCATAGCCTCCGGAGCTATCCTTTTGCATGATCTTTGGGGCTTCATTTGTTGCTGTTTTAGTAATTAAACAGGGGAGGCCCACTCCTGGAGTCTGGCTGTTGGCTCAGTTTCTCTTCCCTAATCTTCCCATAAGACCAGATAATTAATGGTGGAATGGCAGGAGAGCCCATAGTCCTCCTGTTAATGGAAAGGATTCATCTTGTTTACTCAACTTACTCCTTGTTTTCTTATTCAGAGCTTGGCCGGGGTGTCATTGCTGTTGTGGTCGAAGATATTGAGGTGTGGCATCTGTCCAAACATCTAATGGTAGATGATATTGGTGACAAGTCCTGGAGCAGACATGACTATTCTCAACTAGGATTTACAGTGGGTACGAAAAGTATTCAGACCCCTTCACTTTTTCTACATTTTGTTATGTTACAGCCTTATTCCAAAATGGATTAAATTCTTTTTTTTCCTCATCAATCTACACACAATACCCCATAATGACAAAGTGAAAAAAGTTTTTTAGAAATTTTTACAAATGTATTAAAAATAAAAAACTGAAATATTATATGTACATAAGTATTCACACCCTTTATTCAGTACTTTGTTGAGGCACCTTTGGCAGCGATTACAGCCTCAAGTCTTCTTGGGTATGATGCTACAAGCTTGGCACACCTGCATTTGGGGTGTTTTTCCCATTCTTCTCTGCAGATCCTCTCAAGCTCTGTCAGGTTAGATGGGGAGCGTCGCTGCACAGCTATTTTCAGGTCTTTCCAGAGATGTTCAATGGGGTTCAAGTCTGGGCTTTGGCAGGGCCACTCAAGGACATTCACAGACTTCTCCCGAAGCCACTCCTTCTTTATCTTGGCTGTGTGCTTCGGGTCATTGTCCTGTTGGAAGGTGAACCGTCGCCCCAGTCTGAGATCCTGAGCGCTCTAGAGCAGGTTTTCATCCAGGATGTCTCTGTACTTTGCTGCATTCATCTTTCCCTGTATCCTGACTAGTCTTCCAGGTCCTGCCGCTGAAAAACATCCCCACAGCATGATGCTGCCACCACCATGCCTCACTGTAGGGATGGTATTTGCCAGGTGATGAGCGGTGCCTGGTTTCCTCCAGACGTGATGCTTGGCATTCAGGCCAAATAGTTCTATCTTGGTTTCATCAGATGAGAGAATCTTGTTTCTCATGGTCTGAGAGTTGTTTAGGTGCCTTTTGGCAAACTCCAAGAGGGCTGTCATGTGCCTTTTACTGAGGAGAGGCTTCCGTCTGGCCACTCTACCATAAAGGCCTGATTGGTGGAGTGCTGCAGAGATGGTTGTCCTTCTGGAAGGTTCTCCCATTTCCTCAGAGTAACGCTGGAGCTCTGTCAGAGTGACCATCGGGTTCTTGGTCACCTCCCTGACCAAGGCCCTTCTCCCCCGATTGCTCAGTTTGGATGGGCGGCCAGCTCTAGGAAGAGTCCTGTGGTTCTGAACTTCTTCCATTTATGAATGATGGAGGCCACTGTGCTCTTCAGGACCTTCAATGCTGCAGAAATTTTTCTGTACCCTTCCCCGGATCTGTGCCTCAATACAATCCTGTCTCGGAGGTCTACAGACAATTCCTTTGACTTCACGGCTTGGTTTCTGCTCTGACATGCACTGTCAGGTGTGGGACCTTATATAGTCAGGTGTGTGCCTTTCCAAATCAAGTCCAATCAATTGAATTTACCACAGGTGGACTCCAGTCAAGTTGTAGAAACATCTTAAGGACGATCAGTGGAAACAGGATGCACCTGAGCTCCGTTTTGAGTGTCATAGCAAAGGGTGTGAATACTTATGTACATGTGATATTTCAGTTTTTTATTTTTAATACATTTGCAAAAATTTCTAAAAAACTTTTTTCACTTTGTCATTATGGGGTATTGTGTGTAGATTGATGAGGAAAAAAAAGAATTTAATCCATTTTGGAATAAGGCTGTAACATAACAAAATGTGGAAAAAGTGAAGGGGTCTGAATACTTTCCGTACCCACTGTATCTCTCATCGTAATTTTCTAACTTTATCATTGTTTTTTTAGCCACACATTAAATGGATTATGAGAGTGGTGAAAGTTTAAGTATTAATATCCCACTCTGTCACCAAATCATCCATCTCAGTTCAAACTTTGATTTCCAAAGAAAGTCTAAATGATGTCCCAAAACAACAGTTTTTGGCACGCATTACCCAAGCAGGGATTTTTGGGAACTATATTCAGACTGTCTGTGTGTGTCCAAATAAATTATAGTAGCCATCCTATCCGTAATGATTGAACAAACCACCCAGTGCAATGGTGGCTTTTTCTTGTGTTTTTAATAGTTTTTGGATAACAATGGATGTGGACTAATACTAGATTTTTGGGGCTGGTACTTATGATAAAACTGCCTCTTGTGCTTTTCAAAAATAAACCCCTGACATAAATGCTATACAAAGAACAACCGTAATTTGTTGTTGTTGATTTTTAAAGGTGCTCTTTATGACATCCAGAACATTAATAAAGATACATTGGAGTAATGGCAACCTGAACAGAGAATACAGCCACCCTCACTGTGAATGTGTTGTAATTGGAGCTTCTGTGTCTTTTGTTTTGGTAGCTTGAATGGTTCCACATGTAAGTGAAGGCATCGTTCAGTCAGCGAACCCATAGCACAAAGACACCATGCCGAAATGAGTCTAAACCTCTGCCCAGTGACAGGCTTAGCTGACTTACTGGGCTAACACAGTAGCACAAAAGCTAAGAGAGCTTGTCGATCAGCACTTATGTACAGAATGAATGAGAGACCTGGCCAAGGAGCTGTGGCAGCAGATGTTGGGGGAGGGGTGAGGCATATTTGTTTTGGTCTAAGATGCTGGATTTCGTATAGAGAACCCTTTTAAGAATGGTGACCAACATACATACTAAGTTGGTCATTTTACATTTCCAAAGTCATTTACTCAGTGCTGGCTATGCTGATTTATCAGTCTAAGTGCACCTGTGTATATGCTGGCTCAGAGAGTAAAGAAATTGTAGTACAGAAATGCCTAATTAAGTAGAGAGAAAATTAGTGTAGTGAGAAAATTTTAGAGAGGGTGTCCCCAAATGACTGCATATCACTGCCAAAATGCTCAAGCGCAAATGAGATCCCCATGTGTGGATGTAGAGGAGCCACGTGCACAACTCTTACCAGCCTCGCATGCACACCCAGTGCTGTCAAAGCACGTGCACGCTATGACAGGGGAAAACCGTGCCTATGAGCTCCTTTTGATTGTGCATGCACTCAATGCATGGCTTTCTCCTCACATGCAACAGTATTTCTCGCATGAACACAGATATTTTGCGAGTGTGTAAGCGCTGGCAAAATCGATGTTTATAGCTGTTTCAGTTGCACGTGCAGCTCCTCTACATCCGTACACATGGTTCTCATTTGCATGCATGGATTTTGGAAGTGTTGTCACACCTGCTGGTGTTGTCTACAAGAGAATACTGACAAGTTGATTTTCCCACTGTAAAATGTCACAAGTATTAAATAGGATTCAAGTATGTAGAATATCATAAGACTTTACCTTTCAGAAGACTAACCTAATGTACAGCAAATCTGTATAAACTGTAGACTACTATATGATTTAGCTGAGTATGGTTCCCTCAGACTGTGGATATTAGTACATTTGATATTCATCCATTCACTGTTATTGACAAGTGTCAGACTGAATGTGCCTTGTCACATATGATAGTTGGACGTGTAGCCTGCAGGTAAACAGAGCATGGGGGAAATGAGAAACATACCCATGGTAGAACTGTTCCTGTGGACAGCTAGCTGCTCAAATATCCCCTGGAGCAATATTTTGACAAAGGCTTTTGAAGAGCTGAACTGTCAGTGCAGCCTCCTGACCAGACTCTCATTAGCCAATACCACCAACAAGAGAACAGACAAGATGGAGACACCTCTTCAGCAGCACTCAAGAGAAAATGGCTTTCTAACTGCAAATTCATTTTGGAATAAGGGATTCATTGGGTGAGAACATTTAGTATTGTCTGGTGAAGTGGGTTTCTCTTAACTCTTAACTTAATCCTCAGGAGCTGCTTAAGGGTAAACAGGGGATGAGGGGTATTCCCATGCTAGACTACTTGTTTGAGGTTGTGTTTAATTGTCTTTGCACACGCTTTTGTACATGTTGTCTGCTTCTGAAGTTTCCCATCAGGTCTGTAAGTTTGTTATAGAGAGGCAAGGCTGGTACAAGGACAATTAACATGCAGAGACAAACATAAGCAACTGCCCAGATAGATGCCTCCAAAGCAGTGTTTGACTTATGAATGATTTCCAAACTGGGGACTCGGAGGGCTTAGAGATCTCAAGGGCGCTTTTCTGGTGAAGTGAAAAATATGAGACCATTATTTTTACATTGCTGTTCTGTTACTGTGCTGCTCTGATTAATGAGCTGAGACATTTCAGGCACTTACTTTAAGTATGTGTTGTTAGTGCTGGTTAGGGTACACTGAACTGGGTAGTACTTGGAGTTAGCTTGATGTGACCCCATCAGTACAGATGTGAGAGAAGAATCTGAGGCAAACTCAGACATGACAACTCTGCATGTCATCTCCTAATGTACAGGATTTTGCTGATGTTAAATATACTGCCCTTAGTGCCTGCTTTAAATAAAATATTTTTTAAAGCAAACAGTTTCACACTGACATCCATTTGAGAACCTCGTGATCATATCACATTATTTTCATTAGCAGATAAAGCTCGCCAGTTTTCATGGAGTTGTGAATATAAAATATATAAATATAAGAACAGTAATTTTGTTTCAGAATTTTTCATTGAGATTTCCTCAATTACATTTGTGTGACAGCTGACAAACTTTGGTGATGAAAATCACCTGATATAATAAAAACAGGGAAAAGAGCTACTAAAAGGACCTTGAGGTGAAATTGTTTTGTTACTTGCATTTTCCAAGATCAGGGTTGAACTTCAGAAATCCTTTTTTCTGTTATTTTTAACAACTTGGGGTCAACATTTATTTATAAAGCATATTTAAAACAACAGTAGTTGGCAAAAGAGCTGTACAAGCCTAAAAAACTATGCACACAGACTTCACTGCACAAGTCTGCAAAACTACAGCTACAGACACAAAACCCTGCTTTCAGGTCCCTTTTGTGATACAGTACTCCATAACGTGGGTGGAGTTGCTGGGAGTTATCGATGTGAATATTAAAATCACTGGAGATGCAAAAGCTATCAAACTTGGATATAGATTGGAAAAGACGCAAAATATTTCAGAGTCTATAAGTAACTAATAGAAAGATACATGAAGAGCATTTAATAAGAGAGAAAAATATTAAAGTTTCCAGAGGACAACTGTTTATACTGAAATGCAACTCTAAACAAGGCAGCTAATCCACCACCTTTCCTATCAGCTCTGGCAATATTCATGAAATTAAAATGTGGAGGGGCTGACTCCATAAGTGATATTGTCAAGCCACATTTCAGACAACAACATGAAATCAAGATTATGAGAAGTTATAAGATTGTTAATTAAAAATGAATTTGAAGCTAGCGACCTAACATTGAGTAGTACAAGCTTGAGTACCTTCTCAATTGGCCCGAACACAGATAGTGGATGACAGGAGATACAGTATGAGTCAGATTAGAAGAGTTGACAGAACAAACAGAGTTAAGTTTTCTTTTCCTAGTCGACATTCTTGTTTTAACATGAACAGGGAGGAGGCCAGGAATTAAAAGAAAATGGACATAATGGATCAGTTAAACAGTTGTGATGGAGAGGGGGGAAATGGCAAATGAGTCTTTGGATCTAAAAGATGAGTAAATTCAAAGGAGAGAGACTCGTGGTGAAGCTTGAAGGACGGTTCACTTTCGTTGCTGGTGTCCACAGTCAATGACTCTTTTCCCTAAGGAGAGGTAAGGGGGGGTCACGCTGTGTTCAGAGTTCAGATGGTTTCTGAGAAAGGTACCCATGGGACATAAGTGTATACAAACATATCTTTCTCTTTTGAAACGCATTTTGTCCCTTTCTTCTATTTTCACATTTGCTGTACTGACCATTTTGGTAGAGGTCAAATGCCCAGCTATATTTCCCTGTCCCAACAGGCACTGGGCCAGCTATAGCATTTTCCTGCCGCCTACCGCACACCATACGGTATAATTGTGAATGGAGACCATTTTTTACAATAGTCATAAAATGGCACAAAGGGTGCTGGTGGAGTAAAAATTCATAATTATTCAGTTTCACACTCATTTGAATGGACAATCATAACTCTTCTGGAGCCAGTCCAGGGTAAGGCAGCCAAGAATGAACATCTTGTTTAAGCTGAGAGAGTGTCCTTATTCCTACTGAAGCCATTAGAAACATTTGTCAGCAGTATTTCAGATGGAAATCTTAGATTTTTTTGTATTGGGTTGTGTGTTGGTCACAAATTGGTCAAGAGTTAGTTGTGTCAGCATTTTTTTCCATTTACACATGTCGAAAGGCTATTTTGCAAGGGAATAAAAACGGAGCAGGTTTCACGTTATATTTGAATATCACACGTCAGTTTACAGCATATGAGGATTAGGGTTCTGCTGTGGTCTGCCATCTAGAAATAGCAGAAGCTTTTTGCTGGCTGTGGTGGGACTGGGCGAATATCAGAGGCCGCCTAGGGTATTGCCATGTTGGAATTTCACTAACGCCGGTTCTATATAATGAAAAGTCTTTGCTGATCTGTCTTTAATTCTTCCACAAATCACTACTGCATCAGTAGATTACATTCTCAATCCCTTAAAATCCATTTGGAGTATTCAGTCTGGACATCCAGACCCCGCCTTCCATTAGTTTTAGACTGTTGCACCTGTTTGACATGCCAGAAGTCATTCATTTGTCTAGATTGAAGATAAAAATACAAATATTGGAATTACTCATTTGCTTGTTGCCAACCTTTTTAGAAACCACGTTTACAGACTGAAAAATATTGGCCCAAAGTATTTATTTATGTTGAAATCAATATAATATACATATGCAACTCCTTGTCAAGCCTTGGTCTGTGTAAAGATGCAGTTTGTGGGTTGAGATATAATGGCATATAAGCATGACAGTTTGTGGCACTGTCACAGTATTACAGCCCAGACCTATCCACAGCAACTGAAAGTAAAATGTTGAGGTCTTTCCTGTGCTACGTTAAAGTGCTAGTTTTTTAATGAATTGACAGATTTGATGCTTTTCTCCTCCAAGCACTTTCCCCACATTTTGCCCTCTCTGAGCGACATGATTATTATTTTCGTCTAATGATAGCATTGCTCTTTGTGTTCATTCATTTTCTAAAATGATCCACTTTTGAAACATAGCCAGATGTGAAAAGTAAGACAAGGTAGGGAAAAGGAGGCACTGACATGATGCCATGGCCCCTCCGACAAGCACACCCACACGTCTATTGTTTTATTCCTCCCATAAACTACTGATGGAGCAGTATCGTTGCTGCCAGGTACCAGGATTCATCCTTTAGTCAACTATGTATAATTCATGGATTACATAAAGAACATCTGACATGGGAGTTTTGCGAAAGAGTACAGGGTATACAGTGTGCCTGGCAACTGTTTCTTCTCTGACAAGTGCTCTATTGATTGGAGAGGAGATTGAAATTGATTGAGAAGGAGACTGAAATCACTGCATAACTCCAGTTAAAATTATATTCCTGCTCTTCTATTTCAATGTTAATGCATTCTGCACAGGGCAAGTATTGTTCTGTGGAAATCCAGCAAGTTGATCTTTTTTGAAAAGAGACTGGTCTACATTTTTTAAATTTCTTGGTCATAATTGCAAGAGGGTTCATTTGTTCAAAAAAAGTGAGTAAACTGATATTTTGTTTTGCGCAACTCCTTCAAAGTCGCTACATTGTTGTTTTAACTCTCGGCCATTTTTTTTTGCATTTATTGCTGAACCACTTATTACTTGTGGCAGAATTACATGTTTGAATTGATTTGGATTAAACTAGACGATTCATCACTGCCCACAACATCTTACGTCCACCCGGACCAAGCGCCACAGCGTGAGGGACGTCACCCTGGGCGGACAGGAGAGTGATCCAGGTGATCCAGGTTATCCCTGTTACATGTGAATATCAATGGTTAGAGACTGCATCACATTTTTAAGATGCGCAAAAGCGAATAGTCTACTGATATATTGGTGTTACGTTTAGTAAATGTTATATTTTGAGAGTACTGCCAATGACGTTAATTCATGCTCTGGTGTGAAGCTTACAAATGGAGATGTAAGAGAAAGCTGACAAACTGCAGCCTCATTAAAAACACTCTGCTTCCCCCTGCCACAGTTCTTGAGCAATCCCTATGAATAAAAAACAACAGTTTTTTCCCCCAACTCCTGGAGTTGTTTTTCATAATCCAATCAAGATCGAACTAATCTCAAATAAAATTCTTCAGTACAATCTTCACAGTAGCTATAGATACAAAATAGAATCAAATCAAGGAATTGCTGCACTGTTAACTTTGCTTCAGATACTAGAAAATGTGTTTCCACCATTTGTCCAATGCATTAGATGTCTTAATGGATATATATGCCTCAAGTGGAAGTTGGGCTCTTTATTCATTACATTGGTTGAATGGCCTCTGCTAGGCTTGGTTGCCTTCTCTATAGCTGGATAAGTGTGATGTACGAACTGGCTAATTGCCTTTGTCCTGATGGCTTCCATGACTAGGCCATTCACTGTCTGGAAAGGTCATTTCCTGTCCTGTTTCTATAGTATTCATCAGGGAGATTCCATGGCGGAGAGAAATACTATACATGATATTACTGCAATAATATTGTTTAGTTTATTTGTCAAATTGTTGAAGCTAATCCCCTGAGAGAAAGCATGGAATGTACAGACAGCTGGGAATGTACAACTGATTGCAGAGGCCAGCAGATGGTTGTCTTAGCACTCAAAAATGCCATGCTACATTTGCACCACACAGCTCCTGCGCTGGGAATGAGAAGAGAAATCGAAGATTAGCAGAGGAAATATTAATTCCTCCCTTCTATGTGGGAAATTAAAAGAGCAGGGACTCCTACTTCATCTTATTGCTTCTGCATTGACGCAATTGTCCATAGCTGCTGTCAGAAGAAACTGAAAATGACTCAACATAACACAAAAGCAGAGTGGATATATAATTATTCACCCTCCAGTTTTGACACACTGCTAAATAGGTGACAGGACATGGGATGTCTGTGAACTCAATATAACTGACTCTAAATGGCCTTTCCTCTTTGGCAGTGGACATTTAAATAGTAGAGACATTTCTGCCTCAAGATTATATAAGCTGTGTTCTTCATAATTCTTTTGGATCCATTCAACGACATAAATGAGAGGAAGTACAGGATTTGACATTTGACAAGGGTCAGTTAGTTAAAGCACAAACAAACAGCTTAGTTTATTTACAGCTAGTTTTTAAAACAACCACTTAAGATTTATATTTCAAAAGGAGCTTCTACACAATGACACCAGAGTCACAAAATGTGTTCTATTCTGGTGCCTGTTGGCGCAGGAGATAAGCAGGAAGAGAACAGATCTGACAAATAAAAGCTGTGATCGGACATCAGTGGGTAGATGGGAAGACAGTTTTTTGAGTAGCAGCCTGCAGATAATGAGTTTGTAATGACAGCATCTGAACTTATTTCCAACTTCTGTTATTAATAGGGTATATGCAGTCACTTGCAACTATCTCTAAACTCGTTTTTTTACAATGAATACATAAAGGCTCCAACTTTTCATTTATCTATTTATTTGTTTGATTAATTTATCATTTTGACTATAACATCAAGTAATAGAGCCTATGAATATTAGAAAAACACTACTCACAAAAAGTTAGGGATATTCGGCTTTCAGGTGAAATTTCAGGATGAACCACCACCAATACATTTCCTGCTTCAGTTAGAATTGGTATTTAAACAGTCCTCCTCATCATGCTGATCACATTCTGACATCATGAGACCAAGACGACACCATCAGCAGCACCTCAACACTGGAGGCTTCAAACAGGTCCTCAGACAGAAGTGTCCACTGAGCTTAGAGGGTCACAGAGTGTCATCAGCAGGTTGCAACAGAGATACAGAGACTGGAAGAGTCACAGAAAGGAGAGGAGTGGACGTCCTTTGGCCACATCCCAATTTTACGTTTACCCTCGTTTACCCTCCACTGTTGTTAGATTTTCTTTCAATAAATTGTTTAAGATGAAGAAACTACCATTGCATGCTGATACTTAAATGTCCTACTTTCATGATATAATATCACTGTAGCATTCACTTTTTACATTTTCCATATATTTCACCTGAAAGTCGAATATCCCTAACTTTTTGTGAACCCTGTATGTTATTCATACTCCTCCCCAGCTGCCCCACAGTAAACCATGAGACTAATGTAAAGTAAAATAGGAGTTTGAAACTTGTGAGACTGACATTTTAATACTAATTTTCATCATCTGCAATGTAAAAACAGATTTTCTCACAGTCAGTTTGTTTGTCCTTGTCATGCTTTATTTATGAAAATCAAGCGGACCACCGTGTGCCTGTCCTGCCAGACTGCTAACAGCTCTGTCAGCCAAACACTCAGTCACTCTGGACAGCAGTAGAGGAGGCTGTGCCAGCATCTGGTTCAAAAGTAGTTAAGCTGACTTGGTGACAGTCAGCACCGGAGCTGAGAGCATCGGAGAAGCCAACAGACACGAGTCATGCTGCCTTGTATTACGCTGTCGGCGTCACGCTGTCCTCAATTTCCATTACCCTTATGTGCCTCCATCACAGTTGGTATTGTAAAGTTTTACAGCCTGTTATGCTGTTGCTCTGGCATTGCCCTTTGTTCAATGACACAGCTTAAAAAAACTAGTGATTCAACTGATGCATGCAAGAAAGCTCAAGGGTTTATCGACTGCTGACTCGAATTATCAACTTATTAGGGGCAGACCTACAATGCTACTAATAAGGAAGTTTTATTGATATGTTGTGAATGCTTTCTCACATTTAGTAGTATCAATAAAAGAAGTCTAAGTCTATTCTGTCCAGTTATTGGCATTATTTCGGCTACTATAGATCTGATGCAGATTTGATGCAAACTGTGTACATTTGCCCTCACAACAATTTGGCCCTCTATGTGCTGTTGCCATTTGATCTAGTATTCAGAATTTGCTACATTACTATTCTTCCTACAGTGGTATACTTAGCTTGTGAAGTTTGCACCAGAGGTCACATTAAAAAGATGATTCACTTTACCCTTTGTCACTATGTTTCTCTCTTTAAATGAGTCAGAGCTTAGTTTTAGCATGCATCAGTGAAAACCCAAGGTATGTGAATAAATCAAATAAATCATTGTGTTCCTAAGTGGGTGTTTACTTGACTGTGCAACCTGTTGTGACCCCAACTGCTCCCAGGCTCCCCAAAGTGAAACAAAGATGTTGTTTTGCGCTCTTGTGTCCCTCTTTGAAATTTAAGACAAAGATAAAACAAGTAGCCAGCGTGGCAGCTTTAGGAATAGATTTTTCCTGACTTGTTCCCTGGCCATTACAGGAGGAACTTTCTCTTGCTTCACTGAATAATTCCTTCTGGCACACTAAAACCCTCTTTGCGACAAACACATTCCCCCCCATTTCCCAGTGACAAAACAACAAGAGACTTTAGACAATGAGTGCTGACATTTTCTGCCACAGGGTCCATTAGCATTCTCATGTGTGACAAAATATTGTTTTTTACACCCACTGCTGGCATGTCTGTATTTAGTGAAGGCAAAAGGGACAAATAAAAGCATGTCTTCATGGAACACTTCAGTCTTAAATGTGGTCGCGACCATGTTTTTGCGTTATGTCATTTAAAACAAATGTTATCTTAAATTTTTGCATTGATTTTTGGAACCATGGCAGTGTTGCCGAGTATGATGAAAGAAGAACTATTCATTCATTTTATTCTAAGTTAAAAATGAAAGAAAAGGCATTATTGAGTTGCATCATGGGACATGATTTAAGAGTTTTTGGAGCTTGACCCATATTTGAGAGTCCGGACATCTCCGCCTCTGCTGCATTGATTTTGGCCATACTTTTACTTTCTCACAAGCCCCCTAACTTTGCACTGAAAGTGCAATACTAAACTGTTGGAGCACCCTCTTAGAGAGAAACCTTGATTTATTGCAACTTAAATTTTTGTGGCTCTGGCTATCGATTATGGTAGTATACTCAAGATAATTCTAACATCGTGAAAAATATGTTCAGTTCTGCAAGAAAAATGAGCTCTCAGGCAGTCGTGTAGTCTGACGACAAGCTTTATTTGGAGTTTTAACCGAAAGTGAGCACACGGAACATAAAGCTGCTCAAGGCCAGGGCATGTTTGAAACAAACTAGTTGGTATAAAAGGCAACTTGTGTAGAGCTGTTCCGAGTAGACTCAGAGGAAGGGCAAAAAGCCTGGTGTCAGAGTGAAGGGCAAGACATGATGAATCATAAATATTCAGACTATTTCCAAGAACGTATTCATGGTTTTGCACTTGCATGTGCACACAAAAAGTGATGAAACTAGTTGTGAAAGGACTGAAAAAATAGGGAGCTTGAGAGAAATTTTGACCCAACATATTTTCTGTCATGCAAATCGTTAGAATGCTTGTTTTTGTGTCTGGGTATGTCTACGAACTCTGAGATCTTGGCCCGTACTTTTTGACGAGTGCTGCACATGAGTACAGTGTTAACAACCATATCCAATAAAATAAATGAAACCATAGTATTCCTTTAACTTTATGTCATTTGTGTTGTTTTTTTTTTTTGCAAAACAGCTCTTAACACTGTAGACTGTGGTTTCGAAAGCAGGGCTGGCTGAAATGGCGGCCACAGGAACGTCTATAGATTAGAGCTGTGAAAAGTGAAATCAAAGAGTAGTATTCACCATCATATCGCTGATCATAACGGAATCCTTATATACTATGCCGCATGAACAAGATTGGTTTTCACTAAACTGTAAGATGCTAAACAGTGATTATATGAAAGCAGCATATGTGTCCCTCTTAGCAGTTAAGATCGTGATCAACATCAGATTTCACAGTGAGCGCTTCAGCTTCCAGGACTAGAATTTAGAGCTCCAACTCATGGAGAATGACAAGTAGCCATCTGGTAATTCTTCTCTTCAGACCTGTACGGTAGCTGCATCTCGAAATAGCATCAAAGGCAAAGAATTGTCTTTTGAAAATGGGCTGTTGCATCTAGAGCGCTGCGATCTTGCTTGTATTGTCACTCAGGGGTCTGATACATTCGGATTCAATCGCACTCAGTCTTATTTCAGAGAGGGGAAGGGAGAGGAAGCTGCGAGAACAAGACAAACAACGCAAACAACCAAGGAGCACTTTTTACAAATATTAATTGACACACAAGGGAATTAGGCTTCTTATCTACTCTCCGTGAGACTCAGAACAGCCTCTGGGATGTTCTGAAGTGTACTGACGGGTGTGGCCATGCTTTTCAAAACCAAACTCTACAACATGGTTTGTAAAGAAAATTTGGAAGTGGTGACTTCGACTGAGTCAGGATAATTTTTCTAAAGGCTAAGAGTTGATTTAGCCTAATGATGCGAATTTTTGTGCAACACTGTCTGCAGGACTCAGTCTTTCATTTTATTTCAAATATAGTATCTTTTTTGAATTGTAAACCCATTTAACATATATTTATGGATTATTGAAGGTGAATGGTAGAAGAGCATGGTGCTTTCAGTCATAGTATGTTTAGATAATGTATGAATTATACAATCAATAGTCTGCTACTACTGTAGGCTTATAGCTTGCTAAGCTCTACACAGTCTTGTCTGAAAACAGATGACTGTCTTTGTCAAACAAGGATAGCATGAACAATACAAGAAATTCATGATGATACTTGATCCAAGAAAGAAATTTCCAATTAAAAATTGACCCTTTTGTGGTTTGTTTTCTTTCCAATGTCCCTTTCCTTTCTCTATCTGATTTGTTATTCTGTCTCCTCTCCTTCAGTTTTAAATATTAATAAGCCTAGATATTGGATATGTCCTGTCAGGTGCAATACTTCAAAAAGCTACAGTTATACATGAGTAAACTACTGCTATTGAAAGACAAAAGTTGGACTCTTGAAATCAGCGGCAGAATGCACGAGCATGATACATCTTGCTGCCTTTTAAAAGCTTGTGTCAGTGATGGCAGCTGCTCATCATAAATCTCTTGTGTCCTCCGTCCTAGTCCATTCCCTCACACGGATAAATTATAGGTGGTCTGAAGCAAATTATAGAGCAGTTGAGATTTCAGAACAGGCAGCAAATAAGACACCAAAAAATGTAGATGGTAAATAAGCACTAGAGTGAGGAGAAAGGCATAATTAAGAGAAGCTTACGTGTGAGAAGACAGATGGGAGAGAACAAGAGGTGGCGTACAATTGAGCAGTGGTTTATGGACAAGCAGAGGGTTCCAAAAGATGGTGATATACATTTGAAGCCTTAAACGTTCCCCTCTATAACCTAATCCCATTTTAATTAGGAAGGTTGACTTGCATGTTACTCTTAAGGAGCACCCCTGTTTGCTTAAAAAGGTGTCTGTTACAAGATTGAGAGCTTTGTTAAGCATCAGTTCATCTGCCTTTCGTAAACGAGCACTTGGTCAGCCAAAGGAGCACACGTACGACCTCAAAGAGGGACACTACTTTACACTGCAGCTAAACCAAAGGTTTAAAGCAAATCCCCTGATGTGCATAGAATGGAGACAGAGTGAAGTCACTTGTCGAGCCACTTGTGCTGTAGAGATGACCATTCACAGCCGCTCATGGCCGTACACAGACACCGCAGCTCTCCCAGCGTGCCATTGTTGAAGTAGGTTGGAGCCAGCCAGCCCCCTCATTAGCCATTCCTCTGGAACACAAAACCACATCAACATAGGCTGGATGTTTTTCTAACAGACTGCAAATAGCTTCGCCGTCTATTTAAGGGAAGGGTGAGTGTCCCAAAGTCATTAACATTAGAGCATCTGTGCCAATCATAATGCTTTCCATACTGTAATGATGATACAGCGATTGCCCACATAGCCAAGATATCCTTTGTACTGCAGCCTAATTGTTAATATCTTGATCTGACCATACACTGCATGCTTTACAGTATCATGTCTTTCAGAGGAGAGACCAGATGGTAAGAGCTTATACATTCTGGGGCCTTGAGGACAGTAGAAGAGAAGGAGGAACCATTTTGAATTGGACGTATTTACCTCGTACCAAGACCGCCTTATTAGTTCAACGTTGAGCATTACTCTCAGAAGACGTTGCACGTGCACATGTAAGCTAACATGACCTTATCAACCTCTGTGTTGTCTTGTTACACACACACACACACACACACACACACACACACACACACGCACACACAGTTCATCGCAGAAAGGGCACAGGCCTTTGACAGAAGAAAGCGGATTAGACTGCAAACCAAAGATTCTTAGTGAGTTTAATGGAATAGAGATGAGTGGATGGGAGATTTAAATAAATTAACCTTCAGTGAATTCCCTGAGGCTCGGAGCAATGACAGAGGGGGGTCTGAGGAGGACTTTTTTCCTTGTCACAGATGTTATGAATAGTCATTACATGATTATGGTGAGCTAGTGCTCTTCAGCGCTTATGTTAACCCAAGTTTGTGTTTGAAGCAAAGCAGAAGTGAACACTGGAATTATTGACAAATTTTAATGTTCATGGGAGCAAAAAAACATAATGAATGTGCCCTCCTTTCACATTAATAACCATTTACTTTTTGTGTTTTGCCCTTTATTTGTCACGGTATGTTCCAGCTCCATATGCCAACTTATTGGTAGAGTTTATATCGCATGCAGAGCAGGGGTAAATTCGTAAATGCACAATGAGATACTCCAATGCTAGCATAATTTCAAAATGTCATCACAACATCAGGGAATAGATTAACCTTTACCAAACTCCCAACTGTAAGAACATAATTCAGTCTACGTACTTATCATGATATTAACCCTGATTGGTACCTCTGACATTTACTTCAATATGCAAAATGCAAAATATTCTTGGTATTTTTTCTTATTAATTGATTAAGACACAATAATAAACTGGAACAGGATTTTCAGGTTTTTTGGGCTGAATTTTTGCTTTTTTTGTATTTTGAAACTGCCACTTATTTCTAAATCAAGTGTTTCATAGCCCTGCGTTTTCCTCTCATTGCCAGTTAATTACTTCCCAGAAGTGACTTGCCAGACTTCTCGAGTCTAATTTGGGAAATGTCAGGTTACTTTTTTTTGGAGTAATTGTAATAAAATTTGAGCAGTCTTTGAAAGTGAAAATCTTTGTGATAATGACTATTCTTCATGGCATATTGTTGGTGATGAATATTCATCACTGCAGTGTTGTGCCGTACATTTCCCTCTGATCCCTGTGCAGCTGTTTTTCCAGTACTTTGAATTTTTTTCCTTTACCGACAGCATGGGGGTTAAAAAACTGATTACTGCAAAAACATAGTGTTTAACCAGGTGCCATAGGGAGAAATTATGTCTACAGAGATGCTAATATCTACACTGTGCAAAGTTTAGGCAACATAAACTGAACAATTTGTGAACAATTTGAGTAATACATATAGTGTGTAGTATGTCCACTATATAGTGGGTAAATTGTCTATTCTGCCTATGTGCAGTGGTGACTGTGATGTCCTCCTCCATTGTTGTTTACAACTGAGATTTACCTAGCAAAGATCTTTAGTCTCTCAGCATTTGGCAAGTGTCCACGGAAACAATCAGAGATAACAAGAGCATATTGTAATGCCCTCCGTGGGCAGAGGTTACTATGGGCAACGGTGTCACTGTGGCGGCGACATTCACTATAATCAATTAGGGATGCATAAGATATTGGCCTATATATTTTAAGTCCGTAAGAGAGATGGCTATTCAGCAGAGCGAAAGCCACAGCGAAGAGAATGAAGTAGACTTTAGCTCGTATTTTATTTGAGTTGACAACAGTAATGCTTGTTATAAAACCACCATTAAAGGAGTCCTTATAACACCTGTTGAGCAAGCACATAGCCTTCAGTGTTTGATTTGTAAGATTAATATCATTGGTTATCATAATGTTATTGGCCAAGGAATTGCTTTTTATTGCTTATTGTTTTGAAAGCCATTGTAATGTTTTTTTGCCTATGCAAAGCACTTTGAATTGCCTTTGTGTTTGAAATGTGCTATATAAATAAAGCAGCCTTGCCTTGGAATTCAATATTGGTGCATCTCTATAATCAATCCTCTCTAAGACTTCCTGTTGTTTCACTCCAAGCAGTGATAGACTCTGAGGTTTTTCCAGTCCATGCTGCTGTCTTAAGGGTCTTTTAATTGTTTCTGGTTTTGATGAAAGCAGAGGTCTTGTTTTACCTGGCTGAAGTCTGTCACTCCTGATGAAGATCAGGAACAGATGGTGTATAAACACCCACAGAGTACTCGTGGTGATTAACGTCTTTGTGAATACAATACAAAGGATACAAGGCCCCATGTGTAAAGTTTCTGACTTAAATCTGAATTTTCACTAAACAACTTTATTAAATGAGGGCAGGCTTTTTTTGGCAAATTAAAACAAAGCAGAATGCTCTCAGACATTCATTTTCTTTGTTAAAATGAGTAATGCCTGTAGGATAATGCAGCTGTACATAAAACGATCCTGTGTATCCACCACTTGAATGAACTGCCTGTTGTTTTAACTGCTCTTTTTCTTTGCTATAAATACACAGGAAGTGAAAAGCTCAGCTAATAGTCTCATGAGAATACTGCAGCTGCTTGGCATGCTTTGCCATCCATTGCTAAGCCACATCAGTCAGACACCTTGTTTATCCATCTGCTGAGGGCACTCATAACTCAACTGTCAGCTACCTTTTTTTAAGAAGCTCGGAGCTCGTGCCCATAGTCCAGGGCCAGAACGTGTTCTGCTGGACACTCCAGGCTATGAATAGAACGATGTCTCATGTTATTCTGCTGACTGATGTGTGTAGAATCATTTTTAGCAACCTAATAGAGGTCTTTTGACTTTGTTTCATCAGTAACCTTTAAGTTGACTAAAGGCTAATTTGGGATCCTGTTTGTAGACTTGCCAGCTGCCACCCAACAGGACCCAGAGTTATAGTCCGTGACTGTCACTTCACTGTGACCCATAGCAGACAGCTTTCCAGTAACTACAATGCAGTGTGATTTTGAGAGTTCATCAGAAAATGACTTGTGACCTGCATTTCTAATGTGCTGGTGATGGACAATGTGACCTCTCCTAATTCCTTTTTAATCCTTCATTAGTAGACTTTGACTCATTTCCACCCCAACCACATGCCATCCACATGGTCTGCATTCCTGTTGTAGCTTAAACGTTAACAACATGGGCTCCAGCGAGATGGACTGTAATTAGAATGCTGAGCAATTTGCTTTGATCGATTTGGTAATTGATGAATCATTTTAAATCGCTACAAACTTCAGTAATTCCAACATTCACTGGTTTTAGCCTCTCAAATATGAGGATTTGATGTTTCCCTCTGTTTTATATAATTGTAAATGGAATATCTTTTAGTGCTGGACAAAACAAGACATTTCAGGACTTTACTTTGGACTTTGCACTGTCCATTACTTGGACTGCACCATTTGTAGAGACAATCTGAGCAGAAAGACCACTGTACACCAATTACAGACTGTTTCTTCAAGAACCTGATTATTTTATTTGATTGTACCCTCACAAAAGGGCTGTGTTACCATTCAGATATATTCTCATTATGTATTCCCAGTAGATTGCCAGACTACACTTAAGACTGTTGGCCAGCTCTCAGTATCATTAATATCTGTTATTGGTCTGAAGTTTAGAGAGAAAGGAGCTGTACTTCATGAAAAAATAACAAAAGAAACAAGGACCCCTTGGATTCATTTTTGTAGTGGGACGATGGCTCTGTGAATTCTTGCTCCCAGTTCTTTCTGCTGAGCTGAATCTAAGTGAATCATGAATATTTTTTTTCCTTTTTACTGCATTAATTCAGTCAGGTAGATCCAACTGTGAGCTTGTGAACTTCTAAAACTAAAGCTGAATCAGTGAAGGCTTTTTCCTGTGTGTCTCTTTGTGTTTATCTGTGTTTGACCATATGAGTAAATGGAGAAATTTGTAATTATCATTTATGCTTTATTTAATTTAACAGACAATGTCCAACAACTTCCTTTGGCTGCTGATTGACACAAGACTTTTTCTGATTGATTTTTAAAGCAGGCTTTTGTTTAGTTCACGTTTATTTATACATAAATAAACTAAATTTATACAATACTACTTCTCTGTGAGGTTTTTGTCATTAAGCATGAAAAGCTTGATCCCAAATACCCTTTTCGGACTTTGCACTGATAGGTGAATGTGCTCAACCGCTTGGCCTGTTTGATGATACAAATCAGTGGAGCTGAAAGCCAGTTTGTTGACAGTTATGGTTTACTTCTGAGGTTGGGGATATGTTAATTTTGTGTGCCACCATCTGGGCCTTTGCCTTGTTCAGATGAATGAATGTGCAACATGGCTTCTATATATTTCTCACTGCTATCAGAGAGAAATAGTCCACTATTTAGCCCGTCCCCCCACTTAAAACACTTACCTGCAGTGTTTTGCTGATGCACTTTTCCTTATGCTCTGCATTATTCATACTGTACTATTAGCTTACAAGAGTTAGATTAAGGACTATAGGAAAATTATACAACCGTGTTACAGAGAGAATCATCCCAGCGGTGTTAAAAGCTGTGATCTGTATGGAAAGATCACAATTTTGATCCCCACGGCGGCCCGTGTGCCTCAAAGTCATTATTAAAAAAGAAATTATGAGGTCATTATGCAATGGCTCTCATATTTTATGATTCTGTTTTGCAAGAAAAATGATTATCTCCATGCCCTTTAATTAGTGTATCTGACCCAGACTGCTGCTTATGTGTTATTTGAGATGTCCACTGCAGTACCATTTGAGTTTCACTCTCTGCCACTGAACTGATGCATGACTGTTTTTTGATGATTTGAATAGGACTCTTTATACTCACTTCAGTTGCGAAAGAATCATTTTAATAGCATACAGCACAGTCCACATAAGATCCAAAGGCTGTACCCAACAATTGGTTTCCTATTGGCTAATACCTGGCTATTTCGTT
Source organism: Pempheris klunzingeri (assembly GCF_042242105.1). Taxonomy (NCBI): domain Eukaryota; kingdom Metazoa; phylum Chordata; class Actinopteri; order Acropomatiformes; family Pempheridae; genus Pempheris; species Pempheris klunzingeri. Next base: position 18,910,916 of record NC_092020.1, on the reverse strand, counting down.
GATCACCAGTAGGATTATGAAATATCAGAAAATAGTAAAAACATACAAAAAAATGATATCTGATATCTTGAAATTGTTGATCATCAGAAAAAAATGTAAACTGTCAGACTTATAAAAATTGTTTCCTTAATCTTCTGTCAATCACCTAAACACTTAATTGACAAATCAATTCACATGTTTAAGATATACAAATAATAATTAAGGTTTCTGTTTCAATACATTAGATTTGTATTTCTATGCAAACACAGGATCAGTCGTTACTTTTATATATTGTAAGGCTGTTTTTGGGATTGGACGATTCAAGCTGTCATTGTTTGAATCAATCAGGCTTATCTTATTGATTTTGTGATTGATTATGTGTGTTATTTACCTGTCTTCATTACAATATGTGGACATCATATTCAGCACACGTTCTCCACAACGTAGATGCACTAGTTGGTTTCTCATCCAAGGCAGTAAAATGGTGCTTTAATGACCCACTGAGTTTCATTGCGTATTCTAATGGTCCTGTCTTTTCCCGGCTCTCTACACCATTAATGGAGCATGTTGTTAATGCATCCTTGATGTAAGATCAGGTCACTTTCATTTGTGATATTTCTCGAATTCCATCCTGAGGCCACAGAGTTTGAAGTTTGTCTCTCAGTTCAGTATTTTCATTTCCTTCATTTTACTCTGCAGCATTTCCGCCTAAAGCCTGCACTTGTCTCCACCCAGCCTCCTGGTATTTATTTTTTTCCTCCTCCCCTGGTGAGTGATACTCACGGACATCAGTCCTCCCTTTGGCCAGATGTTGAAACTTAAACACCCCATCCATCAGCCTACAGACAAACGGGTAGCACAGCAGACAGGGGCGATGACCCAGCAAAGACATTCTTAATATACAGGTTTACACACACACACACACACACACACACACACACAGACCCTGGCCCTGAGATGTCTTCCCACCCTTCATTCTTAAACAACATTCTTCTTCTGTGGGCCATTACTGTCAGATTACTGGTTCTGAACACTGACAACTTAAAGGCTTAAACCCAGAGAACCCAGAGCACCAAGCTTCTGATGTGAGAAAATATAGATGCACAGCCAAAAGCTCATTCGTTGAGGCTGAATCTGACTCTGCTTTTTTCACGTTTTCCTCAGAGCTTTGTAGTGCAGTAACGCCCATCACAGAGACTCTGATAAGGCACCGTCATTCACACAAAAAGTACCAGATGCAGTTTCCACATCAGTTCTAAATCACGTTTTAAAGAACAAATGCCTTCCTCCTTGATCCATCCATCCCCATTATACCACATTGAGAGGTCAGATTCTCTTAGAGTCTATTTAGGAGGCAGAGTTGTGAAATCATTCGACAAACCTGCTACTATGAGCAAAAGTAACATCTTGCCTTGATCTTGAACTGGAATAATAGAGTAACTACCGAAGCTGAGTGGTATTTCCCTGTCAGCTGTTCAGTACTGTTTCACTCTTTCCATGGTTTCTCTTGGCTTTTCTTCATGGGAACTCTCATGCCACTGACTGGAAGTCTGTCTCTTTGAATGTAAACTGTAGCTGTTTAGTGGTGACAGAGTTAACATTGGCAGAGTAAGGAATTTATTTCACTCTCCTGAGCATTGATGGCCATCTTTAAAGAAGTGTGACAGATGGATGCTGAGTAGTGATCGACCCTAAGAGATGTGTGTGGGCTGCGTGTGAGCTCAGACAGCATATCTATTTAGACTCCAAATACACAGTCCCCTCTGCCTAAATCTAACAAATCTCCCACCCACACACAGGTTTAATGTGTTTTCAGGCCTTATTTCTCAGCGTGTGTTGTCTGATTGTAAGCATGACCTTTGCCTCTGCTCTGAGACAGCTTGTCCCACTTTGTAGAGATGCTTATTCAGTTTCTCTTCGCATGCAGAAAACCCTGATAACTTTGGAAATGTGGAAAAAATTATAGCTTATATAAAGGTAAAATAAGCGCGTCTGATAGAGACCGACAAGGTCCGTGTGTATCAGCATCAGTAATCACATTAGAACACCTTCATTCTGCCACAGATTAAATTTAGATATTGTCAAAATCCAAAGAATCTTTACTTTTTCTTTTTCTTTCTTTGTCTGACTTTCTGAATTGCCTGTCTCTGTTAAGGCATCGACCAATCTTTGCTATTGACCGACTGACGTAAAGAAATGCAAAGACTCGGTTGATACAGAAATCTAGAACGTCATTAGATCTGGTCTTACATGGAAACAAGGAAATGCAGCAATACACAACTAAATGAAAGTTTTTTTTCTCCCAAAATTGTTGTGTCTAAACATAATGTAAGAGTCCTCATTTGGTAAAGTTGATAGTTAGGAAAGTCAGGCAGCAGTTAAAATCCTTTATAATGACGTTTTTGACGTTTAGAGCCCAGCCTGATTATTCAAACTGATCAGGGTCCTGTTGACTTCTGATAGAGCCACATTAATTTGGGACTTCAGATCTGTTGTACAATGAAGGGGAAAAAACAAATCTGTTCACAAAGAAATGTCATGAATTTTTCATGAATGTAGACCAAGTTTTCCCAGGACCCTGCTCCGAACTATAAACAAATACGCTGCTCTTGAAGACTGGAGAATGGCTCATACATTAAGCAGAAAACGCAAGTTAAGTTGTATATCACTTATTAGGACTCGAGAGCAATCTCAGCATTATTTTTGTTTTCATTACTTAAGGGTGTAAGTGTTCATGTTGTCTTGTATTCATGATAAGACGATGGAAGATATGTTAATTCTGTTATGTTGTTGTCGAGCAAAATGGGAATGCTAAAGAAAACCTTTCGTCAACTAACTAACTAACTGCTTGATAAATTGGCCTCATTATGCAGTAATATGAGCTTGAATTTAACCTTTTTACATCAATGTTCAAATAAGGGTGAGATGCTGTTTTTATGTGGAAGTGTTACTTTGGTATGAAGCATTCAGTCTTTGCAGTTCACAGCCTTCGTTGTGAGAAATATTCATGGTATTGGCATCACATTTTTGTACTTTTATCTATTTGTTAGTTTTTGGCCATGCTGTAGTTGACCTTGATTGTGGATGTGTCAGTGTGTCAAAGTATTGATTCAGAAGTCAGCCAACTAGTGTATCATTATGCCATTTCTACGTCTGGGGTCCAGATAGAAATATTCTGGTACAAAAAAGTAAATTGTTGAAAAACTAAAATGTTTCATTTGTCGAGTAAAATATCACTTTTTCATTGATTTGAATATCTACAATTCCTGGTGTCTGCTCTCTCCAAACATTTTCATTTCAGAAAGTGTGCTTTCGAAAACAGACTTTTAATTCTAATCTTATATTTCAAAGTTGAAAGTGACGTCTCCAAATTTCTTGTTTGACTGTCTGACCAACAGCTCAAAACTACATGATACAAAGTTAACAGGCAAAATGAGGAAAGGCATTTTTTCCAAATTCCAAGAGACTTGTATTTCTATCCTTTGAATTTAGTTGTATGGAATCCTGACCCGTTGCCTTAGTGGTTCCATCAGTGGCATGGTCATTACTGTCATCTAAATATAAGTGTTTATGAGCTCTTCAGTAATGTGTGCTTGAATGAAGCCCTCAGAGTTTGGACATGAAAAGCACAGTAGTGCTTGGACCTCATGTTGTTTTCTCTTTTACATGTCTGACAGTGTTTTCCCTTTTGGTCAGCAGCCATCACTTCATTTACTATAATGAGGCTTTTTGTGCTTGTGTCTTCCAGGACTCAACGCTCTGCCCTTTGATCCAGCGACCAATAACGACCCACTCCAATTCAACGGCTCCAGTGGGCCACTGGTGACAGAGTGTCCTCCTCTGGAAAACACTGCTGAGAATAGCAAGAAGAGGAAGAGAGCCAGCTTGCCTCCAGGTACTGACAACAGCGACCTCATATGTGTTTGCACCACTGCTGCAGGATTACTCTGTGGTCTCAAATCCTCACCGTTTTGCCCTTAGCCATGTCGAATTCTTAATGCAGCTGCCCATAATGCTCCTTAGAGAACGCCTCCCTTCACTCAGAAAAGCATTGATACAACAGCGAGATTTTTTTTTACCTGGAGATAGCCGTGATGGGAATCGTTGCATAATCCTATCATTTGGTGGCGGTATTGGGTGGGAAAAAAGTAGCTTAGTTCAGTATTTGTTGTTTTCGATTAGCTTGTTATGTCCTGAGGCTCTGGTTGTCTGGCCTGTTTGGAGGTCAGACAGCTGCAGCAGGAAACTGCTCCACTGAGATTGTGTGCCTGACTGTCTGTTACCGTGCCAACACCACCTGCCAATCAAAACTTCAACACGCCTTCCACTTACTCTCTGGCGCACACACACACACACACACACACACACACACACTGACCCGTCGTACAAAGGGGGACGCAGTCGGAGGAATGTGCCTGTGTACATGTGAGTGTGCTGTAATTAAACAGTAATTTGAGTTAGCAGTGGTCTGCCTGGTAATGTGTCAAATTAAAAAGGGACTTTATAATTAAAGAATTAAAGAAGTACTGACTAATTAATTGCTTTGTAAGTAATAGAAAGAAGAGGGCCCTGAAGACAGAGGTGTTGTTCCACGTTCTCTGCTTTCTTGGCGACACTAATGTGACTGGATTAATACTCCACATTAACACAGCCATGATCAACAATTCATCTTCTCGTCACTTCTTCACATTGTCGAGTTCACGTCTTGATAAAGTTTAATTTCACTTTAATTCACTGACCTTGTCAGGCTCTAATTGGATAATGTATCATGGATGATTGTCAAACAAATAATCAACGTCTGTCCAAATGACGGATTTGTTCAATGTTGACGGCCACCGCAATGAAGATGAAGTGAAATAACGAGCAGTATTAATGGACAAAACATTTTTTTCTTGAGTTTCCTCCGATGGGTTAAAAGCACGGCACCATGCCAAACTGAAATCTTGGAGAATTCACATATGATTCACATATTGTTGCAGCTTTGCAATCTATAACTGTGACATGTAGACAGAAAGTGTCCTGTATATGTCGGAAATGTGTAGTTTCTTCAATGTTAGATTCTAATTTAAATATCAGTAATTGGTTCTCACTTGTCAGATTTCCCACAACAGGTCTGAAAGTTCAGTATCCTACAGTCCCAATATCATTAGTGCAATGCGAAATCACATTGTCAAGTACAAACACACAGGTTTTCCTCCTCCACTGTCATACTTACACGATGTAAAAATATTCATAACTCAGAAAAGGCATTGACAGCAACAGTAGTAACAGTGAAATAGAATTATATTTATCTTTGTGTACTCTGATAAAAGCCCATCAGAACGCCAGACAAGACAGACCACTGTGTCTCAGTCACTGCACCAAGTTATTTATATCAGATGCGGTGACTTAGAGAGCCTTCTTCCTCTAATTTTAAATATTGCAGGAAGTTGAAATGACTTCTTGTATAATGTAATGGCGCTTTTTAGATTCTGTATTTGTAAATGGTGCTTTGATGAGATGTCACACCAAACCTTAGAAATGTTTGTCTCCATCCAGCTTGCTCTCTAACTCCAGGACCACCTGTTTCAACTCATAGTTCTACTCAAACCCTTCCATGGCATATTTATGTCAAATATATATCATTTCAACTTTATGTGGGTACAGAAATGATTGGGTATGGGTTTTAGCTTGACGAAGAAAAAAAAAAATGGCCTCAATGAATAGATGTTAGAAGTAAATATCTTCAGTGATTTTAACTCATATCCTCTACTGCTGTTGGTTAGCACATTTGCAACCACACAGGTTACTCAGAGAAATAAGGTTATAAATGAAATGTGCTGGCAAACTGTATTAAATTGGCAATTTTCAGACTGTGTATATATGCAGGTCAGTAATCAGATTCCATCCTCCAACCTTAATTTGGAAACATTACTTACTTTTTTAGTTATAATTCACAGCTTCCTGATGTGTTTTGGAGGGCTGAGAGGGAGTTTGTGTCTGAATTTCACAAATGTTCAGCGGTGGAAACTTATTTAGAGTTCTTGAGGCTACTCTGTGTCCATATCAGTTTGAGTGGGGCTGAAGGATGAGTTATGTGCAGCGATCTTTCCTTTCATCCCGCCGCTCAGCTGTCACTGCAGTGCTTTTCCTGTCTGAGGTCTTCGTCATGCATGTGCACACATAATTAAATGATTAAAAATGCAATAAAACACATGAGTGGTCAAAAAACTCTCTTTCTTTGGAAGAAATCTAGCTGGAGAAATCATGTCCAGAAAACAGGTTTCTAGTTTGTATGCTTGCCAGGTTACTGCAGAAACTAGATTGTAGTAAGAATGCTCAATTATGGAGGTCTTGAACAGCCTCTGTCTGGCTCATGATTGTTTCCAGTCTCGGGCAGGTCCTCCAGCTCTTTGGTCATTAGCAGTCATGTTGATTAAGTCTTGTTAAGGGACCCTAATGGATAGAATTGCCATTACACTCTATAATCCATCATGCATGTGTGCAAGCATCCATTGCAACACATTCACGTCTTGCTTAGACATTTACCCACAGCTACATTTTATTTTCACTAAATGATTAAGAATTTAAGCATGCAACAAACAAACAAACAGGTTTTATGTGGCCCGTCATTCCAGGCGTGATGCCACGTTGATCTTAAAACCACCACACCACGGCCAAACAACAAGCCGCCAGATGCGTAATTAAGAGGCCTCGCCTCCTGTAAACAGTTGCACGAAACGTTTGAAGTTGAATTGATATTCTGTTCACTCTGCCACAAAATAGACATTCTTTACCAGAGTCCATTCCCTTCTCACTCAGACTCACTCCATATTTTTATTTAATTAAGTATGAAGCAGCTCCAGAGACATTAAGTTCATTAGAAATCATGCCCATGCGGAGGGAAATTTCCAGTTAGTTGTGACTCTCTTACTAAGGTATGTTTTGGGGGGGAAAAAAACAAAACATTTTTGTGGTTCTCTGTCTTGGGCCCAGTGAAATTAAGGCACTGAATAGTCCAATATATTTACATGCTTTCTTTATCAAACGCGATAATACAGTTCCCTCTAAAGTTAGCGATGATCCACTGGCCACCATCTTTGTGCTATAATCCTTTTAGTTTTTTGTGTTTATGTGCACCTTTTCTATGTGTGTGTGCCTGTCTTTTAACAATCCATAATAAGTGGTGCCTTGGGGCAGAAGGCACACTGCACGGATTTTCCTGACTCTGTTTTTTAAAATTTTTTTTTTAATCAGTTTTACAACACAGCCAGAGATAGCCATTTCCCTTCCAGTCCTGCTGTGTTTAAGCTGCAGGTGGTGAAGAGAATGAGATTTTGAAATGTTGCTCGTTTTTTAGCGGAACAGGAATTCCCCTCATACAATGAATATAAATGTCAGTTTAGTGGCACTAGCACAAGCTGGATTTCATTATCTGGCTCCTGTCATGTTAATGTGATAATAATAATACTCATTATCTTTTTTGTGCAGTTCCAAACGAGGTTAAGTTTGATTTACAGTGGAAAATAGAGATACAGCAGAATTAAAAGGCATCATAAAGAGACCACAAGTAATGCCAAAATAGATATAATGCAGGAAAAAACAGGATTGCGGGGGCATGTAAAATATTTGTATTAAAAGGTGCCCTGTGGATCTTACCGCACCGAATGTTAACACAACTTAAGTTTGTTTAGATTGAGCGTTACTCACCAAAAGGCGCTGTGTGTATCCTTGTGGTCTAACAAATGTGAATGTATTTCCTTCTTGATCATTTTTACAACATTTTTTTTAAAGTGTTGTTTACCTCCATATTTTCTTGCTAGTAGTCTTCTTCCCTGCCTTTTTTGGTGCATTGCAGCATATGTTTGTGTCTTGCCACCTGTGGATCACTGGAATAGTGTAATGAAATGCTGTGTGCTGTATCCCGTACATGCGAACGAGATTATCAAAATTGCGACCGCCTCATAGGAAAACAGCTCTATAACTCCCCAAGACATCGAAAACTCCACAAGGGACCTTTAAAGCTGACAGTGATTTTTCAGGCTCGAGAGCGAGTGGTTCCACAGCTGTGCATAGCAAAGATCAACTTTGGTAATGAGGTGTGTTTTCCCTCGGTGCACACAGTACTGCAACAGTCCTTAACTAACATCCTACACCCTTTGCAGTCTGCTTTGTCTCAGTAAGAGTGCAAACATTAGCTGAAAACAGGCCTAGTTAAAGGACCATCACAACCTAAATTTGGTCACATTACCCAAAACATATGTCACATGAGGACATGCATCACTATGTTAGAGACTTCATCCTTGGGGACTGCTTTCCCTTCCAACAGTGAACCATATAGACCACTTCCACTGGAACGGTCTGTGACGGAACAGTAGCAAATAACAACGTAATGAAGTTTATTCAAAAGTGCTCTTTGAAGTAGAATGCTTGTCCTTTGGCTGGATAGGTTTGAAATACTCTTGTAACAAGGTTGTTTGACTGAAAAGACATATCCAGTAGTGATTAGAAGTGAAGCATATTTTCAAACCTAAGGCCGTGTGTGTGTGGATTAAAGAAATCCCCTCACTCATGTTTTTCTGCACATGAAAATCAATTGATTTTATCACAAAGGCCAGTTCACAGCCGTACTTTCAGCAAATTAAAGAATTGTTCCCTCACTGATCCAATCTTTTGTGCATTGACCTTTAGTGGGAGCTAAGAGAGGTGTTGAATAAAATGCTATTGATTCTTCAGGAAAAAGGTTAATGTCAATGAGCAAGGAACAATAAGGATACATGTTGTGTCGGTAGGGAGCGTCAATATTACACCCCAGCATTGCATGTATTGTTGGGACCTGACAAACATGTTGAAAACATTACATGCATTACAACATGCTCATCAGGGATCAAATGTCTGTTTTCTACAGCCGTTTTTATAGCAAGATGAAAATTAGTTATTTTAACATCCATTAAATTGAAGATATAGGATTGGATAGTAAAGAAAATGTTGTCATTTGTCTACAAGGGTCTGCTCTAGGGTGGGTGATATGAACCAAAGATCATATATCACTATTTTTAGGCTGAATGGCAATACACAATATATATCTCTGTATTTTCTTGTAGGAATTGGGCTTAATGTCAAGTCAAAAGTCAAAGCCATGTGTGAGATGTCACTTTTAAGCTGCTGACAATTCTTTTACACAGAGAAACGGTCCGGGTCATGAGGTTCTCCTCCTTTCCATGTCCTCTAATACAAAATTTAAGTACATATGTAAATAATATATGAGAGAGGAGAGATGCACACTGGTGTGGCATTACGGAAGAAATAGGGTCATGTATTTCAACACAATATTGATAATAATGAAATTATCTCATCCTATATCTTGTTTAAAAACATGTTGATATACCGCCCAGCCCAGGTCTGCACATCCATCCTTCCATCCATCCATCCATCAATCCATCCACTGTCAACCGCTTGTCTCCCGGAGGGGGACGACATCCTAGACTGGTTGCCTGTCAATCACAGGGCCAACACATAGAGACAAGACAACCATTCACGCTCACATTCACACCTGCGGGCAATTTAGAGTTGCCAATTAACCTACATGTCTTTGGACGGTGGGAGGAAGCCGCAGTACCCGGGGAGAGCCCATGTAAGCACAGGGAGAACAAGCGACATGTCGGCCAGCGGATTTGAACCTGTAACCTTCTTGCTGTGAGGCAATAGTGCTAACCGCCTCATCACCGTGCTGGCCTCCAGGTCTGCACAGCCCACAGTTAATTATTGTTTGTGCCGACTGCACACGAACAAACACATCTGCCTGTGGCGATACCAATCGTTATATCAACAGAACTGATTGTGTGTCCACTGTCCCCTTTTGCGTCCACATCTGTTTTGAAGTATATCCAGCCCTTGAGGTCTGAGCTTCTTTAACGCGTTCTGCATTTCAGACAGACTTGGGAAAAAAAAAACTGCCCTCTCATTGGTCTTAAAGGAGCTTCTGTGTCAGAGCAGCTGGAGTGCCAATGCAGGGGCCATCGGGAAAACAATGAGGGGTCATCGGACAAAAAAAGGTTCAGTTTTCTCTGCAGTGCAACTCTACATCATCTGACAAGGCACGTTGGCTAATCAAATACCTCAAGTAGGTGGAAACGTGACTAAAGATAAAATAGTTGCTTCTGTTTCCAGAGTTGTAAATGTTGTCTGAGTATTGCAAACAGTGGTGCAGTGTTTTAGATTCTTATCAGTCCCCTGCATTTGCATATATCAGGACCCACTTCTGGATAGTAATTTGTATGTTTCAGTCAAAATGTTCTTCTTTCACTGTACCCATCAAAAATAAGTAATAAATAGACAATCCTCAGGCTCTGAAAATCTCTAATTGGCTAATTTTTGAATTAAAAGGGAAAGTTTCAGTCATAAGAATATTTTCCTTGTAAATCTGAAGTACACATGCTGGCTTTAATGACTAAGGACAAAATACTCATGACAAAAACCTAAGCTACTGCACCTTTACAGGTGAGAGAGAAGTAAAGCAGTCCTCACTGACCTTATCCATGGTCAGCGTTTGTATTGGAGATCCAGACACCGTTTTGTTGGTCTAAAGTGTCCAGTGGGAGAGTGTAGTCCACACCCTGTCTTTTTACTGTGGCCCATTTAGGATGAAGGATGATTTTCAATCCAAGTGACATTTTCTGTGTGGAGGACCAAAACCCCAGAAATAAACTGCAATTCATCAAACTGAAGATGGTTTCTCTTTTGAGTAGGTTTTGCAAAATAGTTTCCAATATTAAATGCAGCAGTGATTTTTTTTTTTCTTTTTTTTTTGGCATATTTTTGGAAAGTAATGGATTTGAGCGTAAAAAAAATGTAATGTGATGTCACTGACCCACCACTGGCAGGCATAGAGCTGCTGGAAGGTAAATAATGCAATGGGCTACTTAAGCTGTCAGAGATGACAGCCCATTCAGATATATGGCTGTGTCATTGTCCCAGAGAGGTGTGTATATGTGTTTGTGCACAGAGTGTCCTGATTGCTGTGTGTTGATGCTGGGGGAGATCTACAGCTGGATGTCAGTCTTTGTGACACTGAGGCCACACTGACAGAAGATTTAGAGTGATGCTGATGGAAGGGAGACACAGGATGACAAACTGAAGTCAAAAATGAACTCATTAGCTCGCAAACCGGATGAATGCAGGCTCTAGGGTAGTAGAAAGGTTAACAGCTCAGTGAGTTGCAAGTGTTGAGTCTGGATGGAGCAGCTGCAGTTGCTTTTGCAGTGCTGTATGTCTACATCGTATGTATGTGTTTAACTCTTGGAGAGAGAAGTGATTGAAATACATAACAGGCTGCAAAGGGACCCGCCTTGCCATATACATTTGGGATTCCTCTGCTTCAGTCAGAACATAACAGTCCACTTGTCTCTACTGCTGCTCTGGGAGAGATAAAGACAATACATACACTCCCTGTGTATGTGTAAGAACAATATGTGCTTCCATAGGCATACTGAGCATTTTTCAGTGTGTTAAAGTGCCATATACAGTAGGGCTGCATCTAATCAATATTTTCATGATCAGTCAATATGCGTGTTATTTTCCTTATTAAACAATTAATTGTTTGGTGTGTAAAAAGTCCAACGGGATGTCTTCAGATTGCTTGTTTTATCCAAACAACTGTCCAAAGACCGAATCATAGAAGTTGAAGAAAACCAGCAATTCTAATTTTTACCCAAATAAAGTCGAATATCAAAAAAAGTCGTCAACTAATTGTTTTGACTCTAATATACAGTAAATCACAAGTGCTATTGGTCATGTTCTAAAATTGCAATATTGTTAATTAATCATACCAGGTTGCCTCTACTGATTAATCCTAAATAGTGAAATGAAATTGTGGACACTTTTCTGTGTCCCAGTGTGGTCAAGGACTTAGTGCCACTTCACCCCATCTCACAAAGCCTACAAACATCTGAGATCTAAATAATTCACAGTGCCAGAAGGCACTCTGCCCTGCTCTGTCTGTAGACTCACACTAAAGCTAATGGCTAAGCCTCAAGCAAGTCTGAAGCTCTAATATAAAAACAGAAAATTTCACCTGGCTCTCATTTTTTTTTGCTTGATCAAAGCAAACAGGCTGGGTCTTTTTTCAAATGGTTGTGCTCCTGTAATTACCTTTACACACCAACAGTGATGGGAAGATAAAAAATTAGTCTTTAGATGAGTTTTCCTTTTCATCCCTTAGCCTTGGGGACAAAGCTGCCCAAAGAAAACTCAAGCCAAACAAGTTGTCTTCTAGCAGTGGTTTTATTCCCATTTCCGTTTTTGGTTATTACCTCACCAACATTTCTAAATGGATTTCTAATGAGGATATAGTTTCAGAAATTAGCAGTGTTACTGCCTCTAAACAAAACCTATTTTCTTTTTTCTTTATATTTGATTACATTAGTTACTATTTAATAAGCATACAGTGTCTGCTTTGCCAACATATCTTGGAACATATATTCTATGCTTGTATTCTCTTACCTGAAAAGAATTAAGGATTTTCATCTCACACAAGTAAATGTTACAAACCTAGTGAAGCATAAAGACATTTTCTGTAACCTCTACATTGCCTATAAAAACGATTAATTTTACAGAGATATGTTTGACATTGAAGAGTCTGTTTGTGTTGGCCAGTGTCAAAAAAGCCACATTAAATTTAATTTGATTCAGTGTTGTAAAGGTGAATGCTCATTATAGATCGTAGAACTGAAGCAAGTTGTCAATTGAAATAGTATTGAAAAATGTAATAGTTCAAAGTCCCAAAATCCAAAAGGGTCCAACAGAATGTTTTATGAAGTCACCAGTGAAAAATGCCCATCACAATATCCTAATGTTCTCTTGTGTCATATCATTAAATGATTAATGCACAAAATATATTTATGAGTAATATAGCGGACTTCCTTTCTTTTCTTTTTTTTGATTGAGCATATTCATATTGCTCAATTGCTTTGCTGAATATAAAGGTATTTGACATCAAATGCAGAGAATGTCAAAAGTGCTTTAATCTGTATACCTCTTTTAAAAGAGGGCTGTAATCTACACAGTAGTTCCTCTATATCGCCACCCTCCAGCCCCCCTGCTCATTTTAGTTGAAACAGAATCTGGTATTTCCTCTTGGTGAGGGCATGTTCTCTAACAGAGAACGCTGGCCCACGATTTAAGGGCTCAGAGGGTTCAATTACAAATGTAAAGGCTGCTGAGAGGTTTTATCTACAGTGTTTTTCATAAAGCCACCAGCGACTGTCAGATTTCCTACACGTCTGAAACGGCCCCAAAACACCAAGGAATAACTGCTCTCTCAGATAGGTTGGATTGCCTGATGAATTATTTATATTGTTGAGGTGGGTGAGCTTTGTTCCTACTATAAATGAAGCAAAATTTGATTTAGAGTAACCTCTGGTGTTTTTTGAAGTAATTTAAATTGTACTAGGAAACTGCTGGGCTCACATTGCAATACTTCCGCCCTCAACTATAATTGGTGATACACATGTTGATAAGATAACATGACACCATATTATATGGTTCGACATGCTCAGCTCTTCATTAAATAAACCCAGAGCTTGAGGAGAGGTTTTTTTTTATATGGGAAGCTAAGCAAAAGAAGAATTGACTAAATCTCAGAAAATACTTTTTGGACACCTTCTGTTGTTTTTCTGGCTATTTCTTCTTTCTGCCTGTGCTGCCTCAGATTAGTTACCTCAGTGAGAAGCTATAGGAATGTCTGTGTTTTTACCCAGCGCTATGTTCACAAGCAGCACGTTCATCACAGAGGCCCCTGCAGCTCCTCCTCTCCTCTGTCAACACCTCTCCCTCCATCCATCCACCCCTCCCCTCCTTTGTCCTCCTGTCTTCTCTCTCAGCCTTCAGCTGGGTTAACTGATCCACACCAGTGCTGAACACTTGCTTTGTCTCTCCTCTTCTTCATCATCCTGCCACCTTTTTCCAACACTCTCATTTCACATGGCTCCGTGAGAGGCCACTTTACAAGTACAAGTGCAGGAAAGATCAGATGACTGGTGATTAACCCATTTTAAATCATCCTAATTTGTATGGCTGAACTGTAGGCTGATGGATGAGTATATACACGCAATTGAAATGCTGTTTTGTGTACGTTCGCTTCTGATTAAGAAGGAGCCGAGAAAAGAGAACCAAATTCAAGGAATATCATTACATGAGTAGCTGCAACTTAAGATTATTTTGATCATTTTATCATTTTATCTGTACGATCTCAGTGAAAAATACCAGTTTTGATTTCCCAGAGCTCAAGGTTGAACCTTGAGAATCCTTATTTCATCGAACCATCAGTCCAAAACCCCAAAATATTGATTTTACTGTCAGGTATGCCAAAGAAAAGCAGTAAATCCTCACATTGGACAAGCTGAAATCAAAGAAAAGATGAAGTGATAATAAAGTGTGGCACGTTCAGATGATATCCAAATCAGATTTAAAACATTTTCAATTATACTTACGACATTTGGCTACAGTGCATCTCAAACTACCTCCTGAGGTGGAGGTTTGAAGGGTCTGTATAAGAAAAGTGGAAACAAGGTCTAGTTGATAAACAGGATAATCTTCTTAGCTCACATGTGGGTTTTTGCCAGTTCAGAAAGTTGAAAAACCTTTTACTTCTCTGCTCTCGAGATCATGTTCAGGGTTCATGTGTCAGGTCACTTTAGGATATCTACTTTTCTCCAGAACTCTTTTAGAAAAAAATCCCAATGATGTTTTGCACTCTGTCATCAATGCAGCTCATTTGGCATCAGCGGACCTGTTTAGGCATATTCATGGGGTGCCACCATTATTGTACCAGCCTATACACAACCGCTGGAGTGTTTGTTAATGTCAGTGGTTCTCAGTGCAGTCCATCAGAAAGCCATATTAGTTACACAACAGAAAACATCAGAGAGAGGATACAGAAAGTCGGATTGCATTTTCCAGATGGTACAAATGAGCCTTTTTTATTGCGGTATTATGCTCTGAACCCCAAAATGTCATGGGAGAACTGCACTGTGGCTGACCATGTGCTGACTCCTTTGAAGAAACGCGTAAGCAAGCAAGCAGAACTTTATTTATACATCACGTTGTTTGTCATGGGTAATGCAGTGATCTTCAAGTGTATACACTAACTGTAGATGTGTATGAGTGTGCTTCTTTGTTGTACCAAAGAGAGACAAGTCAAAGAGACACTACTTGCAGAGGATACTGGCATGATAACCAGTAACGTTTCCTTTAAAATAGTCATCTTATTCTTATTAAGTGATAATTCAGTTTTGTAATGACTCAATATCTTAGCTAATATCTTCAAATATCTGACTAAAAAACAGCAAAATAATCACATTTAAGAAGGTGGAACAGGTGAGTTTTTTTGGCATATTTGCTTTAAAGCAAATTGACCAATTACATAATTGTTTCCGCTTTAATATACACTGTATATGTACTGTACCAGTAGTTTTTTGTGCAAAAACACCCATTAAGTATTCATGTACCAACTATAAAAGGTTTCACTATTGTTGCGCTCAGTTAATCTTTATTTTCTCATTCTCATTTTCCATTTTACTTTGAACATCTATGAACTTAATTCATAGGCACACCTTGTTTTACCCAAAGCCATTTTCTAAAGGACACTGATCTCGCTCATGTCTGGCAACAGCTGCCAAGACAAGTTCAAAATCACATCACACAGATACTTTTTGTCTCCATGACATGTAAGGGAGACAGATTTACTCTGCGCAGCCAAAGTCTAATTATGTGCTAAGCAAGCCCCTTCTCGAACAATGACTTACGCTCCTCTGGATCTGGCTGCTGCATTCGTCTTTCTTTTATTCAGTAACGCCCTCCTTCCCTCCTAGTTGTTGTCTGAGAGAGGATATCCTCATGCGTGGGTGAAAGAGCAAAAGAACAGTGTTTCAACTTCATAAGATCGTTTTTACCTCGTTGCACTTAATACACTGTGTACACAGGTTGTGCACATGGGACTCGACCTCTGATGTGCACTGAAACAGAACTTAGATTTTCTGTTGGAAATGGACGGTCTAATTATAACAGCATACAGTGATGCATTTGGATTTAAAGTAGATTAGTGGAGGAGTCAATACTGGCACGGTAGCTCTGGGAAATCTAGACTGGCATCAATAAAAAGGACACACCCCAAGTGGACCATGTTGATGAAATATATTAAATGATTTCTTATTTATGACAGCAGTATTTTGGACATAATAATTAAATTGGTTAGATGAGAGAGGCTGATCTGACTACAGATTAAAAGACTGTA
Organism: Pempheris klunzingeri; assembly: GCF_042242105.1. Lineage (NCBI taxonomy): Eukaryota > Metazoa > Chordata > Actinopteri > Acropomatiformes > Pempheridae > Pempheris > Pempheris klunzingeri. The sequence goes on along the minus strand of NC_092020.1, from coordinate 18,894,667 downwards.
CTGTAACACTGAAGAAGTCTGCTTTTTGAAGTGTCAATACATATATATTGCAGAGGCCGCAGGGTATTCTAGTATGATGATGTTTTTATGAAAACGGCAGTGGCTTTGTTAACAGCCTTTTGACGTTCCCCCGCTTGGCTCGACTTCCCCCTTAGGTGTTTGTATTGTATGAGGAGGGCTAATGGGTGTGATCTAAAGTCAGCACACCAGATGATTAGGGTTGTTAAATTCCAAAGTTTGTTGTAATGGCATTGACTGGAACAGTGTTTGAGCCATTTGTCAAAGCCACTGGGAGGAAAGCTACGTTTTTTTGTAACAACTTTTCACTCTCTCTCTCTTTGACCTCTGCCTGTCTATAGACCCCGCCATCTTAAAGTATGTCTTATTTTGCCACTTTCTTTGTTTTCAAAGATAGTAATTCATAGTATTGATACAAATTCTGCACTACTAGAAATTACAGTAGTTGGAAATGACTATTTTCTGGTACTCTATGGACCATATGATAAATAGAGAAACTACTCAGCAGATTAGTTATGATGAAATAAAACAAAGTAATTGTTAGTTGCACCCTATTTTCTAGTTGCCTGCAGTTATTTTTAAAGTTTTGTTTAACCTTTATTTAACCGAGTATGTCATATTGAGATTGGAAGTCCCAGGCAAAATGATGGTACAGAAAATGATCTACTCAGCAAAGCAATACCAGGCAATTACTGATATGTTGGCATGATGCTACAAATGGATAGCTTTACTGGAATACGCTAAAAACAGAGCCAATTAACAAAAGTGTTAGATATCAACAATCAAATATCAATCAAAAATCGATTTGTAGAAACCAGAAAACATCAAGGCTCTCTTTCCTGTATGTTGACATTTGATATAACAGATTATATCTTGTGATATGAGATTGTAAGATGAACTCTGTGTAATGGTTATTTGCTATTTGCCCAAAATTACTTTAATGCTTCTACCGCTACTACTACTGCTACTACTACTAATAATAATAATAATAACAAACAAACAATAAAACAACCAGTAATTGTATTAACTTATTCATGTATATTGTTAAGTACGTACGAAATTGTCATCACTGCGAGACAAAAAAAGAACTGTACCCATTAGAGGCAAGCTTAGTCCAAATATGCCCGTTTGAAAGGGTGTGTTTTGACACAGGATTTGAAGGTTAGAAGCAGTCAATATCGTGTGGGAGAGACTTAAGAAATAAAAGTGTTCGAATGACTTAGCCTACATATAGACAGAGATGTCTGACCACACATACGTTGAGGCACATTCTGGCTGAATACAGAGAGAGTTGCGGTTTGACCTTACTCGCACTTAAAACCACTTAAATAATATAAAGGGTCAGCAGTTAACCCTTGCTGTGACAGCGACATGACACCAGACAGAGAAAATGTCTTTTCTGTGATGTTCTTCCTGTTTCAAGTCGGCGGAAAAAGGGTTTACTAGGCATTAGATGTTTTTGTCTGCCATAAGCTCTATGTTGCTGCCACTGCGGGTATGTCTCATGGCTCTAGTCAACCATACTGCCATTAGAGATGAACCATTGAAATGACCTCCATTCTGAAAGCTTTACTAGATAAAGCACCAGACCATGATTCATTCAATGCTCCAAGACTCTGTGGAGGTCACTGTCTGCTAGAATCTCAGATGTGGTCTTAAAAGCCGCACCATGCTGTTATGTGTCTCCATTAAATTTCACAACCAATGATCCAATAGATGATGGCATGTGACAGAAATGTGCCTGTGTACACTCACAGCCAATGGAGTAACAGTAAAGGCATTATGTTTTATCATCCCCTCTTATTTTTCTTGCCACTCTTTAAGCAGTATTGACCATGTTGGTAAGATTTTGAATTTCACAACAGCACCATGGTGGGTATCAATCCTACAGTGATGGAACGGAGGAAAATTAGCCAATATTAAGACACATGAGATAATTTTATTTGGTAAAAGTGCATTCAGGAAGAGAACCAGAGTACCTTAAAAAATATGTTCAGTCGTGCAATGTTAAAACAAAAAAACATATCAGTTCTGTATATATAGAAAGAAAAACAGAATCAAGGCATTTGTCTCACCGTTTAAGACTCCTCAGCTGCTCTAGAAAAGATATGCAGAAGCATGTCATTGATTTCTTCCATGGAGATTGGCGAACAGATGTTTATAAGTGGAAATAATGCATCCTACCTGTCACCCATGTCAAGAAGCTGTGAAAAGGGGAAAGTAATCTCTCTATCTTTTACACTGTAATCAATCTGAAGAGCCTGTCTTATAAAGACCCAAATGCATTGTGTTCCACACTCCTCAGTTATCTTTGATTTAGTTTTTAATATCATGTGTAAGCTTCTGTATTCAGTTTGAACACACAACCAGCTGAGGCCAAGTGAATAATAAAAGAAATGTTGTAGGTTTCTAGTCATCAGCTGTCAAAAATGTACTAAAATATTGCAGTTTTCAGGAAATGTGAAATCTTTCTGGGAGGCTGGCTCTTTGAAACCCTGCTATACCTCCAGCCCTTCATGTCACAACATTGCACCGGCAGTCGTTACTGTGACAGTAGACTCAAAGAAAACTGACTGGAAGAAGAGGCGTGGCTAGATAAGAGCTCTGGCAAGTTCACAGAGTTGTTGACATTTCCTCACAGCAATTCCCCTGGTTCTAATTGGCTACCGCTGATAAGATTCCCGTGTTGTAATTGGCAGCTGCTGATAAGATGCTGTCAGCTGCTGCAGTAGTCAGCAGCATGGGGAGATGACAAGAGCTCAGGAGTGGGTGGGCGGACAGGGCGAAATCCAGAGCCCGAACCTTGTTTTCCAGAGATACTATTCCAGTCACTGGTCTGCATTCTGGCTATGATAAACTTTTAGACCAGGTAAATACTCCTTAAAAGCCCCATAACACATTTTTTCCAACTAGGTTCTTACTATAAATAATGGAGTCTTACATAAACACAATTCATTTTTGCCAAAGTTGTAACAATGTTTGTTGTTTCATAAGTGATTTAATTGATTTTAATAAGACTGTCTGTGCTCTATGCCCTTCTCACTGGTTTGATTGGGATGGAATTCGAAAAAGACAAGTAATATATTTCTGTGGAGCAATCACATTCGGCACTATCTAAATCAAAATGTGATGCCAAAAAAGGAAAAATTGCGTTAGTGGGTTGTCGATGCATTTTGCCTTGCCACTGTAAATCAGAGTTGGTGAATCCACACCTACATTACTTTGTTGATTTATTGATAACTGAGAATATTTTTCCACAAATTTCCACAACTGTGTTTTGTTGTTAATATGATGATGATGATGATGATGATGTTAATACGATGAACACATTGGTTAACAATTGCTTATTTACCCATCCAGCAGTTATGGAGTAACATTATAATTTTTTTGGAGTCATGTTTTGGGCCATCTGATGAATGTAACTCCAATATTCACTTTATTTTAGCCCTGTTTTTGGGCTATAAAGCTCCTTCAAGCTGAGGAGAGCTGGAGATTTGGGTGATAATTCTCTGTAGATTCATCGCCATGAGTGACCCTATTGACATTGTTTTGACATTGTCATTTGGCCTTGTTATTATAATAATTTCCCTCATAGCTGCTTCATTTTTACAGATAATCCCTTCAGGATTGAAACCACCGTTTTAGGAGCTTTGCGGTGTGGACTAAATGGAAATAAAGTGGATAGAAGAGACATTACCATTCATAGTAGGACTCTTTCCATACTGAACATCAAAAAAGAGCTAATCAAATCACAGTGCACTTGGTTAATGTAGGTTGTGCAGATGGCTGTGCTCAATAGTCTGAGTCTGAGTGTATATAGTACGAAGGGATGCAGGATTTGCCAACTACCCAACAATAGCTAGTGATTTGTACAAGTACTATTCCATTGCAACTGCCCGCTTCAATAAAGATACATCCTGCTTCCATTTGAGGTAACTTGAATAGTCTCTTATTAATATGCATTAGCCATAATGCTGAATAGTAGCCATAGCAACAGGGTCCCCCCCATCAGGTCCCGGCTAAGTAGGTGGTCGTGAACAGAGGAAAATGATGCTTATGGCCTATATATGCCATTATAAGGCACAATATATCCCACAATAGACCCATTCTTTCATTAACTATCTATAATGTCTTCTATCCAGATCCTGGGGGCACTGGGCTAGTCATGTCACAAAGATGAATTCTTCTGCCATACCCCAGTTCTGTACTCAGTAATGTACAGCTGACTCTGCTAAATCCAAACCACTTTTCTCTGTTGAAATTTCAGGCTATTTGGTCATGTTTCAGGCCATACTCATAGATTTAGCAGATGTTTTTGCTGGCAGAAGTAGCCCGAAGTCTCTTGGGTTTGAGCTAGAACTGCTGATACAGAATTTTTTGTGCTATTGTGTCCTTAGCCTAGATCTCTGTGTAATTAATACATTTAAAGTCCCTACTTCTCTCCTAACCTAACTTCCTGTCTGTTCTCCTTGAACTGTAGGGAATTATTTCTTACTGAGAGCATTTATTAAGAGCACACAGCATGTTTTTGATTGATCTTGAGGAAGTAATTCTGCTTCTGTTTTTAGCTGGAACACACAAAAAATGTTTCCTGGCAGACAAACTCCTTCATGTGATATGTTGCTACAGTGCTACAATTCTCAAAGCCTGTCTGATGGGAAGGTATGTGGGCGTGAGTGTGAGTACTAACTGTGGGTGAAGGCATTTGTCTCAGGTCTTATCTATCCAATTGTGGGTTAGGAAGACAAGACTCTGAGTTCCCAGGAGATTGAGTATGTAAGCCTCTCCTGCAGCATGCAGGCATATTTCAAACTATACAGTTAGTTCAAAGTCCTAGATTTAAACCTACTATGAGGAGTTTTGAACTGGTTATGCAACTGTCTCAATTTAATGCTGATGCATCTTTATGACCTACATAAGTAAAGAAGACCATAGGCAAGAAGACTGGCCTGCCACTAGAACAAAACAAAATAATTTTCCCCAACTGGCTGTCTTCCCTGTGCCCCTGGGGTAGTCCCCCTTTGTCCCACTGTGGCACTTGGTCCGGCTGGTGTGGCCGGCTGGGTCAGCTTAGCTCTTATCCTGGCTCTCCCACACCTTCCTGGGCCTCTCTCTCTGCACATGGTCAGGCTAGTCTGGCTGGACGGTCGGGAGATCCCATGGGCAGTGATTGTTTTAAGGACTACTGCTATTAATCCTAATCCCATGCTTCATTTTCCTCACATACAGTTTTCATTCCAGGAAGCACTACTGCTTTTGTCCACAGGGACCGCCAAACTCAACACAAAATGAAAGTTCCATGTAGGTGTATTTTTCCTATATTTCCGTGATGTGAGGTCTCAATCTCAGCAGCAATTATGTCTTTGTGCTTTTTCTCCTGAGATACCATCTTACTTGTTTGTTTTCTTGCTTTCAGGCATACATCATAGCCTTTCTCAGTGGTTGCCACTATTTTCTGAAATTCTTTAGACCAAGCAATTAATCAGTTAGTTGCAGCCCTACATGTGATAACAGGTGGTCGTATATTTGTGGGCGATTGTGGAGGGGTGATATGAGGGTTTTTTAAATGTGTCTAGATCGACAAGACTAAATTCACTCCTTAGACATTTTTTAGAAGTAATTAATGGGATATAAGAAAGATTGGACACTTTCCAATTAAAAGATTCAATGGACATTCACTGTATTTTTAAGATGTCGAATTTAGGAAGAAAGCAGTGTCTGTCATAGACTTGTAATTGTTCTACAGTTTGCTTCAGGGCTTCTTCAGGACTGCTGTTGATTAACCATGACCATCAAAGATGTTTTCTCTCCAAGCATGGAATAATATAACAAGCTATGAGGACATATAGCACTGTTATTCCTTTCACCACAACTAAGAATGACAGTCCCACAGCCTTTTTTCTGAGGCCCTGGTCTCTTGTTCTGACAGTTTAAACTTCAAAGAAGAGAGAAAACAGATTTAAAGAAGCTCTCTGGCTTGTTTTTCCTCCTAGAGGGTGTCAAGCTGTCCTTCAGGCATCAATAGACACTTTCAATTTGTGTCTGTTGTACTAAACAAGGGTTTGGCTGTGAAGTGACTAGTCGTTAAATAGCAAACTCCTACAACGCTGCAAACTGGACGCAGGCTGTCTGGATAATGTAGAGTCCTGAAAACAAAGGAGTTTTTTGGTTTCAAGTATTCTGTTTTAAATGTAGAGCACAATTCAGCATTTCAGTATTAACATCTTAAAATTTTACGAGGCTGTGGTTAGGTTCTCCATTTTCCATCTGTGCCATCATCCTAACCTTGAGTCATCTGGAGGGGATCTCCCTCTGCTTGCTTGGTCTCTTTAGATAAAAATACTGTATAAATAACTCTTCGGTTAGAGTATCCTTTTTCTTCCAGATCCTCTGGGAAACAATGGAAGACAGATGGCACTGAGGAAATTAATCAGAATTTCACACTTGGTCACTGTAAAGATTTCTGTCTGTGAATCTTAAGGGGGAGAGGCTTTGGATTCGTCTTATTTTTTAAAAGCCTTCCATACTCTTTTAGAGCAGTTAGCCTTAAAAGCTGGGTATTTGCCCTCAGGCTGCTGTTGAGTAACAAGAAGTCTTGGGGCAGTGGCTTATTGCTCGTCAATGTATTGAAGACAAATCGAGACTTGGGGTAAGCAGACAAGGAAAATAACCTCATCAAATAGTAAACACAAATATTAAGGTATATACATGCTTGATCCCTATAACCTTATCCTGTTTTGAAAGATGATGTATTCAACCTTAAAATTACAAAAACTGAATTAAAAGACCATGACAAGCATACACATAGTGTTTGCACTGGTAAATAAAGGTGTCAGCAGGTTATAATGGAGCTCATTGTATTGATTAGAGCAGTAGTTTCCATTATTTTTCATTTTCAAATTAATTCCATGCTTTGATTATGGCCCTTTTAATTACTGAGGAGTGAAAGCAGATTCAAATCCTTTACCTCAACAGCAAAACTACATGCATGAAACTACACATCACTGGGCTAAACGGTAAATCCAGAATTTCCAAGCTCATGTCCCTGCTGTAAGTTGTTTTGGAGACCACTAACCTCTTACAGAACTGAGCACAGAGAAGGATTTTCACTCTGAGACGGGCTGTGTGTTTGACATCACATATGGGATCAATTACTGTATATTTCACAGCTGTTCATTTTCCCATTTGATTTAACCAGCTCTGCACAATAGACTTTAGTGCAGTTTGGATGTGATGCATTGTTTTCGCCCTGAATCTGGATCTGCTTACAGAATTTTTATTGATCCTCTGTCTTTGCTTTCTGTCGGTTTGGCATCATGTTTTGGTCATTTGAGTCTATTTCAAATATTTCTAGGGACTCAGCCAATTGAGAAAGCACAAAGATGACTTGTTGCATGTGTTAGTATTCGTAGTAGTACTAGTCTTAAGGTCATAATAGTAGTAGTTGTGGTGTTACTCTCTTGCAGTTATTAGAAAGTTGACAGTGGAAACATTACATATATTGAGAGAGAAAGATAGATATGACAGGAGACAGTTCAGTATAAAAACATTAACCCTTAGGGGAAACAAGCAGAGGCGATATTTCACACATTACATACCATAAATGCATTTATTCTCATTCTGTTGTTTAGGCCTTCATGTACTAACTGAAGTGAGAAATCGGAAACCGCTCGTCCCTCAGGAAAACCGTACAGATTGAGTATCCATACGTTTGTTTGATTTATGTCAAATATACTGTAGATCAGAATCTAGAAGGAGTTAAGACTGGATTGACACAACTAGTGTAAACTGACACTGAGCTGTTCTTCAGTATTGTATCTTGGTTTCCAATTTAAATGAATGTGAATCTACTGAGATAGCACTGTAGTTGTGAACTCTTTGGTCACTACCTCTGTGACCTCTATCTCCTCTGTTGTCTCTGTTGCATTGTTCTCTTTTTGTCGGAAATTAATAGTTTTTTGGGCAAATTTCTTACCTGAATGAGGTTTACTAAACTTGATGATAACTGTAGATGTGCCTCTATCACTGATAAACCGTTCTGAGAATCTGCTCTGTCTTGTGCTATTTTTGAGAATAGTTAGATTTTATTTGGTATAACAGATGGGCACTGCAGGGGAGTCATGCAAATTGCTTAAAAGACATAATGCATAATGGATGAGTAAGAGTTAAATGAATATAGCATGTATATGAACCTAGCGGCCTGATTTCATTAACCTCCATGTTTATCTAAATTCACCACCATGAAATTGCAGGTTCAGAATGAACTTTTGAAGTCTCTCTAGATTAGCTTATATGCAAGTTACCTCTCTGAATCATGTTTATTAGGATATATACGTTTCTCTGCCTGCAGTCATACTTCTGTTGAATTACGCGCTTTGTGAAAGTGCTGCAGGAAGTTTTCCCAATTACTCCTCATGGATTCATTTCCATTTCCATTCAAATTAGACATGCTAAAAGTTATAATAGTTTTTTTTTTAATTGGTTTCATCAAAGCAGAATTTGTCCACAGTACATATGTTTAAAATGAATACCTGGCCATGTCTTATATAGCGGTAGCATTAAACCAAGATTTCTGTAATATCTGTTGAAAACATTTTATCCTACATTTTCTGCTGTTACACAAAGTTTTCCACAGTTCAGTTTCAACTTATCATGCATTTTGTGTACTTTCTCTGTTTTCTGTGGGAAGACTGAAAATATAAAAGAAATGGCTGTAACATATTTGAGCTCTAGCTTCTGTTGTCTGACTGATAACACCGCTTAGGAGTAGGTGATCTGTGACCGCTCTCGTGGGTATGTGTCACATTGATCCCTGTCAACCCAGATGATCTGCACCAAATCTGTGTAGCTTTTAAGCCGCTGGGCCCCAAACACAGATACTCACACACAAACAGACACAGTCTAGGCCACAGTGTCACTGAGCCTGGTCAACAGGAACAGCATCGTGTTCCCAGCTGCTCCAAAAATAGTAGAGAGCGGCTGGAGTCTTTTTGGACCTTTTTTCAATTGAGTTTCCTTGTTTGCTTAGTAAATGGGCTCTTGGTGACATGTTGATTGTGTTGCTCAAAGTATAGATGCATAGCACGTGTAACTGGGGTATGTTGTGAGCAAGTACCACACTTTCTGAGACTGTTGGCACTTTATTACTAGGTATCAGTATGACAGCCCTGCAACTGTAGAGAAACAAAGCATTCACAGGGTTTGTCCTTTACAAATTCTCTCTCTGCTTGTGTAATACCATGAATACAATCACTAAATGCTCCATAGAGTCCAACAACAATAGAATTACAAGCTGCACTGCAGCCCTGTTACATGTGTCCCAGCAAACTTCTATTGTAAATCTAATATCAGGTTTGTGCACAAAATCAAATAAAGCTTTACATCCAAAACTTAAAAAATCACTTACTTTAGATATTAAATTTAAAGTAAATTAATGTGACATACTTTGTAAAACCACTAAATTTAGAGTAAACGGCCTGGGAGAAAAAAAGGAGGTTAAGCTTGTGCAACATACAGTTGCAATAACATTTTATAGACAAAATGTGTAAGGAAATATAGCAAGACGTGTTAACACGTCCCCTTCAAAACGAAAGCACTTAGATCAACAGAAAATTAATCAGCAACTATTTTGGTAGTCACTTAAATGTTAAATTATTTCTCAAGTTCCACTCTCCTCTTTGTAAGAATTTTATGATATCATTTAGTCTTTAGTTTGCAAGTCAGACAAAACAAGACATTTGAAGACCTTGAGCTTAAGGAGATTACAGGCACCTTTCATTACTTCTTGAAGTTTTATCGCTGAATCTATTAGTGAAAAAAATAACTGAAGATTAATTGATAATAAAAATAATTGTTGGTTGGAGCTCTAATTCCCGGCTCCGATGATTTGCACATTGTCACCTTTGCTCTTGTTCTTGCTGCTCATTCTTTAGTTCGGTCAAGATAAACGCTGATGAGGTTCTGTGTTGAAGCTAAAACCATCTATGTTATCTAATAAAAATAATTAGATTGTTTATTGATCCATGGTTGCTAATATGTAAAATGCACACAGGCTTAAACATAGTTCATCTGGTCGAAGCAGGTTGATTTTAAGTTCTTCATTATGTGAATTATAGGCTCAGGTCCCATAGGATTCAAAGCCAGGTTTCATATCTTTCTTCTGCATGACTCACTTTAAGTGATCAAATTGCCAATTACCTCTCTCCTCTTTAAATTACTGTTCTGGTAATTGAGTCAGTTTCATCACATCTGTACCGCAGTGTGTATTAAATTACAGACTCACAAATCAGTATTTATTGATGTGACAGCTTGGCCATCATAAGAAATATTTCAGATTTATAGTCGCCACCACTGTCGCTCATCTACCCCCTCCAGTACAGTGGAATAGATGCTATGTATCATTTTCACACTAAAATGAGCAGCCATTTCTCCTGCTCAGTAATGAGATCTGTAGGACTGTTTTTTTAATGGGTACAGTGTAAATGTAAGGTATATGGAATGTAATGCACATCACAAACATTTTTTGTATAAGTCTCATATAGTTTTACGAAGTGCGTCACGAAGTGCAAGTTTGAATTAATAAGCCAGCAAATTACAGTAGAGTTTTTTTTTATTATATAATGCTTCAGTAATTCATTGTGCATGTTCAAATTAATAAGACAACAAATCAAAAGGAGATGCATAGGGCTATTTCCACCCTTAACGTTTGTCTCACAGATTTCCCAGCTGTGTTGGATTATTCTCCCAGATGTGACAGAAACACAGGACAACAATCAGAGTCTCTGTAATTGGGCAAACCTTCACTGCTGTCAGTGTGGACAGAAGGGTGTCAGCCGCCATCACAGTAAACTTGTTCATTAAAGTTACTTCCTGTCTGTTAGAGCTCATCATTCTTACAGATTAGTAGCAGCTGTGTTCTTACATCATTAAGATCAATGCTACAATCAGTATGCTCCTGCACGCCGTCAGTCAAACAGTAATTTTCCTGCATAGAGATGTCAGTAGTGTCCTTGTTAACGATGCTTTGATGATTACATTAAAAAGGTTCAAGACATTAAACTGTTTCGTGTTTTACCGGAAGGGCAAAAGGACAACACATGAGATGTTTGAAATGTAATCTCTCGCCTGCTAAACTCACAAAAAGTTTAGGAATAATAAAAAAAAATGTAAAAAAATCAGCCTAAATATTTTGCATCCATTCATCATGGGAAATGTCAGGCTCCCTCTTACTTTATTTTAATTATTTATGACATTGTCTAAAAGTTTCAGCATCTGCTGCAGACAAGATTTCAAGCATTAATTAAAAAAATGTTGTCATTTTGTTCACAAGCTTACCTTATCTGGTGTTGTTATGTCTTCAATTCTGCTTTCTGGGTGCTTCATGATTGTGTTGTTTCATTTCAGCTTTTATCAGGGAAGTTAACCCTCCAAGCACAAAAAAAGTCCATTTAGTGGCTGTTCTGGAGCTCACAATCATATCACTTGATCATCCTCAGCAGATGGAGTTGCCAGAAAAACTATAGCATAACTATAGTGTGATGCAAAGCAGAAAAGCTGTTTTCAGCGCCAAGAATAAACTTTAAATCTCAGGAAGTTGAGATGTTTTGCATAGTTCACTCTGGATTACCTTGCCTGAATTGCTGACATTCATGCACATGCACATTCATTACAAAAGGGTTAGGGTTAGACTTCCCCACTATGTGTAGAGCCAGTGAGGAGTCTGATACATTGGACGCTGATGTTGTTTTGCATTAATATGATTGGTTTCCTCTCGGAGAGAAAACCACAGGGTCAGCAGGGGTCATGTTTGTCATGTCACTGTTGCAAATAGCTAAAGATGTGGTGTCTGAATATTGTCCATTGTCTGCTGCCGCTCAGCCAAAAGCCAATCTTGCAATTATTCTGCAGCAGAACTGGAAAAACTAGGTTCAAGCTGAACTTGGTCCACTCAGAGTTTAACTTGGTTCTGCTTGCAGGTGAAGACAAGCATTTCTGTTTTTCTGACCAATCATCAGAATCTGATGGCGGTATATCTGGTAACTACAAGTCATATCGACAACAGTAGAGGCCCAAGTATTACAAGTTTGATTTTTGCCACGTTCAATCACCTAATCATTTGCATTATCCAAGCACAGCAGGACTTCATCCTCACAATGCGGCCACCATCAAACTAAGGCATTCAAATGTAGGCAGTGCAGAAACCTCCCCAGGCAGTGTGGCAGCTCTATCGATCTCTTCACCAAACACCAGTTTTACACACAGGTGGTACTTTCAGCCATGCCCGTTATAGATTCCACAGACAAGCTTGCATCATATAATTTTGAATACTTTGACAGAACTGATGTTGTGTGATTACACCTCTGTTTGAGGTCACTCTTCATTTTCCCTCTTTCATGCACTTTATCTCCCCCCCTGGATATCAGCGTAATCTGTTCTTGTCTGTCACCTCTCTCAGCCCGATAAGGAAGGAAAGAGCCATGCTCCTGTCCAGGAACGGATGCTCCTCCTTGACAACATTGACACAAACACAAGTGTCTCACCTCTATTTGTATAAAATAGCTCCTGATAAGGTAATAGAAATTGAAGTTGTTTACCATAACTACTCTGCCCAGTGAAGTCTCCAGTAACACTTCTTCCTTAGTAAGATAAATGCTGAGGTCCACTGTACTGTGCACATCTGTTGCTATTTTTTTCTCGGTCATTGCCTCTAAAAGACTATAAATCCATCGATCACTAAAATGGTTGTCATATCAGGGGGTTTATGGCTCTGTGCTCTGTGCACTGCTGTTGCATTATAGCAGAGTCAAATCTTGTGCAGTACTATATATGCAATACTAAAGTGCTTCTTTAGTATTCTGCCATTTCACACCAAGCACTGAAACTCATTTAGGGAGTTGTAATTAGGCATTTAGCTGTAGTGGCTCAGCAAAGATTGTTAGAGTCATGACAGAGCAGCTTTAATTTGTTGGTTTATTATGTCAGCAGTATTATTGCCCCTCTCAATGTGAATTGGGGTTTGCTGGTTTGATTTTTATCATGTTTAATAAAGTAAGAAGAGCTGTTTTTGTTAGACCCAGAGCTCCAAATAATGAGTGAATTTATGTCTATGCGCCCCATATATGTTCACAGATAGAAAGCTATGCTGACGTTGCTGCAGAGGTAGAATTAAAACATCTAATTATAATCACATTCCCACTCACTGTGGGTCAACACAGGGTCGAGACTCAGGACTGTTTTTCACTGTGATGTAGCCCTAAAACTAAGACACCTTAAACAAATCAGCTGTTAATTGAAAGCAGAGGTAGTGTATACATAACCTTGCTAACATGCTTGACTTACTGATCAATAGTTTGATGTGGTCTGCCTTCGTTGATCTGGTAAAGGCCTACAAATCGTCTCCAGATCTACAGGGATGTATATGCAATCTGCTGGAATAGATTTATTAATCAGGTGGAACAAATAAAGAATGTAATTGATCGTATTGTGATGAAGGTCCCTGCGGGTTACATGAGCAAATTGATGAATATTTTCAGTCCTGTGGTGTAAGAAGAATTTGGCACACTGAGTCAGCACTTAACCATGAGTATCGCAAATGGTCCCATTTTATGAGCCTGATTGGACTGTAATATGGGTTGGATATGCAGTGCTCTTTTCGTATTTTGTTGAGGTCTCAGTCACCTCTGCTATGGATTGGGTTCAGGTTAGTTTTTCCAATCCAATTTTGGAGCCAGTGATTTGATTTGACAACCTCCACTGCCACCACTTCACTAAAGCTATGGTTACCTGTTAGACACAAAGGCAACATGGATTCACTCCCCACCATCAAATTGCAATGGATTTATTTGCTATGAACGCTAGCCTCTGCATGCAGCTCATTTTCTGGCTGGTCTTTAGGGACTCAATATTGTGATCACATTTTTGATGCAGCACTGAATTTGAACAAGGCCCTATCCCATTCAAATTCTCTGTGCAGGAAAGTGCCTGAGGTTATTTCTCACCCACTTTTGGTGGGTAATGAAATTAGTTTTTTTCTGTAACAGTGCAAAGCCATCACCTTTCTAGTTTCAGTAATGACACAACAGTTAGCCATTCAAGTCATTTTGTTTTACATTATTTAGCCTCTGTAATCGATTTAATAGAAGATACCCATCAACTTAAAGGTACCCTGTGGAATTGTCTTGTTTCTGTTTATACCCAGTGTTACTCACCAAAATGCTTTGCATGTATCCTTGAGGTCTAACAAACTTTTTGAATGCATTTCCTTTTTCTTAAAAAATTTGCGAAGCAGATTTTTCTTGAAAGTTTTAGACCTGTGCTGCTCAGATCCATATTGACTTAATCATTTAGTCCTCTTCATCCCTATCTTTGCTGATGAATCGTTGCAATTATTCGCGTGTCATCTGTAGATCAGTCAAATAGTATGAAAACAGATGTCCTTTGTCAGTTCTACACATTTTGCATGCAATGTTTTGCTATAGTTACAGGATTGCAGGAAAACATCACAAATTCGTACAACCTTTGTCGCAACAAACTACAATATTAAGCCATTAAACTAAGTTAACTTTACCAAAACAGCTGCCCCCGTGCACCAACACACAAATCTCAAAATCTCATAATCTCAAATGTGAGTGAGAAAATTGGAAATCTGATCAAGAGTGTTTGCAGCCTTAGTGTGTAGCATGCTTTCCCCCTATATCAACCAGTAATCAGCATCTGTTCCCTTCTGAGTTGCATTTTCAGGATTTCTCTGTCAGTGTCCGTGAACTCCAATCTTATTAACACATTTATTTATTATAGTATATCGGGATGATTGAAAGAGAATTGGCAGAGGGAGTTTCTTCCACTCCCATGGGGCAGGGCTGTCTTCAGGCCTCTTCTGTCATCTTTTACATCTTCACTTTGTTGTCTTCTTTTTTTGGTCCCTAAATGAGACGCGGTGTAGTATATCACTCGGGGCACATTTCACTGTGCCACCACTAATCACCAGACCCCTACCAGTTTTATCATAATTAACAGATCAAAGACGCAGAGAGAAGGGCACTCATACATTATTAAACAGACGCTCTGTGTGTCGTGGCGTTCATGCTTGTGGATGTTACGCACACAAGTAATTGAAAAATAATACGGTGATCTTTACAAGCACATTTCTCTATTTTTTGATCATTCATCAGAGATGACGCTGTATAAGTTGTCATCTAAACATACTGATGCATACATCTTGTCTTCATAGTCTCAGGCTGGTCACATATTGTGATGAGACTTATTTTTCCAAATGACCCTAAAAGGGCTCTTTTGACCTCTCTCCCTCCGTAATCATGCCTCCCTTGGCTCATGCTTATGTCAGACTCTAACCTAACTGAAATAGATCATAACTCCACATCCCCTTCCTTCCCACAATTACATAATTATGCATTCTGAATTAAAAATGAATTCATGATTATAACACCTTATCACATTATCACATCAAATTACCCTTTTTATAATGCAAAATGTAATTGAATAATATATTTCTTAAATCTAAATAAGATACTATTGAACGAAGAAGCTTAAGTAACTGTAAAAATAACTAGCACTCCAAAGTATTGCACAAAAGAAAACAAATACAACTAATGCAGTTTTATAAATCAACAAGCAACTTAACCAATAATGCGTTAAGGGTCCTGCACTTCAGTTACAAATATTGCACATAAACAATGGAACAAAAATCAAAAAGTGCCACCCAATAAAAATTGAAGACTGCATAAGTCACCCCTGCTTCTCAGTCTGTATAAATGCAATTTTTAATTTGTTTTGGTCCTTTATAGGCAAAGCTTCATTTCCCTCCATGATGGCATGTGTAACACTTTCTGGACTGTCCTCATGTGTTTTTAGTAAAGTAGCACAGTTTTCCCAGTCGTCAACTCCAATGGGAATTTTTACGGGTCGTTTTTCTCTGAATAGTTTTTCTTCTTTTGCCATTTATTACTTTTCTATGAAAGAGGTGGTGGCAATGTCTTCCATCCTCTTAGGAAAAGGTAAATCCTCTTTTAACTCATAGGGATCTCTGCTGACAAACTCTGTTCTGTCCTGTGACAGTGCTGGCCATCCAGCGGGGTCAATAGATGCTGCCTTAGCAGACTCACTTGTTGCAGGCTTTGCTCTAGTGGTACATAACATAGAGGTGGAGAGGAGTTTCTCTAGTGACAGTGGTGTAACGGTTCGGCAGGCATGTGAGCTGTTTAATTGCAAAGTCCAGTTTTACTGATGATTCTGTGATAGATACAGACAAGACTGACGCATGCTGTTTTATTTTGAAGAGCAATTTGTTGATTTGATTTTTCAAAAAAAGCCTTTGTGTCTTCATATGATCATTGCACTTTAAATCCCAACAAATCAGAATGGATGCTGCCATCTCCCCAAGTTTTATTCATCATAGGCAACCCTAGTTTTATTCATCATAGGCAACACCGTGACTGAGGCAACGACCCACTGCGGCCACTGCATAAAGTTTAATCG
Source organism: Pempheris klunzingeri (assembly GCF_042242105.1). Taxonomy (NCBI): domain Eukaryota; kingdom Metazoa; phylum Chordata; class Actinopteri; order Acropomatiformes; family Pempheridae; genus Pempheris; species Pempheris klunzingeri. Next base: position 18,878,155 of record NC_092020.1, on the reverse strand, counting down.
ATATTAGGGGTCTTTATTTGATTATTTAACTTGTTACATAACAATCATACTTTCAACTCTAGCCAGGGAGACCTCAGAGACTGGGTATTATCTAACTGCTAGCTAAGTTAAAACAGCTAGCTTTGGATGATAAGAATAATGGCGTCATTATACATACCTCTTTATTTTGCTGTCTTATCATCATCTTCCTTCTTATCCTTTCTCTCCTGTGCGCTAAACATCTTGGACCTCTTCATCATTTATGGATAAGAAAAAAAGACAACTATTTTGATATCTTTCCAATTCTAACATTTTAAAGTGTCAGTTATTCACCTGTTTTCCACTGCTGTCAGTCTTCTGTCAATGCACAAGCATTCCCACTACCCCCACATGCCAATCTTTTTTCCCCCTTAGATGCTGGCGCTACTGCTGATAGTTCAAAGTGTTGTGCCATCGTTTTGATCAGCAAGGTCACAGGCACACACCACATCACAAAACAGACTCTGCAAAACCAAAGATCATGTTCTTAAAACACTGAATATAGATAAGTCCAAAAATAAAAATCAGATGTGGATTTTTTTTTTCTGTTTGGCAATGCAGTGCTAAACCTGACCACTAAACTGAACCTGCTGAGAAACCTACACAGAGACAAACATACAGACCTGCATCCAGGAGAAGATTAAGGTCACAGAGGTATCTGCTCTCAGAGAATTGTGCACCAGAGGCATTTTTTCTACGATGTGCTTTCCATGCACAAGTATGGCACATCTTTCCTGATTGAAAATGGCAGACATCTTCTTCAGAGAATCAGAAAGCAGCCAGCAACAGTTATTTGGTGTTTTATTCTTTTCTTTGGCTGTGTTGAAACTTAATTGCACTCATTTGTCTGCTAAACCACTCTGTGTTCAGCGATGACATTATATTATATACTAATTGAAGGTTTTTTTGTGGTAATGACTACCATCAGGTCTCTGCGTTATTAATTGCTGCAATGTTCCAAGTTCAATTTGAGGTAGCTTCCATTTTCTACTTCACTCTTCTTTTTGTCATTTTGTCTCGTCAGCATCACATCTGTCTATTAAATGTGACCTTTTCTTTCTCTTTTTGTCACCATCCCTCATCTCTTCCGCTGCCTCTTGAATTTGCTCTCTAGGGGCTGTAATAAACCTGTAGTTAGCTGTTAAAACCATGTGCATTTTCGACTAAATGGCCCCTAGCGTCTCTCTGCCTGCTGTTAGGGCTTACAGCCAATGGGCCTTAAAATGACCTAATTTCCTATCTGCCTCCTGGGGGAGCTTTTAGGGAAGCTAAAAGCTGGTCACAGCCAGCAGAGAGTGGGTATCAGGAAAGCCTTGGACTTGTGTGGACCTCAGCTGAATCAAAATCACTATCACTTTAATTGCCATGGGTAATATCCACTAAGACATGTATCATGGTGATATTCGTGTAGAGTTGCACACAGGGTGGTCTCTTAACAGCATTTCCATTAGTATTTGTTTATTTCATTGTAATGTTTTTGGATTATTTTACTTATTGCACTTAATTACTGTATTCATCAATGAATCATTTGGTCTGGAACTTGTAAAAAAAAAAACAAAATCATAAATTATGTCCATCACAGTTTCTAAAAACCTTAGTTGAAATAGGTTGTTTTGTCCAATAAACATTTCAAAACCCATTAGTATTTAACATCATAGAAGAATATTCACATTGGAGAAGATGGAACTAGTAAAGTTTGGCATTTTTTTAAAATGACAATATATTGATCAACTATCAATAGCAATGCCAATTGAGTTTCTAATCTAATAATCAACTAATGATTTTAGCTCTATATTGCAATTTTTGGAGAACCACAGTGTTATCATCTCAGCATTCTTCACAAAAATCACATTTGAATACATTTATGACCTCATGTCTGATATTATACTACAGTCCATGCACTTTTGTTTATTGAGTTATCTATAAATTATGTTATTTTTACTTTAAGTCTGTTGATTTGGCAATTGTAATCGGCCCACCACATTTGGACAGTGTCGACATCCTGTGTGAAGAGATAAATGTAACATCCACCTGTAGCTCTACTTAAATCTAGCCAGGCTTAACCTGACTTATGGTATAATAAGCTTGGGTCTACATAGCTCTACATTTGGATCTCTGTGTCATGAGGTCTTAGCTACACATGATTAGATTGTTCAGTTTGTATAATTAGATGTTGTATGAGCTCAAGCTAAATTGAGCCAACAGCTGAAAATAATTTGGCTTATTTTTTTCTCATTGACACTGATTTTTTTTTTTTTACTTCCTTTGATCATTTGACCTTGGAATAAACAACTAAGTGCTGGGATTCAATTAAGTACTTTTCATTCCATGCAGACAATTGGCTTCAAAACAGCAAAGCAAAGTGCTCTAAACCATGTTTTCAGTTAAAAATATTTGCCAACATTGATTTCCTCATTGGCAGTGTTGTCCCTGGCTCGTGCTCCTCCTTTCTGGCAAGGTAAACGTATGTGGTGTGTGTATCTGTGCATGGGTGTGTTTGCACATGTGTATATCCCTGTGTTGATTTTTTTAGCAGCAGTTTGCTATTCTTCCCTCACCTCCATATATTGATGTGATGCTGTAGGTTGGTCCCTTTCAGGGGAGCCGAGGCTGACTCCTGCACTCGAGGTCACTTTGCCATACCAAAATCAAAAGCCCTCTGCGATTGACATACAGAGATGCAAGTCTGAAAAATATAATTGATTCATAGAGGAAAGAGAGAGTGTGTCTGTGTGTGTTGGGAAATCATGAGAAAAGGGATGGCAGTTGAGTCGATGCAGAGAAAAAAAAGAAAAGAATAGAGTTCAGTATGAAAAGAAGGAAAGATGGTGCCACAGGAATTGGATGCATTAAATGAACGGTAGCAGAGGGGCACAGAAGATGAACTCTGCTTGTGTATGACTCAAATGCGGACTGTTTGTCAGCAGGGTCAAAAGGCTATTGTACAGGAGTTAACTTGACCTGACACACAATACACTTCAGTGTCTCTGGCGCACCCAATCAGATGCACACGGCTTTGAATATGAGCCACGCAATCAATAAGAACTCCAATGGGGAGCAGAAATTAATTCTGCTTAAATGTCTTTTAAAACCTGATGGCCTCGAATGATTTCCCAGCAATGCCTTGTTGTGTTTTCACTCTCAATTCCATAGATTAGAAGGAAGGACAAATGGATATATAGACTTTAAAAAGTTTAGTCATATTTGTCCAAGATAGAGTGAGATTTTATTGAAGAATGCAGTAATAATAATAGTAGTACCATTTATAATATTATAATATCCATCCATCCATTATCTATACAGCTTTCTCTTGAGGGTCACAAAGAGGTTGGAGCCAATCCCAGCCATTAGGCGAGAGGTGGGGCATTGGACTGACAGGGCCGGCAAATTAGAGAGACAACCATTCACGCTCACATTCACACCTACAGGCAATTTCGAGTGACCAAGAAACCTAACTTGCATGTCTTTGGAAAGTGGGAGGAAGCCAGAGTAGCCACGCAAGCATGAGGAAAATATGCAAACTCCAAACAGAACGAGTTGCCTAGCCAACTGGCAGGCTCAAACCTGTATCCTTCCTGCTGTGAGGCGAACCACTGCACAACGTGCTGCCCAATACCATAATATCTAGATGGGAATTTACACATCTGCTATTGACAAACTCAGATATTCAGGTTAGTGCTGAAATGGAATGTTTATTAACTGATAAGCTGATCACCCAGAAATATTTTGATAACAGGGTAATTTTAGCTTTCTATTAAGCAAAAATGCCAAATTGCTGGTTCAAACCTGGCAGATGAAGGGGTTTTGATGCTTCTCTCTGTTTTGTATCATTATGAATTGAATGTCTTTGTCTTTAGACTGTTGATTGGGCAAAACAAACAATTTAACAATGTGATCTTGGGCTGTTTTTACTGTTTTATGACATTTTATAGACTAAATGAATCTTATTTTAAAAGTCGTCAGTATCAGTGTATAATGATATAATGCATTCATAACACTTCACACATTTACACAATTTGTTATTTGATTATGACAAAAATAGGTAGAATGATTTACTCTTGATTTTATTGAGCAATGATACTCAAATAAGTTCCGAAAATTCACATATAGTAAGTGTTACGCAGCGTCAAAGATTTAGAAAAGACAAGATTTACAATATTTCCCAATATTACAGATACAATATTGAACTCTGTATTGTGATATCAACAACATATAGATTTTCTTATATTTTCTTAGCCAAGCAGGAGTACTCGGGGTTTGACAGGTGATGTCCTCTGTCCAACTGAGTGTTTGCGTCTATTTGCACTGCCGGAACAGCAGTTAATGTACTGTAAACTGTAAGAAATGGCTATAAAACTACTCACCACCACTCCTCTCCTTCATTTTAAGTCCTTGAAAGTGTCCCCAGTTAATAGGGTTGTGTTAGTTAACAAGCCTGTGAAGTCCTCGTCAGCAGCATTATCACAGCGACATACCGACACAGGCAGTTTTTATCAGGCCTCTCTATGGCAGTGCAAGCAGACAGCTCTGAAATTAGCAGCTCAGAGAGGGAGGCAAAGAGGCAAATAACATTATTACACATTGCCAGCTGTGTCTGAACACCAGGAATACCAACACAGGGGTTGTTGTGCAGACAGACACACATTTATACACACGAAGCAAAGAGTGTAACCTCCACAGTGGGCTCTGCCATAGACCTTCTGAGGTGTGAAGTGTGTGCAGGGTGCTGCTCTTCTCATTATTAACAGTAGTGTTGGCTTTGGCATCAGGAGAGAAGAGGGCAGCTTGGCGCAGCCAGCAGTCGCAGCAATTTACAGGTCTGTCACAGAGAAAGAGGTCGACCAGAGGAGGGAATTAAAGAGCATTTAGAGCTGTGAAATAGACTGCAGATGGGGTGAAATAGCCGCTAGTGGATGTATGATGTGTTCATGTTGACTTTACTTGATGGTTTTTATTATGGGGATCTAAATGTGTTTGCTGTATTATGCAACACTTGGCAGAAAACCATGAGTCTGGTTTTCTGAGTTTGAGATGATGTGTGTGTATTTGTCGTGCTAACTTGGAGATTTTTACAAGGTTTAGTAGCAGAGCGCCTGGCAAACGCCTGATAGCATCAGGATTTGTGCTTAGTGCCATGATAATCTTGTTATACGCCGTATTATTTTCTTACTCTGGCTTGCAAATAAAAGCTCTGATCTTTCACTGGAGTTCATTGGTGTACATTTTGTGTAGATATCTGAATTATTCCTAGTTCGTAATCCGCTTGTGCCTGTGCAAGCAAGATCGTGCAGCATTTCCAGTGGACTCTCAGTACAGGTCACTGAGACGGGAAGTGTCAGGAGGCCAGGCTGTTCCACCTTGGTGCAGAAACTGAACAGCAACATCAGGAGGAATAGGTTCTAAATGACAGTGTCGCTGAAATCACCATGGTGTCAGACTGACAGGGGTCACTGTGGCCTCCCTTCTCCTCTCCCCTCAAACAGAACACAGGATGAGAGGAACAATTTTGTAGAGAGGAGGCAGCTGGAGATGCCTTGACAGCACCACACTGTTGAAAACAATCTTTTACCTCAGTCTTGGCCGTAACACGATTCCTCCTCTGTCATGACCCAGTGTCATGATGATTTAGAGGTCACAAGAATGATGCACTGACTCCTCTCTCTTTCCCTTTTTTATGCGCGTGTCTTCCTGCAGAAGGGATCTGTAACATGACAATGGACTCCAACTCGATGACAATGCCCATGTCAGACCCCAACGCTTGGGCAACAGCCATGAACAACCTGGGGATGCCTCCCATTGGAATGACTGGACAGCAACTCATGCCAGGTACCACACTACCCAAAACAGAATCACAGACACCTTTGTGTTGAACATTATGTCATTATTACATTGGCAAAAATACTGTAAGTAGTATTATATTCAACAGTTACTGGAATTATCTGTTTGGTCTATTTACATCTAGATTTTGTGAGACGATAAATGTGGGTCTTGGATTTTGCTCATGTTAGAAAGAACATTTTGCTGATTATGGCTGAAATATCCCTGATGTTGGTTGCCCAATACCAAATATGATTTCTTTTTTATACTATTCGCTGTTTATGATGCCTCTTTTTAAACGCATCGTATACATTTCATATGTTCACATTTTTGTTTATTAGTGTAATCATCTGATGCCCCTTCATGGATTTTTGCAAAAACTAAATTTTATGTGAAGTACCCACTTCAGAGCTCTAGCTTTTGCTCATTCTCCATTCCCATCATAATAATTTAATTCCTTGTGGGCATAATTGTGTTTTCCTTCTGGCTATTTTCCCATCATGACATTTTTAAGTGTTGAGATTATTTATAAAGCTGAAGGAAAGTAGTAAATCAATCAAAACGTCAGTGAATGTGAGTTCTCAGCTTGAATCTGTGTCTAAAGGCTGTGTCTTTTTGTATCTAAATTAGATTATTTAAATTTATTTACACATTCAAATTGCTTTTTTCCTTATGGTGTGGCGCAGGGTTTTAGAAATTTGATTTGTAAAGTGGTTGGTTTTTTTGAGCCACATTGGCTTATGCTGTATTCATGTTCAGGAGGGAAGAATATCTGCTGCTGTGGCTTTGAAGGATAAGGAAGTGGAGTCTCATGCTTGGCTGCATTGGTCATTTAAAATAAGTATGCTGGAATGAACAGGATGAGCTGAGTCACCAAGTTGGGAGTGCGATGCTGTAATCAGTCTTTGGATGGCATACACAGACAAGCAAGCTCTGTCTGACTGAGGCTGATATGACTAAATGCAAGATCATTTGGGATCAGTGAAAAAACAGCAGGTTTTGTCTTCAAAGACTCCGTGTGACGTTAAGACCACAGCATACAGCATCTCTCTGGGTGTTGTCAGTGATACATACTCAAAATAACTTCCTTTGTTTCTTTCTTTAGTTAACTTTTCACTTTTTTCTGTTGGCTGTACCAAAAATCACTCAAACTTGCATACTTTATTGTCAGTACATGCCACTGACACTGATTAAACTGTACATGCTGTCACCAAATTACAGAAAATATTGAATATGAACCCCTAATACTCATTTTAATCTGGGAAAAAAAATCACATTCTGCTCTGTTCCCCAGCAATTATCAGGATTTTAAAACAAACAAATGTCCTTTATTTGTCAAACAGGTAATGTGCACAGTAGAGATCTGAGCTCAGCAGCCTGTGATGACAAAAAGTATACGGTCTTTGGTTTAAGTACATCTGTTTACAGTTTGAAAACCAGCAAGTTATTGGGTTGAAATGGTTACATTTCATTCATTTTTATTATTTCCCCTGTGTTATTACAACAGCAAGTAGCATCATGTAAACACAAGGTTGAGCTACTGTATTCTTATCGAGCTCCATAATGTTCAGCCTCACCGATTGCTCTGCTATCTATAACATTAGATTCAGCAGCACCCTCCCACTCTCCGTCTCTGAAGAGTTATTCTGCAATGTCTTCTCTCTCTCCTCAGTAGAAAGCCTTTCCCTAAAGCCTTTTATAAATCACTTCCCACTTCTTAGCTGAAATGCACTTTCATATTTGAAATATGCCAGGCTTGTGTGTAGACGCATGTGTGTATGCATGAGGAGACAACCAGTCTTCCAAATGCACTCCTCAAGAAATATTAAGAGACACACACACACACACACACACACACTCACATATACTCAGGCATGACATATTTTAAATATGGTAAACAATAGTCTTTCTACTGAGGAGAGAGACAAGACACAAATGGTGGAGGAACTTCTTAAAGGGAAGCAGAGGAACTCAACTTACTGTTAGGGAAGAAGACTGGGTGCCGGACACAAACACATCTATCCAAGTGTGTGTGTTTTCAGATGAAGTATGCATCAAAGGTGCCAACTTCCTCCTCTTGAACTTCATTTGCGGCGCTTAAAGGCATTTTTACGGCAAACATTTTAACTTGTCATAGCAGGAAAAGCACAGGTGTAACTAATAACATTAATGATGGCTGTGTTCCATTTTAAGTGTGTCATTAAGCCATGCCAGTGGTACAGCATGCACAACACCAAAGCCTTGAAACTGGCACACACGACTGAACTGCAGCAGATTTTTTTTTTCCAGCTGCACCTGTTTTTTTTTTTTTTTTGTCAAGTCAAAATGTCAGCCGTAAGAAAGGTCAGTTAAACTGCTCCAGCACTTAATCAGACGCTCTGCCAGTTTTTGCCTGCAGTCATACTTAAAACCAGGTGGAAATGATGATGTCCGTTTTAGACTGTGTTTGCGTAATGAGGAGTAAATCTGAGTAAGAGAGGTTTTTCACAGCAGACATTTGGACCTCACTCACCTAAATGTAATGCAGTCGATTTCAATGTTATCAATCACATCATGGGATGGATAGCACAGAGACGCTAGATTCATTCACCTATCTGACCACTCAACTAAGTTTTTATGATTGCAGATTTGGTTGTGTGAGTGTTACATTTTCTGTGCTTTGGCAGTATAATACCATATCCATTAAAATTGGGTTTAATTGCCTTGAGTAACAGACTGTGGCTGATGACTTCACCTGATCCCATTTATCAGTAAAAAGCAAAGGTGTCATTTCTCCTGTCCTGACAGGTGCAGCATATAACAGACTGAGGTAGATGTCAATGAAGCGCAGCCTGTACACATCCACACAGTCCTGAGAAGAGCTCTAATCAGGCGAAATAATTAAACTGTCCACTGCGGGTTTACCATAAGTGAGCAGGGCCTGAAAGCCTCAACTGGGGTAATCATCATCAGGTATCAGAAGCAGTTTCAGAAGGGTGGTGTTGAGAAACAAGGGAGGAGACGGTGATGGAGAGGAAGGAGACTCGGGTTAAGAGGACAGCTGTGTCTCCCCTAGTGGATCACCTGCAATAACAGCTGGTGTTTCCCCACCTTTCCATCTTCTTCCTCCCTTTCTCCTTTCCTATTCCCCCTCCCTTCCTCACCAGCCTAAATTACCCTCCATCTCATTTATATCTCGTTACAGCTGAGTCAGCCACTGTAACCCACAGAGCTACATGAGAACACACACTGTTCATTTGCTCTCCACAAAGCAAACTGAGCTCTTTTACACACTTAGACTCCACTGAGTCACACTGAAAAGCTCAGCTGGGCTCAGACAGCATATACTATAAACCAGAGATGTAGGCAGTCCAACAATACACGAGCGATTACATAATGTATCAATGATGTACTTGTTAAGAATACAAAATGTTTTGTTTCTCTCCCAGACGCATAATAAAAATACTTTACATAGTATGTAAAATGTGCTGCTGTTTTATCACCTTTCTACACTCCAAAGGAATTGAACATAGATTACTCACAGGCCTATATTTTCCACTCATGCATTTTTCACTTCACTCAAACCAAAGGACTTTACTTGTTGAACCCCAGGAGAAATGTATAAGTGGGAAGAGCTCTACTTAAGTATTTTCCTCCAGCTTGCCTCTTTCTCAGTTTACAGCAAATCATGAGGACAAAGACGCTCAAGGTTATCCACTAACGCTTCAATGTTTGTAATGTCTTTTATAATATTGTATACATTGCCGTGCTTTCTTTATTCAGCCCAGTTTCTTCAGAAAAAAAAAAAGCTCTACGGCCACACTTTCTCATAATGTCACACACAGTCTCATGCTGTCATGCAACACTTGTTACCAGAGCACCTTGTGCCTTTTGAGGGTAATCCAGGTGGATTAATTATTGATTCTCCATCATGACCAGACATCATCTTTGTCTCCTTTTGGTTTCGCCTTTAAACATCAGGGGAGAATTCACTGTCACTCTCTTTGTCCTTTCCTATTTGATCTTTGAGTGTGTTGTTTCTGTGCATTTGTACAATTGGTCACATATTTCCTGCATGTAGGTTTAAATGGGTTTTTATGTGTCAGTTTCAGGCTCATTCATTAAAAGGGACGGCCTGTGCGGGAGTGCTTTCATTACACATTAGACTTTGCCTCTGTTTCATCCACTGTGAGCCTGGAATGTATTTCTTCGCCACTGAGTCTTTCCCTGCCTCCAGCCAAGTGGATTTATCCAGACAGACAGCTGGATAAACAGACCATTGTGGGCAGAGCCCTCAACACTGTGCAGCCTCACAAAACCTGGTGTACGTCTCCAACGATGACAGTTTTATTTCTATAGATGGACTGGGCAGTGGCTGTGTGTGTTAGAAAGTTATTATTACATGTTTGTACTAGAGAAGTGTTTGGATAGAGGGAGGGATTGGACTCAGGCCATCGGCCCTGTATGTGTTGTGCTGTAGGTCCCACTGGTGCTTGATGGCATCAAGCATTAATGCTTGATGTATCGTCGTAGTGTTCCCCATATCATGGTTTTACCATTGCTGCATTCTTCTGTGTATTCAGCATGTGAGACATCTATTGCACATCTGGAATTTTACTGAACTTTTTCCCCCATATCTTTTCCCTTTGTGAATGACTGGATAGAGGGTGTCGTCTTTTGGACAGATTATAAAGCCCTCTGTGACCAATTTGTGATTTTGCACAGCAACAGTTTCTGACCCAGCCCAATCTGCCCCCCTCCCAAATACCTCAGGCCATAAGGGAAAAAAGAAAGAAATTAGGGGAAAGGAAATTCAAGTAAAGACCCCACCCCTCTTTAGACAGCAAAGGAAACCATAGGTGGGAAAATGGCAAAAACTTTCACAATTCTCTGATTTTAATTTGTTCCAGTATTAATGTAGTATGTTCAATAAATGCATGAGCAGTACAGTGTCTGTTCGTCACATTGCACAAATACCTAAATCCAAGGTGTCAAGTAAGTGGGTTGCGGGTTAAGGGGAAGGGTCAGTAGACAGGGCAGCTTGGATGGTACGTGTGACAGTCATAGTCACCCTGTTGGCGGAGTAGCTTGAAAGGTGGAGACAGCCCAGCTCTTCAAACAGCTCAGAGAACAAGAGCAACACTGTGTCCTGGGAACAAATAAGACCCAAACTATGTGAGTTGGGGAGCCCGACTGAATTTAAGAAATCTGACCCACGTGTTTCAGGGGTGGTGAGGTCTGGCATACCTCGGGAGGAACTGACATTGAGTTTGTTTAGTTTCAGCTTGTCAAATCCCAAGATGTAAATAGTAAGGTGAACCTCTCTTAACTGTTTAGACAAGAGTTCAAATAGATCAGAGACCAGAGAGTTCCTGTGGTTATGGAAAAGTTGAAAAGTCACAGAATTTGATGGTGGGATTTTCCTCAGGTCAGTCATGGTGAATAATCCAGGTTTCAGACACACCATGAGAATTTGTTATGGATTTTTTTTTTGTAACCAAACTTTTATTTGACATGGAGTTTCAAGTGAATCTATTTACTTTTGCGTGAAAGTGACCAGTACCATCATCACTGATTACATTAATCCATGAATTCCTGGGGTTAGTGCTTAGCCAAACCAATGCGGATGAAGAAAATGGCTTGCTGTTGTTTTAGGTCATGAACATTACATGGATAAGTCTTACGGTTAGCAAGCCCAAAACCTGGTGAGTAAAATCCCAGATACAGTGTGAACTGTGAGAGCGGAGCAGGAACTGCAACAGTAACAGCAGGAATCAACATCTGGTTTCAACATCTTTGACATCTGACAGAGACGAGAGAGTCTAGGCTTTTCCAGGAGCGCTCACCATGTATTTCCCCAACCATCAACAGTGTTCTCTCTAGCACGTCCAGACTGTAACTGGAACCAGATGGAGGGCTATACAGTTCCTCTTCTATATCTCTGTCAAAATACAGACCCCCCAAGATGGTTTTTATTATGGAAGACACTTGACAGTTTGTACTGTAGTAGCTCAGTACATTTGGCTTTGATCGAAAGACTTGAATAAGTTGTCCCCAACCTTTTTAGCTTGTGATTCCATAAAATGAAGCTGCATGCTCTTTATGTGTTAAAGCACTTTGTAACTTTCGTTGAGGTAAGTGCTGTGAAAGTCCTCAACCAACTGCAGTTCAACCAGAGTGATTTTTCATTTCAGGGTTGTTTTATTTGAATAGCTTTTGTAGACCTGTACAGAAGACAGTATCCAGTATCTTAGAAAAGCAACAATATCTAGACGTCAGAAAAAATTTAACTGAAATTTATATTATTTCCACATCTTTTTTATTGTTAACTTTTTAATGCCTGTGTTTCTTTGTTACCAGACTTTCTCATTTTTGTGTTTGTCTGACTTTGAAAGTGACTTGAGCGTATTTTTCTTTACCAGTAATTGTCCCTGCACAACAACTTAGTATAGGCTTGTGTAAAGGCTTTTCTAATACTCGTAAAAAAGTGAAGATATCCCATGTGCAGCTGGGCTTCTCTCCGGGGTGCCAGCTGGCCCAAGGGTGCACCACAGTAAACCAAAAAAAATCAGTATTCCAGCACACACCATGATACCAGTTGACATCATTTATAAACAATTTATTAAAAAAACAGCAACCCAAGCAGAACTATGGATTATTAGGGACATTTTGTATAACGTCCTCTTTCTTTTCTTTTTTTCTACCAATTTTTTATATGTACGTTATTATAAGGTAATTAATGTACTTCGTACTCTGACATTTTTTTGTATCTTATGGAAATGTATGCTTTCTGGTCCGCTTATCGTCCAAGCAGACCAGGAGTTGAATAGCCAGAATTTCTACTCTGACATTAAATGTATCTCATTATGTTCATCGAAATGTAACATTTATATCTATTTTTGCACAGTGAAATTGTAATTGCTCCTGCCTACTTGACTTGGTGAAGTGCCTTTGTCTTGGGGAATGTGAACCTGGTGGATCTTCTGCTAATCAGCACCTGATTATTTAAAGGCACCTGGTGACAATCAAGCACAGAGCGAATCTGATAAAGTAGCATGCAAAATGCTTTGTTCACTCATTCATGTTTTTAATATAATTTGTTAATCGTGTCAGTTAGTATCCTGGTGTGTGCTGGAATATTATATTTTATTTTTTGGTTTATTAATAAATGAAAAACACAGCAATGACAGGTTTAGTTTGTCATTTTGGTTTTCTCACATTTTTTAGTCGTTGCAAAAGTTGCAAAAGGACAAAAGGAGAAAATGTGAAACTGATAAAAGCTGCAAGGTGACCACACACACACCTTCTACAGAAAATATTTAGCTTTTAATGTAAAAGAAGCTTAGAATTAATTTTAGCTGAACTAAAATTAATGCAAGCATCTCTATGCATGAACATGCACGCGCGCACACACACGCACACAAAGAAAACTCACCCTGGAGAATAGATAAGCAGGCTCCAGGGACAGACGACTGTTCCCTGAATAAACAACAACTCCTTTGTCTGCTGCATCCCACTCATCCTCATCCCTTCCCCACGGTTGTCACAACCCCCTCCACCACTGCACACACACACACGCACACACAAAAACCACAGTGGAATATATGAAAACTTTGTGTCATGCCTCATAACCAACCAACTAAATGGTGCTCCTCATATTAAATTAGAGGGCACAAGAACCCCCCCAGATATGAATCAAGGTCCTCTCATTTTCACACATTAGCTCACCTGGATTAACATCAGGAAATACATTAGCTGACAGTCATTCCTTTGCCGTAAGCGTTTTCTAATCCTTGTACTGAATGCCATGTCCCTTTCTGCTGACTGTTCAGGAGCTGCACTGGTACAATGCCAGAGGTTTTTGGCTGCATGTAGGCGGACAGAGTGGATATACTTCGGATATGCAGTATGTCTGGGGGAAAAATAGAGCAGTGGTTATTGGGTTACAGAAATGCGAATATCTGACAAGGCCTTCCCATCCATGCCAGTTATATTAGACTGTAGGTTAGCTATTGTTAAAAGCTAGATTTGTTTCAGAGATTTGACTTTGGAGGTGTCAGATAAAGAAGACGGGTTTTGGACGGCAACATTAAGAAGCAGATTCTTATTTAGATATCATGGAATAAGTAGATGGTATAACTTTTCTTGTCCTGCAAGTTGCAGTCTGGACAAATATTCCTTTAAGAGAGATGAAGCGGGAGATGTTCATATAAAAATGCAAAGAGGGTTGACTCTTGGCAGAGATTGAGAGAGGCAGATTTCAGCCACTGGTAGGGTTCCAGGTGGCATGGCTAGCTCGCCTCATTAGAGAATATTATCCAGCATGCCTCACAGCAACCGCCTATGTCTTCCTCCAACCCCCCCCACCTGCCGCTGACTGCTAGAAGGGACATTTACCCTGGCAATCGGAGAGGAGAAAGACAGGGAGGGGAGAGGAATATGACATTAATAGCCAAGAGCTTCACACAATCAAATGTCTTCTTTTTTTTTCGATTGGCAGGCAGCTCCAAATGTAATTACTTTGAACAAACCTCCAGGAAATAGATTTTTTAACATCAAAAAGACATGATGGAGAAGAAATAGAGGTGGAAGGAGGAGAGTTTGTGTAATAACCTCAGAGGCGAACTTTTGTGCATGTGCACTTATGCATGTTACTGTACAAGAGCAAAGTGTCAGGGAGATGTTTGTGAATTTCAGAGACAGGCGAGGTAAGAAGGATCAGACGGAAGCGTGGCTTTGTGTGGGTGGGCCCAGCCCCAGGTTTCCTTTGTTGTTCTTCTTTAAGAAGACCTTTTTGCTCTTTAAATCCTTCTGAAGTTAAAGTTTATCTGAGTAAAAAAAAAAAAAAAAAACCTACTGCTCCCTTTTACTCACTGAGTGAACACCATGTTGGTTAGTACAAGCCAGACCACACATCAGTTTCCCAGAGCCCAAAGTGACATGCTTAAGTTGCTTGTTTTCAAACAGTACAAAACCCAAAGATATTCAGTTTACTATCACTGAAGACTGAGAAAACCACCAGATATTCTTATTTAAGACGCTTGTCTCACTGACTTTGCTTAATTTATAATGCTTATTAACAATTCCAGCTAATATCCCAAGTACTTTACTGCGGGATTCTTCATTGCCCATTTGTACACTTGTCGAAGCTCCCATTCATGAATGTTATCTAATCCGTCCCAGGCTGGCCTCTAAATTACCATTCATCTAGTTTACTGGTCTCTAAATTAAATATAAGTAATGATCTCATAGAACTGTTTTATGTCCCATCATTTTCTAATTACTAAGTATGTGCTGAGCGTCAGTGTTGTACTTTACAATTAATTGTCATTTAATTGTAAGTGTATAATACCTGCTGTATACCCACTGTGCTTTGGTATTCAAGGCAGAATGTCTTTTCATGTCTTAAAACTTAATTGATGGATGGTATTGAAGATATTTTTTAGCATGCTATTATTTGTGCCATAGAATTATAGGCAGAGGAAGAAGAATTATTCACATCAAATCAAAAAAGTACTCCATTAAAAGTAAAATTTTAGTCAGGTCAGATGTTCAGTTTACTATCACATATTACTAAGGAGAGCAGGAAATTGTGAGCTATACCTGTGGAAAGCTTGGTATTTTTGCTTTAAAAATGTGCAATTGCCAATTGTTTTTCCAAAAATGAATGAATCGATTAATCAATCAATTAACTAATCAACAGCAATAGCTGTCAAATAAATATAATGAAGTTAAAAGTACATTTACCTCTAACATGCATTGGAGTAGAAATTTAAAGTAGCATGAAATAAAAATATTTAATAAAGTATAAGTACCTTAGAATACTACTTAAGTACAGTATTTGAGTAAATGTACTTTTTGCCCTGAAGCATTGTTCTCCTGATAGCTATTAGAGTTCATGAAAGCGTAGCCCAAGAGTGGCAGCATGATCAGCTACAAATGTAATTTATTATTGATCTAAAAATCTTATTGATCTCCCGTAATGCTGTTGTTGGATGAGGACCAGCTGTATTTTCGAGTTTCTTTTCTGTGCCATTTTCACTGTGACGGTTTACACCACCAAGAGAAAAAAAATGATGGTGACAGGCAACAAATGACCCAGGTCAGCTGCAAACCCATGACATTGCCATTGCACTGAATGCACCTTATTGAGCTGAGTTACCGGGACAAGAGCAATATAGTAATTTTAACATTTTTCCTTCTGTCGTCCTGACTGGAGGGGCCAAGAGAAAACTCTAACCATTCATCCCCAGAACATGGCACAAATGTTGAAATTGCACTTGCTGTTAGATTCTTTTCCCCAAAGGTGCTCACATACGCAGGTGTAAAGTCACATTTCTTTCCTTTTCTGAAGGTGGCGCATTTGTTGAAATGGTCTAATTACACTGCTCCCTCTTGTGGAGAAACTGCAGCTTGTTAGATTTAAATGTGTAGATTTGTGAGTGACTCTCAAGCAAGTACATTTCAGTTCTTTGCCTGATTTAAAAAAAAAAAAAAAAAGGATGCATCATACTCATTGACATCAGCGGGGCTACCGACTGTTGTGTTGAAGCTACTAAAATTTTCATCAGCTGGTGTCACTTAACTAGTGTCACTTGTGGAAAACTGTAGTTTTGTACCGTACAACATCCATAACTTTGAGAATTTATCCATAAAGCTGCAGCAATGAAAATGAAGGGGAAAGTTGTTTTTCTGTCAGAGCCCCTAAACTCTAGAGCAAACCACAGGATGCACATTTCACAGTGGCTTGCGAAACAGTCTAATCCACTGGTATAAAGTTGTTTTTCAAATATAAACTATACTAAACATTTAAACAACATAAAATGAATTTAAATATGGGACATAACAGCAAATCCTGAAGCAAACTGCATAAATATGTACATTGGATGAAGTGCACCAGTCTAATGTGCATGTTCATCTGTTTCTGTTTACAGCATACATTGTAATGAGTAGCACTGAAAGAGGCAGGAAATTATGGTATGCTAGTGATGAAACATGGCCTCAGGTTACATTGTTGTAACCTGGAGATGAGAGAAGTCTGGTGGAGCTGGAAATCCTTACAAATAAGTAGATAATCTCCCTTATTACACACAGCTCTGCTACATGCTTGCTTCAGGTCTCAGGCTCTTAATGGACAACGATAAACGCACACACCAACACACACTCCAGAGGAAACATGAGCAGCACTGCAGTGAAATTGCACCAGCCATGACCTGATGTAACCAGATCTTTCCCTCCATGTGAGCTGAAATCTAGTTTGCTTTGTGTCAATGTACAACATACGAACTCGTAAGCTTGTTTCCTAATTTTACCACGGGAACAGTGGAGCACTGGCTCTGCAGAACATGATTTTCAGAAATATTATCTCACAGATATTTTTACAATGCTTTCTTCTCCTCCCACAAGACTCAATTCAGTTTGGTTTCCTCTGCTCTTTTCTATGCAAAGTGTTTGGCATTCAGGTTGGTTATTGCACCAGCCTCCCATCTTCCATCCACTCTTTCTTATCTTCCCTCCTGCTATCTGTCTTCTTTTCCTTCGCCTTAACGTGCAGAAGAAGCCATCAATCGACTTGCAACTAGGGTGCTTCTTATCACCTGTTCCCTCTCACTCTGACATCTGGTTTGAGACTGATGGTGAGGTCATCAATAGACATAAAGTTTCCATCTATTTTCCTTTAATGTAATTCGGCTGGCTCTTTTTTTTTTCGACTCTGTTTTCTTTTCTCTAAATGCCCTTCATTTCCCTTTCCTCATTTTTGTCCTTCAGCCAGTTTTATCAGTGTAACGTCTTTATTACATCTGCCTTTGCCTCCCGGGACCTATTTTGATTCTTCTGTAATGTGCATATATCTTTATTCTCCTTCAATAAGTGTCATTCAATTCATCCATTTTCCTTCTGACAGTAGATTTAGAGAAAATCACTTATAAGGAAATGTCTATTTCCAGCTAATGGGTTGTTAAATATTATTCCTCCTTCACTGGATTTATTGTCTTTGAAGATTAAAATATTGTAATGCAACTCACATCATTTTTGCTGCTGTTATACTCCATTGAAGGAGAATGCCACAGTGGACCTCGAGTGAATATTTATTTGCAGATGTGAACATTGAAGTAAAAACCAAACTAAATGAAAAGTTTAATTTAACACTTTAAATTTGAAATGAAGAATGTTCGCCGTGTTGGTGGTAATTGAGAAGTTTGAATTGTTTATGTTCAAAAGTCAATTTAATCCAACTTCCTTGCCACTTGACACCCATACAATGTTAAGTAATCCAATACAACAGCTGTGCCACATATTCTTTTATGAAGCTTGTAATGGTCAATTTACAAGAGGTGTTAATTTATGCATTTATTATTGAGGTCGTAAGTAGTGGTAATGTTGTACTGGACTTTACTATGTTGAAATGTGTGTCTGATATTCTTTCCCCTCGTGCTTAGAAAGCAATCGGCAAAACACCAGAGACACTATAATGCAGTCCTGTACAACACTACTGCAAAGTACTACCTCAATACTAAACATGTAGATAAATTAACACCTCTTTGACAGTGTCAATCAAAACGGAGCAGTATTGTCTTTTTAAAGGTAGAATTTGTCTGAGTTGTGGTATTTGTCTGTGTTGCTTGTTAATTTATGCATTTCATGATTCCAATTTCCTCAACTGTGTCTTACAGTCAGCAAATAACACCTTCTGTGAAATATTAAGCCAACGTGTCAGATTGATTTTGTTACATGTCTAGTATACAACGGTGTTGTGTATAATCTGCAGTGAACAATTTGTTTTAGTGAGCAGTGCTCCAGCATGCACGTACACAGGTGCATAAACATTACGTACCCTGCAGCATAATTGTCAACTCCAAATCCTCTGCAGGTGACGTTGAGGCACATACAGGCGGGCAGCGTCATTTCCATTTCAAAAAGCTCCTCACTGGGACACGTGTGCACATAAAAGCACATGTGGTGGCTGTGGAAGTCAAGTCAATGCTGCAGTGTGAAAATCAATATTGTAAAAAATAAAGCCTGTCTGCTTCTTAGATTTTAAACCCAACTGTGTACATTATCTCTAAGGTTATCATTCAAACAGCAGGAGTGACAGAGAGAGTGACTCACTAAAAACTTCTTAAAATATGCATGTTGTTTACAAAATGATTTATTCATGAATGACTGCTATTCCATTATGTGTAGGCTGCTTGTGTGTCACTGGTGTTGACAGAAGAATCACTCAGGGAATAAGAACACAACATGAAGTGAAATTTAAAGATTAATTATGAGCTGAAGTGATACCTGACCAAAGGGTAGTGTTTAAACTTTAAAGTGTTAGTTCGCGGGAAGGATCTACTTTGTGATCTCATTCATATTTCTCTCCTGCTTCCAGATTTTGATCCCAATCTTGGTATGATGACTGGAATCACCCCCTTGAATCCCATGATGCCTGGCCTCGGTATGGTACCCACACCCCTCTCCCAGGATGTGCCTGTTGTCAAAGAGATCATCCACTGCAAGAGCTGCACCTTGTTCCCCCCCAACCCCAGTAAGTCATAATAACATGCTAATCCTGCACAGTCCCCCCCCCCACTTCCTCCTTTACTAGCGTCTCCATGCAAAAGGATAACACCACAATGAAAGGCATCCAATTTTGTAACATTACAACCTTGGAGACAGCTTCTTCATAACAAAAATAATCTCAACACAAGGTCCAACTTACTGTTATTTTGGTTTCATAAGCTTTCTCATAGTCTTAAGGAGTTGATCAGGTGTCATGGAAAGGATTTAGTTATATTTAGTGATATTATTGGGGCTGCAAATAATAGCTATTTTTGATTAAGCTGCCAATTATTTTCTCAATAGCGTAATTAGTAAGGGAGTCTATAAAATGTGTGAAAATACGTCTTCAATTTTTACTGGTTTTATGAAGTCAAACAGTCACTGATACTCACTGTGCTATCGTTGAAGAATTAGCGGTACTGTTTAAAAAACTTACTTTTGATTTTCTTTGGATCGACACAACAATTTCACCCCTAAACAATTAATAAAATTTGCCCAGAAGATGGTTTGCATTTTACACATCCATAAAGACCCAAAAACTTTATGAAAAAAGTTGGTTCTGACTAAGTATTCCAATATGGGAAACAATAAGCAATGCCAAAGTAAAGAATTGATCATCTGTGTCATCTTCCTCTATATTTCTTCTCTCCTCCTCCTCCTGTGCAACCACTAAACTGTATTTACATCCACACAACAAACTGTAGAAAATTTCTGAGCTAGTCATAATCTGACTTACAGGTGTGTTGCACAAGCTGTTGTTTATATTTATCTCACTTCCACCTTATCCAATTATTCAGAGTTAGAAAAGAGGTAGGGGGGTGCTTTGATTGATCCCACCTTCGCTTTTCAGATTTCCTCCTACAGAAAAGTTTCTGCCTGGGGACTTTATTCAAGCAAGCCTTACATGTCATCTTCAAGGTGAACTAAAACAAAGGTTCCTCACCGCAGTGGCATTTGGGAGTTTACAATCCTTTCACAAAACAAAACACACACTCTTGCATTCTCTTAGGCAAATATCATTCTTTTAATACACCTGTAAAACAGTTTCAAAGTTATGCTTGTATATCTGTGGTGTGAATTATGGCTCAGTGTAACTGTCACTGTCACATAGATGGTGCAGAGGGAAAAGATGATTAAAAGTTTAACTTCACCTGGGAACATCTTCCAAGCTAGTCATCAATATAGGGAAATGAACCAGGTACTCTGCGCACATATAAACCCTGAGGCTGTGTTAGGGATCAGCTTGTCAAGAAACTACCCAACATCTTTAAAGCCTGTCACAATCACACGGTAATGCAAGTCCAACTTTTTTCTGTGTTATGTGGAGTGTGTGGTATGCATACATCAATTGGAAAATGTACAACATTGTCTTCATACAGTGTTCAAGATGATCTGTGCCAAGAGTTTGGCCTGGACACAACACTTAATTGTGGACCGTTAACTTAATTTGATACTTTCTCCTCTGCCTACCTTTCTGCTCGTCCCAGTTACTCTTCACTCACTTTTTTGATCCTCATCTCTGCTCAAGAGCTTCTTGCCTGTCACCTATTTCAGTGTTACAAAAAAATGAATCTCAAAGCCAAGTATGTTGAATTGGCAGACATCTGAGGAAACGTTCCTAGGCGTGATTCTTTTCATGAAAGTCAAGTAACTCTGTGAGATTCAGCTCTACATCATGGACTTAAGCTACTAAATCCTGGGAGTTGTGTTGCTGGGGCTAGCAGCTCCTGGTAGCTTCTCTAAAGACAAATTGGTACCAGATGAGTGGATGGACTAAAAGCAATTGTATAGCAATTGTATAGATTGGTGTGTCTGATACGGTTGTGAATTGACACCAAATCTGTTTATGATTTACATGGACAACTTCTCTAGGTGGGGTAGATTTCTAGTGTGTCCTCTTTGGTTACCTTAGGATTGCATCTCTGCTTTGTGGCAGTGATGTAGTTATGCTTGCCACATTGTTAAATGACCACCAATGTGTACTTGGGTGGTTTGCAGCCAAATGTGAAAGCAGTTCGGATAAAGGCTGTAACTAACAATTATTTTCTGAAGATGGAGCACAAGATCCAGACAGGTGAACCTGTGCAGTAAAGGGAGCTAAGCTTATAGTCTGCCAGCCAGCCTACCCAAACAATGGAGACTGAGGTTTCAAGCTGCCAAAATTGGTTTCCCATCCTTATGTCTGGGTTCATCCTCAGGGTCAGCAGCTTGGACTTGGACTGAATGTGCTTGGAGTAGAACTGCTGTTTCTTTGCATTGAAAGCAGCAGGGATCAAGCATCTCCTTGGGAAGCCTCCTGGACATCTCTAAGTGAGGGTATTTCAGGCACAGCCAGCTTGAAGGAGACTGTGAGCCAGAGCCAGGAACTGCTGTAGGGATTATATCTCCCACCTAGACAAAAAATGCCTCAGAAAGACATCTTGGATATGTCTTGAAACCTCTCCAGGCAATTTGGCAAATTGAGCCTGCTTAACTAACTAAGTACAAAATTGTTAGATTACCTTATTTGATATTTTCCATCCATTGGAACAAAGCCTACATTATGTCACCTAAAAGGCACATATATATCATATCTGGAAGTAAGCCATTTGTCAAATTATTGGTTACACCAGGTTCTTTACCAGGACTTTTACATCAAAAAGGTGTTACTTTTGATGATTGTTTTAGCATCTGGCTCCAGAGCTGTATCACCACCCAGTAGGATAGGTGATGAGAGAGGAAATAGAGGAGAACATTGATGACAGAAGCGAATCGTTATTCATACTCCATGCTGTCAAAAGTACTTAGGATGCAAAATAGTGATGTTAAAAGGCAGCACTGTTTAGAGATGAAGGAATGTTGTTAAATCTCTGTCATGTGTTTAGGGCTGCTACAAAAGACATTTTTCTGCATTGATTAATCTTATGTTGCAAATACAAATGGCAACACAGAAAGTTCTCATAGCCCATGGTGATGTCTTGAAATGTTTTGTTCTGTCTAACTAAATTCCATAACCCATGTGAGGAGCAAAAAGAAACAAGCATCAATACTAACTGCACTCAGGCTTTTAGCAAATATCACAGGCAAAGTGCCGGCGTATAGGCAACAAGGTTGCATATGGTGTCCGTCACAAGTAGTCATTGCCCTCTAGCTGCACAGATTGAATCCGACACCACGTGCAGCATCCCCTCTCACTGACCCTCCCCCACCTCCTGCGCTCTCTCCGTCTTCCTCTATCTCCACAGTGTGCATAACCTTTACCGTCAATGTGCATCCTCATCAAGCTCTTTTCCTTCTCCTTTTTTTCATCCAAAGCTCCTCCATTCAGCCTTAACCCCTCTTTCACCTTCTCCACTGCCACCTCTCCTTACTCACACATCTAATGCTAAAGTAGTCAAGTACCTTTTTCTTGGTTAGAAAATGGTTTCCAAAGACTTTACACTCAACATTTGGAATTGTTGACTGGCTTTGATAAATAAAGTCAGCTTCAAATTCTGTGTTTGCCTCTCTTTCTCTTTCAAACTTGTGAAGGTGGTTTGAGAGAGAAATGTTATAATTGCTTTTAAGGAAAAATGAAACGTTCTTTTGAGCTTTGAGGATAATGGCAGTGAGTCCGGGACATTCACATGCATACACACTCCATTTAGTTTGAATGAAGAAGGATGCCCACCTCAGAAAAATGCCTAACAGCAGATAAATGCAGTAATGTAGGGGGTTGTCTAGAGGATCATTTTCAATGATGACTTATTAGTTTTCCACAAAAACACCTGAATAGGTAACACACTCACAAAAATCATTAGTCTACCAACATCCTAATGAAAAACGGACAAATCATCTAATTGACTAAGACCAGGAAGTCCTAGTATGTTAAAATGTGCTGATAATGGCATTGATATCTCGATAAATCTTCATGTGTTCAGGTTCACGCTAAGGTTTAATATTTGTTCTTGTGTGACATGAATGAACTAAACATCTTTACTTGAGTGTGTGTAAATTAAGTTTATCTACTGAATAACAGTCCTTTGAGAGTTGAAGGCCCCTCCCTGTGGCAGCCCCTCAGGCCATAAAAAGGTGTTTAGCCAGTCGAGGTGATGGATGATGATGACCTGCAGTAGTGTAGCAGACCAGTGGGTGGCCACACAGGCAGCAGACCTGTGGGACGGAGCTGGACTGAGAATCAGCCTGTGTATTTGCTTTGAAGGAAGCCCCCATCTTTACTCAAAGTTACCTGTCAGAATAACACCACATCAACCAGCTTTTTAGCCAGCCAGTGACTCATAATATCCCAAAATACAGTCGGCTAATTTCCCACGATTCAAAACCTATAGTGACTAAGTGTGCAGGACAAATTAAATCTTGTACATCATAATTCAGTTCAGTACAACACATTTTGTTTGCAAATAAGTTTGACAAGATATTAGATTCATCATATATTATAATGCTGTTTCAAACAACTATTAGCCATTTTGCTTTTTTTCCACTCTGGACCCTGCATCCACCCCCTCTCTCCTCCGTTTCTTTGTCTGCATTTCAAAATGATTGGCCTTGAAGT
This sequence comes from Pempheris klunzingeri, assembly GCF_042242105.1. NCBI lineage: Eukaryota > Metazoa > Chordata > Actinopteri > Acropomatiformes > Pempheridae > Pempheris > Pempheris klunzingeri. The sequence goes on along the minus strand of NC_092020.1, from coordinate 18,854,265 downwards.
GTCCATCTCACAGTGACTCAAAGGGACAAACATCAAGTGGACAAAAGAATTACCATTCAAACTCTGTTTGGCAGCAGCACCCACATTTCCACAGTGGATCCTGCAAAAGCAGCTCCCACCATCCTCTCCCTGTTATTTGCTCTTCACCTCTTTTTTTATTTGCATAAGAAATACAATCTCTGGGACTGTTCACAGATGCTTTCATATATTGTATGACATGGTGTATTTTAATTCAATCAGGAAATCATGAGTACTTCACCTGAATCCTGTGTATAGAGCATTTGTATAAAGTATCTTAATTTGCTGAACAGTGAAGTAACAAGAGCAAAATTATCACGTTAACTACTAACAAATTACTCAACTGAAGCCAAAATAAAAACTTTCTGTTATAAAAAAAAACCCCAATCATTATTTAATTTACAGCATAGTACATTAGGTCACTGCTGCACTGCTTCCTGTTCTCCTTTCTCTGTCCTCAATGCTCTCCACATCGTCGCCACCATCAGCCACTCGGGGACCGAAAAGGTCAGTTAATTTGGAACTCTTTGTTGCATCTGCCAACAAAGCTTTTTCTTGCTATCGCAAGCCTTTTATGCACCACCTTCACTTTTTCTGTCCATCTCAACTCGAAACCAGTTTAATCCGCCAACTCTGGAGGTTATGGAATGAAACTTCAGTCAATAATTTGCTTCACCAGCTACGTTTAAAGGAAAGAGGAGGCAGAGGCAGGGATGAGCAGTGGTAGCCCGTGCCCTCTATAATGTTTGGGACAAAGGCATGCCCTTTTTTATTTGCCTCTGTACTTTACAATTTTAGATTTGTAATCAAACAGGTCACACGTGGTTAAACTGCACATTCTCAGACTATGTGCATTTTCATACATTTTGGTTTTACCATGTACACAACCTGCCCCCTTTGCCGTATGTCCCTTGCATGCAATGACTTCTTGACGTCTGTGACTCTTAAGCACAACCAGATGTTATGTTCTCTGGTGATGCTCTGCCAGGCTTGTATTGCAGCCATCAGCTGCTGCTCCAGCTCCTGTCGTTGTGCTACTGTGATCAGCAGTCAGATCATCAACAAAGATGTGTGTGACAGTACCTGTTTCACCCATGCAGTCCCAGTCCATAACACAAGATTTTTGGATGTGAAATCTTAAAGATACCACTAAAGAAAACATTTAACAGATCTTGACCTCTCCAATATGCTGCGTTCTCTACCTCAAATATGTGTGTATATTTCAAGAACCATTCATATGATCGACTTCACACTTGGTGGCTGTATTGCAAATGAAGTCTGAAGTCGATTGTATGAGCTGCTCTCGAACACTGCAGCACTTCCAAGAAGGTACATGCTCAAAACGGCCATACCCCAAATGTTCACTGCACTAGTCTTAATAATGTTCTGAACAGTTCATTTTGGTATTTTGTTTTTCTTTTGTTTCTCAGTGGTATAATGGCTGCTTTGACTCGTTGTCACAACTCTGGTCCTCATGTTGACTAACAGCAAAATGTGTCTGTGTCTGTGTCTGTGTGTGTGTGTGTGTGTGTGTGTGTGTGTGTGTCTGTGTGTGTGTCTGTGTGTCTGTGTCTGTGTCTGCGTCTGTGTCTCTGTGTCTGCGTCTGTGTCTCTGTGTGTGTGTGTGTTTTACTGTGAGATAGAGAGACAGAGAAAGTTAAAACAAAATGACAGTGCTGGCTTGGACTCCGGGACTGAAAGTTTTATTGTGCCTTTCCAGAGTACTGCATGTGAGCACAAGGAGCTCTGACAACAGGGGAATTATGAACTGATGAATCTTTGTAGCCAGAAGAAAATTCTGACTTTGGATTGTCGTGTTTTCGCTGCTTGACATCCCATAAATGTTCTTCTTTTTTGAAAAATTCCGCTTGGTTGGTTTATGTATTATCATACTATTAGGAGGCATCTTTAATAGGAGCTGGCTCCACTAAATGTGAAGCAGCAACACCAGCTCAGTACTGGTGTCTTCCCAAATTGCTGAGGTTTGTCATGTAGAGTGAGACCCGCCACCATGCTGGGAAATCTCATGTCAACCTTATTTGTTTTATGGTCTCATTCTTCCTTTACCTAAATGTTGTCCCACAGTTGAGTGTTGGAGTGAAGATGGAGCAGTAAAGATAATTGATTATGAGAATGTGGGATCTTTTTTTTCCATGAAGATTCTAGTTGAGAGATAGCAAAGGGTAGGAATAGTTTTGTATATTTGTTTTGCCTAAAAAAGGGAACTGGAAGGCAAGATTTGAAACACTGGATGTAGAGAATGGGAGTTGTCAGAGGTTGACTCTTTAACAACCGTTTGTTCCACAGAGCAGGCTTTTCTGTCGAGTACCAGTGATTTTGCTGCAGATGTTTACCACACTTTAGAGAATGTTTTTCTGCTTGACAGAAGGGAGAATGCTCAATCTTGAAAGCCTTTTCATCGCACTTGAATAAGACCCTAAGATATCTGAGTAGCTCCATCTGGTGAAAATCAGTCACGTTCTCATGATGCACCTCAGGTATCCAACCAAGTTCAACCTCAGTTCTTCTCAAAGTATCGATATCTACAGGGTGGGAGCATCAGTAACAGAGATTTGCAAGGCCTTTCTAGCAGACATCCGGAAATACCACATCCTCAGCCTTCCACTGATTAGCTGGTTCACTCTTCACAGACCCCGCTAATCACATTCATCATGGATGAGAAGCCTGATCTATTGGAGATTAGATCAGTCAACACTCATCTGTGTTGAATAAGTGATTTCTGCAATGCAGGGGACATTCCACATCAGAGGATTTGCAATCACTTTGTGGCCAAAAGGATTTCATTTTCATGCATGGAATGGTTTGATATTAACATTTATCTAACAAAAAACAATCTGAGCATATTGCTTCAAGTCATTCATTATTTAGAGCATTAATATAGCATTAAACAACTATTTGTAAAGGTACTGTGGAGTAACCTGAGCAGAGAATAAAGTCACTCTCCCTCTGTCTTAGTTGTAGTCCGAGCTTCTCTGTCCTTTGTTTTGGTGGTCGGGACAGCCATGTGTCCATGTTATTGTAGTGTTGGAGTAGTAGTTAGTAACAAGCCAGAGCTGCTTGCCCAGCGACATATCGGGTAAGCTGCTGAGCTAACACAGTAGCAGAAAAGCTAAGAGGGGCTGTCAGTCAGTGGTTGTGTACAGAGCAAACAAGAGACCCAGCAGCGGAGCTATGGTGGTGGCTGCAGGGGGGTGAGAAATGGGGGAGGCATACAATTGTTTTGATCTGAGATGCTGATGTCCCATGTAGAGAACCTTTTGAAGCTTTAGTATTTTTCAGGTTGAGTGCTATGTTTGGAATATGACTCAATTGAATTTTAAAAAATGTATGATCACATTATATACAGATTTTTTTCTTCTTCTTGAAATTCACATGTGATCTGGCCCTTATTCCTCTCACCCTAAACATTGAGTTTGGCCTCAGAGTAATGGATGCTTTATTTTGGCTGTCTCCTTCCTGTAGTTATTGGAGTGCCACTTTTGAAACCTTCCCCTACATTTTTTGATGGACCTTTTTTTATTGTGCATAAAAAGACTTCTGTTTGTATCAGCTCCACTATTTTCTCGTGTATATTTTTAACTTCTATTCATGTTTAATATATTGATACACCCAGTACGGAGGCTAAACAGTATAAACACCCAGGCTTTTGCTAACTGTTAAACCTGTTGGAATCTGTGTTATTCAAATATCTGCAATTGAGGTAAGAATTGGATAAATATATTTTTGGAATGGAGCTACAAGTGAGCAGCTGCTTGTGTCTTTCTCTTTTCAAATTGCATAACATTGTTGGTATTGGGATTTTCTTTTATGACTAGACATATGGGCATACATATTTCTTTTTGAGTTAAAATAAAAGACAGGAAATCAGATCTGCTCCTCAGGTCTCCCAAAATTGTTTCCAGCAGCTATATAATCAAAACAGTAAGTTCTTGCCATCGGACATATTGTTTTCTGCTTGTCAAAGAGCATAATTCATAATCAGAATCGAGTTCCTGCGTTGTGGGACAGCTGAATCATTTGTTGTTGTTTGCTTTTCAGCTGTATCACCTCCACACGGATGCAAGTGCACACAGTTTCATCATTCAGGTTATTTTTTTCCAGCCCTGTCTGAATACGTCAACCCAGTGACACATACAAAACTGCACTTCCTCTTGTTTGTTCCACTACTTTGAACAGACCTTCCCCCTCCGGCCACAAGAGACCGTCCCCCAGGGTGTAAGACAGTGTTTGTCGGCGGTCTGCCAGAGAACGCTACAGAGCAGCTCATCATGGAGGTCTTCGGACAGTGTGGCGATATCACAGCTATACGCAAAAGCAAGAAAAACTTCTGCCATATCCGATTTGCTGAGGAGTTTACTGTGGACAAGGCTCTCTTCCTGTCGGGTAAGCTGTCAAAACCTTCATGTTACTCAATGTCTAAGTGCTTTTTGCTATAATATTTCAGTGTGCTCGTGTCAGTGCCACTTAATAAATGTCAAGCAAGGATACCTAGAATTGCACAGTTGGCCCCTGGAATTAAAACCCCCATTAAGTTTTCTCATAGACAGTGGTATGTAAGTCACAGTTACAGCTAAAGGAAAACTGCATCTGAAAATATCTGTGCATTGATTAAAAAGTTGAAGGTACGAGCCTGTGTACAAAAACACTCCCATAGAGCCTAGCGTAGTAACCATAGTAACACACCAGTAACTGTGAGTAAAAGCTACAGAATACACTGTTGAGACAAATCATTTTATTTTCTGCAGTTTAAATGAATTCACTTTTGGATTTTGGATACATTTTGGAAGAATTCAGCATGAGTGGCAGCACGTTTTGTTCACAAGTGAACATGCGCCTAAGCATTTTAAATTGACTACAGCTCTGATTCGTAGCAGTGGAGGCCAAGGGCTCACCACCACCCACCATAAAAATATGTAAACCAAAAAATATGAATTCTCAGAAACAAAGTTATAATTATTCAAACTGGTGACGTAAACCTAAAGGGTCATCAGATTATTTAGAGTTAGTGTTGCTCCCATTGTTATGTACAGGAGATTAAAAAAAAGAACTGCGGAGAAATCCGTTAAGCACCAGCACCCACTTCGCAGCTCTGCCAGGTTTAAAATAAGGTATGGTTTAGAACGACAAGAGTTCCCCTACAGCCTACTAGAAGCTCAGACAACAGACAATATAAATGGCCATTTAGTCAAAAGCATCTCTACTAACCATGTGACACCAGCTTATGCTTTCTTATCTTATCTTCATTTTCACAGCAGCTTCTAGAGCCCTTAAATCTCTTATGCAAACTTCTGTCCATCTGTTCCTACTTAAAAAAAAAACAGCTAGCAGCCAATTCAGTCGCATCCCCAGCATTATTAAATGTGTGTTCATGCATGTGCAAATGTGTCTGTGTGTTTATGTGAGAATTAGTTTGAATGAGAGATCTTGTAATTTGGTCTGCCGCTGTTCTTACTGTGAGATGTGGGAGCTGAGGTCTATATATTAGCCAGGTGACAGAGCTGTGTAGTTTTCCCATAAATAATAGCCCACCCACACACACATACAAGTATACACCCCCTGTGCAATCCCAGCAATGACACACACTCCAGCAGCCCTAGCACAATGAGATATCTTCATATGAAATATTGAAGTAGTGGTAGATTGGGAGCCTGAAGCAGAGAGAGCAGACTGAAGTAGAAACTCCAGGACTCGTGCTCATTTCTTTTCCTGTTTACACTGGCATCTACTCGATTGCGACCCCCACTTCTGCCATGATGAGAGCACGTCGGGCCTCACAGTGAATCACACTGGGCATCATTACTGTGTCCAGCTGGAGCTTACACTCATATGTGTACCCAAACACTCACTCTGAACACACTTGCTGATCATTTCAACCAATTAAATCACAAAATGGGCATGATTTCACTTCACATCCGCAACCAACCATTAGTGAAAATTGAGTAAGGAGAAGAGCATGAAGAGGGAAGTAGTGAGGAGAAGAGGGTGTAATGAGGATATTGTGGTCTTATAGTGCCACTAGAGATGTAATTGGCCTCCCTAAGTCTCTCATCTATTGACGAATCCGTATCCAACAGAACCCTGCAGCTACAGCATATCTTCTCAAATGAAGGGTCCAACAAGCAAAATGGGTAATGCCAATGAGAAAGAGAAAGGTGATACACAGTTAGACCCCCAAAAAAAGTTGTTTGTCTCCGTTATCTGTTCAGGGGTCTAAATATAATTTGTGGAAGGTGATGGAAAGTGACAACTGGCCCGAAAAGAAACAAATAGAGTAAAGCTCACGTGTGTTTATTTTCAGTCCCCTGCATCCTTTTTCCTTTCCTCTTAGTCAGTTGAATCAAATTAATGCCTACAGGCACGTTTTTCATTTGCAATATAAAGATGCGGGATGTCCCTCATTCAAATCCTTTGTTTTTTCATTTCTGCGAGAAGTCAAGAAGATGGAGGACTTTGATGATAATCACGTTGTCACTGAGAGATGAGCATAGTTAAAAAAAAAAAAAAAAAGACCATCAGATGTGAGAGGGAAGTGTAAAGTTGACAGCTGTCAAAAATTAGAGGCATTCAGGCATTGCAGTCCTCCAGTTGTCTAAGGTGGAAACAACGTAAGCGTGACTTCTACAGTCTGAATCCAAAGGGGGATCTTTGTCACATGTCACACCTTTTTTCTTGTTGCTCTTGACTGTCAAATATCTAAGAACAAGACTGAGAGGCTACAGTTACACTGGCAGCTCTTACACTGCACTTGAGGCTAAATGGGAATGTCATTAATTTGCATGTATAAGTATTGGACAAATCAAAATTTGGATCTGATGATGGCACCACATGAAAAATCAGGGGCTCACCACAAAGATTACTGCTCAGTTCATTCAGAAGGAGACATGACATGTTCACTAAATTTAATGGCAATCCATCGAGTAGATGTTAAGATATTTCAGTCTGGATTAAAGAGTGACGGACCGACAGACAGTAGTGAAGAAAAGCTATCTTTAAAAAATAATGGGGATTCATGCTCCTGCACACTTTTTTTTTAAATTTACATCAAACTGCAGACAGATTGCTTCATTGCAATTGGTCAGTTCTGTCCCATCTGCTTCTTCCATCATAATTAGCTTTTCCCTCCTCCGCTTCCTCCCATTTCCTCTATCTTTTTGGTTGTAATTTTTCCACATTTGTCTCCCGCAGGTTATCGTATCCGCTTGGGCTCCAGCACAGACAAAAAAGACACTGGCCGTCTCCACGTGGACTTCGCCCAGGCCAGAGACGACCTCTACGAGTGGGAGTGTCACCAGCGCATGTTGGCCAGAGAGGAGAGGCACCGGCGCAAGATGGAGGAGGATCGCCTCCGGCCGCCCTCCCCTCCTCCCATCGTCCACTACTCCGAGCACGAGTGCAGCCAGCTGGGAGACAAGATCAAAGGTTGGTGGATCTGGTAAAATATAAAAGTTGTGCAGTAAAATATGCGCATGGGTATGAAAGGCACAGACAAAAGAAGCAGAGCTTGGTAAAGAAGTAAAGCCTGTCTATGTGTGGAAGAAATATATTTTCTTTAATCAACCTACAGACGTAAACAAATACAACATCATGAGCAAACACAGGTAAGGTACTATTGTTATTCACACAAACAAAGAACCGCCAAGGTAGGGATTAAGGTGTGCTCTGTCCATTTGTGTGCTTTCAGGGTGCACCCAGTCCAAACCAATGCATTATAGCACAGGAATGGTGCAGCTGGTAAAACTGGCAGTGCTGTTCTCTGATGTTCAACAAATTCAAGGAATTTGTTTTTCAAAAAACGTTACACAAAGGCTGTTAAACACAGTATATCAGTTTACTCTTCCCTCAGCACATGCTCTCTCTTATCTTGTCCTTCCCTCTCTACTCTCCCCTCTGCACTCCATGTTCTCCTCGGCTTTCCTTCCCCCCCCTCTTCTCAGCTTTCTGTCGAGTTTCTGGCTGAATAAACTTGTTTTACTAATGAGCAATGACACTTCCAGGTCTCAGTCACACTTGCCCTATAACAAAATGGCTGTGACTTTCTGCCTCTCTGCCATCTGCATGCATCTTTTCCAGCAGCTCTGGTGTAAAGAAGTCTAACTCTGACACAGTGCTGTCTTAGCCAAGTATTTGTTTCTGATCACTTTTGGGCTGCTGTTGTGAAAACACTATTTGGCTATTTGTCACAGATTTAGGTCTACTTTTTTCCACCCAGAGGAAAAAGGGGATTTAGTCCTTATTCAGTGCCATTTATTATATCCCTGTACTCCAAACCCAGTTTCTTATGAAGACAAAAGCTCTTTTCTTTACCAAGATCACCTCTAAATGAGTTTCATCCCTTGTTTTTACTTCTTTCTCCGTGTCCTGCAGGTGTCATTGTGGTCTCTGAAGTTGTTCTGGTATTGAAGTGTATGACAATCTGTTATATGTACAGTTCTCTTTTTTCCTTTCATCCAATAGCACAGATGTGTTTTTGTTCTCCTCTTTTGTTCTCTTCAGCTTACTGTGGTTTTGTTTTTAATCTTTTTCAGTGTCACCTTGCTCACATAAACCCTGACTTTACTTTGTCTACTTTTCACACTTTTCCACAAAATAAAAAAAGCTTCTACATTTAACGTTGCCTGTATTTGCCTTATATTATTGTAAATGTCTGTCATCAACTAGGTAGCAGGGTTCTTTAGTCACAATTTACAGTCTTGTCTCACTTGGATTCTAATGATTTGTAATCCTTTTTGTCTCGCCAGCTGTTGCTTTTGTCACCCTAAGTGTCTTGGGAGCATACAGGAATAATACATTTTTTCTTTGAGAAAACCGGACAATTGATTTTTCTGTGTCCACACCTCTTGGCCAGATGACAGCAAGTTTCCTGAAGCAGTGCGTGTGCTCTTGACCTGGTTGGAACGAGGCGAGGTCAACCGCAGGAACGCCAACAACTTCTACTCCATGATCCAGTCCTCCAACGGCCACATCCGCCGACTGACGGGCGAGAAGAGTCAGCATGAGAAGGAGATGGAAGAGGCCAAAGACAAGTTCAAGACGGCTTTATCCGGCATACTGGGTCAATGTGAGTCTTATGTTCTCAATCACAGACACTAAAGAATTTCACGTATCTAACAGTTAATACTGTGTGTATTGTAAGCGTACAACAGTGTTGTACAAAAGCCAAAGATAAGTTCAGGATCACTTACTCTGGGCGAGAGAGAGAAACTCATCTAAAGTTTACTTCTAGAATACATTTATCATGCTCCTTGTTGTGCAGTAGATGTATAGTGGGAGGATATGGATGAATCCGATCCACGCTTGGCCGAGTTTCTGGTTCAGTGTAAGTTTCCGTATCATAGGACTAGACACTCAACATAAACATGGTGCAGGTTGGAGGGCAATGTACATCCAGGCATTCACTCAATTGAAGACAAAATCCCTGTCATCCCTGTCCCTGTCAAGACTGTTTGTGCCTGAAGTACTTAATGCTGCAAATAAGTAAGTATAATATTGTTCACAGCCCTTCATTAACTCTCACACAATGCACAGAGCATGTGTGCACAGTATTGTAAATAGCTAAGAAATACACATTGTGGATATAAAGGTTATTCAGTTAATAGCATTGTAGAAGTCATTGTTTTTCATGCTATGTTGTTTTTGGGAGGATGGCTTGAAGGTAAGTTTAATTTCTTTCCTAACAGTGTTGTTACAGTATATTACTGTAAACCACCAGGCATTCAGGGTCCCTCTTGCTTATTATCCCTCCCGAGATTCAAATATCTGAAACATTAAAGGAAGAATATCACTGGTACCAGTGACGGCTGTGGAATATTATTCAGGTTGCCTTGAAATGAAAGTAGTAAGTACCCCAACATTCACTGCATGAATACAAACATATACAGTAAATGCATGTTAAGCTCATTGCAGTCGATGAAAGGCCCACAGTACACAGCTTTGGCTGTGCTGATTTACAGCACCGCCTGGGGCACTTTGTCTCTATGTATCTCACCACATGCATGTTAAATAGAATGTAAACATCCTTCAGCACAAAGTAAAGTTCCCAGTTTTTGTTTCATTTATTGTTTATCAGATAAATAATACATGCAGAAGACATAGCGGAACAAACGTTTGTCTATGTGTTTGTATAAACCACACAGAGAGGCAAAGTTGCTGTCCTTGTACTGGCTATCCTCCATCATTTCAGCCTATACAAGCGCATTCCTATTCGTGACTTTGCCTTCCTCTTGGTGCATTGCTGGCCATATTAATGATAACACGGAGGCTGGTTTCCTGTGAGGAGTTTTTACACGTTTCTCTTGGGAACAACTCTTTGCCAATGCCAAATAAGTTACGCTACGCTTTTAGGTGTCATGTCTCTGATGGCGTGTGTCAACTTAAAGGACAGTTCACCCAAGTCAGAAAGCAAACTGTCACTTAATAGCTAGTGGTGTCTAGCCATGCAGATAGCTGTAGTTTTATGTGCCCTGGTCATGAGATACAGGCCTCTCAATCTTCTGTTGCTCCACTAATACAGTAAAGGTGCAGAGAATTTAATTTGTGGTTCTCAAATCATTCAAAAAGTACATTTCAGAGACTTAAAAACATTTCGCCTTTCCAGAAACAAAGATTACTAAAGATAATCCACAGACCTCATTGTGATGAGTTCACTGGCCTGAAAGTCTGTCTGTACCCTTTTCTCTCTTTTCTGACTTCACCATCGATCTGCTCCATCAAATTACAGGGTACTGGGAAGATGGTATTGATCCCTGTACTGTTTTCTCTCTCTCCCCATTCTGCAAACACACACACACACACACACACACACACACACTTAGCTGGTGGCCTTATTGACTCCCCACCCCATGTACATTAGGACATCTTGGATACACTGACCACCCATGCATTCCTCGATGACCACGCACATGACAACAGATACAGAGCCGTGAAGGGGATGACTGTGCCAATTATCTGCGCTTAAGACAGAATCTGACACAGTATAAAAACCCAGAGCAGCTGTCATCATACACATCACATGCAGGAAGAGTTGAAACCTCAGAGTTAAAGGTCGCTCAGCTCAGTCTAGTGTTAAGTTTCTACGCTGTCATTTTGCATCTACAACTAACCAAGAGGTTAACTGTGGAGGCTTGAAGCTTACAGCAGTTACTTTAAAAAAAAAAGAGAGAGAGAGAGAGAGAGAGACTACTGCAAAGGAAAAATAAATCAGGAACACTGAGCTACTTTAACTTGGGCAAGTCCAAGGTGTCCTTGGGCAAGATTTTCAAACAACCCACTGCTGTAGTGGAGCTTTACAGTGGTCAACAGCAGTACACTTAAAGTGGGTTATTTTTGGCAGCTGCCTGTTGCTTAGCAAAATTTCCTTAGTTAAACAAATATTAAACAAGATAAAGAGTCTATAGCCATGCTACAGCTCTGTGAGCCTGTACTCTAAGGCACAGTACAGGTGTAATGTTTGCCATATTCATACTTTTAGTTTAGCATGTTAGTATGCTAATATATGTGGCACAAGTATAGCTGAAGCTGACTGAAATGTCATTAACTTCCAGATGTTTGGTCATACAACAAAGTATTTGACAAGAATTTGGTTCCAGATTAAAAATCAGGAGATCACCAAAGTTATTACTGTTCATCCTGAGAGAGACATGAATATCAGCACCACTTTTTACGTTAATCCACACAATAGTTATCAAGGCATTTTTTTCACAACCACAACTGTCATCTTTGTGGAGGTGCCAGAGGAAAAGTCAGGGGGTCACTAATGTCAGTAGGATTCATCCTCTGAGGACCATTTATGTCTGTACAGTGAATCATGGCAATCTATCCAGGTTGAACCAAATTTGCCATCCCTGCTTCAGAGCAATGTTGCTAGTTAATAAAGATCAAGTCATTATTAGCAGAGCTACAGTGCAAACAGACTTTATATTAATTTGTATAATTCAAGTATGTTGGAAAAGTGTATGGTTTATTTAAGTTTTGCGTGTGGGAAACTCTCTGACCACAAGATGATGCATTGGCATCAGCTGGTAAGTAGATAACACGCTTGCACGCACACATATGAATACAAACGCACACACACACACACACACACACACAGTTCTACATCCCTAGTTGACTCCACTTTTTCACTCCTCTGCTCCTTCCCACCTGCCCTCTGTCTGTCTTTCTCTCTCTGTCTCTGGATGGTCTCTGGTCCTTCCCTGCATCCCGCCACAGTTGAACAGATTGTGTCTGTATTCCAAGCTGCTTCCAAACAAAAGGCATGGGACCATTTCTCCAAAGCTCAGCGCAAGAACCTGGACATGTGGCGCAAACAAGCAGAGGTTAGTATACTTTGATTTCATTCTGTTGTTCGCATGATTAATGAAAAATTAGATTTTATCCTATTTTGTTCAATGCCTGTCTCTCGCTTTACTCATTGTAAGGTTCTTTATTTTTTTAATTCATATTGAGGATGTTTACGTTAGGGCTACATAATGATACTCAAATTTAAAAGGAAGGAGAAATGGGTGAAATCATAAGTCAAAAGAGCAGACTCCTTGTTACAGTAAGTACCTTGAATGAAGCCAGGCTACAGAACGTGTGCCTGCCCACTCAAGCCAGTGTGAAATACAGATACACCTAGGTCCAAACCTCTGCCCCATCCTCCTCCACTGTCCTTCCTCGTGAATTGGATTCAAGCTGCTGGGTGAGTTTTCCATCTTTATGGGTGTCCAGTACACAGGTAAATCTGTATGAGCTTTCCCCCCCTCCAGCAACAAATTAGAGGATTATTTTTTGAGTGGATAATGGAGGAACATCTTGAGGCATAAAAGCAAGATCTAATAGTATTTTAGTCATCCACTATGTGCTCACCATTTTTTCTCTCTTCCAAATGGAGCATTAATTAGCATGATGGGTTGTATGTTATGGAGGGTCTGGAGTGTGGTGCAGTCCTGGGTCTAATGGACCATGTATGATCAGATCTGATTGGTAAGTTTCTTTGAACCTCAGTATGAAAACTTACTGCTTTAAGGTGTATTTTATTCAATTCATCCAGACATGCACACACACAGTAACACCAGAATTTCAGACAGCAGAAGCAAAACTCAACTTGTACAAAAAACCTCTCTTTAAAGGTAGGTGTTGTAAAGTAAAACTGTTGCTCTGATGTTCAGATTTGCTGCAGTAACGCGAAAATAGTGAAACTTTACCCATCCGTAACAGCAACTGCTTGTTAGAATTTATCGTGCCCAGAATAGCATGTGTGGAGGCCTTTTAACACGCACTGGATGAGTAAGTAGGAAGCTGGATGATGCATGTTGATATGCAAATACTTGAGTACGTGCCTGGGCTGTGTGACGTCAGCAAAGACGACTTTTGTTGTCTTCCCTCGCTCAGACCTTGAGGGCCTCTCAAGGAGACACATATATATATGTATATATATATATATATATATATACACACACACACACACACACACTGAGGCAGGATGTATTGAAGTCTATTATGTGAAACCAGAGTGTTTTCATCAGGCCTCAGGGATCTGCCCATTGTTTCTCAGACTTCCTGTGCACAGTTGCTGTATACACACTGCGTACACCAGGGAGTACAACATGACCATAGATGTAAGTGAAAGAGAACGATGTGGGCGGACAATCTACTGCAGAATGTGTCCTCATTCAGAAAACGTTGTTGTGAAAAAATGCTTTAAGTGACATCCTTGTTCAAAGGCTCTTTGTAGGTTTTCTCTTCCAGCTACTTTACACTTTATTATAGCTGTAAGAGGAGATTGTGTCTCAGAGTGAGAGGCGAACAGACAGATGAAGTCATTTGGACTCAAAGCTCTTGGTCCCGACTTGAGTCTGCATCTCTCTGCAGCTGTATGTTAGGGTTTAAGTGTAAAAACAATACAGAATCATACACTGAACTGGTAATAATTAAACCCTCCTGAAAATAATTGAAAATAGTACAGATAAATTTAAAATAGTAAAAAGGTATTTTTGCCAATCAGGATGTTTTCCTGATAATGGGCAGGCAGGGTTGTTGATAGCGACCAACCTACAGATAATTATCACCTTAAACTTCACTATTTTGGTTGTCTGTCTCCGCTCCCTCTTGCTCAGCATTGTTTCCTGCAGCAGCAGCAGGCAGCTGTTTTTAACGAAAGAACTCTAAAATCTGTGTGTATGCTCAGTATCAGATGGCAGACAGATAAAGTTAGTGACTAGCTGGTGAACTTAGTGGAGCATTTAATAGCTAAAGAGCCAGAGATTTCTCAGAAGTCAAAATGGAAAACAGAGCTAAAAAAGAGTGAAAATTGGAATTGTTTCAGGAGGCCACAAACATGATTTCAATTAGATTAAAATGTCATTCTGTTTCTGCTGGATGTGTAAATACCAACTGTTTGTTTGACAGCTTTTTAAGGAAATGGTATATCAGTGTTGTATTTACAGTTTACTGTTTCCACTTCCTCTAATTGGCCAAAAATCAGGCATTGCAGGTTTAAAGCTCCATTAAACCTTTGAAACCACTAGGAAGTCTGCAACACCCCACAGAAAACACAGTCCTGATGCACCGTTGGCTTATCGAGTTGTTGTGGCTAACCTGTTAACAAATAGTAGCCTACTTACAAATTCAGCAATCTAGGAAGAGCATGAGCTTTCAGTCTGAGTCAAGTCTCTGGCCACTTGATGAAGAATTAGTCGATTTTTGTGACTCTTGGTCTGCTCGATGCTTGAATTTCTTCACCAGCGAATTGTTTACTTAAGCTCTATTTTATTCATCGCTAGGCTGGTAATCATCTGATCTGGGAGCCATTGCCTTTGGGTTATATATGTGGGTGTAATAAGAGCTGTAAGATGCAACCATACATTCCGTGTGAGGGTGAGAGAACCAAATAATGGGCTAAAGGTGTCAAATATCTGCATAGAGCAGAGGTGGGTTGATATTCTCAGTAACAGCATTACTGTTAATTATTTTCCATTAAATGGAGTGATTTGATTCAAAATTCAAATTATGGTTTAATGCAGGTTTATTTTCACATTCATCATACAGCCTTGCCTCGGAGGCTGCTGTATATAGGACTGTCAGCCACTGGTCAATGTAAGAGCGTAGGTAAGTAAGTGTAGTTGCTCAGGGGTAGTTTATCATCAAATAGACAGCCGGTTTCACTCTCAGTCATTGTATATTCAGTATGATTCTCTGGCCTGGAGGTGAATTATGGAGGAACGAGCAGCGGTGTGAGTAGCTGCAGCTCCCAGGCAGAATCAGACAACAGCTGTCTCCCTCTATCAGTGTTTTTATTTGGTGTGTGCTTGTGTATATACAGTGGATGTGTTTGTGCACAGCGTGCTCCATACACACCAGATGGTAGTGTGTCTGCATGTGCTTCTGTGTGTAAGAATACCTGTTTGACCTCTGCCATGGGCTCAGGCTGATAACGTCAGCTGACAGATGGTTGTAAGTTTATTTACTCTTGGGCAGCTTTTTGCTCCCTTTGGCTTTTTAGGAGTATTTTTCCTCTTGTTGTGAGTTTGTCATTGATAGAAGACTCGTGTCTCTATCCGCTGGTGGTGTTTGTACATGTACACATGTGTTTCAATACCTACTTGTTTAAATTGTAAAGTGAGAACATTTAACATGTTAACTGTGCAAATATTTTATATTTAACTTGATGACTAGATATCCCTGTGTGTATAGTTGTGTGTATGATAAATCATGGGGAGTAGTAAGCTTTATCAAGGCTGTGATAGGTTACTAAAAAAGAGTAACGTGATATTTTCATGCAGATATCCTGTCATTTCATAAACCATTTTAATAACTAAATACTGTAAATGAACCAGTTGAAGATGGAGGAGAGATGAGTATTGTGTTTGGATGATATTTAGCCATTCCCCGCCAGCAGGAGGTGTGTTCTGGTTTTGTCTATTGTCAACTGGATCTCACTGTCTTTCTTAAGCTATATTTCACCACCATAGATTTTCATGTAATCAGTGTAACGATAACAATGTTATCAGCCCAAATATTGGTTGACCGATTCCTGAGCTAATGTATTGTATACATTAACTAGTAAAAGCGCTTATATATTTCAACCAGGACCAAGTGTTAACTCAGTGTTATTGTTCAATATGAAATATGAAAAATCAATTTAATTAAATTTTCTTCTCTTGTTACAAGCCGCCCATGTTAATTTGCATGTCTGCCCTTGACCTCAATGTCGATGGTCTACTTATGTTACACAGACGTTTTTCTGTGACCTTCAACCCACTGGGTGTAAAGGGGCTATCAGTCCGTGTCTCTTTACAGCACAGTTATTCATGCTCTCTATTCTCCTGCTCCATTACCATTAGACCTCTTCTTTTTAATGGAGACACTGCGTCCTGCTGAAGCTCAAACATTTACTCACAACAGGGAATGAAAGCTGAATGGTCTTTAAAAGCCCTGTGCAAGCACAGATTCTCACAGCATTCATGGTTTGGTTGTAAGCACAGTCTGTCTAATGTGTATAATGTATCACAAGGACTTTGTTTACTTTGACACAGCCCGAATCAGTAGGTTGGCCTTTAAACAATTTTGAAACCTGCTCCTGGTAACTGGTCTCTGGGTGGATGAAGTCATTAATGATTCTGTAGTGAGGGTGAAATGAAACTGAGAAGATTGGTATCTTACTGCTGCTACTGTATGTTTCCAGGTGTGTATTCAATTAGAATGAAACATGGGTGTAAATTATCAAGTATATCACATTTAATGCTTTCTCATCCCGAAACAGTGTCTTCCGAAGTTATATCGCTTTTCTATTTTTGACAGGAGTACTTCATGTATTTCATATGCATGAATGCGCTGCTTTCTCCAAGCAACAAGAACAGTAGAGTACAAAACTGTGAGGTTTGGCTGTATTTGTGCTGCCATCTGCCCTGTTGCTGCGCCAGAGGAGGAATTTAACCCCAGCTCAGAGACCATCTTCTTCATCTTTATTCATCTACACTCCTTTGTTCTGTACTGATCTGTTATAGGGATTTCTTACAGCTAATGCTTAACATTAACAAATAAAATCAAAGAGGTGTCTCGCTGATGATCCTACTCCTATTAGCATCTGTTAAAAGGTGCATCATCCATGTATCTTTGCAACCGTGACCCGTCCCTCTTTTTCTTTTGTTTCGCAGGAGATTAGAAACATGCACAATGAGCAGCTGATGGGCATCAGGCGAGAGGAAGAGATGGAGATGTCTGACGATGACATGGAGGACGCCCCTGACAGCAAGGACTCAGAGGACTCAGGTATGCATATGCATGCACCTATTTGCAGTTCAACACTTCTGTCAACATGACAAACCATACACTGATCAAGGTCTCCAGAGAATGAACACAGAGGACTTTGAATAAGTGAGGGAGACAGTTCTGTTTGACTGAAATGACGGTAATCATCCCCCAAGCATCTGACAACCATCTGACAAGTCCACATGAATAAAAAACGCATTTAGAGTACATCAAGATGCTGACATCACGTACGCTTTACTGAGCTGATGGCGAACATAACTACTAAATGACATCTAGCCCAGTCCACCCTGGTGAATGTATACGAGTTTGTATGTGTGTGTGAATCTGTGCACACCTGCCAGCTGCCATGTAATTTCAGATCAGGGTACCACTGAAGTGCCATAATCTTCTGTTTTCTCCTCAAAGGAGTCTCTTTGTGTTTGCTGAAGTAACAAAAACCAACGGTGCTGTTAATCTCTCAGCCCCCGTTACAATAACCCATAAGTTTAGAGTAGTCACCAGGGCAACATGCTGTAACCGAAACCACCACATGTAAGGTCGTCTCACATCTTGTGTTTTGTGCCTTCCTACATGTTCTCGTGCTCTCCTCACGTTCTCTTTCTTTTTGCCTTTTAATCACTCTGATCTCTGCCATTTGCTAATATGACAGCTTCTCTAATCAGCATGCAAATGTATGTAAATGCAGTCATCAGCTCAGCCCCTTCTCTTTTGCAACCTTGCTATTTAGATATCAGTAATTAGCATTGCTGTCAAACACTTATCATTCCGCTAGATGCTACGGGATTGGCTGAGGTGACGGGTGTTAATGTGACACTTCTTGGTATTTGTGTTAACAGGCAGACTGTAACACCCCTTTTACTCACTAACCTTTAAGCAAAGGGGCATATTTACACATCAACCAGCCCTGCTGAAAACACCTGTGTTATGTCTGCAGCCTCTTAAAAAAGGAATCGATGCTCTGCGTCTGACTTGTGTACAGAATACAAAGCAAAAGAACTGCCTGTGTGCACAACTCTATGCCTGTAGTTGCAGGTGTGCATGCACACTCACGGATATCTGCAGGTCGATAGCGCTGCCTGTTATGTAACAGAAGGGGAATTGGTCCAAATCTGGCCAAGTGGTTGACATCTCCTCACACCAAGTTGATGAGGCTCTGGGATCAATACTCTTCTCACCTCAAACCTTCATTTTGCTGTGAAAAAAAGTCCACACAAACAAAGCATTGACACACACACACACACTCCAACAAGAGTTCATTAACACTGCCAATGGTCCTCCATGATAGACTGCAGGCAGCACTCATGAACACCCACACAAAACCCAACCAGACACGCAGTCACGCAGTCATGCACACACACGCACACACACGCACACACACACACACACAGTCACACAGGATGGGGCTTATCTCTCCAGTCCAGTCAGGGTATTGTGCTTTCCAAAGAGCTTCCCCTCAAGGCCCACAGGAGAAGAGGAGAGCTGATAATACTGGACATCTCTGAAGCTGAGCAGGTCTCATATAGTAATAACTCCCACTCTCTCCTCTTTTTGTTCAATAGGTCAGGTCAACTGTTCAGTAGAGAGCTATTGCACAAAACACTCTGGGATTATCACAGCTTTCAGTAGTCTGTGCTACATACTGTACTTAAGGTGTTCGATTATCAGATATGGAGTGAATATCCAAATAACTATTTCCAGACATTCTTCCTTGAGAGTTGTATTAGAAAGTATTATTATAGTTATAAACTTACTGTGAAGGCCCATTTTGTCAATAAGCTTCTTAATAAAAGTGATAGGATTCTACATGAACACATTATTTTCTGCCATAGTAAGAGCAAATTTGGTTTTGCATGAGAGATTTCGGTGTTGCTGTTTTCTGCTTTTATGTCTGGCTTCAGTGGGGCTCAGTCAGAAAAAAGGTGATTTTGTGTGAATCTGTTCAGGATGAATCAGAATCTGATGACAGTTGTGGGGTTGTTTGGTTTTGTTGCCAGGCCAGAGAGAGTCACTGGTTCCAGAGGTGGGTTTTTTGTGTCTTTTTTTTCTTTAAACCATCATCAACTCAGTTCTCCTCATCAGAGAAACGTGGGGCTGACGTGATGATGTAGCGATCATAACGGTTTATATTATGACCACCGGGTTTACTTATTCCAACTTTGTTTCTGAGAAATCATGTGTCCAGTCAGAGACGTGTGTCACAGCAGTAACTGATGTACACAGTCTTGTACCTTTTGACTTGAGTTGACTTTTCCAACTGTAAGTTATGTAACATTGTGTGCGAGAAAAATAAATGGGGGTTTTTCTTTCTGGAACCAGGGGCACCCAGTATGGCTCCTCACACTTCACAACTCTATCAGTCAACTCAAACCAGACCCACATGTTCCTGATCATGCAGATTAGATGAATGTTTAATTCTTAATAAGCTGTATTGTATATTTTTTGATATATTTGCTGTTATGGATGGATACATTTTTTCAAATATACTCCTGCAGGAAAGGGCAGAGATATTTATCAGCAGGCGTCTATCAAAAAAACGTCTCTCGAGATGTCTGAAATTTGCATAAAGTAAAAGTGAGCTCCACTCTTTCAGTTTTAAAACGCACTTGACTCACTTAAATGAACAATGAGCATTCTGATCACAATTGCAAATATCAGTGTGTAACAGATTCAATATTTATTTAGCTGAAATGTATGTGTTTCCATAAGAGAGACAGTTCAGGGGTAACGCAAGATTAAAAGCCACACTGTGAAATTGACCCTCTGCTGGATAATTATTTGCTGTAATGAGGTGTAAATTGCACATATGAGATGGTGCTATTCATAACAAATACCATATTCCATTGTGTTCCTCTATTTTATGTATAAATCTGTAGGAGTTTCCCAAGCAGAAGCCTTAAAGGAAGAGAATGATTCCCTGCGCTGCCAGCTGGACGCCTACAGGAACGAGGTGGAGCTGCTCAAACAGGAACAGGGCAAGAACCAACCAATGAGGAGTGAGGAGGACAACACACACTCTCAGCAGCTCAGCTTCCTACAACAGGCTCTACAAGGCATGCAGAAGGTATTACATGTCTACATACACACACTTTTTTTCCAATCATCTGTCCGACTATAGATTTAATCTCCTATTCGTTACTGTTCTGCACCAGGTTCTTTTTAAAAACAAGGTCAGTCAGGTTAACCCGCTGAATTTTCCATGCAAGACGAAAAACGTGACTGTCATTTATTCATGACCCGGCACTTTACACGACTGCTTTGTGGGAACAAGTAGGAAAGTACAGCTGTCTGGAGCAGCTGTTAGTCTTGTCTGAAAAGCTGCTCAAAACCAATATTTTTAGGATTACTCTGGTTAAAGGAAAGCTTATTCACAGTAGGAATGGGTTTTAGATTGGAGGGTTGTGAACAGCACACAGACACTTTCTAGAACAAACCCAAGGCCATTAACAATTTCAGACCATTTATTAAAAGGACCATAATGAAAAGTATTGAATTTTTTTCTATCTTTGAAAATGTACCTAGACTATCGTACGTTTGCTTCTGAATTAATTTGTACTGCATCTTCAGTCTCCCATTCCCAAATTAAACCCATCTCAGTGGTTGGTATAGCTATGTTTGATTTGGATTATTGATCATTTTTATGCATTCATGAAATACAACATATATTACAGACAGAAGTTTTTATTTCCATTGTTAGCCCTGGTGTTTTGTCTGACATTTTGACAAATATTAGAAAATAAGAACTAAAACACTAGAAAGTTGAATCATTTGAACAAACAATCAATTAAAATTAATATTTTGATATTTTTTTTAAATCTGTGACTGTACACACAGATTGCCTTTAATCTACTTTGATTTTTGCTGCAGTTCAAACTTCTCTTCTGCACCTGAGAAACAGCAAAGCACAGAAAACAATCAACCACAACGTCCATGTAGTAGCTGTTGTGGAGCTTTCAACAATATCACATAAAAGGATGACCAACATTCCCACTTTCAATAGAACAACCTTTGTGATCTCAGACACCCTTAAATGTGTCTTTTCAAATACTAAAGAACCACTGAATTGACTCATTCTTGCGTTTGTCAAGTGTCCTCACTTAGCTAGCTGTCACAGGTAATGGAAATGATGATCGATTCATGTTTAGAAGAAGAGAATCCATTAAGGCCCTGCCGTTCATTTCTGCTTGCAGAGAGTAATTACCTATCCAGCTTACGTCTCTCATGATATGTTTATGAAAAGATTAGGTGAATGGATTAAATGAATTGGAAAACACTGAAATTGGATACCTCCCTTTGCCAGGGCGCACATGTTGTATCAAGCAGACACACAAATTGTAGTGAAATATTTTCAGCATGTACTGGCAATCTGTTTTATGTTTTGTGAGTTATAGTGCGCATTCTATGCAAAACCACTTAAGCTGTAGAATTTCTAACTGCGAAGGACCCCCCACGTTGAAATTAACACAGCTGGAGGTGAATCTCTTCATCTGCGTTAAGTGGATAACATCAGAGGACAAACTGGAGATAAATATAGTTGTTAGCTATCAAAAAATTCTCAAACACCATTTCTTGTGTCACCCACATGATTGTTTTCTTCTTTGTGTAATTTTTCAGCTACGAATTTGCCGAATTATTCCTCTCGGACACATGCAACGCAATAGAATAAGAGAATATAATACATATACATTTTTTCTCTCTAGAAAATGTTTATTGTCGATATAATTCACGTCAGTGTGTAATTGCTTTTTTGTATTAAGATGAAGTTGTAATTACCAGTGTAGGGATTACATGCAGAATATTAATAAGACAAATGGCCCATTGTTCCTCTGCTTTGAGAGCAGTTTGAGTACGAGGTTTGTATCGTCACGGTTAGTTAGTTCACAGTAGCATTAGTGACATACTGTTCTCTCTTTTATATGCAGCAATTGCTAAAAATGAGGGAAGAATTAAAACAGCGGGAGGCAGAGCTGGAGAAGAGTTTGGAGGACAAACAGCAACTGAAGAACCAAGTCCAGAACTTGAAGGAAGGACTCCAAAACCTGCAAAACGCGCACCCGATGCAGGTTAGTTTGACAGGGAACACATTTTAGTTTCCTGAGCATGAAGAATAGTGAAAAAATTTACCATATTTCTTTGGTTTTTTAGTTTGAAAGTTCATTTCTGGGTTACTGTCTTTGTTTGAAAGTGAATGCTATCCAATTTGCACTTTAATAAGAAAAAAATTAGTTTGAGATGAGTTTCGCATGAAAGATATTGAAGAAATAAATCATCAGTAAACAAAACGACAGAATGTAATGGTTGTAATACATAGTTAAGGGTCAAGAAAATGACTCGATAATTTGAAATAGTTCAAAACTTATTTCTAACCTCATCATATATCCCAAAACAGCTATTTTGGGTGCATCTTTATAATATCAGCACTGCGGGGAATCGCCTACCGCAGTGAGACAGACAATTTCTAACTTCAATCAGTGTTCTGGTGTTCCCATTTTCCTCCCAGGGAGCCTAATTCATTCTTTTATAACAGGCAGTATAATCAGCTCTTTAATTTCTAATTTTCCTCCAAAAAAGTTCATAATGCAGCTTTCAAGTTTTTAAGTGGCTCACTAAAATGATCGAGTTCCCTTAGGTTTTATTAGTGTACTGTAATTGCATCTAATAGAAATATTCAACCAATAATCATTTGAAGGACAAAAACGCATTCACATCAGTGTTACATGAAGCTAATAAATGTTGGCAGTACTCGACTATATCTTATCTATATCTGAAACAATTATTCAATTTATTGAATTGCTGGATCTGGTGGCAGGAAACCATTTTGGTAACCAGTTAATCATGTCATTAATAATATATGTAGTACAAGTTTTTTTTGTCATATGATAGTGAGCTGAGCATCTTTGGCTCTGTAGGATTACAGTGGGCTTTTAATTGACAGAATGATTTATGGTAGAAAAAAATCTGCAGATTTAGTTAGTGTATCTTTATCTTCCTAAATCTTTATGTCCCACTACATGGCCTGCAGCCTGTTGAACCTGCTGAACTCAGTGAGAAAGTGTGACCACTAACACTAATTGTTTCACTTTAAACTCTTCTCTGTGTTAAGTTGCACCATTTCCAATTACACCATAACTTATCAAAGGCGACAGTAATCAAAACATTATCGCAGGTAGAGACGTTCCACCTCGTTCTTCATCCAGGTACTGTAATAACAAATCATAAATGATGGAAAGTGAAACGTTTGTATGCGATCATGTGGCTGTCATGATACACTTTAGTCTATCACCTTATTAATGGTTAAATGACCATTTATCAATCGCTTCTGTTGTACATTCGTGGTTTTCTGTTACCAAGTGAGAGTCACTGTGTCATGCATAGATATGATCTGCATAATGAATTCTGATGACTGTGTGTCACTGTGCAGCACAATGCTGCGTCCATGATGGCTTGTGGTGGCATAAATGTAAAGGCATGGAGTCAGTCATAGGAAATGTGCTCCAGGTGCAAATATTAAGGAAAAACTTTAGGCCCTACCATTTTTCTAACCATTCTTCCATGGAAACACAAAGTCTGTCTTAAAACAGTAGTCGGGTGCCAAACTGAAACAGTTTTTGCTTGCTCTAATCTTTCCACCTGTTCATACTGGCCGGTAGGAGATCCGTTCCGAACGTACTTGCAAAATACATTTTAAAGTTTGTCTCAAGCTAATATGAAGCTTTATCAGTCCGAGTTAGATCATCAAGTTGAGTAAGTGAGTTTTGAGTGTGAAAAGCCCTTTTTGTGTTCCTGTCCCTCCACTGCAGCTCAGGAAAGAAACTCTGAGCGGGAAGTCTGGTCTAAAATGACTGTAACTGCAGAAGACACCCACTTGACTTGTTTAACTCAGACTGCTGAAGCCTCCAGTTTGACCAGAAGTAAGGAGAGCTAGCAAAACCTGTTGGTGAATGAAAATGTGTGCTTGTGAGTGTAGTTTTTAAGATGGACTTGAACAGTTGCAAACCTATCCTTTCAAAAGGAAGGATGCACACCTGCTCGGTGGACCTGTACATTTTAAGTTGCATCTCAACTCTATGTTGAGACTAGCTTAAATAAAGTTCAAACTAAGCTGCATTAAAGCTTACACATAGACTGTGCAACTGTCTGCTGTAGTGGGAATACCTGTAAGAAATAATACAAAACATGTCACAGACATACAGTATAGAAATTAGACTGATCTCATTTTTAAATGGCTGAAAAAAACATATTTTATTACGTAAACCCTCTCTTATTGTATACAAATAAATTGCGTTTCCCGTCAAATTTGTCCTCCACACCAGACAGGATGTTTATTTCCTTGTGTTATTTTGTCCACTCCTCAGTAACTGCATGTTCTCGCTGCATCCACATAAATGAAGCCAGAAGAAATCCATTCATTTCCTAACTGGAAACATATTGAGCATGGTTGACCGCAGTCAAATTGTTTCCTTATTTGTGTGCAGCTGAGATTTTTTGTGACATCGACCACCAGCAACCCAATCACGTACTCTCATTCCTGAACATTTTGTCCTTTTGAGCTGCATCTCCACTGGCATCACACGGAGCAATCATTTTGTTTTCATTGACCAAGACGCAGTTACTGAGAGATCCCGTTGACATCAGCATGTACACGCAGTAATAGTGTGATCAGCAGATAGGGAGATATTACCTGCAGAAGACAAAGTGCTAATGGAAACCACCGGTGATGTCTCAGAGCTGTTATACAAGGCCACATTATCAGTTAGAGCCACTCGTGCTACATTATTCATCCATTCCAACATCACATTCGTTTTTTAATTTAATGTGTTGCTTACATTGAGGCATGTTTTTCCCAACAAAATTCCATCTAATATTGATTAGTGGCTGCTTTCCTACAAGAGTACACTGCTAAATACAGTGCACCGTGATCTACAATCTCATAAAACAATTTCAAGATTCAAGGGTCATTTTTCTCTGTTAGACGTGTCATGTTTACTAATGTTTCAGGTGCTGTCCAATATTCCCAGTATTCAAGTGCTAATGTTTGTTAATGTTCCTTCTGGCTGGGTATAATGAGAGGAAGGACTGTCCATGTGTCGTCTGTTTGCTCTGAGACGTACAAGCCGTCTGCAGGTTTCATAGAACGCAGAGGTGAATTACCAATTTGTTAACACGTCTCCTCCTTCAGAACAACCGGAGTGACAGAGTTGTCAATAGTGCGTTAATGGTGATGACTTTGATTAGAAATGTGTCCCCACAACTGGGAGCCCTGGGAAATATGCTAATTGAATTCCTGGATGTGGGAAAACATGAATCATAAGAGGCAGTCTCATCAAAGGCAGAAAGAGAAATCAATTTTTGGGTGTAAGTTTCTCTGTAGATTAGTGTCCGTTGGGGGGTGATTTGTCATGTTGAAGAGAGCTCTCCATGTCATCAGTTCCCCCTCACTGGTCCAATCAGTGTTCCTGCTGTCACCGAGCTGTCGTCACATATTACTCGACTGACACCAGTGCAGGTCGTTGAGGTTATTAACCTTATCACCATTATGATCACAACAAAGGCGTTTATCATTTTCTGTACTTCCATTTATATTTCAGTGCTGCCACTAATGGTTATTTTCATTTTTGATTGATCTGTTGATTGTTTTTCTTATTAATGGAGTACTCAAAGTCAAAACATGCAGAGGTATGTTTAGTCCCTAGTGTGAGTCCAGCTCCCAAAATACTCAAGCCCACACTGCCCATAATGCAGCACAACCTCATCAGAACTTCCCTGCCTGGTAAATGCCCGTGTCCTTGAAACAGCTCCATCCTCAGACTTGCTGTTTAGAAATCCTTAAAATTCTTAGGCTCAAACCAAAATGACCCTGATGACATTAGCAGGGTTAATGTCTCAGAGCTTGATGCAGCTGTCACAAGCTCAACAATATTTCTTGCCACAAATGTGTAATATTGGTGGAGTGCCCCTTTCTAATCGATCAATCATCGAGTTTACAAAATAGTGAAAGCCGATGGTGTCCTCACCAAGGTGCTTGTTTTGTCCAACACTCCAAATACTAAAAATGCTCAGTTTATAATGTTGTAAAACTTAGAAAAGTGGTAAATACTTACATGTGAACCTGAGACTGTTTTACTTTTTTACTTTTACTTACCACACGTTCTTGTACAGTTACCAGGGGTATGTGAAAAGATTGTATGCAAGCTCCGCTGACTTCAACAAATAACCAATAACCTTCCAGCTACCATAGGCCAACTACACATGGACATGGCTCACTGTATATTGACATGACTCAGTTTTAACACCTTAACACCAACAATGAGAGAGTTAAGAGACTAGTTATCAAATGAGCAAAACAGTTGGATGGATAAAGTAATGGAAAATAAATGGTTAAAAACATCCAGCCTCTGCCACTGTAAGCAGTAGTTGTACAAAGGCAAGCTTGACTGACCCCGCTGGGGTAAAAAACAAAGAGATCGAACGTAAACAGACAATTCCAGGATCATTATGTCCTGCATGGATTCACACGTGCAGCCACAGATCCACCAGAGACGCTGTGTTTTCTGAGGTGAAGTGCCAGTGAACAACTCTATAAAGTCACCCAGTTTATTGAAGAGGTACACTGGAGGAGTAGTCAAGCCCGCTCAATAGTGGTATGGGTGTACGTCGAAACAAAAAGTTTGAGATCACTGCTCAAATTGAGTAATTAGCTCTGCGCTGATATATTCCCAGGAAATTGTTACGAATTTAAACTCACAGTGTGTGCCAATTTTGACTCAAAAAGAGTTAATTATATCCATATGGATGTTTGATGTCTCTGCTTTCATTGTTTGCTCAAAATCAGCACATTTCTGGACATTATTCTCTAATAAACAATGTTTGTATTCATCTGTTTTTGCACACCATGCTGGGCGCGACGACGCTGCCCCGTCTGTCTGCGCTGGCGTTTAGCTTGTTTCTCTACGGCTTTTTTTCTCATACGTTTCTAATGTGCCGCAGCTGGAGATGTCGAAGCAGGATGACAGAGGCAGCGAGGAGAGCTCTAATCAAACCAGTGTAAGTGGAAAAAGGTTGAGCCCTCCCCACTCCTCTCCAGATAATGTTTTGTGTCCTCATTCTCCTTCTCCATCTTCTTCTTTGTCGTCTTCTGGCTTGCTTTCTTTCTTTCTCTCTCTATTTCTTCCTCTTCTTTATGCTCCGTCTTTTCTCTCTAACCTCTTCCAGTGGCATGACAGATCATTACAGGCCAATCCAATTCACTGCGACTGCATTTGTCATTGAATAAATCACCCAGACACAACAGGGCTAGGAAATAAAGTCAAGTGGCTCGCACATGTCCGTATGTCTGCACTCCCACACGGGGTGTTATGGATAGATTAAAAACAGAAAGAAGGCCACAAGGCATCCCACACCATAAGTGGAAAGCACACACAATACTTTGTAGGACAACAAACAGACAAAAACTCCTCTGTTATTCCTCTGCCATTTTTCTGCCACCTGTCAGAGATCTGAAACAAACAGCTTGATCATTTGCCTTCCAAGTTTCTTCCTCTCTCCCTCTGTTTGTTCTTCTTACCCTCGTCTCTTGTTTGTGTTTGTGAGTGTGACATGCATTTCATTTCTCTATCAGAAATATACCTGCTAGCTGAAAATTCACCCTCGCCTCATTATCCTCAGCCTCGTTGTCTCTCCGTATTAACGTGTTGGTGGTGAAACTTTGTGATGTGTTCGCTTTTACCCGTGTTTGTCTTTTTATTGTGTGCCACGCATCAGCTTAAGCTTAAGCCCGTTTCACTTTTCATCAGCACCAATCAAACAGTGGCAGGATGTAGATTAACTTAAGGTAACTGTGTATGTGTCGGTGTCTGTTTGTAGGAAGCCGCAGTATCAGTGGTGTCCTGCAGTCAGGAGAAGGAAGGTCCTACAGAGAAGAATCCACCGAGTCCTGTCCACTCGGAGAGGGAAGCTCTGCTAGTTGGTACGCTGACATGAAGCTGACACTCTTGCATTGCCAATGTCACCTAGATGTAAATCTTTATTTGATGTAAATTAGATGAAAATTCTGCATTTCTATTTATGATCTGTATGATCTATATACAAGCAGGCTCACACAAATTTTTATTGTTGTCACGCATTTCTAGGGATACACATTCTGAGGTGGGGTTTTTTTTGCATATCAGTTGGTTTTTGGTTTAATTTGATTCATTTCACGTTTGTTTGGGAATATGCACAGTATGACAAGCACAATATTAAACTGAAAACGACATTGAAAAACCTGAAACTGAAGTCTTTTAAGAGCTTCAATATGCTCCGAACGAACTACATTTTAAAGCTGATCATCTGATGACCATATGTTAAAGGCAAATGTGTTTATATTGGTTCCAAATGGCCACACTGCTGTCCTAGCTGCCTCCTGGCTGCACCAATCTGCCCCCCCCCCACACATACACACAGCTCTGTCCAAGAATTGAGGGGCTTTCCAACAGCGAGTGGTTGCAATGTCAGTGCTCACAATTTTAAATCGGCATCAGTATAATACAACGCTGATATCCACCAAATACAATCTCATTGCACTAAACGGAGCAGATTGTACCTTAAGACAGAGGAAATATTTTGCATTATTATATGAACGTTATATATATTAAACATTGCTTAATGCGCCAGACCAGATAATCAGACTTTGAAGCTGATGTTGCTCCAGTGCTATTTCTCTTGATTAATCTCTGCTGGTGAGCAGGTGTGTCATTCAGGGAACTTAGACACCAGTTAAATCAGCTCTGGTATCGTTTCTATCGCTGGTGGTTTCTGTGGTTGCCATGGTCACACAGCAAGCTACAGCAGCAAGCTGAAAAGGTTTATCCATCATAAATTCTGAAAGTAGCAGCAAAGAAACGTGCACGATCTCCATAGCAGCATCGGGCCTGCCTGTCTTTGCCGCTGCCACGAGTCTGCCACTGAGTGTGTATACTGAAAACAATGGAGACGGCAGCAACAAGTATTCGCTGTCAGAAAAGGCCTTTTATTTGTCTTTTTTCATCTTTCTAGTCTCGGTGTCAGGCAGTCTCCTGTTGGCACTCATGGTGTTTCACTTGCACAGAAAGAGTGACAGGAGTAGTTGTGCAAAGAGTGACTTCGCAGAGCTTGCGAGCACGGTTCAAACCCTGCCTACTTTCAGTCATGTGCACGCCTGAACAATTGAAAGAGAGGTCGAAAGAGGCCTCAAGGTGGGTCCTGTATTACCGCCTGTATCAGAGCCTTTCTTGTAGATGGGGGCTGTGACAAGATCTGGTGTATCTGGACTTTTATTATCTCAGGTTAGATTGTGTATACATGGTGCATATTCCTAAATGAATTTGTGTGAAATAAAAGTACAATTAAGTAATAAACAACCAATAATCCTTGGGTCTGGAAGTTTTCCACCATAGTATGGACAGCATTGGTTGATTTCTAGGACTGCGGACACTTGACTTGATGGATTTTTGAAGCAGAACTTGTCATGTTCAAGGTATTGAAGCAAAAACTCAAGCAAACATTCTTGAGGTGCCTTCAGATACAACACAACATGCAAAGCCAGCATAAATACCCAAACAGAGGTGACCAGACACAGATCTGCTTTAATTGATGTCATTTAAGGGATAATTTCATCTACTGCTGTTGAGAATGTGCTACACATTTGCACGATACAGCAAAGCATAATTTTGGGATTTCCATTGGATTCAGAAAAAAAAAATCGTCATAGTTTGTATGTATCCTGGTTGTAAGACTGAAAGGAGATCACAACAGAGGAAACATGGCGTAAAATAAGAGTAGAAGTTGGAGTTTCTGTTCTGTTTCATGTTTTGAAACATTTATTGATGATGAATTCGAGTCTTCGTATGAGCTCCAACTCTCACTTGCATTCTGGCTGTTCTGCACACACATGGAGTGGGTGCATGTTGTTACAGCAAACGTCTGTACTGTTGCTTGGCAAATATGTTCACTGGCTCTTAAAGGCCAATAAACACAGACAGCACAACCACTTCAGTGGGCAATTTCATGCAAATAAAACATCATGAAATTCTCCTGTGTGGTGTATCTCAGTGCACCATTAGACAGTCTCTATTCATTGCCAGAAGAACAACTCCAGACGAGCGCAATGTTTGTGTTCAGTTATCGTCTGACCTCCTGCAGGTGGAAAAAACGAAGTCTTGGCGTAGTAATTTCCTCTTTAAAAGTCTCTAGTGATCATGGTATTCTTGCTGTGCTTTTCAAACCAGTGGAAAGCTTGATAACTTGAACACCGTGTGCATTTGTTTCAGTCTCTGGTCCCTCAATGCTCTACAGGTGGTTAGTCAGCAGGTAAGGTGGAAGATTATCTCTCTCCCGGACCTACCTGTGAGCTGGTAGCAGATGGTTTGTTTGAGCTGGGGGAGAGCATGGCTTTGATGAGAGACAACGGCATCAAAGCTGTCATTAAACACTGACTCTAATGTGGAGTGTGGAGCCTAAATATACAAAGGCTCTTAACAGTACTGGGACACTGGGAGAAACCACTCGAAGCTTGTTAGAGGAGAGGAGAAGAGGTACATCCTCTGGAAATTTGTCAGTGTTTGACAGATGACAGGACCAGGATGCATGTTACTTGTCTCTGCGTTAACGTCTTTGCATGGCTTGTTTGTTCTTCCTCAGGGATAATTTCGACATTCTTGCACGTCCACCCGTTTGGAGCCAGCATCGAGTACATCTGCTCCTACCTGCAGCGTTTGGACACCAAGGTAACAGCCACGCATGAATCAAAACTTCCATTGTGGAGTAGATTAGCACAGCCGGCCTTCAGTATCATTTTAGATTACATGCACCCATACAGACACTGTGTTTGTCCCCCCACCCCTACAGAGCAGACATATGGGCTTGTTGTATGCCAGGGGCCCGCTGTGTAGCTGAGACACAGCCCCTCATTGCAAGCAGTGCTCTTTAAGGCTTTCACAGCCCGTCCCAAAGAAAGCGCCGCTTTTGGAGGAGGCGTCTTGAATCCAAAGCACTTAAAAGGATGAGTTTGGCATTTTGGAAAGTGGTGTTGATACTCTTGTCTAACTCTCTGCCCAAAAAAAAAGTATCCTTAAAAGAATCAGGAGCTGGATGTAAGTTGTGTGTGTTTTTGAGCTTCTCACAGAGATTCAGATCTTTTGCAAGCCATCACCGGTGGCAGATCAGCTGTCGATAATTAATTCTGTAGCGGCAAAAGTGAAAAGTTTGGCTGTTCTCTGGTTAATATGCTCTCTCCAGCTGGTGGCTGTATTCAGCCAAAAATTGTTTGTGCGAGAAAAAGTACACCACAAAAACACCACTGTATGTCCACCAAGTTTAATTCATATCAACTTTTTAATCCGATCAACTAAAAGTTTTGGATCCAGACTCTTCAGTATTTGGAGTCAGCAGCTTGTAACGTACAATAGGCTACAGCTAGTAATTGAACATTGATTAGGCTGCCACTAAAAGCTGTACACACACACACACACACACACACACACACATACAAACAGAACCAGAAACAATTAGATATTTCTAAATATACATTTGAGTGGAAGTCGAATCCAAAACACTTAGAAGTTTAACTTTGGGGACTCAGTTTTCTACCCTGAATGTCATAGCCATACCTGGCTAGTTGTGTGATTTCCCTTGATGCTGGAAAATATTAAAACTAGAAACTTTATTCTGATGCTTTAAGCCAAACACCACCCTCATTCCTCAGTACACCCATAGTTTCCACACTGGCGAAGCACAGCTTCCCATCTTTCTGCAGAGGCCTTTTAGACATATTATCGCTCTTCACTGCCACTTACACCAGGCTTTCAAAATGCCAACTTTCAATGTCACCTCCAAAAGGTAATACCAAGATTAATGGCCATTTCTGCTCTCCGCCCCAACAAGAAGACCTTCAGAAAAAAATGGCAGATGTCACTGCTCATTTTACAGTCTCAGTCGCTGATCAAGCATAAGACGCATTAAACATCGGACTGAAACCCTCACATTTCAGGCTGTTTAAACTTTATAATTATTTGGAAGAATTCATTTGGCATCTGTAAAAACGTTGTCTCTACATCCACGAAGTTGCCCCAAGAAATTATTGTTCTCTCTAGCAACTCTTTGAATATGCTCATCACCACTCTGACTCATTCTCACACATGCAAAGAATAGAGTGGCTGTCTTCTCTTATGCCTTTTGGGTTTTTTGTCTAGTGTGTCTGCGTGTTCATATGTTGGCTCGTGTGTGTGTGTGTGTGTGTGTGTGTGTGTGTGCGAAAGTGTATGCCCAGACTTGTCTGTCTGTGTGCGTATGAGTTTGCCTGTGCTGTGTGCTTTTTCCTCACCGACTCTACACACATCAAGCAGCCCACAGAGTTTTGTCAATATCACTGGCTAGACTCTTTAACAACAAGCCCAATCCTCTCTGCTTATCTGGTGGCTCCACACACAGCTCTATAGTCTGTTGTGACACATCAGTCCTGTCACCATGATGAACCTTAATGCATGCCGACATCAACACAGGGACCCAACAATCTACTTATTAATGCAAGACACTGTGGGCCGTCCCCAGTAGCCTATAGTGGATTTTGGCAGTGTCAGGATTTCAATTGACTGAAGATCCTCAGCCCACCGAGTGGTGTGAGTCAAGCAACACTTAGTCAGGTGGCCGCTATGCCGTCACACTCCAATTATAAATTTACTTGCACTGTGATTATCTGATAGCAACTGGAGGCGTGAGTGTAGCGAGTGAATGTTTTGTGAGTGTGAGGACAGAGTAGGTGTGTAGTGTGTAAAAGAATAAAGCGTATGAGCAATGTCCAAAGTGAACTCCTTTTTTTTTTTTCAAACAGCAAAACTAGTGACTAAGCGTTTTTCCCAATATTTTCTGCAAAGAATGTGTTAATTTATAAATTAAGAAGCAGTGCAAGTGCAAGGCTTTTGGAAACAGGCTTCAATGAAAGATTAATGCCTGCGCACTGACCGCAAACCACAAATTTATTTAGACATGAAAGGCCTTCATCAGAAAAGGCCAAGTCACCCTCAGTCAGGAGCAAAGCTTTGGGGACCACTAGAAGGGGTCTCCAGAGTACGCCACACTACATTTAGACTCATACAGGGTAAAAAAATAAAATCATAGATGTAAGCAGGAGTCTGACCATGCAAAGTTAAAGTCACTAAAATCTTCAGTCAATAAAATCAAATAAAAGTCAATTGACAAGCAGCCAGTGAAGGACAGCGAGGATTGGGTTAAAATGGATGCATTTAGAGCGTGTAGAAGTCCAGTGTCCGTGGTGTTCATTAGCTGCAGTCGTTAATATTTTTCCCTGTAACTCCTGAATAAAGCGCATTACCATAATTAAGCCTTGAGGAGATAAAAGCTTGAATGATCTTCTCTCGGTCTACAAATGAAAGAAAAGGCCCGATCTCAGTAATGTGTCTCAGCTGAATAAAATACTGCAGTACCTCATCAGCAGGAGCGTTGTATGACAATTCTGAATCAAATGTTGGATCAAAATTATGGGCTTCAGGCTTCACATGTGTTGATAGGCAAAAAAATAAAAATGATAACCTGGAGATGGAACTTCAAATGACAAAAGATGAACTATGCGCAGCTTCTGTTGTTACATGTGGACTTGCCTTTGTTCTTCGCCTACATCTGGTCTGATACATGTGTCTGCAGATTAACCCCAGTGAGGTGGAGGCTCTTCTCTCCCGACTGCCCTGCACCTTCAGACAGGAGCTGACTGGTGTCGGAGCAAGTCTGGAGAAACGCTGGAACTTCTGCGGCTTCCAGGGCATCAAGAACACATAGAAACGGCTGGTGACTCGTCCGGGACGTGGAAGAGACGACGTGCAGCCGAGGCAGCGTATGGGACACTGTAGAGACGTGATGGACACAGTATAAAGCCCGCAAATATCAAAGACACGGACTGTACAAGGACACAGAAGACTGAGCACAGATCTCAGACCCAGAAGGAATGTTACATGAGCATTTCAGGGACTCCGTGTGGGTGGCAGAGATGTAAAAACGCAGCTTTTCCATGGTTACAGGAATGTTGACACTAAACCACGGTGACAAAGTCTTCATGAAGAGGAACTTCCTCAGTGTCTGCAAAATGTTTTTAGACATAACAACTCTCCAGGAGTCAAAGAAGAGCACCGATTCCTACAGTCACTGGATTATTATGTAGTTATCGCCCACATGGGCAGGCCATTGTACTTTGTGAGCCTGTATGGTGTCAGTGTGGGCCAGGACTACAGGGCTAACCAAGGAGGCTTATCAGGGTCTAACTGAACACTTCAGACCTCCGGACCCTTCGGCCTCCCTCTCTTCTCTTTTTGCTGTTCCTGGTTTGTAAAATAGATCAAAAATGGATATATTTCTTCATTTTCTGTGAAGGCTGTTAACAGTTACATAGAATCATCTGTTGTAATACACTGTAAATGCTTGAATGATATTTTTGATTATATAAAGACATTTTGAGTAATATAACAATGTTTGATGTTGATCTTTGTACATCTGATGCTCAGAGGCTGGTTGTACACCTGCACTAGACCACTCACTTGTTTTACAAACACCTTGAAGCTTTCCAACCTTCATTATCAGCCTTGAGCCGCACACATACCTGCACAACACAGGCCGTCCCCTGCTCAGTTCATGTCCGTTCTTGCTTGAAGGGCATCGGTTTTTCTGATCTCTACCTTTTTTATTCTTGCACTAGCTGTGCTCAGGGCTGCTTTTAGAACCTTACATAAGGACATTTGTGTCTTTCAAAGGCCAATTAAGCCTGGCTCTCAGTCTGGCTCAAGGCATAGCACAGCCGCATCACACTTAACTTGGAAACACACCCAGGGGATCATGTTAATGATGTTTAATTGGTGAGGCAGTTGGTGAGTGCTGTCGCTGCCGTGGTACGTACACAAAATATTTGTGTGTGTGTGTGTGCTACTTGCCTGGATCCATATATTAAGTGGTTATACAACACTCCACAGAGGGGAGTTTACTTCTCCATCTTCACCAGATAGAGAGCTCCTGCCGCCTGGACTGAGGGTTCCTCCCGAAAGCCCAGTCAAGCATTCTTAATGCGCCTCCACTGGGCTATTTGGCGGTGTGCTCGCTTTCCTCGTTGCTCTGAGAAACAAAGGTTTATTATTGCACATGATTTGTTCTCGTCGGCCTCCTCCATCTCCTACAGGCATCGCATTAGAAAAATTAGCGCTCATGCACTTGTCAGCACACTAGTCCTTGTACCTGAATTATTAATGAGGAATGAGTATGTTTTGCCTACAAGCTCCTACAAGGCTTTCCTTCCTTATTCATGTATCCATTATTAACAGCGGTGGTTTGAAAGGGGAGAGGGGTTTCATGAGTGAAAAGTAAACTATCTGTTGTGGGAGTAGAGTTTTTTTGCATGTTAAATCCAGTATGTAACCTCCAACCCGCTTACTTTGTAGGCTCCTGTCAAGTGTGATTAGAAAAGGGAGCGAATGCTGGTGCTGTAAAACCGAGCATTATTTTTTTATATGTAGTCGCAGCGATGTCTTAAGAGCAAAGATCAGGCCTGCCTCTCTCCTCTTGTAAGACATTTTTTTGTTATTTGTTATGTTGGTGATATTACTGATAGATGAGGAACTTTCCAGCACCACCTGACTTGATGCCACACTTGGGATCGCGAGAGATGCTGCCTGTGCAGGGTTGTGCATCACCAAGCCTCCTCTCCAGACTGTAAGACTTGATCTCAGCAAAGCATCCCTGATGACAAACTTGAGCACACCTCATACCAGCCTCCTCTCTCATTCGCTGGGTTTTTCTCCTGCTCTCCCTGACATAAACAAAACACTAATATGGTGCTTTCTTTTCTTTCAGAAGCTGCTTTCTGTCTAGCGTTTCCTCCCAACTGAGTTGCCATTCCTAGGCCCTGATTGACTGGAGGCACTCGCAATTTATCTCTTTTTACGCCTGTTTGTGTGCAAGTGAGCACGCGCGCACGCACAAACATGCTTGCGTTTGTGCATCAGGTTCTCGGGCATCACACAGGGAAGTAAACACAGACTAATTAAATCCAGCAGCAATCCCTGGTGAATGCCCCTCTGCATTCACTGTTGTCTTCTCATCGCTGTGACACAGTGAGGGGCCTCCTCATTAATTCAATTCAAGGTGTATGCCAACGGAAGTTATTCAAGGGTATGATTTACCTCACCAGCAGTGATGATTGCCGAAGGATGACTCCCACCTTGTGAAACCTCTGGGAGAGATGTGTGAAGATGTCCTTTGGCATCTGCTGATGTTAAGCTTTAGCAAATACCAAGCCTGAATTTTAAATTTAAGGGCATTTGTGTCATTCGAGGGGGGAACGTCCTAAGCGCGAGTTCCTAAATCCATTTATGCATACTCACGACACCTTTAAGATGGGTATAATTGAACGTGAGGAGATAACCGGGTTCTTTTGGGTGATATCATGATGCTTGAGATACCCTTAATTACCTTTTCCTCTCATGTTGCTTCCTGAAGGCATCTTCATCTACTTAATTATGATTATGGGCTTCCCTTGAGCGAGCAGGTGAGAGGATGCATGCTGTGTATGCAGAGCATGTGGTCCAAAAATAAAACAAACAATCAATCCACAAAGTGTGTTGAAGCCACACAGAGGAGTATCATTTCTAAGCTTGTCCTCATTGGTCATGAACCAACAGGTTTGCATTTAGAGAGTGTGGACGCTCTCACAGAGCCAATATTGTTTTGGCTGTCACCAGATAAATCACTACATATCTAGGTCTTAACTAGTCGAAGCTCACAGAGCTCATTGACATGAGGTGGTGGTGAGTCAACAGCTCCTCCTATTGAGCTCAGCAGCAGCTACACCTCACACCATGTGTTTTTTCAGCCGGTGGGCCGGCGCCAGGCGTGATTTGCATTGACAGCAGGTGTATGGCCACAGCGCTGGGGGACATGTTTCTCAATAAAAGCTCTACGGTCCTCATTAATTTATGTATGCATAAAAGCTCCTAAAATGTACTCCATTTTCAGGGCACCAGTGCAGCAGCACAGAGATGCAGTACAGCTCCAGACATATTTGCCTGCAGGCACTTGGAATGACATCTTAGAAACCAAAAACTATAGAATATTAAAACTAGAACTAAAGAAATTTCTGTTTCTTTGAGGATTATTAGTTTGGCAGGTGGCAAATCATGTTTTGTACAATGTTTTTTTTTGTTTTTTTTCTCTGAGAATTGCATGCAATTTTAGCCTGAATGAATGGCAAGTGTTGGAATAATTTCTTTACCCTGCTGTCTAGGGTGTCTGGGCACAGGATATTACACTCCGTGACACACAATGCATCTCACTGTTTCTACCCAATCTCTCTCCTTCCTCCTCTCTCCTATACATAGATCTTCATACAAAGGAGGAACGCACAGCAGTGAATGCCTATAAGGTATTTACACCCACTAAGCAGCCTCTGCCACATCAAATACCCCAACCCAACAGGTGAGAGGGAGGGTGAACATTAGAGGGGATATCGCTCTCTGGACTTTGGGATATGTATGCATGAGACTTCTCTAAAAGTCTTTGCGTTTAAATGCTGGAAGGAAGATGTCTTGAGTCCTGCAGTGGTATTTCTGGCCCATTAGTTGGTGAAGCCAGTGGGCCTGATCAGTGTGTTTGATCTGAAATGCCGGCACAGTGAGGCTCATGCCAGGTTAGATAGGTTAGTGAAACTCTCCTAATGAGCGATAGCCACCCTTCACACTGTTATGAATCGAGTGACCTTTACCAAAGAAGAATTGCTTTGCTCTGACAGCAATTATCTTCACAGTGGAAACTTATTTGAGAAAAGTTTATTTTTAAACTGGCAGCAGTTCTTTAACATGTTCTCCAGTGTATGAGCTCTTACCTTAAACACTGATTCCCCATGTGGTGTTTTCAGTTGGGTGGTTGTAGGATTTTCATTAATTTCTTGCTAAAGTGCAAACACCTGAAGGTCTGCAGGGGAGGGAGTGCTGTGAGCCTGAGCCCAAAGGGGCAGCACATTAACGCCTGCAAAGCCCGGTTTGTGTCCAAGAAGTAAATACAGGAGGGATGAGTGGACGATGTGACTCAAATCCTCTATCACAATGTATGTAATCTTATAATATGATCTTCAGTACAGTTTATGTTAAACTGAGGAAAAGCAGATGGGGATGAATTGAAAGTTCCTCATTGCATAGATGCAGAAATTATGTACAATTTCAATATTGTTGTAAATTAGTCATTGTCTTTGTCAAGAAAAGTTATCATTGGTATGTTTTATAGTGTTATCATCTATATGGCTAAAGAGGTAGAACAAGTCTAAATGATTGTGTACGTGAAGCTAGATTTGAAATAGAAGACAATGAAAAATGTTTCTGGACTTACATCTTCCCCTTCAGATGGATGGATGAGACCTGGGGCAGAATATCATATGAGCTCTCTGGACCCTGAATCACACTGAGGGGCCGGACCTGATGAGCGCCGGAGGTGGAGGGGAGGCAGGTGAGGCGCATGAAGGCAGCACTGAAACGACAGCTGACAGCAACAAGATGATTGGTTAACAGAGGTCGTGGTGGAGTCAGACTGGTAGGAATGATGGAGCTAATTAACCCATCTGCTGTAAAATGAATAAAATAACTTTAGCGTAGGTCATGCACAACTGTAAAGGTTGTCAATTTAGGTAATATTGCAAACTGTAATCTAGTGGTGGAATGTAACTAAGTACATTTACCCAAGTAGGCTCATCTACTTAAGTATAAATTTGAGGTACTTATACTTTACTTACTTTACATATTAAGATTTCTGCTTACAACCCCTTTGAAGAGCCGGTGAAAATAAATAAATTAAACTACCCAACATTATACTGTATGAGTACAACTGAAAGGATTAATCAATTAATCAATCAAAAAGAATGTATTGGCAAGTACTTAGATCATCGTTTTAGTCATTTTTCCTGCAAGGACAGTTCATGTTTCCAGCTTCACAAATGTGAGGATTTGCCGCCTTTTAATTATTCTTTTTTTTTTGACTAAACAAGCATTGTGAGGGTGTCATTTCACACTCTAGGAGCATGTGACCGGCATTCATCACTATTCTAAGAATTGTTTTCCAAATGAAACTAATCAAAAAATAACTAGCAGATTATTCCATAATGAAAATAATCCTTAAATTGCAGTCCTGTATAAAATAGCTCCACCTCAACCAACCACAGTAGTAAAACATCAGTGTATGAGTATTAAGAAAATAATGATATCATATATAACTGTATAACAGTCAGAGGGGACATTTTGATGCATCAAGTACTTTTACTTTAATACTTTAAATCGGATCAAACTTTTCCCACTTGCATTGGTAACCATGGTGACGTGCCATTTGAAAAGGTGTTGCCTTGGTGATGTCAACATTAGCCAGAGGTAACCCACAAAGCACCGGTCTAACCCGGAAACACGGCTCCACTGAGGCTCCACAGAGTAAGTAGGAGGCTGTTTGCTGTAGTGTTAACAGGTTGTTAGGTGACCATGATGGTACATTCAGGTGACTCAAAAGTCAAACTGAAACGGTGAGCGTGGTGAATATTAGTAAGTTAGCCTGGTCGCCATGGCTATGATGCCTTACTGGTTTCAGTCCAGAGCACAGCTTTGCTTTAGTTGTAGTTACTTCATTTGTTCCTGGCACTGCACTAAAAGGCAGGAGACACAAAAGCACCAGTGGTGGATGAAGTACTCAGATCTTAAAGTGCTACAGCTGGAACAAGTAAAAGTCCTGCATTCAAAGTCTTCTAAAGTACAAATGTAATAGCATCAAGATATGCTTAAAGTATATATATATTTCTAATGTATTATGTACAGTACATTATAGCATGATATAGTCTATTTTTCCCTGCTGCTGGGAGCACTGAGCGACTACAGTCACAGGATGTACATATTTCTGGACCAGTCCCACTTCTGGGGAAAGGAATCAAATCTTTCAGCAGAGTCTTTGGCCCGAATACATGGCTGACATCAGTGTGTTTCATCCATGGGATAAAGTTTATTGACAATTCCAATATTCTTTGGAACTGGAAAGGCCGCTTTAAACCTGATGAGGTTCATCCAAACATCACTGGATCCAGGCTACTTGGTGCCAACTTATGTCATACCTTGGGGTGTCGTATTCACGTAATCCAAACAAGAACATGCGGATAAGCGTGACGGACAGACAGGCAGCCCTCCTCCTCCTCCTCCTCCTCCTCCTCAGGATCCTTCCTCCTCCGCTCCACCGTGACCCCCACATGCCTCACAGCACACAGGACAGTGCTCAGCTTTCGCCTGACCCTCTGCTTCACATCTCCCAAAACACTCAGAGGATTTCTCTGTCCCAAGCAGAGCCACCCAACACGTACAGACCGTATGGTAACACTCTGTGCTTGGTGTTAACAACAGGCTTAAGCACCGATGATGCTTCAGTGCATGAACTGCCTGTGTCTGACCATCACTGTGTGCTTTTTGATGCCAAAGGTTCAAAAGAGATTTCTAGATCGCAGGGCTGAAGTTTTCTAACATTATGAGATGATAGTGATATATTATGCTAACTGACTGATTTCACTGGATTATTGGACTTTTTTATGTCTTTCATTATTTATTATTTATCTATTTTATTGTTTGTCGGCTAGCTTTTCTGATCGATCGGTCTGTCTGTCTGTGATTTGAACCATACAGCTATGACATGGTTGAAAACTTTTAATGATGCTTTGACCATAAAGGTTAAAAAGAGGGTGATTGACACGCCCTTTTTTTTTACTGCCCATCACGTAGCATCAGTGCTATCATGAATTAAACCAGTTCAACACCGGTTATGTCCTCTAATTAACTTGCGCATGTTGAACCTTGAGATTTATTTTAGGGCTTGTGTGTTTGTCTCATATCTTTGATTTCTTCTGATAGTGGCGAAAACAATAATGAATGCAGCTTTAACAACCAGCATACCAGAACATCAGTAATGCAGGTAGTAACTACCAGCATTACTGCATTAAGGAAAACCATTTAAATCCTCTTATGATGCAGTCTGAGTTATTCTGTGGCCTTGTGTGTTAATCACCATTCATAAGAATTGATAATAATCAGTAGTTAATAAGCAATATACTTACTATAGTTCCCAGAAAACTCGAGGAGGCTTTCTAAGTGCGGTTACCCCTGGATGAACCATAGAGTTGAGTGTGTCAGTGTCATTAAAACTGCATCAGTCTTCAGTTAATGTCTTGTGATTCCTTGCTGCACAGCCTGATCACGATCCCAGGGACACATTGTAGGAGAATCAACAGTGACAGCCTCTGAGCTTTCACTCAATGCATGACTGACCCCTTATTAAACCTGATTGATTGTCAATGTGTGAGCTCTGCTCCCCAGGTTACTGTCAAGGAGTTTGTATTTCCTCCAGAGTACATCTCCAAAGGACGCATAAAGATGCCAAAACTGCTGAATCAAGCTGTAAATGTACATGGATTAATTGTTTTCCAGGTCGGGTGTGACAATGACATCAAAACCTCAGTAATACTTCAGAAAAGTCTGTTTCTGAACTCAAAATTTGATGGTTTTTCTTGGTCTTCTGTGACGGAAAAATCAATGTGTTTGTGGGTTGCACTATTGACTTTGACTTTTCTTATATTTCATAGACAAAACAATTCATTGATGTATTGGAAAAAGTAATCGGAGGAAATCGGCAAATCGCAAGCCTGTCTTATAACATGGCAAGAGACACTTCTGACAACATTTATCCTACAGTTTCCTCCCAGGTCTTCTCACATGACAGGATTGTGTCTGAGCCGACTACAGTTTATATATGCAGACAAAAGACAAGCTACGACGGAAAGAAAAATCTTGAAATGAAAATAAAGTACGCACAGCAGCATTGAACACAGTAAACAAGAACATTCGTTTGGGGAAAAAGAACCCGCAGTCATGGGCAGACTTAGTTGTCTCTTCACAGTACATACTAATGCAGTTAAAGCTTGTTTCAGACTTTCACCAAAGTGCCTCAGTCAGTTTTTAGTCCTCCCCATTGCACCGATTACAATTGTGGACCTCTTGCATGATTAATGCAAGTGTATCCATGTGAAAAGTCTGCTTTGTGTCAGTTTTCTTGCACACACAAAGCATTCAACATTTGCGCCACTCTCTTCAGCTGCATTATGTAAATAACAAGAAACCCGCATTCTATTAAATGCCAAGTAATTAGAATGTGCAAAGCTACTGAGTGATTTATGAATATTAATGAAATTTGACAACTCTCCACAAAGAAACAAACAAGCTGTGCTCTGCATTTATCTGCTGGAACATTTAAAGTGTCATCAAGGGAGAATGAATTTGCAAAGAACAGCAAGCTTTCCTCTGAAATACAAACAGCTATTGGCAATGTAGCCTGCATATACAGTATTTTGCTTTTTGGCAATGTAATTTTCTTACTCCTGTGGGTAACTGGTCAAACGAAGGCAGCAGAGATATTTCCAGTAGAGCTACATCAGAGTTTGATGGATAAAAATTTCTCAGTCAACCATCTACAGTGTCAGTGGTAGATGCAGAGCAGGGTCCTTTTTCTAGGCTCATCATTTTGCACCCATTCAGCAATCACTGTCAGGGACGAGGCAGAGACCAATCAATTCTTCTCGGACAGTAGCCTCAATAGGCCATAACTAGTGGAAATGTCTACCCTACAGTGGAGTTCGCAGCATGGTGAGGGACCGCAGGATGATAATGTGTGAGGACTGTGCAAAAAATTCCAAATGTAGCAGTGAAAGGGCCGAGTCAAGTGTACAATGAGTACATTTCAGGTGGAGCTGGAGCTTGAGGAATCAGTCCCGCCTCAGTTCCACTTGTAAAAAAAGCGACAGTGTCGCCCCTCTTAAATTTAATTTCATCATTTATTCCTTAAAATCACTTCAGGGTACATTTCCAACACGAAAGTTTACAAGCTGAAGTGTGAAACCACAAAATGCCAATGCTCGTATCAATGCTCATATCAAGACACACACACACTCAATCAATTACAATACACTAAACAAAAATATTATTTAGCAAGCTCAAATCGTCCAGTTTTTTTGGTCTGGACACATTTTCTCAAATTGAATAACAGTTGAAAAACATTTTAAATGACTCCCCAGACAGTTTGACTCCCATCACTCAAACACACAAGTGCTTAAATGTGAGTTTTCATTTTGTGATCATTCTTGCCTGATTTACCAAAAACTGTTTCTGCAAATTTTCAAGTACCATATTGTAAACCATGTGATGAACTGGTAGAAATTTTTTTTTAAAAGTTGTGTGGTTGCACTTTGCTCCCGATGCAACTATGGCGTGGCAGCCATCACAGATGTCCCAGGAAGATAATAGTGAAGTCCAGATTCGGAGCATCATTTACAGAAATTCAGCAAATTTCCCAGCTCAGAAAAGTGAGACCCTGTCGATGATTTTCCTCACTGTTTCATGCATTGGTTTTTTCTGGCTGTCACTGGCTGCCAGCAAGATTGCATCACTGTATTAAGTCACACAGAGTACTGGTGCTGTAAGAA
Source organism: Pempheris klunzingeri (assembly GCF_042242105.1). NCBI lineage: Eukaryota > Metazoa > Chordata > Actinopteri > Acropomatiformes > Pempheridae > Pempheris > Pempheris klunzingeri. The sequence goes on along the minus strand of NC_092020.1, from coordinate 18,810,434 downwards.
AAGTAGAGTAGAGTCTAAAAACTGTTGAACTTTCTTTATATTTGCTGACAGCACAGTAACTGCTGGCTATAACTTAATTAGTCGTGTGTCTCTCTTATCAAACCTTAAAATTCTATGAATTCATGATGGAGTAAACCTCTGAACAAAAGCCCATGCCCAAGTGACATGCATTATTCTATTGATAAGCGTTTACATCTTCATTTTTTATTTTGCTTTATTTCATTAAGAACAGACACAGCCCCAGCAGGTTTGTGCATAGCAAACAGGTTTTCAACTTGTTCAGTTCAGCTAAGTATAAAGCCCAAGGACGATTAAACACAGTTTGAATACTCACATTGACGTGACATTTAATTATGTTGGTCACAGTGGATGTTGCACATCCTGAGCAAGTGTTGTACTCTACGACAGCGATGTTTAGCAGCAGGACACATAAATGATAATATGACAGTAAGAAAAATGAATGTGTGTTTTAGTGCAAACACATGGGTAAATGTGATTCACCCTCTTCAGCAGTGGGACAGTGTTCCTTCCCCATGTCGACAGTGGCGAGGACAGATGCTCTTCCTCATGATAAGAGCTATCAGATATGTCTATGGACAGTATGTTATTTTTTTTTCATGCATTTCAATTTGTTTTTCTATGTCTTTATTATCATGGATTATGTGTAAAATTAGGTTATTCTTGATGTTTGATTCATGCATGATGGTGAGTCATCACTAATTCGCTTTAATCAACATATCAGCATGCATACAATCCTGCCATCACCATTGAAGCGTGGCGATGCCATATCGTAAACTTCACCCACTTTATCTGTAGTTAAACTCAACTATGCAATACAGCACATTACTCTGCAGAGCATACTGTGCCTTTCTTTAGTTTGCTGTATTGTATCATACTATGATGTTGTGATGATTGGTTTTGATAGGTTGTGTGTAGGTTGTGGATGTGGTTGTTAGCTGTTTATTATATATCAGATGTGCGTACATAAAGCAAGTAGGCCCACACACTTGCGGCTATGAGCCACCCACTTTTTTTTTTAGCATTTTTTAGCACCACTATCAACTGTCCAAAGTTCAACAAACACTTCAGTCTGCAGCTTTCCCCTTTTCTGAGCTCCTTCTTTTCAAGTTTAGTTCAGCAAATCAATGTGATTTTTTTACGCATTCTAAAGCCTTTCTTTACTTCTCAGCAGAGTGGATCCCAGATGGGAAGACTTATCCAGTCTGCTTCTCTGCATTGTTTCGCCCAATTATGATCAAAACCTGCTGTACCTTTTAGCACACTTCCAACAAAACCCTCTAGTGCCACCGTCAGACCAATGTCTGTTAAGACCCATTTAACTTCTTGATTTTTGTTTTTTATTTTTTTTGCCATGTAGTGGAAAAATTGCTGACATATGCTGACTGTGCATACTGATAGAAGAAGCACCAACTGTATGTAACTACTGTTTCTCCCTACACTGAGTCAAGGCTGGCTGACGTAAGGCAAGATGTTTGGCGCCTTACTATTGTCATAGTTCTTCTCTTGCATATATCAATTGTGTCTGTACCAACTGTACGTAACCACAGGTTCCTCCTGTAGTGGGCCAAACTGATCTCTGCCCAAAACTGTACTCACTAGATAAGATGTTTTGGTGTACGTCATGATGATAAACCCCACACGCTGTGTTGTATAAATATCCTGTGTGTGAGACTCTCTGGAGCTCACGCTTCGGCAGAGACTACTGTCTCTGTGTGAACTGTCCACTCTTCTTGTACAAGAATAAAACACAATTTGGTGTCTCTCCCTCTATTCAGAACAAGTTTTTCCACAACAAACTTGGCACCCAGATGGGACCCCGAGAGTGATCGTCTTTAACATCGAACAGAAGGTGTTTGGCCAACCTGAAGACAATAAAATCTTCAGCCTCTACCCCGATCAGAATTCAGGGAGGAGAGGACCTTTACCGATGTTCGGGACCTTCTCCACCGGGATTTCATCGCTGAAATAATTACCCACACAATCATCTGAATACGGTGAGAGACCATCAAAAGATTGTCAATAGACCTATTTTGTCTTTTATGGCGTCATAGGTTTGGGTTCGAGTCCCAGAGGTGTGAAATAGAGAGCAATCTTGTGGCCTATCTATGAAATTCAGGTGCATGCTTTGGGTAAATTATACATGTCTGTCTAGCACAATGACTACTCCACATTTTGGGGACTTTAGCAATGTGATATTGATTTGGTTTGAAGATTTTTGCAGATATTAACACATACTACACAATGTTCCACCCTGCAAAGTTTAGATATTTATAAAGTTTAATCCTCTTTTTATCAGACAGAGTAAAGCAGTCAGAACCCACATATTGCTCTTCATGGGATATGCAGAGCACAGGACAGACTATCCCTGTACCACAGGCACAAATCCATGGTTAAAAAATTGAATCTTAAATGACTTAATATACTGTATATTCCTAATATAACTCTTAATGGGGAGTAATAGGGAGTACAATATTTATGTTGTATTCTTTTTATTTAAATAGCCAAGAGAAATATGGGGCATAATAGCATGCTAATAATGAAGGCGATAGTAATGTTAATTTATTTTCCATATTTATTGTGAAGTGAAGTAGTAAATTTAAGCAGCAACCAGGTTGGAGTGTTTGGCACCGTAGCAGCTGCGCTCGAGTTGCCTCGGGAAAAAACTTCCTCCCAAACCCCAGATGTAACATGGAAGACGGATCAGAGTGCTCCGTGTCTTCGCTGCTGCTGCACTTCATCTTTATGTTTCTGTTTCTTTAGTGTTGCTCTGGCACCAGCCCTGGGACCCATAACATGTAATATAATTGGCTTTGCTTACAAATCACAATGCAAGCATTTTAAAAAAAGATTAAGAGTTTGTTATAACAGTGAGTGCACAGGCTGAAACATTCTTTCAGATCAGTCAGGAACAGTCACATTATTTATTGTTAGATAACTGTCATTAGTTTTTCAGCGAAGACAGAAGCCCATATCGCCACAGTTCTCTTCCTAATAATGAAAAATTGCTCAGTGTGTAAACAAGCCTCACTTTACCTGTGTGCAATGTACTAAGCTGGATTCATTTTGCTAGCTGCTAAGTTGTGGCTGTATTGTTGTTTTGGATTAGCTTTATTTCCAGTGCTGCTGGAATGTGCACAGCAGAGGCTTATAAATTGCCATTGCTTGACTGCTTTGGCCCATTAGGAAGTCTCAGTGTGGCTGTTATTTGTATAGCCAGCTGGGCTTAAGGTCTTTATCATTTACGTGAGGACAACATAAAGTCACTGGAGAGAGGGTTTTCTATTTATTTGGCAGATATTTCTTAAGTCTAGCTCCTCCATCCACCTGTCAACAGAGTAAACAAAGCATGGCTTGGATGTTGAAACTCTCACAGCCAGTGACAACTTTTTGATTAGCGGCAGCAGCACAGCTTGATAATCCAAGGGTATCACAACATCTGAACCCCCTCTATATGCTTCAGTGCAGTGGTGGAGGAAGTAAGGAAAAATAGCAATAATGCAGTCTTAAAGCTCTTGAGGTCATGCATTTAGTATTGTATTGTAAGTATTAGCTTAAAAATGTACTTGTAATGCAGTATAAAGTAGCATAAAATGGAAACGTTAAGTATAGTACATGAGATAATGCACTTAGTTACTTTCCACCACTGCTTTGGTGTTTCTAATCCAAGTATTCAATCCTTATCCTGTGGAGACAAGGCTGAGCCAGTTGAGATGTGATTGGCATGTTAACACTTCCAGGATTTCATGATAAATTATTAATTTAAAAGGTGTTTCATTAGATAACAGAATGTGCACAATGCTCTTTCAGGTCACCTGACTTTTAGAGTGGCGTGCGCTTGGGCTGGTGTTATGTGCAGGTTTATGTATAACGAAATGCAAATACAAGCACACCTATGCTGGCAGTACCACATACCCACATGTGATTTCCTGTGATGTTCTGAATGGCACAGTAAATTATACATAAAAGCATGTGCTATAGAAACACACCATGAGCCACGATGTCGCTTTCATTATGAATATCAGTGGGCTTTGTACCGTCGGCCAAACAAAACAAGACAGGATTGTGATGGTCTGTTTTCTAATGGTTCCTAGACCAATCAATGAATCGATTATTTAAGAAAATAATCTGTAGATTCGTTGATAATGAAAATAATTATTAGTAACCCTTGATTGATTTAATTCTTCAGAGCACATATATACAAAATGTTGCACACATTTTTGACCAGAAAGACTTTGTTTGGCTATTGAACAAAAAAAGTCCAAAGAAGTCCATTAGAATAAAAAAAAAAAACATCATAATAAGAAGAAGTATGTTGCTCCTCCCTGGACTCCCTTTGCCATGAAAATAATTCTAACATGTTCAGTCCTCTGCGATCTGAAACAATTTTACTGAAAAAGATTCATCACAAACCACAGCAATGCAAGCACACAGAAAAGCTGGCAAGCACTGAAATTTAGTTTTACATCATCATTGCTGTTTTCATCATGATTGTGATGTATTTTTAATTTATTCTAATTTTAATATTCTTTAAATATACTTTCAGCTGTATTTTATGCATGAAATGGTCCGTATAAACAAAAGTTATTATTATCATCATTATTATCATTATTATTATTATTGTTGTTGTTGTTATTACTATTATTAGAATAATTATTAGCATTATTCTTATTATTATCATCATTATATCATAATTAGTAGTAGTAGTAGTATTAGATATAGTAGCAACTCTAAAATATCAAGAATATCTTTCTCCAAAAAACTATTGTAATGTCTTTAATTTAAATTTTAGTTTGTTGTTTAAAGACAACGAGTTTAGACCTCCTCCCCCTCCACGTGGACCCGCCCCCCTGTCTCGAGCGTACTCTCGAGGATGTGTACTTCCTCGTTTTTGTTGCCGTTACTGCGGTGACCGCGCAGCACCGTCGCCGGTTGGCTGAGCCGCTGTGACGTCAGGGTGATATCGGGAATTCCTCTCCCTGCAGGGCTCCGTGTGACTCCGCAGCCTCGGACTCTGCAGCTGAGAGCAGCACGTACTGTTTACACGTGAGCCGTCAAGTGAAGCGTGTTCCCTGCCCATGTTTTCATCTGAGTCCCGGCCCGCTGCTGGAGAAGATGCGTCTGTGTGGTGGTGGGAAAGAGGTTCAGGTCTGATGACAAAACTTAGAAAAGAGACAACATGGTCATCAGCATCTCCATCTGCACTTCCTGCTCATAAACACAAGATCTGAGATCAGTTCTGCCGCTAAGTGACCCGAGCAAGGCCGACTTGAATGTAAGTGTACTCTGAATGAAAGCCTCAGTCAGCTGAGATGATGTAGTCATTGCAGTTACACTACAGCATTATAACACAGTAGATTTAATTGTAGTAGAAATTGTAGCATGATGATAAGACAAATTTAAAGTGATAGTGATGAATTTAACCAACCAGAAAGAAAAGTGTAGAAGCGAAAAAGTGTTGGTTTATGAAACGGTTTTAAAGACAGAAAAGGTGGGAAACAAATTACTAAATGTCTAATGTTCAATGACCTTTTCAAAACTGGTCTGCTTACAGAAGCAGTATTGATCATTTATCTTTTTTTCTTCATCTATCGTTTTATTTTTTACCCTTGAGTAACTAGATCCAGATCTGGCTAAAAAATGTCAGGTGAACAAAACATCTGTATCTTTGACATTTACTTTGCAAGTTTATCTTTGCTGATATGAGTGGCTTATCTGTGTACCGTAACTATATTAACTTTCTCTGGCCTAATTTCTAGTTTTCTTTTCCTTGTCTCTGTCCCCTATCAGTTGCCATACTGTATGAGTTTTTTTTCCTTTCCTCCCCACAACTGTTGCAAATGCAAACAGTGACCGATTGTGTGTTTTCTGACATCAGGTCGAACCAGTCTGCAGATGACAGACAAGTTTGTTTACAACCGCAGGCAGCCTGTCCTTAAAGAAAGCTCTGAAAAGTTCACAGCCATATGACAAACTTCACATGATGTAGGCACTGAGGGCTGCAGATGGAAACACAGAACCTCTTTTTCATGTTTTCTTTTTTTTTTTCCCACAACCCCAGTTTGGGCCCCTGTGCACTTTTACATATACAGCATCTATTTGTTGCAATGTATTTTTCAGCAGAACTTTAAGATTTGTGGTAGCTGGTATTTCTGGTTTGTGCGCCCAGTGCGTCATCCGTATTGAATCTCATCATTATCCACATTCTCCGGACAGTCATTCTGCACCCCACACAGAGACTGGCTGACCTTGTCACGGAGCTTTGCCATAGAAGGGATCAGTGACAGTGTACGGACATACTGGCAGCTCAGATGTCTGCTACCGAGCTCCTGGGGCTGCTGGCAGGTCGTCTTTAAATAGATAAGCACTTTAGTTGTACGCAAGAGAGGGGCCATGACCTCTGAACAAGGTGATTTCTCAAGTCTATCTGCGTCTCAGAGGGTGATTCAGCAAAACATGGCTCTTCTGTAGTAGTTATCTGGGTGAAAGGAAGACGGAACAGGCAGGCTGCTGTGTTTTATTCTTCCTTTTCCCACCGAGAATAAAGCTGAAATGTCAGGAAGTGTTTTTCTTGAAGATAAAATTTTCGAAAGAAGTAAACTGTAGTCGACTGTATATCACAGCATTCCAACAGATTGTTGCAACTGTGTGATCTTTAATGTTTTCAGTAGTGCTTTAACATCAAACAGTCCATTGACAGAGAATTAATCTGCAATAGAATAATCATTTAAACATTTTTCAAGTAAAACTGGCATGAATTTGCTGGTTCCTGCTCCTCAAATGTGAAGATTTGCTCGTTATTAAATGCTAAAGACAATTAGAAAACCCCAATTGGAAATGGTGCATTTTTTTAGGATTTTTCTGACAGTTTATAAACCAAATTAATAACTGATCAAGCGCGTTTGTCATTGTCTCTAAAAAGCAGAAAAGGTTGGAGTTGGAGGCTTTTTTCCGCAGCAGCATTTCTAGGTACCAGTGGGTAAATGTCTGTACGTGTATATTTACAGGCTGTTGTCGCACGTCTAAAATGTCATTTTCCGTTCTTTCTCCAGAGGGTCTGCCATGTTCCCTGATGCCCTAGAAGCAGCTGGGCGGGTGGAGGGCCTGCCCCTGTCCCCCCCGCAACCGCTACCAGAGCTGGAGGAAGAGGAGGCATCGGTGGAGAGGGGGCCGAAGAGACACGGCCGCTACCGACCAAGCCTGCAGCTTTTAAAGCCCTTCAGGATAACACACAAGTAAACAAAACTGTATATCAGTTTATGTGGCAACGCTCTGGCAGTGAGAAGGATAAAGATATACAGACAGTTTTAGGTTGGCGTCTTGACAGACACATACTCATTTAAAGACACACAAAAGTTCACATTTGTTGTATTTGCTGCCTGATGTGCTGACTGTGAGGGAGTAGCAGGAGGCCCTGATAAGGGGTGGGAACTTATCCCCCAGCGACAGGCAGCACCGTGTTTGAACATATGCCGACTGATAAATTGACCCTGGACTCGCCGCTCTCTCAGATTTCTGTTAAGAGCGTGCAAATTACTGTTCAAACACTGCAGGCATGGTTCACCTTTGGTAGACTCTGACAAGCAAAGGCGCCGCTTCTTTCTCAGTTGCCTATGTGGGCCCGCTCCCCCAACATAGCACCTGTGTGTATACCTGCATTTTTAGACATCTCACCCATTTCAGCGTCTTCTTCTCTATTCCAGGCACCAGCACCCAGTCGATAATGCCGGCCTGTTCTCATTCATGACTCTGCACTGGCTCTCCCCGCTGGCACTGAAGGCCTACAGGGCGTCCAGCTTGTCTATAGATGATGTGTGGGGACTGTCTTGCCATGAAGCCTCTGAAATCAACTGCCAGAGGTGAGGTAATTTTGACACTGCTGAGGTTTGCCTGATGAAAGTGACCTGCGGTGTTCAGAAAACTCTGTTTGACACTGAAGCACAGCAGTCCCAGAAAACTGCAGTTTGGGTGAAACGTGACATGAAAAGGGATTGTACAAAGGTGAGGCTATATACTACAAAGGAGTCATCTGTGTCGTCTTGAATTTCTGATGTTTTTTTCATACGTTTGCCACATGGGATGCAACCATGAGAAAGACCAAAAGGGATTTTTGGGAGTGGGTGCGTGATGTTTCAGGGACAGGGGACATGAGTGACACTGACTCACCTGATAGACCTTGAGCTGGTTGTCAGAGCTAACAAGCCACGAGAATCTACCGTCAGACTCCCGGTGTGTGTTTCTGAGGGGGGTTTCAGTGGATAAGCACAGGTGTCAGTGCAGACTGGCTAACATACCAACACAGAAATGGAGAATAGTCTTAAAAAATGCAATATTTACTGCCGTTTGAGTAAAGTTTGCTCAAAAAGTGAGTCAATATATAAGTATATATTTTTGACATGATTTTAAAGACTTGTGTGCATTAGCTGTGAGGCTAAGAGCCTGGGGAAGGCAGAAAAGATTGTAGAGACAGACTAACACAGAGTAGAGGTGTTTTTGGTCTTGTCGTGTTTGTTGGCTGGTAATTCATTCTTGTTGAAAATGCATTGCTGTGCCATTCACAGCAGTGGGAGATTTAGTGGGCCTGCTAGTTTTCCAATATGATACAAAAAATGATCTATTAAGGTGAAAAAGTTATGTTTTTTTTGTTTCAAGTGCCCAGTGGAGCTTGTTGTATCAGGCCATATTCAGGTTAACTGATCTGCATCACGCTGCTTCACTCTCACACTGTAGGCGTCACTGACGTTTTTTTCTTTTCCAAGCAAACACTGAGAAACCTTTGTTGCTTTCCTTGCCCTATGAGTGAGCGAGATGAATGTGGTGATAAATCATGTCAAGCATACTGTCGACAGTGACTGGAAAACAGGTGCAAGTTCAAGGTTGCATTCTCAGTATAAATATGTAGTTAAATTCCTCACCATGCAAACAACCGTCTAGGGTTTTATACGTGTGCACTGTGTTGTGTGCGTGCCAGTCTGTGCATTGATGAACTTCCAGTCTTCCTTTACTACCACAGGAACATTGTGCTGGGATGGGAAGCTGCTAAGAATAGCAGGGATTAGAGATTACAGTGAGAGTTAGTGCCTGACTTGGGTGGTTATGTCATTAACTCCTCTACCTGTGATGCGCCGTGTCTCCCTGTCACATTCATTAGCTGTCATTGACTGTAGCCGGGCTGGAGCACACCAGGAGATAAAAGTCACTGTTTGTCTGCCAAATCACAGCTTGAGAATGGACCTGTAGTAATGTGCTAATTCTGTGAGGTAACAATTAAGACCAATAAGGTTGGGTTAGGTAAGTAAGGCTGAAAAGCAACCAATGGTTTTTCCATTATTCAACAGCCTTTTGAGCACAATGACTTGGCAAAATAGAAGAGAGTGACTATTAGGGGAACTTCACTCTTGTATCTTGTGACAGCTGTGGGCATTAAAAATAACCTCTGAGGTTTAGTGCTGCTGCTGCTTTGTGTGCGTTAAAGAGCATATAGAGGGGAAGCAGTAAAGGAGCACAAAGCTATAACATGGGCACGGGTGGGTGATGGTGTGCATGAGCACGGCAGAGTCGCTGGAGACGGGAGGTCTTTATTATGTGTTTACATAGCAAGAACAGTTATGCAACCGCGCTGCAAAGCAGAGATGACGGCGAGAGGGGGAATGGGAAAAGCACCCTGGGAGAGTTGACACTTGTTGGTGCTCAGTGAGGTGCGAACCTTGAATGCGATGTCCTGGCCAACACACTCTCGAAACATCAGCTTCGCTTGCCATCTGGCAAACTGAGACGATAGCTGTTAGGAACACTTCAACCATGTTTAAAAGCAAATCAGTCCTCCTTTGGATCCCACACTGTTACCCCGGTTCTCTCATTTCCATTTATGTGTGTGACCAAGCACACAGTTTAAGATCTGCTATTCTATCGTGACTTTTTTCAGTTTTGTTAATTATGATGATGAAAACAATAAATCCACATCACTTTGGATGTAGAATGTGTTCATGTTCATCATTATGTAGGTGCATATTAACATAAAAAAATCTCTTTTATTGCTGTTCTTTCAGCACATTGTTCACTGTTCCTTGCTCGGTCCATTGATGAGATTCTTGCAACACAATGTACTACTCACTCAGAGGTCTCATTTCCAGTGACTCAAACTGTGCTCTGTGCAGTTATTGGGCTGCTATTAATTGTAATTTCTTAGATTCAGCACCATTTGACTTCAAGTAGTAATTATCAGTCTGTGTGAGAGTCTAGTTGGTTTAATGTTCTGTCTATCTCTGATACGTTTTTAATAAAGTCATTAAGACGTAAATTACTTTCTGCAGCTGCTCTGCTGCTGCTTTATAGAGTCATTAGCAATGATGCATTTGGCCAACAAGATATTTTACCCACTTCAAGGGACATTATACAGCAATAAAAGTACATTGGCACAGCTTTAACGTGTTAGGTAGTACCTCTCTCAGTCTAATTATGTGATGCACCATTCATGATTGTATATTGTAGGTCACCTTTACATTCAGCCGAGGTGCCTTCATTTTTCTTTTGTGATTTTCAACTGCCATGGTTGCCTGCCAGACTGCTTATATCCCCCATTGTGCTTTCGGGCAGTCTGATAAATTGGAAGTGCAACTCTGCAGTTTTCAGTCAACTTAAAATATCAATACATGAAGTACCCTTTTCACTTTCATATGATAATTTTGCCCTTTAATTTTGCAAGTGTGGACCAATTAGTTTGAGAAACTGTTGAGATTCATCATCAAGTAAATTAAGTTTAATCACATTGTAATGTTTGGTTGAGTTGTGACTTCATGTAACTTATCATCATTCTGTGTGTCTGGTTTGTGGTTCCAGGTTCGAACGTTTGTGGCATGATGAGCTGAAAAAACGAGGGCGAGAGGGGGCATCCCTGACGAGAGTCTGCTGGAGGTTCTGCCAAACCCGCATGCTGGTGGCCATCTTTTCCCTCCTCCTCACTATGGTGGCAGGCTTCGTCGGGCCCGTGAGTACCATCCAAATCCTCATCTGCCTTTATATTCCATTGATTCAGCTAATATGCATAGGCAGAGGCAATATGTTCAGCATGGTCGTTGGCGTGGAATCCCAAGTCCGGGTGTATTTTCTGAAAATCACTTTATTCCGTTTCACGCTGGTCTGAAAATTGAAACGAAACCATACTGGGAGATTACAAAGCCTTAGATAGTGAAACCCATATTAATACCGTAGATTAGCTGGTTTGTACCTAGTCACGCTTTGGCCCAGAAATATGTAGTTTTTTTTTTGGATGGGGGGGCTTTAGAATCCTCTCCAAACAATGCCCAAAGATGAGCATCAGATAGCAGAGAGGTTGAAAGTGCAGATTTTATAAGCATTCCTATCAGAAATTTCAAATAATCACCTGTCACTAAAGGATAATTATGTTTGGGATTCGCAGTTTATGGAATTACTGAAACGGTCCCATTGTTTCTCATCTTTTAATCTGTTTATTTTGATATGATGTTATGTGTACACTCTGTGCTTGCTACTAACCACAACTAATAGCATTAACTGGATTTAGTTCTTACACAATGACGCATGTGTCTCACATTCCTGACTTGATTATTTAGTGCACTTGCACAAGAGGTGTTGTATGTATTCGCTCTGCAGTTTTAAAATTTCCAATCTTCTTTAATTTACATCATGTATGATGCATCACAAGATGTCATTGGTCTTCCCATACCATGCCTGTTAGGCCTTCAAAAGCCCGTCTGTGTGACCATTCTCTGCATTTATATTTTTTATATTAACAGTCCCTGCCCTGCTTATCTCTAACATTTCCTAAATCATACACTCTCCCCCTCATCTCTCTGTTCTTTTTCTCCTCCTTCTCCTGCCCTAATTTATCTCCTCCATATTCCTGCTTTTCATCTGTGTTGTTTAATGTCATTTTTGTTCTGTTGCTATTTCTCTGCTGTGTCCTTTACCTTGTATTTCACTCTGTTCCCTTCCTCCTCAGGCTCTCCTGGTTCGAGCTCTGCTGGAGTATTCCCAGAGCTCAGGGAGCTCTGTGCCGTACGGCCTGTCTCTTGTAACTGGGATCTTCCTCATGGAGTTGATGCGCTCTTGGTCTCTGGCACTCATGTGGGCCGTCAACTACCGCACTGCAGCACGTCTCCGTGGGGCAGCTCTTACTTTTGCCTTCAACAAGATCCTCCGCCTACGCAGCACCAAAGACATCGGTCCAGGCGAGGTAGGTGATGTAACCCTGGAAGGGACTCGTCTCCAAATTAACTAAATCATCCCTCGCTGCGGGGCACCACATGCAGATGATTGAGATGGATTTAATTTATGCTATTACACCATTTTCGCTTAGATCTTGACAAATCCCATAGCCTGAGGGAGGGGAGGCTGCCTAAGATGAGTCATTACACAGCTTAAGAGGAATCATTGTCCAACAAGTAAATGTGGGAATAAAGATAACTGTATTTGTAGTATTGCTTTTATAGTCTTAGTGGTGTTCAGTTCATAGCAATTTTTTCATGTAATGGAAATCACTGTCTCTCTACGTAGCTGATCAACATATGCTCCAGTGATGGCCAGCGGCTATATGAAGCAGTGTCAATGGGCTGCCTGCTGGCCGGGGGGCCCCTGGTGGGAATTCTGGGTCTGTCCTACACTGCATACTTCCTGGGCCCCACTGCTCTGCTGGGGTCAGCCATTTTCATCCTCTTCTACCCTACCATGGTAAGACTTCAGCTAGAAGATCTGTATTAGTGAGACAATGGATAAGAACCTCTTTCAGTTCCAGTTTTGTTACAAAGACATAGACAAAATATAGGATACATTTATTACAGGCACAAAAATTAGGATTGCTTAATAGTAACACACACACACAAAGACAAATAACCATCACTGTTTTTAATATAGTGTAATTTAAATTGCAATCAACAACAGAATGTAGTTCCATTACAGACTTTTATAAAATTTATACCAAATAATGATCACACTCATTATAGCAGTGACAAGCAATTTAATTACAACATTTTCTAGAAGTTTTACCAAAAAGTTATGATCATACATACTGCAGCTGTGACATGACGAGCAATTTCATTATAGAAAATTCGAAAAGTTTTACTAAAAGTTAATTAGCAGAGTTAATTTATAATTGACTCACAGCTGCAACTTTTAAAAAAAAATATTTGGTTGGCTTTAGATTGTTTAGGTTAATTCAGGCTGTTGAAGAATACAACCAGCATATTTTAAAAGCATCATAACTCTCTGGCTATCAATCTCCTGTCAACATGGTAGCTGCTATTTTCAAATCACACTCAGTCTAAGCTGGAGCCTGACAGCCAGAGACCCTGGTATTGACGTGAAAGGCATTTATCACTCTGGTCCCCCGGACAGCCCTGCAGCACAGCTAATGTGATTGTGTCTGCTTTCATTTCCTCCCCTGCCACTTATTTCTCTTGTCATCATTTCCCCTGTTTCTGTCTGGACAGATGCTTGCATCGAGACTGACGGCGTATTTCCGCAAAAAGTGTGTGGCTGTGACCGACCGGCGCGTGAGGCTGATGAACGAGATCTTGGGCTGCATAAAGTTCATCAAGATGTATTGTTGGGAAGATGCCTTTGCACAGAATATTCACAGTGAGTGGCTGTCATGTTCCCAAATGACTCAGCAATTCCATAATACACTCCTCAGTTCATGTTTGAGGTCAGGAAAGGGTTGTTTTATAGAAGTACGAGCTTCATGCTATTTAGTGCTTTAAATAGGCTTTTTTATTCCCAAATCACTCAGAATAAAGGGTCACCTCATTAAAACACACGTCATTGTTGCAAATTAGAAACTAATTGGTCAGTTTATCACTTGAAATTAGACTTATCCCCTTAGTGAACCAGCAAGATAACCCTGACCCTAAATCCATTTCCATTAGCTTGCTCTGTTTAAGTCCTTCCCTGAGTCATCCCCTATCATCAAGGCCAGTCTGAATCCCTTGGCTTCAAGGTTAATTTGCAAGGTGTTTGGGACCTTATGATACTTTGAATGACTGTCAAAGCTGCTCTACTTATCCGTGAATTAGCGATGGCATTTCCTCATGAGGCCCTCGCTGTAGGTTGTGGATAAGGATCATTTTCCCCCTTTAATCATGCTCTAAATTAGCCAGGTGGGGCTCGTTTTCACTGCTGTCCTTTGATTACCCATTATAATCATAATTAATTGGTATTCAGCTTAATGGCCAATGAGTCTTAAGAGTTATAGTGTCATTCCCTTCAATTACTATTGTTGTTAAATTGATGATCACAGTGTTTTCGCCCCGGGTGTGACTTTTGCTTTGTAATCCACACAGAAACACACATAACATCCAAAGCGAATCCTATGGAGAATAGCATGTTGCAGGAGGAGGGAGTTCTTTTATTTCGCACACAGAGCTGCTGGGGCTGAATTAAAGATGCACAAGCTTTTTGTTCCACTGTTTGCACCCAATGAACTGGGTGAACAAAGCAGCTAGCGTGTGCATTTGGGAGATACAAACATGGAGGAAGGGGGGCAGGATTTGGGCACCACACTTGGGCAGTTATCAAGGTTCAGCAGGTTTTGAAGCCCCTTTGATACCATGTATGGATGTGGGGCCCTTGTCCTCCCTCTTGTATCTATTTCTGTCCACTTGCTGTGCGTTGGTTTGCGACTCTTGTGGTATTGTTGATTGAATGTTCACTGGAGAACCTTGTGAGAGTCACTCAAGCCTTTATTCTCTCTCTTTATCTGCTCGTGTATGGCTTTGTATCATCTCTCCCTCTCTTATATATCATCTCAACAGAGGTGCGGTCAGAAGAGAGGGGGATACTGGAGAGAGCTGGCATCGTCCAGAGCCTCACAGTGGGTGTGGCTCCCATCGTCGTGGTGATAGCAAGCGCCTGCACATTCACCCTACATTTAGCTTTGGGCTATGACCTTACTGCAGCTGAGGTATATTAAAATTGATGTGGCAAGTCTGCTGCTATTGTGAGCATTTATAGATTCAACAACAGCGAGTCAGTTGTAGCTCCAGTTAAACATTTTGTCTTTGTGTACTTCCTACCTCAGGCCTTCACTGTGGTTGCAGTTTTCAACTCCATGACCTTTGCCCTGAAAGTCACACCATTGGCTGTCAGGTCACTGTCGGAGGGTGCTGTCGCAGTCAAGAGATTTCAGGTGACAAATATGGACAAGTATGTGTGTGAAATGTCCGTCCACTTGATATTTCATACACTAAAGTTGACTTAGAGACTGTGGATACAGTATGTCAATGGGTAAGCAGTGGGTTTTACCTTGCTCACAGCTAATCAAAATGTGCTACACCAGCCTACACCCCATACCCATATTTTTGACATACTGTATTCCAAACTCATGGTAAAAATCACATGCTAGTGAGAGATGTTTTCACAGGGCCAGCTAGGGTTAAGTAAGCAAATGTTTCTGCCATGGATGCACCAAAAGGTTGGAGCTATCCTGTGTTTTAATACAATGCATAACAAAGTAAAGAAGGTCTCAAGTACAGGCTGGTCTGTATTCATTGCAGCGATGCACTGCTGCCAAAACCTCATGACATAGCACACACATGTTAAACCATGTTTAAAAAAACCCAGAAACTTTGAGTTTTATGAAATGTATTTTAGCCATGTGTAAAAGAAGAAATAACAATCAGTTGTCCTTTTGCAAGTATACATTTTTAGAAATTTTGTGATCGCAATATGTGGTCAAAATGTTGTTTTTCTCCACAGAGGCTCTTCATGATGGATGACAGAGAGGTTGTTATGGCCAAAATGGAGGATCCTTGCAATGCAGTGGAATTTCAGGACACCACACTGGCTTGGGAAAAAGCACGCCCTCCAGCTGCAAAACCTAACCCACCTCCCAAGAAGCGAGGAGGGATGAAGCGCGTGCTACGCAGGGAGAAGCTTAGCCTGTACATTTCCACAGAGGACAGCAAAGGAAACAAGGAAGGTCCCAATGCACAAAGTCTCCTCACAAATATGGAGCAGGAGAGCCCACAAAGCACCATCTCCTCCACTCAAAGCATACGACCTCCATTGCACAAGACCTTGCACCGCATTGACCTGCGCATTAAGAGGGTAACAACACACACATCAACAACATATTTATTTAAGTTTGTCTTCGTCTGCTTACTGTAAATCCCACAATATTAATGCTAATGTTTTCCCCCTATTTAGGGCTCACTGGTTGGAATCTGTGGAGGTGTCGGTAGCGGAAAAAGCTCCCTTCTGTCTGCTCTACTGGGCCAGGTGAGATTCGGCTGGATGTTCAATGACATTGCATAGTTTATGTTGCCTCTTTGGGCAGCACAGACGTGAATAATAGCAACAAGGATAGCTCTAGTCTTCTTGAATCTTTAATTCGCACCTAATGTTGCAGAACAACCCACGATTTGGAAAGGGATGTTTCAAGTGTTTTCTCTGTCTTTGTGTTGCAGATGACTCTGTTAGAGGGTAACGTAGCTGCCAGTGGTGGCTTTGCTTATGTGTCACAACAAGCCTGGATCCTCAATGACTCACTGAAGGAGAACATCCTGTTTGGAAATGAGGATGACCAAGACAAGTAAGATCAAGTATTACATAACATTACACATAGAAATTACATCAGGGAGAATAAAAGCAATAAAGGCTGAGATTTTTTCCTTTTTGTTTCTTCAACAGATATAACGCTGTCCTGGAAGCCTGCTGTCTTCTCCCAGATCTTGCAGAGCTCCCATATGGAGACATGACTGAGGTATCTGTAGAAAACTGCTTTTCGTAATATGATTTTTTAAAAATGCCTGAAAAATAAAATGATGTGTGCAGCAGTTTTAGTTTATGGAAATGTTTGCAATTTAGTGCAACCACAACTGTTTTATTTAAACTTTCGCTCTCCAGATTGGAGAGAGAGGTGCCAACCTGAGTGGAGGGCAGCGTCAGAGAGTGAGCCTGGCACGTGCCCTCTACAGCGAACGGCCCATACTTCTCCTGGATGACCCTCTGAGCGCTGTTGATGCCTGTGTGGGTTCCCATGTGTTCAATAAAGCTATCAAGGGTGTCGCCAAAGGAAAGACGTTGCTGTTTGTAACCCACCAGCTGCAGGTTAGAGACTGAATTTCTAATAAAACCAATTTTTCCTTCAGAATGTTAAATTTTTCCCAAAGCACATCAAATAACTGATGCATAATTGGGTAGTTTCAGTATTGTGAAAAAGTCCCTGCCTTTTTGTTCTTCTTTAATGAGTGTAAATATCTGTTGTAAAGCTCTAAATATCACAATGTAACAATAATTTGACCTTTATTATTTTATTTTTTAGTATCTGCCTGAGTGTGACACTGTTATTCTGATGAAGGATGGTCAGATTGCAGAGTATGGCACCCATGCTCAGCTAATGGGTAAAGAGCGTGACTATGCCACCCTATTCAACAGCATGCAACAGGAGGTAAGACCCGGGGCACATGAGGCACTAGGCCAGTTCTTTTGAATAAGACATCTTTGCCCCCACTACAAAATAACACTGAACATTACAAGCTGAATAATTCATAAATCCAGACAGGCAGGCCCAATAGCTGGAAATGTTAATGCATACATGGCCTTTCATTATTGATGCGTGGATTGATTCACTGGTGAGCTGCTGTTGCTACGACTGCTGTGATTTGTGGCGGTGGCATGTTTCAAAACTACACTTTCTTTCCCAACCTTGTTATCTCTTAGAATCTGGTGAAAGAGAATTTAAAGAACAAACGGCAGAGGGCAGGTGCAGAAAAGGCTGGCAGTGCTGTTGATGTTGCCAAGGTCGCATCAAAGGTGGAGAGCAAGAAAGGAGGTGAGGGACCCAGCCACTTTTCATGCTCCACATGTAGGGTGAATGCTAAATGCTTATTTTCCTTGAGAACGGTTCACAAATAACGCTACTTGCTTTCTTCTTTGCATCTATTATTTAGAACGACTGATGAAAGCTGAAGAGAAGGGCTCTGGTGCAGTCGCTTGGTCTGTATATGGTGCCTACATCAAAGCAGCAGGGGGTCCAGTAGTCTTCATCATCAACATCCTCCTCTTCCTCTCCACCACAGGCAGCATAGCCTTCAGTAATTGGTGGCTGAGCCACTGGATCAGACAGGGCAGCGGGGTGAGTTTGGACACGATCCTATTTTGCTATAATATACACCTTTTTTTTGTTGAGTATTTTGCTCCCAAAAGAGAAATAACTACTGTTCTTCAGTGAGTTGTGAGAGCCGACTGAGCATTAATCTGAATGTGCATGATTAAAAAAGTAACGGCACCACGGTAAACTTAATTAAAAACAAGCATGAGCAGCGAAGAAACAGATGTGCAGCAAAGCAGGCGGTGGCTGCTTATTGAGAAATGTGCTTGGAATAGTAAACATCATTGAAGTGACTGATTTTCATGTACTTTCTGTATGCCTAAGTATGCTTTTCTCAATTTCATTAGAGGCAAAATTCTTACATAGGGAAAAATTTGATTTTTTTTTGCACTGTTTGTAATTTGTTGCTCCATCTGCCCTCAGAACACATCATTAATCTTGGTGAATGAAACGATGGAGAGCAACAGCATGAGCCTCAACCCTCACATTCGGTATTATTCAACTGTTTACATCGTATCTATGGGAGCTGCTTTATTGCTGAAGACAATGAGAGGGCTGGTGTTTGTGAAGGTGAGCTTCCTCCACTGTTTTCCTCTGAGACTCCTTTCTTTCTGTTACATGCTTTGTCTATTTAATCACTTATGATAGTGGTGTTTTAAACAACATGAATAGTTGATACGTTAGCGGTGTAGTGTACAGTTAAGCAGTGCTCCTGCCTAATTGTCTTTATTGTCATTTTTTCATACTCTCATGGTTCCAGTGCTATAATTGAAAATGCCTGTGGGCCAAATTCATTTATCTGTCCACTGCCATGTCTCACAGCTTTACAATGACCGTGTGTGTGTGTGTGTGAGAGAGAGAGAGAGAGAGAGAGGGAGAGAGAGAGTGCAAAAGAGACAAGAGAGAGGTAAAGAAAGGAAGGATGTGCGTGCATGCATGTGCCCCTTCGGGTGTGCGTCCCTTTTTCATGCTAACCCATCCTGACACTGCTTTGCAGAGGTTAGATCCCCACGTTAATGTGTGCCACTTGAAATTGCTAATTTTTCAAAGATGGCTAATCTTTCTTTACCCCTAGCTGTGATGAGATCTTTGGGAGTGTTGAATATTCCATTAATAGAATTAATTTGTTCTCTGCTGCCACATGTAATTTCTGTCCAATTGTTGAAATGTCTCTTGCTCATGAGGTCATGACCTTTATGTCAGCCTCCCAGAAACTCATTATAAATGAAGATTTGACAGCTTGCCTTGTGCGAAGAAAGAAATAACTACTCGCCACTATGAGTAGTTATTTGCATATGTTGAGGTAGCATTTGCAACTCTGCGGGCAACACGTGCTCGCCACTGTATTTATCCATTGTATTTGTGTTTGACGCTGAGCACATTGACAGACGATTTCGCTCCAACACTCTGTTTATCCAAGCCGGGATTCTTTCCGTATGTTTCTTAAAGTTGTTTGTTAACATGTGTCAGGTCTCGTGTTCAAACACGGTTGTTGTTTGTGTTGACAGTGCACGGTGAAGGCTGCCTCCGTGCTCCACGACAAGTTGTTCCGCAGGCTCCTCCGCAGCCCCATGCACTTTTTTGATACAACACCTCTCGGGCGGATCCTGACCCGCTTCTCCAGAGACATGGATGAGGGTGAGGCTTGATTTGTCTTGACTGGGAACCTTTCCCCCAAGAGAGCTCTCAGTCAGTGAAGTCACCCTGGTTGACAAGGTGTAGTGCAAAGACACAGTGTGATTTCACATGGAGTTTTTTTTTTTGCCTGAGGGAGCTTCTTTCTATTATCCACTTCACTGGTGTCTTTGCTTGACATGTTGATTTGTGAGTTGCTGTTTTGTGGATGGTTGTTTTTGTTTCTAACCTTAGTATTTTTGTAGACTCTGTTGTGAAAAGAAACACTTTTTTTCCTCACATGTAGAGATTCGCACATTGTGTCTGATATATAATATGTCTTCTCTCCAAAGTTGATGTGCGTCTCACCATGCAAGCTGAAATGCTGCTGCAGAACCTGACCCTGGTGCTGTTTTGCTTGGGAATGGTTGGCATTGTCTTTCCGTGGTTCCTGATCTCCATCTTACCCCTGGGAGCCTTCCTCTGCATTGTGAATCGTGTCTCCAGGTCAGACTCTCATCACCTCTGTTGTTATCAGTGTTATTGGCGTTGAGCCCGGGATTCAAACAGATAGTTTTCACATTACGCTCCATCTCCCAGCAAGCAACCTGAGCTGTGTTACCGGTAACAAGTGATTAATAAGCAACAAGCACTCAAGTTACTTTACGTGTCAACAAGTAACTTAAAGCTGCATTAACTGAGACATGTTTCTGGTCACCTGATAACTGCAGACAGTAAGGTAAACATTTAGCTCAGAGTAGTTTTCCAACATCATCTAGTTCTTAAACTGATAGACGTTCAACTTCATTCACCAGTGAGTCACTCACATTGTCTGTCTGTATTTAGTTCAGGGCAGGTAGTCTGCAGTGGGCTTATCATTGTAACTTTTTGCTGGCAGCTGCCTGCTTCTGCTGCAAAAGAAGTTAAAGAGAATAGTGAGACTGAACCATGCAGTAAATGTGGGGCTGGAAAAGCACCGACCTAAAACAGGCTAGAAGTCTCTGCAGAGCTGCAAAGTTGGGTGATTATTCTCTTTCATTAGTTTTCATTATTCTCTCTGATTTCAGCATCACGAGCCACCATTTTAAAAAATTTTTTTTTTGCTTTGGATTAAATGTTAAACCAAACAAGTCTAATGCACAAAAATGCTGCCAGTTAGAAAGAGAATTCTGTATGTTGCGCATGTGATCAGCTTTACATCTTATAAGCAGAGCACAGGCTACTACAGACTAACAATAGTGAAACGATAGCACACATGGCATGAGGAATTAGGTGATGCAAGCTTATCAGTTCCTTTTATTTTTAGGATGTTTTCAAAATGTATATGTAATACTGAAGGTAAATAACAGTGAAAGAAGTACAGTGATAAAGTACAGTGATAATCTCTATCTGCAAGTGTGTAGAGTGCTATTAGTCATTGATTTAACAGCTTCTGTTCTGCGGTAAATGTTGAAGGAACGCCCTGGCTGATCTGATGTCTCTGCTTTAGTCATTATTTACGTGGTGTGGCAATTGTGCAATAAAGGTGAATCCACTGAGGGGAACAGCCGCTTGCTGGTATCTTGGGAAATAACCACAGTATCTTGTTATTTCTTGTATCTGAGAGATCAAGAAGAACGTGACTCTCAGCGTTATTGTTGTGCGTTATTGGTGTAAAGTCAGAAATGCAAAAACAACAATGCTGCACATGTCTTTATACACATTAACAGTACATGTGATATGTTGCTTTTTACATCATATCAAGTAATGGCCAATATAGAGTGACATGTGTGATGATTTAGATTAAAAAAAAAAGCATATTTGTTTGGCAAAGCTGAGTTTTAGGAGGTGGGGATTTAATGACACTGATTGCTTTATGTTCACAGCTGAGCCGTCTCCCTGCTCACAAATCAAAGTTCCCCTCCCTTTCTGCGGATATTAATCACTTGATGTCTTGTCCCTACATAAAGTGGAATTCTTGATTTCTTTAATCCGATCTGATACCAGTTTGTCTCTTCGGGGATCTATTTAATTATGAAATATCTTCTTTTATCTTTTAAGAGATACTTGATTTGTATTAAATTCAAGCTGAATTAATGTTAATCTTTGATGGGGTAATAAGCACACAAGAACCAAGAGGAAGGGATGGTCCCTAACTGTTACCAAAAGGTAATGATCACCCTTGGCAACACTTAAAAAGAATGACTGTATTTTAAGTCATGACATGTCAGTATGCGTATGGATGTTGCATCAAACTGGATCTCCCATTGAAATTACCCACTTCTAAAGCAGCCTTTATTGAATTCTGAAATGAAACTGCCCAGGGCATAAACATGTTTGTTTGGATCACAGACTCGAAGCAAGGAAGTGTCGTGTTCTTTCCCTCTCTCTTCTGGGCTTTTATGAGAAAACCAAATGATTCATGGGAGACCTGTATTTCACATGCACCATCCATTATATCATGGTGTCTAAAAGTAGAAAAACACCTCGGCTTTGTCAATAAACCTCCCTCACTCACACTACCACGTGGATGGTGAGTCTGGTGTTTGTCTGGCTGCCAACTATATGGCTGCCCGTGTGCGACATAATATTGCACATGCATCAGGTAGTGGGAAACAGCCGGAGCGGTGTCAGGAAAATGGGTGCTGTGTCATTGACCACATCCCTCTCTGTCCACCGTGTCATCTTTACCGGTCTGCCACACTACTGCAGCATTAGGGCTGATGCATTTTCCATTCCTTCTTTCTTTCAGTATCCAGGTATAACATCAGTGCTCAGTTCAATATCCTACAACGATATCAGTGTGAAAGAAATGTGGCATGTATATTGTAAAGCTTAAAAACACAACTCCACAAATGTTTGGCCTTCACATTTCATACAGGGTTTTGTTTTCGCTCAGTCTTATTGTTGGAATATATTGTGCTTCATGATGTTTTTCAATTCAATGTAATTTATTTGAAAGATTTGCTTCTCACATGCCGGAGCCTATTTGCACACAATAACCAACCATTTTCATTCAAATGAGGCAAACCTGAGTAGAGGCTTTCCAATTCTGCAGTGCTGCAAACTTGCCTAATTAGGATTTTCACAACCATTTGGGGTTGCAAATCAAAACAAATTTTAGTTTTAATGCATTTCTGGAGTTTGTTTGTCTATGCCTGTAACTGATTGATTTTTAAGACAATGTAACTTTTAATCACATATCGAAATATGAATGTGTGAATGAATGAATTTATGAGTTATAGACTATAGAAAAACAGCCAGAAGTCCAAATGATAGTAACATTTTGCAAAGATCTACATTTAATCCTTTTTAATTCCATATTTACAAAATATAAAGATATTTTTTGCTATAAATAATATGAATTTAAGTCCCATAGCGGGAAGGTAAATGTAAAAGATTATGTTTTCCCATTTCCAGGGTTCTAATTCGTGAGCTGAAGCGCCTGGAGAACATCAGCCAATCACCATTCACTTCTCACATCACCAGCAGTCTACAGGGACTCTCCACAATCCACGCCTATGGGAGAGGGCACGACTTCCTGCAGAGGTGAGTGTAATGGCGTCTGTCAAGGATGGAGATCATTAAACTTTAATTCCATCTTATGATTCATAGTTTACTCCTAGTTAGTAAACAAACCAATGCTCATTTCCTCCCAGCAAGAATTCAGGGATAGAGTTCTGCTCACTTCTGCTCTAGCTGAAATGGGTTTATCTGTAATTTTTCAGATATCAGGAATTATTGGACACCAACCAGGCCTCCAACTACCTCTTCAGTTGTGCCATGCGTTGGCTGGCTGTCCGCCTGGACCTCATCAGCATCTCTCTTATCACTGCTGTAGCACTTCTCATTGTCTTCATGCACAATCAGATACCTCCAGCCTATGCAGGCTTGGCCATATCGTATGCAGTGCAGGTTTGTAAACAGAATGTATGGAGACCCTGGCCCTGACCCTGTTTGTAACATCTATCATTAAAGTGCCCTTTAAGTGTTTTAGGGTTTACTTTAGTTTAACATGTTGCATTTATGTAATTGACTTAACTGCTGTTTGGATGTAAATTTGAGCGAAAACTTGTCCAAAATGACACTTAAAGCGAGATAATGCAACTTTTGACAGAGGAAATTACACTTTGTTCCTCTTATAAATGAAAAGTTGAATTCAAACGCACTGTTGCCAAATACAGTACCCTCAGAGGTTTTGCTGCTTAGTTGGTTTGTTTATTTGAGGTACTTTTTGCTGCGTTACTGATTCAGTTTGCTGACCTCATGACTCTTCTCCACTAGTGCTACAGTTACAATAGTTACATTACAGTACAGTAACAGTTACATTTTAGTATTAAGCTAAACAGTAGTTTAGCACAACACTAGTACAGCAGTCATTTCCGTAGGCTCACTTGCCCGTCTTAGGGTAACATTTGTTTCCTCATTATTAAACTGTCTGATGTTTTATTGTTTTTTTAAATGGTCAGTGCTTTAGTGGATGTCGTAATGGACAGAGTCATTAAATCCATGTCAGAGAATTGTGAAGAAGCCATATTAACAAATCACTGTGTAATTTACTGCTCGTTTGTTGAAGCCGAGCAGCACATATAATGTTTTTCATAGTAACTGGTGTGACAGTGTTAATCATTTACACTCAAAGTCTCTCTGCTTTTCCTTCACCTCCAGCTGACCGGCTTGTTTCAGTTTACGGTGCGGCTTCTCTCAGAGACTGAAGCTCGGTTTACATCAGTTGAGAGGATCAATCATTATATAAAGGTAAGATAATTGATTAGCACGGGGAGGAAGGTGGATTATGTGGCACAGAGACACATTGTAGACGCAGACCAGCCCAAGTATAACAGAGCAGTTGAATTCAGGGTAGTTGGCGTGTCCAGACATGTGTGTGTTTGTTGTGTGCGTGTGATTGTATGTGGGTGATAAGCACAGCAGGAAGCAGATAGAAACCCAGTATGTGGTCTTTGCACACTCCAGAGCACATGACAGAGCATGTTTCACACAACAGCCATCAAACTGCAAAGATACAAATATCAACTCAACTTTTTCTTTTCTGTCTCAAGTGCAAAAGAAAGCTCATATAGAGAAAATCACTACGAATCAGTTAGGGGGCTTGCACCACCACAGAGATTTAGAGATTAATACTAGATACCATCATCATTCCTTATCTCAGCGTCTAGAGAGTGAAGCACCTCGTCAAAGTCCTGAGGCAGCCACTCCTGCCCCCTCCTGGCCTCAGCAGGGAAAAATCACCTTCCAGGATGTGGAGATGCGTTATCGTGATGATCTGCCGCTTGTGCTTAAGAGTCTGTCCTTCACCATCCAGCCTGAAGAGACCATCGGCATTGTGGGCCGCACAGGATCAGGTATGAGTGACCCTCTCTGTTCCCCTGCCAGCAGCTTTTTCAGCCTGTTTTTTCATCACCTTTCCAACATGTACACACATTTCCTCATGCGTTATCTTTTCTGTATGTGTTTGTAGGAAAATCCTCTCTGGGCGTAGCTGTGTTCAGACTCGTGGAGCTGACTGGAGGCTCTATTATCATAGATGGAATCAATATCGCACAGATTGGTCTGGATGACCTGCGAAGCAAGCTAGCCATCATTCCTCAAGAGCCGGTGCTCTTTATTGGGACAGTCAGGTAATCCAAATGATAATTACTTGTATCAGCGAGCTTTATAAATTATGCATCATTCTGGTGTTACAAAATTTAAAAAGCAGAGCTGAGAAAATAATTGAGAAACACGCACCCTCAACCCTTAATGTGCTCTGAAACAACATCTCTAATGGAAAATCCCTTCGTGTCCTGTGGTGCAATAACATGGTCGCACTGGACATCTGTCACAAGTCATATGTAACACTTCCATATGTAACAGTCATGAGCCTCAGTCAACCTGCCTGTTTAAAACTATGATATACAACTTGACAAACTGAGCAGAATATGTTGTACATCTCTGTTTGTGATCCTGTATAAATATATGCACATATAACCAACACATTGGCCTGAAAATGATTTTCTGAAGATATTTGAGTTATACTAGATACTATTTGCTGTGTGTGGGCCCAGGAGTGATCTAGGCTGTGTCTATTAAGGGCAATGTAGAGCCGCACCAGAGGGAAATCATAAAAGAAACAAAGATGGTAAATGGTGCTTGGCAGTGAGAAATCAAAGACAGGCAAGTCTGATTGAAAAAGACATCAGCATTGCTTTTATAAAAGCCAACAGTGACTCAGTTGCTTTACTGATGCTGAATACCTTGTTTTAGCTTGTTTGTTTTAATATTACACACACACAATTATGTCACAATAATGTCATTTTCTCCTGTAGGACCAATTTAGATCCATGGGACCAATACTCTGATTCTCAGATATGGGAAGCTCTTGAGAAGACGCATATCAAAGAGATGGTAAGTGTCAAGATGGTTAAACGCTGTCAGATGATGCCAAATTATGCATTACTTGAATAGAATACCTCTACCTACAACTATTTACCCCTTTGACCTTCCTCAGGTCAGCCAGCTGCCTCATTCGCTCCACTCAGAGGTGACAGAGAACGGAGAGAACTTCTCAGTGGGAGAACGACAGCTACTCTGCGTGGCCAGAGCCCTGCTGCGCAACAGCAAGGTGCTGATTGTGTAACACTGCTAGTTCACCTTCACACGTGGGACGTTCTTTGTTATGGGTGACAATGGGAGCCTAAGAATGGGAGCCTAAGAAGTTTCATTATTTCATGATTATCAGTTTCATTATTTCATTTTATTATAAGAAAACAGAACTTTCTAATGTTATAGAAATGTAAGTGTGTCTGTGCATGGGATAACACTGCCACCTAGTGGTGTGTAATATAACCACATTTCATGAGTTTGACATGAGCGTCACACAGTATGATATATTTTCTAATGTGTCTTAATGATAGTTCTTAATTACATTACATTAGCACAGACACCAAACCATTTATTTTTTTGGATAATTTAATCTTCCCGTATTGTTGTTTATTGCCTTGTTACATTGCTCATCACACAATTTTTTTATTAGATTCTTATACTGGATGAGGCGACAGCAGCCATCGACACTGAGACAGATCGTCTCATCCAGGAGACCATTCGCTGTGCGTTTGGCAGCTGCACCACGCTCATCATCGCCCATCGTCTCAACACAGTGATGAGCTGCAGCAGGGTCATGGTCCTGGACAACGGCCAGGTGTGTATGAACGCAGCATGACTGATTGCACGGTAGCACGATTCAGCCACTCGGCTGAAACTCATTCCCTCGTTGAAACACCTCTGATTTACTGTGTGAATTGGTCCCTTGAGGTGATGGATTGGATAAGACAGTGCACATTTTACTTAAATGGTCTTGTGCTCAAGCTGACATTTGATGCAAGTAGTGAACATGGAACGCACTGGAATGATTACCAGTTTCAGTGACACACCTTAACCTTGTTAATAAGTTGAGTTTACTGCTCTATCAAAGGATTCATCAGTGTGCAGTGGTTAGAGGGGTGAGTGAAACATGATATATGCATCAGGAAAGATTCACAGTGTGAATTTATCCCTAATTTGCTACCACTGTGACCATACTCTCTGGCCTGCCTGCCAGTGAAAGGCCAGTTCATATTCAGAGATGAATGAAATTTAGTATTTTATTATTATTAGATAGCCCTAAATAATCTAATACTTACTATAGATTGCATTAAATAGCACATATTCATCTTTGATGGTTGCTAGCTTTTATTTCACGCTTTTAATTTGTTGTATATCATCTCAAATGTTATATATATATATATAACCCAATATAGCAGAAATGAATAGTGTCAATAGTGTCAACATTCGAGTATCAAACAGCTGAGTGCAAAGTACCTTCTAGTGATCAGTCAGCAGTGGTTACAGAAACTTGTGTCATACACCAATTGTAACAATGCTGCCTGAGGAAAATGTTTTCCAGATATTACAATTCTTTTTATATGCTGCCTGTGGGAAATAACTGTGGTTGCAATATTACAGAAAATAATATGCTTTGATTTTTGTTCTCTCTACACAAGCTCATAGAATGAGCACGTTGAACCTCTCATTATATATGCTGGTACTGATCACTGTTTTATCCTTTTTATTCTCATAGATCTTGGAGTTTGACAGACCTTCTGCTTTGCTGGCTGATGAAAACTCAAGATTCAGAGCCATGATAGAGGCTGCAGAAAACCAAAGCAGATAAAAGACACTGGAGCTGAACTTTGCTGAGAGCGGTGACACCACAGAGTATTCAGTAGAATACCTGAATTGCACAAAAAAAAAACACAATTAACTCAGTCCTGCCATGGTGTGAAAGTGATGTGTGTGCACACTGCTCCGTGTAACAATGCCTGTTTATTTCCAAACCAAAGACCCTGGGACCACATTTCTGAAGGACACATCAAATGTCACTATGCAAACGTAAAAGCCTCCTGCTTTTTGCCACCGTGCCACAAGAGTTATTTCCTGGAGGCCAATATGATTAACTGCAAGTGAAACAGAGCAACGACTCTGGCAACAGCACTTTATATTTCATGTGGGCACATGAAAGGACATGTGATGCTTCCTGTTCCTCTGGAGGTCAGCTAATCAGCAAGGCTCTGAATTAGTTTTAGTGAGTGTATTTCCATAACTAAGACCTCTCAGTGCAGGAATTGCTGTTAAGAATTTATTAGCTAGCATTGATTATTCAATATAATAACATAAAAGAAAATCATCTATTAACCATTTGTAGGAGGTACAGTCTAAAACATGTACAAGTCTAACATGTACTAAAAAATGTTACACCTTGTTTTTTTTGCATTTTATGCAGCAAGTTTAATCTTATAATGCAGTATTTTTAGTAAGTTATTGCAGATATGATATGTGCCTAGAGCTGCAAACATTTTCAGGTCATATAATGGAATTAGCCATGTAAGCATGCTTTTTTCAGACTGCATGCAAGTACTGTGTGGAATGAGCTAACATTTCATCCAAATCCAAATGCTGGAGTTTAAAATCTGCAATTTTTTTCCACTGATGGTCATATTTTTTACCAACAAGGTAATTCTGGTGTTGAACAAGTTATATAGTTTCAATTAAGGTTGTAAACCACCACAATATGTATTGTGCAACAAAGCTCAACCAGACCAAGATCAGGATGTGTCTTTAAATAATGTGTTTTCACAAAGAGGAGAATTGTCAACTTCTGCCTTATAATCAAGTACGTGCTGAACAATCATGAAGAGTGCAATAACTTTGTATTGCATTGATACATTTTCTAGATAGCCTTTTTACACTTGTGATTGTAACGTTGCAATATTTTTGAAGAATTTTGAAAAATTCTTGTTTTTCAATAAAAATATTTTTTTATATATATGCTGATGTCCAATTGTCAAACATATTATATTATGCTGAAGAGCAATTGCTTTTACACACCAAAGTCTGTGTACAGGTCTCTGAGAGAACTGCAATATGTAGAAAAAAGTAGAATGAAGCCATTTTGTGGCTCAAAGTACTTTATTTGCTTCATACACACACACACACACACACACACACACACACACACACACACACCTGTTCCACAGCTGATAGCAAACAACATCAATTCTCTAACCAGGCTGGCAAATTGTTGGAATTCTTGAAGTGAAAGAGGATATTTATTCATTTATTTGCGAGAGTCAAGGGACGGCTCAACACAGTAGTTACTCTGTATGGCCTTTGCAGAAATCTGTGTGAGTTTGTATGTTTGTGTGTAAGAGAGAGAAAGAAAGAGAGGTAGATAACTATGTCCACAAACAACCAGACTCAGTATCAATACTTAGACTCCCTACTGATTATTAGAGTTACGTATCAGATAGTCAGCAACTCAGTCCCTGTGTATTAATTATCCAGGGTTTACAACATGACAGAACCTTATCTTCCAAACACTGCGCTATCAGCCTTCTTTTCTACATGATCATTTCTTAGCAGGGATGTGTGCATGTTCACTGTGTTTGTGAGGAAAATGTTTGATGTATGCTTCACTGTGAATTGGGTTTTGCTACTCATTTGCTCATTTGTCACTCAATTTCTATTTAATAGTCAGACTACCTGTCTTCCCAGGTTACAGTCTGAATTGGAAAGTCGTATTTTAACATTGCATTGGGGAGGATACTTGACTGCTGTTGCTGGATGTTTTAACAAATAAGATTAAAGACATTTCAAACTATAAATATCTGTTCCTCATTCACGCTCTCCATGGTTACCTGAAAAAAATAGCTGCTGGCCTTTCTTTTTTCTGTGGGGTTTTGATCAAACACATTAATTTTGGAATATGCACCCAACTGAAATACTGAAGCTCCTAAAACTAAACGTTGGCACAAGGAATCATTTGAAAACAGGACGACCTCAAGCACAGGAAATAAAGACAAACACACCTTGAGACCCAAATCATTTTAGATCATTCTGTGCAATTATGTGTTCTGCACAAACATCTGCACAAATCAGCTGTTTTAGAGCTCCTGGTATTCTGGGGCAACTGGTTGTTAATCCAGCCTCCCATGTAACTGTTTAAAAATTTAGTGAATGTGTAGGGAAGGATCAGACTTTGAAATGTAGTCAGTTACTGAAGGCAAATTACATGGCAATTGTTAAGTAGTAATTCACTGGTTTACTAACTAACTAACTAACTAACTAACTAAATAAATAACATTATCTGAATGATTTGAATGAAACATTGAAAATATTGTACCTTATACTAATAAAATGGATGCAGTCACTAAAATTAAGCTCCACAAATATTATTTTTTCATCTTAAACGTCTCACAACATTTTCAGACAAATTTAATTATCTTTACAAAAACAGTACTGGCACAAACATCAGGTGTTCTTTGTGTATTGTATAACACGTAGGATGATGTTTCTTTTGTGTACACTTCTGTTGCTGTTGTTCTCTAATTCATCTGGAGGACTTTGCTCTTGTAACAAGAGACGCACTTACTCAAAACATTAATCTTACATTTTCAGTGTACATAAGAGGGAATAATAACTCCATTATCTATAAATCACAAACTGGCAACCTGATAGGAGTAAACGTGTCATCATTTTAAAGTTGCCATATTAAAGGAGTAATCAAAAATTTAATCGTGTAATCCATGACACTGTAACTATAAAGCAATTGCAACTTTCAAAAGTGATCCAGGCTGATTATAGTTACTTAGTTTTTGTAATCTGATTACATAATCCTGATTACATACAACCCATCACTACCCAGCCATGGAAATGAGTGAGAGCAGTTCAAGGACAGGATTAGTACTTGTGACACACAAATATAAGTGATTAGTTTCACTCAGTTCTCTGCTTTAAATCTGTACGCACCTGTTCATAAAAACAGCAATGATGTAACCTCACCATTGATTTAATTTGTGCACATTTGAACAGCATCAGTTTGTTGTATGACAACAAATTAAAAAAACTTGAAATTCATGTATTTTTTTCAGGCTTTGACACTATTACTGAAGACCATTGAATCATTGAAGTCTTCCCTCCATTTATCCTTATGTTAAAAGAGCAGGGTTTTAATTGTAACTATTGCAGCATGTGTTAGAGGCTTTGCCTATTAATTGTAAAAAAAAACAACAACAACAACAACAATAACAAAAACAGCAAAAAACAAAACAAAACAAAACAAAAATTTCATGCAAGTGCAGTACTTTTATTTTGAAGTTCGGGGATGAAAGCCCACTCTTTTTTGTTATCTGTTCCTTCCTGTTCATAAAAACACCAATGATGTAACCTCGCCGTTGATTTAATATGTGCACATTTGAACAGCATCAGTTTGTTGTATGACTACAAATTCACAACCTTTAAATTCTTGCATCTTTTCAGGCTTTGACACTATTTCTGAACACCATATAACTAAGTCTTATTAACCTTCATTTGAGCCACCGTGTTGCCTCTATTTATCCTCATATTAAAAGAAGAGGTTATTTATAAATATTGCAGCATGTGTTAATGATGCTGTCTATTAATTGTGGGGGGAAAAACATCGGTTCAATGCAAGTGCATCAGCTTTATTTTGAAGTTCGGGGACTGTGGCTAACCGGAAGTGTGCTCCGTTGTTGTAGCTCGGCTCAGGCTGCTCGGGAGGAGGAAAGCTCTGGCTGTGATGCCGCTGGATGATGGCTGCCTTCGGGATCCTAAGTTACGAACACCGGCCATTAAAGCGGCCCCGACTCGGCCCTCCGGACGTTTATCCTCAAGATCCAAAGCAGAAAGAGGTCTGCTTTTACGATGCGCAATCTGAGAGCACAGGAATTGTGTTTTGGGGGAGATAATGTTCATCCAAGAAGCTGTGCAAGCTAACACTAGTTAGCCTGTTTAGCGACGATTTGGGCCTAGCAATAACAATGAACTGCACCTAGTTGTCAGTTTGGTAGCTAGGTTAGCTCGTCGGCTTACTTGGAAAACAGCCGGTTCGTTAGATACCAGAGTTTGCTAAGCTAGTTCATCTGCAGTTTGATATGAACCACGACCAGTATTTAGCTTTGTGGTGGGAAACTATGTGGCTGCCTTTTTAGGATTGTGCGTGATTGGTCACTGCTAGCTTGGATGTTTTGGTCCAACGAGTTAACGTTAGCTAAACCTGCACAGCTAACCTGTATGACCTGCAAGATGAAACTGCAGCTAAATTATCTGTGCATAGTTTTAAAGCTTGGATTTGGCCTAGCTGGGTAGTGCTGTTGGCTCCTGATCTATTATTAACCCAAGATAATCTGTTGTAAATGGAAAACTAGCTGCTTTGCCTCTGGGGGTTTCTGTTATTGATTCTGCAAATATCTCTAATGATAATAATTTAGTAATATGTTATAACAGTTTATTTTCCTAGTGTGTGCAAACATCCTGGATTTCTCAGTCTAGAACTTGCTGGTCTGGGATCAGAAATGAAGAGATATTGACATGCATGCTGTTATTTTTTTTTATCAGTATGTGCTGAAATGTGTGTTTGTTTCAGGATGAGTTGACTGCACTTAATGTGAAGCAAGGATTCAATAACCAGCCGGCTGTGTCTGGTGACGAACATGGCAGTGCTAAAAATGTCAACTTTAACCCCTCAAAGGTAATAACTCTGGCACTCCTACTCAGGCTCTACCCTGCATGCTGCTAGATGTTTTGTTTTTTTAAAATCATCTGGCCTTCATACACTTTCCCTCAATACTTTCCCACAGATCAGTTCAAACTTCAGCAGCATCATCGCCGAGAAGCTGCGCTACAACACGTTTCTAGACACAGGGAAACGTAAACCACAGGTCAACCAGAAGGATAATTTCTGGCTCGTCACCGCAAGGTCACAGAGCTCCATCAATAATTGGTTCACGGATTTAGCTGGGACTAAACCTCTAACGCAGCTTGCTAAAAAGGTAAGACCCTGTTGTGAGTCTCTAAAAGCCTTCTTTACTAAATGTTGGTTTACCTGATAGTATAATCACCAGAGAAAAGAGAAGTCATTTACTTTGCATATATGAAAGGTGTCAGACAGGCCTCACGCTCACTGTGGCCTGGCCTGTTAATCACTGTAGTTCTTTGCAAGGTTTTTGTGATATTTATTTTCCTCTGCTGATTTCCACTGTTTACATTTGGAAAGGACTGATATGGATTTATGGATTTGTAGTCTGTCTTCAAAACCCAACATTTTACATCAATTTCCACAAGAAAGGAAAACGATTCCCCAAAAGATTAAAAGCATTTTGCTTTGTTAAAGTAGAAAATAATGATTACAACTGTGTGATTAACTGTGAATGGGTCGCACTTATCTTTCTTCAGGCTCAACCATTTTCCCACTCCCACTGACTAATGCTGATAAGATACACATCTTTGTATGGTTACTGCCTTGTCTTGCAAATGCTAATGAAATGTAATTAAATGGCTTACATGTTGAACGTTAGCATGTTGAATTCACAGGTAAATGTCCGCGCTACCATTCTTAACTGTTGCCATGCAACTATAAAATGCTACCATGCTATGCTGTTAACGTTGCAGAGCTCAGATGAGTCGAATAGTGAAGCCTAAACAGCAGCTTGACAAAGAACATGTTGAGGAAAGTTCTCCATGGCTGACAATGTGGTGCTGAGTTTGAGAATCTAAGATGTCCCACCTTAATCGCTCATAATACTGAGACTTGACTTGGTTTTTTGTCCCATTTAATAATTATGACGTAAAAACAACAAAGCTGTCTCTCCATTTTTCATCAAATTTTCCAGCTTGTAATGAATATTACAGTGTCTTCTGACTTTGAGGGTCTGTCACGCACTGTGCAGATTATAAAGCCCCCTAAGGCAAATTGGTATTTGTGATTTTAGGCTATGTAAATAAAATTTGACTTAACTAGACATAGGGGTGCCTGTGTTGCTATGTAGGTAGTTTTTTCTCTCAAAGCTGATATTGCCCGATACTCATAGAAGGCACATACATCAGTGCTTTTATACATGGATTGTGCTAGTATCTCATAGTTTTGCACTCATCTGCCACAAATTTAGCTTCACTTATCACTGCCTGGCATGGCTCGATAGAGATTTCCTGCCTGAATGGAAGTAGCGAGCAGATTAGGTATGGAGGATCCTGATGCGTGTGTCACAGATCGGAGAAATTTGTGTGTCAGTTCTGTGAAAGCCAAGAAGAAAACGAATGTCAGTAGTTGGGACATGGTGATGAAACAGTTCCGAAACTGTGCGGAGCTCTGGACAAATCAAGTCAGCAGCGCAAAACAAGAATAATTCGAAAGAGGTAAGTAATACTGTGTTTTTTATTTCCTTGTGTCTGTGTAAATCACGTCTGTTGGCTGTGTTGTTTGGGTATATCGACCCAACACATAATGCATGTCACTGTCAGTGGAAACAGGTGTTACTGCTGTTAAGTTATTTTTCAAACTTGAAAATCTATTATTTATAGATTGTCTGGTGAGGTGTCTGTTGTTCTCTCACAACAAACATTTTTCTCTCTAAGTGCTCCTACAAGTGGCAGCAAATTAAAGCTAAATTAATATGAGCTTTCTATTCAATGTAGCAAAGTGCTTTATCATTTACAATTAAGTTTGAGTTTGTTATGTGTTTTCCTTTATCCCTGCTCGCACTGGTACTTAAGTATTTCTTTGTTTTCTCACTATATTGAATAATGTTTTCTAACTGTGTTTGTAATTGACTTTGACAGATCGCTTTTCCAGATGTACTCCAGTTCCAGGTTTCTCCTCAGCAGCTTCATTCAAACCACAGAAGAGGAAACATCAGGAAAACACAGCAGATGTGCTTAGTTGAAATTGTGGACTTTGTGCATGCATTTCCTCTGGTGCATTTATTTTCAGAACCGAACAGGCGATGTTGGAAAGGATATGTAATTTGTCTGTTATTGCAACAGACATGGACTGTATTTAAATAATTTACAAGTAACATGCATGTCAAATGTTCAAGGTGTATCCCATGGTTTTTATTCAGCATGTTTCATTATATTTTCTATTGACTGTCAGCTGTGAGCTCTACTCCTGTCATGCTTATCAAAGCTTTCTAAATAAATACATTTGACATTTTTCTGGCTGGAGTTGTTTTTTGGGGGTTTGGGAATCATTCTTTGTGTTTGCATTGTTTTATTCAACAGTACTGACACACATGAAATGTCCTTTTCACAGGTTCCTATCTTTAGCAAAAAGGAGGAGGTTTTTGGATACTTGGCCAAGTACTCAGTCCCTGTCATGCGTTCAGCATGGATGATCAAGATGAC
This sequence comes from Pempheris klunzingeri, assembly GCF_042242105.1. Lineage (NCBI taxonomy): Eukaryota > Metazoa > Chordata > Actinopteri > Acropomatiformes > Pempheridae > Pempheris > Pempheris klunzingeri. Next base: position 18,775,003 of record NC_092020.1, on the reverse strand, counting down.
CTGTGCATATCACGCCGCCATCACAGAAACTAAAGTCAAGAAGAGGCACGTGATTGACCCGTGTATAGGTAAGCAAGTGAAGTTGTCTATTAGTAAAGGAGTGTGTGTTTGCTTATTGTTTGTTGTTGTTTGTGATGTTTCATTCAGTCATGTTTCATGTGTTCTTCTGGCAAAAAAAAGAAAAAATGAATGCTTTCTCCTATGAGACGCTAAGCGATTTCTTTTGAGTGGAATACATTCTGCCACTTGTTCAATCCCTGTTGCTTTAAGATGCATTTTTGTGTGTGCTTGTGTAGAATGGACTCAGATTATTACTAAGTACCTGTGGGAGCAGCTTCAGAAGGTGGCCGAGTTTTACAGACAGTTTCCCAGCCAAGGCTGTAGCTCACCCCTACCAGCCACTCCTGCTGACGTGGAGACGGCCATGAAGCAGTGGGAATACAACGAGAAGTTAGCCATGTTCATGTTTCAGGTCAGTTCGCTCTCTGAAAGTCCACTACTGAACAGTGTTAGGGTTAACATGTTAAAGTATGATACGTTAAGTATCAGTATAAGTTTTCTAGGCCTCTACATAAAGCCCTGTGATTATTGTGTTCACCTACTTGATACTAAGATGCACTTGTGTTTGGGTTCTGTGTTCAGGATGGTATGCTAGACAGACATGAGTTCCTGACATGGGTGCTGGAGTGTTTTGAGAAGGTCCGACCCGGTGAAGATGAGCTTCTCAGACTTCTCCTACCCCTTTTACTACAGGTATACCCTTCTGTCCGTTCATTATCCACTTCTAATCTTTACCCCAGCCTCATATCATCACTCACGCACTGATGGATTCGCTTTAGGGAAACATGCAGTCCTGTTTAACATTCACACAGCTGTACATAGCTGACACACGCACTAGCTGGGGTTACGCTAGATGGCTTCTACAGCTATCAACAGTTTATCATGGACTAGTCGTGTGTCTTCATCCTCAGCACTTGGGTAGTGTTGACCTTTGCTGACAGAGGCCCACAGGGGCCTGCAGCCTCTCATTTTGCTTCTATTTCCAAAGCTGACTGATGTTAATGGACACTGAGTGCTGTGGGTAATGCTGTGAATCTCTCCTCCGTTCCTCAGTACTCAGGGGAATTTGTACAGTCGGCTTACTTGTCACGGAGACTGGCTTACTTCTGCACGCGCCGCCTCAACCTGTTGCTAAGCGACGGGAGCCTGGGTCCCGGCACAGGAGGGCATCCAGCCCATGGCATGATGGCACAGCAAGGTAACGCCCTGCCCCCCACGCCAACCTCTCAGCCAGCAGGAGGGAACCAGCCCCAGACACCTTTTACGGACTTCTACATCTGCCCTCAGCACAGGCCTCTGGTGTTCGGGCTCAGCTGCATGTTACAGGTATTATATATATGTATATTATATTGATATGTTTTTCTCTATGCTTAGATAGATTATCAGCTTTTTAAATGTAATAGGAGACTTAAAATTCTTTGCTTTTTTTCTTTCCCTTGTTATTTTTGTCTTATTATTGTCACATCAGAGCATAGTGTTGTGTTGTCCCAGTGCTCTGGTGTGGCATTATTCTCTGACAGACAGCAGAAACAAAACCGGTTCACCTCTGGACCTCCTACCCATCGCCCCGTCCAGCTTACCAATGCCAGGGGGAAATACAGCCTTCACACAGCAGGTACCGCCATCAGTGTTGACACAGCTGAGCATGAAAATCTATCCTTGTCATTGTCAATCTTGCAGATTGTTCTTGTTCATTGTTTCTGTATAAGATGTCAAGATAATGTTACCTCGCCTTTTTTTTTTCATCACAGGTTCGTACAAAGTTGAGAGAAATCGAGGAGCAAGTGAAGGAGCGAGGCCAGGCTGTGGAGTTCAGGTGGTCATTTGACAAGTGCCAAGAGACCACAGCAGGTTAGAAAACTGTCGCTTTATCTCTGCAGACAGCTGCTTACGGCTCACGAGAACAGGTTTGTGAGAGGAAATCAAGGTCCGTGTTTGAGATGATTTCTGTAATCTGTTGCCAGGGTTCACTATCGGGAGGGTTCTCCACACCCTGGAGGTTTTGGATAACCACAGCTTTGAGAAGTCTGACTTTAACAACTCACTGGATTCGCTGTACAACCGAATATTTGGGTCCGGCCAGAGTAAAGATGGGCATGAGGTAAGGATTCCCCTTATCTCTCTATTTTTATTAAGCTTGAAGCATGAACAACTCTTTTAAATGCAATATTAAAAGGCGGTGTTACAGTGATCAAAATGACACTGTCAGGTTTACCAATGACAAGTTTGTTTTTAAACACTTGGAACTGTTGAATCCACTTTTCTAGCATCTCTGCCGATACCATTCGATTACTGATCATCAGACTATAAAGTGTGACAAGCACTTTATATTATTTTGAGCCGCATTGTCTCATAACGCATGTTTCTGTGCAGATGTCACCAGATGACGATGCGGTGGTGACCTTGCTTTGTGAATGGGCAGTGTGCTGTAAGCGTTCTGGCAGGCACAGGGCCATGGTGGTGGCCAAACTGCTGGAAAAGAGACAGGCTGAAATAGAAGCAGAGGTAAGAGATGCACCACTCCTCTGTATGTTACTACAGCATGTTTCTGTCTTTGTCACACCTGCAGACACACTATTTTAGAAGTGATCAACTTGATTATGTCTCAACTTTTGCCCAAGTGGCTTCATCAGTTACTGCATTCACATCAACGGGGCTATAATAGAGGTGTTTAGTAAAGACGTGTAATGGAAACGTCTAACGTTTAATAGACGATTTTATTATGTTGGCCTGCATTGGTCTCAGCTGTCAACCATGCCCCTCTCCTGTTACTGTTCCAGTTCGCAAAAAAAGTGTTGGATTCTACCACACTTACCACAGTCATTAAAATGTGCAGTGGTATTATTAAAAAATGCGGCTGCCACCAAAAGCATCGCTACTCACTTAACAAGAATGTGTTGACACTGACTGCCTGAGGCGAGTAACGTTTGCTTTAGCAGCTACTACACCACAAACGGAGTCCGTATTGATGTTTCTATTTTTGAGTCAGTCTAGCTTAACCAAATTGTAGTGAATCATCTTTGAATGGCACTGTAGCACATCATTCCACATTTATCTGTATTGATTTTTTTAAAAAGTTGATTGGCCATCAGTGTACGTTCATATTTTCTGCACATTTATCTTCCAGCATGACGGTCTAAGTGTAGGTTTTAAAGCTTTCATCACACTGCTGGGCATGTAATGCTGGTCAAGAAATACTGAATTACTGTGCTTGATTGTATTTAGTTAAAAAAGATGTTTTTGCCTATAACAAATCATAGATATTGAGGTACTTTTTTAAAATTGATATTCTCAAATAACCATGTGCAATAAGTTTTTTGAGCCCAAAGACTCTGAATATGCACTCCCAGTAGAACGATTACATGGTTAAATCATATGATTACTTGACTTAAGTAGTTGTGACTATAGCCCTGAATATCCGCCTTTGATATTAGTCAGCATAGTACTTATGTTTGTGTTTTACAAATCAGAAAAACCAATGTGTGCATGAATATAATAAATAGTAGAACTCTCTTAGAAGGCCTGTTATCCTGGAATGAACTCCATATCTGTATTTTCTTGCTTCGACATGGCATTTTGTCTCGTGTGTATTACTGGGATAGTCCTACAGTCCCATCATGCCCTGCAACTTTGCAGTAATTTTTAGAATATTGCAACAGTTTAATTAATATTTAATGGTGGCTTTTGTGGCATCTGTACACTAACTCTAAAACCAAATGAAGGTGTCAAACAAGGAAAGCCTGTAAATGAGTTTTCTACATTTAGCACTCAGAGAGTGTGCTGCGTGCCGTTTGTTTGCAGAGGTGTGGTGAGTCAGAGGTGGTGGATGAGAAGGGCTCCGTGTCATCTGGCTCCCTCTCAGCTGCCACACTACCAGTCTTTCAGGATGTACTGCTACAGTTCCTCGATACACAGGCCCCCACGCTGAGTGAGTCTCTTTCTGTTTTTTTTTCTACATTTCCTGCAGCTCAGAGTCTCAAATGTGTCAAATTTGATCTGATATTGAAGGAACTTTATATCCTTTTGTCTTTACCTCTTATTTTATTACCCAATGCATTTTTATTATAAATGATTTGGCAAGGGAGACCTGTGATTAAATTATTCAAATCCTCTTCTCCCCTCTGCAGCGGAGCCTGGGAATGAAAATGAGCGAGTGGAGTTCTCCAACCTGGTCCTGCTCTTCTGCGAGCTCATCCGTCACGATGTCTTTTCCCACAACATCTACATGTGCACACTCATTTCCCGGGGTGACTTGGCTTCTGACTCCCACCTGCCGCGCCCGCGCTCACCCAGCGACGAGCCCTCAGATGAATCGGAGCGCAAGGAGCAGGAGGCCGGCAGCAGTGTCAAGAACGAGGCACGTTGGAGGCATCTGTTGGTGGTGTTGTGGAGTGTGATGAGTCATTTCTGCAATAACAGTGTAGTGTAAGAGGGTAACATGAGGTTATTGTTTGTTCTACAGGATACCGGCCTGTCGGAGTCGATGGAAATCGATCACAACTCCAGTGCTAATTTTGACGAGGTGCACACAACATTTAAAAAAAAAAAATAAATTTCTTCCATAGTGCATGCCTGAATATTGTTTAGAATGAAGTGATATTTTCTGTAAATTAAAATTGCCTAATTTTGCATTCCCCACTTACCCGTGCGTGAGCTCATGTCAGTCTCCTTTCGCATTGCAGATGTTCTCTCCTCCGATGCACTGTGAGTCCAAGGGGAGCCCCTCTCCCGAGAAGCCAGCTCCAGAGCAGGACACCAAGGCCGGCTCGAAGGACAAAGGCATGGACCCTGCCTTCCCTCAACTGTATGAGCAACCTCGCCACATTCAGTATGCCACTCACTTCCCAATTCCTCAGGTAAGAGAGCTCACAGGTTGGCATTTATAAAGAAATCCTAGAAAATTACACTTCTGGTTCATGAATCTGTAGATGTTTCCCTAATGCTTGTCTACATGGAAGGCATGTCAGCCGTGTTTTTCACTCATCCGTATGACATGCTTCTGACAGAACGGATACAAAATTAAATAACTTTTATAGATGAAACAAATAATATGACGAATAAAGAAAATACAGGGCAGATTAATCAATAATAAAACATAAATGTTTGCAGCCCTACTGCTCACGATCAGTGGCATTTCTGTGAAATTGAATTAAATTATTTCAATTCAATTTTATTTCGGTTTTAAACTATTTGTAATATTTTCAAAGCTGTTTTCAGCTGTAGAAAAAACACAGTTCTAAAATGAAAGGAAATGTCTCTTGTTGAATTTGTTCCTAAACCTTGTCACATATATCTAACTCAGAGTGGTTTTTTTGTGTTGTTTGTCTTGCTGTGCTGCTCAGGTTGTCAGGTTCATCCACTCTATGAGGATCTGTTCTGTCTCTTTGTCATCATTTTAGGAGGAGAGCGCCAGCCACGAGTGCAACCAGCGGTTAGTGGTCCTGTACGGTGTGGGCAAACTGAGAGATGAGGCGCGACACACCATCAAGAAAATTACCAAAGACATCTTGAAGGTGCTCAACCGCAAAAGCACAGCAGAAACAGGTAACTGTGTTCCCTGGTTACATCAGCTTTTGACTAATAGCTTGGTGTCTTGTATTTCCCATTTACCTATGTTTTACATAACCTAAGATGCAGGCATGCAGTTTGTCTGACAGCAAACTGCCACTTAAGATTATGTTTCAGTTGCTTTTCACCTACTTTTCAGATTTAAGGATGAAAAAGGTGTCAGTGAAATCGCTTTGTAGTGTTTGTGTCCCCCAATTTATTGACGTGATGTTTTCCTGAAAAATTCATGTCTGTCACGTGAAAGAGATAATGTTTTGTCAGACAGCAGTGTGGAATATAAGAGTTTGATCATGCTTGGGTGTAAAACATTGCTCATATGCAGGCTGATATTCTTGCTTTTTTATTGTGGTAATTCCAGCTGTTATCGTCCTCGCAACTCTTCCTCTTTGAACACATTTCATTTGTATTGCCTTTCTCCTGCCCTTCTTAACGGAACAAGCTTTTTTCCTTTTTTTGTTGACCTTAGCAGGAGTTGCATCACCCAATCTTCTTTCCACTCAATTTCTATGCTAATAGCTCTCATCTGTTCATAACCTCTTTATCTCTCATACATGTGACCTTATTAGGTGACTTAAGGTTTTCAAAGTAAGAACTGCATAGATTGGAGTGTTTTGTGTCATCTTATCACATTCCTGTGAGCTGATCATGACCTTCAGCTCATAATTGTGTTTCTCTTAAATGAAAAGTAAAAATGTCCTTTTCTTGAAAGTGCCTTTATAGCAGTACCTTTTGCACTGAAGCTTCAAATCAAAGGAGGCTGAAAATAAGATAACAGACCATTGGCTTAACTCGATTTCACGGCTGGCCCGCTCAGCAGACTGAGAAGAATACCCCTGACCAGATATGAGTTGCTGCTCCTGCTCTTATTTTTTTATTCTCCCTTTCACACATACACAGGAGGGGAGGAAGGCCAGAAGAGGAAGAGGAGTAAGCCAGAGGCCTTTCCCACAGCAGAAGATATCTTCTCCAAATTCCAGCATCTGTCCCACTTTGACCAGCACCAAGTCACCTCCCAGGTTCGACCAGGAAACCTCTTTCATGTCCTTTTCATGAGTCCCATGTTTCCGTACACGTACGAGTCAGTTAAATATTTAGGGACTAGCCACAGCGTTTATTGATGCGAAATACTTTAGCAGCCTAAAACAAATTCCCAAGGTGACTCATTGGAATGTAAATGTAATTTGAATATATATTTATTTCTCTGGTGAGATATCTGAATAGAATTTGAATGGATAATGCACTCAGGTGACAGAGCAGAACATAATGTGGTTAGATTTCTCAAGTGGCAGAGGTTGTAATGGAGAAAGTAGTTGATCCTAAATCCAGTACTGTCAATAATACCCATAAATGGTAAAACAACACAACAACTCTTTTTCATTTGAAAATGAAAAAAGTACAAATCCATTTGCATGTTTAAGGGCTATTTCTAAGGGCTTTGTGGTTGTGTGGGAGCCCATATTTGTATTAAAGAAACAGTTCATTATTTTGTGAAGCATGCTTATTCGCTGTCTTGCATAGAGTTAGGGAAGATTTACACCAGTTGTTTATCCGTCTGTTAAATATGAAGCTACAGCCAGGAGTCGGTTAGCTTAGCATAAAGACTGGAAACGGGGAAACAGAACAGAACCAGCAACTCTAAAGCTCACTAATAAACACGTTTTATCTCGATTGTTTAATCTGTACAAAAAATGATGCATAAACCAACAATTTTTACTTTTCCTTATTTTCCACCTTTTGTTGTTTTATGAGAAGTTATATTGCAGACCTGGCTAGCTGTTTCCCCCCCACTTCCAGTTTTAATGCTAAGCTAAGCTAACGAGAGGGGTACATTTTCTTATCTTGCTCTCAGCAACAAAGCAAATAAGTGTTTTCCCAAAATATCAATCTATCTCTTTAACATTCCTCTGAAAGGTTACATCTTCAAACATGTATTAATTGAATCCGTTACTGGATTAACTCACTGAAGTCAAGTAAACTTGTTAAGCATAAAATAAAAGTTGCTTTGTATTTCACACAAACATTGAATTTCATCAATGGAAAACATTTTGTGTGATCAGTTATCTCGATTATAGAGTCCGCATTATGGCTTAATTTATCCAGTTTGTCTCCAACAAAGTACCACTGTTTAACAAAATGTTTTGGCTCGAGCATTTCTGCTTGTTTGAAATTGTAATTGCTGCCGGGCAGTGTCAGAACAGAGGCTGTAGATTGTTCTGATATTGTTCACATGTTAATGATGGTCTGATATTTTGTTTGTGTGCAGGTGTCCAGAAATGTGCTGGAACAGATCAATAGCTTTGCCTTAGGGATGTCCTATCACCTGCCTCTCGTCCAGCACATTCAGTTCATCTTTGACCTCATGGAGTACTCCCTCAACATTAGTGGCCTCATAGACTTTGCTATTCAGGTACGGCCAACGTCATCACTGATGTCATTTAACATGGATAAATCCACATCTCAAATCTCTTTTTCACCATTGTTTGCACAAATGCATTGACTGTGTTTGTTTTACAGCTGCTGAATGAGTTGAGTCTGGTGGAAGCTGAGCTGCTGCTCAAGTCGTCCAGCCTGGTGGGCAGCTACACCACCAGCCTGTGTCTGTGTATTGTAGCTGTGCTGAGGAGGTACCACTCCTGCCTCATTCTCAATCCTGAGCAAACAGCGCAAGTTTTTGATGGGTATGTCACTTACACGCTTTGTTGTTTGTCAATAGGATACATCAAAATAGCAGTTTCAGCCATTTTGTAAAGCCTTAGATTTTAATTGGTGGCCCAAACTTGACACTGGTATGGTTTGGTTTTGTAGTTTTTACTGTGAAATCAACTGAAACAGAGATTGAAGAGTAACCCTAAAAGGATGTTTGCATCCTTAGCTTATCGTTAAAATGGTAAATTAGCTGGAATTAACTAAATGCCTGAAGTGTTAAAAACCTCCAATTAAAAGCCTCCAATTAAAGTAAATGTAATTAAGTATAAAAGTAGCGCTTATACAAAAAGGTCTGTTAAATGTTCCCGTTCCCATTTTGGGAGATACACTTGCTCACTTTCTTGCCAAGGCTTGTTGGACAAGAAGATTGATATCACCTACTTAGCTCAGCGTGATGACTTAAAAGAAGGGGAGACTGCTACCTTTTTGTTATTCAGAGGTAGCAAAAGCCTCCTAATTGCACCTCTATCCTTTGTGTATACAGAAACTGTATACAAAGAAGATATGTGTCAGACTATAACCCCCATAAATCAGATGTAGATTAAACATACGAGATGTATTGTGTTAATTCATGAGCTTTAGAGATGCTGGCAAGGCTAACCGTTTCCCTGTTTCCACTCTTTATGCTAAACTAAGTTAGCAGGCTGCTGGCTGAAGCTTTATATCATCTACCTCTCAGCGAGAAAGTGGTTAAGCATTTCTCCAAACGTCTGAATATGTTGCTGAAGGAGTTGCTGTTAAATCGTGCATGTTAATGTGTTCACAGGTTGCGCATCGTGGTGAAATCGGGTGTGAACCCGGCAGACTGCTCCTCTGCCGAGCGGTGTATCTTGGCATACCTGTATGACCTCTACACCTCCTGCAGTCACCTCAAGAACAAGTTTGGCGAGATCTTCACGTAGAAATAAATCTTCACTTATTTGAGAATGAATGTTTTCCATTGCCTTAACAAAAAGGCATATTTAGCTGTGCTTCAGAACCTTTTTTTTGACTAATCCCTCAGGGATAGATGTAATTGTTTGGAGAAGGGAATGCGTTGAATAGTGAGACATACTAAAACAGAATCCTAATATTTGCATTCCCTTTCTCCTTTTAGTTACTTCTATCAATCCAGCAGTTGTGTACAGTTAATGTTATTTTCTTGCCTGTGTTTCACTTAATGTCATTTATAGTTTTCTTTTTAATTATCAGCACTTACCCTGACTTATTCTCTCCTTTCGCCTTGTGTTCCCTCTCAGTGAGTTCTGCTCCAAAGTGAAAAACTCCATCTACTGCAACATCGACCCATCAGACTCCAACATGCTTTGGGATCCTGTGTTCATGATGGAGGCCATTGCCAACCCCTCAGCCCACAACTTCAACCACTCTGTGGTGGGAAAGATCCTCAACGACAGCCCGGCCAACCGCTACAGCTTCGTCTGTAATGTGCTCATGGATGTGTGCGTGGATCACAGAGACCCTGAGAGGTGTGTTACCTCTCATGTGTATGGTATACGACTGCTACAGTTTTCTACTCTCTGTCTGGACTGTGTTGTTTCATATCATGTGACTTGTTTTCAGGGTGAACGACATTGGGATCCTGTGTGCGGAGCTGACGGCGTATTGTCGCTCCCTGAGTGCTGAGTGGCTCGGCATCCTCAAAGCTCTCTGCTGCTCCTCCAATAACGGCAACTGCGGCTTCAATGATTTGCTATGTAACGTAGATGTAAGTATCGGTTTGATGACTCATATGTTGGGATGTACAGTTGCCGGCAGGTTAATTGTGGACCAGGTATACATAGCGTGGTTTTAAATGTATTGTTGAGTGTTGGAGTTCACCTGTTGATATCACTCATGCAGCTACTGTACGTGCTGTAAACTTTAAGAAGTATAAATCCAGTTTTAGCCCTGCTTGCACATAAATTATTGCTTTAACTCTAAATTCTGGTTCCCACTCTGATATGTGGTATTTATATGATTACAATAGCTTTTCTCATCTGACAAGTTTGTCTCTGCACTCGTATCCTTCAGGTGAGCGATTTGTCCTTCCATGATTCCCTGGCAACCTTCGTAGCCATTCTCATTGCTAGACAGTGCCTACTCCTGGAGGACCTGGTTCGCTGTGTGGCCATTCCTTCCCTCCTTAATGCAGGTAAGGATTATTTCATCTCAAACACACTGCTATACAAATATAGGCATTGCACTTAAGTTTCTGTCTGTGATACAGCTTTACCAGTGCTCTCCATGCCATCTTTCGAGCATCTGATATGTGTGTGTGTGTGTGTGTGTGTGTGTGTGTGTGTGTGTGTGTATCACAGCCATTTTTTTACTAATACATAAGGGTGTCACGTTTTAATTTAACTTAAAATTTTAAAGTCACGCTTCAATTTGATTTCCAATTCTTTTTTTTCCAGCTCTGATAGATAAAAAAAAAAAAATAGACTAGATGATATCAAGTGTGATATTTGAGCCGTTGTATAAGAAATTATACAGAATATAGTACCTTAAAAGGAGTAGCCCAAAAACACTCTATTTGAGACTTAATACAAAACGAATACAAAAACAACCATGTGATGCTTCTCGCGGATACTGGCAATCAGTAAGCTACGCTGTGTCATCTTTTAGGTGCTGATTTATCGTTTATCTTCAGACTTGCGCAAGTAGGAAGGGGTGGAGAGGAAAGAAATTGAGAATTGCTGATCCTGGTTTTGATTTTGATGCTTGAAATCAAAAGCTCATTTTGGTCAGTTTTTGATTTACAATCGAAATTGTGACACCCAGACTAATGAATTAGCTGAACATTGCAGCTTGGCTTGTAGGAAGGAATACCAATCTGTATAATTACTTCTATCAGAGAAGAGAGTAAACGCGGCGTATTTGATTTGGGTCCATGAAGCCTGGGTGCGCTTTGTGCACTGGCCAGGGAAGTGCCTCTCTCTCTCTCCCGACTGATAATCTTTTTTTCTCCCTGCTTGGAGACAAAGCCCCATTCAGCCATGCTGTTTGGTCCGATTTGGCTCAGTTTATAATGCTAGTACACATGCCAAATGCCAGCAGCTCTTGCTTGTGGTACATGCTTTGTTCTCAATCCTTCTTTCATGACAACAACTCTACGAAAATTCCACTTCATCCCGATTGATGAGAAGTACATCTAGGACAAGGCTTAAATTTACATGTGACTTTGATGTAGTAGATTGTGTAGCCAATCCGAAAAATGTGAACCTCAGTTATTAGTTAACTCAACTCTGACCAATGCATATGTGTCTAAACTTATTTTCAGCCTGCAGTGAGCAAGACTCTGAGCCAGGAGCCAGACTTACCTGCAGGATTCTGTTGCACCTTTTCAAGACGCCACAGCGCAACCCCGTCCCCCAAGATGGCATTAAGTCCGGTAGTAAACAGAACCAGAAACCTTTTTACCATTGTTTCAACACTCCTTTTTTCAGACGATTGTCAAAAGTGTGACTTTTTGTCTCATACTTGCACTGTTGTGACTCTGCAGATAAATCCACTGTTGGTATCCGGTCGTCTTGTGATCGCCACCTTCTTGCTGCCTCTCAGAACAGCATAGTAGTTGGAGCAGTATTTGCTGTCCTGAAAGCTGTTTTCATGCTGGGTAAGAATCTCTGCAGTGCTGTCATCTCAATACCTGGTTTGGAAATGTTTTTCTGAATAGATGATGATCAGGTTAACATACTGTAAAACTACTGGATCATTATCGCACTGATAGATTTTACTGGTTGGTTTCACTGGTCTCTCCTTGTTGTTCTAGGTGATGCCGAGCTTAGAGGCTCAGGATTGTCACACCCTGCTGGTCTCGACGACATATCTGATGGGCGTAATGTCTCCATAGAGACGGCCAGCCTGGATGTATATGCAAAGTATGTTCTGAAGACGATCTGCCAGCAGGTGAGGATACTGTATGAATGATATGAAATCCATAACCACAGTTCACACAGCCAGTGTGAAGTGGAAAAGGTGAAAATGAAGGTACTGAGATAATTTTCTGGTGCGTCTAAAGCACATTGCGTCTGTTGTGGGAAGCTATGCATGCATGTATGTGCATGCCTTCTTTTCATGTTGCTCAGCACTATTTATCTTTCTATCTAAAAATGCTTATGGGAATGCAGATAGAAAAAAATGAACCTTCTGTTTCTGCACATAAAAGCTCTCCTGCTTTTCTGAGCTACTCCTAAATGCAGTAAGCCAAAGATACAGAAACAGCGTGAATGAGATCATTTTCTGCACCAGATGTCACTTATGCCACATAGGCATGAAGGCCAGAGAGGGAGCTGGCAGTAGCTCAGAGGGGTGGACACGCTCTGAGAGTTCAAGAGACTCAGATGCATTACCCATTTGCCCCGGAAGGCTCTGTCTCTGAGAATCAACCCCCTGCCCCATTTTTGTCAACACCCACCGTTTTTAGTCAAGGTTGTTTTGCATGACTCATGAGTTTATGATGCTTCTACTTAAGCTTGAGGATCACTTAAGTTGTTCACGGTCACATTTCTCAAAGCCGCTTTTTCTTCCTGCCCCTGTTTCTCATCTTGAACTGTCATGCAGGAATGGGTTGGAGAGCGCTGCCTGAAGTCTCTGTCTGAGGACAGCAGTGCCCTCCAGGACCCGGTGCTGGTAAACATTCAGGCCCAACGGCTGCTGCAGCTTATTTGCTACCCACATCGTCAGCTGGACAGTGATGATGGTGACAACCCTCAAAGGCAGCGCATCAAACGCATCCTACAGGTTTGAGAACACACAGAAACTCACAGAATCATCTATTGTGGAGTCAATAAGGATTCTTTAGTTCAAATGATACATCCAAAATGAGTAGGTTTTAGAACAAATGATAAAAAAAAGATAATATCTTCCATATAATCTGCTAGTAAGTTGTCTTTCTTGAATAAGAAGTGTGAGGTTTTGTTGCCCTCTCCTGTCTGAAACAGGGACTGAGGAAATGTCTTGGCAGTGGTGTGAACTGTGCATACTCATGACTGGTTTTGACAAGAAAAAGGAAAAAAAAATGTGTATGATTAACAGTATTCTCGTCTCTTTCATAGAACATGGACCAATGGACGATGAGACAATCGTCCCTGGAGCTGCAGCTGATGATCAAACAGAGCACAAACAATGTAAGTTGCTGTTTTCGGTGCATCTAACCTTTTTCTTTTTCTTTTTTTCTGAAGAACTAATGTGTAGTCTGGATCTGGAATGAAATTGATCTGAATATTCCTCATTTACTTTCCAATAGGAGCTCTACTCGCTCTTGGAGAACATAGCCAAGGCCACCATAGAAGTGTTTCAGAAATCAGCTGAGATGAACTCCAGTAACCCCTCAGGGAATGGAGCAGCAGTCCAAGGTGGCTCCGCATCCAACAACAACAGCGCCACCAGCAAGATGAAGCCAATTTTAAGGTCTGTGTCTTTCTGTCAGAGGTTTAACACTAACCGTTTTTTTTTTTTAGCTGTACTGAATGAAATCTAACATTTTTTTGTTTGCACTGTGCAGTTCATCAGAGCGGTCAGGCGTGTGGCTGGTGGCTCCGTTGATAGCCAAGCTGCCGACCTCAGTTCAGGGCCATGTATTGAAGGCAGCAGGAGAGGAGCTGGAGAAAGGACAGCACCTGGGTTCTTCCTCACGTAAGGAGAGGGACAGGCAGAAACAGAAAAGGTAAGCGGCAAACATATATTTCTTCGATACTGGAATACATTAGACTGAATTTATTCTGGTATTTCTGATAAGTGAAAATAATTTGCCAGCATCTGGCAAACTGTATGGCAGAATGTGCAGTTGCACTTTGTGCAACTCTTACAAGCTATGTAGCCAGCCGTCTGAAAGTGTTTTCTTCTTCATTAAATTCATTTTCCCCCCCCCCTCCTCAGTATGTCTCTGCTGAGTCAGCAGCCATTCCTGTCTTTGGTGCTGACCTGTTTGAAGGGACAGGATGAACAGAGGGAAGGCCTTCTCACCTCCCTCTACAGCCAAGTGCAGCAGATTGTTACCAACTGGAGAGAAGACCAGTACCAGGATGACTGCAAAGCAAAGCAGATGATGCACGAAGCCTTGAAACTACGGCTGAATCTTGTAAGAACGTCTTGATCACCACAGCTGGCTTTATAGTACAGCATCCCTGGCTTTATGAAGTCAATTTATAATTACTTTTGCACCCTTGTACACGTTGTGGATGTTGACTTTTAGCCCTAGATTGTTATCACAGAACCAGCACTAGGTTGCAAATATGGGCCCCATTTCATGACTTTAATATAACAAAATTGTATTAATTTAACAAAGATCATTCACTTCAAGGCTGCTCTGCTGTTTTAAGTGCTTCATTGGGTTTGATTAAACATGCTATGAGACTAACAGGATTGTTTCTTCTCCCAACAAGGTGGGTGGCATGTTTGACACAGTGCAGCGCAGCACCCAGCAGACCACCGAGTGGGCCGTACTGCTCCTCGACATCATCAGCAGTGGCACAGTGGACATGCAGTCCAATAAGTAAGGCCCCATTTCAAAGTGCAATCCACAAAGTATTCCTCCATTTGGATACTTGAGTAAATTATTTCTATGCATACATTCTGTTGCCAACACAATTTTTAGCCACTGGATCTGCCTGGCTCTCATGTTTGCTTCTCCTCCAACAGTGAGCTCTTCACAACAGTGTTGGACATGTTGAGTGTGCTGATTAATGGCACACTGGCTGCTGACATGTCCAGTATCTCTCAGGGCAGTATGGAGGAGAATAAGAGAGCCTATATGAACCTGGTCAAGAAGCTCAGGGTAAGAGCAGCGTACCCTTTTCATCCATAGCACACTTTTTTCTTTTAAGATGTAGTCCCCGTATTCATATAAGATGACAAAGTCATAGCCCAATCTAAAAAATAGCACTGAATAGTTTGCTATTGTAAAAAAGGAGGTTAAGGTTAGTCCTCGTAAAGAGAGGCTTTTGATTAGCAATGTCATAATCACTCCTCTCCCACAATCTACCCATTTTATTTCTACAGAAAGAGCTTGGAGATCGGCAGTCGGAAAGTCTGGAAAAGGTTCGCCAGCTTCTGCCACTGCCCAAGCAAACCCGTGATGTCATAACCTGTGAACCTCAGGGCTCGCTAATAGACACAAAGGGTAACAAGATCGCTGGATTTGAGAAGGAGGTACGTGTTTCACAAGCTGATGAAACCACATCCATCTGCAAAGTTACATGCATAGATTCAGTTTGATTTGTGTTGCCTAATCAAACTGGATGGAACTGGAAGTAGTTGCACAGCATTTCGCTTATGCCATTGCACATGCTGTATCTTCAAAATCAAAAACACTGACAAGAAAATTGACTAGGTTAAATTGTACCACAATATGCGTACTAGTGATATGAAGGAACTGAGTGTGAGAAAGATAATCTGTGTGTATAGAGAAATTATACATTCTAAGAAAGCCAGAAACCTTCACCTGTATTATAGGTTGTTTGCTATTATTGTTTGTTTTTTTTTCAATTGTTCTTTTATTGACAAGCTTAAAATAAATTGAGCCCAACCTCATCTACATATGCTGATCTTGTGTTAAATAATACTGCTGTGTCTCCATGCCATCAGGGCCTTCAAGTATCAACCAAACAGAAGATCTCTCCCTGGGATGTCTTTGAGGGTCTCAAACACTCCGCCCCTCTCTCCTGGGGCTGGTTTGGTACGGTGCGCGTGGACCGCAAGGTCACCAAATTTGAGGAGCAGCAGCGTTTTCTGCTCTACCACACTCACCTGAAGCCCAAACCTCGAAGCTATTACCTGGAGCCACTCCCCCTGCCCCCTGAAGAGGAGGAGCCCCTGACACCTGTCTCCCAAGAACCAGAGAAGAAGAATATGGAGGTAGTGAAGCCAGAGAAGAGCGTGTCCGCTGTGCCCTCTGACTCAAACAAGAAGAAGTCCGGCAAGAAGAAGAAAACTCCATCCACCAAGCCAGATGTCAGTTATGTTTACAGTAACATGATTTTACCGCTGGGAATTTTGTTTATTGGACATAAGTCGCGACAATCAGTTTAAAAAAATAATACATTTGTCCCATTTCTCTCTCTAGGACTATGTGAACCGCACACCAGGCGGGGTGACCTATGGGAGTAATATGCCACCAGAGCTGATGCAGAACCTACCATACGGCAGGCTAGCCTACGGCCAGCAGACCATGGGCATGTACACACAGAACCAGCCTCTACCTCCAGGTCAGTTCATGGCATATTGTCTCATCATTATCTCCCCCATCAATAGCAGCATGGCACACTGGTGTCGCACACACTCATCCTTTGGTTGAAACAACCTTATCTGAAATACCATCCAGATTTGTGGTTTAAGTCATTTGTTTTTCCACAGGAGGTCCAGGTTTAGAACCTCCATACAGACCTGCCCGCAACCCACAGATGAACAAAATGATGCCCACTCGGCCCAGTTACTCAAGCATGATGCCAGGCATGCAGGGAAGCATGCCTGGCATGATGGGACTGGACAAGCAATACCCAATGGGTTATAAGCCCCAGCCTAGCATGCCACAGGGACAGATACTGCGGCAGCAGCTACAGGTCAGACTGGTGAGTCAGTTCACACTGACAGGTCTAGGATAGGACAGGATAGCTGATGCTCTGTTTGATTGCTGCTTAAATTCAGTTTTTAAGTTGAAGACGAGAATGATATGGTTGCTTTAAGTTTAAGAATTTTACTTTTCTTGTCCTGGTGTAGGACATTGAATCTTTGCTATTTGCTGACTTGTTGTTTCTCTTCTCAGAATCAGAGCATGATAGGGCAGCAGATAAGACAAATAACACCCAACCAACCATATACTTCAATGCAGGCATCACAGGTAAGTCCTTTTTTTCTGATTTTCTTTTGTTTTGGTAAGAAATGGCATCTGTCATGTGTCACCTATTATCTCAGTCATGTGAGACCTTTATTTATATACACCAATGCTAGAAAAAATTGAAAGCTGTTTACATGTTTGAACAGGATTCTATTTACCACACCAGCATTTTCCGATCATTATTTTCTCAATCCACTCTGAAATGCCTGCAGTTATAAATGTTCACAGTTGCACTTATCTGGTCTTGTTTAGGTTCACTACATGAATAATAAACAAAATAATTATTGGTGCTAATATAACACTATCAATAAGTCAATATTGGTCTCCTACTTTTTCCTCCTCTGGTTTTAATCAACATTGTCTCTGCTTGTTCAGAACATATCTCAGGGCTATACCACATACGGATCACACATGGGGATGCAGCAGCATCCGTCCCAAGGTGGTGGTATAGTTCCTTCCTCCTATGGGAACCAGAACTTCCAGGGCACTCATCCTGGAGCCAACCCGGCTGTGGTGGATCCCCTTAGGCAAATGCAGCAGAGGCCCAGTGGTTACGTTCACCAGCAGGCTCCAGGCTACGCACACAATATGCAGAACACACAGAGGTCTGTATTCTTTTTCAAGGAAGGCTGCTGCTTTGTTGGCTCCTCAGTAGCAATTAAAAGTCCACGGTTCTTCTCCTTCATTTTATGTTAACTGCTTTGTTCCCCTTGCTGTCCTGTAAACCCCAGGTTTACCCACCAGTCCATCCAGCAGAATTCCATCATGCACGGTCTCGGTCACATGGGAGGCCAGGGCGTTCATCCAGGCTTGAGGCCCAATCAGATGCTGGCAGAACAACAACAGCAGCAGCAGCAACAGCAGCAGCAACAAGCAGCACAGCAACAGCAGCAGTACCTCAGACAACAAGCACTCAGAGTATGTCACTTGATCATCAGTAGTTTATCCGTGTGTTACCAACCTAGTTACAGAAAAAAGATAGAAACTTCACATTTATCAACTAATCTAATCAACACAATTTTAAGATTTAAAGGTCTCTACTTCAAACACCAACGGTTGTTTCTTTCCCACGTTTTCACAACAGCAGCAGCAGGCCCAACAAGTTCAACAACAGCAACAGCAACAGCAGCAGCAGCAGGTCCAGTCCCAGCAGGCTCCCCCACAACAGCAAGTTCAGCAGCAGCAGCAACAGCAGCAGCAGCAGCAGCAACAGGTGTCAGCGGTGCCACAACCAGGCCAGGCACAGAACCAGGGCCTGGGCATGCAGCCACTGCCCCCCCAGCAACCCATGGTAGGTTCAATCCATGAGGTCAGGACATTCATTGGCCCAGCTGTTAGTTGGATAGTGTAAAGAGGTGTGTTTCCACTGTCTCGTGTTGGTGTTTTAGCCATTTAACAACAAATATGTGTACATTACTGTGTATCCTTTCTCATGTTCTTTCTTGCATTTGGGATCATTTTGGAAGCTTCCTGTTGTTGCATTGAAGACATTCTTACACTCAGAATTGTGCAGGTAGCTGCAAAATTATTACTTTTTAAATACAATGACCAAAGTCATCATATATAGCTTGGAAATTAGATGCTTTTTGTTAGCCAACTATTGGTGCCTCTTTAAATGGACCACAAGAGGTTTGGTCTGTGATTGTCGACCCTACTGAAAACTCTTAAGTTGATTCTCATAGTTCACTAAAATGAATGAACATTAATGGCTGCCTAAAAGCAGCAATCACTTAAAAAAATGATTTGGTAGTATTGTTACATATAATAAGTAGGTAATGGGTTAAAACATGAGTCTTTAAGTTCCTATAATAAGAATGTGTCTTTCTGTTTTAGTTCCCACGACAGGGAATGCAGCAGACTCAACAGCAGCAGCAGACTGCAGCTCTGGTCAGACAGCTGCAACAGCAACTTTCAAGTAAGTCAGAAATGTTCAAATGTCATTTTTTCCTCATTGATGTCTGTGTCTACAGTTGTCATGGTTTCAATATCTGCTGAACCAATTGCATGGTTATAATGAACCTTTTCACTCGTTTCAGATTCACAACCAGGACAGGGCACCAATTCATATTACTGATCATGTTTGTTCATAGTAGTGTGCGGAGAAAAGGCCTCCATTATGTGGCGAGGCCCAGCTCTGCAGATGAATGTGCCCAGTCCTGTGTAGTCTGTTAGGAAGGGCACAGCGGACCACCAAACAGATGAACCAAATCCCATGCAGACCACTGAGACAACGATCAGAAACTGATTCACTGACTTCAGTCGTGTAATTATGGATTTACGAAGGAGGGATCCTGCTCTGAAGTAAACAGATAATGGCAGATAATGGTTAATAATGGAAAAGTCTATGTAAAAAAGTACCAGAAATTATAAGAATGCAATTTTTTATTTTATTTCAATTTGTACAATTTTTTCAGTTTCGTGTATTTCTCATTAAAAAATCATGTCAGTTTTTATGTCTTGTACTTGTGTTGACTGTGCACTGTATTTATCAGATAAGGCTGCAAGGCTGTCATGAAAAACTCCCTAACATCAGTTTTAAAGAATTCCAACATGAGGCATGGTGGTAGATGCCTGTTATTAATAAATCAGGTGTCACAATTATTCTACAATTTCCTTTAACAAGGTAAGTCATGGTGTTCGGTCAATCCCTCAGTTTTTCTCCTCAGACTAATTATTGCAGGAAATGACAACTTGAGAAGCTGTAATTTCAGTGCATGTGTCTCAATTTAGCATGGGAGTGCTACTGAGAAATGTCAGGAACGCAACTGCAATAATCCTTTTTCACAGCAGACATTTTGACATGCCACAGTAGAAAAAAAGTTCATAATTATGGCTGCATTCCAACTGGATGTGTCAGTTTCTGGTTCCAGGTACTGTGCATGCTCACTCATTGAAATGTACTAATTGAACAGAGCCATCGTTAACAGCATTGACTCCACCTGAGCTTTTCCCGCTGTGACGAGTCAAAAAGGCTGCATATGTGATGTCACCAAACTCACTAATGACGTAAAAGATCTCCCGCCCCGATGATCAATAGTAAGTCTTGAGAAAATTAAATGAAAACAACCAAAAGAGGTTTATTATTTAAATGATGAGTGTACAGGGAACATAAGAGTTTCTCATTTCGAATTTGCTGCCTTTTTTGTTTTCGGAGGTTTCGGCTTAACTGTATTCTGACTTTCCAAGCGACTAAAAAGCACTCCAGAGTTGGGTCCAAGCGCTCTTCCTTCGAAGGGACAGTTCAGTCCCCAATACCTTGGCAGGAAGTTCACATCTGCCAAGCTCCTCTCGCCTGGTTGCACCCCGAGTCTGGACAGCAGCTTGTTTGAAATCTCTGGCACTACTGGCTGGAGGAGCGTGCCATAAATCCTCAGGCATTCAAGGGAAACATGGATGATGGTGTCTAACCAGCGCTGATCTTCACTGTCCCTCATATCCAGCTTCCAAGGTGCGTGACGCTGAACAAACCCGTTTGTCTGCCTCACACAGGCACTGATGGCCTCCAGAGCTTTGTATACATGCATGCTCTCGTAGTGCTGCTCCACTACAGCGGGCAGATTTTTCACTACATCCAACATGTGGTAGTCTTGATCCACAGTCCTGCCGCCACGTTCTCGTGGGAAGGACTGAGAGCAGAAAGAGGGGTAGACCTGAGCTGGGTTAAGAGCTGGAGCTGTGCAGCGGTTCAGCAGACCGCCCAGAGAGTCAGCAAGCTCTGCGTTGAGCAGTTTGATGACTTTGACGTCTCTGTAATCACAGTCGGAGTCTGGGACACCCTGACGCAGAAGAAAGTACCTCAAACCATCAGTTGTGAACATCTGTGAGCGATCAAGAGGATCCACCACATTACCCAAACTTTTAGACATCTTCTTTCCTCCTACTGTCCAGTGAGAGTGCACATGTATTGTCTTTGGCAGCGGCAGTCCGGCCCCTAGAAGAAAGGATGGCCAGTAGATGGCATGAAATTTTAAGATGTCCTTTCCGACAATATGGTGGGCCACGTCCCACCACCGGCCGTGTTTATCAGGATAGCCAGCTACTGTGAGGTAGTTCACCAGAGCGTCTAACCACACATAGATGGTTTGTTCATCATCGCCGGGGACTGGGATGCCCCACTGAAGGCGGCTTCTGTGACGGGACACGGAGAGGTCAGGAAGGTCTTCCTGCAGCCAAAGGAGAACAGCTTGGGAGAAACGCTTAGGCTGTATGGCCTGGGGATTTCCTCTGAGCCACTCCAGCAGCTGAGACTGAAATGCAGACAGACGGAACATGTAGTTCTCCTCTTTCATCCACTCCACCTGCAAAACGGTGGAGAGAAGATTAAAACGTTATTGATGGGAGTACATCTGCACGAGCTGTGGAGGTATGATTTGATTTCTGCTTAAAATGAATAAACCACAAACAAGAATGGCTCCAACCTGAGTATCAGAGGGTGAGATATCTTGAGTTTTAGTCCCTAAAAATTACAAAACGCTGGATTCTACATTTGCCATAATGCGATTCTATGGCACCTTTTTGTTAGACCCATCCTGCCTGGTAAATTCCCATGATCCCATTCTGATATACATTTGTACTTTTAAAGCTCAAGTAGTAACTTCAGAAAGCTCCTCCAGAGCCACAGCAGAAGTAATGTTTTTATGTACCATCATGAAAGTGTAAAATCAGTGTAGTACCGCTTTGTGTTTACATTCATGCATCTCCACTAAAATCGCATTTATACTCTGATCCCAATTTCTCTTGAATTACCTTGTGGCCACTCTCCAGCGATACCTTGATCTCCCTCCCTGACGAGTCCAAAGCATCGCCCACCTGCGACGGCGTGAGGAAGCTTTCATCTTGGGTGGAGTACCAGCCTTCATAATTCCCCTTGTAGATGAGCCCTTTGTTCCAGAGCACTGACCAGAAGTGCTTCACAGCCTCACGGTGTCTCTGCTCAGTGGTTCTTATGTAGTCAGTATATGATATATCGCAGCTGCTGAAGAGATGTTTGAATCTCTCAGACACATCAGTGCAGAAGGCCAGGGGATCTTTTCCCGCAGCTTCAGCAGCTTGTTGGATTTTCAAGCCATGTTCGTCTGTGCCTGAAATAGAAAATAGTAGGGTGTGTTAACTGCTTGATAAATTGATTCATTATTCAGTCTAATTTCCTACAAACTGATGATATGAAACAGAGAAAAGCAAATTCTCACATTTGAGTGGCTGTAACTAGCAAATGTTTAGCCTTTGCTTGACAAACAACTTCAACTATTAAAAAATTATCAAAATAATTCTGTTTTGTTAGGAATAGCAGCATATAGTAGTAACAGTAGAGGTACTACTTGTATCAGTCATCGCTCTTACAATAAGTACAATACAATAAGTCAACAGTATATTCAAAATATTCTCTGTGCACAGATTTCTGATACAAGCTTTAATATGACTATAATGTTGAGATTTATGGTGGTGGCAAATTCCTTGTTACCACATGCTCATGTATATTTTGGTGAGTGGATGATTTACCTGTTGCAAACTTCGAGTTGAAGCCCTGAAGCAGCTTGTACCTGTGTAGGCAGTCGGCTATCACAGCTGAATACAAGTGTCCTAAGTGAGGAGAAGCGTTAACATAGAAGATGGGGGTAGTTATGAAGTAATTCCTGTCTTTGCAGACATGTGTGCTCGTGTATCTCAACACAGCCAATCTCTGATGTCTCGATAGAGCTGGAACCGCTGAGAAAAATAGGCTTTGTTGCAGTTTGTGAACAGTATTACAGCCTCTGGTGACCAACAGAAAAGTCATGATTGGATAGCAGGCGACGCTCACATTAGGTCCACCAGACGATGTTTAGTCCAGGTGCAGCATTGATTTGATGTGTGCTAGCCATTCATTTAGCTAGCTAGAAGATTGAGTCTCCCAACAACAGAAAAACATTCAGAGATGCGCAACCACCATCGGAAAAATATGGACGATATTAGAGTAGTCATGGTAAATAAAGTAGATAAATCAAATAGGCAGGAACCGTTTACTTTTAACCTTTTTTCGTAAACATGCAACGCATGTGTTTTGCTCCTTCGTCAAGGTTAGCGCTTCTTCCGGTTTCCATACGCTCATCCAATCAAACCGCTGCATGGTACACAAACCACCAATCACATTGCGAGGACTCCCTTTGCAAAGTTCTGCGGAAGTGTTCATTGTCGTTAACTGTTTCAGATTTAAAGCTGTTTTGACATGAAGTTTGAAAGTAGCCACCAGAAAAATTTTGACAAGAGTCAAGTCCAAGGATGTATGGGGACATTTATTTATTTATTTATTTATTTATTTATTTAGGGATAAGTAGCACAGGATGGTAATAGACCAAGATCGAGGAGGACTTCAGGAGCAACAACAGTCGGCAGGTGTGGCAAAAAGTCCAGCATATCACCAACTTCAGATCCAGCAACATCACCGCAGTGTCTGGGGACGCCTCACTGGCGGAGGAGCTCAATCACTTCTTCGCCTGTTTTGAGGCTGAGCCACCAGCGGGGCCCACACTGCAGCTGACATCCCTCAACAGCCAGACCTTCACTGTGCAGGTACAGGAAGTGAGGAGAACCCTGAGGGCAGTGAACCCCCGAAAAGCTGCTGGACCTGACGTGTGACGGGGAGGGTGCTGAAGGACTGCGCTGACCAGCTAGCTGGGTTTTTTACCAGCATCTTTAATCAGTCCCTCACCCAGTGCTCCATCCCACCCTGCTTAAAGTCCTCCACCGTCATCCCTCTGCCAAAAAAGAACAGCATCAGCAGCCTCAACGACTACTGGCCAGTGGCACTCACCCCTATCATAATGAAGTGCTTCGAGAAACTGGTACGGAGTCACATCGCCTCGTACCTGCCACCCACACTCGACCCCCACCAGTTTGCCTACAGAGCCAACCGGTCTACGGAGGACGCCATCGCCACCGCTCTGCACACCACGCTGACAGCGAGGGAGCTATGCGAGGCTGCTCTTCCTGGACTTCAGCTTGGCTTTTAATACCATCATTCCGAGCAGACTGGTGAGCAAGCTGGGGGACCTGGGTCTCTCCCACAACATCTGCTGTTGGGTCATGGACTTCCTGACAGACCGCTCCCAGAGGGTGAGAGTAGGACCCCAACTGTCCTCAGCACTGAGCACCAGCACCGGCTCCCCACAGGGCTGTGTGCTAAGCCCCCTACTCTACACCCTCTACACCCACGGAGGATTCTCAGGAAGAACAACTTAAGAACTGAGCTCTTGGTGTCCTTCTACCGCTGCTCGGTGGAGTCGGTGCTGAGCCACGGCATCTCACTGTGGTTCTCCAGCTGCACTGCGGCAGAGAGGAAGCAGCTCCAGAGGGTCATCAACACCGCCCAGAGAGTGACTGGCTGCCCTCTTCCATCCCTGGAGGAGATCTACAGCACCCGCTGCCTCAGGAGAGCCCGCAGCATCATCAGGGACACCTCACACCCCGGACACTACCTCTTTGAACTCCTTCCCTCAGGGAGACGTTTCAGGGCAATAAAGTCTAGCACCAACAGACTAAAGAACAGTTTCTACCCTAGAGCTGTCATTGCCCTGAATAATAACAATACACCCTGAACAATACAGTCAACACTAAAAAAATACAACTAAGAATGTGAGAACAGGAATGTTCATTTACTGTGTTGTGCTCTGTTTCTAAAAAGTAATTCCGTTCTTTCACCTATATTTATATTTTTGTATATATCTTTTACTCTTCAAAAATCCAATGTAAATACTCCCCCCCCTTCTTGCACACTGACAATAAAAGAATGCTGATTCTGATTCTGACTAGGCACACAACAAGGCAGGACCAGTATAAAAATTCAGCCAATGAGTTATAACAAAATGAAATAATTGTGCGTTTCTATCATAGAAATGTGTAAATGTTTTCCACTTGATTTTTTAAAAAATGTGTGAATTTGGGACTGCTGTTTATTGTTTGTATAATATATGAAAATAAGAGAGTGTATTTAAGGTGAATGTCTTTATATTATGGATTTAAAGTTTTGGATTATTCTTAAATTGACCTTGTTTACATTTTTTGGTACAAACAACCAACTAAAGACTCCACAGAGTACATTGTGATGGCCTTTATTTCATGCAGATTGTTACACATTCAGCCAGAGATATGTGCTCCTTAAATTCACTGGCTGAAAGTTTGTCCACACTGAGCCACACTACAAGAAAGCATGTAGCCTGTAAAAGTGTTACTGCAATACATTTTGAGACCCTTTCATACTACTTTTATCAATTGTAATATCTTCTAGCTCAGGGGACTTTTCCTATACATAAAGGTTACCATCAGGGCAAGCATGGGGAGAAAACCACCACACTGATTAAAAACAAGACTGGTAATAACATTTATTTCCCCTCTCCTAGGACACAACAGTACTTTGGTTTTTTATCAAACTGGTAATCAAATGTAAATATTACATTTTTGCTGCATGAACCATTGATAATGAGCAAGAGGAACACATCGTCATGAATTATGCATTTAAGTTTGTTTTTATACCATTATTACTGAGAATGAGGCAGTGGTAGGGGAAGTATTCATACCCTTTACTTCAGTAAAGTACGAACACCACAGTGTGAAAATACTGTAGCCTACTGTACTCTACCAAAAGTAACAGTCCTGCATTCAAAATGTTACTTAAGTACAAATACGTAAGTACTCTATGATCAGAAAAATTTACTTAAAGAGAGAGATTGTAAAGAATAAAATGACAAATTGCACCCACATGATGTGCGTATAATTAATCCGCCTCCACTCACGAGCGACTCCACTTACTGCTTCCGGGTGACGGCCAGCCAATCAGCTGCTGCGCTTTCTGCTGTCAGTTGACGACGACTGATGGGGTTGACGTGACAACGGAGGTAAAACAGTTTCTTATCTACGGCGTTAAGCGGTAGTTAAACAGTATATTAGACTTAACTACATTTTTAAAAAGTTATAAAATCGTTAGTTTCTAATTTCATGGCTTTCTCGCCCTCTTAACAGCTGTTTTGAACCTCGTCGCAGCAGTAGGAGTCAGCCTGTCATGTGATTTTTAAACATTGGTTGCCTGTTGCTCGGCTCCTGAAAAGTTCTCTGAAGTTTAGTTTGGTAGTTTGGGAGGTGAGTTTGTGTTGTCGGCTGTTTCAGATGGAGGTGAACCGTCTGGACTTCTACATCGGTCTCTCTCTGGCTGTGAGCTCCAGCGCTTTTATCGGTGCGAGCTTCATCTTGAAGAAGAAAGGCCTTCTGCGATTGGCCAGCAAGGGCTCGATGCGAGCAGGTCCGAAACGAAACTAATCATTAGGTTCATCAGTGGAAGAAACGATCACAACAGGCAGTATCAGTTGTTGGTTACTGTAGGATAGACAGTACATGTTTAAGTCCTGCATTCAAAATGTGTGTGTAGAATGGAAGAAATATGATCAAAATGTACTTGAGAGTCACTGTGTTATATTATCATACTGAACTGATTAATTGTCCAAATCAACAGTAGTACAGTAATAATCAACTAGTCCTCTTATAATTAAAATCAGTGAGGGATCATTTCCAGTGAGAAGCCTGTAAGTGCTACTACAACATCATCTGTGTCTGTGTCTGTGTCTGTATCTCACAGGTCAAGGGGGGTATGCTTACCTGAAGGAATGGCTGTGGTGGGCAGGACTCATTTCAAGTAAGTGATTGATTTACATACTTAATTCAGCAAAATGGCTGACACGACCAGCTGCCTTGTTGTGGTTACTCTGCTTAACAGCCATGCCCAGAGACATTGGGGTCTTTGTTTTTCAAGGGGGAAATATGGCTTTTGTGGGCTTGGTATTTTTGTTGGTGAGCTAGCAGTAGATGCAGCACCCACACTGTATTTTTGAAGTGCACATTCCTCTAAAGAGCACATTTGCACATGTGGGTTGGTAGAGAATAATGTATCAGCATTTAGCCAGCTCCGACCGTTATGAATTTGTGTGCACACTGATGGTCATGTTTATATTCCAGTGGGAGCAGGAGAAGCCGCTAACTTCGCTGCATATGCATTTGCACCGGCCACACTGGTGACTCCTCTTGGGGCACTGAGTGTACTTGTAAGGTAATTGTCTTTGTTTGTAGTTTTATTCTGCAGTTTTTCATACAACTGATATTACTTAACTTATCCAACATTTACTTGGTGAGATACAGATACTCCTAGCTTTCTCAGTGCTTAAGGATAAGTCTGGTTATATTATATATTTTTCTTATTGTTAATAAAGCCAAAGAAAAGCCCTCAGCCAACAATGAATTGATCTATTGTCTGTAAACTCGAAGTCTAATGTAGCTTTTCCCTATTTGTTGTAGACTCCTTCGTCTTTGTCATACAAGTAATTTATGACAAAGAGATGGAACGTCTGCACTGGTAGTTTATTTTGAGTCGATTTCGCATACACCATCCTGTTGACACAAACACTGTGACCTCTTCTAACTGAAGCTATATATACTTTAGAACCACTATCAAAGGTCAGGGCCCCCACAAGTATTGTTAGAAGCTCAGTGAAAGAGGGATTCTAGATTTTTAACTTTTTTTTGACTGAAAAACGTAATATATATTCCGTTTCTTCAAGGAAAAAAAACAAACTTAGATGGAAGTGAGTGAAAAGAAAAGATCACGAGCTATTTGCTAACAAGGTCACCATAACTGAAACGGTGATTATATGTCAATGTGTGTTCACAACTTGTTTCTGCCACCACAACAGGAAATAAACAGCAGTTATTGCAGGTGTAAATAATCTTGTGACCAGTAATGCCTCTTTTCCTGTGCATGGTACAGCTCGGCTCAACTTGACTCTACTTGCTTTGAACCATTCTTTTCTGGTTTTCCATTGGCAAAAGCTATGGTTAGTCACTGGTACCTTAATGGTATCACCTCTGTCAAGGTTCCAATCAAGTTTATTCAATACTAAAAGGCAGAGTGGAAACACTGCTTGCATTGAGGAAGAATTATTTGCAATGGAAAACAAACAAACAAAAAAAAGTACCCGGAACCAAAATGGAGTTTAGCAATGCCATGCAGTGGAAATGCAGCATAAGATATACCTTGGGACCCCCTTAAAACAAAGTCATGTCTACTTGCAACCTCTCATCACAGGTTATTATCTTAGCATGGATCATGAGCAGTGCCATTTGTTTTTCCTTCCAGTGCCGTGCTCTCCTCTTACTTTCTCAATGAGAGGCTAAACGTACATGGGAAAATTGGTTGTTTGCTGTGCGTGCTGGGCTCCACAGTGATGGTGATCCATGCCCCGCTGGAAGAGGAGGTCGCCTCCCTCAGTGCCATGGCTGAGAAGCTCAGAGACCCAGGTAGGACCAGTCCTTCACCAGTGTGATCTGATTAACCACTCTGCAGAAACTGAATCCCAGATAAAGGGTGGATCGAGTTTTTTTTTTTTTTTTTTTCAGAGTACTAACTCATTCTTGAATTCTAGGTTTCATTGTGTTTGCTGTGTGCGTTGTGGGAAGCAGCCTGGTTCTTATCTTTGCTGTGGCGCCGCGGTTTGGACAGAAGAATGTGCTGGTCTACATCCTGATCTGCTCTGTGATTGGCTCCCTCTCTGTGTCTTGTGTCAAGGGCCTGGGCATTGGCATTAAGGAGCTGTTTGCTGGGACAGCAGTGCTGAGGGAACCCCTGTTCTGGTCCTTAGTCATCTGCCTGGTAATCTGTGTCAGCATTCAGATCAATTACCTGAACAAAGCCCTCGACATTTTTAACACCTCCATAGTCACTCCCATCTACTACGTCTTCTTCACCACCTCTGTCATGGCCTGCTCAGCCATCCTCTTCAAGGAGTGGCTGAGTATGACCACTGATGGAGTAGTGGGGACGATTAGCGGGTTCCTCACCATCATTTTGGGAATCTTCCTCCTCCATGCCTTCAAGGACATTACATTCAGCTGGGATTCCCTCCCCCTCTACCTGAGGAAAGGTCCCCCTCAGGGCTTTCCATGGGGGCACCAGCCTTATGTGGCTCTTCCCAGCCACGACACACAAGCAGAGGATGGCATGAAACTGCCTAGAGAAGGAAGCTCCAAGGGGGGGTGGGGTACACACCAGAGAGCTCCTTAAGGAGGACCAATAATCTTGTCACTACTTAGAAAAGGTGCTTATTGCAATTCTGAATCTTTAATACACACCACAGCTAGAAAATGTGACAAATTAGTTTACTAAATCTGACTTTCAAGCCTTTCTTACACAATACAGTATGCACTGGATGAGTGGAAGTTTGCCTAAAATGAACATAATGTTCCTATCAGCACTGCAGATTTCATACAAAATTTACATTCTTATTTGTACATGATGTACAATCCCTATCTTTTTCTTTTGGTTGAATGACAAGGACAGATAATTTATATTGTTGTGAATGTCTGTTGCACTGCTGTGTACATGGTTTTACAGTATATTAAGTTTAAAAAATTAAGTGCCGAGTTGAATATTACCCTGCATAAGCCAGATTGTGCCTTCTGTTAGCAGAAAACAACCTTATTCATAGTGTTGCACTTTTAACTATGAATATATTGTACAAATGTATGATTTTTACAACCAGTGCAAAGAAAAACTTGATTTGCCGTGAATGCATTTCAATCATGTGATGAACAAGTCTGAATAATTCCTTATGAGTTACTTTACCTCAGTATTATGTACAAACTGCACCAAAGAATGTTCTTACCCTGTATAAATTAATTCTAAACATGTGCCAAGCTGTAATATATCTAATGTAACTGTTAGGTTTTGTGATTGACAATGCTCATTAAAACAAAACTACATTAATTGACTACACTTTTTTCCAAAAGAGACAGAATTATTTGGCATTTTGTTTATTGCATATGTACAGTCCAGGAGCTCACGCCTCCTCAGTCAAGACATCGTTAGTTCTCTTAAATTACAGCAGTGTGTGGCGAAGTCCTTGAGGCTGTCAAAAACAGCTGGCAAGCTGTATGTCCCACATGTGTCGGTTTCTGCTGTCTCCCACACTTAACCAAGTTACAGCAGTGGATAATAACATATTCAAGCCCAGTTTGACCAGTGAACTGACTTGAATTGTATAACTTGACAAACAAAACCAACATGAGGTTTTGCGACACTCATATCCTGAAAAGTGGAGGACAAATTAAAACCGTAGACTTCTGCACGAGTCCATACATGGTGTTAATCTCAGGCACTTGTATCAAAAAGTAACACTTAATGTTGTTCCTTTTTACAGCTTAATGGGACAGTTCTTGGCCACACAGCCAGGTCGGTCCCAGAGCAGGGGGCCTGGTGCATGCGTCTTATCAGTCCTTGCAGTGACAGGTTTTAGTCTGACATGTTTTCAGAGAGTGAGCCCTTGCTCCTCTGAGTCTGTTCCAGTCTGTTTAGGATGAACTGGCTGGTGTCAATAAATCGCTCCACACAGTTAACGAAGCACACTTCTGTCCTTGAGTCCAGCTTTGGCCCGGGTTTATCCATACACTTCTCCTGGAGACACAGACAAGGAAGCAAAGGATGATTCAAATAGTGCACATCACAGTTAACGTGCTGAATTAACGTCATCGCGTACGCCGTAGCTGTGACCTCATCACTACGTACGTTAACGTCGTCATTAGATCACATTAAGTACCAATTGCAAACATAAGAGGTGGATATAAAACTAATAAATACACATTACACAGCAGCAGACTGTGACCTTAAATGTATTTTCGTGATCTTACAGATGTCTTCTTTCAATCAAGTTAAAACACTGTATGCTGTTGACGAAACCAACGTAAAAAAAAAAAAAGTACATTTCACACACTGCTCTTATTGATGGTAGGCCATGAGTAGGTTTCGCAGACATTTTATCGTTCCGGCCAGAGAATAGACATCTTAAGAATCATGAGCACACTTGAAGGTACAACACACAACTGACAAACGGGGGAAAAACGTCCCGTCCCCCCCAAGGCTTGCGTAGGGAACGCTATGTAACCAAATCAAACGGAGTGCTGGGGTACGTGGCTTAATTTATTTACTTGGACAGCAAATAAACTAACATATGCAACGTTTATGTTCATATATGACAAGCTAGCTATACTTTATGGCCACAGACAGTGTAATAAGCAACTTGCAGAGCTGCACTGCTAGCTTAAAGCCTCTCTTACCCAGCAAACCTCAGTCATTTGATGCACCAGCTGCTGAAATCTTTGTTTTTGAGACTCGATTTCGATGAACTGCTGAAGTTGAGGGTCCGGTGTCGCTCCCTGGCCGTCCATATTTTGCTAAAAAGACGTCGTAAAAGCAATATTGTTCTAATTATGAAAGCCTTGTGGCTCTATTACTGACCTTCACGTGTATGTATGGACGACGGGAAACGGGAAGTAGTTCAACCAATCACAGGGCACGTTTTTTCTGACACCACTCGTCATCATACATACGTAATTTTTCACACCAGAGACATTAAATTAATTATATATTATTTAATTAAACAATTAAAGCTAATTCCAACTTATTCAAACTTATACTTTAAATGCTGTCATTTCCATTATGTTTCAGTCACTTCAAAGCCTGGCATACTTGGCTTTTATTTGTGCAATTGATATGTTCTCATAAAGCTTGTTTCCACACACAAACATGTCTACATTTCACAATAATTCCACATAATACAGTGCACAGGTTAACATATACAGATACAATATATCTTTTTAATCCAGTAAACTTCAATAGAATATACACACTGTAAATGTAAGACTGTACTTCTAATAATGAGATATGAAGGCTATTTTAATCAACGAGTTATAGTGACATTCACGTTACACATATTCACATTACAGAGGACCTCAGTGTGGCTGTGCAGTCCCATGTTTAATTGTATTGTTTGTATTGTGTGTGTGTGTGTGTGTGTGTGTTGGAGTCGATTATTTTGAACTCTACTGGAGCTCGTACAGCACATCCTGAACAGCCAGCGCCAGCTCCTCAAAGGTGGGTCTCTCATCTGCTTTCTGAAAACAAAACAAAAAGAGGCTGTGAGATTGGTGCTCAGAAAATATTTACATACACTATCATCATTTTGTACATGGTTGCCGTCATAACCTGCACTGAAGCCCACAACACAATTCAAACTCACTTACATCAAGCCAACAGCTTGACATAATGCTGTAGACCTTCTCATTGGCCAGCTGGGGGCGGAAGAGGCGCAGGCCCCGGGACACCTGATCCACTATTTCCGTGTTGTTGAGGCGTTCATACGGAAGCCGGCCCAAAGTGTACACCTCCCACATAAGAACCCCTAAGTAATAAGATGAATAGTTAATGGGAGAAAAATAATTCTGATGCTTTAATTTAGTTTACGAAGATATCTAACAAAGATTACACTTACAACTGACCAGAAATGCAGTCGGAAAAACGTGTTGTACATTGTGTTTACTCACCATATGCCCATATGTCCGACTTGCTGCTGAATTTGCAGTAGAGGAGGACCTCAGGAGGTGACCAGCGAACAGGAAACTTGGATCCCGCCGAGCTTGTGTACTCATCATCTAAGACGTACCTAAGATAGCATTCAGATTCCTTACTTAAAGTGTAAAAGTACAGATACTGTTAATCCTCTTTTGTAAAGTAGGAATACTCAAAAGTACTTGGAAAGTACCAAAGAATTGCACGGGGTTTTTAGTGTCATACTTTATTAAGCACTAATGTGCCTCCATATAATCTTATAATTCATATAGAATATTTTACCTAGACAGTCCGAAGTCAGTCACTTTGACGGTGCCATTGCCATCTACTAAACAGTTCCGGGCAGCCTGAGGACAAAACAAACATTAATTGAAATCACGAAACATTTACTGTTCTCTTCGAATACCCACCCTGAGTTTATGCCACCATAACATGATACAATCATCTAGACATGTACTGCGAAAGTGCTGCACAGTTGCACGTCCTACAGTAGATCTATGTCTCTCACCAGATCTCTGTGGATGTACTGCTTCGACTCAAGATAGGCCATGCCCTCGGAGACGTCCTTACACATCTCCAGGAGCTGGACAACTGTTGGGTGCTGCTTCAGGCCCTCCCTGAGGTACGTCAGCAGGCAGCCATTGGAAAGGAACTCAGTCACTATATAAATGGGTCTTTGTTTGGTGCACACTCCGTACAGCTGGACCAGGTTCTCGTGTCGAAGCTTCCTGGTTTGAGCAAAAGAAGAAGGAAGTTAAGTATTGTGAGTTTGTATTCTTCACAGACGTTGTAGAATCTACACTGTTCAGTGTGACACATCAGTTTTATTAAACGCACAAAATCATCAATGTCATTTCAAGTGGAGTCAATTCAAGTGTAGCAGCTGAATGACCAAAAAGGAGCGTCAGCTTAGACTAATTTAGTGTGTCTTACATCATGATTTTGGCTTCTTCTATGAAATCATCTTCAGACATGGAGCCCTCTTTGATCATCTTAATGGCCACGTCATGCCGGCCCTGCCACTTTCCATACTTCACCACTCCAAACTGACCACAGCCCAGCTCTTTGATGAAGGTGAGGCAATGGGGGTCAATCTCCCACACACCTGGAGCAAACAACAGAGAATGGAGGAGCAATTTTATACTTGTAGCATTTACATTAAAGGAATAGATTAAACAAGCAAGACATAAAATGTTAATTAGTGAGCTTTAAAGCACTTTGAATGTCTTGTGTCTGAATAGTGCTATGAGCTAAGCTAACCATCTGCTGGCTCCAGCTTCATATTTACTTTTCAAGACATGAGAAGGTTAACAATCTTCTCATCTAACCAATAGCACAAAACTATGTTTCCCAAAATGCAAATTATTCTTTTCACAACAATGGTACTAGTTACTTTTAAGAAATATGCTGGTGCCCAGAAAAAAAAAGATCATTATCTTAATATATTGAGTGTTAATGTAATCTTTTGGTGGTTTGTCAGTGAGATATATCTCACTGTCACCTGTGTGGCCTGTAGTTCAAGTCATACTGATGTGGCCACACTCTTACCATAGCCAAGCCCTGCCGTTGATGGAGGCCGTGCACGGTTAGACACAATGTATTTCAGCCTGCTAACCATACCTAGTGAGGGAGATAAGAAAACCACATTATTACCTGTAAGGTCAACATTTTTTATAAAGTTTGACTGTTTTAGTTCCTATATTTTGTTTCTGTCCTCCCTTTCCCTGCTGCCACACCTACATTTGAATTGTATTTTATGGCATGTCAAATAACAAATTCAAATCTGAAAATGCTTCATGAGATAACCATGTATTCTCAGCTACTGTATTAACCTGCTGCATTGTGCTGGTGGTAGTTGATGAGCTCTGGGATGGTGCTGAAATTATACTTCTCTGCCAGGTAAAACTGGCCCTGTGGGGAGGTGCAGATGTTATAATGTCTGCAGCTTCCTCCAGTTTCCCTGTAGAGAGAACAAGAAGAGTAACTTAAAGTAGATTTAGTCAACAGGTTTTGACAGACACAGGAACATATCAGGTATGCATGAGTAGGTAACATCTTCTCAGCGTTATACACAAAACAGCTTAGTCTCAGAGCCCTGCGATAAAAACGTTCTGCAGGCAGATTAGTCCAGGTTTTGCATGAATGATTTACATCTCTCTCCCTCTGTAGCCCACGGTTTCCGCTTTCATTACAAACAGTTCTTCTTTTGATACATTCACACATGACTGGAGCCAGTGGACGCAGTCTATACACTAAATGGTGCACCATGTGGCAGTGTTAAACACCACAGAGCGTACTCACCCGCCACCTTTAGAGAACAAAGACACAGTGTATTTCCCAGCCTTGCTTGAGTCCCGTACCAAGAAGCCTCCGTCTTTGTTCTGCGAGACAAAACACAGGCTTATATTTCACAAGTTACAAAGATAATTTAATCCAGCTAAATTTGACTTATTTGTAGGTGCACAAACACATTGTGGGTTTCTGTAATTGAGATTACCTCAGTCTTTAACAGCTTTTCTGCCTGGCTACGGTTCATATTCTTGCAATACCAGCTGTGAAAATGAATGTAATAACTTTTCTTGAATACTGCAGGATTTATTGCTTCATCATCAAAAATACATTCATGTACTGTGCAGACAAGGAACTTTACCCAGTCTGTAAATATCAGAAGAATGCAGAAGGGACAGAAGAACAGCACCCATACTCACTCAAATCTTTCTAGCCCATTTTCTGCTTTCACAACATAATTACTAGGTATATATCCTTCTTTTCTGCAAAAGAAAACACATTGTATTTATCAGTAACGTTTACACAACCCCACACACAAATACAGACATACATCTTGACTGGACATTGAAGCGCTCACAGCAGCAGTCGCATCTAATAAACAAATTCTTGCTCCCAGAACGCTAAATGCAAATAGAATCATTCAAATTACAGATAATCAGTATTGAAATTATTTCTTAGTGATCATGCTATAAAATCTTCTTATTTTCTTGTATATATGGCACAAGGGATGAAGTAGCCTAGAATATTGTCATTATTAGGTATAATATTATTATTATTTAGGTAATCGTCACCCATATTTGTCTCTGGCTCTCCACCAGTTTGCATCAGACATTTCCAGGATGGTATACTCTTCGGCCTGCCTCAGCTCCAGGTCTTGGGGTGTCATGGATGTGTAATTATACTCTGCTATGACAGTCATGCCTAGAAAGGGGGCAAGATCCTCAGGGGGCTGTGGAGGTAAAGGCCGGCCAGGCTTCTCCTGAAACAACACAAGGTCAGAGGTTGCATAATTTAAAAAATGATGATGATGTCTGTAATCGGTGAATATTATTCTAAAGGGACTGTGTGTATACCTCAGTTGGGGTAGGAGGGAGAGGTTTCCTGGATCCCCTTCGCCGAGATGGTTTAGATGTAAAGCCTATTAATGACACAATTTAATATATGAATGAAACAAGTTTGTCATTATCTGACGTTTCGGTATCGATTCTTACAGATTTTAAACCGCAGGGAATCTCGTTCTCACCATTTTTACTATCCAAAACCTTGCAACCCATAGCTTGTTTAACTTCCTGGTGGCAGCACAGCCACACCCCATCCATCCAGGAACAAGGATGGTATTTCTGCATGAGATCCTTGTTGAAGCGCACCACTGTGCACAAGTATGGACACACACACACACACACACAGGGAATTTACATTGAACCAACATTTGCATATGCATATGCGCCCAGCGTCTCTGTCGTGTGAGCACTGGGTGATGTTGAGATATGGTCAAACATTCCATTTACTGCATGACATACTGTGACTGAGACACATAAACACCTGAGAAAGTGTACATTTCTATGCATATACTAACTTTCTTTCAGCTTCTTTATCCACTGAGCCCGAACATCCTCTGTCTTTGCAAAGATGTACAGCGGCCCCTCATCATAAATGACCTGTGGAATAAATGTTCAAGACAGAAGCTCTTAAATACTGTTACTTGGGAATTTTCTTTTATGGCAAATTATATTCATTTTCCTTTTTTCGCGCTACTTTTTCATGGGCTGTTTGCAATGGCAACACCTGCACAGCTACTGAAAGTCCCCGGTTCATTTGAGTGTGAGAGACAGTTTCACTTCTTAACAATGGACTTTCGCATTTTGAACTGTTGGATGATTAGATAGTTGTTTTCTGCCAGGGAGTAAACAAGTCTTGTAGCTTCTACACAGTTTCAAATCAAATGAGAAATGTATTCCACGCTTCATTATTATAATACAGTGACTGATATTAGGATGCAGGAGAGTTTGTTTCCGGCTCCAAAACGAATGTTTGTGTTTTTGGTGCTGATTTTTGACTTTGTCTTTAACCTTTATGATTGTCATGAGGTGGTTTCTGAAGGTCCCCTCATGCTAGTCAAGTAAATTGACAAAAGGGTCTACCTGGAATGCATACATGCGCTCTTGCGGGGCATTGGGCTCTGGCTGGACAGTCTCTACACACTTGATCTTCTCAATGTCAACTGATCCTCTCAAACCTTTTCGCTTCTGCTTAACAGGGAAACAGTCAGGTAACTCAGGGAAAAACAAATGTTGCTGCAGAGTTCTCTTAAGGCCACAAACAAATAATAATCTGAGACAAATGCGATTCATTCCATATACGTACCCCTTTGTCAGGATCAAAATCATAGTAGGAAATTTTTTCCTGGGTGAGAACAAACCATCTCTCCTTGTAGTTCAAAGGGGAGGTTTTCTTCTTCTGCTGAGATCGTTTAATGAAGATTTCTTCCAGTATATTGTCTGACATGATTCAGTCAGGGTTAATCTGCATGGGAATAAGGAATAATGAAAGCTTTACTTTGGGGCAGAACAACACTGAACAGCACATTCGCACCTCGAGTCAGGCAGTAATCACTTTGCTGAGAGCTGTGACTGACTCATCCTTTATCACTGTGCTTATCTTAGCAATATGAGGCAGGCCTTTGTGTTATGTCGCACTTCACACTTAAACATAGAGTGTTTTCCTTTGAAAAGTGTATTTTAACAGACTACAAGTTAATATGCACCCTCCTCCTCGTAGAGTCAGAGCAATGCCACAGTAACAGGTCAGAGTATAGATCTGGAAAGAGATGAAGCGACATGCAGCATGAGTGTGAGCACGTATCAAAGTGTGATTAGCTGTAGTTTGCATAAGCCCTGCTTTCCCTGCCAGCAACATCCTCTGTTTCCAAAATCCCCCCCATGGCACATCTGCTTCCCTCAGCCACTGTATCCTGGTCCAGCTCAGTGACCCAGATACTTTTGTGCTGAGAAACTGTGTAAGGAGATTTTGGATTTTGGTGTCCACCAAATCCCTTGTCCATTGCTAATCTGATGGGTTGACATTATTCCTCCACTACGTACCCATGTCTTAGATTGTTGTATAAGCAACAACACAATCAGTTGCATTCAAAAGTTTTGGTGATTGCATTTCGTTTCATATAAATTTGATGTCTTTGACTGGCTTGATAGACACACACACTTATGTGCAAACACGATGGATTTTAAAACTTGGTTTTGAATGCTATTTTAGTAGTTTTTAATACAGTAGCCCAGTTATTCACATTCATGTAACACATTAATTTGTACGTTCTGAGGTCTGAGGTCTTTTGGGTTTAACTCATCATGGCAAGGCTACCCTTCTCTCTTAGATAGACACACGCACACATAAGTACATTTTAACTACGTTGTCACTACACTGTCTGTTTTTAGTTTGTAACAAGTTATTATGTCGTAGTTTCAGTACCTTCTAACCATTTGTGGCTAACTGAAACTCGCACTTCCAACGCAAGTCAAAGCCCCCATTGATGTCTTCAAAAACTAAGAAACACTTATGCCTATGAAGGGGTGATGATAATGTAGACTGTGTAAAAGCACTCAAACATGCCCTCATTCTTAAACAACAAAAACAGACACTCTATATATCTGGACATTTTGGAAAAACAAGTAAGCCATGTTTTAGTCAGAATTAACTGGAGGTACAGGAAGAATATCACCACAATTGCTGGGGAAAAAAAGTGAAAAGTTTCTTGAGAGGTTGAATAATCCAATCCAATCCGATCCAATTTTAATGTCAAAATAGATGCACCAGCTTCCACCAATGTGTAGACTTAGCACCTACTATGAAAATGGCAAGTACGGTCAGCTTTAGCTGCAACCGAGCACTGCTCACAGATGTATTTCCATCCAGCAAAAACTCCCCTTTAATGTCTAAAAAACACATATAATTTTAAAATACAACAAAGGTACATGGAACACTAAAGGTAAGCAGTCTTAGGGACACACCGCCAGGTGAAACATGAACAGACAGATGCTCAAACTCACCTTTGTCACACAGCTGAATGTTCATTGTCTGGTAGTCTCTGTCAGATGTGTTTGCACTTCAGCTTGGCCTATTTTCAGCCCCTGAGCACTTCCTTCTATCATCTGAACTGTAACTGTAACGCTACCAGAAGCTTCTGTCACTCCCTGCTAACCAATAGTGTGACATTTCTTCACACTAGGCCGACACTACCTATTGGTTTCGTCTGTGCTGTCATGAACAGACAGCGT
Organism: Pempheris klunzingeri; assembly: GCF_042242105.1. NCBI lineage: Eukaryota > Metazoa > Chordata > Actinopteri > Acropomatiformes > Pempheridae > Pempheris > Pempheris klunzingeri. Next base: position 18,735,858 of record NC_092020.1, on the reverse strand, counting down.
TGTTCCCTATTCTGTAAAACACTGTTTATTCATTCCTCATTCGTCACCACTTAATCTTTTCTCACATCAACAACTTGAGTAGACGTCAACAAACTGTAGATAATCGCATCATGATGTACCGTCCACTCTCTCTGTCTGTCTGATCATTTGGAGCCGTCCAACTGAAACTGTGCATGCATATTTCACCGTGTCATGGCTACCAAGAGGAGATATTTTTTGGGGTTTTTGAAGGGAGTTGACTCACGGTGGCTGACACAGACAAACTCATAGGGAAGTTGCATCAGTGTTGTACTGCAACATGAAGGGAGAAGAAACCCAGTGCACTTCGAGCTGACATTATCTCTCGCTCAAATGCGGCACAAAATCTTTCATTAGCACATTTAAAATGTATCTCACATACCTGTGATGTGTGCTGCCTCATGACCTACACTGACAGCTGATGTACGCACTCACTTTTTTAGATTTGGTAGAGTCTGTTTTTGCACGGCGGAACAACACTTAAACACTTTGCAGAGATACGTCTTTTCCCTCACTTTCCAATGCTTAGCAGCTCTCCCCTCGGATTGTGAACTTCTTTTATACTACATTTGACTCTGTTATTAAATGTGGCTCGAAAACTCAAACGTTTTGAGGCTGAAGTGCATTGATAAAATAACCGATTTAATCTCATAGGATCGTCGCGTTTCAAGATAACACATATTTGAATATATTTTCACCATTTCTGTCACAGTGATGGCCATCTGATCTTTGTGACCCAGCTGTGTCTTGACCTGAGTGCATGCAAAGCAGTGCATCATGTTTTAAAGTAAAAAAAAAAAAAACACCCAAATTAAAGGAGTTAGAAACACTGATGAATGTGTGTACTAGGACTGAATATATTTACTTATTTTGTTGTGTGATATTCTCTACGTATGACACAGCAAACACAAACATATCATGAAAGTCTTAGTTTAACAGGAAGATGTTCTCTTTCCTGACGTTTCCTGACAGATAAGTGATATGAGCGAGAAAATGTGTGTTTGTGTGTTCATATGAGAGAGAGAGAGAGAGAGAGAGAGAGAGAGAGAGAGTGACAAGGATGTTAAGCACAAGCCGCAATCGAGTTACCGAGTTAAATCTAACCACAAAAAATACTTTCACACATATATTAATATATCACATCAGTTTGACATTGTGGTGATCTATGAAGGTCAACTTTCAGAGTGCACAAATAGGAATTAGCATTTACTGTGATGCATGTAAACAAAGGCCATTTAATGAAACACCTTAAATTCAATAATAGTGCTCACTAATCAATAAAACATTTGACATGCATAGCTGATGAAAGTAACAACGTTAAACTGCTATCTGATTATCGCCTCACCGTACATCTAAACCACTGCTGCAAGATTTGTACTTAGGGTTTAAGAAAACGCGCAACATGTTCAAGAACAACAACAGCAGAGTCCGTCATTGTCAACAAAACATTCAGAAACAAGTGCTACACCTTTGCAGATAATGTCACCAACATTACAAGTTTTGTGATGAGTAAGGACTTCCAAACTGCATATTTGTTTCAAATTAAGTGTTCGCGCAAATCTACATTATACTTCCCATAGTCTTCAAAGAAATGACTGAAAATACTTCTTGACCTTACATTCAAAGAGCTTTGTCACTTACCCAGACACCCAAAAAAGTCAAGCATCAGACAGACAACCACAGATGCTGTGGCTTGAAGTGGTGGCTTGAACCTTTGCCTAAGTCACTCGCCTTCCATAAAATGTGTGTTAATCTGTGATGCAACAAACTTGAACCCACCCACGGAGAGGAATCGACTCCGCTTACTTCCCCTTTTTCTTCCTGCTCATTTTCATATCAGCCCTCTGGACAGTTTTGGTGATAAGTGGAAGCGGGCTAAACACAGGACCATATTGGATTACTTCATGTGGTTAAATTGAGGGGATTTTTCTCAGACAGCCAGTTTGAGCATTACAGGAAAAACAGATGCACAAACTTCAGACTGATATTTCCTACAGACATTTAAATCCCCACTTATTACACTGCATTTATAACTCCCTGCATTAACATTAAAAATGGACCTCTTTGGTTGTTTGCTTGCTTGTAGTTTTTGTCCTCCTGGACCGTCCCGCCGCTAGGGGGCAGACTGTGCAGCAGGGGGACCGCTGAGGTCTACATTAGGAACTGCTTCCGGACTCTACCTCCCTCTTTTCCTCTGCATCGGGTCGCTGCCATGGTATGAAATTATTACAGGGATGCATTTTACAGAATCTAACTCAATCTTACCGATTTAAGAGTCACCATCGCGTCTAGTTAACTCTGAAATGTGAAGAATCTTTTGACACACACAAAGATGGCAGTATTAGCCGTATTGTGTATATTTTAATTAGATAAACTATAGCTGATGTGTTTGTGGGGAAATGCTGCTGCAAGGCGTACTTCCACTCCAACCGGCCTTTCTTTTGAGGGAAATTTAAGCAAATTGTCATCATAGACACCCATTATGGCAGCCAATAACCTTTTCACTTTTTCACATTGTTGCTGTTTCACATGTTTGATTCCCGTTTCGCACTAAATTCCCGTTAAATAGCCTCGAAGCTAAGCTGTTAGCTTGTTAGCTAACATGCTAGCTTTCTAGCTTACATGTTAGCATTGTAGCTTCTAAATATGCCGGTGTTCATCCCATAAATAAGTGTTACAAGTAGTTTAAATATTCCTGCTGTGCTCCACATAAAGCCAGCCGAGTTTTAAAGTTTACCGAATTAACATGGATACAATGCTACTCATTAGCTTTTGACGTTAATAGAATTGATTTTATAAACTCTTAGAGATTAAACTTACTCTAGCTGCTGCTACTAGGTTAATGCTCATGGTTTATCCTCTGTGTTTCATAGGTGAACGTCCCGAAGACCCGCAGGACCTACTGCAAGAAGTGCAAAAAGCACCAACCCCACAAAGTTACCCAGTACAAGAAGGGAAAGGATTCCCTCTATGCACAGGGTAAATAAGCCCTTATTTGTGAGTGGCTGTATATTAAATAATCTGTGACGAAGTGGAGCTCAATTGTATTTATTCTGCAGGTAAGAGGAGATACGACAGAAAGCAGAGTGGGTACGGTGGTCAGACGAAGCCCATTTTCCGAAAGAAGGTATGTCCAGCTTTCTAGTGCTGTTTGATCATATCATGTTTAGCCTGTATGTGTGTGAGAAACCAGAACCAATGGTATATTGTGTTTTTGTTTTTTTTTTAGGCTAAGACTACCAAGAAGATTGTGTTGAGGCTTGAGTGTGTGGAGCCCAACTGCAGATCCAAGAGAATGCTGGCCATCAAGAGATGCAAGCACTTTGAGTTGGGTGGTGACAAGAAGAGAAAGGTCAGTGTCGTTTTTCTGTTTTTATGGATATGTTTTAGAGTATTTAATTGTTTTCTGACTTGTACAGTATGTCGCCTCAGGTCAAAAATCTGTGCAGTACATCCCAAAAAGTATTCAGTAGGGAGTAAGTGGGTGTCACATGCTGTGGATCTCTTAACTACCCATAGAAAATGAAGTCTAGCTATTTAACCATTCATATATCTATAATGTTGGCACTGCTCACATTATGCCAGGCATTATAATGATTAGATACACCAGATTTGATATGTGATTTCACATCCACAAAATGACCCCAAACTTAGGTTTTGATACATCAAATTTGGATTCTAGGGTTGGATTTTATTCGATACATCTTTCTACATGAAACCACAGAATAAATGTTTTTTTCATGCTTAGAAAAACATTACTCAAACAATAGGAAATAGAAGAAACTGACACAATGTTTATGAGGGATAATTTTTTTTGTGTGAGATGTTTGTGTCCCAACACTGACACAGTGGCTATCAAAGCTGGAGCTTGATGATACAGAGTAATGAGCTAATATTTAGATGCCTGTGGGCATGAGGAAGTGTTGATTTGTACCAGTCATAAGTAACACTCTGATTAGAGCGCATTTTGCTGTCACTTACCGAGGATATGAGAGGGACTTGTTGGGGGTGAAATGCATTGATTTTGGATTGGAATCATGACTCTAGTGGTGGAAAAAGCTTAACTGTGGCCTTTTTCTTTTTTTCACCTTAATTCCCAAAAGGCATGTGGTGTTGAGTTGTGCTTCATTATGCAGTGGTACACAATATGTTACTCATACATGACAAGACAGTGTGGAGAAACAACAATATGAACAATTAAACTAACTCCACTGTAACTTAATTATTTTGGGTGTTTTACAAGTTAGTACTTAGTAATGTAATGTCCAGGAATCAGAAGTCACTGACAGGCCTTGTGTGGGTCATAATGTGGCATTTTTTAAATAAACAGCACCACATAAAAATACAAGTGGTGTAAATATGAATGGATCAGATTCCATCTTTGTGGCCTGAAGCAACATGTGTCTGCTGGATTACTTTGTAACACAATGTTGTGTATTAACTTCTCAGTAGCACCTTGCATTTGGTTCATGTGGTTTGTAGCCTTTAATCTTAATCCAAGTTGTGAACAGATGGTAGGGAAGGGGTCAAGTAGGAATATAATTATAGGACCCTGCCTGACTTTGCTGTTGTAGGGTCAAGAAGAAAACATGTTCATCAAACTGTTCAAAATTGGACTTTGAATTTAATACAAAAGATCATAATCATAGTATAAACTTTCATTTCCAGCAGCATTTACAGTGAAGCACATATCATTGACACATATTTATAACTGGTTTTCTCTATTCTCTTACAGGGCCAGGTCATCCAGTTCTAAACTGTGGCCCAGTCTTCTGGAGGATGTCACTATTTTCAATAAATGTATGAAAACATATTTGGAGTTCGGCTCATCTTTCACCTCTGCTTCACTGTGCTCATCAGATGTGCAAAATTCATTTTGTTCCAAGATAATTAAACCTCCATCAGCAGCCTAGTCTGGACAATTCACAGAAAGTGCACAGAAGTGTTTTCAACATGATAAAGGAGCAGGTGCCCTGTATGCAGCATGGTATCAAGGCTGATTAAACTAAACTCGAGACTAAAACATCTTTTTTATGCATTTTTGTCCTACAAATTTACACTTAATTTAATAAAAGCAACACTTATTAAAGCAATTCTCCACCTAAGACCATCAGCAAAGGTTACAAAATGGTGGCGCGCTTTTGTTTGACAGATGTGTCCTGCCAGTGCAGCTTGTAGAGCCCCTGAGAGTTGCTGCTGATGGGAGTGATGGTCAGTAGAGTGGTGCCTGAAGGGTTGACAGACACAACCATTTTGCTATGTGGAGTCTGAAGTCCCATTTCCTTGTACTGAGGCAGGATCTGTGTGACATTACACAAGGGGTTGCACTTCCTCCAGCCAGGTACGGCTTCGATGACTAACCTTCGGGGACCACCGATCTCCTGCATGTTCAGCATGGCGACAGCCAGTCGGTTACCTGACAGAGGCCTCTCCCACACCTCAAAACTGTCCACCTGTACAACAAGTTATATTTTTTTATTCTGTCATTAAGTCATTTTTATATAGAAACTGAATGTACTCTAAATGCTGGTGTCTGTCACATTAACTTCACCTGACACCCACCTTGGCAGTGCGGTATCCTTGCTTTCCCAGTGAGTCCTGACTGATGGCTATGATGAGTCTGTTTTGCAGCAGCTCCTTGGAGCGAGGACAAATGTCCCTCAGATCGTTAGACATGAGCAGAGGGGCTGCCATGATGGCCCATAATGCCATCTGAGATTCCTGCTGGTCACGACTCAGGCCAAAGTTCCCAATCACGAGCTAGAGAAATTAACCAATGATACCGATATAAATATTTTTTAAAAAACATATATATAAATAAATGGATGTAAATATTAGAACCTTAACTAAAGCACTGAGAACTTCCACAATGAAAATAAAACCGCTTCGTACTTGAAGTTCACAGGTTCTGTACTTATTTTGAGGTCAAAGAATGCAATGTATAAGAGCCTGTGTAGGGCAGAGTACCATATCGGGGTCGTTCCAGCCTCCAGGTCCAGCCGAGGGCACAATGACGTCTTGATGAGAAGCAGTCCACTCCAAGATGGACTTGACAGAGCTCCATGAGTCGTACACATCAGCGAAGTTGCGCCAGTGGTTACACGTCTCACGGATGGCTGTGTAGTTGGGCTGCAGGCCAAGAAGTGCTCTTTTATGACGTATAACACATGATGTACAGTGTCATGAGCATGACTATCAACTGCATTTTGTTTTACACGTTGAGATTTTAAAGTGTGGCTGCAACTAATGATTATTTTGATGAATCAAGTGATTGCTTGGTCTAGAAAATATAAGCACTGAACATGCTTTTGGATGACATCTAGCTCTTGTTCCTATGTGGTTTGAAACTCCGTAAGTACGGCAAATCGCTTTGTGAATGTAATGTGAAGTGGAGTAAATGAAGAAATTCTCTCACCTTTTGGAAAGTCCACTCATACAAAGGCCACTCGCAGGAGTAGAGGATACTGTGTCCGGTCTTGTTCAGCGCCTTTGACATGTTCACGTATCCTTAATGAGAACAAATCACAAACTGTTGTATTAAACCCAGAAAACACCTCGTCTACTGAGTCCATGGCGGTTCTGAATGAGAGAAGAACCAAAAGACGGACCCAGTTTATTTACATATCTATCAATTGGGCCTTATTCAATAACATTTGCTATGGGCGAAGTACATAGCAGCAAATTGCACCTAAGAATTAAAAGCTCACCCTCTCCCAGTAAGTTCCAGTCCATAAAGCAGCCATCAAACTTGAGCAGATCCACATCCCAGTCAGCAAAGGTCTGAGCATCTGTCTCATAGTAACCCAGACTGCCCGGGTATCCAGCACACGTATTTTTCCCCACATCTGCATAGATACCCAGCTTCAGTCCCTTAGAATGAACCTTAAAAAAGAGAAATAAATTAGAATTCATACATTTAGTTTACCTGCAGTTTTGTTCATGGCAGGTTGTGGATGTGTACCAGTAGGTGGCGATGTTGCACAGCTAAAAAAAAAAAAAACTTGACACCTGTGTTCCAGGACTCCAGCTCTGCTTTAGTGGGCCTAAATATATCTGTCTCCTGGTGAACATCACTTTTTAGCTTGCTGTGTAGTCATTTTGGTCTCCGTCTCAGGGAGAGCTGCTCTCCGCTGTGACTGCAGCTGAGGGGGTGAACGACAGACAATAATATGCCTGAGCGTCTCCCCTGGCTCCAGCTGCTGAATTTCTACCAAGTTTTCAAATCTGAGACCTGGGTTCCACATCTGGTCCTGTTCCCTTCATTATGTAAATAATTGCAGGTCGGCTCAGGATGTATGATGAATATGTAATCTGACTGTGTTATCACTTTTACTTCCAGAGTTATTTCACCAGGGGTTCCCAAACTTTTTATTTGGTAAAGATTCCCAAACTTCCATGCATTGGACCACATATTTGTTAACAAGGTACCCCAGGGAATCACATCTATGAGAATGTGTTGAATATGATATGGTTCACCATTATATAACTATACTATTTGTAATGAAGCCCAAAGACAGAAAACTGTACATAAAAGCAGTCATGTCCTTGTGTAAACTCTTATTATGCTCCTCCAGCTGGTGAAATAACAGCAGCTTCTCACTTTTCTGTCTGAACCCTTTTCTCTTTGATGTCTATTATGGCATTAATTTAATAGCACATTCACACCCAGAGTCTCTGCAGCTCTGTTATTCCTACTACTCACATAGTCGGCCAGTTTCTTGATGCCCCCCGGGAATCTTTTGGGGTCTGCCTGCAGGCGGCCCTGGGCATCGCGCTGGCGGGAGAGCCAGCAGTCATCGATGCAGACGTACTCGTAGCCGGCCTCTTTCCAGCCCTCCTTGACCATCACATCTGCCATCTGCATGTACAGACGCTCACTGCCAGGGCAACAGGAGGAGACAGGCAGGGCTGATGGTATCACTTAGTGCCAGTGTTCACTGTCATGTGCAGGAGCAATACAGCAAACGCAAAGACAAAATATTTTCATAAAAACAAACCCCAGTGTTTCTGTTTGTTACTGTTGACTGATATAACGCAACAGTTGAGACAACAGGCCGACATTTGGTGTTTTCAAATGCTTTGTTGGCCTGGGCTTTCTGGGAACAAAAAATTAGCTGTGGACGGGGAGTTTGTCAGTGATTATCAGCATAAAGGTCCCATATTAAATCAGGGAACTAGATCCTGCAAGATATCCGAGAGTGCTCTGCATTCCTTAAACCAAAATGCGGAGACTTGACTAACTTGTTATTATGAATAGAGCTGCAATCATTAGACAGCTAATTGGTTCCATTTCAAGTAAAAGTGCCAAATATTTGCTTCTCAAATTTGAGGATTTGAATATCTACGTGTAGACGGGCTCTGGGAAGATGTGATGGGTGCTTTCATCTACATTCAATAAAGTAAATTAATCAGTTACTTGAGAACTTAGTCAACAGATTCATCGATAATTAATTATAATCATTAGTTACAGCCCTAATTGTGAATGGATGGATAGAGAAACCTCAACTAGATCAGAGTGCTTTACCTGAACCACCCCAATAAATAAATGTCTCGATTAAATTAACTAAATTAATATGAATCGATTAGTTAATTGACACAAAATTAATTAGAAACTATTTTGAAAATTGGTTCATCTTTGCAATATTTCAATGGCAAATATTTGCCAGCTCCAGTTTTTCAAATCAGAGGATGTGCTGCATTTGCTTGTCTTACATTATAGTAAATTGAATATCTTTGGATTCTGGCACAAAAAAAAGAGTTTTGAGGACATCACCTCTAACAAATACTGATTTTTTTTGACATTTTTACTGTTGTTTTCACTTTAAATCCCATCACTAGTCATTTGTTGCAGCCCTTTGTCATTTCTCTTCTCTCATTTTTTTCTCTCATAATTTTCTAATTAATCCAGTCCATCCTTGTCATTACTGTATTACAGATTTCTTGTTCAGCTCCTCTTAAATGTGTGCAGACTCTTAGGTGCCTTATGTACAAAGTCCTTTTCCAAATCCCGGTTATTACTTTACACTCTGACATCAACACCTCCAAGGGCCTCAAACCAGAGAACAAATAAAGGCGAATTAAATCAGGCGATGCCATCACGGTCCCGTCTTATCAAACGTCCACTGCTTTTACAATCACACTGCTTCTGAGCTAATTTCCTCTTCTTTCTGAGACAGCTTCTTAATTATGACATGAAGATCTCATAATTACAATATAGTTTATTAGATGATAATTAATTGAAACATCATGAATGCGAAATAACTGTTGACAATGAAATGAATGAATGAAATGAAACACATGACAATGTTATGAGCTTGTTGTTATAATTATGAGACAAGCCAAGTGATAAGTCATTACATGAAGGTTTAGGATCGTTTGTTAGTAAAACTAATCTGCTTCTGTTGATTAACTATCACGTTATTTTCTTTTTTTGTTTGTTTTCCATACTGTGCCCCATGTGACTTTTTAAACCAGTGCATTTAAGAAACTTACTATATGCCGAAACACTTTTGCATGATTTAAGAAGTCACATTTTTTAAAATTAGATTATCTGAGGAGGAGGAGGAGGAGGAGTTCCTCGCAGAGCACCATGGGTAACATCACCGTGTACGTGACGGATTTCCTCGTGTTTTGGCTCACAAACACGTCTGACTGTGCAGCATCTCCGCCACCAGGCACCTCTGATGTCTCTTACCTGATGCAGTTATTGGGGTCTTTGTCACAATCGATATTACATAGGAACCTCTCCCAGTGCAGCCAGCCCATTGTGGGTTTCAGCGCCAGACCATTGTCCAGCGCTTCAGCAGCGGGGCTCATTACAACGATGAGCCCGAGGAGCAGCGCACACCTGCACATATTCACTTTTAGACCCGACTACACAACGAGAATACACCACTGTATTAGCGTTTAGTGTCTATTTCCTCATGTAAAGCGTCCTCGGCCCGCCCCTTTCCCCGCGGTCCTGAATGATTGACGTAAATCTGGACCAATAAGATTCAAATGCGCCTGTAACCGTCCAATGGTGTTTCTTAATACAAACCAGGAAGCGCCAAGGTTCACTGCTGGTGAAAAGTATGAGAAGTCAGATGACATGACATGACATATAATTATGACTTGTGGAACAACAACAACACAAATGACACTGATATTCATATATATTCAGGTTTAGTCATTGCTAGTGAATCTGGGAAGTTAAAACTAATTTTAAATCAACACTTTAGATTAATATACAGACTAAATGAACATAAAATAGCTTAGAAAATATCATCATGTCCACTCCATGTATAATAGTATAATGGTGCAGTATTACTATGCTGGACTGTGATGCGACTCCAAGTTTACTGTGCTGTGATTTGATTAATGGAACAGGCACAGTGCAAGAACACAATCAGCTGAAATAATGAGGGTTTTAAAGGAGTAGTTTGACATTTTTGGAAACATGCTTGAACCGTTGCCAGTCAAACAGCTGAGGCTTTAGACTGTGACCACACCCTGCCAAGATCATAAAGATCCAAGATTCAGGATTTCTACTTCCGTAGCACACACGCGGCACACATGGGGGCAAGATATTGCTCTTCACAGCAATATATGCAACAGATGAGACACCATTGAAAACAGTTGCTAAAAGGGATATTTACAGAGTAATAAAAGATAATAAATACAAATAATATATACTAACAGAAGGCACATGCAGATCCCAGTCCAGTAGCCAAGAACATATGCATTTGTGCAATAAAAAAGACGAGTCCCTGAGAAAAAAAGTACAATAAGTTGGTACAATATGAATGGGTTCAGTCCAGTTCAATGGGGGTGAGGCAGGACTGTGCGAGTGTTCAGAGTCCTGATGGCTTGGGGGAAGAAGCTGTTACACAGTCTGCCAGACCTGGCACGGATGCCTAGGAACCTCCTTCCAGATGTCAGCAGTGCAAACAGATGGTGGGAGGGCTGTGAGGGGTCAGCCACGATGTTGGAGGCCTCTCAGGCACACCGGGCTTGGTAAATATCAGTTTCAGCAGGGAGACGGACACGTATGATTCTCTCTGCAGTTTTCAGTATTCTCTGCAAGGACCTGCGACCTGACACTTTGCATTTATGCAGTGATACAGTTTGTTAATATGGTCTCGATGGGTCCTCAGTCCTCAGTCTCTGCAGGAGATGGAAGCGTTGCTGTGCACTCCCAGGAACTTGGTCTTGCGCGTGGCTTCTTAAGTCAGTGACCATCTTCTTAGTCTTCCCCACGTTTCACGAAAGGTTATTGTCATTGCACCACACAGTCTGTTGTGCTACCTCCTCTCTGTAACGCCTTTCATGTGTGGAGACATGTTGCCTTTGAGTTAACAGGGGAGTGTTGTGGTTGAAGCTGAATCTGGTAGTGTAGTAATGAGTCACCAGGGTGAAGAGAAGAGGGAAGGGCACACATCTCTGGGGAGAGCTGGTGCTCAGTGTGGTGGTGTTCGCAGTTCTGGCTGACTGTGGTCTTCCGGTGGCAAAGCCAAGTTGCAGAGAGGTGTGCTGAAGCCCAGCGTGCTTTGCTTCCCTGTCAGCTGCTTTGTAATGATGGCATTGATGCTGAGCTTAAATCTATGAGCAACATTTTGCATGAGTGTCCTTGTTTTCCAGGTGGATTAGGGCCACGTGAAGAGCAGAGGATACTGAATCCTCAGTGGACCGATTGGTCCAATATGCAAATTGGTCGGGGTGTAATGGATCTGATGTACTGCATAACCCACCGTGAAACCACCACTTGTTGTTTTTACACTTCAGCTTTCATATGAATCAAATAAAAAAGTAAAACATGTTAATTAGAGAGGTTTAGAGGTGCTGGTAGGTAGATTTTCATACCTGTCCCCCCCTGTTTACTAAGCTAAGCTAACCGCCTGTGATCCCTAGCTTTATATTTTATGCACAGGCATGAGAGTTGTATCGACCTTCTCCTCTAGAACTATTCCTCTAACCTTTCTTGCCTTTAGGGCAGAAATACATTGCTGGACCTCTACTCATCCCTTGTTGCTCACTTTCAGCGTAATGTGCACTGTAACCCTGTGCTGGACTATGACATGGCCTGAGGTTTGCTGTGTGGAAGAACAGGAACCACGAAAGCCAAAATAATCAAGGTCTTAAAACCGATGGTGGAATGTAACAAAGTACATTTACTCAAGTACTGTGCTTAAGTACAATTTTGATGTACTTCACACTGCTACTCCACTATATTCTCAGGCAAATGTCACACTTTTTACTCCATTACATTTACTTGACAGATATTGTTATTGGTTACTTTGAAGATCAAATAACACGTACGATTTTTGATTGGGAGGAAGTATAGCACTCCTCACTAACTGGAAGTATTGAACTTCCTCCCATCAGGGACGGTCCAGAAACAATATCTGTGTTGCAAGATGCGAGAGTATGTTGCTGAGACAGTGGCAGGTCTCAAACAAAGTTTTCTTTCTCCTGATTTGTTTGCCTGACAAAAAAAAATCTATTTTAGTGTCAGAGTGTTAGGGGAAAATATGGTAAATATATCTGGTCATGCTCTAACTGGTTGGTTGTTGAGAGCCACATATATAAGCCTGAATAATCTTCCCGCATATACTATAGTATTTTCCCATTAGGACATATAAGGGTGAATTGAGTTTTTCATACGAGACCCTCAACTATAAGTGAAAAAGCAGAAGATATCTCGAATATCTGGGTTGTATTTGCTTTCCAACCGACACTAAGAATGAAAGAAAATGGCCCAATTTACCCACTGTTCCCTGAGGAGCCTGGCTAATCAAAAATGCCACACACACTATCAGCAGCAAAGTAGGACTATGTACATATCGACGCCGCTTCAAGCTGTTTATTAGCTCCGGATCCAAGACACTAATTTGTCTGTTTCAGACGTCAAATGAATAACAGATAGGTTTCTTAATTCAGCCGTAAATGGACACCCTGCCACAGAACCAAATTAATCCTGGATGTTTTTCCCTGTAAAACTGTCAGCGATGTCCTCACACACGCAGAGAGAGTGAGTAGTTCTGAATTTATTTTAACACTTTGCCTTTTTGTTGGAATTTAAGGAGACAGCGTCACATTATTTATCCGCTAATCAAATCAGCTACTTGAGAGTTTGTACAAAGGCACAAAAGAGTTGAAACTTTACAGAGGTGACATCAGCAGATCATCTCAGTAAAACCGTCCTGTGATCCTCCTCCTGATGGTCTATCGCTGCTGTGCATGACTCCTTGTGTCCTGATATTGAGAGGAGGATGAGGCAGCATTCGTTGCTGCTGGCACATCCCCAGATTATGACAATAATCCTCATCCCCACTGCTGGCTGTATGTAAAAAGGGAGTGTTAATGAACACAAAACCTGACCTTTCAGCGAAATGTCAAGGGTGCCTATTTCAACCCTAAACATTATCAGAGGCTTCACCAAGGGACAGGCCTGATACAAACAATTTGTCACTTGCTGTAGTTCATATCAGTGCCAGTGAGAAAAGCCGTTGAGGCTCTAAATGTCAGATTTCAATTTGACTCACCCCCCCTGCTGATGGATGGAGCAATCTGGCTCACTTGAATACATAGTTTTTTCTTTGTAAGAATGGGATCTCGCACACTGTTGTGATAGAGGCCCTTTTAGCAGGGGTGTTTTTTTTTTCTTTTGCAGCGCTGCATAAAAGAGCAGTGTGCCTCTATCTGTACAGTGGTTAATTGAGATTGTTGACAGATGGGCAACCCGTGCTTTCTGTCTGCCTTATGGCTCCCCAGAGCTTTGACACCAATCACTCACGTTCCTTTCTTCACCAGTGTCACGTAATTGAAGAGACTGTCATGGCTGATTTATGTTGGCAACTTTGTTATAAAGTGTACGGGGATAAAATGAAAGCGAAAGCTGTGTTATGGCGTGCCTTCTTGCCAAGGAGTTCCATTATTTTATTGATCTATAGGGACAGGTGGCAGCAGGAACAAATGTCATCAAAACGTTGTGACCCCATAAATGCAACAACTAACACTGTATGGCTCACAAACCCTAAGTGGAAAATCATGTATTATCTTGTAATTAGCTGCTTAAGTTGTTTATGTGACTCTCACAAGGGAAGGAGCCTACGTGTGCTGATGTTGCTACTTTAATTAGGTCCTTGTTGCACTGAGAGACTGACAAATGGCTTTTGGTAACAAACTTTCAATAGGACCTGTGAATTACTTTGTTAATTGAAGACATTTTTTAAGTTCAGTCGATTGTCTTCATTTGACTAAACTCTGTGATTTCCTGATATACTGTACATACATATACATACCGTATAAGGTTTCGCTTAACTATCTCTAATTACATTTCTTAAAACCTGCATATACATTTTGAGCAGTCATAAATACAATGTACCCACTCAGATATACTTATATGTGCAATTACAATATGTGCAATAGATTTTGACCGGTCAGAAAACCCTTTACCAAATCCAAAACGACCTTACTAATATTGTTACACTATTTCATCATTCATTGCCACTGGGCTCACACACTTTGCCACGCTTTTTTTTTTTTGAGGGGGGGGGGGTATATTTAATGTGACAGTTGAGATGTGACAGAAAAAAGGAAAGTGAGGAGGATGTTTGCACAAAGGTCCCTGGGACCGGATTCAAACCAGGGATGCTGCAGTCATGCTGGTTAAGCATCCTAAACACTGTTCCACCAGATGCCCTCATTCACTATTCAGTCAAATTTTTAATTTAAGATATCTCTAATTACATTGTGAATACTAAGGCTGAGCCGTTAAGTTGTATGATGATTCAAAACTGAATTGTAGATATATTTAATTAGATTCTCAATGGTTCACTCTTACTTGTTAAACTGTAATTAGAAAGCCATAAATGTAGTATGCATAGCTTTAATGTGAATACTCTCAATCTTATATACTGTGTGTTAATTCTGGTTGCCCGAGATGCCATGTTAGGAAGAATTTTTGTGAAGTATTAATGAAGTGTTACTGGTTATTTAATTATATTTTCTCAGATGCTCTTAGCTGGGAAGCATGTGGTTCAAAGATAGCTTTCTCACTTCTGTCTCACAGCAGGAATCCACAGTGTGTTGCATCAACAACAGCTTTCATGTTGCAGTGGTTGCATGTTCTGTAATCTGACAGATTTTTAAGACATTTTAAGCAAAGTAGAAGGCTGACATGCATTCTTTATTTATGTTTAACCAGCTCATGTGAGTTTCTTAATTTTCTCTACTCAGTGATGCTCCTTCTGTCCCTGATGAATTATTCGACATTACATTTGACACACAAACAGGGGGAGAATTAATTTGCTTTCAGATGTAGAAATTGTCACTTCAGTTTCTGCTTCTCTGCAGTTCCCCTGCAGATGTTTAGACGGCGTACTGGGTGCAAGTTGTTTTTATCAATAAACCTTCAGAATAAATTATTCACGAATGCATTATTCACTGCCTTATAGCTAAAGGGTTTAATCGAAAGAAGCGCACCCTGTTCCTCCTCCATTTACTATTTAACCATGTGTGATTTTTCTGAGAAAGAAAAGAGAACAATTAGTATCTTTTAGATCTCATGCGCAGATTATTACCCAAAAGCACTAAGAACAAATACCGGATTTTTTTTTCAGTGCCATGAAACCATGAGGAAATATTTGCAGAAACTGACAAAAAGTTTATTGGATAAAAATTGCGGCAGCTTTGGAAAGCTACTGCCAATTAAACATCAGAAAGAGACCTCAAAATGTTTCATTTAAGATACTGGTTTTTTCACCCCCAAAATCAGCTATATTTAGCGATCATGCTGTCTGCGTTTAGTATACTTCATTTGGTCACTTTTCCAGTGTGAATGCATTGTGTATTTAAAAAAAAACACCTGCTTAGCATCAGTATTTGGCACAGATTTGTATGGCAGGATGGCGAACCTGGTAAATATAATCTGCCAAGCATCAGCATGCTGGCAGAAAAAATAAATATACACCAAATTAGCCTTAAAAACACAGCAGTAATGTGAAGAGCTGATCCTGAGAAGTCTGTTTACTATACTGCTGAGTAGCTGAGAGCAAGGTTTTAGCCCTCCATCACTGCCACTCATTGTGCTTTACCTGACTGCGTAGGTTCCAGACAGAGTGACCTTTGTTTGGGTGTTTTTTTGTGTATAGAGTCAATAGTATCTAAAGGTAATTTATGTTTGCAAGTCTTTTTTCTTTTACAGAGATTAGAAAAACAGCACTGGGCATTGCAGAAAATGCCTCTTGCCATACATAAAGTGAGGATGAAGTCAACCTTTTTTACCACCTCAAACTCACCTTCCATGGTTCATATGTTGCCTCTGTGTAATGGATGCAGGACTGACCTTTTCACATAGAGATAAACTGCCAAAGATGCCCCCCTGGAGCCTGCAAAAGCCAAATCAACCACGTCCCAAGCAGTTTACAGCACTTGCACATAGGATTGATAGACTTCAGACCTTATCTGAAACTTATCACCTTCAAGTTTTAATGTACTACATTTTGTAGCTGAGCACTTCCTACTGATTGTTAAAGAGGAGAATCAATTGTGTCTTTTTTCTGGCTGTGCTTTCTGTTTAATTTTTCATTTGAGGTTGAAAAATTCCACTTGTGTATTCTTTGAGACACTGCCTCTGTATTACCTGAAGAAATTATTCTGTATAGGAGTTCAATATGTCTCAGGTTACCAGCAAATTGATTTCTCTGGGTGGGTTTGCAGCCTGAAGCACATTTTTTATTCTCTTTGCTCTGAGTGGAAAAACAAATGATGTCACGCACACCATTCTACTTCTTTGTTATCACATGAAATGTATTGTTGTATTGCTCTATTTGGTGATGGAAATAAGCAATGGCCTAAGGGGAGCAGGTTATCAAGTCATATTATTCCACCTGGTCATGCAGAAGGCGATAGAGCCAAAGGAAAAGGTTTTAAAGAAGGCGGCAAGATTGCATTAGTTAAACTAGAAACATTATCTTTTATGACAGCAAAACAGCACATGGGACCTTAATGGACAGAAGTGCAGTGAATACATAGGTTCCCTGTGAATTTCTAAATGGGCGAAAACACGGGACAACAATGGGATGCAGGATTTCATGAGCAGCATCACCATGGTAACAAGACAAGATCACTATCACTGTGCATTCGGAAGACCCCATGATTGCAATTTCATGTCCACGTTCCCATGCTCCAAGCATCCCCCTATTGTTTACAGACCTGTGAAATATCTAACATGCTAAAACGGAGGCTTCAGCTCATTACCTCTGTTACACTTGACTGGTAAGCTTTTCGACACTTGAATCAAATGGCAAAGGCATAATTGGATTCAAATGGGATTTTAACCTATTAGAATAATTTTCTGTGTGCTGGAAGATGCTAAAAATTTAATGCTTAGTTCTTTTCATATTAAATGCTAATGAGGAATTGGTAGGTCAAAGCAAAGCCTATTCACGGCTCTTTAATTATCTGACACGGAGATTAAAGGTTGTGACTGCTATTACTCTCAGCAAAATGTTTTTTTTTCATGCCGTGTGCATCTGTGACTTTTTAAAAAGTTGTTTGAAGAACGACTGCTCGCACCTGGTTTTGAAGATTAGGAGCCTATTTTAGCATGGGCCATCCTAATGATTCAATTATTTAAAACAGACAAAACAAAACAGACATGCACAGACATTTTGGCATTCTTTGAGATTCAGTGACCTTTTTTCACTCAGAACTGCAACATCAAAAATCAGAATTTGAGAGGATTCCACCTCTTTTCTCTGGCGAAACAGAAAATGTGTTCTTCTTAAGAGCTGTCTCTCAGAGATAAATTTTGCCTTCATGATAGGATTATGATTATTGAGGAACATCAAATATGAATGCAAGTTTTATCTCAAGTTAACCAATAGTGTTACTTTCGAATTAAGACCAACACATCTCTTGTTGGCATGATTAAAGCTGCAATAACAGATTTTGTTTTGCCACCTGGTCCCGGGCGGAACAAGCTGTAAACACAGCAATGATGTGCAGTAGTGGTTGGAATATACAATTACCCTGATTATAAGACGCCCCCAAGATTCCAGCTTTTTGGAAAAATACTTTTTAAAGCTACAACATACTTTCACACTTGCCCTGTTGTTAAAGTTTCCTTGAGATCTAACCATAAAAGAAAGACTGTGTGTATGTTCTTTGTTTTTCTCAACAACCGCTCATCCGATCTGTTACACACTTTGCGGGTGTATGGCTGCGGACCAGCAGAGGTGCAGTGTTGAGTGAGGCGTTGTCTGGATGTGAAATGTAACAGATATTAGTAAAAGACATTTAGTGGAGCTTGACTTCTCCAATACCATCGCCTTCCTACCTCAAATATGTGTGCAAATCTTGAAAATCCTTCATCAAATCGTCTTCATATTTGGTGGGTGTGTTGCCCAAGGGACCAAGGGGTGATTTGCAGTGTTGAGTGTGAAGTCAATTGAATGGGTGATTCTCAACAACGCTGCACGCAGCCCTTCTGGGGTCCAAGCAATCAGCCTGCTCCAAATGGGCATGTGCTTCAAACAGCCACACCCTATATGCGTAAATAGTAAATGGACCATACTTGTATTGCATGTTTTTGACCATTCACAGCGTTGTAACACCACATTCACGGTCACCCATTTACACACCATTCCTACACTGATGGGAGGTTGCTATCAGGAGGAAACTAATCATTCACACGCACCCACACACTGTGCTGTGCTTCAGGAGCATTTTTGGGGTCAGTGTCTTGCCTAAGGATACTTCAGCACATGGACTGGAGGAACCACCAATCTTGTGATTGGTATACGACTCACTCCACCTCTGAGCCACAGCTGATCCACTCGTACTATTAATCCAAGGAGAAGGGACTCCTCATGCCTGAAGCTTCTTCTCTGGTAGAATTGAAACATGAAATAACACCATTAAAGCAAAACGTAAATCCTACATTTATGTAGTGTGTCTGTCAGTCACATATCTACTTGCGCACTCCTGTCGGGCTCTTAAAGCAGGCAGAGTTATTTTCTCTGACAGTTAGTTGGTTAGTTCTGTCTGTTTGAGCTCCTGATCATCTCTGACAGTGGTAATTCTTGGCTGCTCAACAGATGATTCAGTCCACGGTCCGTTTCTGCAGTGAAAATGTCAGGACGTCAGAAACTATTAACTGTCAGTTAAACTTTGAAACACTTTTAACATTGACGGACTCAAACAGATCCACTATAAACAGACTTGAAGAAACTTTCCAGCCTAGCAAAATTAAGGCTACTAACAACCCATGATGCAACATATCTGAGTGTTACAGTGGCACCCTCACCATTCAAAAAGAATATCTGATGTTGCTCTGACATATAATATTGACCCCACCTTTCCAAATATAATTTCTGGAAAAAAATTATTGTCTTATATTTGGGACATTATAGCATATTTCTGCCTTAAATATCTAACATGTAGGCTATTGACTTTTTACACATCCAGCCGAAAAAGGAGCAACATGACAATCATCACAATTGTCACAATATCACAATAATTTTTCTGGCAACCTGGTTAATGTAAGTCCAATATTCACTTTGAATTCAATTTTGTTTTGGTCTTGGACTCACTCCTGTGAAAAGTCTGTCTTTTTAGCCGCTAATGCTAAAAAAGCAGTAAAGTTGCATGCTGTGACAATGAGCTGAGAGACATTATAGCACTTCCTATAGCTGAGGGGAACTGTGATAATTATTGAAAGGCCCTGTTAAAGTACATATTCATTCCTTGTTAGAATAAAATGGCAGCATTAACAACTTTTCCACAACCTTTCTAAAATGTTTGCTCACTGTTCAGATGAAATTGAAAGAGGAAATCTTCGTGACAGTGTAGAAAAGCTTTTAACACCCACAGTAGGGTTGAACACTTGACAAACAACCTTGGCTAAGTACATTTTATGACATTTAACTAAACACTCAATATCTATATATATTGAGAAAAGGTTGGGAATTGAAAAATGCATGCTTATGCAGTAATTTCTATGCTCATGCAGGTACAGTGACACATTGGATGAGGTGCGTGTAGTAAGGGGGTAACTGGATGGGACAAACCATTACTCAGCATGCAGCGGACAGTAAATAAAAGGGTGTGGTAGCACCCGCTGAGCATTCCCCGCTGAGTCTCGTCTTTCACATTTCGACTCCACCCCGAGTGTTGCGATGCAAAGCTCAACACAGACTCAACAAAGAAGGATGTGATGTTTATTTTTGAAGCTCCTGCAGAGACTGCTCACAGCTTTGACGAGTTTTAGAGCAGACACGGAGAAAAAAAAGGTGAAGGAAGAGCACACAAGCTCAACTCACCGGTGCTGATCCTGGTGCATCTTCAAAACACCAAATTCCCTTCACTCCAGCACAAGCATATGTAACATGCATCATGTATGCTCGAACACAAACACACTCGTACTCACACACCTTCATGCTTCAGCCCCCATAGACTAGTTGCCTCCTTTCCGATACCAACCCCACATCTCACAGAATTATTTACTCTTGGCTTCTCAGCAGGCCCTTTGTTTCCAAGGCAACAGGACTTTCTGGATGTGTTGGGTTTGCTGTAGACTAGACAATCAGCATTTTTAAGGTTTCATGGCTTGACAGAAAAAGTTGACCAGAAATGGAAGCATTTTTTTTTTTGTTTCCAAGATTCTGAAATAGTTGGCACATGGCTTTTATCATCTTTGAGAAATTAATGATTCCTGTTGATTAGGCTTATTTCAGTACAAGTAGAAAGCCCTCTAAAAGACGCTCTCCTGGCATTTGGACACAATGAAATTTGCATATACATTCTCAGACAATCACAATAGGCCTTTCTAACGCTATGGGACTACGCCCTATGAAAAGAGTCTGATTATTCAACTCCCTGATGTGACACTGTCATGACAACAGCACAAACTTAGATCCATCTTAATCAGAAGCTGGAGGGAAGAGAACTGTTGTGGGTGAAGTATGGAAACCCAGCTATTTCAATGCTCAAAATGCTGGTCTATGAATCGTCTATCATATACAATTCATTCTGTCCTTGTTAGGAGCAAAACCTTTCAAACCCTTAACATGTCACCTCTCGACCTGTCTGGGAAGTGTTTGTGATCACTGATACACAGAAAGTGCCACAATTCAATAGTCCCTCCAAAAGTTCACGTCCCTCCTGACCAAAACAAGGACTGTCACTAAGTGCTTTCAAGCCAACTCCACATCTTAAGTGTTGAAGTCCCACCGGGTGAAAACTGGTGTTGTTGCTCTGAGTGCAGTAAAATCTCTGAACTGCCTCCTCAATAGCTAATAAGTTATGGTAGCTCCAATCCAGGTACAGCATGTAACATTAAGACAATTAAGACATTAAACTTTTGTAGAGAGCCTATCCCACCATTTCAGTAACTTCCACAACATGCAGTGAGCATACAATGCAATCTCAGTTTGATCTCATTCGGCAGCTGTGGGGGGTGAGGGAGGCAGGAGGTGGAGGTACATGACACAACTTTGGCAGAAAAAAAGAGAGGTCATCGTCCTTGGTTTTCCTTTAGCAGCATCAGATCACCCACGTCAGCAGGAAGGGGTGAGGAATGTTGGGGAAGATCAACATTGGGGGTCTCTCATCATGTCTGGATTTTAGGGCTTAGAAATGCCACACATTTCAATGGGTGCTACATCGGCGTACCTCATACCCTGAGCTACGTCTCAAAATTAGAAACGGACCGTTCAGAAAATAATAAATTCTGTAAATAGATTGTATGCATAACAGCAAAATCAAACTACAGAAACTGAATGCAAACCAATGACACTTTTGAGAGCTCATGTTTTAAAACTAGCATCCAATTAATCAGGTTTAGTTAATTATAGCAATAGTATGCAGCATATGCTTATATCACTTTTGAAAGAAACCTGAATATATTAAATTGAATATATAAATCATGTATATTAGACGTAAGAGGTCAAACTCTTTGCTTGCATATCAATTTAGAACAAAAAAGAAGTTGAAGAGTTAGCAGACTGACGGGGTCCTGCAGGCACAGACTTGCCTTTGACCTGCCAGTGAAAACAAGCAGGATGAAGATGGAAAGGCTAACCTTAAGAGACATCACAAGCATTCATTATCATGCTGTCTTTGGCATTCTCTGCGACACGTGATATTTAACAAAGGGATTTTTCTTTGCCCCGCTTTTAATTAGCGCAGAACAAAGTGACCTTTTTTGAATTGTAGCCTGCATCACCTTCAGAGAAGACATTACATATATTTATTGGCATTTTAGCTATGAAATGTCCAGATCACAGCATTTTCATTAATATAAATTTCAAAATCTATGGATACAGAGCCAGGTTGGATGCTTTGCATATCTAATCATGTGTTTTAGGCAAAAAAAAAACAAAACAATGCATACTGCTCATAGCTCTAATAAGACCACAATAGGTGATGCAACCGCATGTCCACCTTTGAAAGAAGGAAAATTTCTGCACATGTGGGCAGATATACTGACACTGAGAGATACTGAAGGTTTATCTGCTTGTGAAACTGTGCGTTCTGGGAGCCTTGGAGGCATCCGTCTGGCCTGTGGATAATCTGGGCATGATCTGTCCTGTGTTTGATGGGTAAGTGTGCATGCTGTCCAGTTTTGGAAAGAAATGAGGAGAACTGAGCTGAGTGTGGTGTGTCTCTACTAGCCACCATGCTGGCTCCGCCTCCTCCCCTGGATCCAGTCCACACCTGAGGATGATTACCTTGATTGCTCTGGTGTATATAAAGGGCAGCTCATGCAGTTGGAGGGAGAGCATGTGACAGAGGAGCAAAGTGCAAACTACACTGGGTTATTTCTTGTACCAAATGACTGGATGCATTTTGGCAAAAGTGCGAAATGGACTTTTAAAGATTTCTACTGAAGATATAAACAATTGTTTGTGATGAATGGAGATTGTTTTCGTATGTTGTTACACTGGAGACCTCTGACTGTGTCATAAGTGGAGAATACACCTGCCCTACCTGGCCTGTAATGACACCAGAGGGACCAACAACACAGAGTCTGCTGAGGCTGTTGCAGCGACTCTTGTATCTTGAACGCATCCTGCTGAGGAAACATTACTATGCTTGCTCAGCAGCAACTAAATGCCTCCATAAGACACTTAACAGAGGCAGATGTAGGGGGAGGATTCCCAGGACTCCAAATATATACTGTTAAAATGCTGGAGAAGGATAAGAGTTTTAGCTACAGGTGTTTTAAGAAGACTGAAGGTTTGTCATCGGTCAAAAGAGCTGAACTCACTGCTGCTAGCCCATTTTTCGGCCTGGTTCACGGAAGCAACCTAAACCCGGTGTAATTGGGCAAAATACAGCTATTTATGGGAAGCCTACCAAGACCTACCTCCTGCCATTGAAGACAACTGAATTGGACTGAGACAATATCATGGTAAGTACTAGCCATCCACTGGCCTTCACCTATTCTTTGAATGAGTAACAAAAGCACATACAGTCAGTGTAAAACCAAAGTTCTGCTTAGCTTAAGTTTGCACTGCACCAAATGTCGTGACGAGTTTCTCAGATATGGAGGTAGTCAAGTCTTGAGCTGTGATAAGAATTCTTCATACTGTAGTATGGATGCAATCGATACGCTACAAGCAGTAAATAGTGATGCAAACACAAATAAATGCAGCTGTATGGGAAGTATGGGAGCCATTTTTAGGTGATCTTAAGAAACAAAAATATGTTGAAATGGTGCTGAAGTGTGACTACAGCCCTTCGGCTACTGCGTTTTTAAAATTCTGATGCACTACTGAGAGAGGGAAGTCGGCACAGAGATAAGAGTGTTTTTGAGTTGAAGAATTGTAGACTTGTAGAGCTCATAAGATCCCCATAGCAATACACGACCACAGGAGGAGGCAGCCTGCAAGAGAGTTTTCTTTACTCCGTTTCTTGTGATGAAAACTTTCTTTCGCAAAAACAGTAATGGGCAGCATGACTGTAAAAAGTAATCCCCAAAACTAATTGAAAAGAGACATCAAACCAACATTTCTTTGCATGCTTGCTGTGCTTATGCCCGTCTACAAAAAGAATGAAATTGAAACATTTCCAACACAAAGTGCCAAAGTGAGTCGTTCTGGACTCACTGCGAGGCACAGAGGTGAGAAGTAAGTAATGGTCACTCTTTACGAGCAGGGAAAGAACATGTTTGTCTTTTTTGCTCTTTATTTTCTCTCTGGTGAGAAGCCAAGGAGACATTTAGCTGTCTCAACTGCACGCCCAGTACAAGTGCACGTGCGTGTGCACATACATGCATCGTCTCCCAGGAAAATAATTATTTTCCCTCTTGGCTCACCTCTTCCAGCCAACCTCCAGCACTGACTCAGTGTCAGAGCAGCAGAGGGAAAAAGGCTGCTGTCTCCCTCCCTTGCTCTCTTGGGCATTAACTGCAGTGTGAGTCGTGTCTGATGGACAGGGCAGAAAAGGAGGTAGAGAAAATCCTCTGTTTACTTAAATAGCAGCATGAGCAGAGGAGCGGATGGGTGAAAGATGGACAGTGTTGAGGAAGTCAGCAAGGCAACAAACATGACCACACGCCCACACGCTATCTCCTTTTCCACATGTCAGTCCTGAGGCCCATGGCTACTCACCTGCAGACCTTCCAACTGCAGTTAGTCAGAGCAAAGAGGAGAAAAAGGATGAAGCCTACAGCAAAGAAAATGCAGAGAGGAAAAATTCTGATAATTAAGTGTATTTTTGTATTTGGTGGAAGAAGTTTTTAGTTGAGTACAAGTGACAAAAAAAAATCCTTTGCCACCACAACCCAACGACAGATAAGCGGACGATAATGGATGGATGGGTGGATAAAAGTACCATTATTGCAATGTAAAAATACTCCATTACAAGTAAAAGTGCAGAATTTTATATCCCACATTCAGCATAAGTATAGTAGTAGGACAGATAAATGTAATGGTATTTGTGTTACAGCATGCATGTTTGCATCAATGTGTGAGCAGTATTTTACTGTTGCAGCTGATGGATTTACTTTGAACTACAGCCTTAAAACATAATTAAACGTGTTTGCTCATGTTGGTCTACTTAAATTTAGGCTGAATATATTTTTCTGCTTTTGTATAGATCACTTGCATCCACTATGGTACTCTTGAGGGGAGTCCTTACAAATTTTATGGCATCTTGTATGAAGAATTGTCAAGCCTAATTGAATTTTCAAGCTTCCGCTCCTCAGGAAATTCAGAATATCTTATAAAGCGAAGGACTTCTAAAAAGGGGTTTGACATAATTCTGACTGGTGCTTTTTTCTCTATAGACGGATTGGGAAGGGACTAATTCCTTGTTTCTCCTGTTTGCACACAAAGGAAATGCAGTGCGCATATATGACTATAACCATTATCCACGTAAACCCCCAAGCTGCAGTCTTCCCAGTTGTAGGGCTTCTCTCAGATGCTGGAATTACAGAAATGTAGAAGCACAGCAAGGGATTAGTGGAAATACATCCATATAGGATTTTCTGAATAAGTATACACAAGAATGAGTTTTTCACTACTGCTTGAAATGTAGGTTTTTCCTGCTGTCTTCTTGAAAGCATGTCATTTGAAGATGTATATTTATGTAGATCTATGAGATAAAGTAAATTAAAAAAAAAACATGAAGGGAATCTGCCTTCTAGATATGATTTTAAGCTTAAAAAAAGTTGTATTGAACAGCCTGGGAACCTATCTGACCTTTTTTAGAGCAATGATCCATAGTGCATCAACCTTCTTCACTCATCCAGCACACAGTGACTTGTCAAACCTTCTCAACGTCATGCTTACATTTGTCCTTACATTGGCTGTCTGTTAAAAGGTTGTCTGTTAGAGGTGTGTTGTATGAGTATAAAGTGTTGGCAGAGTTCGAATTTACAACAAATGTAGTGTAATTCAAACCGCTGCAGTAGGACAACAGCAGGAGAGTCTTTTGTGTTTTTCACTATCCCAACAACAAGCTGTCTACACATTTCTCACTGCACACTAGAGTAACCATCAGGATTTTTGACACCATCCATTTTACGGTTGTGGTTGTTTTTAGTTTCTGGTGTGCAGTCTTTTTAGTTGGTGTTACAAACAGATGAGGGTACAAACATGGGAAATGGAAATGTTCTTCTCTATATCAAAAAAATGGAATGAACCCGATTATGCAGCAGATCCAGTGCTTGCTTTGAGTCAGTTTTAATCGCAGAGTATTATACAAGGTATCGCACAACATATTGTGTCTTAGGGTACTATTGTGTTGCTGTTCTGTCTGTGCTCTCGTGTCTCACATTTATCTATATCGCTGACATTCTAGGAGCTTTTCTGTTTTGGTAGGACCTTGTGGCTGGCTGGGGTAAACCCATGAGTCAGAGTTCACTTTTGTTCAAATTTCCCTGCAAAATTTGATGTTGGCCAGCAGAAATCATTGAGCTCTATGTTTAGAAATGAAGTCATATTCCAGCAACTTTCCATTACCTTGTTTTTAGATGAGGTACAAGACTGCAAACTCCAGCACTGCTCTCATACACTGTTTGCAGTTTGTCATTGCTCTGCTCAGTATTTATTACCCACATCAAACCATGTCATTACACCTTTTTCGGGGCTGAGCGAGGGGGCAATTTCATCAGACATGAACCTAATGTGCACCTTAAGCTGCAACCACATGCTCAAATGCAAATGTTGGCACTGCCATTTGAAAAATGGCAAAGAATTCTTAAACATGGAGCCAATATAGATAGACCTACACACAGTAAGTAGAGTACTTGAATTTAACTTTCTTTCTACAGAAAAGTCCTGAGAGTTATGGTTAAAGACAACACTGTACCACACATGAACTGTGATTAGATTCTAGTTGTTTATTGGGTTACTGACCTGATCTCCCATCCTGAACAGTAAGTGATGAATACTGTATGTGTGCAGTAATCAATGCAATCCTATTCATCTTGCCTTGAGGCTTTAGGAAAGCTCTTTTTTGTATAAGCTTTTGGCTTCCTCCCTCTCCTTTGGATTCATGCATATTTGGCAAATGAAGGTAAAAGTATATAGGAGTGTCTTTGCGTACATATAGCTTCATGATAATTGTAGTAATTGTATTTTCAATGTGCAAATAAATAAGTTGTAAAAAAATACCATTACACCCCTAATGTACTTTAAATCCCACTGGAAAGCAAACCAACACAAGGAGACGACTGCATGTGTGGCTTGCATTATGGAATTGGATCATTTATCACAGGATAGACAGGACATTTGCATTAAACCTTTACACCGCCCAAGCAGTAGGAAAAAGGTGTATTTACTGTAGACTGCTAGGATATCACGTGCTGGGTGACATTCACAAGGTTTGCATTCATAATGCCGTGTGGAGCAAGCAGTTTCCTCTGTTTACATCATATATTTAAAGGTGACATGTGTGGTACTGTCTCATTAATACATCACTGTCAAAAAAAAAAAAAACCTCTGCTGCTATTTCTTCATCCAGCAGTCGTCTACCAGGCTACACTACAATTCCTAGAGATGCAAGGATATTTTTCATGTTGCACCACTACAATGCTGATATTTTTACAGCTGTACTATATTTGGAGAGCCAACCAGTGAAATATAAGAGCTGATACATATGTATGTAGTGCTGATTTCTGTTGTAAATTTTATTTTTGTGTCTACATAGTACCTCTTTCTGTTTTTATATTTTAGAACCTGTAAGAAGCTGGTGCTCAAGGGGACGGCAGTATTGATTTGCAGGTCTTAGTCTGCTCTCTCCGAGCTCACACATCAGTTTTAACTCTGGCATCATTGACATTCAGCTGAAGTGGGGAAGAGGAAAGCGCGTTGAGCACCCCCGAGGTAGACGGCATGTGCATGCCTTGGACATGATGACCAGCGGCTACATCAAATGTGCCTTCCCTTCCTTCCTGCTCATTGTATGTTCATTTATACACAATCTGATGACTTTAATGTATGTGTGTCTTTCATTAACAAAGCATTCCTTAGAGGAGTTCTACACACAGCACAGCCCAAGCGGCATTTAAGGATTGTGGAACAATGAGTATTTAATGTTCTCGTTTGGGTCTATCGAAAAATGTAAAGCTCTGACCACTGTTTAAAAACGACATTTCAGATTTATTTTTAATTTTTTTAAAGGGCAAATGATATACTGGCTCTAATTTAATGTTTTTGTTTTGAAATTTCATTAATTCTCTACATTTTCAGCTGCATGTCTTACGATTTTCTTTGACTGTACAGCTGAACAACTAAAACATCTGAAGATGTCACCTTAACTTTGGCTGCAATGCTGTGAAAATTTGCTTTGACTATAGCCTTTCTGTTTAGTAATAACGCAATTGGAGTTGTTGGTAATCCATTAATAAATACTCATGTTTCACACTTTCCAATTAACCATCTGGTCAGCTGCTAAAAATAAGTTATTTTCCAGAAGATACATGGTCAAAGGATCCATTGGCGGTGTCTTCATGATGCTTTAAAGAGATAATAGGACACAGTATCATGCTGAAGTGGATATGTCAAGTCACCTTATTTGGGAAACCATCAGCTACCTGTAGCAGTCAGTTGCTCTTATTTGTCTTTATTTACGGTCCAAAGGTGCACAGTATATGCCATTACCCCTTAAAAATCAGCAAAAGAACCCTTTGTTCAGCTTTCCCTCCAGTCCAATATGCTGTGATTGAAAAAGATAATATGGAACAACGGATACATTTAAAAAAAATCTATATCAATATAACAGAGGGAGGAAAAACTAGAAACAAAGGCATGCTTGAAAACACACAGACGCACACACACACACACACTTTCTCATTACCTGGGGAACCGTACAATACAGAGGAGTTGATTAGGATTGCCGGCAAAAGGACAGTAGGCTCCAGCTGCCTCTCTGAATTCATTGTCATTAGCAGTGGAACACCAAGCCCTTTTCAAACTCATTAGTTGATAAAACAACCCTCTGATTTCCCATTAAAAAACCCATTCGTCCTCCGTCGCTGGCGACATGCCCCCTTCACCACATCCCAGCGTTTCCACACCTTCAGAGCCACTTCGGAGACTGGGAAAGAAATGGCAGCTCTTATGCAATTTCCTCAAGTTTATCCTGATTCTTCCCAGATTGATTACGCAAGTGTACGGTTTCACAGCAATTAATTACAGTCATGATGGGAGGGGGATGAAAAAGCTTTATAAATACCCAGAACCACTGATGTGAACTGATTACTTATTTAGCATCTGCAGCATTTACAATTTGGGTTATGGAGTTTCTACTTTCACTTTGAGGTTTTTCCCTTCTCTATTGGGATTCGGAGCCGACGATGTCTATTAAAGGACTGAAATAGAAAAGTAACTGTGTGATGCAGCTATTCTCTGACTGAATTTCTCATGCACTTAAAGCATTTCTGTGCACGACCCCTGCATCCTCTCTCAAAGTAATCAACCAATCTTCAGGTATAAACAGGAACAAAGCATTTTTGGTTTCCTGGCAGAATAACAATTTATTTAAATTTAGACAAAAGGAAATACATATTTGTGCTTTTGTGCAGTTTAATGAATAGCTTTGTTTATATACACTTTATACACTTATGTATTTGTTTAATTGAATAATCACCACTTATTGAATATTAGTAAATATGAAAGTCCCATCCCATCCCCACTCCCCGAGCCCATTGTTACCCATCTGGTAATCTAAAGGTGTAAAAAACCCATTATCTTTTTGAATTTTCAAAAACATTCATTCAAAGATGCGTAGTGTCAAAATTCAAGTCAGTATGTCTCATCCAGCCAGGATCAACATCGACTTCTCTAAACTCTCATCATCTCAAACAAAGGTCATGAACCCACAAGCACCTGCAGTGTTTTGTCTCTATTGTAATCCGAACACACCAAACCAAGACAGACACGAAAGGGCAATCAAAAAAAAACATCACCTTAACCTCGTCTTTCAGCTGAATCGCTCTTCATCTGAGATCCTGAAGACGCACCTGAGCACAAAGTTTTTAGCAATGGTTTTAAGAAGCACATTTGCCTCTTGACACATTTCCTCATTGTAATGTAGATCTGACAGGCAGTTTTGGTTCTGAGAAAAAAACCTAAAATGTAGCAAGGGGGGTTGGCAGAGAGCGTTTTACAAATTTGCATGGATGTCCTCATGTCGCAGCACTTTATAGGTGATCCAGTAGAAGATGTTGAATATGAGGAAGCTCAAGGGAAAGACGGCTCTGGATATGGTGTCAATGCGTTTGGCCCGGTCCACAAAGCGCTTGTGAAGTACCTCTCCGTCATACATGGTAACCGGGGGTGGGGGGGTGAACACAGTGGCGCCTTCCACTGCAGTACCATCCTTGTTCTGCAGGCAGTGACCCAGCCCGTAACCCCGGAAGTAAAAACCACGACTCTCCCTCACCAGTTCCTCCTCCTGTGGAGTCAAGCATACAGAAAACAGATTGGCCCCTCGCTGTCAACAAGAATCAGCTTACAGCTTTTTACATTTCCTCTCAGTGGCTGATTCCCAAATGCGTTTGGGGTTTAGCAGAACAGAAGGGCAGCAGAGGGCAACAGAGTGAGAACATTGCAGAAAAGAAACAAAAAAAGAAACATGGGCATGAAGCCTTTTTAAATACAGCAGATGATTTTTCAGTGATTGTGTGTAAAATTGGCTCTAGCCCCAGTTCGTGTTAACTATTTAAGTACATTCAAGTCACAGAGAGTTAGCATTTGTTTGTCTGAAAAAGAAATACTGGTAGATGTCTGGAAAAACCTAGATGGTCATTAAATGACACTTAGTTTTCCCAAAGGCATTTACAAAATCTTCAAAGACTCCTCTAACCACTTTTTTCACTTTTGAATTTTGGAAATATCTTCAGTATTGTCGTTAAATTACCTTAAAACATTGCTGTGTATTTTTTCAGCAAGCTGGCTGCTTTCCTCTGTGAAATCAAATGTAATGGTGACGCATGAGAGCCAAAAACTGGGACTAAAACTTTAATCAATTTAGCGTTTTGAAGTTTCCATGACACAAAGAAGGGAATCGATGGGCATCATCATTAGGAGGAAAAAAGGAAATTATAATACTGAAAGTTAATCAACAAATTAACCTCCATCTCTCCTTTCCAGCTCTTTTCAAAGTTGCAGAATGATGGACCTCTCAAAACGTCTATTAATAAAAAGTCATGATCTCAACCACTGCCAAAAAAAAAAACTTGCACTTGGCATTATCCTTTGATGAATGGCGGGGCTTTTTTTTTTTCTCTTTTTTTCATCTTTTACAGTGAATGAGACACTGTTCCCGCCCTATGAAGAGAATATTAATCGACGTGCAGCTTAACTCTGACAGCCCTCTGACACTTTGAGAGATTCACTTTAGCAGAGGAAAGTCGAGATGTGGCATCTAAATTGGATGATTAGTAGTCGGCGTGAAGTGCCCTGAAAGCTCTGATCCCTGCACTCACCCCCACCCCTCTCTTTCTCTCCCCCACTGACCCTGGCAGCTCTCAGGTACTCTGCTGAACTTTGCATCTCGGTGCTGGACAGACCTGGCAGGGAGACGCTACCAGCTCCTGTCAAGAGTCCAATGCTACTAAGTATTTCACACCTGTCTCCACCTGTCTCTTGCTGTTAAGTTTCTCCTGTACAATATATTCATTTAGTCCTTTGAAAAACGTTCCCTACCTCTGATCTTTGCCAGCTGCCCTTTGCTTGCACCTTCACTGTTTAGCTGATCACTAAGCAGCTAACTTCATTTATTGTACACTCCCTCCTTCTTACAGTGTCTTGCCTAGTTGTGAGTAACTTTATGGTTACTATCTGTTGCGCCGATGACAAATTGCACCGTACAACAGGGGAGAGGGAGTCGTAGCTCTTGTAGCACAGCTTAATTATCCCTCCTACTCTTTCCTAAACGATACAGTATATCATGTTCTACAGTCTAATGGTGCGTTTCTCTAAAGATAATGGGTGCTCATCGTCTGAGCTTTGTGCTCTCAGTGGCAGTGACACACTTTGATTTGTTGGCATAAGGTCACTTAAGACTGCTCTGATGATCACATTGTGCTCTGTGGAGAATAAAGTTACTGTGGAGGTGGTTTTCAGGGAGTGATTACTAGCAATCGAGTTTTCTTATAATTCAACATAATTATTTTCTTATTATTTAAATAATGCTAACTCTACTGTAAAAAATAACGATAAAAACTAAAATGAATAGTTTTGGGAAATGTGATTACTCTTTCTTACAGAGAGTTGGATCAGTGAATTGATGTGTTCATATCTTCAGTAAATATAACGCTACAGCCAGCAGCAGGTTAGCTTAGCTAAGCATAAAAACTACAAACCACTGGCTAGCATAGCTCTGTCCAGAGATGGAGCTTCTGACGGGGCTAGTCTTTATGCTAAGCTAACTGGCTAGTGGCTGCTAGCTATAGCTTAAAAGGTAAAAGGTCAAAAAGAGAGGGCTACAATGACAGGGAGAGATCAGGTTTGGATGTGAGAGAGATGCCAGGACACATTCAGGTTTGAAGACCGGGGGCATGGACAAAAATGGGTTTGGAAGCCAGGGTTGTAACAGGGTTAATTTTTTTTTTTTGTTTTTTTACCCTGGCACAGGCGCTGCAGTGCTGATTCAGATTCCTGTAGGTTGAGTTGTTACCAGGGATGTCATTCGCTTTCCGGAGCGACTCAACACTCCCAGGCTGAATGGCAAACACCTCCATTGGAAAGGAAGGTAGACAAATTAAAACAAGAGTAACTGCTCCTTATTTTATCCTTTTTTGTTGTAAAACAAGTGTGTGGTTGTCTGAAGTCATAAGTGTAATTAGTTTAGAGCATGGGCCTTTACGTTTTGCTGGAATCTCCATTGCTTAATTTAAATTAAAAACCTACCTGTGCCATGCCAAAAATAAAGTGACAATTATGCAAACTTCAAAACTCAAGCAGACATTTTCAGCTGTTAATTAAAGATGCACAGAGTGGGTGATAATACAGGACATTATCTGCAGCTGTTGGTTTAGGGAACCGGCTTTGAAGACAAACAGTCCTCAAGGAGCCAGTTCGAGTTATTTGTGTAAAGACTATAAATGGAAGCTCTAGTTTTTATTTTTGTAATTTTGAAGGCTGTGTGGATGCACTTGTGATAGCTGTTTAGCTCAGAAGGCACCAGAGATGTCAAACACAGAGCCGGCGAAGGGCATTAATTAAACTTGGTCAGTCTGGAATTTGTACACTCCATCAGATTCCCAGCTTCTCTGTTGTACAACACATCGGGTCATGCGTCAATACCTCTCAGATGGATAGTTTGCAACATCCAATACCTGAGTGGGAGTAATTGTTCAACTGATGTGAACAGGGGAAGTCCTTGCCTCTACAGACCATAATTTTCTCTCTCTTGTATCGATGCAGGAGGGCAGACTGCCCAGTGAATCTGCTGGACTCTTCTGCCTCAACAGGGAACTTTGCCATGAGTTTGGGAAGCTGCCCAGCCAGTGAGCTGTTTAATGGGATTTTCAAGATGTCCCGTCTGTTTCTCTTGAGACAAACCTCTCTGTCACAAAAGGTCTCTCTCTCTCTCTGTAAATGCTTTTATTTGTCATCTTACAAGCTGTTTGCCTTGATAAACGTCCTTCAACATATGGATACAATTTTAGGAGATAGGGTTTATAAGTCACAACCAATGGCTTCATCGATATCAAGTCAATTATATTTATTTAGCCCAGTTTCACAAATTTGCCCTTTGGTTTTATTGAGTTGAAAATGTTATTATAGCAAGGAGACCGTTTCTGTTCGTTTACAGGCTGCATCTCTGATGCATTTTAGTGGCCTTGCTATGAATGATCGGATCCTACATGAATGCACGATTTTCTGCTAAAAGAAGTTTTTGTTATTTTACATGACGGATTTCTCTTTGTGCTCTTTTGTCTTTTTGTGTTTGTCACTGGTTTGAAGCGGAGATGGCTCAGTTGGGAACGTTATGTACTTCTGTGCACAATGTTTTTTAGTGTTAGTAGTGTCTGCTTTTCTTTGTCTGAAACTTTATCTTTACACTGGTCTTCTGTTCATGACTAAATAAAGCTACAATCAAAATTAGACTGGTATTTGAAGGGACCTATCTAAAGAGCAGCAATCTAGTCTACCTGTTTTGCCATATTAACTCAACAAAATGGATAAGTTATGTTATACAACAGCAGTGAAAGTGTCTCATGCTGCCCACAACAGGTCAGAATCCAGATATGTATCAGTGTTGCAGTGTGAATGCAGGGTTAGGGTATCCCAGTGCCACACGGATGGTAGATGGGCTGTTGCTCTGTGTCAAATGTAGTAACATGAGGAAAGGATCACAGGGGCTTTTCACAGGTCAGTAATCGCCATGGAAACGAGTTGAACTGATATAATACGTATCGTGTATCATGTAATATGACAGCCAGCTGTAGCGTGTTGATGTTGTCAGTTCCTGAAAATACAGCATCCCACAATAACAAGAGGCATACGTCAATGTTATAGAGGCTGACAAGGGCTGGAGAGTGTGTGTGTGTGTGTTTTCTCCTTCTGCTTACTTTTAAGAATCTGCTACAATATGTGACACAGTGTGTATGCGCATGTTTAAGAGTATGTGAAGGCATGCTTTAGCGTGTGTGTGAGTGTGTGTTTACACTTACTATTCTTTGCTGCCGCTGCTTTTTCCTCAGCCTGATGAACTCCTTGTGTTGCCTTGACACAAAGTTAACTGCTGCATACTCCAGCAGGGCAGCAAACACAAACAGAAGGCACACCGCCATCCAAATGTCAATGGCCTTCACATAGGACACCTGGGAACAGACAAGGTCACTGAGTCATCGACAGCCAATCAATGAGGCTAATGCTTAATCCGTGTGTTATTCACAATCTACCCATTCGTCAGCTCTAGCACGTAATAACACACATCTTTGGGATGGCCGTGAATTGTAATGAGTCAGTGGGATGTGGGCAGTTGACACATAGCCATGAGACAGGTCACGACTAAGACTTGAGGAGCGCCCTGGCCGGGTTTTTCATGAGAGAAGACATGTCACAGCACATCAGCAACGCCCACTGAGCAAGCATTGTGTGGAAACTTCACTAAATTGAGCAGCACTTTGCTGACTGTTACAGATACATGAATAAGAGTGGGAGGGGGGGCAAATGACACGTCAAGAGGGTATTAACTTGTGCCTCTTGTGAACACTGGAAACACTTCAGCCATGTTTTTATGTTTTTATATTTGCCTGAAAGACAGCCTCCAATTGTCTCACATCTCAAGTCTGGTTTCACTGTGTTAACATGCCATTGAACACGTTGAATGTTGTCGTCATCATCGTATTTCAACCAAACAAAAAATCTAGTTTTTTAGTAAGTACTTGAAACGCCCTGGAAAACCACATATAAACAAGAGGCCTGTCAAAAAGTATACACCTGGAACTATTTCTAACACCACAAACTGCAGCCTTAAAAAGGACCATAAACTCTATTGGTCTCTCTGACAGTCGCCAACAAATGTAGACATACATGAGAAGTTTAGTTTTGTTGGCAAACCTTATAAGAGATGAACTTTTTGGTAGAATAATTTATTTGATCTGTAAAATATTCTGTATTTCTGTGATGAAATGAAAAATAATGAGGAATAAACCCCACCCCCCCCAAAAAAAGCTATGGTACTTTGTTAAAGTACAAAAACTAAAATGGCTTTATCATGATTACATGATTAAGTAGGAACACAATGTATTGACGTATATGACACGCATCCATATCCTAACGTGGTGGCTTTAATGTAGTGGGCCACCAGATGGGTACGTGAGAAAAATCTGATGGGTCACGAGGTCTTGAGTTCTTTAAAATATAAAGATCTTTAAAACCGGTCAAAAGAATGAGCCAGTGCTGCGAGATGTGAATTACTTCAAGTATTTTCTAAATCACTTTTTCCTGCAAGAGCAGGAACCTGCCTTCTTCTGTTTTGTTTCAAGACGCTCATTATCCACACATTCTTAAAGCTTGTTTATTTTATTTATTTCTTTATAGTTCGTTGACCAATTAGCCCTCTAAAAATCCTTCCAATGAAGCAATCTAAGAAGGAAAAACTGTCAAAAGCCAGAACCTGGAGGATCTTGAGTAGACATCTTTTCAGGGGCTGCAAGCCATAAAGTTTGGGAATCACTGGTTTAATTGGGGTGGGGAAAGTGACAGACCAGCACCCCTCAACGCACAGCTTATTACCACCACTGTGGCGTCCTTGAGCAAGGCACTTAACCCCCAGCTGCTCCAGTGGAGCTGCTCAGTGGCCGGCAGAAGACTGTGGTCGTACTGAGCAGCTTCCAGGTGAGAGTGTGTGTATAGGTGTGAATATGAACACGGTGTTCCTGAACAAGAGAGCCTCAGTTTACCAAGTAAAATCCTCACAGTGAAAATGCACACAAAATGCAGTCAAACTCTACAACTTCCAGTGACTGGTATCGCAGCGCCAGGCTGAAGTGCTGTTGCTATGGCTACCAGCAATCTAATATACCTTGTGCACTGATTTAGAACGTCAGTTAAGCTGTTGGCTGGATCTATTGTCATGGTGCTCTAAAACACATTTTTAATGGACCCCAGCCAGCCAATTGGGAAGAAGCGTTTGCCGTCATGATGGTATGATACAGTCTGTCTCTCCCCTGCTCCTTAACATTTTCCTCAGGTGTACTGTGCGCCCTGCCCTGCATGTCTTTCACATGCCAGAGTCCAGTGTTCTCGTCCCACTGGCTGTTGTTTGTCTGCTCCCTTGCGAGTCCCCAGCCCTGTCCTAAATCTGCATCATGCAAAGTCAGCATTTCACCACTCAATGCGCTGTAATAGGTCATCCCATTATCCTAAAAACCTTCCAAATGCCTCCTTTGCCCAACTTTGGTAGACAGGAACTGTATCTTGCAGTAAATAAAAAATCCACTGCGCGTCTGTCACTTGTTTCATGAAGCATTTTGGTCGGCCTTGTCAGGAAATATCAGGTATGAAAGGTAATGGTATTTCTTTATCATTTATCACTTTTTGGGAGATATGTCAGGGCAAAATGTCAGAGCAGTCTACAAGTTTCAGTTACTGACCTGGCTATTTTGTTGACTTCTCAAACATACTCGCTTTTTGGAGGAAGAACATGTGATAACAGATACAAAAATGCTAACTGGTTTCTGTGACCTATATATCAAGTTCTATAGCGGAGAATTAATTTAATTTAATGCTTCATTGATTTTTCAGGTGTACTGAAGAAAAGAAAAAATATCTGAACATCTGATGTTGAGCTATTTATCAAGAATCATTAAGTAAATACCCATTAAATTGAACAAAAACTAGCAAGGATGTCCAATAAACGGTCAGGCAGCAACAAAGCAATTCACCTTCCACCACAAACCTACATCATACATCTTGGTCACTAGTCTCCAGACCCACCTTGGGCAGTGACGCTCTTGAACCAGAGCTCTGCGTTGTCATCGTCAGTACAGTAGTGATGCCCAGACCCACCCTGGCGGGCGCAGCGTCCATATTTATCCAGAAAGACACCCATGACAGGATGACGATGAGGAGGGAAGGGATGTACATCTGGATCAAGTAGTAGCCCATTTGACGTTCCAGGTGGAACTTCACCTCAATGCAGGTGAATTTACCTGCAGGCGCATTACACAGTACATTCAACTCTGTTGCTCCGAGACACAGTTGGACAAGGAAATATAATGTAATGAATGTAAAAGTATGATAAAGATATAGAATAAAGGTGTAGTTAAATCGCATTTTGGTCAAAGCAACTGTTTTTCCTGCCACTGTGGCTTAAAGCCTGATGCTTGCTCATGTGGAGATTCTTGAATAATTAATTTTGAATTCTTGAATCGTTGGGTCTCTCTCTTAATTAAAGGGTTTGGTCTAGACCTGCTCTTTATGGAAAGGGTCTTGATATCACGTTTGTTGTGAATTGGCGCTATATAAATAAAGATTAATATAAGATTCATTCATTCTTTTAACTATAGAGCAACGATGTACCTGTGTTGTAATGCTTAGTACAGTAGCCCAAATCCTTCTCCTCCTTTAGCACAAACTGGGGGAGGGTGAGATCGTCAGCCACCTGAACGGGATTCTCAGACAGCCACTCAAAGATCAGGTCGTTCATAGTGTAGCCAACTGCGAAAAGAGAACAGAGGAGATAAAGAGGAGGGTGAAGATATTTAAATAAGGGAGAAATAGTCAGAAATCTGTCACTTTAGCTTAGACTATATCAAATAGGACAGGCTATGAACTCCTAATCTTCTCTCCATGCATCTTGCACATAATTTCAGACAAATTTTGGCATACCTTGGTAAGATGATGCATCTCATTTCATCATGGCATTCATGATGACATTTTGGGACGTGATTAATTTAACTACAGTCACTTTCAACAGTATACTAATAAAATTTCAGCGAAGATGCTACAAGTAAACATCAAAACAAGGCATTGGTTATTGGATTTAACATATACAGGACACACAGGATATAACATTAACATTGCTTGTTGCTATAAATATTACAGACACAATTCTGTTTACTACATATTAAAATTCACCGCATTAGCTGCCACAAATATTCTTGTTATCTCTGCTGCTGAGATCCTCATCCCCATGCTCCTCCTTAACCTAATTTTTTCCTACACCAGAACTGTGGGATCTTGTTACTTCAGTATGAAATCTGCGCATGCAAAACATCACCTTGGCTAATGAGACTCGAGGAGAGCGAGAGAGAAAAAAATGAAACTTGGAAGATTGTGGTGATGTAATGTCGCTTCTGCCCATCTGTCCAGCTACCAGCTACCCTCTGCCATCATGTTTGTCACAGTAAAGGTCACCCACCACAGCTACAGTCATGTTGTCGTGGTTGCTTGAAGGTTACAGAATAAGTGGGTACATGAGGAGCATATCTGCCAATGACAGTCTATGTGCTAACACACACTGAGCTGATTAGTGTGCATAAGCTCTCTAATGCACACTACCATCCTTGTGCACCACGCAAACTGTAACATAATGGAATATACATTTATTTTTGCGAGTGAATATACAGCTGCTTGAGTATAGGTGTATTAAAAATGCATGCCACATGAAACAATGCAGGATTCCTTGCACATCTGCAATACTGATGTCTACTGGGACCCTTTAGGGCCTGAGTTACAAAGACATCAATTATTCAAGATGTTACACCCTATTCCATGCAACACGCCTGGAAAAACAACACCAATAAAACACACTTATCACATCATGAGGACAATGCACTGTCATCCACACATCCTGCTGTAACAAGCAAGGGGAATACCAATGCTTTCTTAAGATAATGAAATAGTTGTCTTTTTTTTTCTTCTGCTAGCTACAACAAAGAGGCGTCAAACCATAACTGACATAGTGCTCAAGGTCCAATAAAATGAAATTTACGAAGCAGAATGTCTGGAACATCTTAGCAAGGTAGAGCAATGACTTTTACTGTCATGTGCCGTCATCTTTTTCATGTTAAAAAGTGGCTCACCTAATGAAAGCCACTATCTTAATGCAGCCATGGTTACGCTTAAGACTTGCTGCCTTCGTCTTGCTTTGCACTTACAGTGTAAGTTACAAAGTAGATTTGAGGTTACTGGACATTAATGGCTCAAGGCAAATTGAAGTGGTTTAAGCTGCATATATGGGGCTTTGATGTATCAGAATAAGGCAGAATCTTATGGTTGGTTCTATTTATATATCTATATAAGCCCGTGGCATGAAAGGCCAGAAAAGAAGATTGGCCTTGGCTCTCTCAAACCCCAAAGATAACTCTGCTCTTATTTTTTTCATCACCCGACTCTTGCTCTCGCTCACTCGCTCTCTCATGTTGAACAGACGTGCTTCCACAGCTCCAGTAGTGGCAGTAAAACCTATGACGTCCTCTTAACATCTAGCTCTAGCCAAGGTGATCGCACCCTTGGGTGGTGCACTAGCACTTGTCAACACAAGGCCAAGTATCCTCACCAGGCCTTTAATCAGAAATGATTATGTCTCCTCTAACGGCAGTGTGGTGTGATACACTTATCCAAACACAAACGCACATACACAAACTGCTCCTTTTAAGCACACATCTGTTTCTCCTCTCGCTTACACTCCTAAAGGGTAAAATATCTTTTTTTTTTTTTTCTGTTTGTCTTTGTATTAATTTGCAGAAATAAATCATGCTGCCTACCGTACAAAGAGGAAGTAACTTGTTCTATACAAAACAATACCTCTTATTCTTGTTGCGTCAGATAATGATGTAAGTAGAGATATCAGCTTTCAGCTTAATTTAGTTGTGAGAAATACTTCCGAAAAAGTGCAGCGCCTTCATGGCACCACTGCTCCGTCTGCTTCCACCCTTTTAGACTTAAATCTTAAATCCTTTGTCCCTATGACTGGAAATTAGGTCACCTCTAGGCACAGGGGGTGTGTCACATATAATAAAAGGGGCACAAAATTAAAGTTTTATTATTTATATCCTCGAAATTGGTTTCATGAGGGCAGATACTATCGCTGCTAAAGGCAAGGGAAGAGTGAAAAGGGAGAATATTATTAGAATTCCCCTACATTTTATCAATGTAATGACATTTTAAAAGATCTCAAAAGCCAGTTGTGTATTTCTCGCACTTTCCAGTTTTAATAAATATAGAGTCAATGTGAACAAGTAAAGAATGGTAAACTGACCGGCCAACAGGTGTAGCTACACCTGTCCAGCTCACTGTTCTATATATTGCACTGAAAATTGGGGCAGAATTACCATAAAAATGTCTTGGTCATTTTTGAAACAATCTGTCCTGGATTTGAAACAATGGTAGATAAAAGCAGGCTTCCATTTATAGAGGCAACAGTCAATTTATTTGTTTTAACACAGTTTAACTCAGTTGTAGCTAGCTAGCTAATTTAGTTAGCTTCATGAGTTAGTTGAAAACACTGTCTCTGGCTGACTTGATATTTACCATCTACTTTATAAATGACCCAAAGACACTGTTATACACAAATACACATCCACTCTGCCTGACCTAGAAGGCGTAAGATACATTGAAAATATTTATTTCAAGAAAACCACCTGATTTTATCTTATTTAGTCTCCAGGTTAGCAAATTACGAGTGAAATATTTTACTTTTCAGTCCTCCTCTAGAAATAGCATGCAACGCTGGATGACATATTGTGGATCACATGTAAAAAAAAAAAAAAAAAAAGTTTCATTTTCAACGTTGGAATAGACATCCCTTTTTAGAATGAGGACTAATGTATTTGGTGAGAGCCACTAATGTTAGTTTGCACTCTACTAGCATCCATGACTGGCTTCAACACAGCGGGAAAATACTAATGTGCTTGACTTTTTTAATGTAGCCCGTGACCACACAAAAGAATTTAGCATGAAAGTGGTGTTGAAAGTCATGCTGGGGTAGTTTGAAGGCAGCAAACTAGTAGCTAATGTTTGCAGCTTCTGTCAAAGCAGACAAGTGGACTGTTTGCATGACACTTTTGCTCTCGTATTTCTGGAGATCGTTAAAAACAACTCCTTATATACTTTATTTTCTACGTCCGTTCTACACCGCTGTGTGAGGTAGAGGGGTTCCTACACTGGTTATATGGTTGGCAGTTTGATTCCCAGCTCCTCCTGTCTACATGTCAAAGTATCCTTGGCCAAGATACAGAACCATTATTATTATGAATGAGAGGCATAACATTGTGAAGCACTGTGGTGCCAATCACATTGCAAATATTATTGATGAATCATTAGGTATAGCTAGAAAACAAAGGAATCATTCTCCATTTAGAGTTTGTGAAGGACTGCAATAATAAGACAAATGTATTGTTACCATACAGTTCCTGTCCCTTGGAATGTAAAAGGTTTAGACACTTTACAAGCAGGCAAAAGGTTGCAAAATCAGGAAGAGGAAGGAGATAAAAAGTGGAAAGTGGGACAAAGGGAAGAGGAAGAAGAGAAGAAGACTCACAGCTTTCAAGCTGCATTGTACAGGTCTGAATGTCCATTGGGAAATTCTTCAAGTCCATAGGGCAGGACAGGGTAAGAGTCAGCCTGAGATAGAAAGACAGATTGGAAAAGAGAAAAGGTGCAATAGGGATGTCAAAAGGCACAAAAGGTCTCAAGGAAAAGACACCAAAACACAAGGAGAAATGATAGCTTAACAGCTTAAATGAACAGTGAAATAAACCAGTGCCAAGCTGCCTTTTGTTTTTGAAAATGATGAAACCAGTGTCTGTATGTGTTCAGTGCAATAAAACTGCGCAAATGACACACGATGATCCTTCAAAAACATCGTATTGCAAATATACTGAGTTACTCTGTTATTTGATTACAAATCACAGCACAGTAACTGGTGTGGGCAACCTTACTTTTATTTGTTGTGGTGTTGATGCATTAAGCCTTCAAGAAGCCTCAAAGAAGAGAGAGAGAGGGAGCTATTTGGGAATCTGTCTGGAGGAAAGCTGTGTAATTACCTGCTGTAATGCATTGCCCAGAGGCGAGACAAGAGCCGCAAGCAGTGTACACACAGGCACCCATTTGCTACTGTGTTATGATGACACAATAACTTTGCACTGGCTGAGGAACAAACTACCAATACCCAAGGTACTGACTCTCCTAGCCTATATTGTGTCATGTATTTAGAGCACACAAAAATGTTTGATCCATAATTGCAAAACATGGTTAGTAAGCAAATCTAGTGGATGCAGTAAATCAGCGGAGTGGGGTGGTGATTATCTGTATTTGCAATACTGTCAGTTTGAGTACAAGGGAGGATTTATGTTGTGTGTCTCTCCCTCATCCCAAAGCTGTCGCCTTGGCACATTAGCTTGGAGAATTGTTTCAATTTTAACTTTACTTTTCTATAGAAGGGTAAAATTAGTCTGTTTTTCATAGGCAAATTACCAGTTTGGAAACAAAACAATAAACTTGGTGGTTCAATTAAATATTTGCACGCCTTGTTGTCGATTTCTACAAATTTCAAAGATTAATCAATTCAAAGCTGTGAAATGCGAACTCATGTGACACCCAAATAAAAAATGCATCGTCTCCTCCTATGTTACGATTAAATAAGCCTCTGCAAATGTTCCATCCAGTGTAGATTGTCATTAAACAAACAGTCTTCAAAGTCGCACAAGTGCCACTTGGCTTTTTTTCTGTGCATTTTTTCCAGGCTTGCACCCAATTAGTATTTTGGTGACCTGCAGTGCACCTAAGTGCGCGGAAAGGTGCAGTAGGGGGAGGCGTGATTGGCAACTCAGCAATCTGCTGCAATTGTGGTCAAAAGTTCATGTGAGTGGGATTTGTTTGTCATCTTCCTGCATGGACCAAACCAAATTGAACTCCTTTTCTTAGCTTTATTTGGCAGATATATATCGATCATAATTTTTCTTTACCTGATGCTGTACAGAACGCTGCCATCTTGGAAAATCCGTAGCAGCTTGTTATCGGTGGTGACCTCATGGAAATTGGCTCCTTTCTCGTTTGCAAAGAATAAATCAGGTTTCCAGATAGAGTCCAGCATAGATGGATCCAGATCAAGGGAATCATCTGGGTATTCGCTGTACGCCAGACGCGGGTCATTCCATTTTTGTCGTAGAAATACATTGAGCCTGTAGTCCTGTGGAAGAACTCAGGGTAGTTAATGGAAAATATATTATCAGTGAAGGTTATACTACAGATGGAGAGCTTAGAAGTGGATCATTCTGCAGTGGGGATTTGAGAAGTTTCTGGGAATGTCCTGTTACTGGTCAGTATTGGAGTCTATTCTAACCAAAGCTGTTGCACTCTCTGAAAGATGATGTAATATATTGTAGATTTAAAGTCTAAATCTACAAAATATATGCTTTAGCTATTTCAAACATTGCACCATATCATTGAATTCAAGCATAGTGT
Organism: Pempheris klunzingeri; assembly: GCF_042242105.1. Lineage (NCBI taxonomy): Eukaryota > Metazoa > Chordata > Actinopteri > Acropomatiformes > Pempheridae > Pempheris > Pempheris klunzingeri. The sequence continues at coordinate 18,691,975 of NC_092020.1, read as the reverse complement.
AGTGCATTTATTTGTCATGTGGATTATACCACTCAGCTCCATTTATTTATTTATTTATCTATTTATTTATATATCATGAAGGTACGCTTTTCACAATGAACAAGTGGTCTTGGAGCATCTGAGACCAACAAAAGGGTTGACTGTAAGTATAAATATGGAATTTTCTGAGGCAACAAGTGGTGTACTTGTTCCTGAAGAGATGTTTCTAAAAATCAAAGTACAATGTTAATGTTTACCATTTCTGCCAATCATAATGATGGCTTATTACAGATGATTTACCTTTATGATGTAACCTCAGTGGTTCTGGATAAAAAAAGGCATCACTCGCCTGCTTCACCATATCAGATTTTACTGAAGTAAATGACTGAATAAGATGTTGTACTGTTTGTTCATCCTTTGCAGCCATGTGCTGCTGGTGAACAGAGGGTTGGCGATGCAAGCCAGGCCAAGGACAAGTAATGAACACAATCGCTCCTGCCTGCAGCCAGCATACATGAGTAATTAAATTAGAATTCTAATCTGTGCAATTAATTCAGAATTCATCTTTGGGCATTGTAGATCGTTCCTTTTCTTGCTTTTTCACTTCATTTATTAGAATAAAAAGAACGCTTCACCAGTGGATATGATGACATCATTAGTGTTGTCGTTTTCTGGGCTGACCTGACTGTAGGTCTGATCCTCTGGGCCTCCCTCAGACACCCTTAAACAGTTCACTGCTCTATTGTGCTGATCCAGCAGCTATTACACTGTAAATGCGAACTCGAGAACAGCCATTTTTCCCTGAACCCCTCGTCCTCTCTCCCATGCCTCTTTTCATTCACTTTCTCAATTTTTCATTTTAATTGCAGAGTGGACAGTTCATTATCAGCATGTCAGTGACCCATTGGTCTCTGAAGGTTGCACTGTTATGCTCCAGGAAACACAGAAATGAGGGAACGGCTTCAGCACTGAATGGATTAGCAACGAAGTTGGTGGGAAAGAAAGAGAATGGAGCGTTTCAAGATTTCCATGTAAGTCATGTTGAGAAACGACTAAAAACAATACAGACCATAATCAATAATCATGTTGAGAAACAAATCAGATACAATGAGATTTGTAAACATAAAAATGCTGCAAACACATTTGCCTCTCAAACAAGCGAAGCATTTGCAAGCTCCAAGTTCTTACCATTGTAGTTTCTGTGATGGACCCAAAGCTGTTGATGAAAATATTACAGGTGACATTCACAGGTGGCCCTGAGGGAAGAAAAAACAGGCTAAATTGACACATCTTTCCCCTCAGATTTCATTGAGATCACACTACTATCTACCTCAAAAATACCTAATATACCGTACTGTGACTTTTTGATTTACAGCAGTTTATTCATTACTCTTCATCCTCATACTGTCATTGAGGAATAATGCTGCTGTTGAAGAGTCTACTCTTTAATGGCACTAGGAGAAAGTACGTGTGTTTTTTTTTTAAGGCCTGTCACTTCAAGTGTAATTGCAGCCACAAAAGTCTAATTTACTGAAACCAACCTCAAAGTTTTAAGAAAAATGTCACGGGTAATGACAGACAATGTTGGGGCTCACAGAGATGTTCCCTCCAACATTTCGGTGTCTGAGAAAATCATCAGAATACAACTTTACCACTGTAAATACATTCAGTGAGAAATGTCTTTATCAATGTCAAATCATTGCAAACATTTTGACTGATGATAGTAATTATTATGTTTCCCTACAGTATCGTGGAGCAACATCCACTCATTAACAACTACAGTTATGATTTTTTTTTTTTTAGTTTTTATGATGTTTAGGAGCTCAAAGTACTTAGTCGAGATTAGGGAGGGTCATGGTCTTGGTTTAATATTTGGGAAAAAAGTCAGTAGTGACTTGAAATACAACACTGGATGTGTGTATTTAACATTTAAACGAAGCTACAATCTTGCATGAGGTGAAAGGTACGGGTGCATGCCAGTGTTGTGCAAACAGGAACTTTCTGTAATTAAGCTCATTAAGGGACTTTAAATGCCTCGCGTAAAAAAAATCATGCTCCTTCTCAGAGTCATAACTCAGTCGAATCTAAACACAGAGACATAATACACATAATTATGTATTCAGAATGATTCACACTTTGCGAGGATATCATTGCCCCATTATGTCCATCACACAAACATCCATAAATCTACTTAGAAATCATAGAAAAAAGATTTTCTATAATTCCAGAATTTGCTTGAAATCTGAAATCACGCTATACTTCCTCACAGAACATCATACAGCACATACACATGAGGATACTCCGCTTTCACAGCACAGATCCGCTGGTCTTTGTTTTGTTTTCTGGTGCTTGTGCTTTCTACAGGGCTACTGTGATGGTCTGCCTTGGTATACACTGTACCTTTGAAGTTGGGTCTGATGCGGGCATCATATCCTGACGTTTTCCCCATGAGCTTGTCCAGGAAGTCAGAAGGCGACAGCTGTGGTCCTGCCCTGCCGGGGGGCTTTATCTCCTCCTTACAGGAGCTCAGTCTGACATTACCCAGGGAGGGAGAGAGAGGGGGAACAAACACAACGAGAGAGAAAAGGGAGAAGATTTGAGAAACGGCAGAGGAGGAGTGCATGTATGTATGAGAGGCAGCGGGGGGGTGGTGGGAAAAAAATAATGAGAATCCAACAGAATGAGAAGCCAGCAGTTATCACCAAGTCAGTCATCAGCAAAAAATACCCAGCGGTGGATGGGGAAATGAGGGTGAAAAATGACTGAATGGCTCGCCTCAGCTGGCAACTAAAAGCTTATCTATTTCACATCATGTTTGGGACTTATTGTGGTTGTTAGGCCCTAACTACAGAGAAGCAAAACAGACACAGAGGTAAACTTGTCCCTCTCCTGTGCTTCCAGCTGCTTGTGGCTTAGCAGGGGTAGGGCTCGACAGATTGATGGCTCAATTGTAATGCGATGAATGTCACACCAGGGAGAGGAAGGAGTTGATACAAGCTCCAGTGAGGCTCAGGCAGCCACTGACAGGAATAACCAACAGGCCAGAATGAAAGTAAAGACAGGAAGGGGGACAGAGACAGTTTTAAAGAAAAGGCAAAGAAAGAGAGAAAGAAACATATGAGGAAACAAGGAACACACTATCTAAGCAAGGAAACCCTTTTTCATAATGCATTTGATTTGTTACCGGCCCCGGCTGTAGCACAGCTGATTGCACCCCATGCTTTCGCTACAATAGTTAACAGTTCACGACTGGTCATGATCTGAAACTCCGGAATACAGATGGCGGGTTCAATCACCTCCGAGGCACAGATTTGCTGATGCCCTGTGTTCTCGTGTGTGTGTGTGTAGCCAGTCACTGATCCACCAGTGTACTGCCTCTTAGCTGTTTTTAGAGCCCCATAAACCGCATTGTCAGGGGCTAAGGGATCGGGGACTTTGTGGAGGATATTTTTGGGACTTCAAGAGTAAAGCTGAGCTGATCCTGAGAGATCTTCTACTTGGAGTGTAGGCAACAATTGGGAATTATTTGAAAATTAAGCTATAGTGATTTCTATCACTTTGACAACTTCACTGTGTTATGGTTGTGAGGCTCTGGCCAAATATACTTTCGCATGAAACCGTAAAATATCCCAACCAGCCCACTGACTAATTGCACCCTATTAGCCCTGGGTGAGCAGGCAGTATCATGGGATATAATCAGTAGTTCTGCTCCTGCGATCTCAGCCAAGACCCTGCGCTACTGCTCAGGTTGAGGATTTCTCCACAGAATATAAAGCAAGGGTTTACTTTTTAAAAGATCATTTTAGCTATTCCTTGTTTGCTCTCACACAGATTGATTACTGACACACCTACTTTTGAATTGTCCTGACTCGGTAATGATTTGTCAATGCTTCCCAGTCTTCAGATGGAAACCAGCTGAATTGATCAATTCCTTGATCAATTCAGTGTTAACAAGGCTACCCAGTATAGCTGTTTGAGGCCAATGTGCACATATGTTCTAGACAAATTACAGTTTTATTTTTATATATATATACATACGTATATACAGATACATTTAATGCTCTTCAGAGATTTGTAGTCACTTGATTCGCTTTTTCCTTAGCTAAGAAATTGCACGACTTGATGGCTGATTTGCATTTCAGCAGCTACTATAGTAATACAATAAACCGCTCACACCGCTCAGTGCGTTCATTACGGATCCTGGCTGGCTTCATTTCGCTAATTCAGTCCATTTCTGATTCAGGTTATGACATCATGGTTATTTCTGTGGCTCTCTCTTTTTAATTAAGCTTCTAACGAGGAAGTAACTTACTGTGTATCACTGCTGAGCCGACAATGCTGCTCTTAGTCACCAGTGAGTGGAGCTCCACTGCTCGGGGCTACTGACCGTTCGGTGACAATGGTGACTCAGTACAGTCAGTTCAGATTAAAGATCTGTTCATACATGCACTGAACACTGCTACTCTTGGGGATTCCGTGTTTACTAAATAAATGACTGTGTTGCACTTCTAATGGGGACTAAATGTTGATCTTTCACTTTGCTTCTTCCTGGCATGAGGGACAATGCAACCAATTTGACAGCTAGCTCATACTGTGAATCCAGTTTTACAGCAGTCTTTAGTATCTCACCTTTTTCTGGTTTGTAGTCTTGAATGAATATGAATATTTTTTTTTAATAGCCATTTATATATACCTTTGCCGCCATTACCGTGCTTACAAAGTGAGGGGCGAAAGATTCAATGTCAAATTGTTATGCTAACCATCCAATAGTTTCCATCCCTAGAGCCACGCTGCTAGTACTGTCTGGCTAAAAATAATACAAGCACCTAGCACCTTTGTTGATTTTCCCAGTAGAGCTGTGCACATGTCTCAGTGTTTCTTACATTATAAAGCTCAACTCTCCCCTGACTCCCCTGCTTCTGGCTAAAGTCCACTCTGTAGTGTTGCTGATTTTACAGTATACTGGTACCCTTTTCATCCTCTTTTCACTTCTCATCTCTCTCTCACTCACTCACTCACTCACTCACTCACTCACTCACTCACTCAGGGAGATATGGACAGACTTTGTTATCAATGTGTGTCTTGGGTTGCGCTTGTTTTTCAGCTTTTTCCATATATTTATTCAAGAGTGCAGTCTTTCAATTTGAGAGCATGACTCACTGATTTCATGTTTGTAATGCTTTCCCTCAAAACCCTGCCTTCACACTCATAGTCTCTGCTTGCGCTTATATTAGCTCTGTTTCTGCTCAGACTGTAAGCTTACGCTTGCGTGTGCTTGAATAACTATTGTCAAAATTTCCCAGCCAATACAATGCCACTTGTAGTGTTGACCAATAAAATGGTGCCTGCTCTGTTGCGGACGTGTTCCCTTTACTTGTTAAAGCGTCCATTAAGGGCTTTTACTCTGTGAATCGGGTTCATCTATGTCTGCCTTCTAATACTTAATTATACATACTTCCCTTTCTTTGTTTACGACCTTTTGAAATATGGACAGTGCCCATACTTCCTCTATAATAGCTACACCTCCTCCCATCAGTGTGCTAGATGGGAAAACAACGTCACCTTCATCACTCAGAAGCAGGTGTCTAGTGGATTGCTGGCCTACAAATAATCATGACAATAAACTCTGGGGCTTTCAAGGAATATTGATAGAAGAATGGGTTTCCAACACAACTGCATGCTCTAGCAGAGATTTGTCAATCTGTTTTGCCACAACCATCGAACAGTTTGACATTTCTGGTGTGGAAAATCATAAAGGGGTTAAAGAACTCTGTCACACCAAGACATAGCAAGTCTAGCCCGTAAGACAAGGTTCATTTCTTAAGACTGTATTGTACATTTATGAGTCAGTACATGAAGTCAAAACTATTAACCTACACAAACACTTCCACAGCTAAGTCCATTGAAATGTAGCTGGGTCTTTGGTGCTTTAAATGAGTCATTTCTTCTTGTCGGTGCTCATAAACTGTGATGAAATAACAGTATGAAATTCTTCAGCGGTAAAAAGTTTCATTATTTCTATGAAACTTCTTGATATTGATCAAACATAATGGTCTGCGCATTGAATATATTTACAGAATATGTTTCAGAAATTCAGTTTTATTATAAGACCAACGGCAAACACATTTTTTAAAGAAAGTCTTTTATAAGGACAATTTTCTTGAAAGTAATCATAGTTTAAGTAAACTCTTTGTGGTGAGATCTATAGTTGAACTTCTCAACCTGAGGTTTCTGCTTTTCCTCAAGGCCTACATCATCTCACCATCAGCTGCATTTCTAAATGGACTCCTTATTGTTTATGGTGCCATCAGTGCTTTAATATTGGTTATCTTATATTACACAGAGGGTAAAAGAAGAAACGGTCTGTTTATAAGCAAGTCAACCTGAGCTTGGCAAACACACATCTGTTTAGAAATGTTGCATCTGGGGTGATGACTCTTGACAGAGGTTTTAAAGGCAGTGCAGCAAGTTAAAAAAAAATTTGCCGCCTGCAAAAATTGGAATTGGAAAACAATATACTGTTTGTCTTATGCAATTGTTTTCTGGATTTTGAGTCTTTTGAGGTTAATATACTGTACAAGATTCACTCTTATATCTACTGTTTTATTGACTATGAAACTTCAAGAGTAACTACAAGTGGCTCCTCAGAACCCTTCAAAGCTAAATTATGTGGTTCTTTGTCTGAATGATTCAATTATTAAGATGCTCTTTGCTGACATTTCATGAGCCTGACCTTTTGCTTCCCCCTACATCCCTTTCATTTGAGCATTCGTGCCAGACTGCTGTCAAGAATACGTAACAACTCTTTCTTTCCTTCCATTACAGAGCAAGTTTTGGCTGTCACCCTCTTGTTAGTAAGTGGCTTTATTTGGCTTTGAAAGCAAAGCTGAATCTAAGCTGAAACCCAGTTGTACACACACGCTTTTGAGAACAAGGAAAACTGCGGTTGCTTTACAGATGTTGTATTCAAAGAGCTTCTGAGAAATCAGTCTTTGAAATATCAGAATGCCAGCCTGGACTACCGTACATCTTCTTTTGCGTTGAATAACTTTATATTTTGTGTCTCTGAGCAGAAGCCTATGTAGACAACGATAACAAGGTCTTTATCTTGGAATTGTTTCCTGACGTACACCTGCACTGTAATCACACAGACTTAAAGATTCAGCACTTCTATTCTCAATGGAGTTTGAAAACCAGTTGTTGATATTTGGTTGTTCACATGAACTAAAACCAGTGCAGTCTACATCTATGTGATGGAAACACTGTTATGAAAAACCTGTGCTGTCAGCAGATCTACCACAGGAAGCCATTCAACCGGTCAGCCATATATTTTAATCAAAGCACGGTATGTACACACATGACTACTGGATCAGGAAAACATGGATGCATGGGCCAGTGGGTGGCCATGGCTGCCTTGTTTTCAATTTTTCCCCTTGAAAATTTCTCAATCAGCAATACCTAGCTTTTATCCACATGTACATTGTTTATAATAGGCACTAATTCAAAATCATCATTTCAAGAATCCAAATCAAGGTGGGTATGGACACACTATTCAGCTCAAAACAACTGCCAGACTTTCACATTCAAAGCCAATGTTTTCAAAACGCTCACTGCTCATGGTGTGCTATGTGGTGAAAATGTGGGAAATCAGCAATGATGATGGTATGCTTAAAAGAGACAGTCCACTCAGGAAGAATGACTGCGTCACCACCATGATCTTTCCCAAGCCTAATCTCTGTCTACCTAAACCTAACCGAATCGAACCATAGCGCTGTCGGATCATAAAACAGATTAATTTTTCCAACAGCTACTTAGGGTTTTATAAGACAGCAACGTCGGATCAGAAAATGCCTCTGTCTCGTTAGTGTGCAGCTGAAGGGCATGGACAAATTACTTGTTTTGTTGTTAAGTTAAGAGAACTTGTGATTTCCACACTGTTATTTTCTGGTTCACAACATAACTCTTCTCCCTACCTAGGAATTGAATGTTGGCACTGGATTTACACCACAGGGTATGGAGAAATGTCTCATGTGGATGTAATATTAATGAAATTCCTTGGGGTACTGGGCTATTGCGGCTTGTTTTTTTAGATGCATGTTTGAATTCCAACAATGGTATAAAGTGGGTGAATGGATCCCGAAAGCTAATTTTAGCAGCTGACCATTCAAAAGCCTCCATTTAAGTATGAAAAGTACAAAATCCTTTCAATAATATCCCAATGTTGAATTTCAGTGACCAGACAACTCGGGGGAGGAAAAGAGAGCCAGCATAACAAGAGAAATGGTACCCGTTTCCAGTGTACTGCATCATTTAGTTACAAAGAATATAATACCGCACACAGTAAAGAAAAGAAGCTGGAGCTGTCACTGTGTATACACTACATGAAGCTCAGATGTATGACATAAATGGACTTGCGAGAGGGGGGTAGAGAGGCAAGGTCAGCAAGAGACAAACATTTCTTTACATCTGCAAAATTCCCTGCTTCCTCTTTTTCAGTATATACTACAAATATGAACAGACATATATGGTAAACATTGCATTTTAGGTCTACATTAATATACAATCCACGTAACCGGTTGGTTGATTTTCACTTAGAAACAACAAGAAGCATTTTTGTCTTTAGATTGTCTTGTTATTCTGTATAGCTTTCACGTCAATGAGCCACAGATTTGGAAGCAACAGCTCAAAATGATCCCTAATTAGATGGGATGGGATTCTGCCCATGGAGTGCAAACATATTCTGTTAATTGCTTTTTCATTAAGAAGCTGGTGATCAGAAAAGCACATCATATAGCAGTATGGCTGTTCCCTGGTATCCTACAAGGAAGCACTGGGGGATATTAGGGCCATTAGACATCCAAGCATGCACACACTAACTTTTTAGTGCCATTAGCATAATGGGAAACAGAACAAAACTGCTCTCTGCCTGTTGAAACACATTGCTCTAATTTCCTACTTGTCAAATTGCCCTTGATGTCCACTTGAGCCTTAGGTATTGCTCTCCTAGAAGGGCTCTCACTTAAGGGTTGAATGCAGGGCTTTTCGACAATCAACACAACTTTATATCAAGACCATCAAACCATATGAATTGACTCATGCCAGTGACAGGCTCTTGATCAAAATACATCCAACCACAGCATGTTTTATGGTAACACAATGACATGTCATTTTTTTGTCTTTAATGACCTGTAAAAGCCATCGTCTTCACACTATTGTATATGATTGCCCATGGCTACTGCTGTCCCCTTTTGATCAATAGGCTCATTGGGGAATGGGATTTGGAGCACACTGCAATTTACCCTTGCACATTTATCTTCAATGACATGACCACTGCCACTCCTGCACAGTGACACCTCTAGGTATGGAAACATAGATATAGACAGAGAGCTTTTTACAGTAGAAACCTTCTCACTGAGTCTGGCTAACATTAACTAGTAAACTGTATCTGGATGTCCTGCCAAAAGTGGAGACATAGATCACAACTTGAAACGCAAAAATGGATGCAGTCAGAATGTAAAATTTGGAGACAAAATACATACTGACACACTACAATACACTTTCTGTAAGTCAACAAGAAGCCAGGGTTTAGTTGGACCAAGGTGAAACGAAACATTTTGTACAGGTTAAGCATTCAGTGCAGAGGTCCACATTGAAATGCAGATTACCTGAAATTGTTGCTTTTGGGTTTATGTCATGGGAGAAACCTACAGGGCACACATGCATATTCTATCTACAGTAGAAACAATATATATATATATAGGATATATAAGATGGATGGATTTGAAATTACTCCTGAATTTTTCAGAACGTTCATTTTTGCATACGACCTCAATCTGTTGAGCAATATCTGTTATTAGGCTGGAGGAACAAGACTAATATACTGTTAAAAAAAGGAAAACCAACAGCACATTCATCTGTCTCTGTCACAAATACATACTTTGATTCCTAAAACTGCTGTTTTTTGGGGTTTTTTTTAAGCAATTGTTACTCAATAATAAATAGCCCCCCAACAAATGTTCTATTTCCAGCTGCAGATTCAGTGCGCTTGAAGTATTTATGGCAGCAGTGCGGTGATTGTTGAATAGGCTAAAAATAAATTACAGCACCCATGTCCATTTTAATGAAGGAAATGTCAGCCAGTGTGATGGTGTAGCTCATTAACATGTTTTTAATAGTTCTGGACAGGTCTATGGCACAGAGGAATACTATGTCAGGCTTTGGCTACACATGCAATACTTAATATGTGGATCAAATCATTGACAATTATGTTCTTTTCATGGGCTTTATTGACAATAAGAGAAATGCACTATCACCATTCTTGTCCTATGGTCAGGGAGGTGAAAAGAATAGGTGTGTACACAATCACATAGTGTATCTTTGCTTCAGAAACAAAAAGGAACAAAGACGGTTGATAAATTAAGCGTACTTCAAATAGGAAAAGGATTCCCATTAGATATCGTGGTGTTTACTGTGCTTACTTTAAATTTCATCCCCATCTTTGAACTATTTCTATTCTCCTCAGTGTTATCTTTGATCTTTTGTAGTTGATCTGTTTTGTAGTAAAGTGTAAGTACTTCTGCCATGGGCTAATTCCAATGGTAGAATCTACTTCTTGTTAAAGTATATTTAGCTGTTTCAATGCAAAGCCTGGGATTTAATGATTTAGATTAATCCATGCTAAACTAGAGTAAATCGCAATTCTGTGGCATTGCTCATGCGTACTAATTTGTAATACAATCTTTAATCTTGTGGGAGCGAGGCTTGACATCTCCGGCGTATCCAGCAGAAATAATGTTTCTCGGCTTGTGCCACAGTAATAACAAGGGCACAATGAGCTACGCCTTGATGACAGATTTATGTTCACGATGGCCCGTTTCTACTACACTGAACTCCAACTACCACCCAAGGGTTTTCCCATGCAGCCTTAACTAATCCACAGCACTGTAAAACAGTCCTATCTAGTGTCGTAAAATCCCTAACCATGTATAGTAAAATATCCTTGCCTTTGTAATTCTTTTATCTGTTTGGTTTCTGGACACAGCGTGATTAAAGCTAAAGAATACGAACCTCTACATTCTCAAACTCCTGTTACATCTGCTCTCAAAATATCATGACAGAATGAAATGTTCAACATACAAACATTACCAAGAAAATATTGCTTTCTAAAAAATATTCTTACATTTAAAACTGCTAATATGAGGAAGACAATGAAATTAAAGGGATATGTTGCCAATTTTCAGCCTGCTTTGTATCACACAATGTGGGTTGTAAATGAACAATGTTTAACTTTCCTCCATGTCGCCTGTACAAAAGCTCACTGACCATCCAACTCTAGGACTGTTGTTCAATTGAATAACTGACTTTACAGCAAAATAACAGTAATACCTGTATTGGAAGTCAGTTATTCAATCAAATGGGCTCAGAGCCAGAAATTGGTAAATGTCCACCAGATGATGCAGACAAGGAGCTGGATGTCGAGCTGGGAGCTCTAAATGTTGTTCATTTGCATGTAGCACTACCCAAATTATAGTTATACAGAACCTGTAAATCGGCAAGGTTTCCCTTTTAAGGAGCAACGCTATTCTTGTTAGGCTGAGAAGATATTTATTCATGGTTGCAATCATTAAAAAGCAAAAGCAGTTCATGTATACAGTTAGTATGCCTTTAGTATCTAGCGTAGCATATTAAGTGCTAAAGTTCATTATTGATCAATGTGCTGTAACGTTACTCTTCTTAATGTTAACTACTCTCGTTCTGACCTCTGCCACTAATGAGTATCATTATTGCACAAACTAATTGTTTTTATTCCCTGTCGTGTCTGTCTGAGATGCACCAGGCGCTCACCTTACTAGGTGTATAGGACCTTTGTCAAAACTGTAACAATAATGAATAATATGCATCAAAACTACACGGTACAGTTTAGGAAAAGATGGTATCCTAGTTTAGGATAAAGTAAATACATTAGTTATGCAAGTACAGATTTGCTTTGGGTTTTTGATGCGATCCTGGTCTCTGGATAAAAGTCCTGTTTCTAACGTATCAAGCCACCCCGTCCTCCCCATGCATACTTGTTCGCTCTTTATACTACATTGCCCCTTTAGCGTCTCATACAGATGCTCATCCAGTGTCTCATACAGGCAGTAAAGGGTGCTTTGTTTGTTGGCGTCAAATAGCAAAGGGGGTGACCAAGCGGTATTATTTGACAGCCTGGGAATAAGGATGGAATGGGATGGCATTCATTGTGACTTTAACCTTGACAAATATGCTGGTGCAGTCGCCACGACTCAAACACGCTAAAAGCTTCCTCCAGAGCAACAAAGGGTCCTTTTTGTCCTTGTTAAATGTGCACTATTATTGCCCTATGTATGGTATAAAATATACATTCTTGGCTAAAACCTACAGTCATCAGTGACATTTGAACCAATGGTGACTCAACCAAGGCCATTTAAATGACGCAACTGGCCATTAGCATTAAACCTTGATGGAAGGAAATCTGTATTTAACTGCATGTGAGGTGTTCAGTAATGGCATCCTGTTGGCTCTCCCTAAAGCAAAATCAAACAAACACAAGGTTTCCAACTGTGGCAGTTTAAAAGGCAATCTCTGAGATAGACGTGAGGAACTGACCTTTCCACCCAAGGGAGATGAATCTAGCATAGAGTGTCCTCAAAACGAACCATTCTCCAAAAGTCTCTCCAAGCCTTTCTGTATTCAGGCCACCTCCTCCACGTCTAAGATCTGTTATCTGCACGGATTGCCTCCTGTCAGTCTCTGTGAAACAGAGCTAGCAGGATTTCTGATAGAGAGAAGGGACCATACTGACTGTAAAAGATTGCTTTGATGTGTCTGCTTAGGGGCTTGAGATGGACCACAGCTTTATCCTCATACAGCAGTCAGCGCCTCACCACATAAGCTTTAGGTTTGTCTTGGCATGTTTTTGGGCACTGTAAAGTGCCAAAATAATTGTGCATTTTGTTCTCTCGGATCAAATGTAAAATACTCACCCCCCCCCTTCTCAATATGTAGCTCTCCTTATCATCTGCACATTTGACACTTGTGATATCTTTAAGCTATCATAGCTGATGCATACCTGCATACCAATTTATGCTGTCATTATGGACCATGCTGTAAGCTTAACGGTTGTGTTCACATGCAGGGGGTAAAACGCATGATCAAAGCAGAATGTTTGCCTCTCTCATCTTCTCCATGTACTGTAGACAAGGTAATGGAATACAGTAATTAGAGAAGTAAGATGGTATGTTTTGATGCATCCAAACTGGAATGGTAATTGCATGACATAATGAAGCGCTACTGTGTGTGTGTGTGTGTGTGTGTGTGTGTGCATTTTAAGTATATAAAAAGAGGGTTTCACCAGCTGTGTGCGCCTCCACATGTTTAGATCTGCACCCCCCAGTTTGGTTTTAAAGGCAACTGGGAAATCTCTCCAGCTGGATTATTACAGAAGTGCGGAAGTACAGATTATTACAGCCTGTGTGCAGTAAACATGTAATTGGAAGCCATAGACTGTTTGACTGTGATAATTAATGTCTTCCATTTGCTACATGCATCTATATGAATATGGATAGATGTGTCAGCTCCTATCAGTTGCAGTATAAATCAAATCCTCTGATAGCATATGTTTGTTTGTATGTTGTTGCAGGTCATTTCCAGCTACCATAATGCATTTCTTCTAATAGCCATTTGCTAACTGCTTTAAGCGGCTTGTGGAATGGTATTTTCGCTCCTGCAGTATATGATTAGTCCTTGGTTAGTCTTCCACAGCTCAGACTTTCCTATGGCGACTCCCTCATGGGTATTAACTGCTCACGGTTGGTGCTTATGGAGGAAGTATGGTTTGGTAGCTTTCTCATTTTACCCCGGGGACCATAGCCGTTCCTAAATTAAAAAAGGACACGAGAAAACCAAGTGGTCAGAGTACAGCGGGTGTGCTCCTGGCCCCAGTTATGCTCCAACTGTGCCTTAAACCAAAGAATAAAACCTACTGGGGTGTTGCTGTCAATCTGTACAGTGGAGTTCAGTTTCAGCCCAGCAGAAGTAAAACAGACAGTCATGTCCAAAATATGGGTCATTCAGAGTGCATTGGCTGTGTGTGTATGTGTGTGTGAACCATTTCCTGTATGACAGTGAGGACGAAGGAAGTTGTAGGCATAGCCGCTGGCCTGTTTCGCTTGATCAAGCTGCTGGGTGGAACCAACAGCATCATGACAAAGCCTCCATGGAGCTGGGTCCACCAGGGATTTTCTGAATCATCCCCGTAAAGGAGGCAGCCTAACAATGCTTTGTGAAAAGCTAGTTTCTCATTTCACTTGTGCTTCTAATGTGGAACTTCACTAAATGTCTAAAAGTACAAGTTGTTTTTCACCTATTGATGAGAACTTTTTTGGTTTTGTCTAATTATTCTGGTACATTTCCCGGGTACTAACACTTAAGTAACAGAAAATTGTGTAAGGAATTACTGCATTGTGATCAGTCATGTCAGGTTAGCCATATTATCCATTTCTTTGTTCAATATAGTTATTATTGCAAATGAAGATAATTAAATCCAATTTCAGTCATTTTCTGCCACTACTTTGCAGATATAATAATTCCTTTATCAATGCCGAGCAGATTCTAAATGTATTTACCCACTGCAAGTCATTGTCATGTACATTATTGAGAGAAAGGATCATTAACAAAGAGGTGAATTATTATGCACTGTTATTAGTTTCCTACCGTGAGAACCCACACTGGCTTTTGTAATTGTCCTGCCTCAGAAAAATATGAGGAAAAAAAAAAAACCTGCGGCTAAATCATCAAATGTTTCATATAAAAATAAAACTTTCTAACTAGCTAGCACATGCCAACAGCCCTTTGATGTTAAGAGGTTGAGATTTAAGTCAATGCAGCTTTCCCACTCCTGAGCACCTAAAAAATGCAACTGAAGTTCTTTAAATATTGAAGAGTAAACACCAGTTAACACATTTTTCTGAAGTACACAGTACACTGTGTTTTGGACTGAAACAATTTTGTTCAAAACTTCTTCCAAGGTGGTTCCTTCCACTATTACTGTATTGTGTCAAATATAGTGATGTTTAATGTTTTAAAAAGCAGAGAATTTGAGGACTCAACATTTATGGTTGAACAACTGATGTTCTATCTGAAAATAAAAAGTGATTTGGTACAGTATATATATATTATAGCTTGTTTGTATCCTTACAATGTCTAGGCTTGCAGGCCCTGTGGTTAGGAAGTTGGTCAGCTAAAAAAGTGTATAAGCTCAATTTAACCAGTAGAA
This sequence comes from Pempheris klunzingeri, assembly GCF_042242105.1. Lineage (NCBI taxonomy): Eukaryota > Metazoa > Chordata > Actinopteri > Acropomatiformes > Pempheridae > Pempheris > Pempheris klunzingeri. The sequence continues at coordinate 18,676,701 of NC_092020.1, read as the reverse complement.
GTTATTTGCTATCCAAGGAGAAATAAATCCCTAATGAGTGGAACGAACCACAGTGGTAAAAAAAAATAAAATGGGTGTCAGAAAATGTCATGTTATGATGGCAAGCCCAAAGGATGCTGACAGAGTAAAGCAGAGAAAGAAGAGCTTTATTTTAGCTGTAAACTTTGGGTGATGTCGATTTTAAGAGGTTTTAAATATTTAAAAAATTAATTTTTGACCCAGTAAAACGGCAGCAAGCGTTCTCACCTCAAGGTCCATTAAATAGCTGTTCTGGGGCCAGAAATATAAAAGATGCATGAGCACAAAAACGATGCATACGCCATTTCCTACACAGAAACTGGTATTTACAAAAAAAGGATTTAAAAAAGAATGTGCACACTTCAGATCAGGTGTACACAGTTTTCTAGAGATTGCAGCAGGTGATATGATGAGCTGGACATGAAATATAGAGTGATATGAAACCTTATAGTAAAACATTGTTTTATTTAGGTTGTTTGCCAGTTTCACTGAATGTGTTGCAATTTTTGCAATCTACACAGTGTCCTGTAACATGTCTAGTTTAACACAAGAAATGGGGAAAAAACAGGTTGCAATGCTGTCTGATATTTGTTTGACAAGCTTTGAAGACTGTGGCATCGACTGTAGAATACATCTCTTCAGCACGCAAAACCAGAGTTTGAAGTGGTTCCCTGACATCTCCAAGAAAGAGGATGGGCTGACCAACTCACAGACAGCCAAGTTTTTAATACAGACATCTGTGCAGGGCATCAGCCTCATTGCTGCTATCCTGGTGTCTACATGGGTCTTGAAATACAAATAGCATATTTAGGATTCAAAGCTGCAATCTCTTTATAGATTAATTATCATAATCTATATGTCTACATAATCGAACAAGGGATAGAACAGAGTGGCTTTGTGTGTTTTACAGGTCTAATAGCAAGGAAGAGGAGAAGCAATAATCTCAATCTTTTATTTCTATTTTCTGTAATTCAACGTATTTTTCCTTCTTCGGGAGGTTTCAAATTACGAAAATGAATTAGGAAAATTTCCAAACTATTACATGATTGTTACTTATAACATGATCAGGTTTGGTGATCTTTTGTAGGATGAGCGGTGTCCCACGAAATGCCAACTAACTAACAGGCCACAGATACATTTGCTGGGCTGTTGTAATGGAAATGTACCTTTACCTGCAATGACAGAAAAAAACTTCATAATCTCTACCACTGCAGTGCTTAACGGTCTTTTAGATTATTATATACTGGTAATTATTGTGATAGTTGTAATTCGTTTCGTTGTTTTTTGGAGAAACGCTGCCATGTTGCTGCTTCGTCTGCTGGCTAATGTTAGCTTGTGTTAACAATTTCCAGCTCGCTCTACAGGTCCTTCGGTTGCACCGTAAGCTAAGCTAAAGAGCTAAAGGTCACTGGTAAGATGGAAAGTCTTGGAAATGTTGGTGTGCGTGTTTCCGCTTATTGTTAGAGCAGTTAGGAACAATACAATGACATTTAAGGCTCCGTGGCACCCTGCCATTGTGTTGCAATAGTCACTTGTAAAATGACTGGAACTGAGGAACCGTCTGTTATTTTCTCCAGCTCTTCCCAGCTACATCTCAAAAATAAAAGACCATTTACATCATGTTTTCAGATTTGTATACATCTACAAATCAAATCCACATTTAGATTTTAGTGTAACACTGACAAATATGAGTTTCCTTTTTGCAGATTCTTGTTCATTGAGCGTGCCACCCATTTATGGAAAAGCAAACATTTCTCAGCCAAAGAGAACCACAGGATTTGACACACTATTTCGGGAAACAATGTGGGCGTCTTGTGGGGACAGACAGACAAATGGAGGGAGTCTCAGTGGTCAAGTGAGAGAAAGAATACATTCAAGACTGGCACTGTGTCTGTTCAATATGATAAAGAGATGTGTCTCCAGCCCCCTGCTATGGATGGTTAAGAAGCTCCGGTCTTGTGTGCTTATCCTGAGATAAACATGAACAAAGTATGGCTATGCATGACTGATAATGTGCATCACCAGCTACAAAAACACGATAAAATCATGTCCTTTGAACATCAGGCCAGACATCCAAGTTATGTCCTCCAAAGAACCATGATAAAATGTCAGACCACGTTCCTCTTGACCGTGATGTCTACAATTTTTGCCCAGTGTCAATGTGACTTCACAATTTGACATCATTAAGTGGCCATTGAAATATTAGCTGGATTACCTTGAGATGACCGTTTCAGCAGTTTACCCGAACAAAGGCTTTAATTGAGTTTTACTGCCAACTCAACTCATGAATTGCTTGTGACCACTGAAGCCTCTTTTGTAAGTGAACAGCAATTAGGTTCAGTTTCTTTGATTTATCTTGTATGTGGCAGTAACAACGTGTCACGGGTTTATGAGTGACTTTTTACAAAGGGTATTTTAGGTTATAAACTCTACCATGCTTACATGCAATATTAATCCAAATTAATTTAAAATGTCCCGTTTTAAGCTCGCCACAAGTAGGTACAAGCAAATTAAAAACGGGTGCCAAAAACATAAATCCTTTAATCTACACTTTAAAAATCAAGTGCATGCATGAGAGTAATGTACCTTATCTTTACGTATGATAATTATTCAGGACCTGATGGGCTCCAGATGAATTTTACATTGTGTTTGGATGAATTTTCACATGCATCCTGACACTTTTCCGGTCTGGTTTGGGCTTGAAATATAAAAATAGCTACTGTTACTGTTAATTGCTAAATGATAGTTAATATGATGGTTATGAGCCTGGCTTCACTACCCTGAATTTAGGAACTAACAGCTAATGTGAATCTGTCCTTGCAGGCAAAGACAAATGCCTGGCAGGCCATTGATTGAATCAAGAAAAGGGGGAAGAGTTAATTAAAGGCTCAGGATAGGATCTAATAGACTCAAATACTTTGTGATAAATATGGCTCAGACTACTTTCACAGTCTGAAACTTGACATTTCATGTAAAGCCTGCCACACTGGTAGTCAGTATCCTTTTTCCATCCACTTAATTAAAAGAAGTGGAAAGCAAAGGCCTATGCTTTTGCCCTGGACATTTGCTCATGCACTGAACCATTCATAACTGGCTATTAACTGCACTTGCAATAGAAAAGCAGAGCAGCAAGAATTCGAAATCTTTTTCAACATGACACTATCTTGCTTGTCTCAAACAGCCTATATACTTCCTGTCAGCAATATGTCTTCTCCTTTGTCCAAAATAAGGTTTGCTTATCTCTTTCTAAGCTCTAGGAATCCACAAAGGCAGTGAAGTAATATGACAGTAAGGAGCTTGAATTCCTTAACTTTTACACCTAAATAAGTACGTACAGTATATTTTAGCAGTGGTATTGTGCTATTGGTTGTAAACTGCAGACAATAATTATTATGAGAAAAAAAATCCTTGGTAGAGTTATAGTCAAAGCCTTTTAAAATTATCATCTCTTTGAAGCTGTACACCCAAAATATCCTTGGGCTTAGCAACAGCACCTTTCACAGCTCAAACTGTTATGTTCTGCTCTCAAGAAAAACTTAGTTTGGCTACTGTTTTTCTTTTTTTTTTTTTACTTGAGCACACTATGATATAATTAATACTGCACTTCTCCTGTCAAGGACAACTAGTCATCTCACTAATGTGGGGAGAAAAGTCTGCCAGTGATCCATAGGTCAGAGCACGAGGGATTTGTGGAAGTACATGATCTGTGGTGTTTTACCCTTGAAGCAGCTTTGCACTGTGCATAAAAGACACCTGCAGACCACTTATGGCAAACAGCCCACTTACATCACAAAGTGTCAGATAATGGACACCTACAGTATGTGCAACCATCAATACAGAGCTATTGTTATGGAAAGTGGTTATTGGAAACCACATTGGGTCTCTTTCTGTGACAACAGAGAGCTAAATGTCAATAAGGTAAACATTTAATAAGTCCATCTGTTTGCTTACTGGCTTGGCCAAGTAATCTGGTTCTTGCTTTAGTGTTGGAGATTTTGTACCAGATCATTCAGTGTGCAGTGGAATTACACAGGCTCCGGCATTGTATCCCAACATGGACCACACTCATTTCATGCTCTTGGAGAGGAAAAGACCGTCTTACTGCCATTGTGTTATTTTACAAACATAGCTGTAATCCCTCTCAACCGTCCTCTTTGCCCCCTTTACTACACAAAAAATTCTGCTTCACTGGTCATGTGTGACCTCAGCTAGAGTAAAATGGAGGTAGAGGAACAATTTGTCCGTTGTTTCGGCTTTTATTGTCTCTGCAGCTAGGCCCCAGTTTCCTTTACACCATATGAGAGACCCGGGTGTTACATCTCAAACAGAATTACGAATTACTTAATTATTAGAATTAAGAGAACTGCAGTTCACACACGAGCTACAGACGCTTTTTTAATCAGAAAGTCGTTATGTTCGAGTCACGGAATGGTCTTCAGTGCACCACTGCAAAAAATGTTAATAGTAAAAGCAAACATGTTTTAATTCCAACTTCTGTGTAACATCATGTTATTACAGAAACCCAGTTTGCTAAAGTTGTGTTGCATTGCACTGTAGAACTTTTACGAATTGCTATACTGTTGATACTGTAAGAAGTCACATGAATATGATATATGAAAAGAAAGATTAAACTTTTGTCTTTTACAGGAAACGTATAATATTATTGTCAGCTGTGAATTGTGCCTACACTGACAAGCTTAGATTACAGTGTGTCTTACATGTGCCTTTGATGCTGTCCAAAAATGAAATCTAAAAACTTAAAATGTAATGTCTGAATTCATCTCGAGGGTCTGACGTTACAAAAAGGCAATTTATTTTAATTTAGGTAGATCCACGTGAGGGAGGGTGTTAAAAAGTTAAGGCTTGGCTCCAAATTAATACTACCACTGAGTTATGTTGATCTGTCAAATCTAATGCATTGTCTCAATCTGAAACCTAACATATACTGTCCATACCAAATGGTTTGAACATGTACATACCAATTTCACTGATTCCTTCACCTCACTGGCAAATTAGGACGAATTTAAATTTGTTACAAAACAACACAAAATGACCAGTATATTAAAGCCAGCAGGTTTGATTGAAGTGTAAATTTTACAGCATGCTCTACTACTGTTAGCTTTAGCCTGCAGTATTTGGCTGATAAATTACAGGCCTATGTAATTACTGAGTGATTGCAGCACGGTCATTCTTAATGGTTCAGTTAATGCGATTTTGATTCAATTACAAAGCCGAGCTTCAGTTCGACTCTATACTTTCTTTTCGTCCAACCATATCATATAAGGTCTAGTTTTTTCCAGACTTTTCCTTCTCCCCCGATCGCATGGACTGGGCGGTCAGACATAATGACATGATCGAGATTTTCATAATGTCCTTCCACTTCATGTTCCTAATTGCAGAGAACATAATGACCTAAAGCAGAGAACCTCGGCGCCAAAGTGCTGCTCTAGTCAATAAGTGGCCATTTCAATCTGCCAGAGCCAGGAAGAAGATTGGAGAGGTCAACTTAATTGCATTACTTCACCACTGTGTTACACATATTGTTACCTTGATATTGACAAGACTCACATACTGTGCTGTGTTGGTTTGATCTGTGCACAGAGTGAAAGATGGTGAATCTAAAACACAATTATGAAGGCCTATATTGTGCTCTACAGCACAGAGAGAGAACTGCATTGATATTATGTTACGGTCTCTCTCAATGAAGGACCTTTCCCCTAATGATTAAGTGTGGTTGGCTGTTAACACAATGTCACCTAGCTTGAAGTTTACCTTTTGTATTATTAAAATCTATGATTATCAGTTTTTTGAGCCACTTGTTGGGAGCATTACAAGTTGTAAATAAAAGCACATCTCACCTATATCATTATATTAATTAAACTAACTTAAATTTGATGCATTTTCTTTCCTTCCCCAATTGTTCGGTTACCATTTGTACTCCAGTTTAAAGGCTAGAACAGTTTGTGACCATGAGATAATGACTTTAACTCAATGCTTTCTTTTACCTCTGGCATAACTTTTCATCCTGCATGTGTGTGAAGCAAGTAGTGTGCTGCAGGCATAAAAACACATTTGATTTGGACCTCTGTGAATGCATGCCTGAAAGGTTTTGGTGATTCCCTGCATGCTGTTGCATTTTAATGCTCTGCCAGCTTAGCATTAGCTGAGTACATATCTGCGGAGATTAAAAGTTTACCCTGAGTCCATACTCATCAGTTATACTTCATGATGCATTTATTATTAAGTGGCTTGAGGTTTTGATTACAGCCTACAGGATGGGCATGTGACAAACACACGGTTTAGTGTGAGGAATGAATATGCAAGGGAGAGACATCAAATTATCCTCCAGGATGAAAAACAACATTTTTTAAAGATGTCAGTGATTATAGATTTATAATAGAAAAGATGATTGCCATGTTGCACACCTAAGGTCAAAAGTGTTGTTTTTAATCCTAAAGTATCAGGATCTCAGTGAAAATAACTGTCTAAGGATGTGGTGAAGGAAGTTGTTATGCACATTTCATATAACAGAAATAGAAAGGTCATATGCAGTTTGATTGAAATGGGCAGAAAACCATCAGTCACATCTCTCAGCCCGAGGTGTCAGCCCAACACTGAAGGCGCTGGCTTATTGCTAGAGACCATCAGTAAGCTGTCACCTCCACCATATATCCAAACACAAATCTAATGCCCTCTGAAGCAATAGGCAGATCTGTGTCAGACACCACTTTCTTGTCAGGGATTTTAGATCAGACTATGTGGCCAAGTACGTGTGCTCACCAACTCCCTTTTTTTATTAAATGTTTCTCATGATAACTGTTCATAATCAGGAGGGAGGTTAGTTAGTTCTGCTTAAAGTGAGTGTTTCAGAGACTTTGTTTTGGCTGCAGAGACAGCTACTATGCAAAATTAAACCAGCAGTAGAAAAAACAAATCCAGACATTCCTCTGAGAATGAACAGAATAAATAATGATTTTTTTTGGCAAGCTACAATTAAATCATCGTCATATCCTCAATGGAATTTAAAGCTTCCAAGTGCAAAAAAAAACCCAACTCTTTGTTTGTCTTTTGATGAATTTTCTTTGTATCCCTAGTCTTCATATTTCATTGATAAGTATACCACTACTGTTGGTGGTGTTGCAGGCTGTGGAGAGCAAACCGTCTGTTCGACGGTTGTCTCCAGCTTGGCTCTCATTTTTAAGTCATTAACTCACGTAAACATCCCATCTGTCCTCCTTTCACGCTTCCTTTTCGTCAGCACTCCTCGCTGCTCTAGTCTGTGTATCAGCAGACAAGTGTGCGGGGATTTCCTGTGTTTTTGGAAAGGATAAGAGAGCCCCAAAAGTGTCTGTGACCGTGTCTCTCAAGGTGAAATCTCAGTAACATTTTTTTCCACACTAAAATAACAAATTAAATCAAAAATGTGACTGCAAAGCGTGTCTGTTTTTATTTTTGTTTTGCATTTATTATATTTTATGTTAAATCTGCTGCTTCAAATGCAAAAAACTTTTTTTTTTGTTTCACCTTATGTGAAAGTTCAATTATCAAATTCAGAAACAGTTCACATGTGGATATGTTTTCCCGTTTTGTGAGGTACCAAATGCTACATTTTCAACTCCTCATGGGTTGTAAAACATTTGAAATTAAGGCACATAATCTTTTCTTTCCTCTTCTCTCTACTGTTTACTAGCCTCCAGATATTACTTGCTGTTGCAGATACTTCTGTACCAGCTGGGACAACCATCAGAATTTAATTAAAAGCTATCACAGAAGGATTGTGTCCTCGCTCAAAAACTGAGCTTTTGAAGTTTGGACTGGCTAAATTGTATTTACTTTTTTCCAGAGTGTTTCCCTGTGAGGATTTTTCTGCTGTTTAACAGGTGTTTCTCAGAAAGGGCCTAAAAGGAAAACACCACATTTTGATACAAGTTATTTGGGACATGGGACATTTGAAACACATATTGGCTTGGTCAAAATTGACAAATATATTGTCTCGTAACCTTTCTCCTTAGCTGGCCCTTATTCACTTTACATTTAAATTCAAGTGTGTGATGTACCACCTTGACATGCTTACTATGAGTGCAACAGCACCGTAAATCCTGGATTAACAACTTGAGGGCAACATCACACTTAATCTATGGCTCAACAACCATGGTGATGGACTACTCTCAAAGCTGGTTGGTTACAGTAGCTGGCAAGCAAACCGCTAAGATGCTAGCCAGCTAGGAACATAGCAGTGCTTATGAGACTCACTAACCCTCTGAGCTTCTTTTTATTTCGCCTGTACGGGGCCAATTACTCCCCTCTGCCATTTTCCTCTGATTTCATTCACCGTTCTCGGTTCAGTTCACACAGGCATATATGAGGCATATATGAAGAGACATATTTGTACCTTCAACTGTCTCTAAATCATTCCTCTTTTGTGGAGCAGTTTATATAGAGCAGTTAAGTAAAAGTGGATCGTGCCAAGGAGCTAATAAACTACAATAGCTTCCTCCATGTTTGGAGTCTTTATTTCTGCATTCCTTCAAAGGTCAGCACTGTGGAGTCAGTTTGCTAACAGCTTAACTTAACGTGTTAAAGTTGTCAAAGGGTGAACTTAATATGAAAAACTTTTAGCGAATTACCTCTCCCAGCAAATGAATCCACTGATTGCAGTAAACACTGGAAGTGAGTTATTTCTGTTTTAAATGCTGCTGTGACCAGGCCAAAAACCTAATTTAAACAACTAGTTACTACGAGTTATTTTTAGTACTACAGAAGTATCAAGTACTGCCATCGTATGCACTTCATACTGTCAGCAGTGTAGGAGATACTGCTGCACATGTCCTACTAGTCCTGCAACCATTTGCCCATCAGTGCTTAAAATTGGAAGTTGATGTGCAGGAAAAAAGTTAACTGTGTTCAAGGCTGGTTGTCCTAAGAGACATAATTTGGTACAAGATGTTATCCCCCATTTCTCTTCACACTCAGCAGACCCAATCCTAAACCTTCTTCCCCTCCCTGAACTTAACACTCTCTGACTTGCAATTCTTAAACTGTGAAATAGCTGGAAAAAGCTCAAACTGGGAGCAAAAGTACTGTCATAACATGTTCCAGATCTAATGCCTTACATCTGCGAAAGGCAGCTGATCTGGGGGCATGAATGCACCCTCACTGCTCGTCGTTCTAATTTTTTTCTTTTTTTAACCGACTTTCATGGAAAAGACTGCATTAAAGGTTGTTTAGCTTCATGCTGTAGGAGGACAATGCTCGCCACAGTTTACAGTAAACACAGTTTTCAGTAAACAGGGAAATAATGAGGTCTCAGCCTAAAGCACAGACTTTTGGAGAGTCTAGACGGCTTTGTTCTTTGATTCTGAAATTTGACTTTTAAAGCTGATCATTAAGACAGCTGAACATTTCTCTGTTATTAAACAAAATTGCAGTAACGCTAGAAATGTCTCAATGACAAAGACATCATCTTAATTGGGCATCCATGGGGATACAAGAATCCTGCCACCACACGACAAAATGGACCCAGCAATGCAAATCTCAAGTAGTTTTTTTTTTTTTTTTTTAACAGTATTCGTGCTTTTAAATAGTGTTTTTCTTGTAAGCCCAGTGTCAGTACATTTAAACAGCTCCACATTATATAATGCCAAATGTGAGCTAACAGAACAATAAAGTGATGGTTCTCTCAGTAAAGTAGAAATAACTTTCCTTGTTGAGTCTCTTACGGATTGAAGCCTTTTTGCTGGTGTTCAGCTCATATAATTTTGATAATACACGCTTCCTGAAGATGTGATGACTTTAAGTACAGCCATTATATACTTGCATTAATTAATGGAGAGTTATATCATCCTCTCTTTCTCACATACACACACAAACGTATGCATACACACCACCAAGTGGACACTCAATAACCGAGTTTATGGGGACCCACTTCCATCAGATGATTATTCTCTGATATTTCCAGTTCTGACTCATCATCCATCACTGACTGGAGGCAAGGGCAGCAGGGGTCCTTGGTGCAATTCTCTGCCCTTCGCTTCAATGTGATTCATTACGCTTCACTCTCAATTTGCCATCGAACAGATCAACATCAGATGACCACAGGACGAGGATACGTTTGCTCAATTTGTGTGTCAGATGTTGCCATCTTCACATACTTTCAATGTCAGCAGATCTGATCGTTTTGAGCTGTATTCAACATCTCAAGAAAGAGTGAACAAAAGTCTCTTAACGTATAGTTTTCAGGGCAGTAATGCACCACAAACAAAACCAAACTGACACAAATTCAAACTGCTGTTTAGGACCCCACTGTGAACAAATTCAAGAGGCACAACTTGAGTTCTGCTTGTTAATGGCACTCAACACCAGGTGGGAGAGCTTGCAAATCAGAGTTAAATATGTGATAGATTAAGGGTCTTTATAGTCGCCAACTGAGTGCTCACAACTTCACCTGGGGCTGGGGTGGGCATCACAAAACGCTTTTGGTTTTGACCAAAATGTGCATGGCATTGACTCCAAAACTGAGCAAAAGCTAGCATCAAATGTTCGTTCAAAAATCTTGTTTAGCAAGACAGACGTCAGAATTTTTCTTTTTTAAAAGTTTTATTTGAAAACCAGAAAATATCTTTATAAAATCCATAAACGTTTTGTATGGCTGACTGTTCAGGCACAGCATCTCCACAAAGCCCTCCACTGCAACTGTGAATGTGTTGTGCCTGAAAAGCCTTTTTCACAGCCAACGTTTGGACTTGTGAAAGCAGAAAAGCACACGTTACTGAGGTCTAAAGCTCTGTTGGCACCTAATTATATTGTGTAATAGTGAGTGCCAGCACCATAACCACGTTTTTGACCTCAACTGACTTGGAGTGAAACTTTAAAAGTCTCATGTGTGTCTTTTGTTGAATAAAAAAAAATGGTATTGTTGAAAAGCATGATCTTTTAGTTATTGAACAGGTAGTTTACAGCACAAATAATTACCAAAACAAAGATGTAAAATCAGCAATGATACTATACCCAGCCCTAACTTCAGCGTATTCAGCCTTAAAATAATCCATCTTTGAAAAGAGGAATGCAAAGTGTAAACCAAGGAAATAAGCCAGAAAAATGCAGCCCAACATGACAAACGCAACCAATTTAGGAGTAACATTGGAAGCAACCGCAGGCAGTGGTGGACTGGGGAAAAGGGAAGAAAAAGAACATTTCAGCTAGTTGGACCAACAAGCCAAACCAACATACCACTTTGGCTGTAAAACAATCACTTTGCCCATACAAATGCTCCAATTAAAATTTATTTTGGATTGTATTTCTCCCCTGAAAGGTCCCTTAATGAAACCTGCCGAGAAAAAAATAGGTGGCATAATAGCTTCAGGAAAGCAGATTGTGGGTTTTCTTCCAAGCTGACATTCAAGTCCAACAGACTGGTAGTATTGCAATAATACAAGACACAGCACTGTCTCCCTCTCTCTCTCTCTCTCTCTCTCTCACACTCACTCACACACACACACACACACACACACACACACCCACACACTCGCACACCTCTCCCTAACCCCTCAGCCATCACCTTCTCAGACTGTGATATGAACTTTGTTATTCATTACACCTTTCCTTCCTGTCTCTCATTTCCTCTTGTCGACAGCCATCCAGTCCGAAACCTATCACACCAATCCAGCTTTCAGCACTCTTTTACATGACAATCTCTTTTTCAGATCTCTCACAACACTTCCTGTCTGTCACACCCCACCGTCCCCTCTCTCCCCATCTCATCTCCTCTTCCCTATCTCAACCATTTCTCTCCATCTCCTGGCCCCGTCCTCCACTTTGCTAATCTCCCCGCTGCCTCCAGCTAAATGAATCGCCCCCTAAATTTCTTGTTGGCATTTCTCTCCACCCCAGTTTGCTCCATTCCCATTTTCACCCTCCGCCTCTCTCTCTCTCCCCACCTCCCCTCAACACCTTCGTCAGCTTCTTCCTGTCTTTTACACCAGCCCTCCTTGATCCCTTCCTTCTCCCTCTCACTGCCTCCCTATGTGGAGAGCGGGGAGGCTGGTAGGAGAGCATAAAATTTCTCAGAGGAGGTGCTGTCAGTTGACTGCTCTCCAGGCTAAGAGCTGCTCTCCTCGCCCCTGGGTTCACGGAGTCACGGCTCTGTTCCGCTCCAGGATTATGCAGATCTTAATTCCCTTCCGCTCACACCTGAGGTTGGCAGGGCATGAAATAAGGAAAGTCTTCGCTGCAAAATAAAAGTTTTCACCACCAAGAAGGCTAGAGAGAGGCAGAGGAAGGAGCAAGGATAAGAGAAAGGGGAGCTTGGCTGCTGCTCGATGGTCTGAGGAAAGAGACATAAGGTGTGTGATAGGACAAGCTTAGAGAATAAAAAAGGGAAAAAAACATGCTCTCCCTGCCTGACTTTAGCTTGCCCCCCCCCCTTTTTTTTTTTTTTTTTTTTTTGTCATAACAAAAATGTTGTCTCCACATGTGCCAAATACTCTTCTTACAGTTTGGATGCAAATTCTTAGTGTGCTTGCAATGACATTTTTCAGGATTCATTAAGGTACAAATGGATGTTTCCCAATGTACCCTTTGTTCATATGCTGTTAGTAAATTGTTAATCACCTCATGAACGCACCATACTTAACGTTACCACTAAACCTTTCCAAAAAAAGCCACCAAACAATCCTGCACTACAAGCGGGAATTCCACAGGTAGTTTTGCGAGCAGGGCAGGTTTTCTCCGGGCACTGAGACACCAGGGTTTGATATCTGATGATTTTTTTATTCACAGTAAATTCTTTTCATGTATGCTTATTACAAAATTTCCATTTGCTGCCAGTTTACAAACTGCGACCTTGATATGAAATTGTGATTTTTCAGAGTTGGTGAGAAGAGATCCTAGTTTGCTCTGTGCTTAAAAACGCAGGAATATTATTATTGTATTGTTTTTAATTTTTTTTTTTTGTGAAATCATGACCTCGTTCGCTCGCATTTTCCGCTTCCTAACTGGCTTTCTCTCGTCCAATTACATTTTATTAAATGGCAGCAACACCTGATAAATGGATGGTGAGTTAAAGGCAGCTTAACGCCGTTCCTTCGCCTCAACAATAAAAAACAATGGAGAATTATAAAGACAGCTGCATACAAATCAAGTCAAAAAGTCTATAAGATGACACATGTGATGTGAAGAGAGTGAAGCGTCGCCTCTTATGGTCGAAAAGTTGATGTCAAGCAGGCTGATGAGAGAGAAAACAAGTCGCACAAACACTGAGGGAATAAAACATGTCAGTGCGCCTCACCTGATAAAGCCTCCTTGGAAAAAGCAGAAAGACAAGACATACAGAATCCGAATGACCTGTGGGAGCATGTCCTCAGCCCCGGTGAATAACTTGCAGAAAATAATTTCGGAAATCAGCAAATCCACTGAGCAGCTTGTGAGACTGGGCTCGAGGAGGAAGGCATCGTCTCTCTCAGTGATCCGAGCTCGTCTTTGGGGAAACTTCTCCCCCTCCCACCAAGTCCAGAGGGCTGCACACATCCACACAGCAGGATGGTTAGTGCTGCTCGGCCACTCAGTGCGTTACTGCTTGTTTTGAAGGGGAGTGTCGCTTCTTTGTTTTTCTTTCTTTTTTCTTTTTTTTTTTTTTTTGTGACAATGTGGTTTTGCTCGTTCCAAAAAAAAAAAGAAAATTGCAAGGGGCGAAGATTTAAAGGAACAGTAGCTTTTGTTTTTGGCCTCTTCTGTGTAATTAAGCTTAATTAGGACAGAGGGGAGTGGTGGCTCTGATGATGAGCTAAATTGCAGTGCTGAATTCATTCTTGGTGATGACCAGTCTGGAGTGATATTTTCAGTGAGGAGGAAGACAGAGAGTCTGAGGTGGACGTCTTTAGGAAGATGAAGCGTGTTTATGTGTGGAGGAGTGCAGCCGAGAGAAGACTTTTTCTTTTTCTTTTTTTTTTTGTAATGGGCTCAAATGGTGCTGGAAAGTTTTAGACTATTTTGTAGATTGAGTACACATCCAGTCAGTATGAATACATCTTTCCTTTTAGAGACAGTATGTGTGTCCTTGGCCACTAGAGGACAGAGCATGTAAAACAAGTTTGTGAAATTATTTAATGGACTTTAAAGCTGCTTTTATCAATATTTCAAATAAAACATGAATCAAATGACATGATGTTAAGTGAAAGCAGTCGTATCTGGTAAGGAATCCACAGAGAGTTTATCTCTGATAAACCAGTCGTACACTTGCTGCGCAGTGCCAAACTGAAAACGGATGAAGTCAGTAACTAGCTGCCAATCCGGTGAGAATAGAGGAGCATATAGCAGCTCAGGAGCCAGATGTTTTGATGTTCAGACCCACCAATCCACTAGAGTTAAGCATGTAAAGTACATGTGTATGTGAAAGTGCAGTACCAGCAGGGGGCAATAATATAATTATGCAGCAAAGTACAAAAGTAGCAACAAAGTCTGCCTGGGCTTTCACGCCAGAGAATGGGCTTCGTTTCCTGTGTGAAACGGGAAGTCTACGTTGAGTTATTATGATTGACGTAACACATAATGTACACATGCACATACTACAAATCTTAACATGACAGTCCTTTTTTTTTTAACCTTTTTTAAACCAAGCAGTTTTGGTGCCTATAAGAGATAAAGAGACTTTATTTATCCCACACCAGGGAAATTCACTTTTTGTGGCAACAGAAGAGACAGAAAAGGTGCAGAAGCAGAAGTAGTGCAGGTCTGAACCTAACCATGTAATTGTGTTACTTTATTTTGAAAGTGTAATCAGATGTTGCATAATTATTATTGAAATGTGTACTTTTGACACTAAGGTGAGGCAAAACGTGACAGTGACATATTGTCTAGCGGACCAGAGGGTCTATTACACCTTTCAACGTGATACAAAGTTGCGGGTTTTGGTGGAGAGCAAATAAGAGCTGAAAGCAGAGTGATAATTGCTGTTATATTCATCAGGTGACAGAGCCACAGCTTGAAATAAACACAAATGTTCTGTCTGCTGCATTTGTCAATAGGCCATTGGTTAACACATTTCCCATATCAACTATATAATGCTAATGTAGGTGCAGTGTTTTCAGCTCAAAATGGTGAAAAAATCTGTTAGATCATGACAAATAAATAAATTAATTGAGTATTTGTAGGTACATTACAATGTAGCTGTTGAGATATTAGTATTTTGTTGATTTTACTTGTGCTCTGTTATTACAAATGTCAGAGATGTTCTGATCCTATGTATAGGAGCTTTAAGATTGGGCAGCTAAAATGACTTGGTTTAAGTTAGAAAAAGAGTGTAATAATAGTTTTAAAAAGTGAATTGATCGTCTGAGGTCCAGTGAGGTCACACACCTGTCCACAATGCTTTTTTTGCACTGACTTATAGCATATAAAAAAAAAAAAAACTGTGGGTACATCATTCACATTGTTGGTACGCCATTCTAATTTTACTGGCAACTACAAATAGTGTCAAATGACAAAAAAAGATTTGTTTTTATTCATAATGGACCTAATAACTAACGATTCACTTGCTTCAAAATTTACATTCTCAGCTATTTCACTAGCTTTCTCAAAGCATTGTCTCAAATACGATAAGCCCACCATCATCTACATGTGGGAATGGGTTTTATTGTCTCCATCAGAGAATAAATCTCCGTGTCGATCAGATACCCACTAGGTGTCTTTCAGACATGCAGCGTCTCAGGTTATAGATCAGTGTGTCCGCACTCTCAGGATCCATTAAAGTCTCTGTATATTTGAGCTCACAGGGCAGTGGCACAATGTGAAACATCACTCACAGGGTCTGACCATCAAATTGCTTCTGTTGCAGTCATTCATCTTCCCAGTGGATCCACCCGGCAGATCGAGTGTTGTCTTGTCGAGGTGTCAGTCTTTCCTGTTCTCTTTATGTGGGAAAACACAGCAGATTAACCTTTACCTTATATAATTACTCAGTCCCCTTGTTCCCCCTTCACTGAAGCGTGGGTATTAATGATGCACTGGAGATCTATGTTCTTATGAAGGACTGAAAAATCATAAGCCTCTTTGGCTTTTCAATCTGATAATTCATCCACACCACTTTTTTTTTATTAATATCTTTCAAATGCTGCTTTTGTGTTTGGCTCTGCTATATGAGCTGGCGGGCAGACAAGATGTCGAGACACTTGAAAAATTATATTTATTGAAACAGTTTATTACAAATGCCTCCTTTTTGTTTCTGATGGCTGAAATGTTGAAATGAGAGTCCGGCTAGGCAGTGTAGCAAGTGTGTGAGGAAGGGCGAAGGTGGAGATGGGGTGAGCAGATGTGGAGGCAATGGTGGAGAAACGGAGGAAATTAAGCTTCTGTTGCTGGCAGCTACACTGTTGTTGCTGTTGTTCTACACAGTTTGGTGGCAGTGAAGCTCCAATATGAGTGCCGACATTGGGCCAGAGAGTGTGTCACCTACTAAAAGACCACTGTAACCCACCAGATTTAGCTTTTTATGTCAAAACTAAGTATGTTTTAGCCTATATTTATTTAGCCAATATTTACAGGTATGTAAATAGTATGGCTGTGATGAGTGTGAGAAGATTGACACCATTCTCATATTATTCGTGAATATAAGCCTACAGCGGGAAGCTGGTTAGCTTAGCTTTGCATAAATACTGGTAATTTCCCTAAACTGTTAATTGAAAAACACGTCACATATATTTAGTTTGACCTGAAAAACAAACTCTAATTCTTTTAAACAACTGGGCACTATAGTTTTTGGCAAAAGTTAGTGAGAAAGAACTAAGTAATACAATCAGTGACATCAAATATCAAAGCTATATCAGGTTTCACAGGCAATTTTTAGGAAAAATATAGAATATCACAAGCCTCATACTTTAAGGTGATACCCAGACAGTAAATCTGTCAAAAACATAAATCCATTTTTATTTAACTATCTGCTCTAGTACCAAAATCCAACTTCTTACTGTAAATCCAACTTACTTACACGTGCAAGTTGTTCAATGCAGCAACATGAAAATAAACAACTCTGCAAAAAGAAGATAAGCCACCTGTGATATCCGAAGTGAATAACGAAAATGTCAACCCTTTTATCTTGCCTGTCACTCCGTAACCTCTCAACCTGCCCTGATCTCAGCTTTGTAGATTAATGGCTGGCTTGCCGATGAAAGGTCAGGTTCCAGCTGTGGTGATCACTCCGGCCTTTTTCCCTTCTGCGCGTACAGCCAAACAGAGAGCGTTCTTTGACCAACCCTACCTTAATATAACCATGAGCTATGATTCTTTTTTTATTCATGAGCACATACCAAACTTGACCTTTAACCCAGTAACCTAAGGAGAGTGTTTAAGATGGTATGACATCCCAGGCTTGTTTCTGGGGTTGTATGTGTGGTCTGTAAAGAAAGAAACTACTGAGACCAGGATTTAGACTACAAACATCCCCAACCAGTGGAGATTTCTGTGTAATTCTCCGACTATCGGCTATCCATTATGTTGTCATGTTTCCGGCATTCTTACATCTGCTGTGAAAGTGGTTTTTAGTCGTCTAAGTTGTCCCTGAGAAAAGGCTGCTCAGCCTGGCACAAAATCCCCATCTCGAGCCCCCCCCTGAGGCACTGACCTGCAGCTGGAGTAGCCTGTTTGTGGCCTAACCTCTTCCTTATCCTCAGCTGCAGAGTAAATAACATTCTGCATGGCTGTTGGTTTGGGTGAATACAAAAAGCTTTGTGCAGTAGTCCATGCTGTTTATGGCCTAAAGAGGTGATTATCCTCAAAATATTTAGAGAAACTTCCAGGGAGATGAGGTTAAGGCGCTAACCTTTCTGGTCTTATCTGTGCTTGCTGGATTTGATAGGACTTTGGTAACAACTGCCCTCCTCCATCAGTGAACTCTGTATCTACACAATCTTCTTCTCATTATTAGACAATATTGGGTATTGTGGGGAATTTGGGATGGTTGTCTTGATGAAGTTCACATCTGGGGCGGCTGTGGCTCAGAGGTAGAGTGGGTCATCCCTCAATCGGAAAGTCGGTGGTTCAATCTCAGCATGTCGAAGTGTCCTTGGGCAAGACACTGAACCCCAACTTGCTCCTGAGGTATGGCTCCAGTGTGTGAATGTGTGTGAAAGAATAATCTCCTTCAACTTAGATTCCTCCTGAATTAATGATGTGTGAATGAGGATGTCATGTCAAAGCGCTTTGAGTGGTCGAAATGACTAGAAAGGCGCGATACAAATACAGACCATTTACCATTTGCATCATGTGCAAATTATTTGTGTATCGTCAAGGTGTTGTCATTGTTGTCATGGTCAATGACGTTTAAAGATATTTAATTTCCTCAATACAAACTGTTAAATAACAAAACCATTTCAAAAGAATAAGAGCAGAGAGCACAAATCACAAATTCACTTATTCGCTCTGACAGATCCCCCCCCCCATTTCTTCTCTGTTGCTTTTAATTAGAAACAGAATCAGAATCAGAATCAGAATTCCTTTAATAATCCCCAGGGGGAAATTGCTTTTTGTTACACACAACTCCAAAAGAATAAGAATAAACTTCAAACACAAAAGTAATAATAATGATAATAATAATAATGATACAAATAATACCACCACTACTACTAATAATAATATATAACATGTACATTCAGAGTGAGGAGATATATTATATAATACCAATAATACTACTACCACCACTACTACCACCAACAATAACATATAACAACATGTACACTCAGAGTGAGGAGCTGTTTTATGTAATTAGTGTTTTTTTAGTCGTTTTTAATGTATTTTTTTATACATTTAAACCTAATACTTATCATATTGGCCAAGCAATTGATTCTTTTTTTGTTTTGTTATGTTTAGTTGAGTGCCCTTGCATTATCTAAAAGGTTCCTGATGTATGTCTGTTTTGAAATCAATTTATTTCAGCTTGTTCTTGTTTGGTTTGCTTTGTTTTTTTCTTTGCAGAGCTTCTTTTTATTTTATTCATTTATTGAGGCTTTACTTTTAGTTCGATACAATTTTTGGTGTTCTGTGGTCAGTTTGTCAGTGTTTAGATCTTAAAATGAGTACTGTAGTTATGTGTGGAATTTAGAAATATATGTCAAACGAGGCAGTGTTAGATAACTGTTGTCAATTATCAGCTAACAAAACGTAAATGAAAAAAACTTTTTGATAGTCTAAAAGGCACAAGGATAAGCCCATTCAAGAACTACCCACCTAAAGAACCTGAACTTTCAATGAAGAACGTGCTTGGTCATATCTAACCTCCTCATACATAAATATTGGACTCAACCCATTTCAGCCTAATCCTCGTGGCCTTTGCTCGATTGTGTTTTCAGCCCCAAAAACTTCAGACAAACTTAATTTGAAAGAAAAGTGTGTTGTGTATGCTTTATTTTGAATCACTTGTACATGTATGAAGCACACAGGGATGAACCCCCCCCCTGTAGACTTAAATGTGTAGAGATAACACTCCCCAGGTCTTCACAGATGTATAAAGTGACGGAATAATCCAGACAGACATGGCCATCAGTCTGCATGCATAAAGCATCCTTTGAATTTGTACAGCCAGCTAAAGTAGACAGCCAATCCAAAAGAAAGCTGATAGGCTTTGACAGACGGACATGGTCGCCATGAAATAAATGACAAAGCAATACGGAGTCAGTCAGAGTCAGTCACCCAAGTTATTGGAAGATTACAATGTCAAAGTAAGTTTAACACAATATGGGCTTTACACGTGATTCGTATTAGTGGTGGTCAAAGACTCTTATGATTCCTGAGCACGTAGTTCACTGCAGCACAGCAGCCCTCCATTCAGAAGCAATCTCCTTCCAAGAACTTATGAGAGGAGAGAAACTATATAAAAGGAATTTCCACCTCTATTATTTGAGGTTTAAGGTTTGGTTTCATGTTGGGGTGATTCAATTTTTATGGTTACTTTGTGGACAAGATGCAAGTCCGCCTGAAAAACTGCATCAGATACTAACACATTTAAAACTGTGTTTGTGAGAATGCACCCACATGTTTGTGCTGATTTAATTGAGAGTTTTATCTTTAACACTTTCTACTGCATGGCAGACGTGCCTGTGTGTATCCTCTTAAGTAAAACATAGCATGAAATGGATGTGTTACTCCAATGTTTAATTTCATGTGGTGAATGTTGTAAGAGGTGCTGTAATACCTGCATGTTAAAGGAATAGTTGAATAGTAGATGAGACAATCAATAGATATGATGAATATTAAACAGGAGACTGTATAGTTAACTTTGTATAAAGACAGGTAGGTGAAACATCTAGCCTTCACTTCTAAAAGTTATTAATTGACATTTCATATTTAGTTTTTTCTTTTTTTTTCTTTTCTCCTAACTCCAGTCTTTGAGCTAAACCATGCTGATGGTCTAGTGGCTCTGGCATCATTTAGCAAACTTGAGTTTCTCATCAAACTCTTTTGCAAAAAAACAAATAAGCAGTAAAGTTTTCAACTATTTCTTTGAACAAAATCTCTTTTAAAGCCTGCATTTCATCTTTTTGTAGGTCATCTTATCAGATGTGATAACATTCTTAATTCCAGAGATACATGAATAAAATGACAATACCAATTTTGAATGCATGTGTCATCACCACATCAGTGATCATTGTTATGACCCATATTGTCTACTGTAATTCATTGCTTTTGCAGTGCTGCCTCCTGCTTGAACTTTTGGCCTAACCTACTTACCCAAGTTCTACTGTTTAATCCCTCACATGGGAAAGCCAGGTGCACTCTGTTGTAAAGCTATGTTTAGCACTATCACCACATCCATGTGTTGCTGCCTCGAAGCTGGTGGGTGAATGACAGTAAAATGTGGGAAAATAAGACCACATGACACAAACCTTTACGCACAAGAAAAATAACTAATAATTTTTGCAGCGTAATTCACCTCACTGAGTCTGACTGAAGCATCCACTGGGGCAGACAGCGCTAATCACTTGATTGACATGTAATTATAAAGAAAACTCTCAAAACTGAATTCCATTCAAAGATGCATTAACCTAGATAGGATAAAGTGTATTATGACCTGTAGTTTCCTTCCTCCCTCTATCTGACCTGCCATATGCCTGACAGGAGAGCATGCCATCGCCTGATATTGACATGTACAGAGTTATATAGAGGCTGGCCAAAGCTTGACTGAGGGCCTATAATGTCTAACGGTAGCATAAATAGCTTAACAGACTTGAATAAAAGAAAAGGTCAAACCTAAATGACAGACATGAATATGGTGACACAGGTCAATAAGCCACTGAGGGAAAGGTCACTTGTGAATGTCTTGGAGGCGTGATCAAAGATAGTTTGTATCACCTTTCAGTGTTGTGCATTCCTGCGTTCTCCGTCTTGCATGCAATAGAATACATTTACCAAGTGATGATTTGTTTTATCTCTGAGTTTGTAGTCCAGCTCCCCCCTAAACCGTAGCCAGAGCTTTATGGTGCATTCTTCCAAGTGGACAGACGCTGGAGCTTTGGTGTTGCATGAAAAGTGAACACTTTCCTCAATTCCAGATAAGAGTTTCAAACCTACACAGGAACTCTTTTCTGTCTCTCAAACAAGAGCTGCACCCTTTTTTCACTCTCGCGGCCTTATTTCTAGCTTCAGAAGGAGACTGTCTCTGCTGCTGATAATGCCCGTTTTTTTCCAGCCACATGTAGGGCAGGACTAAATGACAAACAGCAAATCATGTAACCCCTTGGACCTGCATTAGCATTCTGTCCATCTGTCCGCATCAAACCACGTCCCTCTATTTCTTGTTGAAGGGAGGAAAGACTGGCATTGTGGCGTACATCCTTCCCTGTTAAGCTATACCTCCCGACTGTCTTAAACAAGGTAGCACACACATATACATACTTGCATGTGCAATTTAAAGGCATAATGATCCAAATGTAAACAAACAGCCATTTGTCAAACCATCACTTACTTAAGTTTTTTTTGTCCTCTAGCTTCTATGTGTCATTTTAGAGGGCATGAATAATGCAATGTAATTTGCCAGTTCATTTCGAGCACTTGTTGTTTATAAAGTGTGTTTACTACACCTAAGTTCACTATTTAAGAAAAACAAGCCAAAAACTTGAATAATACTGATTCTGCCTTTAAATTGAACACAAATGCACTCACATGCAACATTCAGGAAAGTTTGCAGAAACCGAGAATCACGTACTAGATACCCACTCTGATGTTTACTCCACTAAACGCACCCACCATTCTCCATAGATCAATGGTAAAAATTTGTACACCTTGCGGATACAGTAGGAATTGGTATGCTTTGTGCCATTTTCCGACTATAATGCAGTGGGTTTTAATTGCAGCGTCTTTTATGACACACAATCCACTGTATCAAAGTGTTGTAAACATGAAATACAAGTCGAGCTGTGTTGACTTGAATGTGCAGCTGTGTGCAGCTATGTGCAGCTTTATGGGACAGGAACACGCAGCAGCCATAAATAAGGTGCTCTATAGTGTCTTTGTTCTCTTTTTAACTTACTGGGGCAAAATGTACTTAATTGGCTGTGGAACCATTTCTTGGGGAAATATTTAGATCTTTTTTTTTTTCGTATTTAATTTCAGACGGCTCATAAAAGAAGTTTTTGAAGATTGCAGTTTTGTACAGCATCTGTGTGACTCATTTCTGTTGGTGGATTTTGAGTGTTCAATGGCTGCCCTATTTTCCACGTTTTGCCTGTGACACTTGCAGGGCTAGAAACAGTGAGAGACAACAATACTGTGCCCTGTGGCTTCTTTTATGACGCTGTTTTGAATGTGTGATGGAACTGAATACAATGCAAAGGAATGTGGTAATGCATTAAAATTTAATTAGCTAACAGAAGCATTGAAGAGTTAGGAAATCTGCCTCTTGGTTGTAGTTTTCCTTCACAGCGAGTATTCTTTTGGTCTTATGGAAACAACAGAAGTAAATAATTTCTGTGGATATTCCTTAGAATTGTGTTGTACATCCTTTTAAATGAATCATGAATCTATTATCAATCATGAATGCTCTGAAGTTTCACATTGTCTCGGAAGTATGACTGGTAACTGTATGAAACAGGGACCATATAGTAGATATCCATTTTTAAACTCTACCTTTCTTGGAAAGTCAGCTATGCTGCACACCATACATTTGAAATTGGAATGATACAGTTCCCTGGCCAGATACCTTTTGTTGCATGCCGTATTCCCCCTCTAACTCCGCATGTCTCCCTCTCTATGCTGTTGAAGGCAAAATGTCGGCAAAACTTTCAGATTCAGATTTTTATTCTCATAATTCTATTAATTAAACTATAAATAAATTACTAGTTTTGCTTTTCGTCTTGGTGTCCTTGGGCTGCTTAGCACCTGATGCCCAATAACAGCAAATAAAAAAAAAAAAGAAAAGAACATGAAAAAAGTTCTTTAGTTTCAAATGTTTCCAAAGCAGCATTACTAAGCAAACAGTTTCCAACAAGTCTTGCAAATTAAACACAAAAATATGTTTTGTTATTTGTAACTGCTCTCCAGAATGACACACACAAAGTGGTTTCTCACCTGTTAACCAAGTATTTTTGTGCTAATCAAACCTTAACCATAGTGGTAAAAGTCTGGGAAACATTGCAGTCATGGTTACAAAAAAAACCCCACAATGGCACATTTAAGCTCTCAGACCTCCTCCATCTGTGGACTTTGTGGCGCTGTAGCAATGTTCCTCCTGATGGACAAGAGTCATAATTCCTACAGCTGCTTGTAGGCTTTGTCACTTGAATGTAACATATGTTGTTGCATTAGCTTTAACGACTGATTGAGGTTGAGTCTCAAAATTTCCTTTGAAAAGGGTTTTTATGTGGTTGTATATCAACAGAGTAATTTGGCACAGACTGATTGAGCAGCTTTCTTGGATTGGAAGTGGGCAGTGATGGTTGACCATGAATAATGCTCCTACTTGTCCATGTGAACGTGCACAGATACAGTAAGCACCATATTTGAGTAAATGCACCTGAAATTAGTTTAGTTCCATATAGGCTACTCAGTGTCACAGACGGAGTGCTACTTTGGGGAGATATCTTCCTGACAGTGACCAGAGCACAGTGACCACGGTGAGCACAGTACACCAACAGGGGCTTTGAAATGAACATGTCTGTGTAAATGTAAATTATTAATTGGAATGCACAATGGATAGGCTCCTTTTATTCATATCCCGCCACGGCTGAAAGTGCATTTGAGTGCATACATTCTGAAAACGTTTTCATAATTGATCGGTGACTCTAAGCTGCAATACAAATTAGGTGCAAAATTAGTCAGGGTGAAAATAGAGCCAATTAACATACAGTTGATTGACCCCTTTGTGGTGTGGATCCTTGAATCTTAATAGGTTAATTTGTCTGCTGTGAGTTATTGATGCGATGGGATCTGGAAATGTTTCTCTGAGTTAATGGGTCTAAAAGGGATTTGAGTTATATTACATGAAATAAACAAAGCAGAAGCTGTTCTCAGCTGCCAGAGGTATCCAGACAAAACCTGCTGAGTTCAACAAGGAGTTGACATCAGGTATGATGAAACCAGGAGCAACCGCATGTTATCTTTTTATAACAGAAAAAGGTTGACACTGTAGTTTTCCACTTAAGCAGGTAACAGACCTCAGAGGTTACCTTTCCCACAAATCCTTTACTTTGCATGTTATATACCAGCTGCTCAGGGGTAAAAAACAGATTTTCAGGAAAATAATTCTGTTAATTAATACTGCTTAGCTCAGAATAGTCAGAGGAAAGAGGGGGGGGTAACCAACAATTGTGCTTGCAACAAGAGAACAGGAAGCAAAGTGCAGTAAACGGGGAAAGGATGATTCATGATTCAGTATCAGGAATGTGCTTACGTGAGGTGGCACGGGATGTACTGGGCCCCCACTGAAGGTTGTAGATATATTGAAAAGGTGTTTTATAGCATTTGGATGATTCATTGTGTTGTGTTTGGTCAACCGTGGGTATTCTATGCAGTACCTTGGGATAAGATGAGAACATCTCAAGAGCAATAGCAAATACTTCACTATGATACAATGCGCGATTACTTTGTACCAATGGCAACTATGGCTACAATCATAATGTGATATAGAATTAGTTACTGTTTTCCGTTGTCATCTGTTACAACTCAGAAATTTGTGTAGATTGTGTAAAATGTATCATTAACTTTTGCGCCTTAAGATATTTAGTTATATCCTCTGTATATGTGAGGCTCATGGAGATTAACAGAGAAAAAGTTCCTGAAAAGTACAATAGACAAACTACAAACTACAATACAGCACTGTAAGAAACTTGGGTTAAAGAAAAGAGAATTACTTTGACCATCCATGGAAGTCCACAGCGATGAGCCGATGGGCAACCACTTAAGTTGAAGACATAGCTTTAATATTCGTTAAGAATTGGGGGGGGGGCTTGACCTTCATCTGTCTCAGCTGCATAACAGTGCTCTCACACTGGCATCAGAATAAGCCCACAGCTGGAGAGCAGCAGGAGATTCAACAGCGCTGTAAACAACACAGGTTTATACTCATAACCTCTGGTATTTTAACAAAAGGAGAAAAAAAAACTCGCTGTCTAACAGTGCAGAAGGGCACTCACTGCTGCACACTTAAAAATAAAGATTCAGGAACTGTACTTCCACTGATGTACCACAGCGAACACATAATGGTTCTCGTGGATCAGAATCACACATTTTTATGCACCATATAAAAATCTGAGGTAGTTTCTGATACTAAATGTTATAATTTGTATAATTTCAACCCCAGTTAAAGGCAAAGCAGCATTTTTTATTTTTTTTTGAATTGAATAAGTATAGTGGTAAGTCATCAAACATAACTGGATGTTTACTACAGATGGGAAGCCAGTGAGGGACCATAGCCACTCCTCCTGACTGTTCAGAACGATGTACAGCAGAGATAATGATCATGCTGACCTGGTGAAACACGTAAAAAAAAAGTAAAGTGGGTAAATAAAAGGTAGCCTTCTTGATGTTTTTTATATTTCCTTCTGTGATATTTTGTCTAAACCTTCATTTTGATCCAAAAGGTGACTCGCAAATAAGGGTTGTGTCGTTCACTGAGGCAGTAATGTAGTTTTTTTTTTTTTTTCCCCGAGTGTGTGTGTGTGATTCTTTGCGCTCCTCATCAGTTTCCACTTCTCCCTGGTTATGAATATTTAAGAGAGCTTCCAACCAACAGCCGTGGGCACATGAAGGGAGAGAGAGAGGGTGAGATAGAATTATGCAGATATAGTTTTGGACAATGGGAGAGGAATTCGAATTGTAGGGAGTGAAAAAGTGAGAAGTTTGGTTGGTAAGATGGGAATATTTTCAACCCGACAGTGGTCAGCAGCAGACAGATATGACATGGTCTCAAAAGATACATAACTGGTGCAATAGGGCAGCTTAATTTACAGTAGTCTCTCTCCATACAGCTGAGCAACTGCTACCACCAATGCTTTCTATTTGGATTCATCATTATCCTTCAAAATAAAATAAAAATAAAAAAATAATCCTTTAATGGTCAATTTTTGTACAGCATACTTCACAGCACACTTTACAACTTGAAATTAGTTCTCTGTATTTAACCCATCATATGTACAAACACATGCCCCACACTCATGCACATGCATATGAACAGAGGGCAGCCATACAAGGCGCCCGGGGAGCGATCTTAGGGGGGGGGTTAAGGGCCTTGCTCAAGGGCCCAAGTGGCGCCGGCGACGCTGATGTGATCTAAATCTAACACTATGAAGTTAATTCTAATAAAAGTGAATAAATTAAGAACAAGTTTAATGGTTGATTGGTTCAAGATACCCTGGCCATGCTGTTGCAGTCAGGACCTGTAAACATACCAACCATGTGTCTTTACAACGTGAATGGAGTTTTTTCACATTTTTGAGTTTCAAGTTGTACTCATACAACAAACAAATGAAAACCACCCAGATATATGTAACTTGATCATATCCCTATAATGTAACAGCACAAGTGAAGAAAACACAAACTGTATTCACTTGGAAAAAAAGGTGGATAGAAATCACAATAATTTGTCATGAAAACAGAATTTTTATTCTGAGAAAAACATCACATCATTGTCCAGTTCATCTCAGTATAGTAGATTGCCAACTAAATTGAACAACTGGAAATCACTTTGCACCACACTATGAATTGATAAATTCCATCACCTCCATGCTTTCACTGCAGCAGTTTAGACTGCAGCAACTCTGGAATAATGTAAGCAGCCGCTTCTATTTCTTCTTCTCACATGGAGCTCAAGCGCTGGAGGGGTATGGATGGTAATTGGTTTGACTGGGGGTTCAGTCGGCGGACAGGAGGAGTTTTCCAGTAGATGCTAAACACATCTCTCTCTTGCAACTCTGTCTTCATACATCACTGAGTCAAATTTGAATAATTCATCAGCATATTGTGGGTTTATTTTGTCAAACCATCTCCAGACATGATTGAAGGCAGGGTTTGGGTGTGGGAGGAAATGGAAGCAGCAAACTCTCAGGGAATGATCAACACAGTTATTAGTTCTTGTCAGAGACTTGTCTTACATCCATCATGGGTAATTAGGTTTATGACACGCAAAGGCACAACATGCTATTTTGAAAATTAATGGGGAGGCAAGCCTAATGCAGAACAACTTCTGGTAATAGGAACTGGTTGCCTAGACCTTTATAATTATCTTAACCACACATTTCAGATTCTCCTTTTGAATGATTTTTAGTTGCTGTCTCTAGGATGTACTGTATAATTCACCCTACTGTGTAATATGCATTATACTGCTGGGGAAAAAAAAACCTTTTTCCTCGGTACACACAGACAAAATAAGATGCTTAATCTTATATATGAATCCTTCTAATTACCAAGTCCGTACATGAACATTTAGGTCACCCTTCTTATGGTTATGATGGCTTTGGTGCCCTGCAGCAAGTGTCTGTTGTGGGATACACCACCCACTCAAGAGGACCCACAAGAAATTGCAGCATTTTCTTCAGTGAAAATCACACCCTCCCTGCTTGCCTTTATGTTTCCAATTTTGAGTGTATCTTCATAATTATGATGTTCCTCATACACTATTGGGGAGGGGGGGGGGGGGGGGCTGCGGCTTGATATAATTTTTATTAATCAAAGTCTGAATTGTATGTGTTTTTCTTTCATACTGTAAATGTGTATTTTAAACAACTGCTCCAACGGACTGTGGAGCTACACACTCTTTTTTTTTTTTGAGCATAACCTACATTTTACTAGTCATTTTCTATGGCACAACTGGACTCTTGTGTTGGTTACTTTATATTTCACTGCGCTTGTCTCAAGTGTGTGGGTGTGTGTGTGTATGGCTCTACACTCCCTGCATCTGTGTGGAGCTATAAGATATTTATCTCCTGAGTGCTGGCTCGTGATAATATTAACTATGATGTTGATTAGACTTGAGGTAGGATGTGTTTTGGTGGTGTACTGGATGCTGGATGTTTGCTGTTATTTCTTCACTGTACATATATGTGTAAACAGGCTTGGCTGTTGGATGTGTGAAGTTTAGTGCTGGATCAGAGTGGTTAATCTGAGTGTATTTCAACGTCATGTCAACATCGTGTTCGTCATGCACACAGATGTGGTGGTGTGTGTTGTCGGGCTAAAAAAGTGTTCTGTAACCTTACTCGGTATTCATACATCACTAATATATATAGACCTGCATAGACCTATGTGCACCCCAAACCCCAACACATGCCTGGAAATTATGGCCCGCCTTCTTTAGATACGCATCGTAGTCCATGATCTTCCTCCTTACAAGTCCCTGGACAGTAGTTTTAATGCCTCAAAAGAAGCTTTGTATTCTTTTTTAAACTACATAATTGACAGCCATCCTCGGGGTCCCAGTGTAGCCTTTTTCAAATTTGCAAAACACTTCCCACTTTCCGAGATCGAAGAGCTTGGATCTTTACATTTATGTCTCTGCTTGCCACAAGGATGGTGAGCGAAGGCTGATTTGATGTAAAAATACGCTTCTATTTTTAATTTCTCACTTTCTTTTTACTTCTATGAACTTTTATGTCAGCTTCAATTTTATGGCTCACAAAAACTCCTCTGCACCTTCCTTTCAGACCACAGAATTGCACGATGCCCTACCTAGATACGACTTAAAGGCAGGTTTTGCTGGTTTGTGCTCAACTGTCTCAGAGGCCTTCTTTAAACAGTGTCCTGCTGAGACACCTGCGGGATCTTCTTTTCAGAGAGGCTGACATTCAGTCGCGTCTCTCAGGCTCATGGCTAGCTCACCGGGGAAGCTGAAGAAACAAAAGCCCAACGTGGCACGGATCCTGACAGAACCAGCCGCTGTAGATTGGCTCTGGCCTCCCTGCTGAGATACACTGATAAGGCCATGGAGCTAACTGACAGTATCGTCTTTCTTACAAGGAAAGTGTAGAACTTCCCCTTCGCTTCTCTATCCATTTTGGAGGAAATAATAAAGACTTTTTAAAAGTTTCAAAATTATAAATAAATGTGTAGCTGCACTTAGATGGAGAGGAGGGTGAATGGCAAATGCCTGTATCCCACTGACACATATTAGTGAGGATTCTGCAGGTGCATGTTTTCAGAGATTTAAACGGGTTTTAAGATATTTTCATAGGTTCATGGGTTTAATGGGTAAAAGTTCATTATTTATCACACAGAAGGTAGCCTTGAGGTTTGAAAAAGCATTTCATCCTTTGTCTGACACTTTTGTACATTTCATTCTGTGTTGGCATCTTTCAACTCCTTAGTGAAAGTACAGTATGCTGTTTACAGAGTGAAGTCAATGGTCACCCAATCAAACTGAAACTGAATATTGGAATGTTTGGATGTTCTGTACATCATTTCACATAAATTCTGTCTGACCTATTTGGTAAAGAAAGTGGAAAACAAAGTTCTGTGGATTTGAGCAGTTTATTAAATGACTGACCCTCCTGCAGTGTTTGGGTGTAATTACGAGTGAGTGAGGTGTAAGGAATTAATACAATTTAACATGTTTATACCAGACATTTTGATGGGTTTACAACAAATCCTATCTTTGTCTAAGACTAGAAACATATACCAAGAAAATAGCTATAAAGAGCTATAAAATCAAGGTAGTAAATGAAGATATTTGCAAACATAAAAGCCATAGCAAATATAAAAACAAATCCTTCAAATTAAGTGACTATATACATCTTCTGTAAGTGCCCTCCAGGATCACATATTTTCTGATCTGACAGCATTGGGCATTGAAATTACTTATTGTTAGGGAACAATTGTGATTATGGCTAAAATAACTATTTTAATAAAGTTATGGAACCTTTTGTCATCTTAAAAATAATGACTGCAGTAACCTTCCTTGTCCTTTTGTGGAGCTCGATAATAACGTCACAGCTGGACAAGAGCTTCAGTCTTAGTCACTTCAAATTCAAACGTGTCACTTTTGGGTATTTGACTGAAATGACAACAAGTGTCTGTGTTATTGTAACATGTTTGCAACATATGCATCATGAATGGGTTTTGATGAACAGAACAATAGAGTTGGCCCAAAAATATTGGTATTGTTAAAGAGAAGTATTTGAAAGCAAAGTACAATGCTGTGAATTCAGAATACATCATTGTGACTGACAAGCTACACGATGCTGTCTGACCCTGCAGGCAATGCAGATTATAAAAATAAAACACTAGGAATGTTTTACGTGCTGTATGAGCCAGGTCTGGATGCCTGCCATGCTTTCTTTGATGGAGGAAGAGTCAAGAACATTTCGATGGTAATGCACGCAAATACTCTCAGATCAATCCCCAGGCGGAGATACTTAAACTCTGTGTGGCATTGTTTTGGATGCCCACTGACTCTCTCTGTTGCCCTGTAATGAATACAAACTGCAGCATAAAATTGAATAAAACAGAAACAACACAAACGAAAATTCAATAAGAAGAAATAAATGGGCTTTTCTACAAGACCAGGGAAGTGTATCTAATCCTTTAATTAGACAGAATGTCCACATAGTGTTTTTTTTTTTTTTTTTTTTTTTCGTGATGGCCATATAGATGTAGAGAACAGAGAGAGGAATAGAGTAAACGGAATAATTAAAATAAAAGGCAATAACGTAGGACTCGTCCAGGTGCTCTAGATTTGACTCTTGGCTAAGGTCTTTAAGGGGAAGCACAAGAATGAATTTAGAGTCATTCTTTTGAAACCTTTGTTGTTTTCCCCTTACTGATAATAATGTAGAAGCAGCAATTCAGTCAGTTTTGTTTGGATGGTGTCATTGGCACCAATCAGTAAAGCCCATCTTTTTCTTCGCTTTCTAGCTCTAGCTGCTTTGGTAGCAAGAAGATTCAACCTTTTCTGCATCACCTGAGCCAGAACGTCACAAATTAGACCTGCTGCATCAAACTGTGTCTAAACTACAGAATATTTAGTCTTAAATCACAGAGTGGGGGTTGTGGGGATGGGGGAGGGTCACATAATGGGTTTCATGTTTGCTTGCTGCTATTGCATTACTATGAAACCAGCAGACACTAATGGAATGATAGCAAATGACACAGGGGAACATAATATTACTACTCCTGTCTTAAGAGTGAGGAATTACACCAATAAATATGGTTAATGGAAGCACGTATGTTGGGGTTACACGTCAACAGAATACTAAGCCAAGTGTAAAAAACTATAAAAAATAAAAAAAATAAAAATAAATAAAAGATCTGTGAAAGGGGGTTTGGAAAAGCATGGAGGTCATCTGTGACTCCGAGGATGTTGGAGGACGTTGATGGAGGGAAGACGACATATTGGAACAACAACTACACAAACACCGGTGATGTCTCCCTTAGCGCCTGTTCCAACCATTATTCTCCATACTCGTCTCTATGGCAACTGTTGGCTTTTAAAGCCCACCTTAACACAGACACGAGCACCAAACACAAATACTCACACGTGCTGTACATGGACACAAAGCCATGTTTTGTTCCATACTGACTTGATTTATGCTCCCCCCCCCCCCCCAGTGGGTTCTATAGTTTTTCTGTAGCAATTAACACATATCTCAAATTTGTCAAAGGCATATTATTTATTTAAAAACACACTCAGGTGATGAATCATCATTAATTATGCTTTTAATACCTGTGGAATATATTTTCTGTTGTGCTGAACAAAGAAGGGTTGTAACACTGAGCTTCCTCCTGTAAATACTTCTGACTTATCCTGCATCATATACCAGATACTAACGTTTTTAATCTGACCATAGTTTCTCTCAACTCCAATATACATCACATTATAGGTACCCCTCTTACCGTTCAATCTTTTCTAATGTTACACAAGCTTGTATTAGCTTGCACCAGGCTGTGTTGTTGACTGGGATTGTGTGTGTTGTGAAGTCTCAAATGGCAGCTTGTCTTTGGATTTATTTGCAAGGGAATGCGAGCAGCATGTAGGACACCAGCTCAGAATATCATCAACAGCCTCATGGGGGGAGTGAAAGGAGCAGGAGCGAGATGTAATCGTGTAATAATTCTGTTTCGTTCATCCGTGCTTCACTCCGGCTATCATGATGGAAACGCCCTGAAGATGGATGCCCAATAAAGCTCTTGGCCTCAACAGTCATGAAACGAGACCTGCAGAGGGCCCAGTGGAAGATGGTAAATAAGGTTATGTGATATGTTCACCCCAGAGGTGATGTAGATCCTGGAGAATGTGTGTAGAGGTTGGATTCCTGATGCAAGCATTTTTTGTTTACTTTTTCATCTCGTAAATCTTCTCGTGCTGTAAAGTGTAATTCATAGTTTGGCTTTAAAGCTGATATAATTAGAGGCCAGTAAAACTTAGTAGCCAAAGTGTTATTTATGTTTTGTTTGCAAAATGCATTTTTAGAGAAGGAAAATGAGGATAAAGTTATGAAGAATTAAGTGGGAAAACAGCTTTTCCCTGTTCTCTCATGTTTTATAATCCCTTTGGGATATGGGCTTGGGTATTATAATAATCATTCAGCTGACAGCTTTATTGCATTATCATTTCACTATGAACGCCTTTCTCATAAATTGGTGCTGCTATTGCTGTATAAAATAATTTGAAGACGCTCAAGCCAAGAAGCAGCCAACTAGTCGAGATCAGCTTCAAAGCTACACACACAGGTGGTGTTTATTCAGTTTTGACTGTATTTTATACCAAATATATCTACAATAGTGCCTTAATTTAGCACTATAAACCTGTAGTACTTTGTTCGCCCTAAAATACCTTAATAGCTGCCATACAACTGTTTCAGTGCTCTGTAAAGTCCATTACAACATTTAAACTGTCAAGTTTTAGTGGAACATTGTAGCAACACAGGTCTTTTGGTCCATGAGGTGGATGCGATGCACTACATATACATGCACTATATCTCGTGAATCATAGGCAGGCCCTCGTAAAATGTATACAGTATGTGTTGGAGGGAGGGGGAAAGACGTTTATAGGAGGCCTTGTAAACAGTCTTGAAGGAGAAGATCAAGGTTGTTTGTGGGTGTGTGTGTCAATTTGGATGTAAACCCTTCTATTGACATGCAGTCTTCATGTGCACATGTGTATTCTTCTGTGTGCCAGTGTTTACCGCACAGTAAACGTTTGTGAATTTGAGAAACATCAATATTACTGTATTTTCCGGCTCGCTCTCACAGCCTTTACCAATGGCATAATGATGTGCAATCATTACGTTTCCATGGAAAAACAACCATTGGAGCCACATGTACAAAAGTTTTACATACAGTTTACAGCGAGAGAATTTCACTAAACACAGCAGAGTCACACACCAACACACCACCAAAGCAAAAGTTACCTTTCCTGTATGTTTACAGCCCACCGGCATGTCTCCAAAGCAAGATTCAACCACCAGTGAAAGTGACACTGCTGATCAAATAGATTAAAAATGAAACCAGTCAAATTTGTACTGCGCCCAAATGAACATGGACCTACAGCAAATGTGCCAAGGCTGGTGCACACAATTAAAACACAATGCTGTGACAAAATAAAGTTTTCCATTTCCTGCTGCCCATTAACTCAGTACTTCCTTGCATAGATGAGCGAGCAGCGAGCTATTCACTTTATGTCACCTTAATTATCACCTGGAACAACACACAGACTTGCATACTCCAGGCAAAATCTGCACCGCTGCCATCTATGCCTGTGCCAAATGAACAGGAAATACAGACCCTGCAAAAGACTGATATTGTACACAGAGCCTCCATTAAGTATTGAGAGAAGTATGTTAAATGTTTGTTAAAACTATAGCAGAAAAAATAAGAGATTAAATGTTAGTGAGTAATGAAAATGCAAAAATTTGATGAATTATTCTACAACAGAATATGTTGTTTTACCCTTTGTCAGGTTCACTTTTAATCTTTTGGAGCTGCATAATGTTACCCTTGAACATAAACAAACTAAATCATTGTTCATCATTGTAAGACAATGTTCTTGTATTCCATGTCATGTTGAGTACTGTTCATTTTTATGAAAACATGCAACATGTTCTCATCTACTTTTCAGGAGAAAGACATGTTTCACATAAGGGATAGTAAAATTCTTTAAAAAATTACAATTCTATTTCACTTTGAAAAAAAAAGAGCAAGACTTTCAGCAGCATAATTAATAATCCCCTCCCCTTGACCTCTGAATATCACAAAAAAATATATATTTATTGAATTAGTACATTTTGTTAAACCATTAATAACATGCCCAAGGAATTTAAGTTGGTTTATGTACTGAACAAAATCTACATCTACTGTTACTGAACAAGTGAACCAGGCACAAGAGCTCCACAATTTTGGGATGAGAAAAAATGTAAACACCCTCCCCCTTAATGTTACCCCCCCACTCCTAATAAATTATCCTACAGTCCCCAAAGTGCATATTTCCTTGCTAGACAAATATTTGAATATAGTCAAAGTCATGCTTTTTTGCAGTAAACAAGTTACATGAAATACTATTAAAATCTATTTTAAAGCTACAAACATCAATGTATAAACATGCATAGTAGTGAATATTAATAACGCACTTAATAAACACTCCAGGAAGACAAAGCCGTTTCTGTTTCATCTCTGGTGCAGCTGCTGATTTTGGTTCTCTCATACTTTTATTTGTTCATAATCATGTTGCTCTGGGAGTAGCTTACTCCAGTGTTGACTCTAAGACTGTATTGTGTGTCAGTCTGGATAAGAGCTCAGCTGAATGCTAAATTTGGAGGTGGGCTGTTAACTTTGCATGACTTTGCATAACTTTGCAGACTGATCCTGAAACTTAAAGCAACAGTTTAACATTTTAGGAAATACTTGCTTTCTTGCAGAGAGTTGGGTGAGAAGAGTGGTTGCACTCTCATATCTGTCCGTTAGATATGAACAGCCAGCAGCCCAACCCTGTGTGCAAGAAATTACATTTATATACAGCTAATATGCAACAGAAAATTTGTTTTGAGGGAAACGTAATGCCAACTGAATTACATTTGCTATCAACATCACAATATTTGTTTTCTATCAAAACATCCAGCTTTGCAATACACAATGTAGTTGCACCATTATGTAACTTCCTTATGATTATGTTTAGACTTTGGCAGGGCTAGGTTAAGTTCAGGGTACATTTATTGGCTGTTTTGATACAGAAAAAGTCAGCAGTACTTGAGACACAGGATTTTTAATTAACATTTAACCAACGTCAAAGTCTATCCCTAATGTTTACCAAAGTGCTTTTGTTTCCTAGACAGGAGCCCACCATCCACCCTGACCACCTCCCTGCACTATAGACGTCTTACATGTAGTGTTTCATTCATGCATGTATTTTTTTTACATGTATTTTAAATAAGCGTTACAGTGCCACTATTTGTCAAGCATTACTTAACTTATCAGCCACTTATCGCCATCATAACAAATCATCTAGTCCTCTCTTTTCATTAAAACACATGCATGATTGTGACCTTGTCATTCACTTTTTACACATAGTTAGACGCTTGGAGCAACCCTGACTCATGCTCTGGCATTGAATGAGTTAATTGCC
This sequence comes from Pempheris klunzingeri, assembly GCF_042242105.1. Classification (NCBI taxonomy): domain Eukaryota; kingdom Metazoa; phylum Chordata; class Actinopteri; order Acropomatiformes; family Pempheridae; genus Pempheris; species Pempheris klunzingeri. The sequence goes on along the minus strand of NC_092020.1, from coordinate 18,640,661 downwards.
TCCCTGGGCAGTGTGCAGCTGTGAATAAATATCCACTAATTGAGTCATTTTCTTAATTCCAACTCATTTGGAATCACATTGGTTCTAACTGGCTCCCGCTGACGTCCAGCGGTGTTGATGAGAAAATTATATTTGACCAGAACAGTCAAACCCACAAAGTAAGAATGACACAGGCCTCCAATTAAACTGGATCATAATCTCGTACGCCTACGCTCTCACCACGATACATACATTATTGAGATTGGAATGCCTTAAGTCTCCCATACATCCACAAAGCGAGTAGAAATTTGCCTTATCACCAAGTGAGCTGTAACCTGGAATGGTTGATAAGTAATTTTATTTTGCCCTAATCGAAATACTACAGACTAACCTTGTACCTAAACAGTGTTCTAGTTTTAATTGCACAACAATGGTAGAGAAGAGTTTATAAAAAATATGAGGGATGTTGTATAATTTTATTGCCTGATGTCTAGACTTGTATCAATGGAAATAAGAAAAAGCCACCTTCCTTACGTTTTCAGATGAAAGGATTTTATTAAATCAGAGTCACCCAACAATGAACAACAACGGTTGTGCATCTTCAAAAGAACAGAAGAGCTCAATATCACCTTAACCGATAACAAATGCATTAATTTCCACTTCAGCAGACCCTCAAGCTTCAGTTGCTCATGCCTGAGGCATAAGCAATGTTTTCGGTCATTTGAAGATTTTAGTTTTTTAATGAATACCTAAAATCTGCTGTTTGCACACAGAAATACTACCTTTTTCCGTTGTATTTACCAGAAATCCTCTAAATGGCTGCTCTTTTCAGACAAGTGTTTAGCATAATTCCACTATATGTAAGTCCGACCTAAAGGGCCTGCAATTCAGTGGTGGAATGGCAGGCAAAAAGAGGTTGCTTGGGGCAGACAGTGATAGATGGGGAGTGTCTGGAGCCATCGGCTTAGTGTTAAGCATACGCTGCATCTCTCTCTCGTCCCGCTGCCCTTTAAGGAGCATCAGCAGGCACTCCATAACTCAGTGGCATATTGGAGGGGAGGAAGGTGGGACACACAGCGCTGGTCAGCCCTGATAAAGGTCTGTGTCCTTGAGAGGTGAGTAAAGAGTAAACACCAAGACATGATCCTCACCCTTGTCATGTGGACATGGGAGCATTTGTGCATGCTGGTGCGCGTCTGTGCGTGTGTTTGTGTTGTGTGGCAGAAAGAGAAAGTGTCAGCTAGCGCTAATCAAGCTGCCACTCAGGGTCGTCCAGGTAGATCTGATCAGGATGGGCTGAAAATTCTACACTTGATCAAACAAATGTGACACTATTGCTTAGTAACTTCTAATATATTTCTTTTTTTATTGTGGATATATGTCAGGACACTTTCTGCGTGTTTAAATAATTAAAATTTTAGTACAAAGGCATAAACTGTTGCCCATTTCTCTTGTCTGAAATGTCTGAATGGGCAACAGAGACTAGCTGAACCTGGGGGTAATCGTCCAAGAAATGTTTCATCAACTTGTGCGCTCCCTTCCTCAGCAGATTTGCATCCCCTCCTGTTTACCTCATCTTTCCAACTTTCTCTCTCACTCCATCATTTGATGAATGACCCTGAACATCTGTCAGTGTAGCGACATTTAATGGCTTCTGCAATCACCGTGACATGTCTGCAGTAAAAGGAGAACCCTCTGTCATATGAGAAAAACAACAGAAACGAGATCAGTGCACTGCTCAGTCACTGAAAGGCCAGCATGTACGACCAAGTGATTGAGATATCATTCAAACTTTAAAAAAAAAAAAAAAGTATGTCACCCTGTTATGTAAGCATTTTATTTCTTTTATCATTTTGAGCATTTTTGAATATTATTTAAAATTTTCAGGGAAAATGCATTTTCATAGCACATTTCATAAATATCAAGATAACAATAACAAATACAAGAAAAACAGAGAAAAAAAGCAAATGAAATAATAAGTGTATTGCTCAGATCAAAAAATAGCCCAAACTTTAATTAAAAGCAATAGCAAAATGGTTTTTAGTTTTAATTTAAAAGTAAAAAGTAAAGTTCAGTCCAGTTCCACTATTTCTTTCCAGTATTTCTGTTGCTACAAAGGGGCTTTTACCACCATCCAATTCTTTGACTCCATGCTGAGGGAAGACTTTGCAACATATCGAAGCAAGAAAACATGTATTTTTGCACTCATACCAATGAAAATGTTTGGTTCTTTGGCTGCTGCTGCTGCTGTGCATTAAATAAGCATAAATTTGGGGAGGGCACATTCATCTGCTTTGATTATGTAATCATCCTAAACTTGAGACAGCAACAATGTTGCTGCTCCAACTGATGAGAAGAGCCATAAGTGGTTTCAAACAGTAACTGAGCTTTGTTTTCCCTCTTTGGTTCGCCTGTTATATATCTCTAATACTGAGGGGTTTTGTTACATAAAATGAAAAAACCTAATAAAATAAAAACATTTTGTGTGTTTTATTCAAATCCATACTTTGCTTCTGCAGGTAAAACACACTAGTGAAGTGTCATGTTTCCATGCCAGAGAGAAAAAGAAAATCAAAGCACACCTCATAGAGTATGATGAAATCATGACAGCACTTATAGATCTTTTCGATGCCTCAAGGCTTTCTGCAAAGCTAATAAAATTCTTTTTCATTTCAGTACTGTTTTATTACCATGTGCTGTATTTTTCTTCAGGGGAGTCTTCTTAGTGAGCTTGAATAATAGCACGCAACATTATAGAGCACTAGTCACCAACAGTTGCTGTAGTGTACTTGTATTTTAGTAACATGCCACTATATGACTAGTCCCCCATCATCCAATTAGCTTCTTTCTTTCCTGCATTTATTGAGATATCGAATAGCACAAAACCTGGACTCAAACATTATTCTATTATTATGCATTATCATTATATTGTTATAGGGCTTTTACCCATATTGGTTGCTCAAGAAATCAAAGCTCTTATAAAAGTCTGAAAAAAACATGGTAAATGTTGAGGCACACAGACTAATCAATAATGTTTGGGTGATATCAATCATAATTAAAACAGAACAATCAGTCATCTTCAGAACAGGGATTTTCATTAAAAACAAGATGTTATCAGGTTTTACAATGCACAGTGGCTGTATTTATTTTGCCTCTTTTTCTCGTGGTTCTAAGTGACCTTAAATGTTTGAGTTGAGGTTTGTGGTTTTAGATAAAAATGCAGAGATGGAGCAAAAAAGCAAATGACACTTTGCTGAGAAAGAACTTTTTCCCCATGACTGACACTGAACTCACCAATTCTATAAATATATATATATAATGTGTATATATAGAACAGCTTCATTTAATGATGTCCTGGAGTTAAGATGCATGGTATACAGATATAAATACCTGTGTTACCTGGTCAATGAGCCACAGGTCCACCCGTGTGCATCTGCACAGTGTGATGAATTGAGCAATGGCATCTGTCTGAGAATGTTGAGGTGCCACTTTGTCCCACAGCGACCGTCTCATTGCTCAGTGGAGTCTGGATGGGCAGCAGGAAAGGCACCATCTGAGGCTAACAGACCTCAGGGGCAGGGGACGTATGGGACTCTGTTTAGGGTACATCTGGGCAGCCGGCTGTCCTCGATCTGCTGGTGTAAGAGCCAGAGTCAGCTGAAAGTCCAGCTGTCACTTCTGCTGCAACAAATGCTGGTTTCTGTTCCTCGAGTACCAATTTCTGAGCTATTCGAGTTATTTGAACGTTATTTCAACTTCATTCAGTTCAATATTTCATGGCAAACCAAATATTTGTTTGCTTAATCGGACACATACTGCATATATTAAATGTCGGCTATTAAGGCTTTTACGGTATGTAAATGACTGAGGTCATAATTACTATGGCTGCTAGTGGGATCTGTTGTTTTTTGGACATTTGCCGAAATGACTGATGCTGTCATTTTACAACCAGACAACCAGTTATAAAATCCTTTTCTGAAACAATTGCTGTCTTGCATGATTGCTCCATTTTTTAAATGACACACTCATCAAAGATCCAAATAAAACAAAATAGCTCATATTCTTTTGCACATTACAAGCAGAACCTCTCCAGATTCAACATTTATGAAATGTAATTGTGTCTGATTGTTTTGAAGTGGCTGTATTAGAGCTGCTTCTCAAGGCATGCACTTAATCTACTTTATGTGTTTAAAAACAAGAAAAACACATCTGGAGGCTGTGTAGGTTCTCTGCAACATTATTGCACCTTACCGATGAAATACATTTACACAATAAATGTAACCCTCATAATTTTAAAGATGTGAAAAAGGCTTTAAAAAAATTACAAAAAAAGCTCTCTTGTAACTTCTGATCAAACACAGATTTCATTCTAGAAAAAAATGCTTTGATTAAGATGTGTTTTATTATTTTAACTACTATAACCACTGACAAATTCAGGGCGCAATGAAAGATTCATTTATTATCCATCCTCATTCCTTGGGACTTGCACTCAATTAAAACAGGCCTTTCCGTGCATTATTCCCCAGGTTCTTTCTGATCTGTCTTGTCAAAGACCTACGGTGTAACATAAATCCCGCACATATATATCATCTTCATCATATGCATAATTTCATGTGAAATAATCCCCCTTTTAAGTATCAACAGTGGATAATAGGAGCGTTTTTGCCACCAAAGAGGGACTTACAGTGGATTTCAGCTAAGGTCCTGATACGTAGAACAACTGACTTTCACACTGAAAGTTTGCCTTTAACTTTCCCTTTCAAAGTCTTCACGGACCCACAGCACCTCAGGTCCAGAATTCCAATTAATGAATCCACACTTCCTGCTGTCGCCCTCATGGGGAGGCATTTAGAGGGAAGGTGTGCATCCTGTGTAAAGAGACAGGAACGTTTGACCCCTCTGATCTATACAAGTGACAGAGTAATGCTACCATAGCTCCCGGGACGGACAAATGTAAATGGTGACAGTCAGCACCTTTATCCTCTGACCATCCCCCCTCCTTCTCATTCTTTTTGCCCTCATTATTGGAGTGAAGAGGGAGCAGATCACCTTGTTACCGTAAATCTGTTGTGGGGTCATAACACTCTTCCGAAGCACAAGAGCTCAGTGTTTCAGCCACAAAATTGCTACAAATTACAATATTGCTTTTATCTTAAGTTCCCAAATATGTGAGTCCATGCAGGAAAATCAGCTAACTATCATTCCAGTACTAGATTTTGTCTAAACTCACTGCAATATATTTTGGGGCTTTTCCATCAGTCAGTAATTATCTAAGCTGAAAGATATCTAAACGAATTTCAATTTCATTCAAACAGTTTAAAGGCTCCTCACCGAAGCAGAATAAAATGTTCCTTTTGTTCACTTGTGCTTTCACTGGTTTAAGTGTCCTTTGGGAATCTACCAATACTTCTTATAGAATTGAAAAGCGGCAGTAAAATATATGTAGTTTCCTTATTGATGGAGAACAGTAGCTGTGGTCAGTTTGAAGTCATACTGTCATACAGTCATTTCCATTGGTGACAACCTTTCTTGGCAGGACAGAAGATTCAAAACTCAAACATCTTCTGCAGTAAATGACAAGTCATGTAACTGATGTGCATCGGCTGAAACTGACAGAGGTGGGAGGATAAGTCATTTGCTGTTGATAGGATAGAACAAAACAAAACAAAATGCCCTCTCTTTCAACCAGAAATCAGCTGGCATGAAAACAATGTCAGACTAAATGAAGGAAGTGACACAAAATGGCTATTCAGGTTAATTATTCTTCTATATTCATTTGTCCATTATGACTTGATAACATTTACTAAGCACCTCTATTGTTGAAATTAGGTTGTAAAAAAAATATTATTGCAAGAACGACGAACACAAGACTTCAGCTTTCCAAAAGCTTTCCTTGCCTTAAGTCTAACAGAAAGTAGTCCCCTGGATGTCCCTGTAGCTGTTGTAGCAAACTGCATAGAATCATAGATCCAATATTCTTGCTGGCTTCCATGTTGTCTCCACAACAGAGCGCCATATTGGGCAAAAGTGTGAGAAAACCACCATCTTGTTAAACAATTTTTTTGCCTTCAATGTTAAAAAGATGAAGAGTAAAGCTGACATGAACACGTGAGAGTCAATTTTGTGAAGCAATTTCAAATGGTATTTACTGCTGTTCTCTTCATCCATCACAGGTTATTGAATACACACATACCACACTGTGATCAGAGTCATTGGTCGTTGTGGTCCCATACAGAGAGTAACTTCAATCAATCTTTATTAAAGAGAAAAAACTGATTGAGTGGGCAGACGCAGGAACAAAATTAGATCAGCTGTCCAAATGTTACATTAAACTGAATCATAGTTCATTCATTCATTATAGCCCCTTCTTGTCATTAAACTACACAAATATAACGCTGTTCAGAGAACAGTTTTCCTTTTGCATACAAAATGGTTTCATGCTAATACATGAGCAGGCTTCTGGTATCAACTGCGGCGTGATTAAATGTAAAAGTAACCCCAGTGAATATGTAGATGAGTAGATTAATTAGAAGGACTGCATTGTGCTCAGTTTCTTCTTCATGGTCATAGGGTAGGGGACAGAGAGATGGGGGTTGTGCTTGGGGAAGAGAGGAAATCAATATCTCACCATTTCAGGTCTCCCTGGGCTTTTTTTAGTAACTCCATGCACAGGTGTTAATCACTGAGTCAATTGTTTCATTAATCAACTGAGGAGTCCCTGAAGGTGGGGACAGGTATTACAGCTCTCTCTCCCTTTCTCCCTCTCCCTCTGTGTGTGTGTGTCCTGTCCTCCTCCTGACAAGTAGATAACTATCCCTAAAAGAGAGAGGAGATAGAGGTGACTGTGCTACAGCGGAGCCAAATCTCACTGGGAGGCTGTCAGGCTGAGTTCCAATACCGAAAAGTCTCCTGTCCTGATCATCTTGTTTCCTTGGCTGGCTGTTTGGGGCTGACAGGACAGGTTGTGTTTTGACAGTTTCTGTCCTCAGTCTGCTGAAATGTTATGTAACAGAGCAGATGAGCAGACAAAGGTTGCACATGACATTGCATTAGATGTCCTGTTTATTGTTATTTGCGGCTCAGGATATAATGGAAATGGGGGGAAAAATGTTGAATGGCCCTCATCTGTCTGCTGTATTAATCAGTCATGGCCGATTACTAAACTCAAATGCTTTCCTCATTTTCCTGGTCCAGAAACGTCTCCAACAGGTCGCTAACCTGTAATTAGTTTGCTAAATTAAAGTTGTTTGTTCAATGAGTCATTTAATTATGATTATAAACAAATCATGTGTGGATAGTTTAAAGTGTGGATTCTCACTCTGTCTCTGTCTCTCTAGTTTTTCACATTATGCTGTGACACTTCCTGTTTTATACACAAATAAATGCTTTAAAATTGTATATCTTCCCCTGCACACATCTTTTAAACCACATAAATATGTGCTGCTTTGAAGAATAATTTGCCAGATATAGTTTCCCCAAAAAATTGATCAACACTCTTGAAATTACATCAACTCATTCCTCTTTGTTGAAAAAGCAAATCTACTAGATATAGGATGTCGGCTTCTTCACCGGAAGGTGTATTTTCACTGTATGGGGGCTGGAGGCTTCAAGTTTCCACATCACACTTGTATAAGTGGCATATTAGACCACAATCGGCTTCGCATCTCATGTGTACAGATATTGAATTCAGATTTCAGGTGGGCACAGAAAAATGTTAACATTCAGCAGATGAATGCATACACAGCCTTCAAGTGTCAAACTGTACATACATCACTCTGCCCAGTGAAGGTCAAATATCCAAGTAAAGTAACGGAAGGCAAAATGTGTTTTTGATTTAACTGAAAGACGATTGATTTGATTTAGTCTTTAATGGTAACACAACACAACCACATCCATCATATCAATCAGTAAAACCAATTTTTATTTATATAGCGCCAGTTTATATCAAAAGTTATCTCAAGACACGTTTCATATGGAGCAGGTCAAGACACACTCTTAATGTACTGAGATCCATTGATTCAAGAATCCCCACATGAGCAAGGACATGTGGAATCTATGAAAGCAGGTTTCTCAGGAGAAATGTTTGGTTCGGGTCAGTTTTGCTTTTGGAATTCTAATGATTGGGTTAGTAAGGAGACTTTGGTCAGCATTTAATCATTGAACATTGATGGATGGAGCTCATTGTCATCTACTGGTGGGGGGGGGGGGCTCACTGTAAACTGGTCAGTGGATGGTCTGAATTTGTGAGCCGTCAGCAACTTCTACCAGTGAATAATACTGCCAAGAGCACTTATACTGTACTGAAGCCTCTTGGATCCTACCATGTTTGATTAAGAGCGCATTTGCTTTCATTCACCGTAATGTGCGTCATTGTGTACTGTAAGCAAACTGCTTTTCGTCTTTCTGACAACTTATTTATACATGAAGCCGAGCCACGGCGGCAGATGTGGAAGGATCATATTTTACACTTCAAAGCTCATTGTTTCTCGGAAGCATTGAGAAAAAAATAATGAGAAAAGGGTCATGCTTTCATAATAGATGCTGGCGTGTTACAGTAGTAACACCAGATTGCCAAAAGAAGCACATGAGAGTCCCGTAAATAGAACGCGCTCTCGCCCAATGATGAAACGTGTTTGTTAAAAGACAGCTTTATTAATAGCATTGGCAGTCGTCTGCGTTTCTGTTAAGGTTTCTATACTCTACTTGACAGAACACTTCTGCACATTAGCAGAAACTTGCAGCCAGTGTGAAGGGAACTAAAAAGGAATTATCATTTCCTCTGCACACCCTCCTTGTGTCCTTGAAGTTGCCTTGACAGACCGAACTCCTGCCTGCTCAAAAAGCACTGAACCTCCTCTCTGACCCCTCATGTAAAATGTATAAATGCAATGTGTACGTACAGTATATATTCCAAAAGAGCAATCAGAGTTAAGGAATGAGCAATGCGATACTGTATCATATTGCTTCTGGCACATACTGCACTTTATAGAAAGCCTAAGAAGGATGATTTTGATCAGCCATAAGATAGGGATCTACACAGACTCTGATGGCTGGGAAAAATCCTGCAGTGAGGATGTATAGTTATTAACATCCTCACTTGGACCCAGATAAGAGATGAGAAAGCCATAGTGCATATGAGAGAGAAATAAAGGTGAGATGCGAGATTTCTCCTCGCTGAGATAATCATGTGAACAGATGAGCCCAGCTTGGACCCATCTCTGAGGCTCACCAGCAAAACAGAGCTGACAAATACAATGACTGGGAGATGAGGGGAGCGATTATGAGCAAGGCGGAGAGAAAGGCCTCGGTGTGGTGAAATCTCTTAATGTTCTTGGATGAAGATGGCGAGTCACGCTTGGGAACTGCAGGCGTATGTGTGTGTGTGTGTGCGTGCATGCATCTAACAAGCCTAGCGGAGTGTCACCTCTGCCTTATCGGTCTGTCACTCATCCTCGGATCATGTGTGTGTTGTGTATGCATGCATACATGTTTAGGCATTTATATGCATGTGTGCATCTGTGTGTGTACTTACTCTTGTATGAGCAGACTCAAACAGCCACTTCACCTTTCCACATAAAAGGTGTTTAAAAAAGATGAGGTGTGAGTTGCCTTTGAATTAGCAGGCAGGAATAGCTCTTATTAGCAGTGCTGTTGTTTGCCTTCCAGTTTAATTTAGGAGGACAGACCTTGTGCTGGTGAGCTAGCTGTATTGTATGCTTGGCAGGCTGAATTTCTTAGAGTCTAATGCTTGGAAGAGGAGGACCAGGCACGCGGGAAAAGACTTCGACAGGGCTCTTTAGGTGGGAAGCGCACAAAGGTGGGTTTCATTTTCATTCCAGATGACTTTGTGCTGGATGTGCTCTAATGACTTCTGAGCCGTAAATCCCGCAGAGATTGTCACATTGGATTCCAGTGGCCCCAGCATGGAAGTTTGTTCTTGGAAAAAAAATGAGGAGACGTAAAGGAGAAAGAGGACAAAAGAGGGAAAAGATATTAATGCTGGAATAACACCTGTCACATGTGGGGGAAAAAAAGAACAAATCCGTGCCATGGCTTTCCTCTCCTCCTTAAAGGAGGATCACTTTTTTTTTCATTTGCCATGGTTAGTAGGTCATTTAATAACCCGAAATTACAATTCTAATTTGAATCAAATTGACAGTGAATGGAGTGTGTCCAAAAACAGATTACCTGTGTAGCATATCAATGAGGGTGGGGTGTTTAAAGGGAAGCTCCAGTCTTGTGGCAATTCATGCTCATTTATGATCACAAGCCCTTATTTCCTGCACTTGATTGAATAGCTTTGTTTACTAAACAAAAACACATCCATTTACATCCACTGATTAAATTTTACAGCACAAACTGGCCCTGAAACATCTCGAAATTCGACTGAAATTGAAACTAAGGCAGAATGAGGTGCAGAATGACACCGCTACATTAGATATGATTCTCTTTCAGTGATCTTATGTTGTGCCTGCAGTTTGGAAATTCACTTCTTAGTCCTCTCAGATCTCGTGTGTGGCTTTCAGCCTCCTCACTAGTTTGAGATGGATTAATAAAATGAAATGTAGTGCTGTTGCGGCGCTCTGCCATCTTTCTGCAGAATTGGCAGAATGTGAAAGCTCCCCTTTCATTACATCTGCAAATGGTTTCTTTGACAGCCAGTGTCAAAAACATGCAAGTGGTCTATTAATAAACGATTGGAGAAGCACACTGGAGGGGTAACCTCAGCAAGGCGTTAACCTTAATGGTCATCTTTTTCATGAATTTTTCAGTTCCTCATTAAGGTTCTGACCATTAAAAGTGCATTTGTCAGAAAAATGACAAATATGTAAAGGTAATGAAACTATTACATATCCATAGAGCACACTTGCATAGAAAGCTAGAGGCAGATGAGTAATTTGATAATCGTAGCCTCAGGCAAAACTAGGAGCCATTTGTTGTTGCCTTAAGCCATAAAACTGGATAAAAAAAAAAAAAATTCATACTCAGTGCAAAATGCTAGTGTAAGGAAACCAGTGGGAGACCGAATGAAATGCAAATTTTTTATTATGGTTTGTAAAGGAGCAAAAGATTCAAATACAAGCACAGCACAACAAATGGTATTAAAATGTAATGCTCAACATTGTGCTTGGCAAAGTTTCTCACCACATGAAGAAAAAAAAATCTAGTCCATCTCTCTAGGGTACAAATTAAGTGACCTTATTTTTTCCCTTCACTTGTGTTCCATCCTAAATGTTGTCTCTCCTGTACACACAGTATTGTGATGTAAATGAGATGCATATTTGGCTCATCCTGCTCTGCTGAAGTGGAAAGGTAAATATTTGCATTATGCTTGCAGGCTGGAGTGCGCGCCACATTGCATTATTCCATTAACCCACGTCTTCATGCACAACAACACTGTATCTGCGCTAATCGACCCATAGCTCTGCGCATCCCTCCACCAAAGCTTAGACTACTTACAGTTCCTATATGTGTGTGCTGGTCAAGCTGCTCGTGTTATTCCAAAGTCATAAGAAGTACACTTTACTTCTGTTATGCTGACTCTATTTATTTTCTTCTATGTGTTTCTCTATATTTGACCAATAGTTTTATTTTCCTCAGATGTATTAGTCCATGGAAGATTATTTAGGTCAATCAGACATAATGAACCAGCTCAATGTTCTCCCACTGTCCCTGTTTGAGCTCCTATTGATCCGATTTAATTGAACAACAAGGTGAAATTTCATTCCGCCATTTGTTCTGCACCATTGTAACATTGAATTTGTGTTGTTTTGTTTTCAGGATGGATAATTAACCTCTTTCATGACCCATGTTTTAGTAAAATGTTTTCAGGTCACAGGCACTGTGATAATTGACTCAGCCTTTTCAACAGCATCCTCAGCTAAATGACACGAGGAGCACTGGACTGCATAGGACGTCCTACATGTTAAATGAGCATCTCCAGTAAGAAAGTGAATCCGGATGCTGAAATGAGCCCATCAAGAGGGGGGTTGTTGATTTAATAAAGGTCTATTTAACTTCAAAAGCCCATCCAGTGCGATATATGACACAAGCTGTTTTAAGTCATATTGCATCCAGTACATCTCAGTTTGTGAATGAACAATTTGCCTTGGGGCATTATTTGATAAATGAGTAACAGACCTCAGCTTTACATGTACTTGTTTTTGTTTTTTTCTCAAAGTGGGGCATCCGCCCACCTCCCACTACCATCGGAGAAACAGCTTAACATCAAAGATTGTGCTCTGCTGATCTCTGACGTGGGGAACAGTTGCTTAGATTCACACCCAGCTAAGTGTGAATTGCCGTTTTCATGCTTGAGAACAGTTTAAATATTGTTTTCACATTATGCATGACACACACATGTTTCCTGTTTTTGGAAAATCCTTGTGTATTTGTCATGCTTTTTTAAAAGATTTTTGATGAGTACAACATTTTGAAATTCTGCAAAAAATTAGGCACATGAATCTCAATTTAAAGCAAATATTAAGATTAAGATAAACCTGTAAGCAAGAGTGGCGTCATCTCTGTTGCTGCTCCCATACCAGAGATCACTTGTTCCATTTTTGAAACACTAAATTCATTGTGTGAGTATGGACATTGTAAAAGTGCCATATTAGTACATGGTAGTTTCATTACAACTGCATTGTTGGTCAGAAAAGTCCAAGTGCTGTTCCCTCTCCAGCTACTACAGTCTGCCAACCATTTTAGAAGGTCAGAGATTCACGTGACAGTTTGTCTGTCTGGTTATCTCGATGAGATGTAAAAATCAACAGACTGTGTTGAAGGACGCAGTGGCTACTGGATGGATGCAGCATAATGGCTACTACTGCACATCAAGGACAAATGTTTGATAGTTCAAACATCATCATTTTCTCTGTGGTTCCTTGAAGTGACTGATTCCCTGATTTGAATACAGAGATGTAACAAAAATCAGCGTGACCATATAAACAATCCAGTTGCTTTGTTGGCACCTGATCAAGCCAAACCAGCAACATTAATCAGAACCTTTCTAAATAAAAATTAAAAAAGCCATTCCACAGAATGACACTAATTTGGTGAGCAACATTTCACAGTGCCTGGAACCAGAAGGCACCATACAGAGAGAAACTGCAGGTAAAAATTGAATTGGACTTGGCAAAAACATAGCTGCTGAAGCGGCTGGTTTGCGTTTACTGACTGTGGGAGTGTAAGGCTGCTCTCTGGCACTGCTGTCTTCTGAATGCAAGCCAAGGCCTCCTGCCTGCTACTGAGGTACAACAAGGTTGCAGCTGCGCACAACTTTAAAGAGAATATTTAAATGCCTGCTGATAAATTGGGCCCTGTGGTGTGCTGCGTCTGTTTGTTCACTTCATGTGTTTTGGTGTCCTTGTCAAATGATCTTGTGGTCTGCACAGTCAGCGAGTAAGTCGTGCACTCTGATCTCTCGCCATTGACACTCCTACTTGTCTCAGGTTCGAAGATATAATTGTTAACTTTATACTATTCTGTCTCCAAATTGGATTGACCTGAAGGCACAATCAACCCATGGAGAGGGCAGTAGATAATGGTCACACTGATAGCATAATTATTTGCCCAGCTTGATAGGTCAATTAATGTCTTTACACAGGGGTTGTGGAGTCGAAGCTTTGTAATTTATCCCCACCACATACAGCGCTGAACACAGATTACAGTATCACCTGAAACCAGAGACAAGCAAAAGAAGCCAAGCTGGAGGAAAGTCCTCACTTTTCATGCGGTGCACAAATAAGGTTGTGGTTGCATCCAGAATGAATAACATCATAATCCACCTAAAATCCCTCAGGATCAATTGCTGTTGAAGGAGGCTACACCCGCCTATGCCTTTCCAACCCGGTGAGCCCAGAGTACTTTGTAGAGGAGATATTATTCACACAGGCTTGGGAAAAACGACGAGATACTCTACACATGCAAGTTGTGGAAGGATCTTTTGTAACCTTTTTCTGTTCTTCGATCATCTGTCTTTTACAGTTTTGCAGGCTATTTAAAAAACATTACATCTTTAGTACAGAGCAATACAGTAAGACACTCCACCATCACTATTAACATGATTCACAAAGTGTACCTCAATACAATTCACAGCTGTCAATGACACTAAATAATTAATGCCAAACATATTACTTGGACCGTAGCCTGGCCTCATTACATCCCTTTGTAGGCTCTTTCCGTTTATGCAGTGGTCTAATTCGAGAGGGAGCAGTTAAAGCATTTCTCCATCCCCTCTAGCACAGTATCCCATAGCAAAGGCTTCTCTCTCTCTGCTGTAATCAAAGTAAAATGTGCAGCATGAGCACATTCACTTAGGGCTTGCTAATCTTCAGCTCTGACTGTTTTCCGAGCAGAAAACTACAGTAGAGGCCAGAGGGAGGAGGCGCTTGTGTCAGTGCTGTTTCTCGAATAACGAGGTGAAGTAGATGGCAAAGTGACAAGTGAGTGAATATTCTTAGCAGAGGTCTGAATTTTCTGCAGCTTTTTTTTTTTTTTTTTTCTTTCTCCACCCCCAGTTCCTTGGTAACTAACCGTGACATGGAGCTGCACAGGGATGCCCTTTGAATCTTAGCTGAAATGATGTCATGAGCAAGAGGTAAAGTTTAAGAGACTGTGATGTTACTGAGGAATTCCCTCAGCTGTGAGGGTGGAGCACTCCCATCCAATCCTACAATGTGAGGGGGCAAACCCATTAAAAAGATCCTATGAGATTTTCTTTTGGAGGTGGCAGAAAATGTGATATATTGCCCAATAAGTTCCCAAATAAGGAGATAAAACAATTAAATACACCACTCTGAGGCAGAACATTTAATGATTAATTTAATCATTCAAACAATTTAATGATAAGTTAACTTACCCTGTAACTTAAATGTTTTATTGCATTTGTGATGTTTGAAGTAGCAGAGGAGGGAGTCTGGAGGGAATTCTATCTCAACATTGATAATTATCACGGTTATCACAGAAACAGGGGATTAAAACAGAAACGGTGTCTTCTGTTCGACCAGCACTTTCAGAGAGCCTTGATGAGAATTCTCTACCGCACACAGACTTGGGCTATGTGATTCACTGCTGATAGTAACAACATGATAGCCATCAAAAAGAGGCAGCATTTTTAACTATTCTCTCCTCCGGTCAGTGTATGAGATTAAAATCAGAAATGAAATGTTAATCATCCAGCTTTAATTTGCCACAGAATATTTGAAAAGTTTTAGCTGACAATAAATGTAGTTTTGGCCACGTAGGGGCAGCAAAACACATCGTCAACGCATCGCTGACATATTACCACCTTTCAAGTGGGTATGGTTACGTTGTTAGGGAGCATAAGCTTATTTCCACATCCAGCCAAAATGGAGGTATATTATCATTCATTTGGAGTCATGTAAGTCTAATATTCACTCTCCTGTTAGCTCTGCTTTAGCTTTGAGCTTTTTACTGTTGCTTCTAAATGCTCCACGTGCTGCTTGGTGCTCGGTAGGTAGTGTACAGTGGGTTTGTCTGAGCTTTTTCACGGAAAGAAATGCTGATGAGAGCAGTGGCAGTGAGCCGAAGCAGACCATGAAGCCAAAAAAATTAGCTAAAAGACACTGAAATGCTCTGAAGAGCTGAGAGGGACGGCAGAGTTGGTTTGTTACTACAAGTGACCCCTTTTATATACAAGTAGGCATGTGATCATGTGATAATTATAGTTACGTTGCTTAACAGTTAATAATAGCCAAGTAAAACCACTTTGGTCTTGATTGGGAAATCACTATTTTTAGTAGGAACCTTACTGATAAGTACTGAATTGAAGTAACCTTTGTCTTTACTTTGCATTTTTAACTTTAAATTTGTTGTCTTCTTTGCGTTTAGAAAAAGTATTTGTTTCACTTAGTGTTTAGAGCAGCCATTTTGACAGTTATGCTCATTTTATGAAGACAAAGCTATGTAATACGAGGTCCGTAATAAACAATGTCTAATAAGAATGGTACAACAAATCTCTTTTTTTTTATTTTTTCCTCTGCTGTTTTAGATTTTTGCAAAATGGTAATGGGTAAGATTTTATGTGTTCAATTACACATGCAAAGTCTGTTTTCACAGACCTAAAAGAGAGATTATGATGTCTTAAGCTAATTTGGTGAAGATAAAATAATGGTTAAAGTAAACAAACTAAGCACGCCTGCTTAGCTCCTGGCGTGACACCTAATATATGTCATCTGTCATCAACCTTTCACCCTCAGGTTTTCCTGTCCCTCTTCACTACAAACTATCTTTCAAAGGCTGACAAATCTTCAACTCAAAATAAGTAAACAAGTCACAGGAGAACAGTTTTCTATTTTGTTCCTGTAAACATCTTTAGGTGTGCACTATGTAAAACCTGAATGCTTTTATTTAGTCCGTCTCTGTGAGCATATAGCAAGGCTTGCACTTTCTTTAGAAAGCTGATAAATATAAAATATCGCCCCACTACCTGAAAGCGCCCGGGTTGCTTTGCATGACTGCACTTTGTATCTCTGCTCATGACTGAAAGGATGTGTTGCATCGAGTAAGACCACGAGCAACCCTGCTTATCTACATGGGAGAAAAGCAGAAAGCAAGTTCAAGATTTGCGTTCTGGCCGGCCATAATGCTGTTTGAACCTCTCAGAGAAGTGAAAATGTTGCAGCAAGGGTGCTGATGCTATACAGTTTTGCCAAATGCTGTTAGACAAAGTCTCTGCATAGATTTGCCAACATGTGCCAAGACCCAAAGCTTTGCCAGAACATACTGTCACCCAGAACTAATCTAGCACAGACAGGCATGGACAGGGCACAGTTTTCACTAATTTACTCACATCCAGCGCAAGCTTTACTGCTGTTTCTTGTTGCTGACTCACAGTGAATTTAACTAGCATTTCAAAGCAAAAAAAAAAACATCCAGTCAGAGCTGTTTTCCCACAATATTATGTACATAAATAATATTATAAAGAGGCCTGGATGGGAAGTCTGTCATTTCATCTTAAAACTGTTTTTACTTTCTATGTTTCCAGCTCTTGAACAGAACTGTGAAACATATCAAGATCCAGATTAAATTAAGCAAATGATATGCTGTTCAGATATAACACTATTGCTAGTCTATCTCTCTACAAATGTCCTCTCTCCATGGTGTAACTAAGCACCTCTATTGTAACCATGAGGGTTTAGCACAAACCTGAATCCCTCTCCAAGAGTCTCAGTCAGTCATATGCTTTCTAAAACCAATGGGTGCCATGTCTATAACCCCAGCCAAAAGGCTCAGCTGGGCTTTGTGCTGGGAAATGGACTGCTGGACCCTGCCAAAAAGCTCTCAGAGTTATTTCTCCCAAGTGTAGTCTTGGGGATTCTTGTTAATCCACCGTACCCATCATCTATAAATAAGTGGCACACTTGTGGAGAGGACAGTTTAGAAAGAGTGGTTTGAGGCCGGACACTTACAAGGCCTATCATTCTTCATTTCCACTCCACTGAGCAAAGCAAATTGGAGGAGGCCAACTGAAACAGGTACGGAGACGGGAAGTCTGTATGTCAGGTGTTGCTAAAACGACTTTCTTCTCAATTTCAAATTCATCCTTTGTTATGGGAAATAAAAATAACTGTAATTCACCGTAGTGGAGTGTGTCAACTGCATGCATGTTTGGATGGAGTGCTAGTGTTTGTTAGAGAATGTTTTCACCATCTGGTCTGTCTTTACTGCTCATGACTTTAATTCATTTGGCTGGGTGTCGACTCCAAATATAAACACTGCAAAACTTTTAGAGTGGATGTTTTTTCTCTTAACTTTAGGATGCCAGGGGCTGTTTGACTCCCCAGTCAAAGTCTGCACTAAGCAGTAATACACCACAGCTATGATAGGGAATGAGTTGTTTGTTTCACATCACTGCTTTGCCAGATATTTGTTTCATAAATTGCCAAGGGGTAAGGCGATTATACAACCTAATTCTCATTGTGGCATTAATTGCCAAGTAGTTAATTAAAATGCACAGTGATTGGAGTGTACACTGTCCCGCAGGATGTAATAAAGCTGATTTTATAAACACTTGATTGTGAGACTGATACCATAATACGCACCTTCTCATCTATCGGCATTAATGAGGTCTTGAAATTATACTTCCTGTCACCTTTTGTTACTGAGAACCGTATCTGCCACTTTCATTTCCTGTTACTGATAACATATTAAAGGACTAACCTCTTAAGCATGAAGGATGAACCATGTTTAGCAATGTAAAACTAGTTATTAAGCTATTATTGCTAAGGGCCGTGGGGTTAAATGGGCAGGATTGAAACAGGAGAATTAGCTGAAGCTATGGGCTATATTGTCTATTCTGTCTTGTTTCTGTTTAATTTCTCTGATGTTCATTTGTTATTATTTGATTAAATAATGTGAGCAGATTTGGCGAGAGCTTTATCTTTTTGTACTCCGGAGGAAATGTTATTACCTTAAAGTTGTGTTGAATAATCATTTCTGACACAGCACAATGACGTCAACGTCTGCAGCTGTATCAGACGTGTCAGAGGTTTTTGAGTATGTTTTCAAATTCTATTTTGTCCCCATAGGTTATAGTTACAGCACCCCTGAATTTCCTACTAGACATGCATTTTCAGAGATTGCAGGTATTCATCCTGCTCGCCCTCTCTCCCAGGACATGCAGTTTGCCAGACATTTTGAAAATCGCATAATTATAGATAGACAGGGATTTGTGATCAAATACAGATATATTATTTGTATTCACATTGTTTGTTTGTTTTTATCCCAAATGGTCATGAAAACCATTCTCAATCTAAAAAAAACTAATTTCTGCAAGAGGCTGCCATTTTTTATCAGATGCCAGATGTTTTGCATTCACTGTGATGGCTTAAATACTTTTTATGGCTTTGAAGCAGCTCCGACCAGCTGGCATGCTCTCTGCCCCTTTGAGTATTGCAGCACCATTCAGTCCACTGACAGTTGTTTCATGTCTGTCACATTAGCAAGACTATGCACATAATATTCAATAGCTGTAAAACAGATGTGCTCTGAATGTTAACTCATCACATATGGGTGAGTTTATTATCCAAGTAAGCAGAATGGAGGATGGTGTCGATTCAGTAACCACTATAAATCCTGATCCAGATTTTTTTTTAGAAGCTTTCTATGTACATTTTCCAGATTTTATAATTGATTGCTAGTCATTTATTGACGAGACACCACTGATTAATTTTTTGTGTTCAGATTCTTCAGATATTCCAAGTATGTTTTATTGCAGTCAATGGAAGACCAGCAATAATGCATTCTGTTACAGATAGGCAAAAAAAAAAGTGGTGGAGGGAAGTATATCAAGGGGGCCAGGTCAACAAGATATTTAAAACTGCACTAATTAGTATTTTTATTGTAACAGTGGGTGAAACAACTACAGTTCATGACAAGTGCCAGGAGTGATGAGTTCCCCTCAGCTCTATAATGGTTGCTTGGGAGATTTGGCAAATACTGCATTCAACTGTATTTGTTTGTATTCAATGTTTTAGTAAAACGCCATCCACAAATGTCCAAATGTTTTTTACTTTATTAAGAATTAAATATATTACATCCTGAAATCAATCATGTGTTGTTGCCAATCTCATCAACCACCACTCCCTAATGCCATGCCATTCTCCCAATTAAGCTTGTGCCCATTGTTGCATGAAGCATTGCAATTCAAGATGCTATGAAGGTGAGATTCTTTGGTGAACGTGGTGTCTGAATTTAACTAATGTGCCCCCCTAGTTCTGGATACTATGAACATCTCAGAGGAAGGAAACATTATATTCTGTGTACAAACATTTTATAAGACTGAAGAAAGATCAATACATTTGAAAGAAAGTTCGACCTTCATTTTAACCTACCAGATATGTATATATGTTATAGTATAACCTACAATCCAGGTCTTCATAATGATTACTTTGATCTCACCAGACATGTACTGTGAAACAAATGCTATGATCGAGAAGCACATATTCATACATTGTGAAATGCCTGCACCTCTTTCAGCTCTGTCACATGACAGGGATGCAACTGGGACGCCACCGCACTCTCATTATTGCTTATATGTGAACGAAAGTGTCTGTGGTTGCTGTTTTTTCTCTTACTTGGTAATGCCATGGGTGTCAAAGCAATCAGTAGAGCTTAAAGGCATTAAGTCCACTGCTACCCTCCTGCTGTCAGCCTGCTTGCCCACCACACTGGAGCCCTGATCCAACTTGACACATGGGACCTCACAGTATGTCTTCCAATACCTTTAGGGTCCTATTCGCCTTCATAGGCCTAATTATCTCTCTCTTTTAAGGGAAATAACTAAAACACAGTGTTTCTGATTGTCTTTCCACTGGTTCTGTATGTTAATACAGTATGTATGTTTAATACTGAGTTAGTCATTTTGCCTCTACATTGTTGCAATTGATCTTTAACAGAATAGTTTGACATTTTGGGAAACGTCTGATTTACTTTCTTGCATTAGACAGGAAATCATATTTTTCTGTTAAATGTAAAGCTCACAGCAGCTTTAGCTTAGGTTAGTATAAACAGTGGAAATGGCAGGAAAATGGCTAGCTTGGCTCAGTCCAAAAATTGTGCAAAAAAAGTGCAAAAACAATAAGCTGCACTTCAATGGTGGGTTACCTGACTATTTCTTAGTCATTTTCAGACAAAACCTATCGTTTAGTTTTGTGTGCTTCAGAGCAGCTGGCAGGCAAATCCTTTCACCCTTAGGCAAAGCCAGGGTAGCTGTTTCCCCCTATCTCCAACTTTTGTGCCAAGCTAAGCTAACAGACTGCTGGTTGTATCTTCATATTTAGCTTATAGTCATTAGAGTGGTATAGAACAAACTCTCAGCAGGAAGTAAATAAGCATGTTTCCTGCTGAGAGTTTGTTCTATACCCAGGTTTATTTACTGTGATCAAAAAGACACAGGGCAGCTTCTGCAGTGAGGATATTTGCAATGTAGAACCCTTTGCATGTTCACCGAGCTTCCCTCTGGCTCTCTGGAGTCAAACAGACGTCAAGGCTCAGTGTGCTCTCATGGTTAAAGCATGTCAGCAGTGACTACATGATCACTTGTGCATGCTGCTTTAATGGCACAGCACATGTTGCACTAATAGCTCGTGTTCTTTGCCTTCCCCCCATCCTCATCCTCAGGGATTTAACAAATGGAGCATCCACTGTATTGGAAAGGGATTTCCCCTTCCAACCCCATTGTGTCTAATTCTGCAGATCCATTTTTCCTGGGTTTTACTACCTTCTGCTTTCTGCCTCATTGGGTGATCCATGGTGGTCAATCGTACAGTAAATGTTTTCATGCTCCTAGCTCATAAACTATATGATATCGCAAAAAGCATTATGTGGGGTTTAAAATTACACCTCCATATTGTTGCCTCAGCAGCTTTCATTTGAATATACAGTGTCTGAGAGAACGATGTTGTCAATTTCTCATCTTGCTCAACGTGTCGACAAGCATTTTCTCGTGGTTCCCATCTAATTTTCTGTCTAGAAGATCAATAGAGTCGCACACTTGGAGTGAAATAGCCTTTGAATTGCTGTGGATACACATCCCTGGCTTCACAGCAGTAGAAAATGGATTACACATACATGCTAAAAATATTTATGTGAAATAATAAATGACTACAGCTATTGCAGTAGCTGAAAGCATCAGTGGTCTATAATGGCCACCCAATTGTATATCTGAAATGACTCATTCACTTTATTTATGACTTTCTGATGACAGTGTAAATAAGTGTGCACATTACACAATCCTGTGACTGAATTACCAGAGATGAGATTGCATAAAATGCAATTTGGCCCCATTATTGTCTGTCGTGCATTTATTCCCACATTGATGGCATTGCGTGCTATACATACATTCCTATGTAAACAGCTACACGCATACTTAAGTTGTTATTTTGTTTATCGACAGTAGCACAGTGAGATTAGCAGAGATAGACTGGGCCATAATGATGACATTTGTGTGTGCCTGTTTTTAAAATGAAGAATGACTGCGTTCTGTTTTCTCCTTCCTCTCATTATGATACTCCACTCCATTCAATCGACGGCAGGCTATTCTATTTCCAAGTGTCATGTTTAATGAACACACAGCTCATTCATTTACAGCCAAAGAAAGGAGGGGGCTGGGCAGTATAAGATTGGCACAGAGGAAATCAAAAGAAATGAGAGAGAGAGAATAAATGATGGTAACAGAGAATCAAGGAGAAATGGAGTAAAAGAATGGGGGAGGAAAATAAAAGGCGTTGGGGGCTGTAGTGGAACTGTGAGCACAATGCTGTAAGACTGTGTTTCCTCATGAGGGTCCTTTGTCTGGAGTCACTACATTCAAACTCAGAATTTAGAGAATTAGGGCTTTCCCCACTCTTCTTTGCACAGACGTCCCGGGGTGGGACTTGTCTTCTTGTGTTTTGAATGGTCTTGACAAGTGTATTTTCTCCTTGTCTGAACTTCCAAACACCCAACTGTATCTAAAGCCAGCTATGGAATCATGACAATGAAGACATGGACAGAGAACATGAGAAATGCATTTGCTGTCATGTAGTGCCCATACAATGATGGGGCTGCAGTCAGACGTAACCATTAAAGATAAAACTGCAAACCGTATAGCATGTGGTTTGTGTCAGCTGCGGCAAATGTGCCACTTGAATTATAAAATTATTCACAGGTTGTTGTGTTGAATCTTCAAAAGAATTCATGCCTGAGGGAATGTTGTATTTCGGCCCTCTGATTTGTCCATACTAGCCACATTTTTCTGAGGACAACAGCAATACTTTCAAGGTAAGGGTGTGTATCCCTGAACTGAAAAGAGCCAAGTCAACAATCCCCTTGGAATGCATTAGAGACTCATCAACGTTACCCTGCCTTAAAAACATCAGCTCAGCTCTTTCTTTTGCCCATCCCTTGTGGCAAACGCATTCTCATTAAATAACTTCCATAACAAAGGTGCAACTGAAGAACAGGTGATGGGGAATTTTCAGTAGCCTCAAGGGATTTGTAAAGCTACTAATAGAAGCCTACAGCTATTGATCCGACTCAAGTTGGAGAAGCATGATTGAAAAGTGTAGATTAACCTTTGGCGCTTCAACAGAAGGAGTGTCCAAAGATGGTTGAACATTGAAGACAAAGAGAAAAAGTTAACCCCCGAATTCAAAATTGACTCTAATAGAAACCATTATACAGAACTGTAACCTTACTGGTACCAAAGGAATTAAACTCCAGGCACAGGTAATCTTGAAACAGCACAGTGCGATTTCAGATCTACTTTTCAGTCCCATGAAATTGTCCATCAGCTTCAGCCTGGGGGCATGTGAGGGCAAAAAGAGCGAGATTATTCTAACTCACTGAAGGTCATCGTTTATGTGGCTGAGGTCATTCACTGAATAGACCCTACTGTGGTTTATTTCCCCTCTCTCTCTCTCTCTCTCTCTCTCTCTCTCTATGCACCTCTCCTTTTTCTTGTCTTCTCTATCTTTTCACCCTTATCTTCTCTTCCCTCTCCCTTTCTCGGCCCTCATCCATTTTTCCCTCTTCTCTCTGCTTTCCCTCACACATTATTATTTATTTAGCTTCGGATATTTCCTATTGCTTAGGCCAAACTGCGATATCACAAATGTCTGTGTGTGCTTGGCTGGGGGATCCAGCAGGACATAGTCAGAGAGGCTTTTGAAGATAAGATAGCAGTGTGGGAAAAAAAAAAAAGAAAAATCCAAAGATGACCCCCGCAGCACACACATATCTACACACACACATACAAACACACAGTTGGCATCTGTCTTTATTACACAACAAGAAATCCTTGGCGCAGAAGACAGGAAGATAGAGATAACAAGTCACCTGCACTTCTCAAAACCACTGGAGCCATTCCATTTGTACAGTGCATCATTTCTTCATTTTTCCCCTTGTCTCCACATAGTTTACCCACAGAGTCAGTGGAACATTTTTTCACTACACATAGCAAGGTATGTGACTATCCCTCAAATTTTGTATTTTGACATGTTTTCTTCAATCAAGGAGTTTTGTGTGAGAATCCCAAGGGGCTCATATTTCAGCTTACTTATCTGACTCATGTGTTTCTGAGTTTCCTTCCCTGCCAAAAGGGATCTCATGCTGCTCCCGGTAACTGCAAATGCTGGCATCTTCTGATATGAGCTTAGCCTAATGTAGCGGTGGTGGTATTCACCTTGGAGTTCAAACATTAAGGTTATTTCGTGAAAGGTAGCATGGAGTTTTGCAGAGCCATATTTTGATGAGCATGTCCCTACATTGTTCGTATCACATGTTGTGGAAGAAAAAGTGTGTAAAAGCACGCCTTTCCAAACACAATGAATCCTAGGTGCTTGACAGAATCACATATGAAAGCCAGTTCACTCACTAGTTTATGCTCCCATGAAGATTTTTTGTCATCATGTAACATTTTGGGTTTCACATATTGTACCAGCAAATTACACTAAATGAAAACCAGGTATTTTCCAATTTTTTTGTATTTTTTTTCAAAAAAAACATATATGTTGTGAGCACTCCTTTAGTATTTTTAACCTCGGGCAACATTTTTTCCCACTTGGGGGCAGCAGTAACAAGTTGTGGACACAATATTGGCATTGTTTGCATCCAGCTGTTTATGCAGCAGCAACAACATCATCATTCATGGAGTTGTGTTTTTGGCAATCCAAATATTCACTTTCTTTTAACTCTGTTTTGGTCTCTACCAACTCCTGAGGAGAATATCTGGCCCATTAGCTCCAGTATGTTCACCAGCTATACTCTAACTGTGGCCATCTGCAGTTTGCTGTTGAGCAAGTGAAGAAAAAGTCCTGCAATGTCCATCAGCTTAACACATTCAAATAAATACCTCACAAAGGTTGTATCGGGTATTCATCATGCTTGTAAGGCTTTCAGATACACAGTATTTTCGGTCTATAACGTAGAAATGTCTGGAATCGACATGATGGTGGATTGTGTGAAAGCTTCTGTGTCTCGGGAAATGGTGGGTGTCATTTTAAGATGCCTTGTGTGAAGCTTTGGATGGCCGAGTGGGGAAATTA
This sequence comes from Pempheris klunzingeri, assembly GCF_042242105.1. Taxonomy (NCBI): domain Eukaryota; kingdom Metazoa; phylum Chordata; class Actinopteri; order Acropomatiformes; family Pempheridae; genus Pempheris; species Pempheris klunzingeri. The sequence goes on along the minus strand of NC_092020.1, from coordinate 18,615,633 downwards.
AATTGTGCAGAGTAAGCTGCCTTCCAGCAATTTATCAGGAATGCTATGGGAAGGATTAGCCAGCGTAGCCCCAATGCAGCTAATGGTGGTGTAACTAGCTGCTGACTTGTTTGCCCTGTAATGAATAGGGTCTCTGTGTCTCTTGTTGTTCAAAGTCTAAATTTCTAGGTCAGTTATCATACAATTTTGGTGCCTCTTTAGAGGAGGAAATGTTTTTGATTTTATCTCTGTAGTGTCTTCTCCCCAAAGCCTATATTATGCAACTGTTTATGAAAATAGGCCAATGGTAACTAAAAGAACAAGCAAACTTGTGTATCTCACTAGCTGTGAACCCTTGCATTGTGGGGAAAATTGTGTGGGCAATCTGGGCCTTCCCTTTTTCCAAAAGCTCGCGACCTCGAGAAAGGCAACTAAATTTCAGCTGCTCTAGTGGAGTCACTTAGCGGTCAGAAGCTCCGGGGAGTATAACTTGGAACTGTGTGAAGTAGGGAACAGCAAGAAAATCATACACTCTCTGAGTTGTGGTCCAAAGACATTTTAAAACACTCAACATTAAAAACAGCTTACTTCTTAAAGAACAACTGTATTAAAATGGGTGGTTTTAAATTATGTAGTTAAAACATACTGGACTTCTTTTTTTTTCTTTTTTTAGAAAATGGTCTGGGCCATATTTATTGTACTATAACGATGTAATTTATTCTGCACAGATCCGTAGTAGCTCTGTGTATAAATATGAAGCATTTTAAAAGTCCCTGTGTACAAAAATATGCACATCCACTGATAGATTAGTATAAGATTTGTTGTCCGTCTAGAATCACTGCATTTATCTCAAAGCAGACCCGTGATGTTTTTTAAAGGGAAGGCCTCATTAATTCAACTTTTCTCTCTGTGTTTAACCCTGGCCTGACTGAGATAACTGATCACTGAGTCAACAGCTCAAGTAAGATTCTTTTCTTTTTTTTTTTTGTTGCAAGGTTTTCCACAATAAAAATGCTACAGTTTTGTGGAAATGTGCCATGAAGATAAGGGAAAGAGACATGTCAAAGAGTGCCTCTCCATCCAGAAGCCAGGCGCATGGGACGTATTTCAGTGAATAAGTAGGGCAGCCCTAATTCTAATTTGACAGCTTCCTCTAACACTCTTTCTCAGACCCTCAGAAAGAGAGAGAGGAGAAGCCTTTACAAGCAAGAGAGAGAAACAAGCATAGAGTTGAAGACTGTGCTATGGGCATGCGCATATGCATATACATGCATAGGGCAAACACATGTATGCATGCATGCATGCATGCAAACAAACAGCCCAGAGAAGTCCAGCTGAATGTGTAGGTCAGAATTCTCAGCATTTTCTCTCACTCATTAGCCCACTGATGTCAGGGAGACCAACAAGACCAACAGTGTGTCAGTCTCACAGGCTTACCTCCAGAAGGCTCCCATGTGATCTCGTGCTTGTTTTTTAATTGTGTGTGTCATAGTGGGATTGTATAAACCCACCAGCATGCTTGAATACTTTTGCGGGTGAGTGTCTGAGTGAATGCTTCCGTCTTTGAGTCCCCCTTTTCAGCCTCTCCACAGGTGTTTTGTAGGGCCATCACCATTTCATTTCTCTGCAGACTGATTGAGGGATCAGGAGGGCTATAAAAAGGCTTTTCATGTGCTGTTTGTAGGCGTGATTTCACAGGTGGAGGGACCCCACTTTCAGCCCTGAATACATTAGCAGCAGGCACAGATGGACGCCACACAGTTTAGAGGCATCCTACATCCAAAACCCCATTCAACAATTAAGGGAAAACCTCGGGTACTCTCTCTGCCAGTGATGCAGCACCTACTCATTAGAGGCCACTTATCACAACAGGTTTCACTGTGAGAGTGATGCAAGACCTTCTTTCTTTTAAAAATGCTGTTGGACACTTTCTTTTGGAATAAGCATTTTATATTACGATGTACACACATCAAACAGTCCAGTACTGCAGTCTGTATCTGGCTCACTACATCATGAATTAATCATACGCAACATGAATCTTACAGGGTCGGTGAGAAATTTGTGCTATAAATCTCAATGGTTTGCAGTGCCATAGACGCCAGTTAACATTTGTTGTCTTTTTACTCTCTTTTATTAGATTTATTCTGTGCTTTGTTTATTTCCCAGGTGGTATTCTCTTTTGTGGTGGCATTAAAGGTGTCACTGAGAAAGAGAAAGGTCCTGCATATTTTTCCTCAAGAACACTCTAATTAGTGTTTCTGTGGCTTTCTGTTTTCTCTAAGAATTTCTTGGTGATGTTGTGATGTGGGTGAGATGCTACAGTAACCGTGTGTGTGTTTGTAGCAACATAATAAATGGCCCTTGAAACTCATCAGCTTTCTCAGCTATCACCTTAAGCCCCTCTCCAAAATATGATTAAGAAACACCATTGTTTCCTTTATCATGTGCCTTTGATTAAGACAGTGCTTGTTTTTGGACCAATAAGGCTTAATGCAGACTTTTGCAGGCTTATTCTGCCCCCAAGTGGTAAACAAGAAAAATACAGTTTTCACTATCATGTTTTGAATGTGTTTACCAATCTCTCCATTATTGTTATAATTGTATTATGAGGATAATTCTTGTTTTGGGAAAACTCCCTATTCATGATCTATATAAAGGACTTTCCTTCCTGTTATATGAAAGGTTATTTTCTCAATTAATATGGAGAATTAATATTAAAGGAATTTCTGGTGGATCAAAGGACATTTCTTTCTATTTTAGACCAACATCAGGTAATGAGTCTCACATATTTTTTTCTAGGTGGTGTTCAGATATAAAACCTTTTCTTGTCTTTTAAATTCCATCAAAATGTGCTTTATTACAGCATTTAAATGTGCAGCACCAGACATCAAGTCATGAACATTCAAAGATAATAGTCCTTCATGCACAATATTGACTATGCGGCTTTTTTAGGATTTGTTATCCTGACTTTGTCAGTAGATGATTGTGAAGTGTTCCTCTAAGAGCCTTGATGGAATTTCTCCCATGTTTGCAGGAATTTTTTCTAGAGGTTTCAGCAACCCATAAAGCTATTTTTTCCCCCTCCTGCTCTCCCTCTACAGGCTACTTGTAGCTGATCATATTACATTTAGTACTCTGCTGCTGTACAAGGCTACTGTGGGAGCTTCACACCTACAGTGTCAGGCAAATCTCGCTTGTACAGGTCATCTTTTTCTGCTTAGCGACCTTCAAACCTGCAGCATCATGGTCATCGCTCTCGAAGTCTCCCTTCCTCTCCCCACAGCAGAAAATGACCTTCCAACTAGAGCCTAGAGTACAGATTCACAGCCATTCTTTGTCCTAGTCTGCTGTAACTCAGAAAACAGTTTTTCAGTAGAAAATTGTGTCCCTCTTTCACTTTATCCTAAACTCACAGTCCTCCATTACGAAGCCAACTTGTCTTGCAATATTACATTTATATTCACGATCGGCTTGTCAAATACTACCTTGCACCAAAATCATACGAACACTGAAAAAAACACTCAAACTCAAAACCGGATGTTCTTGTTGCTACTTACATTAAATGGAATGCGTGAATTTATGTATGAATGAATTAATATTTTATTTTTGTGTCTGGTTACATGAATCATAGAATTATGCTATGACTAACAACAAGCCAAACATGTTAGCATGTTAACACACTATCATCTAATGTCAACATCATCCAAACAAAAGCATAAGCCTTCCACAAATAACACTCCAGAGATGTTCCAAAATGGAAATGAAACAAACACACACAGCCCCCAAAGCACAAGGCACAATACACAAATCCAAACAGTCCATTAGTGCCAAACACTGTATATCTGATCCAGTGCAATTAATATAGAATAGCGTCTGAGGAATGTATGTATCATATGTTACTTTTCTCTTCCAATCCCATGCACTACAAACATATTTAAAAATGTAATATGATCAAAAAGGCATTCAACTAAAGCTCCATTTTTAATATCTGGGAAATATAAATCAGGAACATTCACTTTTTTTAAATATTTGTCATAAACCATGATTTAAATGACAGCTAATATTGTTAATTTCATTGTATACTAACAATATCCACAGATTCTTTCACCTTCAATCATGCCCCTGTATCTTCCAGTTTCAATGCGTAATTGTGACATTCCACATTTTAACTGTGCACAAAATGATCTCACATTTATAATCTTTCTTGAATAAGCAATACGTTCTCAGTTTTGGTTTTTGATTTCTTTCGCCCACAATTGAGTGCATTTAGCCTGGAATTTAAACTCTTCCATCTCTACCTTTGCTTTCTAAAAATATGTATTTCCGCAATTCTACACTGTTCCACATATTTGCTTCACACTTCCACACTCACACACCTCCACGCACTATTTCAGATGCCCATTCATCTCCGACAGATAAATCCCAGTAGAAAATGTCTCTCTGTCTGCTGGTAAATCCAGCAACCTGTTCCACAGGATCAGCATGCTGAACTTCTATCTTACTTCATATTTTACTCCTTCCCACCTGTTTTTTTTACATATTACAAAAACGTTTGGAATTGGTTTAGGAGATCACCACTGCCGGCAGCAACGAATGTGAAAGAGTTACAATGTAATGATATGTAATCCTTCAGGACAATTGCGCCAGATCAAAAACATCCACTCAAAGTATTGCCACACAAAAGTTTAGATTTTTTGAGGTTTTACTAGGAAGCTGTTGGTCCACTGCTGTCTTTGATTGGTTAGGATCCAACAAAATGTGTGTTACACACAATAAAACAAAGAGCAGTAGACCAGCCACTCCCATGGTAAAATTACTGTTTTTGTCAGTCTGGTATGTTGGAATAAGGCGATATAATGGCTGTTCCTGGATCTTATCAATGGATCTGACAGAGTTCAGCAGAATTATGAACACTGCTTCTTTTGATATTGTCTGTAATTGAATTCTAAAAGTTGTATTTTCTCAGGTCAAAAAAAAACAGTGTGTTAAGAATATTTTAGCTTGTTTCCAAACAATGTATATCAGTGTTTAAAGTGTTTTTTGAAAATATTTTAAACTTCCTTCATTCTCTGAAATAGTCCGCCTCATTCTTTTCTTTCAAGATATACAGAGAGGTTCCTTAAAAAAATATTGAAACATGTACACATACACACAGCAATATCGTTCAGCTTCCTATAAGAAAATACTTTTTAGGACTCAATTGTAAAAAAAAAAAAAAAAAAAGGTTAATTGATTAGATGGAGAATTTTGCACTGCTGTGAATAACCTACTGTGAACTGCTTTGTATAAGGGCAGAAAAATCCCTTGTAAATGCATAATATACCTTCAAAACCAATTTACTCCTCAAGAGCTATTAACTTGGTGGTCGCGCTGTGTTTGCTTCATCTTATACTCAAGTGTGTGACTTTACTATGACCGAGCAGGCACTGGAGGGGCTGGTTCTATTTTGATTGGTGTACTCCCTTTTGAGTCAGGCAATTGAGTGAGTCATGGGTCAGTTCAGTGGGTTAATTAGTCATATTTGTCACACTGTCAGCCTCCTAAAGACTGTGTACCAACTGCCACTGTTTACACTGTACTGATTTTCCAACCTATTAATCACAAGGCTCAAAATGTTAATAAAATAGAACAGGTGAAATGTTAGACATTCCTCTTGCTTTCTGTTGGCAGGCTGGTAAATGCATTATAGTCATGAGAGGGTTGACAGATCAAGGGCAAAGTAAATATGAGTTTTGAAACATTCAGAGATTGCCTTCACACTCCATGAATTACAGACAGAATATCAGATGCCTCAAATAAGCAAGAACAATGCAAAGTGAACCTCTTACACATGATACACTCACTTATCCACTCAAACAGCTTAGTGTTGCACATTCATAAGTATAGGGAACTCACAAGGGACAGTTTAAAATAAGAATATTCAAAATGTAAGAGGCAATTTGGTATAGAAAGAGAATATAGAAATAGACAATGTACCATGAGAGATCTCCAAAAACACTAGCTGCTACTTTTCCTGTAAGACAACTTGATAAGACTCTCCTCTCCAGGTAAATGTCCATGTCTGTCAGTCTCTACACCTCAGTTTTTAACTCTTTCCGTTATAAGGTAGTAGTATCTCCCTGGCCAGGTTTTTTCTCTACTCCACCGCTGACTGATGACTTGTCTTTTCAGTCTAACAATTTAACAAACAAAAATAATATAAAAAAATGTGCTTAGCTCACTACACAAGAGCAGCAGCTGTCTGTCTGTCTGTCTGTTGCTGAGCAACAGCTCTCACTCATTCTTTGGCTCAGTCGATGTGTGGCCTATTGCGCTACTGGGTTTGCTCGCTGAACAACTCAAGAACTCACATGCACTATGATGCACATGCAACCGGACTGGCTACCAAGAAACTCAGATTACAACACATACAGCTCTATCCCACAAAGCTTTTCTCTGCATTGGAAACATTTCCATAAGTATATACAATGGCACAAAAGTAAGTTTCTGATTGGGGGGGTGAGATATGATGAAGCCTTTGTAAGCCTTTGGGAATATTTAAAAAAGTCCTCATTGTATGTTTTTGCTGAGAGTGAGAGGTGAGACATAACGTAGTCTTATTTACACAAATACAGTACAGCATGTTTTTGATTGTTTGGAATGAGAAGCAAGGCATGAAACAATTTTGGTAAGTCTTTGGCAACTGTCTGTCTGTTTTGGAAATATTTACTAAAGTCCCCTTACCGAACAACGGCAAGAAAGTAGTTTTTTGATTGTTTTTGATTGTTGAGTGAGAAGGGAGACATAACACAGACTTACCACAGGATGGCATTGTGATCCAAAAAATAAGCATAGCCTCTTCTCCTCTTGAGTGCTTATTGCCTGGCCTTCAATAACTCACTCTCCCAAAGAATGTTGTTTTAAGGGTCCATTTGTGCCTACCCAGTTAAATAAAGCTGTTACTTTGAAGGAAAATCATCCAGCAAGAACAGGTGAATGCCAAACATTAGGTGTCCTTCTTTAAGCCTTACAGCAATTTAACAAACTTCACTCTTTACAATGCGACTGAAAACAAATACATCCTTGCACTCAATTCAAAGGATCAAAAGTTAACAGCTTTGCACATAACTGAGTCCAAGTTCTCAAGGGTACACAGCAATTAATGGTTGAAAACTAAAGATTCTTAATACTGACAACAAAGCTGCTAATGTGACTTCCTGTCTTTGCATACTTTACTGAGAAATTTTGTGCCTGTGGGATGAAATATTACCGGTGTAGCATTTCTAATGGATGGCCTTCAGGTAAAATGCTGTGCATGACACAAATGCACAATGGTTTTATTTTTTTTTATTTTTGCATGAATATAAATGGCTTGTTATCATTTCGTGGAAAGTTACAACCACTGTTTATTTGGTCTGTAATTTATCCTTCACATACCAACTTTTATGCTGTTGATGGTATATAAACTGACCGACTATCTCCGGAAAGCAGGAAATTAAAAATCACACTGATATGATCCATTTTAATTAAAATCGAGAGCAATTTTTCAATGCTCCATGTCATACATTTTATACCTGGGGGCTACCCAGTTTCACCAGTGTTCTGCTGTTGGTCACTGGAGCATTGTGGGTTTTTCAGACATTTATTCAATAGACCTGTAATCAAACCTCCTAACAATATTCATTCGGGTTAACACCATTTTTAACAGCTTCCAAAAGTGCCAAGATGCCCTCATACCACAATGACAGAGTAGGTTGACTTCCAATGACTCCCACAAGGACATACAGACCCTTTCCAAAAAATTAGAATATCATGGAAAAGTTTATTTATTTCCATAATTCCATTCAAAAAGTTCAACTTTCATAGATTATAGATTCAGGGCCCACAATTTAAACGATTTCAAGTATTTATTTGTTTATTTTTACATAATTTGGGCTTCCAGCTCGTGAACCCATGAAAACAGGAATTCAAAAAATTAGAATACTGTGGAGAAATCAGCCCAAATTTTGCGGGGCATGAATGTGTCACACACTAATCATCTACTAAACTCAAAGCACCTGCACAGGTGTCATTAAATTGCTTCAGTTTGGTTCAATTGTCTCAGTTCGGTTCAATATGGGGAAGACTGCAGACTTGACAACTGGCCAGAAGACCATCATTGATACCCTCCATAGGATGGGTAAGCCACAAAAGTTCATAGCTAAGGAGGCTGGCTGTTCACAGAGTGCTGTGTCCAAGAATATCAATGGAAAGTCTAGTATAAGGGCAAGATGTGGCAGGAGAAGATGCACCAGCAAAAGAGATGACCGTGGGCTTCAGCGGATTATCAAACAGAGAAGATTCAAGAATCTGGCAGAGATCCAGAAAGAGTGGAATGACGCGGGAGTCACAGCTTCAAAAACCACCACATTCAGACGCATCCAGGAGGTGGGCTACAACTGTCGGGTTCCTCGAGTCAAGCCACTTCTGAGTCTGAGCCAACGTAGGAAGCGTCTCAACTGGGCCAAGGAGAAGAAGGACTGGACTGTTGGCCAGTGGTCCAAGGTCCTCTTTTCCAATGAAAGTAAAGTGTGCCTTTCATTCGGGAATCAAGGTCCAAGGGTTTGGAGGAAGACGGGTGAGGAACAGAACCCAAGCTGCTTGAGGTCCAGTGTGAAATATCCACAGTCAGTCATGATTTGGGGTGCAATGTCCAGTGCAGGTGTTGGTAAACTCTGCTTTCTTAAATCCAAGGTCACCGCAACAGTCTACCAGAATGTTTTAGAGGACTTCATGATTCCTTCTGCTGAGGATCTGTATGGAGATTTCATCTTCCAGCAGGACCTGGCCCCTGCCCATACCGCCAGAAGCACCAAAACCTGGTTTGATGCACATGCCATGACTGGCCAGCCAACTCGCGGGACCTGAATCCCATTGAGAATCTATGGGGTATTATCAAGAGGAAAATGAGGGGCACCAGACCCAAAAACAAAGAAGAGCTGACAGCAAGCATCAAGGAAATCTGGGCTTCCATAACTCCCAGGCAATGCCACAGGCTGATTGCATCAATGCCACGGCGCATCGAGGCAGTGATTAAGGCAAAGGGATTCCCAACGAAGTATTGAAGATTGACATATTGTTTTGAAAATACCATATTTTGATTGATTTGATGTGATCCTAATTTCTTTCTTTTTTTTCTGCAAAAACTGAGAAGTAAATGGTGATTTCTTCACAGTATTCTAATTTTTTGAATTCCTGTTTTTGTGGGTTTCATGAGCTGGAAGCCCAAATTATGTAAAAATAAACAAATGAATACTTGAAATTGTTTAAATTGTGGGCCCTGAATCTATAATCTATGAAAGTTGAACTTTTTGAATGGAATTATGGAAATAAATAAACTTTTCCATGATATTCTAATTTTTTGGAAAGGGTCTGTATGAGCATCTTTGGCGCCCTCTATAGGACGGATGGGAATCCGCCGCCAACAAGCAAATAACTGAGTTTATTGTTATGTACGTAACTTAACGAAATGGTTGCAATTGCAGCATACGTTGAAATAAGTCAGCATTTACTTTTGGTTTCACTTTTAACGCAAGCAGTCGTCTCCTGCACGAAAATCCTGAGTATGACCCATTGACCCATCCGTCCATCAGTCCATCCACCCCAGCCTCCTCCTGCCATTACTCTTTACACTTCGTCAACTGACTTCCTCCTTTGCGCACACCACAATTACTATGGCCACTACAGGTTGCATAATGTAAATATTGGCTGTTTTAACTCAAAAAAACAAACCCCATTGTCATTTTCAGTATGAAGGCGGGCTGATAGAGTGTATAAGCCATTCAATATATTTAGATTTATCCTTCACACCAAATCTGTGTTTTTATGCTTTTTTAATAAGAGCACAGTCATAACTCTTCCTGCAGGTGCCATAAAGCCTAACTGAGTTAGGAAGATCTGTTTTTTTTATGTTGCTGTGCCACCCATACTACTTGTAATGTGTTCACAAATCTGTCCTCATTAGTGACGCTCAAACATTTCCAAGGTTTAGTTTTGTTTAGTCTTGTTTTATTTTATTTATATTATTCTATTTATCGTATTTTCAGTTCCTATGTGCTAATTTTTTAGCATTGTTAACATTTGTTTTTTGTTTCAACTGATATGGCCATGTTGTCCTCTTTTACTGCTGCTTGATTCTTGTTGTGTCTGTATGTATAGTACGTACCTCTAAAGAAGTACCTCTAGATGAGAAGATCGATAACACTCTTGGGTCTGTACTTTGAATATGTAAGGGGAATACACTACAGCCAGCACCTAGTTAGCTTCCTGGTTCTGCCCAAAGTGGAAACAGGACCCCAGGTAATCATTGCTGATGGCCAAAAATAGTTAAAGGCACATAACTCCCTGTGAATCCACAACGTCATTTTCAAACTCTTGGTTAGCTTTAGAGGTGCTGGTAGGCAGATTTTATTACCTTTGGAAAGAGCCAGGTTTGCTGTTTCCATTATTATGCCCAGTTAAACTAGCCGACTGCTAGACGTGGTTTCATATTAATCTTACAGACATGAGAACAATTGCAATATTCTCATTGAACACTTGAATAAGCCAACACAAGCATTTCCCAAAATATTGAATTACTTTTTTAAAATACAGTAGTTGCACCAAACTGCTCCTCATTAGGCAGAAGTGAATGTGGCAAATAGTGTATTTCAGGGACACAGTTAAAAGATGTGTGCTATTAAAACGTTAAATTAATTGCCAGGGTTATTGTGTTCCAGGAAATTTAATCTTTTTCAGTAAATGGGTTGGTGGGTGAAATCACCAGGAGTGAACTGAAGGGCTGACAGGTGGGTTATAATGGATTCTGTCCCCAAAGTGGATGTGTGTCTCGTCTACAATGTCCTCATTCACTCCCCCTGCGTGCCGTGTGTGTGTGTGTGTGTGTGAGTTTCTACCCATTCCTCCCGACTTCATAAGCGAATTGAATGAGGCAGAATAAATCATAGTGTGATCAAGATGTCATCTTCATGATAATGAAAACATGATGCCTCATAATAAGGTTCCTGATAAAAGGGAGCTGTTGGGGCTTAATAACTCAGTGCCAAGTGGTAGAAAAGTGTGGGCATTGGAGACTGATTCAGCTTACAAAGGTACCAACAATAATCTATTATCCTCATGGAGTTTACATTGCATACTCAGAAAAGCTTGTGTTTTATATTTCAGAATGCTGATTTGTGATTGCTTGAGCACAAAGCATTCCGTTTAGAGCATATATATATATATATATGTATATATGTGTGTGTGTGTGTGTGTGTGTGTGTGTGTGTGTGTGTGTGTATATATATGTGTATATATATATATATATATATATATGTATATGTATATGTGTGTGTGTGTGTGTCAGTTTGCCCGAGCGGCGGAGGCGACCCATGAAGAAAAATCCAGGACTCAGAGAAGATGCACCTTCATATTTCCTTTATTTTAAATGTGCAGCACCAGGCCCCTCTCCAGCATGTGCCCCAGCTCAATCAAACCCAACAACAACAACCCCCCGGCACATAAACCACCATCTTAAATACCTGTCCCCATCAGGCACCTACCACCTGACTGGGAACTTACAAACCACAATAAATAAATACCACACATTTATACAACCCACATCCAACTGAATCTATATACTAAACAAATACTAATCAACCAAACCTACTCAACCTATTTAATAAATACCCCCTTAATTACCTTACACAATTATTTTACATTTATCTAAAACGAACCTCCCGGGGAACTCTTTTGCCCGGACACCCTGGGAGGAAGAGGACAGGCAGAGGTAAGTTCCAACAACCAGCATGACATACAAATCAACACAGTCTCTCCACAAACAAGGAGTAACGGCCGTCCATCATTACAATATATATATATATATATAGATATATGTATGTGTGTGTGTATATATATATATATATATATATATATATATATATGAATTATACACCAAGTGTCAGATTCCTTTATACCTTATGAGTTGTATTTATGCTATGAGATTCTGTAAAAAAAATCACTCTAGTTTAACAACATTTAACAAAAACAAATCCAGCAGTTTGATATATTAGACCTGCTATAATCATATGTATCTGAGGATTTAGAATAAGTGCCAAAAATAATTTATCTTTGATGTATATTTTAAGGTACAACAATAGTAGGCAACGTCAGAGTAGATACAGTTTATTTTGTCTGCAACTGTAAACTTCTAAAAAGGTCAAAAACAGCAAAACCTGTTCTGTGGGCTCATCTCTGAAGTAAGTATGAAAAACAACAGAACAATGTTACATTTTGCAACTATTCCATAACAACAGGACAGGAGAGGACCAAGCAGGGGAAAAAACATCCAACAACAGACACCCAGCAAGTGAAGAAGTTCAGACCCTATTTTTTTGACATTCCAGGAAAGTTTTACAGTGTGTTGTTACTTCTGTAAATCTGTGTTTATAGCTTCACCCCCTTTATCAATTATTCAACAAAGGGGTTGTGTGCAGATTTCAAATGTTCTCTCATATTTATAAGATTCCTCCGAGTAGAAATGAGGGTGTGCCTGCTAGGTAACATCAATGTTGAGCTACAGTTTTCCGCCCTGCAATTTAAACTATCTGTTTCATTTGATGCGAGATGACATTCATCATTTCAGGACGGTGCCTCCATCACTTTGATTCTGGAATTTAATGATTCATGAGATGGCAAGACAAACCTGGGAGGGGGAAAGAAAATGGGTTCAGTATTTTGGCAAGTCAGGGCTGTGCTTTTTCTGTAGCCTTTGTGGAGAATAACAATAGCTGGAATATGACGCAGTGTATGTCAGTTGCAATCCAATACACACTGACATTGGAGACAGTGGATAAGTCCGGGGAGCTTTATATGACTAATTTCAAATACATATTAATGTACTGTGAGCATTATAAAGAGGCTATACATGTGTCAGGAAGGAACAGAGGAACAGAGTCCTGAGTCAGATACATCCTGCTTAGGTCTCTGTTCCTCTCTTAACTACCTCAGTGAGACAATAAGGTAAATGCTCAGATGAAGCATCCCAGTGGTTAAAAAAATTGCAATGGCACTAGTTGGGGCTTTGAATTTAATTATACTCCTCAACCAGATGTGCGTGTCATAGAAATTGGACAATAAACCAGAGGTTCTTGTTTTTTAGTTCAATTTTTTTTGTTCCTGCCACCATGGGCTACCTGATATACTGTATGGGTGGGCAGCGTAATGAGCTTTCAATTGGCTCATTTATTTTCACCATTGCTTTACCTGAACTAAAAAGCTCCCCAGACATGTTGGGTTGTAGTGATGTCCCTCAATTTAAGCCTTAATGAAAGCTTTGTCCCACCGCTGTGATGCTGTTCCTTTACAACACCTCACATCCCCCGTTCCATGAAAAGTGCCAAACAAGATGCGCCGGTCTCCTTCGCTCCGAAACGAGCTCCCCTTCTGTGATGAAAAATGCAGCCTGTCTCTTTGCTTATTGCTGTGGCATTTAGGAGGCTCAGTGTGGTGATTTGAAGAGCCTGTAGTGTCAAAGCTATTTCTCTGCTTGTGGCTTAATGCTCTGACTCAACAAACCTGACCATTGTCATTTCCCCCCATCGACTTCATGGTGGCCGTGAAGAAAAGCCAAAAAGTGTGGGTAATAACCTTCAAGGAAAGGGCTGTGATTGCACATCCATTTCACACTGAGGACCTCTCCCTTGCTTCCTCAAAGCAGTAAAATGCTATACGGGGGGAGGAGTGAGAATGGCAGTAAGGTAGACATAGTGTTTTGTTAGTGGTGGGAGATAAAAGAGGAGGGGAAGAGTGAGTGGGGGAGGCCTGTATGGGAGCTGCTGGAGCTGGTGTGTGTCTTAAAAAGCAAGGTCCTCCACTCTGCTTTCTCAGGAATGCATTTTAACTCGAGTATGATAGTGCTGACAGGGGACGCACAGTCTAATCCTAATGGGTTGCTGGGGGCACCGTGTGCCCCTTAAACAGCGCCGCTCTGACTGCTGGGACCACTGACTAGTAGCACAATTCACCATTCTCACTCCCTCAGCCCAAACCTGCACCAAATGGATGAGAACAAATGTTGAGTACCATCCCTGACCTGACTATTGGGGAAAGTGGATGGATGAGTAATAGTTAAAGAATAAGAAGTTTCAGACTTTGAGAAAGGCTGGAATTTGAGTCATTTAACTCTTGAAGACACCGACATGAAAAATATTTTTTCCACATTCTAGATTCTATTTCGATTTGTTCAGCTTTCGGCTCTCGGTACATGACAAGTATACCCGTCTCTTTTCTTTTCCAAACATGACAGCATTTTTGACTCATATTGAACTCCCAGGCATATACCTAAATTCATCCAATCAAATGTGATATAGAGCAACTAGCTAAGCCTTGCAATTGTATGAAACTGTGGTGTTTGTTTACATTTCCCAAAAATGTAGCTGAGGTCTAATTTATTACTTCCCCAAGAAAATATCTCTATCTGCATTTATTAACCGGTGGTATAAAGAAATATTGACTATCACATAATATAGACCACAAAGTTACATTTCTCTTTATAATCCTTCATGTGCTGTTTTTGTTTGGTTTCACAGTAGCTAAATTTGTTTGCCAGAGCTTTCCACACGGAGCTGTTGACCTTGCTGAGCGACGTAATTTGATGGCAAATCGTTATCATTTGGTCTGCCATGCCTCATGAAGCCATCTATGTTGTTATTGCTTGTCTCCAAGCTCCCTCTGATCACCGTATTACAATGGTGCATGACTAATTGGATGGCCACAGCCAGAAGCAAAATTAATGCCACTGGATTGTCCATGTTGCCATGTTGCAGTTCATAATATCTTTAAAGGGGTTTACATACCTGTTTCTCTCTGGTAATCGCTTTTTAGCTTTTATCTTAATGAACACTGTATGTGGCATAGTTATAAAATGATTTTGTTGAAATTGAAAGAATTGTTTTGTGATGATGAGATATGCAGTTTTATATCAAACCTCTAGATGTCACTGTTGGTTAACTACTGATCTGTTGGCATCCGTTAGACTGTTTGTATGGATCACATAACTTCTATAACGGCAGATGGTGCTGATCATCACGACTCACATCATATTTGTTTTTCTTTGTTACTCCTTGTAAAATACCACCCTCCAGATAAATAAACATTACAATTGACGGTGCATGTTGGCTCAATGCAATTATTCCTAATTAAACACAATAGATATGGGTACTTGGCTGACAAGTCTGAACCTGCAATTAAGATGAGACAATTCAGGTGTGTGGTCATGTGTCTTGTCCTTGAGGGAGGCTCATATAAACCGCAAACAGACAGGAGAGTCCATTTTCTTCAGTCGCAGTTCTTCAAAAGCCTCTTCATGAGGCAACATAGATTGTTTTGTCTTCATCTTGTACCAAGACAATTAGTCAGTAGCACTTCATCTTAATGCAGTATCCCATGGAAATGAGAAAATCATGCTCAGTGGTGTCCATACTCTGTTGGAGATTGTTATCTACGATCCGTCCCAGAGTGTTCACTTTCCCCTGCCTGATTAAAGGATCTCAGAAATGAGAGATGGTGATCATTGATAATTGCACATACTGTGAATATTGTCTCAGACCACCGTGGGTCTGAAATATTTCACTTTTTCACAATCTCTTTCCCTCCCTTTCCTTTTTTCTCACTCTCCCATGATCTCCCAAGTTTAGATGAAAGTGCAACCAAACAGCCGACCATGATGAAATGTTATATTGGGTGTCTGGAAACCGTTTCCCTCTTTAAACACAATGCAGTATATTCTATATCTTACACCAGGGAAGTATCTTTTGCAATATAGCTATTAATAAGTGATGTATATGATAATGTTTTCAGAGTGAGTCATAGTTTTTCCTTTGTCAAATTCAGCCCTATGAGAAAGTCAGGGTCAGGGTATTCTGTAACTATGCATTGTTTGCCCAGAAGACCCTCTGGGACCACAGTGTGCTAGCAAAGTCAATCAGCACTGTGTAATTGAAATGGAGCAGCGGTATATAACTGTGTTGGAGTTGAGCTCCACTCCCACTGTAAGATCAGAGAGTCAGGGCAATGGTGGCTGTTGAAAACCACCTGTTGTCCTACATACATGCAGTCCAACTTGACCTCACAGATCGTCTAGCATAGCATTATACTATATATACGCAGGAAGTACAGTGAATGTAGGCGGAAACCAGCAACGATGACATGAAAAACGGTTGGAGAGTTGACATATAAGAGATTGGAGTCTGTGAAGTGATAGTGAGGTCTGGTTAGTGCCTGTTTTGGTCAATGATGCACTGACTGAATCATGAAAATCTTGACTTGAGTCCATCTGTGTGAATAAATTTAATTTTATTAAGTTGCAAAAAGTTTTGGTGTAGAAATGTTTTCTCCACATTTGTTAACCAGCAATACTAATATAGGTCTAGTAGGGAACATCAATCTAAATGATAAATATAATGATTTAACCAGTGCATTTTCTAACTATGCCCCACATACTTACACAACATACTAACAACCTCACCCTTGAACTTAAGCACTGTCCAAATTGAAGCATGTTCATATCTAAACTTGCTGTTCACCGATGCCTACAATTAAACCTTTGTCCAAACTTTAATTTAGCAAGTTATTGTTTACTGATCACTTCATTTTAATTATTTAGTGTGTTTAATATTAGTTTTATGAAATTGCTTACTGTAGCTGTACATACAGGAGCTGCAGACACAAGGTCTATTTTCACTAATTCACTTGTAGAAAAAACAGGAAATGTTATTCACTAAGACAGTGGAACACACATTATTGAAAATATGAGGTGTATAGACAGAAAGAAATACTTTTTAATGAATAAAAGTGAAATATACTAGGAGTTACTATTGAATTCACATTTCAGCTAAGTTAAATATAGATGGCTAAATGTTCATGGATGTTAGGTGTGAATACTGACATTATTGCTGTGGGCTAGAGGATCTCTACTGGGGAGTTCAGATGTGTGTTAGCAGCCTCCATTGTGTTTTTCCTCTGTAAATCTATGACAGACTAACAGGGCTTCCCACCAGGGAAATCTACTCGTGTTTCCTGTCCCAGAGCTGCCCTCTTCCTCTCACAGCGAAAACCCACAGCCTGCTGCTTCTCCACAGCGGAGAAGCAGAGGTGGAGTTTTCTGTAACACTGTTTGAAGATCCAAAAATAGACCACAGTATTGTGCCTAATCTGTTGAATTTGACATAACATGGGTAGAGAGCAGAATTCTATAGTTACTTAACATACAAACATAAAAAAAGAAATTCTAGTTCCAGTGGAGCTGTTTTTGCATTAAAGACTGTTAAAAACATGATGGAAAATGATTTGTACAATGAGCTCATAGGACCTTTTGCCAGACAGCCTTGATAGGATTGTGTACGCATTGTTGGTGTGTGTCTCTGTGTGTAACACTAAAAGTGCTGGAGACATGCATTGATACATGGTTTTTGGGCAATCCACTGTTCGATCTGTGTGTATGTGTATGTAAGTGTTTTTTTGTTGAGATTTGGTTCCAAGGGTATTTTGAATTAACTCTATGGACTGGAATTGCAGAGATGCTTTGTTGTGTCCGAATCCCCTCTCCAGTGATAGGACACTCCTCCAAAAACCATTGTGTCATCAAAGAATCCATTCCCTCTGTGCTGTACCAATGCTGTCTGACAATAGTGGGTCCAAATCGTTTGTTTGATCGAATTGCTGGTAACTTGTAACCAAAAGCGCAGCACACTGTTCCTCTTTCACAGAGGGACAAGCCGATTTCATCTCCTCTTCTCAATTATGAAAATCAGCTGTGGTCTCAAAATTGTAATCCAAAAGATTTCGAACTACAACATTCATACAAGGAAAAAGTCCCTGCAAGTGTATCCCAAAACCTAATAGGCCTAATATTTAGGAGATGCAGATGAGACTCTATGTTCCTCTCTAACCATCACTGCAATGCCAAAAACAGGAGGGAACAAACTGAAATATTTTGCACTGGTTGAATCTTTCTCTGCCTCCCTCACAGTTTTGCAAAAAATATGGCTCTCAAACCTGATCCTATCTGTCCTTAGCCGAAGGTGTTGTATGACAAACTAAAAAAGTGCACTCAGTAGAGCACAGATTTCTGCCAGGCGATCTCTGCTACACCTAAACATGACCTACCCTAAACCTCAAACCATTGTAAGATTTACAAGATATTTATTGAGCTTTTTTTGTTTCAATCTTTGTTAGTATAACCTCTTGGTCCTGGAGTGTTTATTGTAGACTCGAGCTGTATACACATACAAGCTGTTTACTGTACCTGTTTCAAAAAGGTTGTCTAAAAAGAACTTGCAGTCAAGATAACAGAAACAGGCATTAAAGGGTTGCACACAAGCAAAAATGTACAAAAAAAAATATTAGCCTCGTTCCTTAAGATCGTTCCTTTCAAGATTAGCCACGGACAGACAGGTGCACACACACACACACACACACACACACACACACACACACACACACACACACACACACACACACGACGACCAAACAAAATGATCCATGCACGTTAACCACAATTGTTGCATGCCACTGTCGGTGTGTAAGACTCTCCACTTTTTCCTGGTGTTTCCAAGCCAGATATTTGGCATAGCTGCCCAGCTGCTCGGCAGACTCAGCAGGCTCTGGAGATCTGTGTTCAGGTGGATCAAGCTGGGAAGCAATTTGCTGAACTACGATGAGACGCTGGGCTGGATTCTCAGAAGATCTCATGGTGTGTGATCCAAACCATTCCCACTCACCTGCTCATTGATGTGGGACATTGAGAGGACATTTTTGGGGCGAGACATGTATGTGTTTTATTTGAGGATTGGATCAGGATTCACCCTCTGACCAAGATGATCGTTCCTAACAGTCTGAGTCCTTTCTGTGTTAACAACGAACAAGATGGCAGCATTCAATTCTGCTAGTGAGACAGAGGAACCAATCGAACCACTCTGCCCCGCCAGGGCACTCACGATATTTGTGGAGTTGACAGCTACCTTCTGAGTGACTGACAGCTTCTTAATTTGCCGAGGGAATGGGGTCACAAGAGTGGCACTTTGATTTCACCTACATCTAGGCACTTGGAGCTCCCTATGCTCAGGCATTTGAAATGACACTGTTTTAGATGGCTTGTGCTGCTTCTACCTGGGGCATCACTGTGCATGTTTTCCTGTTACTATAGACTTCATGTCACTGCTCCACAAGCAGTCGTAGCAACAGACTTGTCAACAACTAGGTGCTGGGGTTGTCGGCACAATGGCCTGACCTGGAAATGTGTAATATAGACATATCCATTGGCAAAGCAATCACTGTATTTCAAAATTCATGGAACAATAGTTGCATTCAAAACATACATTTAATATTTCATTTTCTATACGGGTATATAGCTAATGAAGGGACGGTTTGCTGGATTAAATTTAGTGAACAGTAATGCTGCACATATTTGTACTTCAAACAATGGATAAAATTGTATGAAATTGTTTTAAAGATCCCTTCCTGTCATGCATATAAAACATATACATATGTATATAAACATATAAAACGCTCTGCTGGAAATAATAAATTGGGCCTGAGACCTGGGGGGAAAAAAAATATCTTTTTTTCAAGAACGTTATTATTATTTGATTTTAATAAAATGCCCCTTATATAAGACATTGGAGCAGTCTTCTCCACAAAAATTGCATTACAAGGCATCAGTGTGGAGATGATAATGTTGTTTACCCTCCTTTGAATCTGCGTTAGATAACTAAAACTGTAGAACTCTAGTTTACATTTCACTTGTAATCCAAAATGGTGCTGGGTATCAATAAATTCTTCCTCAGGCTCCTCTTCAGTTGATATGGCCGCCTCCTCCGAGCATTCAGCATCCTGCTCAACTGCCTGGCTGTCTTCCTCCTCATCTCCTGACAGCTCAATGTCTGACTATCCCTCACTAATTTTCTGCCTCACTCAGTGCTCTGTGCCCTGAAGTATGGAAAATGGTTGAAAATAAAAAGTAGCAAGTCCCACTGTTCCCCACGTAGGATATGGGTTGAAATGTGTATCTTCAAAGGCTTGAAATGAACATGTACCTCATGATAGAATATCATAGAACAACCTTATGAAGAACAGAAACAATATACCATATCAAACTTAATGACTTTCTCATCTTACTTATGTTACTTTATTATGTTTTTTCCATTTTTAAATAGCAAAAGATTTGTTCCATCCCTAGAAAGCCCTGGATGTCCTCTTGACAGTACAGATGGACTCAGATAGACTGCTTGCAGGGTGTTTGAAATAAAGGCCACAGTGTCATGTTCCTCCTGCAGAGGATAAAAATGAAATGGAAAAAAAAATTTTTAAATGGAAAAATACATTTTATTACCTAGTTAAAATCCTTAAAATGCCTACAAATCAAATCATAAATATATTAAGTATTGGAAAGATATATAAACACAGGAGACATAACATTATACACTGAAGACAATGATCATCAGATTTTGGCTAACAAAGTTAGCACACTGCAGATTTGTTGGACACAGTCAATGAATAAAACAAAACAAAAAAATAAATAAAACTAAGCTAGCTGACCAACATATTGGCTCATACACTCTATGTCTCTATGATAAATGAATGCCACAGTATTGGGCTTCTCTGCCACCCTACCCATTAATGGGATTGTTTCCTTGGGTTTGTGAGGTATGAAACCAAAGACTGTATATAACGATGGAAGACATGACAGCAACCCAAAAGTGAAGCCAAAACATCTCAACACGTTGTGCCCCCAGGTGGCTGGCTGCAGTATAGGTCATAAAGCCCTCCCCCTCCATATTATCAGATGGGACATTGGCCAAACTAAAACCCTAACCTTTTTTTTTGTCCTTGGTACGTTTCCAAACAGACATGCTCAGCCATGCTATTAGCTGCTTATTTCACTCCTGATATATCTTGTAGCATATGAAAACCTTGTAGCAAGGTTGATAACTTAATTTTCGCTGGAGTGGGTGTTAAAAATGACGACTTTGGTCATGGTTCCTGTTCTTTGTTAAATAAATATCAAGAATCTGGGAGACATCCAACAGTGATAAAAAAAATATGAAGAAATCCTTGAAACAATCCCTCAAAACAGCTGGTATTTCATCATTGCTACTCAGTTGTTGCCACTCACAATCATTGAATGCAGTTTGATCATAATACTGATCTCTTCCTCCATGCCATCTATATCCCATGCATCTCATATTCCCTCAGAGTCTGGAACAGTATGGCTATGTATTGTTTCTGACTGGCCCTGGATACAAGAAGTCACCTAGTGCGATGTTACTTTGAAACCCTAGAAGGGAAGCACTGTGGCTCAACTACACTTCCTGAATTCCTGGATCTTGAGTTATCAGCCATGCTGCTCTATGCCCTGTATGAGAACCATTGTGTTACTGCTTTCAAAGTGTATTCGCTGAGGCTTCCTCTTTCAGATGAGCACACTTATATTCAGACTTATGTCTGTTATCTTTGTAGATATTGTATGTTGAGTAATCATTTACAGGCATCTTGACATTGCTACAGAGAGGCTGAAGCACTTAATACCAATAAAAAGATATACAGCACTTCCACCTAGTTCCTTATATCTCAATGTATCTGCCATCTTACATTGTGTGCGGTATGACGTGGACTATGAATTTAGCTATTAAACTTGACTATGAGGATATGTGCCTAAGTCTACTATTTCGAGAGGAATTCCATTTTTAAAGCTATAGACAGAAATGGTTGGGATTTCTAATTGGGAGTGGTTTTAATACAATGCTAATGTATTTCCGTTAATCACAAATTACAAGCTTGCTCACTGGCTTTTACATTCTTGGTTTTATATATTCAAACATCAGTTCTGACCGTACAAACAGCGTTGACTACTTATGGCCAGTGGAGCCTCAGAGGGCTAAATGTCTTGGTAAGGAGCACATAGCCACTGGGGTTCTGATTGAGTGAAGAGTTGTGTTGAGCAGCAGTATGCATACCAAGTGCAGACATGCAAATGATAGAGAATTAGAGAGAAATGCATTGATGAGACGTTCTGCATGATCCAGTTTGTACATGAAAAATGTAATTTCTCTTGTGTTTTGGACCCAGTCACTTTTTGAGTTGGGTGGTGCTTCTAATATATTTTTGCCGTCATCCCAAGAATTCCAGGTTTTTCTGCAACAATTACATACTGAGTGAATTAGCATTTTAATTACAAGGTGATTTTGGCAATAGTGCTGAGCATTGAATGATTTCTAATTAAGGAGACTTCAGAAAATTATTCCTGAAATGTATGACTGGAGCTATTTTCAGGAACATAACTTCTCCCTAACAATGAATATAAATTGGGGGCTTGGTCAGTCCTGTGTAGAATGTCAACCTAAATCACATACTTAAAAGAAGTACAAGCCCCCTACAGGGACAATAAAAATCAACATGGATACCCCACAGAAAGTGGTGAACAGTTAGCAGATCTGCCTGTTGTTATCTTGATTAAGGTCACAGTCACCTGTAGGGACTGTCAAGTTAAAAATGAGTAATTACCAGTCTTTTAAAAAGTCCTTTAAAAAGAAGTACTAAGTAGAAGTATTGCGAGGTACCAAGCCTTTATGCTGTTCCCCTGTAAGCAATTAGTGTGATACCTGTCTGCACCCTTTTAAAGGAAACTGTGCAGTATTTCCTGTACTATATTCATTTGCTGCCAGGCCTGAACAATGGATCTCTCTGAAGGAAAAGCTGTTTACGGATGGATAGTCAAGTTGTTTACTGCATGGTTTGTGCACATTAATTGGCATCCACTTATGCCTGTTTAAACTGAACATCCTGACCCCAAAGGGAAAAGCCAGCACTGGCAAGTTGTACTCCTCTTTAATCATCTTTTTAAAGTGCCATTGCACATTCTGTCATGTCATTCTTTTCTTCATTCCTTTACTTGGCGTTCACAGAAGGATTTGGGTTCTCCTACTGAACTGTGCTGTTCAATAGCCACAAAATATGTACTGGATCCAGCTATCTATTTTCAGCACTAGGTAAAACTAACAATTGAAGCAGTATTGGGATTTCTGGAACAACTTCACCTACTTCCAAGGTTCATGGACAGGGGAAGTCTGAAGAGGTCAAGACTCCAGCAGCACTTGTAGTACACAGAATAACTTTATTGTCAGGCCGATGCAAGGCATGTGACCTTCATCAGCGTCTTCATATTGGTGACTAAAACTATTGACTATTGACTATTAAAAGCTTAACTAAATATTGGCACTTTTTCTTGCTGTTTTGCTCTCTTAGTCTTTCAAGGGTCAAATGAGATTGCCTGAGGGAAACCACAGAGTTAACAAAGGTACATTTTGAAAAAGGTGTTCCTACTGATGGCTGTGCTGTTGATGTTTGTCAGGAATAATGCAAACAAATCAACACCTCATATGTCCATGAGCCTCAGGATACGCATAAAATGCTTGATATCAGTTTGCCATATGTTAAACATCTGGGAAATGTATATTCTGCTAGTAAGTCATAAAACATCCTTCAGTAAATGCAAGTCCATAAAACTAAGCCGATGGCAAAGATTTGACAAATTCTTGTTTTCAGGCTAGACTTTGGAACTGCCAACTGGTACATGCTGAAGAGCTCAGTTTGTATTCAGGCTCAGTATACGTATCTGTCTGTGATATATATTGTTGCCTCAACCGAACACTCATAAATTATTAGGAAAAGCATAAAAGATCCTTTCGTTATTTGTAATGGGACATATCTATCTGTTACTAGCATAACTGTCAATTTGTATGTTATATTTACTTGTTTATTTTAAGTAACATGTGCAAGTGTGCAATTGCTGAGTCATAACATGTGATGAAGTGTGTGTATGTGTGTGTGTGTGTGTGTGCAAACTTTGAAAGCCACAGTTCAGTGGATCATTCTGATAAAGCAACTATTAAATGAAATACCTCTCTCTCTTCTCTGAGACTGTGTCAGTTTGGACAAAGCAGGTAATGTTCATTTCTCAATAATCGAGGTGTATGCTCTTATCAAAAATGTTACACAGTAATGGCAAACACAAAACTGTTTGTGGACTATGAGTGCTTATGGATTCATGATTTTCAGAGTTGAATAACTCACAAGTAGTGGATTTACTGTTCAGAATGCTCATATACAGTGGGGCAAAAAAGTATTTAGTCAGCCACCAATTGTGCAAGTTCTCCCACTTAGAAAGATGAGAGAGGCCTGTAATTTTCATCATGGGTATACCTCAACTATGAGAGACAAAATGAGAAAAAAAAATCCAGAAAATCATATTGTCTGATTTTTAAAGAATTTATTTGCAAATTATGGTGGAAAATAAGTATTTGGTCAATAACAAAAGTTCATCTCAATACTTTGTTATATACCCTTTGTTGGCAATGACAGAGGTCAAAGGTTTTCTGTAAGTCTTCACAAGGTTTTCACACACTGTTGCTGGTATTTTGGCCCATTCCTCCATGCAGATCTCCTCTAGAGCAGTGATATTTTGGGGCTGTCGCTGGGCAACACGGACTTTCAACTCCCTCCAAAGATTTCCTATGGGGTTGAGATCTGGAGACTGGCTAGGCCACTCCAGGACCTTGAAATGCTTCTTACGAAGCCACTCCTTCGTTGGCTGGGCGGTGTGTTTGGGATCATTGTCATGCTGAAAGACCCAGCCGCGTTTCATCTTCAATGCCCTTGCTGATGGAAGGAGGTTTTCACTCAAAATCTCACGATACATGGCCCCATTCATTCTTTCCTTTACACGGATCAGTCGTCCTGGTCCCTTTGCAGAAAAACAGCCCCAAAGCATGATGTTTCCACCCCCATGCTTCACAGTAGGTATGGTGTTCTTTGGATGCAACTCGGCATTCTTTCTCCTCCAAACACAACAAGTTGAGTTTTTACCAAAAAGTTCTATTTTGGTTTCATCTGACCATATGACATTCTCCCAATCCTCTTCTGGATCATCCAAATGCTCTCTAGCAAACTTCAGACGGGCCTGGACATGTACTGGCTTAAGCAGGGGGACACGTCTGGCACTGCAGGATTTGAGTCCCTGGCGGCGTAGTGTGTTACTGATGGCCTTTGTTACTTTGGTCCCAGCTCTCTGCAGGTCATTCACGAGGTCCCCCCGTGTGGTTTTGGGATTTTTGCTCACCATTCTTGTGATCATTTTGACCCCACGGGGTGAGATCTTGCGTGGAGCCCCAGATTGAGGGAGATTATCAGTGCTCCCACAGGTGATTTCTTCACACCAAGCTGCTTACCTATTGCAGATTCAGTCTTCCTAGCCTGGTGCAGGTCTACAATTTTGTTTCTGGTGTCCTTTGACAGCTCTTTGGTCTTGGCCATAGTGGAGTTTGGAGTGTGACTGTTTGAGGTTGTAGACAGGTGTCTTTTATACTGATAACGAGTTCAAACAAGTGCCATTAATACAGGTAACGAGTGGAGGATAGAGGAGCCTCTTAAAGAAGAAGTTACAGGTCTGTGAGAGCCAGAAATCTTGCTTGTTTGTAGGTGACCAAATACTTATTTTACCGAGGAATTTACCAATTAATTCATAAAAAATCCTACAATGTGATTTCCTGGATTCTTTCCCCCCCATTCTGTCTCTCATAGTTGACCTCATAGTACCTATGATGAAAATTACAGGCCTCTCTCATCTTTTTAAGTGGGAGAACTTGCACAATTGGTGGCTGACTAAATACTTTTTTGCCCCACTGTATATCTGTTTACGTTTGCAAACCCATAGTTGATCAGTGATAGAAGCTTTACTGGAGTCTAAAAAGGGAAGTGTGGGGAATAAATTTAATTCAACTTTCAACTGATTTTGTTTTATTCCAGTAATTATACGTTCCTACAATATGTTCCCTATGAATGCTTAAGTAATAATAGTACTTTTCTGACTTAAAGTTTAAATCATTTCTTGAATTTACATAACAGTTTGATAATATAAAAGTATTTTGTACCATCCATCTGTTCCATCATCCTATGATATCTCCCATAATTGTTACTATCAAAATGCACTGCTGGTGCAAGTGCAAACTTAGAACACTGAGTAAAGGTTGAGGGTCAAGTATCTTCATGCTTGGTGTCGTATGTAGGCTGATGTGAACAGGATATTGTTCAGCGACTCAGCTGCCACTTCATTTGATGCCCTGCAAACCATATAAATGACGTGGAAGCACTATCGGAGTTTTTATTGAATTTGCATAACAGTGAGTGGTGACATGCTCCTCTCAGGCACATCTTTGTGTTTTTCTCTGCGCTGTCACATGAGCAGTGTTTTCAAGAGCCCTTTCAACAGCACACTCGTGTAGCTGGCTGCCATGGTAACAGGTAAGCCAACCTTCAGGGGAAGATGATTTACGAATATCTCTCTGCAGTTTTCAATGAAAAGACATTTTTACATGGTTAGTTACTGGACACTCACTGAAAATGTTGCTGTCCTTCTATGCATACTGTCTTTGCTATGTGTTAGCTTCCATGAAATGAAGTCATTTAAAAGGAACAGTTGACAGTTGCTATTGCAAAAGGAGAACACAAGCAAAATGTCAATAGTGATAGCTACTGCTCGCTTCTTTCATTTTCTTCACAATTTCTACATCAAATGTCTAACTTCATATGAGAACTGTATGATTAAAAACACATTCATATTATAATTAGTGATATACGTATTCATCCAATATGACTAAGACTCATAACCACATACTGAGCAAATAAAATAAAGATGAGCAAAATGAGAAATGAATGTCCCTAATGGTGTGTACTCCACGTAAGTAATATGTTAAACTCAGCAGTGGTAAAGAGACTAAGTTAAGTTAAGTTTGCCTTAGTGAGCTCTGCCAGACTAGAGAAGAGTGTGGTGCTGCCTTGGAGTGCCGTGGTGTGGAAATGAATAATTTACAAGTAATTTCTCTTTCATCTTTCAGGTCTAAACACAGAGCTCTTTGCAGCCAATGCCTACGACAGCCATATCCTTCAAGTCTTACGTTACTGTAATAGGAGAGCACTGGCTCTGCATAACAAGTGCAAAGCATGTTGGGAGGTTCAGTTGGGACCTTATGGCTCAAATGCTAAATAGGATGTGAATAATTAAAGTAATTCTGATTCTGATTCTGAATGGCAAATATGGAAAACTGTTGGCAGAATTAAAGATTTAAATAATTACTGGACTCAAACATCTGTGGCTACATCGGCGCAGTTTTGTGCCAGAGTGCATATTTGATCACATCCGGATGTGTTATGAATCCAATCGTCTTCAAACAACATCTTTTAAATAAATATGGTGATATTGTCAGATTTGTTGCGTCTCAGTAAACTCTAACTGGTGCAGTGGTGAAACGCTACTAATACCAAGTGAAAAACATTCAACAACAGGAGTAAGGATCAGACCTTATTTTTTTATCATGGAATATCTGCTTTTTTAGAGCCATGGTCAGTATTCTAAGAATGGCCAAATGACTCTTGGGAAAATGATGTCCCACATCCAGAGCAGCTGCATGTATTTAATTATAGAGCTTGCAAGTGGATGTTGACACCACTGTATGGAAGCTATCCAAAAAATAGACAGAATTACCAGGGTCATTACTAGGACATCGGCGGCACTGGATTAACAATGGATTAACAATAGCAACAAACAGTACAAAATGTTACTAAGCAGCTGCAGAGTCAGTAGCTGCTTCACTTCATGTTATTCGTGTGTCTATGTTTTGTATTTTTCATGTTGACTTGTTGGAAATAATATATTCCACAATTTGTTGTGATGATTGCGGTGATATTCTTGGATTAATTCACTTTTAAAAGACGTTTCTCTTTTCTGTGTCTCATGGTCTCATTTCCAAAATGCAGCAATGCTTTGCTACAGCTTCTTGCTGAAGATCCAATAGGCCCAGTCTGATGGCGAGTTAGTCCAACATGGACAGATGGAAAGCTGAATGACCTAATTAAATGTTTGGAGCTGCTTTCAAGCAGCTGGACTCAAACATAATATCAAACAGATGAAACTGAAATGCAGAGAATGAAATGCTAAGTGAGTTCTTAGATGACTATTTACTGGAAATTGATCTCTGTTGAAGCTAATATCTAATTTCCAAATATCATTATCAAATTATTTGATAAAGAATATACATGTAGTCACATTGTCACATTTAATTTGCTAAATGTCAAGTGCAGGTGTAAATTAATGAATACTGTTATTCCCCAGTTTCTATTATGACTGCAGGTGTGTGGTGAGCTGGTGAGCTGGTGAGCTGATGAGAGTGTTTGTGAGTGTTCATTTACATGAGATGCAGTATGAAACCATGTGCCTTGCAAATGAACTCTTAGCATGTGTGGCACATGATGCTGATGTGTGCGGTGTGCTGTCATTTTCTTTCTTTGTTTGTATTTAGTTTTTTCAGCTGTTCCTCTCCTCCCTCAGCCTGCATCTCAAACAGGCAAAAACTGCTGTGCGTGGAAGTTGCTGTCACGCTGCTTCAATGCGGGAGTGATTTCCCTCCACACTACAGCAGCATGGGGCCGACATGTCAAAGATGGTACAGAATAACAACACAGCCCACAGGGTGTCATTTGTTTACATGTATGTGGCAACAGCGTCCTTCTTATTATCCTCATGAACTTTAATAAAGGCATCCATGGTGTCCATACAATTAATCTTTATGACTTTGGTGTAAAAGTTACGTTTCACTGCAGTGAAGTACGTATACATGTACAATTATCATACATTTTGGTACGGACATTCATGTTCCCCTGAGGATGAAATCTGCTGACTTTGGTGATCCCTTTTCCTCTAGCACCACCATGAGGTTGATTACTATGCAGAGTGGTACAGATTTTTATGGTCTTTGTGAACTCTGATAATAATCTAACTTTTCATCTGCTGCGATCATCAGGTCAAAATTTGAATTTGTCCAATACTTTGGTTTGTCTATAAAACAGTTGGGTTTTCTGTACAATGAGCACAACAACCTCACCCTTAGTCTTGTTTTATACTCTTGGTTTTTGGGTTGTTGTCTTTTTTTATATTTCCCCTAGCTTCCTCTTCCACCATACCCTCAGGCTCCGTATTGTAATGCTCATCAGGGAAATGATCCAAAGAGAGATCAACAGCCTCATTTACAGATAGCTGCTTGCACATGGTGGTCACATGCCACAGAATGACATGTGAGCAATAGACCAAAATGACCAGCACTGATGAGTGTCTGATCATGTGGTTGGATCAACATTGTGTTTGTTCCCGTGACATATGTAATATTTTGGTTCTAGTGTTTACTTTTCTTGATTGGAGAAGTGAGATTTGTGTGAGAGAAGGAAATGTTGCAAGCGTGAACGTATGATTGTAATTGAATGTGAGATCTTGATATGTTTTCAGTAGATTGGAAAGTTGATTTTGTGGGAAAAGGCAAGAAGAAGAATGGAAGAAATTTTTCAGTGTTGGGTAGCTCATGTGAGGCATGCCGTTAGACCTTTTGGTGATCAGATGAAAGTAAACACATTTTTTAGTGTAAAATTGAACATTGGTCAATATTGATCTGAACAGAACAAGAAGGTTAAATGATTACTTTCCTGGTGTCTGTGGGGCAATCATGCAACCGGACACATACTCAATAAGCAGAAGACAAATCATTCTGTCCCTGTCTTCCCAACGAAAGGGCAAAATTGTATTTTTTGATTGTTTATCACCTGGTTGACATGTGCATTCATTAAAGTTAGACCATTGTTCGGCCAAGGATGCTAAAGCCCAAACAATGTCCCCAAACTTGTGCTGCTGAGGGAACCTTCGTTGTTGGCACTCTAGCGCTGATGAAGGCTTGTTTGCTGAAAAATGTCAACATATAAAGTAAAATAGTAAACTATGGCCACAGTGTTGACCATCGTTTTGAGATCCTTCTGTGTTAAGGTGCCACAATCCAAGTTCATAAATCAAGCAATGCTACTTTTACCATAAGTGTCCCAATGGTGCTGTTTCTGTGAAAAATGCACCACACTACTGGTAAACATCAGAACTTTCTCTGTTTCTCATAACTTTACAATTCTGTGAATACAAGACTATGCTCGGTTTAGAATTTTACACATAAAAGCTTCTAATTCTATTTGCCTTTCTAAATGCATATGAGAACTTGATTTATTTCCATCAGGTAACTTCTGGTTTTAGGAGCTCTTTAAATATGATCCAGACTTAAAAATCGGTGACCTCAAAGAATGACTCATTTATCAAAGGAGCAGCTTGAGAGGACTGCACCTGCATAGCGTGGCCATAAAGTTTTTATCCTTAAAATTAGATCGTTTTCACTTTAACTCAGTGTTATAATATCCATCCATCTATCCATTTTCAACCGCTTATCCGGGGTCGGGTCGCGGGGGCAGCAGTTTTAGCAGAGATGTCCGGACTTCCCTGGCCCCAGACACCTCCTCCAGCTTGTCCGGTGGGACCCCGAGGCGTTCCCAGGCCAGCCGAGAGACGTAGGCCCTCCAGCGTGTCCTGGGTCTTCCCCGGGGCCTCCTTCTGGTGGGACATGCCTGGAAAACCTCCCCAGGGAGGCGTCCAGGAGGCATCCAAAACAGATGCCCGAGCCACCTCAGCTGGCTCCTCTCGATGTGGAGGAGCAGCGGTTCTACTCCGAGCTCCTCCTGGATGGCCGAGCTCCTCACCCTATCTCTAAGGGTGAGTCCAGCCACCCTGCGGAGGAAACTCATTTCGGCCGCTTGTATCCCGCTTGTATCTCGTTCTTTCAGTCACGACCCAAAGCTCATGACCATAGGTGAGGGTAGGAACATAGATCGACCGGTAAATCGAGAGCTTTGCCTTTTGGCTCAGCTCCCTCTTCACCACGACGGACCGATACAGTGACCACATCACTGCAGACGCTGCACCGATCCGCCTGTCGATCTCACGCCCCATCCTTCCCCCACTCGTGAACAAGACCCCGAGATACTTGAACTCCTCCACTTGAGGCAAGGACTCTCCACCGACTCGGAGATGGCAAACCACCTTTTTCCGGTCGAGAACCATGGCCTCGGACTTGGAGGTGCTGATTCTCATCCCAGCCGTTTCACACTTGGCTGCAAACCGCCCCAGTGCACACTGGAGGTCTTGGCCTGACGAAGCCAACATGACAACATCATCCGCAAAAAGCAGAGATGCTATCATGAGGTCCCCAAACCGGACCCCCTCCGGCCCCTGGCTGCGCCTAGAAATTCTGTCCATAAAAATAATGAACAGAACCTGTGACAAAGGGCAGCCCTGTCGGAGTCCAACATGCACCGGGAACACGTCTGACTTACTGCCGGCAATGCGAACCAGACTCCTACTCCGATCGTACAGGGACCGGACAGCCCTTAACAAAGGGCCCCGGACCCCATACTCCCGAAGCACCCCCACAAGATGCCACGAGGGACACTGTCGAATGCCTTCTCCAAGTCCACAAAGCACATGTGGACAGGTTGGGCAAACTCCCATGAACCCTCGAGCACCCGATGGAGAGTGTGGAGCTGGTCCAGTGTTCCACGACTGGGACGGAACCCGCATTGTTCCCTCTGAATCCGAGGTTCGACTATCGGCCGTATCCTCCTCTCCAGTACCCTGGAATAAACTTTCCCGGGGAGGCTGAGGAGTGTGATCCCCCTATAGTTGGAACACACCCTCTGGTCCCCCTTCTTAAAAAGAGGGACCACCACCCCGGTCTGCCATTCCAGAGGCACTGTCCCCATGTTATAATATTACAACAGAAAAATTATTCATGATACAGTACAATTCACATTAAAAAAACGTAACACAGCACACACAGATATGAAATAATTACATGTTAAGTTGAGCATTTGCATTTTATTTGATGGAGATCTCAAAATCTTCTCCTTTAATTGGTAGTCTGCAATGCAAACCGATTGACTCTGTACACTTTCTGATTGACATCCACCCATAAACGTCCATGTGTGACATGTGCAATTTGTTCAATAAATAAAAAATACATTAAAAAAACGTAGTACCTATACCTGACTATTTCCTGAACAAGACCAATAAAACTTCCTGGAGTCTCCACTGGTTGCCTGGCAACAGACACAAGAGTGTCCTCAATCGTGTCTTTTAAAAAAACAAATAAAAAAAGAAGCAAATAAGCGTGTTTCCCAGAGTGCTGAAATAATCTTTTAAATTATTAATTATCAACATTTTAAATGATGACACGACCTTGTGCATGGACACATGACAAATGAATCGTTTCCATGACAACTGAGTAAACTCTGCTGATGAAGACCATGAGATATGAATGAAAGCTTTGAATAAAAGTGGACCTTGAGATTTTTTCATTTATTTTTTGTCACAATACTGTTTCAAAGGTTAAGAATTAACTGTATAACTGTACTGTATAATTTTCTGATTAATTAATTACTTAACTTGCTCCAAATTTTGAGGAGCAGCCTAGATTATAGGCCAGTATTTCTTTTATTGATTTATTGATTTACTTATTTATTTATTTATTTATTTTTAACTCTGTTCTTCTTGCATATGCACATAAAATATACTTTTGTCCTCTTTGCGAACAGACACACAGTGGGCCTATATGATGCACTCTATTATGTAACTGGGTAACCATATAACAAAAACACCAGCTGTTATTATCACACACACACAGGCACATAAAGATGGCTAGTCTCCCTCTCTCTCTCTCTGATTCTCTCACACACACTCACTCCCAGGGTGTGTTTTGTTGCCGCAGATTCCCGCCCTGCTTCCCAATCCGCGGTCAGCCTTTCATAATTCACTCACAGATCTATTCTTTCACCTGACTGCGTCCTATCCGCTTGCTGTAAAATCACACTGACCCCTCCGTCACAACAGGCTCCTCCCCCTCGACGCCGAGTCGACCTTCTGATTGTCACCAGATCTGACCAATAGCAGCTGGAGTCTCCATCTCGCCGCCCAATCAGAACGCGGGTGGGCGGAATAACCGTGGGCCTTGCATTCATGCTTGGTTGCAAAGGTAAGCTGTGGATGGGATTTTGTGAGTTTTCTTTGACACGTTATTTATTGTTCACGCTGTGATTTATTGCTTGGCGTTGTTTGTGATTGTGTATGATTGTGTCTGTCAGAATAAATAACACTCGGTAGGTAGCGGTCGTTTGTTTATGCTAACCTAGCTAAGTGTACAGCACTGCAAAGTATTCCAAGCAGAGAGAACAACGGTGATTTCCCACTATTACAACTACTGTTCATTAATTCTGCGTAATGACTGTATTGTCAGACCAACAACAGTCTTGTCAGCACACGTCGAAAACTGTCAGAGCATCCTCGCTGCCATGTAACGTTTTTATATCGGCTACTACTGTGTTATTGCTTAAGTTTCACGGTTGCAAGTTTGCTTTCTCTAACAATTGAGCCAGTTTCCAAACACAGGGCTTTGTCTGTGAGTGTGAAAAGACGCTGCTTATATTTCCCACCGAGCTTTCTGTAGCCTCTCTGACATGTTTGTTTACATCTGTTTTTATCGTTCGGTAATGTAGTGGCTTCCCTGAATGTGTCTGCACTCAGCATACTCACAAGCCCGCTCAGGGACACACGTGTTAAGGGCAAACATTTGTGCAGTTTGACGCCCAAGACGTTGTGATAAACTAATTAATTGTTGATGTAATGTTCTTGTTAATTGCAGAAAACATTTGCTGCCGGTGTCAAAAGGCTTACTGCTGAGTTGGGGAGACACCCGGACGGATACCACACCTCTTGTTCCTCAAGTAGGCTCCTCCACTGTTGGATACTACACGGGAAACACTTGGAGGCGGCCAACTTGAATTTACTCTTTACAGTCAAGCGGAATGGATTTTGAAAAGACCTAACCTGGATGGTCTGCTGTACAAGTATATATATATTTTTAAACTTGCTGGAGAAGTTTGCCAACTTTTGAGGAGGTTGCATTGAGTCTTTCTGAAGGGGAACTTCAGTCAGAGCCAAAATGGATCAAGCCAGCGGCGGGGAGGACCCGAGCAAACCCTCTAAGAAGAAGTCCAATGAGGATGAGGGTAAAAACAAAAAGCTGGTAAGGTGTTCACACTGGCTCATTGCAGTAGCATGGAAGTTGTGTGCAATGAGCGATCACATCCTGTAATCCTACACGTAAGGGGTCATTTCACTGTCAAACGATTAGTATGACTTAGAAAGTTGCGCCAGTCCAAAGTTGCAGAAAGTTTTTACTTATGTCTAAATTGTTTTATGATTTAACCTTTATTGTAGTTGTATAGTTATTAGTCAGTATAATCATCATGGTGAAGTCAAATCAAACCAAAGGAAGACACATAACTCCACTACAGTTAGTAAACTGCCTGTTGTCAAAACAGCACATCTCTGTTTAGTCCAGGATGGAGCTCAAATAGGTATTGATGTGTTGTTATTACAGTTTAATGTAGCCCAGCACAAAGCAGCTAATAGCTGTTAGTGTGGAACAAAAGAGATAGTGTTTCACTCAGTGCTTTACTTTTGAAAGCACTCAGTGCACCATGTGATTATCCCCGTCAATACATCTCCTGAAAGTTCTTTGAAGAGCGTCCTTGTCGTGACAGTTGGGCTTCAATATAGATGTTTGAGGAATAGACATAAGCAAAGAAGAAGTTAAAGGATGAGTCACTGCATAGCGTGATATCTGTGTGGTTGAGCTGGTTTTATGAACTGTGCGAGTGTGTGTGTGTGTGTGTGTGTGTGTGTGATTGATAAAACTTATCCCTAGTCAGCCTGAGCAGTATTATCAGTTCAATAAATGACAGCCAGAGGAGAACAGTGTCTATTAGATAACAACTGAAAACTACATCAACATTCATTATATTTATAGCCTCTCTCTTGCCTTCGTCGAGTGGATTAGTTTATGTAAAGTGAAGAGTGCTTATTTAGAAAGCAGGCAACCCTGAGTTTGCATCATTAGAGCCCTGGTGTCATTAAGCCATTCCTGCATGCTGCTCATTGCCTGGAAATGAGATCACAAGATTACCGGATATGGTGGTAGCATTGGGGATGGGGGTGGGGGTGTAGTCTTGGATTATGTTTGACGTCTGAACTCACTTATGACGGCTCACGCTGTGCTGTAATTTTGAGAAGAGTGTCTCATACTCCCATGAGCGTGCAAAAAAAAATTAAGTGCCCTACTTGGTGAACTGTAGCCAGTCTTATCACTGTAAAACTGTAAATTTAAACTCTATTACTGGGTGTGTTAAGTGCATGTCACTGCTTGCACACTGTCAGCAGCTGTAGAAACTACTGGTTGAGAGTCATTTTCCGTGACCAACGACAAAAAAAAACTTTGGCTGTTTTTTTCTGATTCTCCACTTGTCCACAGTTGTCAGTATGGAAAGCTTGGCTGCTGTCACACTTTCTAGATGATGTTCTCTCTCAGCAGCCAATAACTGACTAGTAGCACGTTCATGTTGCGCTTTTTTATTGTTGGGGTTGGTTAAAAGTTTAGATGCAGTCACTATTACCAAACAAGGAAATGAAAATGCACAGTTTAGGCTGACCAGTGCTCCTATTTTGAAATGAACCATGTTGGACTGATTGCAGACATGGAGGTTGACTGTTAATGACTTTATTAACACCTCAGTTGTTTTCTTAGGTGGTGTTTATTGCACTGGTATGCAGTTGTCCTAAAACAGAGACCCGTGGAGCAACATAGTACCACTGCTGTGTTTCATTTCAAGGAAAACGGTCTCAAACTTGTAATCACCAGTTGTGTTTCAACAAAGTGAAGGTAAGGGAAAGTGTGGCCGTAATAACTGCCAGACAGGAAATCTCAGAGTGGATTGAAATTCACTCACAGGGTTATGCTACCAGAGGGTGTTGTCTGGAGATATCCTAACAACAGCCTGCAGCTCTTGAATATCCTGCCTCCCAAGCTTAATATTGTTTGCAAGGATGTCTGTCTGGATGACGTAAGCAAATCACTGGTAAGAAGACTCTGTGAAATCACTGCTTTTTGTTCCTTAAAGTGGTCTCAGGGCCAGGCCCATTCCCTGTTGCACAATCCTCCAAGCAGAGCACTCAGAGGCAAAGGAAGCCTCTTCCAAATATCTCAACAGAGAGTTTGGGGGAGGAAGTAATCATTCATCTCTGGGTAGGGCCAAGAGCTGTCCTGTTTTGTTTATACCCACTTTTTAGCTGCCCCAATGTATAATGCAGCTCTTAGTTTCTTTGCAGACGTGTAAATGAGATTTAGAGTGCAAGAATTGAAATTTATGCATATTTTAATCAGCAAAACTGAAATTCAGAGTCTGTTTAAAATGGAAAATCAAAACAAAAACAGAATGAATATTCTTTGCAGAGGTCCATCAGATGACTATGTGATCTTTTACTGACCAAAAATGTTCTTTCTCACTTAAAGATTGACTTTACTTTACTATTTACAGTTGTCACCATATATGGTGCTATAGGATTACATTCCAGATGTGCAGTGTAGTTTGTATGGAGGTGGTCCAGACCCTAGAGAGGGGTAATATCTATCATGATCAGGTTTAAAGTAGGGGCTGTCGCTGCCTTTTCACAGTCACAGCTGCTGGAAAGTACAGTACCTTTTGCATAGCTAACAAGCAAAGTGGCAGACGCTGGCAGTTTGGTCTCAGCAAAGTCAAACCAGTCTTTAGAGGAGAAACACTGAAAGCTGTATGTTTATTTAACAAGTCACTGGGCAGGATTACATCACAGCAACACCATTTAGGCGTTGGGCCCAGAATGTAGATGCTCAGTACAGCCAAGGACATTAGAATAATACCGCAGTGTTTAGAGGTACAGATAATTTAAAACTTTTCTGTTTGTGCAGCTATACTTTGTGATCATGTCCTTTTTGGTTTTATCTTGGAAAAACATGACATCCAATTCAACAGCAGACGGAATGAGGTGAAAGGAATTCAGGGGAGCTGGTTTGACAGAAAAGGAGACATATTACCCCTCTGCATACCAGAGTAAAAGATGACCTCACACAAGGGGGAGATAAGGGGGGGGGGGGAGCATCCCAGTGCATATATATAATACCCATATGACTTCACAATACAGACTGTGTAGGTACAAGCTCATAGGCTCACAATGTGAATGTATAAAACAGACATTTATTATGTGCCACTGTATATGACACATATTTAAAGGGTTGAGGACTTTTAGGGGTAGCTTCTGTTCGTGATGTGAGCCATGAATACAATCATTTTCCCTTCACAAGAAGTATTGTCTCAAGCCTTAAGGCTAACATGATTTGGGGACTTCCTGCTTGCTGTATGAGTTCATTTACTATGAATACATAGATTGTGTCCAGTGGGTGTGTGTCATGTAGTTTGGCATTTAGTGACACTTTGAATTTACCATAAGATATATATCTGTACTTAACACTTGTAACATCGTTCATAAACCTAAACTAAACGACCCATAGACATATATGATGTGAGGAGGAATAATAATGTTAGACAGCTTTGCAGTCATTTCAGAGAATCACTTCTAAAGTAGCTGTAATAAAAATGACTGAAAGATTCACCGAGCAGAGATTAGTGATATATCTGTTATTGCCTACAAAATGTTCCTATGGAAGAGATTTTCATGCTTTAATACGCATTATATTTATCAAAGGCTTTAGCTGCTTGTCTGTAAGTTTGTAAAACAGGGTTTGCTATTCAACAATCAATAATGCTCTCTTTAAACGAATGTGGTTAAACCTGTAATTTGTAACTACAAGGGAGAAGAACCAATCTTCATCATCTGCAGTGTGTTTATTAAGTAATTTTATCCCGCAGTGTGATCATTTAGTCACAGGAAGGATTTATATTTGCTTTTTCAGGCAATGCTTGTGTGATTTTTCTTTCTATTATTATAACAAAGGGGTGATCAGCATCTCAAAGGTCATTTGTCTGTGTATGATTGAGAGGGAAACTGATCAGTGATCAGATCAAAATAACTGTGACGTGTCTTCCATTTATTTAGATATTTATTTATTTGTTTATTTATTCATTTATGTATTTAATGTTACCACACATACACTGCATATAGGTGGAATAGTTGGTCTACTCCTTTATGGTTTACGTCTGAATGAGTACGCAAAATGAGCGCAAAAAATAGAGCGTAGGTAATACTGACAAGCTTAAGAATATAACACACTTGAACACACACACAGTAGTCTGTTATTGTACAGTAAATATTCGGTGATGCATGCATGACACAATCAGTGTTATAAAAGAAGATGATTGTCAGGAAATTATTTCTATAAGACCAGAACTGTATTTTCGCTGTTAGTTCGTACCATTAATTTCCCAACACACAAGATAAACTCTCAGAGACAGAGATCTCAGTTCAAAGTTTTACTTGCAACAAGCAAGGAGTACAGGCAAAGATCTACATCTGCACTGAGCAGTCTCAGTGTCTTTCAAGCATATATGTGACATGTATAAGTTCCTCCTCTCAGCAGTCCTCCGCAGCACCCTGCTCCCTCTCCTCCTTGCAGGGGCGGTTGGTGAGAAACGCAGGTACGCTGACTCCTCACCGTTCAAGGCCTTCTCGAACTCTTCTTTATCTCAAGAACGCAAGCACAGTCTGATACATCCTACGCCAACACACATCTCTTTGGTCTGTGTAAAGGTCACAGCAACTATCACACAGTCCAGCATCATGCTAAAACTTCATGATAATAAAGCATAAATGTACTAACATAAAAATGTATTAGCATAAGCGTGCCTGCACATTTTCTATTTCCTAACAATGATGAAAAACAACGGTGTGATATACAGCTGTCCTGTGGTCTTGCTAGTGGGAATAAGGGGTCTGCAGGGTGACCCAGTGTTCAGTTGGTGTTTAGTCTGTCCCGAATACTGTTAGAGAGCTCATTTCACTGTGCTGCTTACTAAGCTACCTAGTAACCACAGGTACAAGCCAGGTGCAGCTAATTATTTTTAACGTCGGCTGTCTCCCAGCTACTCTTTGTGGCTAGCTACAGTCAGGTAAAGTAGCGCTAAAACTGTGTGGAAATACTTCGACTGGGCAAACGGCCCAGACAAAGCTGAATAATACCGGTGAACTTATATGCACAAGATGCTACAGAACATTATTACCAACAAAAAGTGCTCAACTACGTTGTCTAACCACTTGTAAGGATCCTCATTTCCACAAAGGCATTTGAGAGGTTAGTTACTGCTAATGTGACTAAAATGACTAATCTGCCAAGCCAACTTGAAACAAGCTAAAGTTACCATGTCCAACATATCAAAAACTAACCACACTTTGTGTCAACTAAACCAAAGCATTATTGGGTATTTATTTTATAGTTTTTAATGTATTGTAACCTCAGC
Organism: Pempheris klunzingeri; assembly: GCF_042242105.1. Classification (NCBI taxonomy): domain Eukaryota; kingdom Metazoa; phylum Chordata; class Actinopteri; order Acropomatiformes; family Pempheridae; genus Pempheris; species Pempheris klunzingeri. The sequence goes on along the minus strand of NC_092020.1, from coordinate 18,576,348 downwards.
ATTAATGAACCATTTCCAGTAACTAGTGAGCTTGACCTTGTGGTTACATGAAATTAAAATTCCTTGATGCTTTAGGGTTCTTGGTGAAACTGTATTTTTGCAAATGGCCTAAAGAAAAAATGTAACAAATAACTTTTTCTACATTTTCTACAGTTAAAGAGAGACAGCGACAGCAATAGAAGAACTTGCTAAAAATGAAGCATAAGGAAAAGCTGGCATATTCTCAACACTGGCACGTTGGCAATGTCCATTATGTTCTGTCAGGTTTTATTTGAGTGTGTTTGCGAATTGTAATTAACCCTTATTAATTAAACTGGGACTTAATGATTGTAATCATGCTCGTCATTTAGTTGGTCATTAAAGTAATTAAGGCTCAGTAATGAATGGACAGTTCGGCATAACTTAAGGAGCAGAGACTTTAATATGAGACCCTGGACACGGGAGAGCTCAGTGGAGAGGCAAACACTACATTTTATTCTGTAAGTCCACTGAGAAATTGTATAGACATACATTAGTTTCACAGTGTCTTTGGGTCATCTAAAGTAATTTACCGTTTACTGTTAGTTTAATCAATAAATTCATATAATGATCTGTTTTAGATATGGGGAGGTCTCAAATTTTTGTTGCCAAGAATAGTACCATCAGGCAAACTTTCTCTAGATAGTTTCTGAAATACTTGGATAACTGAATGTGACAGTTCTTTGACAGACAATGACAGACTTTGCTTCATGTGCATTATGATGTGATCAGCTTAACAAGTTAATTAGTGTTTTACAGAGAGATTGTGAGTCTCTGTACGTTCATCTGGAGCAGGACTTCGTTTTGATGGTTTTTGTCCACATTACGCTGCTGTACTACATACTTGGCTACAGAACCAAATTTGAAAACGGTGATAATATTTCTGTGTCAGAATCATGTTTACCACTACTAGGCAGCGGTGTTTTGCGAAACTTTTGTGCTTTTTAAAGTATCACATTGTGAATCACATTTAATGACTGACTGTGCCACTGTGCTGTTGGAAGATGTGACATTTGAAGCCTTTGACGCTTTGATATATGAGCTCTAGGGATGCCTCAGGGATCATTTTAGGTCATGTTGGCATGTGGTTAATACAGGTTGTCAGCTTGTCACACACTTAAGGCTGTTCTGTGCTCCCTATCTCCTGTTTGGTCAGAGTCTTTGTCATTTGGTCCTAACTATTTTTTCCTCCATGTATTATTTTTTGTTTTCACATTATGTGCTGTGCTATTGAATGAATATAATCGTGATATTGTGTTAAGCAGACGTGTGAGAAACGGCAGGAAGCAGACCATATGTGAGTGTTTTAATGGCAGTCAGGAAGCTGGAGAGAGGAAGTGGTGAAGAATGCTGTAGCCGCACATTGGAAGAAACCGACAGAATCACAGCTCTGTCACCCACTGAGATAAGCCCTATTCATGTACAATAATGGATTAGATCTTAGACTTCAGAATGGGAAATTTATTTGGCTGCCTCAGTTATATTCAAAAAGCCTGCGTAAGACATCTTGAGCATCAATGCACTCAAGTTTTCTCTGTGTAACAATCCATGAATCAACTTTGAATTTGGTCATAGTTGCATGCAGTAGTTTGATGATTCATGAGTAGTAGGCTGTGTTTTGACAGAGCAACTGCAGAGTCAGATATAGGCCAGGATGAAAGGGTTTCCCAGCACTTGTATTATACTGAAGGATTGCGATGGGTGAGCTTTCCCTCTTGCTAAATCTGCTGAGAAGACATGCTTGTCATCACCACTGCTGTGCTTTAATTTACTATTTGTCAGTTTAACGTAGCAATCAGATTTTCTGGGGTGTTTGACAGTTGTATTCACACTTTTTTTTAATCAGTGACAGTTACAAATATGAGACTGAATGTGATACTTGCTGTGATAAACAGTTCAATATACTGTGTCAAAGAATGTTCTTAGGTGCAAGTCTTATGGAGAGGTTAAAGCAAGCACATAGTGTATTTAATTTTTCAATTTAAAAGAGGTCAGTGCAGAAGGATGACTAACTGGCTGACAGGGTAGACTTGATGCACTGCCTGATATATGTGTAATGGAAAAGGCTTCACACGGGGATATCATGAGTGTATCACAGAGCACTTTACGTTATGAGCACACAAATTTTAGCACATATCAGTAATTAGAGATGAAAACTGGTTGAATAGACGTGAGCAACACATGATGAAGCTGGATTTTTAATTGTAGCTGGAATAAATCAGAATAATAATTGTGAAATCATAAAATTGCTGCAATTATAATAGTGTTTGCTGGATTTCTTTTAATACAGTACTCTTTATAATAGCCCCCAAATGACATTTCTCTGTGATTACATGAGCAATTTAAGAAGATCTTTATACAGCGTCCAACTTGCAACCTTTCTTACTTACCCCAGCGTTTGTAATGGCAGCATATCATGCCAACCCTTAAGGGGATAGTACCAGAGATTTGCTTTCAACAGAGACTGAGATAACCTGAGGGCAGTGCTGTGCTAGTCTGCAGTCACATGGTCTGGCTATCCAGTGTGGAGCCATTCAAATCTGTGCTTTGCTGGCTTTTGTGTGCTTCCCCTTTTCAATAGTTGCTGTTTTAGGAAACTGTAAACAGTACCAGCACTCTCCTGAAATAATAAGGCCACCACAGACTCATGCCCTTTTAAAGGCACTCCAGCTCTCGCTGAAATCTAGTGCATTCTTTGTTTTCATTTCTTCTTTTTCAAATTAATTACAAGTTCTGAAATGTTGGAACTTATAGAATGAAACAAGTGAAAATGTCTCAAAGTCAAGGCTGCACATAAGAACAACAAGTCAACACTGCATCTGTCCAAACTTGATTTATTTGTTTAGGAGAATAACTTGACATTCTGTACTTGATTGAATTGTTCCTAATCCAGTTTGCTGGGAGGACAAGTGTGCCATTATGGTGTATTTGTATGACAGACTGTTCCGTTTCTTCTATTGTTGGTGTGTTAGCTTGTCATAATAGGACGCTTTTAGTACTGCCTACATTCACAATAACATGCACCCCGTGTGCTGCTGCTCAGAATACCTTCACCGTGTAGTGTCACCCCGTAGTGTCAGTGTCATTCCCATTTGTGTTGACAAACTCACAGACAGTTGTTATTTCAACTGCAGCTGAAATGATCCTAAATCATGTGTCACCATCCCATTTTTTCGGAGCGCGTGCCCGTACACAGCGCTCGCAGCGTTCTCAAGTCTTCACACTCTGCACTGCACTCCCTTTGTTCCTCAGCAACGCACCCGCCGAGCGTGAAGTTGATCAGATGAATGGTTGTCAAGATATGCGATGGACGGACATAGATACAGACATTCCTTCCTTTATAGTTAGATGACAGTTTAATTAGAAACATCGAATGGTACATTCATCAGTTCTAATTTGGACCACTTTTATATGTCCTCATCAGTCTGCAAATGGAAACCAGTTTATATAAATGCATTTTCTGTTAAAATGGGATAATAAATGGTTTGTTTGACTTGTTTGTTTACATTAACTTGTATGAACAGTCAATAATAACAATGTGTATCCCTAGCATACAGTTTTGTTGTCAACTGAAGCAGGTTTACCGAATTGTTCTGATTTGTTGAGTAAAACTCAGAACAAAAGATGTAAAAAGAATTATTGCGGATTTTACTATTGAGTTATTCAGAAAACTCAGCACAGCTCCTTCCTGGAAAAGGCTCTAAAGCTGGGGGAGATGAAAATATCAACCAAACTTTGAATAAAGATGAGACTCAAGGCTGTAGTGCAAATAAAACCAGATGTTTACTGCCATTTAACGAATTATTTGCATTGTGTGAGAGAGAACACTGGGAGAGATTTGCATTTTAATGAGGCTGCTGAAGTCACTTTTAATAGTAAATATATTCAAGTGGATAGATGTTCTGTGACATAGTTTGGATATATATTATATCACATGAAATGCTAGATATAGATAAGTTCTTATGTTGCTTTCCAGATGACATGGAAGGTCAAGATATTCTGACCTAAAAAAAAAAAAATTATAAAGGAACATCACTCAAAGTTAGAGTTCCCCAAACTTCGGGCAAATCCATCTACCTCGAATTCCAGTTCAGAAATGGGAGATTTCAACTGGAAAATTCAGGCCTCCACCTTGAAACACATGAAGTGTCTTTGCCCCCTCTTCTCTGCTCTGCTTGAAAAGGGCATACTCACCGTGCAAACATAAAGATTAATTTGATAGATCTTATCAAGAAGGATAAATGTTACTTTCATGCTTTCGTAAATCCTTCTTAGCAGCGTGGGCTGTGCTGTGCAATACCTCTCTGAGTTTACAAAGACAGCCATTGAGAGGACTTTGTAACAAGATTAATTTAAACAAATTGATTTGTTTAGACTATGTCTAATTCAGTTACTCGGTTGGTATTTGTTGATGACTGATACCACTCCTCTAAAATTGAGCATGATATTGGCAATGCTGTACATCCTATCTGATTACCCAAAGACAAATAGCATAATTTCAATGCTTATGACTATGACCAGCAAACATTAGTGTCTAATGTAGTAGTGCTAGAAAGCAGTGCCATGGTCTGATGGGCTGTCAGCTACAAGTTTGTCTTGCACAGTTGTGTGTTAAGTTCGTCTTGAGTATATAAAAAAATAGCTTTTTGATTTTCTTCCTAGCATAATATACTTTAATTATTAAACCTTTATCTGAAGAGATAAAGTCTGTGTTGTCAAGTCTGTAATCTGACTCATGCATTTGTCAGGGGTCTGGCTTTTCTAGTAGGAGCTGGTGCACTTTATCAAAATGTTTAGGAGCAGCAGCCAGCATTTAGAGGTGCGTAACAATCAGAGCAAGACAAAATGTTTTTTTTTTTCTGTTTAGATCCTAAAATTGTTATGAACTGTTACGCAGCTATTATTAGCTATCATTCCCACAGATTGAGCACATCTCAGTGCTGAGATTCACTTGCTTTACCCCCTTGAATGCTTTCAAGCCATGCTGTGAGTTTTGTGAATGACACTTCTCCCTTTGCATTATGGTAAGCTGTTTTTTAAGTGTATCATCACTTCTGTTTTTTTCTGTCTGCCTTGAAAAAAGCTGTGGGAGTTTAAGGTGTTTTGTGATCACTGCATGAGTCTTGGCTTTGATACTGTGCTTTAGGGGCCTTTCATGTTTAGAAGCTGTGACAAATTGGCCAACCAAGTTTTCCAGGCAACTGTTTGGACAAAAACAGAGTCTATTGTGTTGTGTGCTTTATCTCCATTAAATGTACTTCCCATTGAGCTTTGTTGTCACAATAGACATTTTTAATTGCACATTAACAATATGAGCTGCTGAAATAAGTAAAACGTAATGAGTAGAAGTCCACATTGTGACACCGTACTATCAGAATTATGATCAAAATTGTTGGACTTAGGCTTCAAAGTTCCTGTGTTTGAGGTACACATAAATCAAGATCAGTAACATCAATGTAAAAGCAGGGTGCGTTGCTAATTAACAGCTTATATATTTTACGTATCAGCACATAACGACAAGTTGCAGTTTTTCTGTACTTTTGAGTCTGTACTTGTGAGTAGATACTATTCTTTCCTTTAGAGTAAAGAAATCTTCATTTTGCTAGTAGCCCTTTATTCCCTTTATTGTTGTTCGGTGGGAAGTTTAAGTGCAGTAAGCAAGTTTTATACAGCTCTCTAATGTAAGTCACTATTGCTTCTGATGAGTTAATAATAGTATATTGCCTTGTGGTTCTGAGCAGTGTCTGTAAGATGTCTTCAATGCAGCTGCAGTTGTTTTATCCTGAAATCTTTGTATTTGCAACAATGGGATGTGTGTTACTCCACTGAGTACAACAGAGAGGAAGAAAGGAAATTTATGAAATTGGTAATAGGTAATCACAGCTATGGAGTTCATTAAGTACACGTACACCTACAAATTTTCCACTGAAAACCCAACTTGACTGCTGAGCGATGAAAGTCTACTTACCAATGTACACTAATAATTATAAAACGTGCTCAATTTTCAACTCTTGTCAGCATTGGTATGTTTTTTAACTTCAGGAAACAAGAATTTCTTTGCCACACTGAAACCAGTTTTGAATGGTTTTGACACTTACTAGCCTGTAGCGGGACCAAACATTTGATTAAACAGGGACTCGGGGTAGTTTCATGAAGTTGCCACAAAGTGTCATGAGCACATTGCATTACAGTCCTCATTGCCAACCGTGGCTGGCTCCAAGTAATCCTTTGTTATTATTAGAACTAATTAAAGTAAAACCTAATTTCCTTCTAAACTCGTTTTGCAGCGGCATCGTGGCTACTGATTTTATAGTGATAGTTCCAGTGAGTGAGTTAAAATGACATCATACAGATGGCCTTGTTAAATTGGTTGAGAACAACAGGCATTGCTATTTAAAAAGTCGTGCAGTGGTAGCCAATTGAAACAATGTTGGCCCTTTGTCCACCTTGGAAGAAAATTTCATGTGGCATGTGATGGAATTTTGTGATAAAACTATAAACAATTAATGAAAGGCTATGTCTCTACATGAGTTATTAACATTAATTGTCATTTTTGAAAGGTTGTGTATGAAATATGCATACTGGTATAGCTTTTTGACCCCAGATTGACTCAAGTTGTGGGATATTGCTTTGTGTTTTCATTTTTCAGGATCTGCATGGAGTCATAATCATATTTGATTAAGGAGGGACCCAGAGCTAATTTGATTAGGTTATTTAGAGGAATATGTGTTTGGTAATAAACATTTATTATGTTGAAAAAGTTTACTTTAATAAGCGAGAGAAGCCCAGAGGACATGCAAGCTTAATTGTTAGATGTTAAATTGCGTTGTTGCGATGTTGCCAAGATAATGGGCAAGGAAAGGCCCTCAAGTCAAGGCAATTAACCAAACAGTGGTTTGATTGTTGTTAAATTGATTAGAAAATGTTTAAGTACTCCATTTGAAAATTAGCTATTGTTTCACGCAGTTTTAGACTGCAAGAGAATGCTGGGCTTAATGACACATACGCTCTGAGTTAGAAATGAGAAAAGTTGTTGCTCAGGTCAGATTCTTAGCTTTACAGATGTTGTAACAACTTGTGCAGCCATATTAAAGGCCACAAATGATGGCGAAACAAATACCTGGACACCCTAGGCAGAACTTGCTTTGCATAATGCCGAGTCTGACACATTTGTTGTCTTGAGTTGAAACAACAGCTTGGACATCACATGAGACCTGCACAAAGAGACTGAAGCTTTGTTTTCTGTGGTTCATAGCTTTTTCTCCCAACTGTTGATTAGTCGTTGCAGACAAAACTAGTGATAGATATGGCAGTTTGAGTGTCTGCTCAGTGTTGCCCACAGCGACAGCTGATGAAGATGCACAGAGGGAGGTGCAGGTTAGAGCCAGGCTGTTTGCTCGCCGCAGCATCAGTGGTTTCCTGATTAGACTTGTGGAGGAATCTGCGGCTGGAGGCAGACTTTATAGCCATCACCACCTCACATCTCCCTACTCATTAGTGCTTCACAGCCTAGTGCCACAGCATATGGCAGTGTTGCTGCTGCTTCCCATTTGAGGTGTGTTTCAAATGGCTGTCCCTTGCCGAGCCACAAGCCTTTGGCAGTAGCTTGTCTCATTGTGTCTGAGATGAAGATAAACATCTGTAGTCAAGAGAAGCTGTGCTTTTAATTTTGTTATACAAACTATTTGTAACATTCCGTGAGGATATGCAAGCAAACAGATAATTGAAAAGTTGGAAATTTCTTTGACTGGAGTTTATGATAAAAGTAAGTGGAAAAGAATGATTTTGTTGGCCCACTGTAACGACAAGAGATGCTCATTAGAACTCATTACAGAGATAAACTAGCCTTTTGGTGTGCTAACTATGCCAGGCTGTAACATATTGCCTTGCAAAAGCGTGTTATTTTTGGGGTACACAAAACTGAACTTTACTTACCAAGCAGCACTAACTTGCATGTTTTGAATATTGTGAACAGGTGTGCTCATTATGTCTGTGGCTGTGGGATTATAGGTGCTTTATGATACATCTCAATCCATGTATTTGTTTGGTATGTGTCTTAAAGTGCGTGCGCTTTGATGGTACGTGGCTTAAAGTGTGTGTGCTTAGGATATTCACTCTTGATCACACACACTGAATTTACACACACAAGCTGTTATTTGGGGTCATCAAGTATTGTCACATCGTACACATGTGCAGTGTCCAGTACAGGCTCACATCCTCATTGGAAAAAGTCTTTTTGTCAATTGGAGACTTAATCTGAATTCTGAGAGGAAGATGAGACGGTATCCAGAGGACACTGCACATGTGAACACACTTCAGATGGGATACATACTGTTCACTTTGCGTTGCTGTCATTTTCTGTTGGACCTTGTTTTTCACACTGTGCCCTCCCTCCAACAGAACATACACATAAAAACATTGGCTGATGATATGGTAAGGTGCTCGGTTTCATTTTGGTGTGACTAGTTTTGTTTTACATCATCTCATGTTATGTCATTAGCTGCATGGGACTTTTAACTGAAATATGTGGATGGATCAAATGTGCCAGATGCAAATTTAATATTTCATGTTAAATATTTCAACCTCACGTCTGCGTCTAGTTTTACTACACAGTGTAACAGTGTTCTGTGTAGTAAGCGTAGACCTGTCTTACTTACTTGTTGTGGTAGCCAATAATAATCCTGTGTGAGTAAAAGACATTTTTCCACAGTGCTCTTATTTAGCACCACAAATTAGTGAATAACATCTAGACTTTTGTAAGCAGCTCAAAGATCATCTAGTGTGTGATTATCTTCAGCACTTACGATTAGATGTTTCTTTTTTTGATACCCTTATTAACAAGCTTAACTTCGACACTTAGAAGTTACAGGCAGTATTGCGTTCATTTTAGAGAGTACAGAGCAGTGTGAACATGCAACTCGAGCTATTGGTAATGATCTTTTTTTCAGTCACAGCACAGCATATGTTTGATCTATCCTGTAATATTTCAGCAAACTGATATTAGTGACATCATCACGTTTGTCATCATCATATGTTTGTCTTTGTCCATTTCATTTATACTGCAGATTTTCATTCATCCAGCATGTCCTCCCCATTCCATGTTACTAAATGTGACTAACATCGACTGGTTGCATGCAGGCCATGTACATTTTCTGCTTTCACACTAAACTAAGTTATACCGCATTAACCAGAATTGCATCAACTGATGAATATGAAACGCAACTGAACCTCACGGAAGTGATCACAACGAGCTTAAGTTGTTATTGTATGCTGAAACTGTTCTAATAAAATGAGCAGAAACCAGGTAATCCTGTGGGTATGGTGGTAAGTAAAGTCCTCATGAGTGTCATACAGCAAAGCGTGTCATGTCTGTGACGCTGACCTGGCATGTGATGGAACAAATTCGTTCTCCTCACAGGAAGTACCCATTTATTCATTGTTGACCAAATTTCCACAAAATTCCCCAAAATCTCGATATTGGCTTCCCACACAAGACCGTTCCTCTAACACCCCCTTCTGGGCAAATAATAATGAAGAGCAACCTTCACGCTCACCAAAGAGACATGGCCTAACCTCTCACACCAGCCTCAGGGTAAACTTGATTTGTTTTTTTATTTTTTAATTTGCCCATGTTTTTTGTTGTTCCAAGAATTGTGTTTTCTGGTGTGTAATGAGCATTACAGCCCCATGGTCCCACCTGTGTGACTATTAGAGAGATGATTCTGTTTACTGTAAATTGTGGTGAAACCAGTAAACAGAACGACTCTTTGATGTGTGGGACCATGAAATTCAGGTTGCAGGCAGTTTAAACCAATCTGCTCCTTTTTTAAAAAAAAAAAAATCAGGTGTTCTTTCAATATAAATCAGCAATAACAGAAAACAATGAGTCATTTAATTGACCAAGTCTGAGCAGGATTGTTAGCACTGCAGTATTCTAATATGTCAAACACTTTTTTTTTTTTTCTTTCAGCGTGATCGTATTACCAGTTTCAGGAAAACAGGGATGAAAAAGGAGAAGCCCCTCATTCAGCACCCAACAGATCCCCTCTCTATCCAGGCTGAGCTGCCTGTTCCTCAGCCCCTTTTTGATGACCGCTCCATGAACCTCTCGGAAAAGGAGATCATTGACCTCTTCGAGAAGATGATGGTGAGCTTTGTATTTCTCTTGCAGTGTTTCCCTTTTGCACTCCGCGGCACTTTTATTAAAGCTGCCACAGACAAATAAATAATGAGCATTCTATTATGAAATCTTAAATTGATTCATAAATCTGTGCACAAGTAGAGAAGCAGAGCTGCTGTTGCGAGGGAGAGCAGTTTGACAAGGCAGAAAGCTACATTTGAAAAGCATTTTATATCAATATATCACTACCCACAGATATCTTAATGCGTCCCTGTTTTACTGCTGATGAGTTTTTTTTTTTGTTTTTTTTTAAGCGAACAAAGCTTTGCCAGGCATGTGAAAAAAGTTGACAATGAAATTACTGCTTTTCAAAGCTCTCCTAGTTTTGTGCAACATCTCTAAATTGTTTGTCATCTTACTATATAATCTTATCCTGGTAAAACTCTCCTATCAAGATATCACGGTTTACAGTTCTTGTAATTGAATGAGCAACCCTAGACCTCTAAGACCAAGATACAATGTTTACATCATTCTTTTAAAAGACCCAGTAACGCAAGTGTGCATGTAAATATCTGCTTCCACAAACGACGCTCCAGGAGTTGTGATCAGAGACAGGGCTGGACTTCATCTGGAGACTTATAATGTTACATTTTTTTTTTACAAGTTAGAAAACCACTGACAAAGCTGCAGAGGTTTGTGAAATGTTGTAAATATTGTACAGCCTAAAGCCCCCACAAATGAACACTTGAATGAAGGCACACACAACTGACTGCCCAGTCGTTGTAGCATATCTAGAAAGTGGCACACACAACTTTCACAGCTACACAAGTACTAATGTTGAATGACTGACCCTGACTTGAGATACAAAATGTGGAAGTTCACAAATTTTTGATCCAAAATTTCATTTTTGGAGCATGTACAAACCTTTTTTTTTTTTTTTTTTAACGTAAATACGATGTCTAGTATTTGATTTATCCAAAATATACTTGAGATATGCACAGTATTTATACAGTATTTTGCTTTCAGATGTTAAGCTTCTGTGAGGCAGCGCTCCACCTACGTATTCCCTAGGCCGCCGTCAGAACACCAAACTTTGAAATTCAGTTTGCACTCATCTGTGGGGTCAAAGCTCTGTCACACTTGTGATTTTCTCCATTGAAATGCATTTTTGGCCTTATGTACTGCAGGATTGAAATCTAACAAAAAGCTTTCAGCCCATCTCTTTGAAGTGGGGAGCTGAATTACTCTAGCTTCATTGCATAGGTTGTGTGTACTATTGTGGATAATGTCTCTGAGTGTGTGTGTGTGTGTGCGTGGTACGATGCCTGCCTTTCCTTTTTTCTCATACAATGGTCTTTATTGCCAGGGCCAGAGAAATGCGACCAGTGCTCCTGGTTTTCATCAGGCTCCTGCTCAGTGTTTTTTTTGCCTGGGTGCTCATCCTTGTCACTCAGTTCACCTCTCAATTACTATGTTTGTGCTCACAGCGGCGTGACATTAAACCCAGGCTTCAATTTGCTCAGTGACAGATGACACAGAAGGCATGTTTGCTGGTCTGACATTTGACAGGCCGTGACACTTTGGGTTGGGAAGTATAATTACAGTAATGAAATCAAAAAGAAAAGGGTTATTTACTTATGTACTTTTGAAGCCACCACTATTTGCTCTCATAGACTGTAAACTTTTCTGCTTTGATGTAGCAAGCACAGAAATGACATTGGTGGGTAGTTTTCATACTAGTAGCTTCTCTTCTGCAACTTCTTCATCTCTGTTTATTTCATCTCTCTCTCTCTTTGTGTTGTACACACATACGTTTTCGCTGCTTTCCTTGTCTTTACAACCATTCCATTATTGATTGTTTTTATGGTGCTACATGCTACAGCCTTAGATGTCTAGGCTGCTTCAAATGAAGGGATGACCCACACCATATTATTGAGACCACCTGCTGTGCATTAATGACTAGGAGAAAGTGAAAATATTTTTTTCTGGAAAGTGGTTTACACATTGGGCTGTGTATCTCAAAGTCTAAATAGCACATAGCCTATTACTGAAAGGTCATCAAAGCGATGTGGGAAAATATCGGAAGAAACACTCAGTGGTGAGGAAAACCAAATGAACTGTTTCTTTATTTTTTTTTAAGCGAACCATTGAGAGCAGAAGTATATTCTTAAAACTACAGGGAAGGTTGAAATGCAGGAAGAAACATTTACTTTCAGCGCTTTAGAACGTTGTAGTGTGTGTCTTTACTCTGTGTTTCCTGGCGTCGGACTTCCCAAGATGTGCACAGCTGGAATTCAGAGCCCCTCATCAAAATGCACAGCAGTAAACCCACTGACGAAATGTCCGGTATTTTGCATCTCACTGTGGAGGCAGCTGTGTTGCAGTGCAAGACTCCAATCCAAGAGGGTCATCCAAGACACCCAGTAGCACACAGAATAACATGTGAACTAATTTCATCAGCCGTCAGACAGCAGTTCAACTTTTCACGGTGTGTAACAGGGGCCATTAAAGCAAAGCAGAGGTGGGAAATCCGTTGAGGTCAGATACATGAACGTGTCCTCTCCATATAGACAAAAATGGCGCTGATGGCGAGATTTTGTGTCAGAACTTGACACATATTGTCACTTAAAGTCATTTGTGCTGATGTGGCCATTAGCAATTATGGCATTATTCCCCAAATAATGCTTTTACTTGTCTGTCAGCATTAAAAACCTCCAAGAGCATTACATCCTCACTTAGGATTGATTGAATTGATTTGATTCCAGTGCCAATTTGTGTCTGTTACGATTCTTCAGTGTTTCCTCACTCTCCAGAGTAGCGTATGGTATTGAGGTGATGGCACAGACAGAGGACCAGTGAAAGAAGAATGTCACATTGCAGTTCTGCTGTGCCTAGTTTGAGGTTTTATGTGCCTCTCTATACGCTATTGTCAGGATGAACACTCCTAGTAATAAGCTCCTATGTGATCCCTCAGCAGTTGCACTCTGCACCAGGATGTTAAAACCAGCCCACAGGAGAGTTACTGTGTGTGCCCTTGCGCACACTGATCTGACTCCAGGGTAGTGGACAAAATAATTGATTTGTCACAGTTGAATCAAAACATTTTTATATGTCTTCTATTTTTCTTAGATCCATTCTTCCCCATAGTGTGGAGTTTTCGTATCCATTTCAGCCTCAGACATATCAGGTGGTAGCCATTAATTGCTCCTCGCTGTGATTTAAAGCCTGTGGCACTCGGATTTAGGCTGTGTTTGCAGCCACATCACATTGTATGAGAGTTTTTTTTTTTTACTATTTTTTTATTTTTTATATACAGGGTAATGCCGAAAGTAGAAAGACGGTGGCACGCTGTATATCTTGTTTTGGCTCTGTACTCAAGCACTTTGGATTTGGAATGAAATAATGTCTATTAAGTTTAAGTGCTTACCTCAGTTTCAATGTAAGGATGCTTAGATAAACCATGTAGGAATTGTAGCACTTTTATACATCGTCCCCCAAGTTTGGGGAACACAATTTATTGGTCAAATCAAAATCTTCAATGAAGTCAGCATATCTTTGTAGTGTTTTCCCTGGTGATGCACGACCAGGCCTGTAAGGCAGTCATCTCCACTTATTGCTTGTTATGAGGGCAGGTCGTCAGTGAATAAAACACCAGCTCAAATCGACTGAGGTGAGTCTGACTATGAGTCATTAACCTCAGCTGCTGTCTCATTTCAAACCCGTGTCCTAGAGTACAGAGTCAAATGAAATGTGTGTATATATATGTATATATATATATATATATATATATATAGTGTATATGGTAGTCTGTCGGGATGGAAATTGTAAGAAGAGCTCGTCAGACCAACATGAGACAAAAAGACGTAGAACAGATTTCCGCTGTCATTGATATGAGCTCAAATCTCATCATTTCAGTTACACCAGCAGCGCAGTCGAGGATATCCTGGGACTCTTTTCATGTCGCCTCTGAGGGTATAATTAATAAAAGAGCATTAATCATTTTGGAGACTAAACATGGAGGGCTCATTCCTTCAGTTTGCCCCCCCGACAAGCGTCCCGCAGGCCCACCCCTCCTACCCCTCCTACAACATACTCACCCCGACACATTTTGCCTCGTTTATTGAATGCCAATTAAGCAGATAAATTAGCAGGGTTCAAAGATTAATTAAAAAACCTGCTGGTTTCCTTGAGTAAAAAAAAAAAGCTGCCAATTGTAAAACTTTCAGCCACCTTTTTCCCCTCCCTGTTCCACAAAAAGGATGTTAATGGTTTTTTAGCTCTGAGGGTATTTGCTAGAGGAAATGTAGGTGGAGGAATTTAGGTCACAGTGCCCCTGTATGGGATTCCTGTCCATGCTTCCCTGACAAATGGAGCAAAATGGTTTGAATCAGATTACTTGTGGTAAGATATTTAAGCCATTGTATTACAGTGTGCTTATTACAGTGACACGCTTAATCTATTAGGTGAATTTTACTTTGAATTGGATGGAAGGGAATCACAGCCAAATTAGATCAACCAACTTAACTAAAACTTGAGGACAGATGACTTTCTGCACTGCCCAGCAGAGGGCAGCATGGCTCCACAACCTAAGGTTCACTATCCTAAAACCCCGAGGAGGATGTTTTTCCTTTCTGTTCATTCTAGCCATCTCTTTGTGAGAGAGTGCCTCTGATAAACATCCCCCTCCATTCTAATCATCGTGTCATTCTCTAGCTTTTAGTGCTCTGTCCGGCCTTCGCTCCATCCCCTGATGTCTCTCACATGAAAGACCTCTTTTGTGATGCAGAATTAAAGTAGCACAAAGATAATACTCCCAATAACACACAGATACTGCCTATCCAGCCTATCTGATGTGATTGCATGGCCTCAATTGAAGCAGTGTTGTTTGATTTTGCTCTCTTGTTCAAAGTTGGGGTGTACAGTTTACACTGCTATAGCTTTGCTACTTTCGTTTCAAGGACTAATTATTTCTGCCATTATTTCCTGTTGCTGTACCTCGTGACTTTGACAAAGAAAATTAGATGAAAAAGAAATTTATTCAACTTTGGAACACCAGGATCTGATGGAAAAGGGTTATAGAGGTAATGAAAGTATAATTGTTGGTAGGTCTTACATTATTATCTTACCAATGAAACCATTGTACGGTAAATAACACATTGCAAAGTTTGAGGTTTTAAATGCGCTTTTTTTTTGCAATTTTCTATTAGGTTTATGTGTATAACTCTCACCAGCATTGTCTCACCCCATTCCCTTTTTTATTCTCTCAGACCAGTGTCCTAAGCATGAATGGTAGAGCTCAGAAAATACTTTTGTACAATTTATCAGCATTCTTCATAATTCTTTTGTGCTAAATTTGAGTAGCGCACAATCTCTGCCATTACATAAAATTTCTCCTCACTGTCTGTGTGTATCTAGGAGGACATGAACCTGAATGAGGAACGCAAAGCCCCTCTGCGTGGAAAGGACTTAAGCACCAAACGCGAGATGGTGGTCCAGTACATCTCAGCCACTGCTAAATCTGTAAGTGAGAGGCTCAACCTGAACGCTCTATTTTTGTGGACTGAAGAGTGTGTACTGTATAATTGGAGTGGATGAGCTGAAGTATCCCGACGCTCCACACGACTCTCCAGAATGAGTTTAACCTGATCCTCTGCTTTGTGGCTTGCTTTGTCATCCGTTCTTGCACACTCTCACTTCTGTCGTTGTCTCACTCCACTCTTCACGCTTGAGTTCCACGCCTTTGATTGCTATTGTGATTATTTTCTTAATTGTTTTTCCCATCATGCTGCAATCTGCCGTTGTCGGCCTCCAGACATAAATTGTAATCACTCACTCACTCAATGCAAGGTGGATGGTCAGTGTTTTCCGCTCATGTGCTTGCATGCAAATTGTTGGTTGTTCAATCGTGTGCTTGCATGAAAGTTTTTTTTTTCTTGCCCAGTGATGGCGGTGCCTTGCATCATTATTTGGATAACGAGTGTGAAAATAAAGTTTGTTCAACAGCAGCGTTATGGTAAAAAGCACAATCAAACACAAAGATGAGGAAAATCACCATGAATGTCTATATACTATATCTGCGCTATACACTTTATCTTTGTTGTGAATGTTCATCAAAACAACTGTTAACAAATGTTTGGACTGTCCATTGTTACAAGTAGCTTTAGGATAATGGTGCCCATTCTTGTGGAGTAGAACTTGATCATCACTCTATTCCAAAAACAGCAGTGGAAAGTTAAGCAATCTGACGCGTAATCCATGATTAATGAGGAATTCTCGTATTCTCTTTTGAAGTTGTGGCCAACCTTGTGAGGTGAAATTCATATCGGCACTGAAGAAAAAAAAGTGATTTCTGCCCCCGTTGCTTCCTGAACCTGGTAGCTCTCTCTTGACATCATCATTTATTACCTTCCTCATTGTTATGGTAATTAACTGGCATTATTGATAATGATGATTATCCGAGATGATTGAATTCCTCACAGGGCCCATTATGCTTTGTGAGCACTGATATTTTATTCAAATGAATAACGTAATCTGCGCAGTCAAAGGACAGAGGACAAAATGTGATGTCTGTCAGCATCCTGCTATCACATTTAATAAGAATGAAGGAGGGGGATGGTTGAATGTCAGTAATGTTGTATCTGTGCATACACAGATTCATGCAAGTGCATATAGTTAAACTAGAAACTGTTACATGCACAGACTCTATCAAATCCTGGTACTACATGATTCGGATAATAATGTGCCACTGCTACCAAATCTCCTCCTCAGTGAGAGACACTACACACACAACTATTTGTGTAACTGAGAAATCGGAGCAGGCAATTTATTTCAGTTTCTAAAAGTATATCAGGGGATTGCTGCAACAAGCATATAAAAACAAACTATAGCAATTGAGTCTAAATATATTTCATTTCAATAAAAAATGTAACTGCCTACTCTAGGTTGTTTAAGATCACCCAGGGCATTAATGAACTATGTTCAGTGGCTTTAGAAATAGGTTTTCTCATCAGCACACATTTCCAACGTTTTTTAATAAAAATTTCAACAGCACCCAATTGAATGCATTTTGAGAACTGACGTCTTTCTTAAACTTAATTGATATCCTGTAGTTCTTTTAACCCCTGATAGATGGAAAGATTTGAGAGATGATAGATTTTAGTCAAATTTATTGACAAAGATCTGACTAACAATAAAGCTGGAGCTTTCCAGCTTGCAGCAGCATGTGATAATATTGTGTCAACTGCCTTACAGTGATCCTGTGTGCTCTGTAGGATCTTAAACAGTGTGATTTGGGTTTCTGTAACTTCATAACGTTAGGGGAATTCTCATAACTACAGCAGCCCATGGATACCTAGAATCATCACACAGCAAAGTTTGCCAACAAATGCATCAGAAGTTTGACATTTGTTTAAAATGTAGATATCCAAATCAGTCTTTGTAAGGCAGGTTTTTGTTATTGCTTGGCTTTACGTAACTGCTGTATTTCCAAAATAGTTTTTTCATACTACATGTATGCACCTATAAGCCTATAAGAAGCCTATTATAGAATCCTACCTCTAAAATGTATTTTGCCTTGCAGGCTTAGGTCTTATTTGGGGCTAATGTTGCTCGTGGTAGCATGCAGTTTTAACTAAATGTTGCACTGAAAATGTAAACGGTGATGAATTTGGGAGTGATGCATTTTGAACTTGTTGGGGTTTCTTCTTTTTGCTGTGGTGCCTTCACTGTTAAAGTGGCACAGTCTTTTTCTATCAAAGATGTGTGCTGCATTGTGGGTTTGCAGTTTCGGGGCTTTGGAAGGGCTTCACATGCTCATCTCAATTTCCTGTTTGTTTTTTGTTTTTTTTATTTCAGATGGCATTGTAAGGCCTCAATGGAACATTTGACAAGATAATAATCTTTGATATTACTCTTACAGGAGCATCCTGTTTCAAACTTTTTATTGCAGCCACAGAGTTACAAGCAGGACATCCATGAATGCCTCCAAATCCCCCACAACTACATAGCCCTCTTTCCTTCTTAACATACAGCTAATGCAAAGTATGCAGGCTGAAAATGCTTTGGAGCTGGAAGTTTAAATCAATAAATGTTGGTGGAACAAAAAAATGTCCCCCAGTATTTTGTGGCCTTCATGTATATCTTTGCAGACCTGCTCAATTGAGCAAGGGCTTTGGTGCCCAACAAAAAGAAAAAGATGAAGCACCTTAAATTCAATAGCTTTAGGTGCCTGAAGTTTCTTTCATAATGTACAACTTTTTTTGTATGTATATTCATCATTAATACATTTTGATGTACCCCATAAGCTGTTTCTATAAGCTATCTGGCTGCAAATAATTGCTAATATTAGAAAAGGCTGATTATTACTTCTGGTAAAATATGCCTTTCAAAGCAAAGTCTTGCTTTTTTACCCTCCGTCTTTTCAGGCAATAATTGTGCATTGACCCTGTTCATTTTAATATGAACTGTGTTTCAATGGAATCCAGCTCAGGTTTTGCAGGAGTGTGTTTGTGGACATCCTTGACCATCAGCTTTGCATGAACAGTTGCTTTTCTCTCTCACATAATTTCTTGTTCTTTCTATACATGTGTGCCAACATCATTAAAACTGCCAAAAATTCTTTTTGCACTAACACAATTACTTATTTCTCAGAGATTGACTATTGCGCGCTGACGATGGATACTTTCTTCATTTTAAACATGCCGTGTCTCAGATGCAGAAAGGGTGTGATGGCAGGGTCTTGTAAGGGGGATTGTCCAGTGATAATGTAGCAGTTTTATTCAAGTATTGGTTTGTTTGATGTGACCATCAATGTGCCACCTTCTTCTTTTAATGGGGCTTGATTTTCTCTCATCTTCCTGGCCCATTCTTATCATATTGATATCATTTGAGTGTTTTTTAGCAGGTATATATATCTTTCCACCATGAAAAACGAGAAGCAAATTCAAACACTGTTGTACACTGATTTGTCCTTAATTGTTTTATAATTAATTCATTTATTTGCACTGTGTGAGACATGCTCAATATCTGATCTCACTTTGTAATAATACCTCAGCATTACTCAAATTAATTATTATTAATAATTAGTAAGAACAAGGTATTACATTGTATTGAAAATTTCTCATTCTAGTGAAACTGTGCTTGTCCCCCTCGAGCTCCTCCCTGACTGTTGTCTGTGCACACTCAAGATACTGTCCATTATTTTGGTCAAGCTGCTCTAAAACAACATTCAAAAATATGAATAAATGTTGTGGGCGTCAACATCTGTGGAAAATATCGAAGTTGTGACCTGTCAGTGTGACTCATTTCAAAGTGTCTGTGCTGCAGTAAAAAATATTCCCCAGTGTTAGATGGTGACATGCCGCATTCACCGGAGAGCAAGGGAAATGTGGATACACGATACGATTAGAAAATAGTACGCACGTGATCAGGTGGTGGCATGAGTAAAACTGACTTAATGGCTGTCATAAAGTCTTGGTAGAGGGATGGAGAGGGGAAGTCAAGCATCAAATGGCCACAGACTTGGAGAGTTTGAGAAGTGACAATAAAAGAAATGGAAAGGGAGATTAGAAGAGATTAAAACGGGGTGGGGGTTGGAAGCAAGAGAAGGAAGTATGTAAAAGACAAGGAGATCAGTGGGTAACTTCTTGTGATCAAAATGCATTTCCTCTGAAACGTGTTGCAGAGAAAGAAGAGCTCAGCCACAGTATAGAATACATTTACTCGTCTGACAGACACCCTCCTACCGTGAAACAAGCCACACTGTTGCAGTAATAAAAAAACACTCACCTACCTTTGGCTCAAGGTAGCTCTGCAACACAAAGCTGACACCTGAAGCCCAACATTAAAGGCAGCTGATTGATATCAGCCCAGGGAAGACCCTCTGCAGCCTCTGCGTCCACACTAGCCATTGTTCCTTTTTAGGGATGAATCTGTGAATCTAAACCAGTCAGTCAGTTAGAAGGACAATCAAAATTTTCCCTGTTCATTATTTAATGAATCCTTTGTGTCTGAACATTTTGATGAATTACTTCCACAGTTGCTGTTGCCATGTACTGATAATACCTTCGCCACGTACATGCTTTGCATATGATATATTTTGACTTGATGTTTTCATTTACCCACATTTTCACGTGTCCGTCTTATTAACAATTAGAAAATTGCAGCTGCCATACACAGACATTATCTTCAGTGTGTGCCCAGAAATATAAATGTTCCCTTGTTGGCTTTTAAAAATTATCGTTACGTAGTGTGCTATAAATGTGTAAGGAATGTTTGTGATGTCACACAAGTTACGCTAATGCCTCAACGTGTAATTGAGAGGATTCTCTGGCCTACTAATGATTGTGCTGTTTGTGTCTTTTTGCACATTAACCTTCTCCGCTGATCGCTGCATGCAGATAACTGGGAGCAAAGTTTCGGTAAGTAGCCCATTATTTATTTGGCTTCTGAATCTCATTTCTTCCATGTATCTGTCTTTATTCACTCCCTAAACACACACACACACACACACACACACACACACACACACGTTTATCTTCTTTTGGGAGGATGTCGAGGAGCATGTTCCAAACTGTGCAAGTGAGGTCATTTTTATGGCTTGGATTTTTATTTTCAGCCTTGATATTGCTAATGGGCTGTAATTTGGAAAGGCTATAAATTGCCAACACAATTCTTGCATGTAAATGGTAGCACTTTGAAATGAGGGATTTTGAAATTATACAGCCTGAAAATGAACTGGGAGGCCTTTTGTTGATTTTTGCTCTTTGGAAATAAATTGCAGCATAACACCTATTAGCCATTGAACGTTGTAATACCAACAAAGAGCAATATAGTAGCTTTTACACAAACACTCATCATCTGCAATCTAATATGTTCATCAAAAGCTTTTGCATCTCAACTCTGGTCTTTCTGTCTATGAGACACAACACATACTGAGAATATATATCACTTTATAAGGCCTGTAGCACACACACATCTATGCGCATTTATACACAAACTGTACGCACGCACACTGAACTTACTAAAAAGATATCGAGTACATAAATTCTGTCTTGAACAGAAATATTGGACAATATGAATTCAGTGTAATGGCTGTGTATTTGAATTTGCTGTCAAGAACTTTCAGGCGCAAAACTGTTTTCTCACAAATGCTTGTTCTTGCATTTGCTGTTGATGTCCTTTTTTTACCTTACCTCCTCCCAATTTTACGAAAGGCCCGGATAATCTCAACAAATTTAATTCATGGTATCAATGTATTGGCCAGACTTTTCACTTTCTCCACACAACAATATACCAAATTGCTTATTTTCTCAGTCAAGATCTCAAGTGGCACCCTGTTGCCTTTTTAAAAGAACCGGTCCTGATGTTTTTTAGGTGCTTTCAGGAAAAAAAAGAAAAAAAGCTGTGTTATTGGTTTAGCAAGTGTTGAATTGTCACTTTAAATGGTATTTCATTGCCTTTTGAGAGCTTCGTAAGGATTAAGAGGACTGTAAAGCTTAACAGGAAACAGGCAAGGTAAAGCAGCACACTGTGACCTGGCCTCTGCTCTGTCCATGCTCTCGGACAAACCTCACTCTTCGAGGCATTTCACAGAGACATTTTGTATCGATTGCATTTTGTCCTTCTTTGTCAAAATCTCCTTTTGTGCCTGGTCTTTGGGTTATTTTTGTGGGAAGGGTGGAATTTTTGCTTGGCCTGTATGGACGTGGATGAAGTAGCTCTCAATCAGGAGCAATGGCCACATTGTGTTCAGGCCACATTGTGTTCAGTAAATGGAATATGACAGAATTACCCCAGCTTGTATTATGACTTCTCATCCGAGATGTGGGGGCCTACTTAGAGGAGTTCTATAAACCATGTCAAAAGGGACCCTGGTTATCAAGAACTTTCTTCAAACTCAAGAGCATACTGAAGCATTTGACCTGACCTTCTGTAACCTGTATCAATCCTTCAGCAGTGGCCTACAGATATAGCATAACGCACTGAAAACTATGAGCTGTCATTCTTAAAAGCCCATTGAAAGAGGAAAGAAACAGCAAGAGCATTTAGCCTGGTTACCGGATCGTGTGGTACAGTTAGCTCCCTGCTTTGCTGGCAGATTCCCATTTTCACGCTGTCAGCGTACGTCGGTGGGATAGAGCGCTTTCAGATATGCTGGAAGGAGAGTGTTGGTTAGGATTGTCTATAGGGAACACGCAACTGTAACTCCTCTGTCTCAGGCATGAAATCTCTCTGGCACTTTCCCCTCTCCCCAGTAGAGAAAGAGGTGGAAATGGAGGACTGTGTGAATTGGCTCTAATCCAGTATGACCAGCGTGTAAGCATGCAACGCTGCTAAGTCTAATATGCTCTCCCCACCTCCTTAAGCAAGATTGGGGGAAATGTGAGTAGCACAAATACCTCGGTAACAGCATGCCTGCAGGTAGACACGAACAGGCCAGATGGACGAGACACCTTTTTCTTCTGCAGTGTGCTGGAAGTGTCTATTGACCACTAAGACGGCTTTATAGCATCCGTCTCTGTAAAGATTGGCCTGATTTACATCACAAGTCAAGGGCCACGTTGTAACAATCTATCAATGACTCCCGCAGTGTTACTGGGAAAGTAGACTTCCGTCTCTCTGCACTGCCATCGACAGACTCTGCAGTTCAGATGGAATGCTGCTGAGACGACGAGAGTGAGAGCTCACGTAAGCGAGAAAAGGGGTGTATGTGTTGAAAAGCAGCAATCTACAGACAACATGGTGGTGATCAATATCTGTATGACTGGACAGATAACTGCTTATTTCCATGGTAACATGCTGGTCAGCTCGGAGATGTCGGGCGATGATGGTTAGTGTGGTTGTGTAAACATGAATATCTCCGTGCGGAGTTGTCAGTATGTGGATTGTACCCAAGAGCCAGAAACACCTCAGACTTGAGAGAGAAGATCAGATGGGGCTGTGTCGGCTGTACTCTAGCTGATCCAGTGTTTCTGCAGAATTATAAAGTGCTGGCTAGTGGCCAAAGACAGGTTTTTAATCGTCGATTTTAACAGGGTGTATGGGTTTGTGTGACAATGCAGAGTTCAGATTTGAAATGCTGTGGCAATCATGAGAAAATGATTTTTTTTAATGAAAAATAAAAACTTAGCCTTTATATGTCATTGAATGTGGCTTAGAATGACTACAAGGTTATTCATTTTCATTTATTTATTAAGTGCTCTGTGTGGCAATACATTTTAAATTAAAATATATTTTTGTGTGTCTTACAAGCAAAGCGTTTCACAAGCCTTGAACCTTGAAATGTTTTCCTCATTATGGAGTTGCTGAATGAATGTGTATCCCTCTTACCTGTTTTTTCTTTTTGCTCTCGTATATGTATATTCACAATTGGTTCTGCAGCTACCAGTTATTTTTTTCACCTATCATTTTAGAAATTATTGCGATTTTTGGTTAAGTAATTGATGTATCAAAAACTCCCAAAAAGTCCCATCCAAAGCATTCAAAGTCACTAAGAGATGTCTGCATATAACTTTTTTTCTGACCAAATTTATCAAAATTACAACAATCTGAAAGAGTGAAGCAAGAACAATTCTCACATTTGAGAAACTGCAATCTATATTTTCATTAATATTCAAAGTGAAATGAATGACCTTGGTGAGGATGATTGAGGCATTTCTGTTGCTTGATTGGTTGATTTCTGTATTGATGAACTACCTGTGCTCTTGTTCTCCTTTATTTGTAAGTGCTTAATGTAGGATAACCAGTAACTAGTAATTATGGATAAGGCCGGAGGATTGCAAAGCATCCAGATGGGAAACGAGGGAGACAGAAAGAGAGAGTGGCGTGGATATGAGGACACGCAGACATCTGTCTCCTCTTTAACTCCAATCAAGTGCTCGTTCACTGTGCCAGGAGTGCTTACGAAGGACCTTTTTTTTTTTTAAAAGAAAAAGAAATATGGTGAGCCTGAAAGGAAATCAACGCACCCTCCCTCCTTCATTCTCCTCTTTACCTTTTAAAAACACATGCCTCAAAAGACTGTTTTGTTTCAAGCAAGCTATTAAACTGGGTGCTGAGGGTTGAGCAGATTTGATGTGGCACATGTCCTTGGTGTTTTAAAAGAACGGCAATGAAAAATTAATCAATAGCGTGTGCCTCCCATGCCCTGAGCTTTTGTACACCATAGATTCTATCTTAAATTAAGATCAAGGAAACATGCTCTGAACAGGGCTGTTTGAATAAGATGTTTCTATGATTGGCTGAAAGCATCTCTTAGAGTTCATCTGATGGACATAAAAAGTTGTTCAGGCGTGAAATGAAGATTTATTTGACAAACTACTGTTGAATAGCGTATCTGCAAATCTGTAGTCAGGTGTCATTTTTAATCGATATCAAATATTTGCGGCTTCATTTACTCAAAGCCTTTTTTTTCTTGGTAATAATCGCAGAGAAATTCTTTTTTCAGATTCCCTCCTTTACAGGGAGGTTTGAGAGCATGGCCATGTGTAGGACAGCATCTCCATGAGCTTGCTGGTAGAATACCTAATACCAAAAATATGGGCACTTTCACATCAAAGTAATTGCTCTGCAGTGCCGCTAAAAATATCTTAAATGCAAGTTTCTTTTCTTTTCCGTTTTTCTTAAGCTTTCAGCGACTAGCACGCCTTGTCTCAATTGATATAGCACTCGCCAGACTCATCTCTACAACAAAAGAGTAAAGAATAAGAGTGTAAGGCTGTATAAGAGGCGTGTCGATCAGATCTTTACTGTTTAAACTTTGAAAGCAACATAAGTCAAATAACAAATATCCAGAAATGTCATGTGATCTGCAGCACAATTGCAGGTGCACTGGTCAAAGAAGAAGAAAAAGAATTACTTCTTTGTATCACTACACTGTATTTAATGACGTTTGCGCTCCCATTTTTGGAAAGCCCAATTTATGCTACCTCTGAGAAAGGTACCACCGTGGTGGAAGGGAAGTTAACCCTCGGGTCACCTGTGCTACAGCTGTAATGTAGTTACTTTGAAGTTGCATTCCCTTTACTTAAACTTTTTTTGTACCCCTTGCATATCAAAATTGTATCTACAGTTTTATGTAGGATTATTGTACCTGTGTGAACTCTTCAGAAAGCATTTTGCATATTCCTTGATGTTAAGCGCATTGTGCAGGAGGCTTGTTTCTGTGACTCACCCCCTGTCAAAGATCTTTTATGCATACATTAAATTTAACGTGATAAAGTTCACTCTGATGGAATATAGTTATGACAGTTCCTTTGTTTGTTAATAGTCTACAAACTTTGCTCGCATTTGTTGTGTAATGTCTACATAGGATTTATCAATTAATGTCGCTAGTTTCTGCTGAAAGGCTTGTCTTCGGGCATTCATGGTTGGATTGACCTTTGCCGGCTGTGGAAGAAGCAAAGGTTTAGCTGTGACAGAGGGTGGGCTGTGTGGGAAGGATTAAGTCAACACCAGCTCCCGTGGTGAATGAGAAAAAGAGTTACTTTTCCATCAGCATTTGTCTTCTATTTTTCATTTTTTGTCTCAGTTTTTATTTTTCCGTTATTTCCTTCTTCTGGACCTTTGTATCCTTCCTTCCTTCTCCCTTCACACATCTCCTTGCTATACAACATATGTCTTTTCAAGGCAGAAACAATCATTTCTCTTCAATCACAAGGGGAGAGCTGGATCTCGTTATTTTGAAGGGAACATGAAAGGCTGAAGTGGTCACAGTATACTGATATTGGATTGAACAGTGGCTATGGCAGTGCTTTATAGTCTCTCTGTATTTGTGTTGGTGTGTGCACATGCTTGTATGTCTGTGCCTGTGGTAAGTAGCACTGTTTTTTGTCCACGCTGTTTTAATGGGCTTGGATATTACAGCTCAGATTTAGATATTTTGCGGCAGAGACATAGTGTGATGGAGTATTTTAGAGAAAAGTAGAGAAGAAAAAATAGGATTCTTAGTTCTGTTGATTGCATCTCTGTGAATTTTATGTACTGTATGCACATCCCCACACTAGTGATGGAGCTTGTGAATAGTGGCTATGCTCTCAGTTGTACACCTCTCCCCCACAGCTCTGTCACACACTCAACGGCACTGTCGGCATGCTCAGCTCGGCAGGAGGCTCCTGCAGGGCCGCATTAGGCTCCATAAACTTTATAGCATATTTTTACAACCCGCCTCTCTGTATGCATCCACCATCACATCCTATCGCATCTGCTTTAACTGTTCACACAGCTGTGAAATTCCGTGTATCCCCATGTTTTATGGTTGCCTGCTCCTCCAGTCACTCCCGATTTCTTTATTTGCTTCTTTAGCTTTTTGATATTCCTCTCTACATCTGTGTATATTTAGTATGTTTTTCTTTTTTTTGCTTTGGTTGATGAAGTTGCCCACTTTTTCTTGATGTGATCATGGAGAATGCTTGCAGTGGGTGACGTGATAATGCACTTGTGTTCAGAATCTCGCCAGGCTCTCCCCCTCTTGCGCATTTCTAGTTGTGGCAAATGCAGACTTCACACTGTCAATATGTGGACTTGCGCTCCAATGTGGACAGTGCCCACAACAGCACATGCACAGACCCTGCCGATGTGTAATATCCCTGTTTTACAACTGAGTCAACGCAAGGTTTGGGGTTCAAGAAGGACAAGGGGAAGCAGCTGTTGACAGGGACCTATGGTTAACATGAGTGGTAACCAAAGTTGTTGTAGCTGTCGGGTTTGGAGAGAGTCACATTGATGGCCTGTTTATAATCCCCCCTACTCTTGCAGTAAGCCCACCAGGCCCTCCGGGAGTGCCTTACTGCTCAGCCAAGTAGTCCACTCAGCACAACAGAGTGCTAACAAGGTATAGTCTCTGCCTATCAGCTACAGTGCTTTCATAGCGCTGTCATACTTGGGCTCACAAGAGTAAAGCCACATAATCGCCTCATCAACAGCCAGGTTCCCCCTGATTCCCCAGACATCTCTCTGCTGTAATGATTGGTGACATGATCAAGGCCAGATCACTTGCTGTGTTATTGTCTGGCTTGCAGTTTCCTTTCTAAGGGTGCTCAGGAGAGATGGACCACAGTTTTAAAATGCCAGCCCTCAAGCTGTATCACTTTTAAGGTGTTTACCGGTAGCAGCTGGCTCGTTGATTGGCTCTTCCTCTCCTAGTTTTCAAACAAGTGAAAGAATGAGTGAGTATGAATGAGCTCGCCATTATTTAAGGGCTCAGGCTGCTATGATTTACTTTAGGCTTGGTTGGTAAAGCGTAGGGTAGCTTTGCCAGAGAATGAGGGTTTTATCCCGACTGTGTTGGCACTACCTCGTCTTCATGCATGCTGGCGAGGACAGTCTTAAACCACCCAACTGGTCGCAGCTTTTCGCAAATTACATGGTCTCTCTTTTCTTTTCTCCTTTTGCTCTGCCAAACTTGGTAGCAGTGTATTAAAGGACAAGAACAATATTGAGAAGGTCTTTAGGGATGTTTCTCAACAGTGCTGATGGCATTGGGTTCTAGTTTTGTTTGGCTTGCTGAGTGTGTATCAGCTTCAATGCCATAATCATAGTCACTGGTCATGCATGGTCATGGTCTGCCTCTACTCAGACAGAGGTGGCAACAGCTGTATTTCTTCAGCCAGTATTGTAGTACTGAAGGCCAGCACTTGGTGGCAGTGGGTGCCCATTGAATTGGCCAATTGGAGCAATGCATAAGGACTGAAAAGCCACATTGTTGCTATGGAATTGACCTAATGGTTTTCTCTAAGCCCATGTAACACACCGCTATGAGTGCCACTAATGCCATTTGTTAGACGTCTGATCTTTAAAGGGGAGAATAACTGTGAAATGACTCAAGGACATTCAAATTGGTCTGTCTTCTCTGATCAATACTTTCACCCTCCTACTGTAGACACAGAAGGGGGAAAAGGAGGGTAAAAAAAAATCTAATTCATCATTATTATCTTCCCTGTGTACAGATTCAGAAGTGAGACAGCTTCTCACATGATGGAAGACAGCCAAACTCTACTGGGTCCAGTGGGTTTTTTCTTCTTCTTTTTAACGCTTCACTTGCACGTCAGGGCCTGTAGGGAAGCACATCTCACCTTACCTGATATCGACAAGACCTGTTGTATTGACCGCTCTTTTATGCAATCATACCTGAATTATTTATTAAGTCGGCCCCACACTGATGAACAGATGCAATCCCTCACCAACAAAACACATCAGTTATGCTTACAGAACCACACCATTGATATCACTGTCTTTCCCTCTGGTTTTCTCTCTGTTTCCCTCCTATGTATTATGCCAGCAGACTGACATCACATCACTGTCTTGCTCTTTTTGTGAAGCAATGTTGCTTTCCCTCAGAGATATGAACATCAAATCTCTCTTTTCTGACACCACCTCTCCACGCAGGCCGTATTTGCTTATTGACATCTTGATCTCTTGACATGACACAAATTCTTGGCCAAATGTGTAACATGGTCTCGGTTGGGTGTGGCTTTCATTTATGGCCCAGGTTGTTTTTTCCAGCATAGATATCGGTGACTGAGAGTGGCAGAAAGGTGCATCTTTTCTCCCCCACACATGCTGTGCTTACTATTTCGCCTTCCTCCACCTTGTCATTCAGCTCAGGTGCCCTCTCTAACATACCATATCAATTTTTAATGCACAGCCATATGGTGGTCTTGTTTTTCTCCAGGTACTGTGCCAAATAAATATGAGTAAAAACAAAGGTTCACCCCCGCTGATATTTCCACATATGTTGTAAAAGCTTTTGTCTCTATCAATTGGTGGTCAAAATGTATGAAGCGCGTCGTTAGAATGGGACCAATTACTAGATATTGGCCCAAGACTGATTTGATGGCAGATGTATAGTGTTCCAAATGGCGATGTCCTTGATGTTGGCTATAGACGCAGCATGTGAGGTGACATCCAATCACGTTGAGATGGCTGACCTGTCTCTTTATGTCCTGAGTGGTCTTGAAAGATTATCTTTTTTAATGCTGATTGAGTCAATGTCTTCTTCACACCTGAGATGCTGGCCTTGAATCAAACTTACTCTGCCACTGGATGTGATAAAAACACAGGACCTTACAATACAGACCCCTGATGTGTATAATTACACAGTCATTTAATAAGACAAGCAGCAAATACAGTGTCATGTGTGAGGTGTTTTTCTTCTTTCCTGTCAAGATTTCCCATGTTAGCTTTCAGTTGGCTGTCTCTCTGCTGCCAACGGGTGTTGTTTGCTAGATTGTTTGTGTGTCACCTCACATGTCTCTGTGTGAGGAGGAGGAATTTGCCACCACAAAAGAATGAAATTGAGAGGGAAAAAAGTTCCTTCCTAGCCCTGTAAGTAGAACAAAAGAACAGAAAAAAAATCTTGATGTTATTATGCCGGCAACATCCTCTGAGCTTCTGATATAAATGAACTAAGGGTTCTAAAATTGTCATTTGAATTATGCCTTTCATCTCCCCATGGTTTTTAGTGAAGCAGCTCAGCCCAAGTCTCTAGTGAATGTTTTTTCTTCCCCTGTTTGCATTTCTGAACAAGCGCCATAACTGTAATGAATTCTATTATTTTAAAACCAATTACTGTTAGTTGGGAGCTTTTCACTGCTGTTGTCATGCTCTCTGAGGAATAGTGCTGTTGCAGTGTCGACTGCACTCAAACCTGATGGTATTTCTTCCTATTTCCCTAACCACCCATACTAATGTACTTTTCTGGTTTTACTATACAGCACCTTTTTCATACAGTCTTTATATGAGTCAGAATTTAAGAAATCCAAGCAATAAAGGATTTGTTTGGCATGTATTTAGTTGAAAAACATTTTGTGTAATTGGTTGAATACTCTAGAAGCCAATGCAGTCTTTGATTGAGAAGGGATTCTAAACAAAACATAAGAAATGAGACTCACTGTTTCCTCAGCCAGTTTTTTTTTTAAAGTGTAAATTGCAGTAGTAATAGTAGTTATTGACGTATGATTTCATATTGTTAATTGAGGATTTTAATGAAGGTTTTGCTTTACCAAATGGCAAATCTCACAATTTTACACAAACTTTTTACTTCAAATCTTAGCAATCTTTAAAAAAGTAGGTATCCACCAGAAGCAGTCAATGGTGAGACCATAGAATAGCAATGTAATGCCAGTGGTTGATATCACATTAAATATTTTTGTAGAATATGAGACATCTCAGAATCTGATTTTCTCCAAGACTTTTAATCATCCCAAGGTTTCTTTAAATGTCATCCTAAAAACAAAACCAAGCAAAAGTAAACCAAAAAAAAAAAAAAGACTGGGGTAAAGGAAGGACAATGTTGTATGTGGGTAGACGTGTGCTCAGGATAGAGGGCCTTTGCTGATTGGAATTTCTGAAAGGTTTTTCATTCTTTTTCTCTTTACTTATTATATGTAATTAATGCTTCGCAGTCTAACAATGAAGTGTCGCTTAAAAACATGTTAGACCACACAGTGTTCTTTGTTCATAGTAATTATATTTATTCGTGATCACCAAAGGCTCGTTCAGACACTTTTACAGACACTAATACGAAGTTTCCCTTTGACGCTGCTCTCCATTATTTTCTTTTCTAAGCGTTTAGCTAATTGGATCCAGCTTCCATGCTTAGCCAATGTTTGGAGGTGGACTTTTTTGTTCGCTTTTTTCAAATTCTTTTCCCCTAATAGAGCCACTTGCATTCAGTCACTTTCACTCGAATCACCAGTGTGCAACTTGAAGATGCATACTTGGAAGTCTCGGTGAACTCCAAGGAACTGCACAATGATTTTTTTTTTTTTTTTTACTGAATTGCAATAATTCAGCTGTAATAAGCATATATTACGTTCCCATAGGCACATATTCCAATACACACACACACAACCACACACACAACCACACATACTGAAAGAGAGACGGAAAGAGTAAAACAGAGAGATTAGACACGTTCACTCATTAAAAGCCAGCCACTCATTCCACCCTGATGATTGATTTATAGCTTATTTAATAAGCTGAAAGGTTACCTCAAAACAGATTTTCTCCATAATTGACCAATTTAGTACCGCTCGATAAGCATTCATGTCAAGCTGAGATGTTGTGGTATTCCTGTCTCTCTCCCTCCCCCTTTTCCTCTCATGCATTACCGCTGCAGTTACAGTGCCATGATTAGTTATTAAAGAAGGTATGAAATATTCAACATGTTGTATTTTGGATGTTAACAGGGTGGGGTCCAAAACCTGGGCCCAATGACTGCAGCATTAGTTAGAACCACTGAATGTTCTCCTAATTAGCTCACTTTGCCCAGCAGCTGTCTGCTATTAGGGTCCTTTGTTCCAGATGTTATCTCATTAGAATGGCATTGATCATCCTAATGACTCTGGGAGAGATTATTGGTCCACATTAGTGTGACCCGCTTGCTCCCTCTTTCCCTGAGGTCAAACCACAATAGCTTCACCCATCCGTATGTTCAGTTGACGCTTCAAGTATGGCGGCCGTTTCCTTCAGTCATAGTTACTTGTGTGTGGAATGCCAGCAAATAGGAAGTGGAAATGAGTCGGCCTGCTAGCTGCAAACAGGGTAATGTCTGGAAATTAAATCCATTGTTAGTGTTTGTCAGTGGGCTAATGCTTAGAGTACACAGTTCCCTATCTGTGAATAGGCCTTAGTGTCATTGCACAAATGGCTTTTCTTAAAAAAAAATGAGTGGACTGGGCTTAAACTAGATGTTTTTGTTAGCTGCACATTATGCTCCAGTTTGAGACAGATCAGTTTGTCTAATAGTTACCTTGTGCGTGAAAGGTTTTTTGAAGCAAGGATATTTGGTATTGTGTGTTTTTACATTCAAAACATGTAATAGAAATATGATTTAGTATTCAGAGTCACTGGTGATATTGAGTGGTGTCATTCATTTTATTTCACACCCAAGGCTTTCATTTTGTGCATGTGTATGTTTCTGTGTGTGTGTGTGTCTGTTTTTCAGGGCTGTTTGCGTATGTGCGTGCATCTGTGCATGCGCGAGCGGGTTTGCTGGTTTGTCTTTGTGTGTGAATGTGGTGCTGGTGCTGTGATAGGAGGAGAGGGGGCATTTGAGTCCTGATCTCACACTCTGGTCTTGGTCGCTTTGTAGCTTTGTGGACAGACAAGCCTTTGCCAGGCATTGCTGACAGCTAAGAAGCAAGCGGTTCCCTCCCTTGCCACAACAAGCACAGAAGTACACAGAAATCTGTGCGTCTCATCCCTTTGTTTCCCCTTTCTGCCGGGCTCGAAGCTGGGCATCTCAGAATTCTGCAAAGCCATCGAGGCATGTCACATTCATACTGAGAGAAAGAGAGCGTAAAGATGGGGTAAAGACGAATATGGTCCGAGAGACATAGATAGATAGATAGGCAGATAGATAGAAAGGTGGAAGGTTGAGAGTAAAATGGGTTGAGAAGGGGGAGAAAGAGAAGAGTATTCAGGCATAGTGATGGGAAGAGAGTTGAAGACAGGGAGAAGCGAAACGTCTTATTGCACCCTCCAGCCTGTCCCTCCCTCTCACTAGTCAGCAGTGTAACTAATCCCGACTTGACCAATTCTCTCAGACTACAGAATAAACTGTCCCTCTGCACCACAATGTACTTCTGTGGTCAGCTAGTTTTCGACATGGCTCTAGATCGGTTATTCTTGCTGCATGAATAGCTATTGTATTAACTTGGTGCTTCATTTAATACTCTAGACTCAAATGTGTAGTAAAACAATCATGCTTAATTGCATCCATCTCTGTGGTTCAGTCTTCAGGTTTTTAGGCTCCACGGCCTCATGAAAACGTAGAGGCATCAGTTTAATTATAATGTACTCGTCTCTTATCAAGGAGAGATTGTTTTTATTTGGAGCTCTAATGAATTTCTCATCAGTTTGTTATTAGCATTGTGCTATCAGGGGCTCGAGTGGGGAAGCAGCCAATTACATGGCTTTGTTCTCCCTGATGGACAAGTATTTGTGCCTCTGTTGAGAGAGAAATAACTTGTGAAAATGCTATGGGAAGAAAACATAGCTGCATCTTCCTGCCATCCAGTGCCAGACCATTTTCTGCTTCAGGTAAAGTGTAACGTGCAAGTGCCATTTCTTGTAAGGTCTTTCTACTTACGTAGACTAGGTGCGCTTTCTTTGTAACAACTGGTTCGTATATTGTTCCGACATTTTTTTTTTTTTAGAAAGATGATGCTTAACAGCTGCAATAATGGCTTAATCTATGGTAAGAGCATCAACGCAACACTGCTGATGCTATGGATGGGCTCTGCTTAGTCAGCTGTATGTAACAGGGCATTCATAAATTCAACAATTGCTTGTCTCTCCTGCTCATTTGCCCAAATTGAGCTATTAAAACATTGGGTGCATTGATTCAGCTTAGGCTCTGGTGGGTATGAGTAGAATAGGTTGGTGTGCAGAGTATTCATACAGTGGAATGAGGACATGTAATGATAATTTGACATTTCTACCCGTGACCCTGGCTGTATATGGCATTGTTTCCTTAACCTAAAACCCATCTGAAACCAATCTAATGGGATATGAAGGGAACATAATGATGTGTGGGGCCTTGTTATTTGCCTTTGTTCACAAAACACTTCCCAAGTTTATTGCATTTTACGGTTGAAGGGCTTGATCACTAGTATTATGGCTTTGTAAATGGGAGTCAATAAATTACCCTCTGATTAAAGACGATGCCCTCACTTTAGGTGTGAGAGCCATTTGCTATGCATGGTTAGCATGAGTCTTTTCGTGTGTACCAGTTTAATCACTTTAATTCCTCCTTCATTTTAGCTTCTTTCACCTCCATAACTCTGACTTGACGTGACAGTTGAACGTAGCACAAACATTTTTTATGCTGAATTCTGGAAAGCTTTTGGGTGGGGAAAGTGGCTTTCACGTGCATCGAAACGAATCTGTTATCTTTGTAGGCATGATTTACTACTTCAAGGGCCAAACAGTCCCACATATGTGGCTCCTTTTGAGTTGGGTACATTTTATGTTTCACAGAGAGCTTGCTGTTACCCTCCCTCCTTTTTTAGTCCAATTTCTATACTTAAATAAAAAGCTAGTAGTTTTCAAGTGAAAAACTTGCACCTGCACAAAGTAATCTTTTTAAATGCAGAGATAAAAACAAGTTTAAGAAAGACTCCTAGGGCTTCGATTTTTCATCAGCGGTCATGAATATCTCTATTTGAATAAAAGAAAAAAAGTGAACAAGCTATAGTGGTTATATGTTGTTTTGTGATCATAGGCACAAGTAAAAACAGCTCTGCCCTAAAGTGTTGTTGTATAATTTGCTGTAAATGTGATGGGCTTTGTAATATAAGATAAAACAGAGATACCAAAGACTGTGGAAGGGTTATACTGTTGTAAAATGTTGGAAAATGCAAAGTTTGTTTGATATATATGAAGTTTTCTCCTGGTTTTAGACATTACAAGACATTAATTGGGCAAGACATTAACATGTCTTGCCCAATTACCCTTTTCTCTAGCTTCTTCTTTTTAAGCAAATGATAGATTGTATTTACCTAAGCAAAAAAAAAAAATGCAAATGTATTAAGTTCTAGAAAGCTTTACAAAGTTTTCTTCTGCATAGTTATTTAAACTCTGCCTTTTAATTACTGGTGGTCTCTTCATCTTATTCATAAATGCTGCTCTTCACTGAAAACATACAGTGGAGTTTTGGGTTATGGAAAAACAAGAATATGGTAAATAACAAGACAGATGGTCCAGGTCTTTTGACAGAAGTTTTATGCATGGCAACAAGGGAAGAGAATTGTAGTGCATTTCTGCTGACCCCTTTGCTCTGGGAAAAACGCCTAACCCCCCCCCACCCCCACCCCGGCTCCCCAAACCCACTGGTTTGTTTCATGCATCTTCAAACCTCAGTCACACTGATTGATACACTGTGGAATAGCCTCAAGCTTCATTTTCACTTGAAAAACCACACGAGTTCCCAAAAGCACAGAAGACTCAGACACCATTATGGGACTGAAGAACAACAAGCTATGCAAAATAATAATATGTTGCACCCCTACTTTACAGCCACCCCTGCCACATCTTCTAATGAATGAGGAAATAATATATCAAAGCAAAAATAAATTGCGTTTCATGTGGCAGGCATCATTTATTGATTATATCTGGGTCTAGTTTGGGATATGTTTTAACTCTGTAATGGCTGCGTAAACACTATGCTGCATATTGAAATGCACAAGAATAAATTATGCTTGAAAAAGAATATTGGACTGCATTTGAGAAAAGAAATTTGAGTCCAAGAGGTGTTCTGCACACATTTGAGCATTTGACTGGATTCTTTAACTACCAAAAATAACTAACAATCTCAGGGTTTTTCTTGCCTTTACAGTAAGATGGGATTGACACTCCACAGACTGATTGGTTTCTGTTTTGTTTCCCCTGCAACACCACAATATATTTGTTTGCAGTACAGGTGCCCATCGGTAGTCGAGGCTCCTCTGCCAGGTTTAGGTCCTACGCCCTCAGTCTGGATTAGTCCCACTGCTGGAGAAGGATGAGTGGAGGGAGTCAGGAGGATAATGAGGGCATGGGGTGGGCCCAGGGGCAGCCAGCAGGGCCCCAGCTAGGTGGATCTGCCTGTGGTGCTAAGCCTCTTAACTCACTCCATCCTCACTGGCATCCTCTAACTGGTATAACACCATTGGCTTCGTGACCGCGTGTAAAGCAACATGAGTCCTACAACAGACATACCTGTGATTCCACTAGCCACATGATAATCAACAGCGGTCTGAGTGGATTAAAGCTTGAGGGAGTTGTGTGATGATCAGGCACATTTCATTAAGTTTCATTAAGTTGCATTTGCATGTTACCCAAAACACTTGTGGTAGTCCAGGGTCCACAGGATAATTAGAATTGAGCTCATTTTAATTTTATACAAGCTGAACATACCTCTAAAAAGTTACTCATATCATGTTTTGAGTAGCAGACTCTTTCAGCACCATGGAGAGCGATAAAAACTCCTCTGTGTGAGCACCATCGGCATCCTTTGTCTGTGCCTCTTTTTCCACGTATTCCTATTCTTCCTTGCCAAGTTCTCCCTTGTTTTTTCTCCGATAGATATGGCTCAGTGTTGACGTGCAGGCCACACATCTGGCTTGTGGTTTTTGACTTCATGTCCACCTATCTTGATTTTGTGCTTGTTAATGACAGTAATTACGACAGTGTCTCAGCACAATGAATGGTGATTTAATGAATGGATCCTTCAACAACAAAAAAAAAGGTTGTGGTTTGAGGGAAATCTTTGGCCTGTGATTTAAAATTGATAGAAGATAAAATGGGAATAGTAAAGCTTGCAGGCGAAGAGAAACTGTGCATGAATACAGCATCAGTGCATGTATATAATAATGTGTAAACATGCAAGGTGACTATGGCAGAAGCAGCCAGCCCTGGAGAGCATGTCGCTATAACCTCAAAACTAATATAAATGACACTCAACTTAATCATTGTTTTACATTTTATGTTTTGGACCAAAGGTTGTTGTTGCTTGGCTCTTGGCCACACGTTGACTGGTGTTAAATTAGGTTGGAAGACTTCTTCATTAGCGCATCAGCAGCTCAAAATAGCAACCCTGTCTCATATCAAACAGTTGACAGGCGTAATTGATACCTGAGATGGCTGAGTATGCAGTCTCAAACTTCTAGTTAATAAGTGGCCCAAGCACCGTGATTTAACTTTCAGGTTTGGTGAGTTTCAGGGGAATTCATTAAGCGGGAGGCAGAGATACAAGCGGTAGAGTTGTTTCCACATTGCAATGCACCAGCTTGTGATGTTGTGACAGATGTCATAGGACAGACTGATGCTCCATATAAACGCTTTCATAAGTTACGGCACAAGCACAGCGATGTTTGTTGTCATCCGTTGGTATGCTTCCTCTAAGCTCAGAAAACGTGTATACCTGATGTTGTTTATTTGCTGTCAGCAGCTTCCTCCCAGCGCTTTTGTTAACAGATATAGATTGAGTCTTGCTCGTCAAATTATAGTCTTGCTCCCCTCAAAAGACAACCACACCTCTTTGCCCCCCCCCCCGTTGCTCTCACTCTACTAACAGCAATGGTGCTTGCCTGTGGAAGGTGTTTGGACCATGTATGTTTAAGTGTGCATGGTAGAGAGGAAGAAAGGATATTGTGAAGAATGATCTTAAGAGAAGGGAGAGAGAAATGGGTTCCAAAAGTGTATCAATATGCATATGTTTTGGTGCGCTTGTTTGTGATAGTGTGAGAGCGCAGTGGTGCTCCAGGTACAGAGTAGATGCCTGTCATTCTTCTGCTCTAGTCCCGCCTCTATAAATAGAAGTCTCTCTGCGCTGCAATTCCTGAGGGGCTTTGTACTCTTCTCCCCCTTTTTTCCCTTTGCATCCTTATCTACTGCTTTTCTCCTCTTCTCCCTCCTGTGACTCTGTTAGGCTGCCTTTACATTTATCAAACAGCCATATTATGATGTAGTGCCATTACTTAAGAATAATTCACTTTGATGCAGATCACCCACACGCACAGTACACAGAAAAGTGGTTACTGCTGTTTGGCGTCTCATTTGTCATCCTTCACCTCTCCATTGGAATGTGGCTGTGTATACTGTTTAATGGAGCCCCCTGTCCTCATTTCATCTTTGATTTTATACCATTTCTATTAAGGACTTAATCATAATGACTTTTTTTTCTCTTGTTTTTTTCCCCAAGATTAATTAATATTTTTGTACTATTTATAAACCTCTGAAACAATTAATGACTGACCTTGAAATGATGTCTGGTTGTTTTCTTTGACCCAAAGTGTAGTATTGAATTCATAGTTTAGAATGAAAACAAGCAAGTACTCCATTTTTAAAAAGCTCTTAACAAGAAAACATTTTGCATTGTTGACTTCTTAGATTATTTATCCGTTACTGACTAATTTATTAGCAGATTAATAAATTCAGCACTTGTTCAAAGTCAGATTAATCCCCCAACATGAACATTTAAAGCATTGGTTCTTCTGTTCCTTCGACTTCCCTGCTTATTTATAGGTTGTTCTGGCATGAGTGAGAAGCAGATTGTGGCAACGTTTACTTGTGTCACTCACAGTCAGACAGCATCAGGTATTTAAAGTTGCATACTGTGTCAATACTGAGTGTGGCAGTTGGAGGGTAGATGATGGGTTTTTGCATTTTGAATTAAGTAGATGCTACCCAAATCAGATGGAGAATTCAAGGAAGAGGACAGCTTTGGGATCCTTTGGCTCCTGTGGGACCCAACACATACCTTGCTGCGGGCAGGAGCGGGCAGTCAAAAAATAAACTGAGCGAGAAAGTTTGTTGCAAAGCAGTGGATTTGTTTGGGTTGAGGTTAATAGTGTAGTATTTTTGACAAATGAAAATATTGTGTTTAAATGCAGAGTAGGAAAATGTAATTTTGCTACATTATCATTAACAGATATTAATGGTGGTGGTAATGGTCAGAAATCCAGGAAGAGCGGGATTAAGATAATAGTCCCACACACGGCTTGAAACCAAGGTCTCAGCTGTAATTGCAGCATGAGGTGCCTGCCACCCTCGACTTGCTCAGGCAGGTTGACATTTGGTGTTGCCATATGGTGTGCAGTTAGACAGGTTAACAGTACTTAGAATGTGACGCTAATGTCTCAACAATGACATATGACTCGTTAACGAAGTGATATGTTTTACTTTAAATGTTTTTTTTATACATATTTTTACATTGATTTGCCAAGGCTGTGCCATTTGGCCCCCTTTACTATGGTTTTGTACAATAGTTAGCACTGGCTAAATAACAGAAAAAGGGACATCACAAAAAATTACGTGTTTGGCACAATGCAATATTTGTTGCATACAAATGACCTCTGAACTGCTGACAATGACGGCTGCTGCATTAGAGGAAATTACATATGTCATTTAACATCCGGGAGAAGCAGGTGTAAAGTTTGCTAGCCAAAAATCCAGCAGCACAGTGACGTTGGTCCCGCTTGACTTTGTATGTTTTGTCATTTTACAGCTTACAGCAGGGTTTTTCCATCACGTTACAACTTAATAGCCATTCATACACCCATTTTATATCAGACTATTTTGATCTGTGTAAAGTAATGATCTTAAGAATCTTTGGATATTTTGCGTTAAACAACCCAACATAAGGTCTTAATTAACAACAGTGCATTCAAATTAACTAAACTATGGCAATGCTAATTTACAGCATCAGTTTTAAATACCTCACTAAATTGAAAACATGCGGTGACGCTGAATTTTGTGGCCATGGTGGTAATTTGCGGTGGGCTTAGTAAATCAACCCCCAAATCTAAATAGTGACATTTGCCAAGTGCTTGCCTTCCAAATAATTACCATCAAGTGGAACGTGACGGCAGGAGGCTCCAAGGGCTTGATGGGAGCTCATCAGGGAGGCCAGCCATTTACTCCAATCGACACGAAGCGAGTGTGCTCTCCCTCAGGTCCTCCTACCCACACCCTGAGATGCTGACTGTGGGGTATTGCTAATTAACACAGTGAAGATGAGGTTTCTGCCACAGTTGTCTTAAACAGTGCTCAGGTGTGCCTGCACTGTTATCTAGCTTAATGCTAGTTTGGCTTTTTTTCTCCCCCCATTTTTTTTTTGTTTGTTGTCTTTTACAGTGTCTTGCTCTTTGGAGTAATGTTTGCTGTATTACACATTTACTTTGCTCACTGCGTTTTTTTTTTTTTTTTTATTACTTCCTTGTTCACTGAAATATAACTAACTATTTACAAATACTGTGTACCATTAGAACACTCCAAAATAATTAACACAGAGTGTTAGCAATGCTCCTTCATACATTTAGCCACAGCTGCCTTACCACTCACTACTTTGTCTTAGGCATTTCCATAATATATTACATTCTTTATTGCTGCTTATTATTCACTCAAGGGGAACTTGTAGTGAGATTATTTTCTGTTGAGCTAATTGCATTTGTAAGGACTTAAAGTAGCTGTGACTTGACCATGAAGGAGGGAGGCAGAGAAGGTAATTACTGAGAAGAGAGCTTTTTTTCAACAAAGAAAAGACAATGGAGACACCATCAATAAGGACAAACTTTCCCCCACCCTCTCGCCACACACTCTGTAATGAAGACCTTTGCTATTGGCTTAGATGGATGAGGGCAGCTCTGTAGGAGCGAGTGAGCAAGAGGCAGGTAGATGTTTGTTTAGGTCGAGCTCATGGTGGATATATTGGAATGGGTGTGGGCCTGTTGGATAGAAAAGCGCATTAAGACCAGGGTGATTAAGGAACAGAGTTGATGGAAAACGAACTACTATTGACAAGGCTTTGTCTTCCCCTGGTCTCCCTTGTGCCCACATTGATGCCCCTGTCTAGTCTCCTCCAGGCTAAGCTACCCGACTGGATTCACAAAACTTAAGAGGGATTGATTGTTCTGCAGCAATTTTCTATGCAAGCCCAGGCCAGCCAATCGATTTTGCAGGTTTCAGGAGTGGCGATCTTATGTTTATATTACTGTTAATCATTACTCCCCTGGCATTTGATCTCAGGCACTGATGAGTAAGACCACGGTGTGCAATTAATACCCTGGGTGCAAACTAGCAAATGGCCGAAATCGTTTCACGTTTTGAGTACCACCATGTCTGCCGTCGTACTCTCCACATCGCCAGTTTTACATTGCTGCACACATGTACACAGACATGCAACTCCATCTCGAGCACACATGCTCAGGCACACCTCCATCCTCCTACTTATGCATTTTAAGCATAACAACTGTTACACATTCATGCATATACTCATCATGTACTTCATCAAACGCACACACTCAGACACTCTCCAATGCGCACACATGCGCA
This sequence comes from Pempheris klunzingeri, assembly GCF_042242105.1. Lineage (NCBI taxonomy): Eukaryota > Metazoa > Chordata > Actinopteri > Acropomatiformes > Pempheridae > Pempheris > Pempheris klunzingeri. The sequence continues at coordinate 18,535,394 of NC_092020.1, read as the reverse complement.
AACCTTAAAATTCACCCGGAGAGGCTCCTGTGTGGAATACAGAGCCAATGCTCCTGACTTGAAAGCCTTTCCACTGCCTCAGATGTGACATCAGCTCGTTCTGTCTCTTGCTCTCCCCCTCCTTCCCCTACTCCCTTCCTCTTTCCTATCCTCTTTCATCAGCTGAGCCCATCTTTTGACACTTCAGAAGGTGTTCCTCACATGCCTGTCACCTCTCCCCTCCTCCACCAACTCTTTCTTCACAGCTCTCTATCGAGAGCATGCGTCTCTGTCTGAAACTTATGTACTTTGTAGAGTTAACGCTTTGGCGTTTGCATCACCTTGAAGTTGGTAAGTGGTACTGAGCGGAGAGACCGATCTTTAGTGTTTAAAGAGAGAAGAGCTCTGAAACATTCTGTTAGTGTGGCATGGTGAGCTGGCAAACAACACACCAAAGAAGGGGGGAGGGAAGTAAATGGTTCACCTTTGTGCCTGTGCTTCCTTACAACTTTGAACAACAGACTGTGGAAAGGGTGGAAGGTTAGGGACTTCTGTCTTTCCTTTGTGTAAAAAAATATACTTTTTACTGTGCTCCGCAAGTCTTTCTGCTTCAGTGTGTTTCTTTTACAGCCACCTTCATCCATTTATGTATGAAACCACCACCAAATGTATTTTTACAGTATGATCACATGAGCCTGTTCATGTGCAGTTTGTGAGTAAATGATAGCATGAGTAAAGAATCTCATCAGGAGATCTGTGCCAAGCGTGTTGCATTAGCTTTACTTAAATACATTGATTAATAATGTATATTTCTGTGCTTGAACCATAATGTTTTTCCCGCTGAGACACAGCGTACCACTATGTAAACACATTGCCGTGTGGGCTGAGCTGCTCGACTCCCACATGCCTGCTCAGGAGCAGCTTGGCTCACGCTCACAGGGAGCATGTTACCTACATACGGCTGGAGGTGGTCTCTGGCACTAAGAAATGTATTCAGTTTGTTGATATATTGCTGCTGTGTGATGCATGTGGTGTGCTTGTATGTGTGTGGGTTTTTCTTACTTGATATACATCAATATGTCTGACTTGTGGTCATATGGAACAAGTGGTGGAGAAGGTTTTAGTATATGCATGTGCATGGACTCTGGTGTGCTGTATATGTGCTGTGGCTCTTAGTAGGACTTGGAGTAGGTTCTGAGAACCGTGTCCTCAGGTTAAGATTTTGTATAGCCCTGGGTGACGTTGTTGCTTCATGACATTTGGCTTGAAGGATGAATCTTTTTGTCCTTTCTGCTGTTTTCTATTGCATTCATTAGTTTGCACACATCTATATATGTCACTGTTGGTTTGACTACTGGTTACTATTCCTATTGTCTCCCAGGTAATAAGACGGCATTTGCAGTGTTTTGTGTGAACATGTATGCATCCCTTTTCAGACCTTTACAATATATAATGCAAGCTTCTCCTTGGGCCTCTGGTAGGAGTAGGGAAAGGGAAAAAATGTTAAGAAGCCTTGAAAAGACCATGATACCTTGCATTATCATCACATTGTAAAAGTAGATCATGGCAGGAACAGGTTAAGATGGAAGGAAGTCCCTCAGAAGTATTTCCTCTTGTGTTTTAGTATCTAGCCTTCACCTAAAGAGACATCTTTTGCTCCAGTGGCCTTTCAGCACTGTTTCCTCTATAGTCAGTCTCGATGTAACAGAAGCAGGGTTCCATTTCCATGGCATTATCCTCTCCCCATGTAAAACCATGGCTCCTATCGAGGCCTAATCCCCAGCATGGGGAGAGAAGGGCAGGCATTTTAGATTTATTAGTTTTTTCCCACAAAGCTAAAGAAAGCCCTAGGAATGCAGTTCATGCCACGCTGAGATCAGTATGTGCACAATGCACACAGACAAAATAGGATTTCGGCTGGTCGAGTAAGAGAGCAAGGATAGAGAGGTGGAAAGGGGGGGAAAGTAATGCCGGGGCTTGAAAAAGATTCTATTCTGGAAAGCTTTACTTCATTATCAAGTGAATTTATTATTCCCTGGAGTAATACTAACATTAAATGAGGCTTTTTTAATATGCTGGTCAGACACGCTGCTTCTGGCCATTTGAGCTTTGGAGGAAATAGACACAGAGGAGTAAGCAAAGCAGCTCAAAATTTGGCTTGGGATTTTCTGCCCCTCTGAATTAAGTTATTCCTCAGATGAGGAAGGAGTAGTGTTTGGGGTTTTCTGTTTTATGATTATTGTCTGTTGCTTTTTTGTTTTGTTCTGTGACCAATGGCCCAGTGCCATCTTTCTCTGGGTTCAATAAACACTTCCTTGAATGACATTATTCTTCGGCATCCAGCCAGACCAGGGCTGGGGAATCACGCTTTTATTAGAAAACATGAATCTTGTCACTGGGATGCCTAAGGAATATTGATGGTCGTTGCAGTTTGGATGGCATTTGCAGATAAAGTGTAGCTTAATATTCAAAATTATCATAGTGGTATCTATGACATTCTTCAAGTAGCACCTAGTCCTTATCGATTGGCTGCTGGTTTCAGAAAACGAAAGAATTAATTAAAGCTACAGATCGATTTTTAAGATAACACATTTTGTGCTGCCTCTCTGATGCCACATCTTCTTGGATGTGATGGATGTTAAAAGGATGGGAAGAATATTCAGGGCCTCGTGGATGGGTAAGTCAGGACAAAAGTTTTGTTCTTTAAAGTTGGCTGGAGCGAATTTTGTTTTCTTTTCTTAGCTTGTCGCTTGGCTACAGTCTATTGTATCATGGAAATGAATTCAATGGGTCCTTTTCACAAATTAGATTCAAGGTACTTTGAATAATGGTTCTTCCTAAAATGAAGTCATATTGCACGCCATCATTTCGCTTATCAGACAGGAGAGAGTGCTTCTTTGCTCATTGTCATTTCCTAGATTCTCACCCCTGCAGTTGAACTTGTTATTAAACTATACTCTTCTTGAAATATTCCTTTTTCCTTAATCTGTCGTTGATGGGTTTTGGTTGGTCCTTTCATGTGCTATAACTGACAAACCACACTTTTAATCTCTCTTTGATGAATTAGTTTGTCTCTTCGCCGTGCCGTAATAGACACATCAAGTTCTTGAACAAAAAACAGTTTTCCCTGCTCCACAATTGAGTGAGTTAAATAGACATCATTTCCCCCTGACAAGTTAATGCTTTGTTTTCCTGTTTATGGTGTGTCATGTGGGCATAATGACTTGAGTAAATTATTGTCACTGCTGTCAGAGGTATTAAATTTCCAAAAGTTCTCCGTTAGTACCATTTGCCTAATTTTGTGAGTAGTTTGGCCTGTCTGTAGGGTCTGTTATTGCCCGCTCTTGTTTATGGCACTGCTTTCCCGAATTAGAACAAATTGAGATCCTCATTATTTTATTTGCTGGATGCAGGGTTTTTAATGGTCTTTCAACAAATTAAATAACCTCAGGGCATGGACAGGAATAATTAGATAATAAGAATCACATCTCTTTTCATCTTTTTTAAAATACATTATGTCTTGATGGTTCCAGGGATGAAATGGGCCTTTGTTTTAACCGTGTGAATCAGTGTGGGAATCAGTGTGGCAGAAAATCTACTAATTATTTACAGAGAACCAGGAGAGCTTAGTTTTTTTTTTGTGTGAAACTATTGGGTACTGGCCACCTGGTCCTATCCCTTAACTATCTAGTGAAAGTCAAAGAGATGTAGCTCATAAACTGATTGAAGTGGAAATGTTTCAAATAAAGAGTTCCACAAAAATGTTGGCTTTGTTATTGTATATGGAATATTGCATATAGCTTAATATACATATATAAATGGAAGGAAAAATAAAGACTTGAACACAGTAAACATTATCTAGAAAATGTTAACAAATATGACAGTGAGTTAACAACAGCTGTCCTGCTGTTCTTCAACATCTTGTGTGATTGCCTCCTGTGGCCACCATGGCTTGACTTCTAGTACCAATGCACTTCTCAGTGTGTAGGGTTGGGATGTTATCCAGTTCCTACAGAAGGGCCTGATAAAGTTATTAGCACAGGCAGTCAGAGGGTCACATCTCCTGGCAGCAATAACTTCTGCCTGTCTCATAAAGCTGGATTACAAAATCAGCGTGATAAAAGCATGGAGGAAAACCGAGCACAGCTCCTCATGTCTCCATGTTAGAGATTAGGAGAGTGTCCACATTTTGCTTTATTTTATTCAACATGCCCTTTGTTATTTATACCCTGCTTTGATGTCTGTATGGTTACTGGATCTTTTCAGGCCAACACCAATATTGATGTTTGAGATCTGAAAGGATATGATAGTGATAGATTTTACATAAACACATAGATTTTAATTAGGAGCTCTTGGTCTCCTGGTTATTAAGGAATTGTGACCATGCCCTCTGCGGGACATTTTACACAAACTGCTGTTTTGTGGATAAATGTAATGGTGTGTATTGGTGACATTGTTTATTACAAGTTATCTTTGGCATTCTTGTAATTCTTTTTGTTGTTACTTAGAGGCTGACATGCATGCAATTAGTGATACACCAATTGATCAGCCAGAGAGCAGAATCGGACGATTTTCAGCTTAATCGGCCATGACCGGCAACGGGACGATCAGAATCAGATAGAGGCGATTCTGGGCTGATTTACACGCTGTTCACGTCGTGCGCATATTAAAGGACTATTGTCACACCTCCGCTGAAACATGTTGGTGGTGTGGGAGTTCTTCTGAAAAAGACATTAAACTCACAAAAGAGTGTCACACTTTTGATGTCCTTGGCAACGCCACGCTTCTGCTAGCAGTGTGGAACTCAGGCATATGAAACGGCATATAGTATTGTAAATCTCTCAGTGCAGCTCTACGTGCAATCATGAAATATTGGTAGACGATTCAGCCTCCCTGATTTATCATTCTAGCTTTATTTAAGTTGTAATTATATTCATATTTGAATGTTGCTTCATTGTAAATGATTTTGTAACCTACACATATATTACTAATCAGTGATAACCCAGCTAACTTGATTAATTGTATAATTAAAGGGGCACACCTGGGATGCTGTATCTCGCCTGTGTATCTCGCATTGTACACATTACAGAACGCCAGAAAAATACACCTGTCACCTTTTGTGTGGATTAATTACAGTAACAGCAAATTGTTGCATGTTTAGAAAATGTTTTGTTAATTTCAGGACATCTTTATTTAAAAAATCTGTAAAACTGAGTTTTTAATGCTATCATTTATAATTACTATTTTATTGTTTTTTATTATCATCATCAAGCAGAATATTAGGGATATGCACACACATTACTTTACAATGTCCTGATTACTGTACAATCTGTATTTACCTGCAGCTCGTCAGTAATCAGATTTGTTCCCTGACCTGCTACCATTTTCCTCTCATTTTAGCTCATTAGTGATATATGATGTTTTTTTACTTTGAGAAAATTATTTCTGAATCTGACCTATTCACACTTACATAAATTTCAATTTGAATCCATTTTTAATTATTTGGATCAAACAGCACACACGTACAGTAATTATTACTTTAACCACTCTGCGCTGAAGCCACATTGATCCAGTTAGGTAGTTATCATGCACATCTGCCAGCCATGTAATCATAGAAAGCCTCGCTACCAAGGCTTCAATTTGCCTGAAAGGGTTTAACAAACAGAGGAGGAATAAAGAAGTCAGAGAAAGAGTTTGGGGAGAAGGAGGGGTCATTCAGGGGGGGGGAGCGGTCTGCAATCCAATTAGACAAGTGAGAATTAGTATGGGGTCAGGTGGCCTGTATATACAAGATACTTTCACAGAGGCCTAAGCAGACTTAAGAAGCCTTGTATCCATCACAATCAGTCATTGGAGATGAACCCATCACATGTAAGTTATTAAGGCTTGGTAGAAAATGACAGTGCTTTCCCTCTTAAATGCTGAACGTTACGGAATTGTTCCACGAGAGGTGCTGAACGCTCCATTCAGGAAGGCTGATTAACAGATACAGTGCTGTTGTGTCTGCTTCAATTACACAATTATGCTGGTTGCTGCTGTTGAGGCGTATCTCTCTGGGTCTCTTTATTCCTGTCATTTTATTCCAGTCGTCTTTCTGTATATTTTTTTCCCCCCCCTGCCCTTTCACATGAGCGTAATCTGTTTCATCTCAATTTTCTCCTCATGTCTCTCTTTGCTTCCTTTATCTATCTAATCCCACTCCTGGACTTGTGTCATTCCCCTCATTTCCTGTCCATTGCTTTTGTCTCTCTTGCTTCAAGCAAACCACCGTATGCCACCAAAGGCCCTGTTCATCAACATTTATCTCACTTTTCCGATCGTGAGATAATCCCAGGGGGGCATCACTGGTGGCTTGCCCTGACAGACCAACAGTAAATCATGCACAGAATCAGTTTCTCTGAAAGGGAAGGGAGCTTTGTTGTGGCCCACATGTTGTTTTTCGAGTGTCTGATAATTGAGTATCTAGCTTGCAAATGCAGTCCCTCTGAAATATGTGTCTAAAACATGTCTGGTGCAGCCTCCAAACTCTAGATTCTCAGCTGTTAAATCCAAGTCAATTTTGTCTTCACATTTTCTAGACATGTTACTACCTGAAACAGGGTGAAATGACTACGCCGAATACACATTATGTCGTGTCTAGGAGAACTGTTAAAGGTTGTGGCTTTGCTTTGAGGATATTGTATGGATGAAATTAAGTCGACTGTAGTAGTTTATATGCTAGTATATTCTCTTTGACTGCCTAATGGAGGGAAGGCATATCAAAAGCCTCATCAAAGCCGTAGACTGAGTGGTGCATTTATGGGGTGTTAAAGAGCTTCAAGAGCTGCGGTTTAGCATGATCTAATGGCTGGAATGATTCTCATTCAAAGTCATCGTAGCCTCTCAAGTTAGAGAAAACAGTTCACATTAGTTGCTGAAATAAAAATGGTTGATTCATGCAGAAGACTGCTCTAAATGAGGGAGAGGGGAGTGCTTGTGTGGTGCACGTATGTGTGTGTGAATTTGCTTGTACTGTGTCAACACGAGGGTGAGAGTTTAATAGTTGTGCGGGAGTTGTGAATGGGAGCTGCAGCTGATGAGCCTCTAACTTTGGCTCGAGAAAGGAAGCAGCCTTGCAGGTCTTTTAAAGGCCTCTTCACTGTGAGTTATTAAGCGCACCGCATTAAAATCACCCCTTTTTCGACACTCTAGTCTTTTATATGGTGGCGTGCGCAAGGACTACATCTCTGTCAAGTTGTGAGATTGTATTAATAGAGATAAGGTTGTACATTGCCACCGACTGTAAAGAGAAGATATAATGTGTGCAGCAGAGGTCGGTGTTGTGCTTGAATTATGTGGTCTAGAAACCAAATTTGTGCCTGATATATTTGTTTCCCGCCTTTCTGTTATCGATCGGTCCTTTTAAGATAATTAATATGCACTCAAAACTTTATCTGTTTAACTTCTAAATATTTCACCAGGGAAAATGAAATTATTGCAAAAATTGTATTGTTACATTTGTTGCTGCCTCCTCTGAGGAGCATTTAAATACACAGTACGCTTTTAGATAGCTGCTGTTGAATGAGCAAGCACCGTTGGCTACGCATTGACATGCAATTCATTTGAGCTTGGAGGAATGCTGCAGGCAACAGTTAATTTCTTAAAATTAAACTAAGCATATTGGTACAGAGGTTTATGGTAATCTGACCAGTATGTCTCTGAGGCATTACAGAATTTTTTCAGGGCTTGAGGGGGAATATTAAATAGCTGGTTGTTTGTTATTAACTGGATTACTTCGCTGTATGATGGAGGAACAGTGGGTGGATTTGGAGGGGTTGGGGGGTTCTGCTAAAGTTGCTTTAAGTTTTTGCTATCATCCTCACAGAGAGGGTAATGACTATATCAAAGAGCTTTGAGCTGAGCTCTGCACCAACATGTCAGAGTCTTGACAAATCACCTAAGATACATTTTTCGTATTTTTAACTTTGTGGTGCTTCTGTTTCATTAGATACAGTACAAAAAAAATGACAAAATTGGGAGGAAAAAAGAGGATGACATTTGATAAAGGTTGCAAACTACTTCCCCACCCACAGTGGCGCACGGGTAATTCACTCGCTAATTCATGGAACCTTTTGGATACAGCAGATTTTGTCAGTTCATTTTTTGCCTTAATACATTATCAATAGACATTGAAGTGGGGACTTAAGATGGTGTACTGTCCAATAGCCACCAGTGTTTCAAAGCTTCAGTATTCTTCTGATGGGCTTACACAGCACATAAAGTCACCCTATTAAGTTTGAACTATGTGAAACGGCCGTTTTCTAACTTCAAAAGTCCAGGTGTAACTACGAAGTCTTTAAAAGTAAGATCGTCTTGGTCTCATGCGGTGCCTTGGAAAGCGACACATGGCTCGTGGCCTAATGACATGGCCCAAGTCTTTGTGCAGGGGCAGCTGAAGATGAGAATTAATAGCAGAGCTCAAATGACGACCTTTATTCCTCCATTATAATTTGTCCCCTGGCAGCACTGAATGAATGGTGGCATAGCACAAGGCAAGATACCTTTGAAAAGGTGAGATACTTTTTATGACCAAAGCGGTCACACCCCCTATCTGTTCTCTAGGTTCTCATTTTACATTTGATGAAAACAAATAGATTGTTTGTCATTACATGTCAGCGCAGATTCAGATCTGGTGTTGTACTGTGGTTGGTTCAACTGTATTATGATTTCAGTTTCATGGTTGCATCACTGCAGCAGTGTTGCAGGGACTGTAAAATTTAGGGAAAAAAAAGGTTTCTATAATGGCAAAATCTGTAAATAGAGCATCTCTGAGAAACCATCCTTATTTCTTTCTTTACTGACCACGCAGAGCACTCTACAGAGCATTGAAATATTCATCATATTTTTTTTTCACAGACTCTTTTGCTTTTTTAATGTTAAAAGGCCTGCAAATAGCACATCCGCCTCCTCTCGTTCCCCCTTTCTCGAACTCTCCCATGCAAAGTGAAGCGAGGCAGATGAACAGAAAGATATAAAGTGTTTGTTGATAAGAGTGGAATGTTTTGTTGACACAAATGTGTCGACATGTAGGTAAGCAAAGACTTGTTTCATTCGTTCATCAGCATGGGTGTTTCATTTTGCAGGACAAATCGTGAGATTTAAAGAGCACCATTTGTGTGCAGACACTCACCAGGATTTTTCACTTGTAGGAGTTACAGCTTCATGCGTCCTGCCTGACGCAGATTGAAGGATAGGTTTGGAAAGGAATAAATAATAGATAAAGAAACAAAGTTGTTTTTCCTTTCTTCCCTTGTTCTGGGAAGTCATGAGCTGCACAAATACATTGTCTTGTCAGCCTTGTATCAGAGACAGAAAGAGGGAGGGAGAGAGAAGTTTTGGCAACTTTCATGTGTAAGTGATGCACTGTTTTATCAACAACAAAGTGTGCAGATGTGGCTGGTGATCAGGCTGGGTTTGTAGAAGCTATGTTGACTGCTTTGTCTCCCTGTTCTCCCTCCTACCTCAGGCTACGCAAAAATGAAGGCCTTAATTGATTTAACGGTTGTTCACTCCCACATGCATGAACAGATGCAACATCAAGCAGTGCTAGAGGAGGGTGGGGGAAGAAAAAGAAAGCTACGCAGAAGGGTCACCAATTAAGAATGTTCCCAGGTGCTACTTCGGTTACTAAAGGATAGAAACCGCGTGGGTGTGTACATGAGAGCGGGATGGGGATGATTTGATCTTGTATGCCATGAAAGGTTGCTGGGAAAGGTGGTATGGGCCATGTAGCCAGGTTGAGATTTATTCCCATTCAGAGGACCATTATTGTTGACCTTGCCTTGCCCGGGAAAGCCAGAGTAAACAGAGGCCTAATAAATCAACTTTAACAAGCCCAGTAGTCCTGGCTGGTGGAGCAGCCATGCAGCTCCGACACGCAGGGGTGGATTAATCCACACTACCTCCTCTCCACAGAGGATACCTGTAGAGTCTGATTTTGCTGATAGTTTGTATGCAGACGCACAGGGACGTTTAATTGCTCCACTGAATGCATCTCCCCAGCCAATGTGTTTGTATTCACACTCAGGGCTGTGTTTGTGCGAGAGATACAGAGCAGTCAAAAGAGAAGATGCATAATCACACTCTTGTGCAGGATTTTTAGACTACACTAGAAATTTCATTACACGCTTACCTGGTGTTCCAGTGCAGGCAATATTTGTTGAGCAGATTGACTTGGCTGCCTATTTGATTCCTCATCAATTTCATATCCCCTCCACGTCAAGGGAGATCATCAATGATTCATACTTTATACTGCAGCTCCCTGCAATGTAAATGCACTCATAAAAATCCTAATATCCTCATGTTATGGCAAACTAATAAAACGGTTTAGCAGTCACTGATGTGTTTTTGTCTGGAATCTCAGATGATTGTTTTATTGCAGCATTTTCTTTTTTCCTTTGCAAATGACAGATAAAAATTACAGTAATTAAGTCGCAACATGGTGTTTCAGTACCCCGCACCCCCCCCACCCCCACAACACACACACACACACACACACTCAAACACACAAATACGCAAACACACGCGCATATGTACTGTATTTATATGTATGTATATATACAAACATGCTGGCCGTTTCTCACATTGCACCCTCCATCACTCCATGTCTCCTGGTCTTTGCCTCAGGGGTGTAAAAGTTGATGGGTGCTGAATAGTAATTTTTGAGCTTTTGGGGTGGGTTTAGTGAGAATATATGCCGAATTGGCACTGTCACTCAGTCAATAAATCAGCCTTCCATTCTAACTGACAGGTGGTCGAGGTAGGATCCCTGATACCATGTACAGTGACATTCAGAGCTTCTCTTTAACGAGTGAACACAAAAACGACACAAACTATTTTCAAACTGATGGGGACTTAAACGAGTTGCTACATGTACATTTGACCAACAGCACATCGACGACAGACTCACCTCAATGCATTTGTGTGCATTTGCAGTTTTCATGCATTGGCTAAAATCGGTGAATGTGTGCACACACTCATGCATGTATGTGACAGCGTGTGCACGTGGGTGTGTGTGTAGGCAAGTAAATGCAGGAGAGTTATTCTTCCAGTGTCATATTTTTGGCATGGTTGTGTTGTGTCCCAGGCTGCTGCACAGTTGGTGAATATCAATGCAGTGTGGCGTAGTGACGGGGACTGGAGCTGACATGTTGTCACACTGTGATGAAAAGCACTCTGAGATGATGTGGCGGGAGTGTTCCTCCTGTCCGCAGAGAGATGGCAAGCTGGCTGTGGCATTTGTGTATTCGTTTGTGCATTCGTTTGTGCTCCCATGCCTTCGCAAGAGTGTGTGTGTGCATACTTGTTGGTTTTTCTCTGGGTGCATTTGTGATTGTGTACGCCTTTTGCTTGCATTCAATGCCATATCACTTTACACACAAAGTGTGTGGTTTTGCTGCTGTTGCCGCTGCACATGAGCCTCTGAAAACATCTAAGGTAACGTGTGTTTAGCAGCTAGCTGGTCAGTAAACCAACCAAGGTGCCGACCAACTTTACTACTGAGTCATTATCACCTCTGTCAGGCACTGTTTAAGACTCACTTGCCACATTTTTGTGGCTGCATAAGTTTTAAAGCATTATATGTTAGTTGAAAGATGATGTACCATACTATCTCTGTACATGGCTCTGCCTTCTCTGAGTTCAATCTGCTTGTAGAACTTGTTCTGTGGAAACTTGGCTTCATGTTTGAGGTCTTGGTTAAACAAAAATGTCTCAGTGTCTAAAATATTCCATGTCTGTAAGGTGATGAGAAACTGGACACGCCCACACTCCACACTTCCACTTCATTCACATTTGAATGCATGCAGTAGAGATGTGCAGTTCTTTGACATATGCTGCAGATACAGTGGCACATGTCTGCCTGTTGTGTGCACACTTGGAAATGCCACTGTGCATCAGATGAAGCATTTCCTCCCTCTCTGTCCCTTGCCAGTGTTCCTGGATTTCACAAGCACTCTATCACATCTCTGTGAACTTGGCGTACTCTCTAGCCTCTACACCCTTGGGGAGCTGACATGTGAAGGGAAAAGAGTCGCTTTTCCCTGGCTCTAGCGGCAGTCCTGCCACATCTACAGCAAACTCCACAGTAAAAGGGCCTGTTCGGGCCTCATGTTTCCTGTTTTGGGCAAAGGTTCATCTCTCACTTGGGCCTGTTAAAAGCTTTGCTTAATGCATATGTCTTTGTCTCAGTGGTCCTTCATAGATGGATAGATAAGAGACGGGCCCCACCTGGTCACTGCCCGAACTCTGTCAGTTTAATTATTGAACAGAAGAGCATGAAGAACATGAGTGTACAAGGGCCTGTGTAATACAAACTGTCTTTGTCAGTGACTTCTTAGTCTTTAGGTCAAAACATACACACAAACACACACAGACAGACAGTAACGCATGCACCATCACATCTCTCAGAGCGCTGCAGATGTGTAGGTTTATGCAAATAAGATTGAAAGGGCAGGAGTACTCAAGATAACTGATAAGAGAAAACAAAGCACAGGAATGTAATCCTATCGTGCTGCATACCCGTCCATGTATTACTGATGACGTCAGATACTGAGAGAAGTGTTAGTCTTAATACTTGCGTTGCGCGATTTATATTACATGCAACCTTGAGGATTATGGAGTATGAGACGAGATGCTCTCTGGATTCCACCTTACTTAATCTCGTGGTGTATTTCTCTTTGCTATGGTGTTAAGTGCATGTGGTTTAGTGTTTGAGAGAAATTGGTCCAGCAAAGTTGGGGAAGTGAATTTCTGTAGTGCTTTTCTTTGTTGATGCTCCTTGCACCTATGGGAGTGTGTGTTTGTGTGTATATCTGAGTGTACATGCTTGTTTTTTCATGTGTTTATGTGGAGGGATGCATGGCCCGCCATGGCTGCCTGTCCTCCTGTGTTAGCAGCGTGTTACTGAATATGCAACACCATCAATCAGGGAGTCGTCTGCTGTCTCCTCTGTCCTAATTGCACCCCTAACCCTGTCTCTCTTCTCGCGCAGCCTTTGGTTGCAGCGTAGCATTTCATTTCCACAGAGGAGTCCTTTTTGATACAATAGTCTCATTGAAGTACTCCTCTCCAGATGTTCTCTCCATAGATAAATCTGCTATTCAGATCTCTATAATTGATTGTAATATGCAGAATTAATGCCTAGGGTTATAAAGAGAATTCTTGGAAACGTTTTTCACTTTCCTTTTGAAATTCAAAACAAGAAAGCACCACAATGCACTTTTTTCCTCTGCCCAGGCTCAGCATACAAGTGCAGTGCAGCGGTGCCCATTTGCATATTCTCTAGCTGATTCTGTGCAAAACAACTTGGGTATTGTTACAGACGTAATTAGGAAGATGATCAAACAGGCTTTTTTGCGACGTTCTCTCCCTCACCCCCTCTCATGCCGCTTGGAGTACCACTGATACCATTGCCCGATTTTCCATTTAGAGTTAAAAATTTTCATCGCAAAGAGTGGCTGCTAATGATGATTTCCATGCACAGCAGTAATGACGGCATGCAATGAATTTAGGAGTGTGTGCTGTTGTCAAGTTCAGAAAGAGATGGAGTCACAGAGACAGACAAGACAGACAGAGAGAAAGAGTGAGAGAGACAGACTGATAGAGTGATGCAGAGCGAGGGTGAGTAGTGAGCTCATTTGGAATTCCAGTGTGTTGGTAATAATAAGGGAACCTCAGCAGCCCTTGTTGAATTATAGATCACACCAGCATGATTGGATGAGGTTAGGCCATTGTAACACCAACTTAATAATTTACAGATTGCATTAAGTAATAATTGCATGGTGAAGGTAAGCATTTTTTTCCAGTTCTCCCACATATGACAGATGAAGAGCCCCGTTTATTATTGCATGTTTAACAGTCTTGACAAGAATGCCCATTTTCATCTTTTCTGTTTGCTTCAAAGCTGCTGTACAGTTTTTCTTTCAGCAATTTAGAGTGATGTGATTTTCTACGAAGGCCACATTATTTTGGGGTTGCTGTGGTTCAGGAGACGATTTAAGTTTTGTTTTAGCCGCTGTTTTGGAGGGATTTCCAGCAGGAAGTGGAGTGACACAGTATGTAGTAAGTGCACCCTTTGCCCCCCTGTCCTCATTTCGGCCCTTTGATGAGAATGGGCATTGGGTCACTCAATGTCAGTGACGGGCTCAATGATTCAACCTACTTAGCTTCATCAGTGTCGGCTTACTTGCTCGCATTTGCGTCCACATATGCACACATACACATTATTATTAAGTCAAATCTGCTTCTTGTTCTCATTATTTCCACAGTTGTCTTTATCTTCTGTCCTATTTTACTCATCTTTGAGCCTGACTGGATATGTTACTTCATGACACATTGTCCGGGTATGTGTGCCATGTCACTATGACTTCACACTACCATGCTTCAGCCCATTCTGTCTTCAATGGCTGTGTTTATGAACAAAGGATGTCCCAGCTTTCAGTCTGCCTGATATGTGGAGGCATTGTCTTTCCAGAGAAAGGATGTGGCGAGGAGCAGACTTCATGATGATGGCATAGGAAATGAGAATATATAGAATGTTAGAGGACACTGGGGTTGGTGGTGATAGGACCATGGAACAACCTCATTAACTTCACCCCCTGTTGTTGGCAGTAGGTGAAAATCAAGTCAGGCAGGCACGCATATCTCCAAGTCGGCCTCTTTTTTACCTCGACAGACTGCTTTTTCTCTTGCCCTAATATAAGTTGACAGACAGTTAAGTATCCCCACTTCACATCTGTGTGTGTGCGTGCACGCCTGCATCTATATGCTGCCGTGGTTTGCCTGAAGATTGCAGCGGCAGGACTTCCTCAGGAGATGGTGGAGTTACAGATAAAGCAGGCTGAGTGTCTCTGTGTTGCGTCAGGTGGAAGGCGGTGGATTAATAGCATGCGTTTACCATGTCTGTGTTGATACTGAGTTAATATAGTGTCAGGAAAAAAGGTTTTTGTACTTTCTAGTAATTTACTGTACATCAAGTGTACATCTTAATACAGTTAAGTGTTGGTGACCTTTTCTGATAAAAAGCAAAGTTGTCTGATAATGGAGATGTCACGTCTTAGAATCTTCATATCTAACAAGGCAGATTTTTGCCTTGCTGTACGAGGGTTTTTCCTTTCTCCTTTTCTTGAGAGACTGCAGACCTGAGAGGTAATAGCGATGCAATATTAATACCCTGATATGAGTTTCTTTTTTTCCTTGAGTATTTGCCATAGTAATATAGTGAAATGGCATAAATGTGGGAGTGCAATTTCAAATCAAAACAAGATGACATGTTGGAAGTGGTGCAGCAGGGTATGATGTCATTTCGAAGATGACATGTTTACTACTGTCTTGTTTTTGTGTTACAGTATTCTCACTTTTGTACCTAAAGTATTTGACTTCTGTTGGCTAGTCAGCATGACAAATGACACAGTTTTTATGACAGACATTTCTTCCATAAAACAGATTTGCAACGGTGTAAAAAAAAAAATGGGATTCATATTTCCTTTGTTTGACCTTTTGTCAGCAGAATCTTGTGCAATTCTGTAGCGAGATAGAACAACGTTACTTTGGGCTACAATTTTTAATGTCCCCATTCATGTTCATCAGTAAAAAGAAATGAAAACAATAGGCTTTTTAAAGCAACTTATTTCCGAGGCCCAGCGGTTATACAGCTTATATGTGACTGTTTCATTAGGTTTTAAGGATGGAAAGCTACTAACAAAATAATGAGTGCCCCTTTTGCAGATGACTACAAGTAAGAAAAAAAAAATAAAAAAATCCAAAAAAATTTAATTGGTTTGAAAGAAAGCTGTAATGGCCAGTCAGATTTACAGGAACGAATGGTGGGCAACTGAAGACAAAACTATATAGATGCTGATTTTTTTTGTCACTTTCTTTGTGAAAAAGGGGGCATAATTGGTGAGTGTACTTTGTGACAATGAACTCACACGAGAATGCAAATTGCGGATCGCAGTTAATAAAGCAAAGTACATTTATTTTACTTTGAAGTATGCGCATTGTGACATTTTTACAGCCACCATCAATAACCTTTATTATGTTAAGGTTTGAAGAAATGATTTCACGCTCCGTGTTGCTGTGCTGTGGTGTCAGAGTGAAACATCTTTGTCAAGCCTACAACACATGTAGTGTTTTGTTCTATTAAAAAAACACATTTTCATGATGAATGAAAATAACATCATTTCTAGGCATTAGGTATTGGTCAAGATGTTCTGCGGTCATATTAACATAGTTAGAAACATAGTCTAGGCAAAGGTACGACATAAATTGGTAATGAGGTTTTATCTTTACTCTGGGAATGATCTGAGCAATCTGCTGCCTCATCGTCCCTCTCCGACCGGGGTCTGTGAACCACTTTCTTCCAGCCTAGCAGAGAAAACCTCTTCTGCCCCGCAACTCTTTTAATTGGGACGCTACGGTTGAAATTGGAGTGGCTGGGACCCACAGGGACTCCTATTTCTATCTTACCCTGTACACTTTCAACTTGCAAGTTAACGAACATGCCAGACCGATATGTTTAGACACACAGCATGCCTCGAACGCCACATATCTCTCATTTAACACCATCACCTCTATTTTCCTTAAAGTAACCCACACATTCTACCTAGCTGCTTTTTTAAAATGTGGATTTATATTGAAATGCCAAGTACTGCATGTCTGAGTTTTGGTACTTATACTAAATGGTACTTGGGCTGGTGTGTCAATGTGTTATAGTGCATTTGTGAACCCCTGAATAATGTCCTGCTACTGCTCTCACTTTCTGAAAGTAGGCTGCACTTTCAGAAAGGTATATTGAGTTTGCTGAGAGGTTCAAAATGGAAAATTAGAGGAAACCTGGAGGTTGTGAATTGCATATTTCCATTGGTATTAAAAGGTAGAACAAATAATTTTTTATTTTCATTTTCATTTTGCCACTTTTTTGCCACAATTTCTTTCCTTTTCTGGATACAAATTTAGTTTAAATGTAGTTTAATGTCTGGATATCGTAGTCTGTTCTCTATCAAGATACAAAACAAGGCCTGAGTCATCAGGTAATGCTTCCCTTTCTCGCTTTTATGCCCACTCAGTTTTTGTCTGGTCCGCTTTCGTTGCAATGATTCACTCTCTTCCCTGTCTCTCTTACTAAAACACACACACACACACACACACACACTCGCACACTGAATGACAATTACACAGTCTCATTGAACGTTTGCCAATTTCTTCTTCCTTTATTCATTTTCTGTTTCACTCCACCTTTTTAATCATCACACTGTTGAGAATCTCAGAGTTATAACTTTCTCTCTCTGCAGGACAGAATATCATTTCTTTTTAGATGTGTGTGGGGGTGGTGGTTCTGTGCTACTGGTCTCAGCATCTCAGCAGCACCTTTAAAGCTTTGTCGGTCCCTGAGAGTGCTCAGAAAAGAGAAGATGTTGGCAAGCTCAGGCATCCTGCCAGCTTGTCCATCTTTCTCTACATGGGCTGCTGCTGCTTGGGGTCACTGTTCAGGTCAGGTTTAGAATCTGTCAGCAAGACTAGTTTTCCTTTCACTGTCGGGTGCACACACACACATACACAGACATTTGAAAATATAACAAACAGTATAAGAATATCTATAGGGCTCACTATGCCTTTAGAGAAGTTTTTCTTGTAATGCTGTCATTCAGCTCCTGGACTGTTTATAGATGGTAAATCGGGACAACTTTAGAATAAACAGGATGATTCTTCTTCTGATTGTGAAGTGCTGTATTTCATGTTGGTATTTCATATTTTATTTTTTGGGGACAGTATCATCATGGAAGAAGTATTGTTGTGAGGGAGCATTTCTCAGTTGGAGGTAGCCTCACAATTCTGCTACAGAAATTCAGCCTACAGAATTACAGTAGTGCTAAAACAATGAGACGATTAATTGAGTAGTTGATCAAAACAAATTTGACAGCAATTTTGATAATCATTTAATCATTCAAGTGATTTGCCAAGCAAAGCTAGCATATTTTTAATATAACTAAAAGTTGTGTATCTTTGGTTTATCTCTGGGTCTTGTTTGATTTTTCACAATTCTTTGACATTGAAGAAATAACCAAAGATTGCTTTTAGTTGCCCTTCACCACAGATCATGTTTACACATTGAGCATGACTGCTTTTTACTAATTAATTGTGCTTGAAAGCAACTTTAAGCTTTTACTAAATGCAAACCTGTCCATGGTCAAAGATGACTTACAAAATCTTAATTACGTTTTTTAATTTACCAAATAACCAGGTTTGTAAGGCTATAAACTATTGTTATGGCTGTTGTTGGGTTTCATGTGACCTTGGCTGCTGATAATTGTCTACATACAAGTATATTGTCACGACTTTGAAGACAAATTTCTTTGCCACATTTCAGGTTGTATTTTGTGTGTGTGTGTCTGATGTGTGTAAGCCCGCAGTTCAGGTAATGACTTTTTTGCCTCATGTTGCTTCAGAAATTCACATATTAAAGTTGTGATTATCAGACCTTTTGAAGCTGTAGACACAAAAGTAACCGACAGTCATCCAGAATGTTTTGCCTGTGCAGTTTTGCCGTAATCCCCCTATAAGTTAATATCCCTTCTGAGGCAGTGTTGTCATCACGCACCCATGTAAATACAGCACATGTGCACTTGCATGTACGCATGCATCCACACAAAGTGATCAATTCCAGCTTTTCTGCTCGGCCTAAATTCCCTCAGAATTGTAACGCTCTGGGAGGCTCCAGGTTTGTCCTGCTCCCTTGTCACTCTTACGCTCTGTCTTTCTCTCCCCACTTTCCCGTACCTTAGAGGCAAGTTTCTGACATGAGATGGAGCTGCGGCTTCCCTCCGTTCTCCCTTTGATAGAGGTGTGGGGTCTAATGAAAGTGAAGCGATGGGGTCTGGGAAGAAGCTGAGGGACTGTGTGAACCGCGGGGGTCTTGGTCTGGAATTGGATAGTTAGAAGGTTGCCACAGTGCATTAGTGCAGGGGACATGGAGTGGGAATGTTGGGAATGGCTTTTTTCACCAGTGATTGGGTCCCATGTCACAAAGCCTGCTGGTTTAAATGATGCCTGATTAATTGAATGAGCCACACACTCCACACTGACTGCACTGATAAGGACTCCATACAACACACCAAGTCCCCTGTATCATTTTCTCCACAATTACAGCATGAATCTGTTCAAGACAGTTTAGCTTATCGAGTGAAACAATATTACCCACAGTGCAATAGTTTGTCAGTGGTATCATAGGCTCTCAATTCAGTGTTGAGAATGAGTTCAGTAATTGGCTTCACAGTCAAGGAATACTAGAAAGACTTCTGGTTGTGTTTTTCAGAGATTGTTGGCTGCGTTATTCTACAGGTCAATCAAGACCTCTTACCTCGCTTTATGTACTTGACATATCGGTATGATGAAACAGGATGTCAACACAGTAGGCAAGCCTCCAGCACTACAGTAGACTGTAGTACATCTGTGAGATTAACCAGGTATTCAGATGTATTAGAAACTATTTCAAAGGATTAAAATGTTTCAGCCTCACCTCAAGTGTGACATCAAATACAGTTTCTTCACTTAGGGAGGGTAAGCGGATTTAGGCTCTCTCCTTTCAATTTGTCTTGAACGCTGTTGAAACAGCCCAGGACGGATTGGCGTCAAGATGTGCAAAAAGGATCGATTCCTCCTTCTTAGAAGCCGACAAACGCTGGGCCCCACGCCTTTATGCCGATGCATTAGAAGATTAAAAGTAATGTCTGGATGTGGCAGTCGCTTCCTAATTGATCCTAAGCCTCCTCCTCCCACACACAATCTCCATTCCCCTCTCTGCCACCAGATGAGGTGCTGCACTGTATCGATCCCTGACGCCAATTTCTTGATTGCAAATTCTGATGTGAAGAATCCGGCCTAATGCCATAATCATACACTTGTGATTATGGGGGAGTCTCTTCTAATCAAAGATCCAGGTTGCCGTGCCAGAAGGCAGCATGGGGAGGCAATCAGTAAGTGATCGTTTAAGGAGACAGACTGAAAATATCCTGTAACCCTCTGAGTCTTTCTTTCTGTCACTACTTTGGTTCTAGCAAAGGCCTGGTCCTCAGCTGTGATTACAGCAAACTAGGTGGATGAAAAGCCAGAGCTGTTTAACGTCAATTGAAGTGAATCTAGTGTAATTGCTATTTGCATGTGAAATTATTGTACTCATCAGTGTTAAGGTGGAGTCCTGAAAAGACTGCATCAAGGCAGCTCCCTAATGGTACTGTTAAGCACACTCCACAGTCAAAAAGAAGCGGTGGCAGAATTCATCGCAGCACATGAGAAAACACAACTGTACTAGATAAACAGTTCACTTCATTTTGGAGAATCAGAGACCTATATGTTAATTGATGACACTGGCTCGTGGGTTCTAAAGATGAGCTGATTTTGCTGTGCAGCATTGACATCTCTCGGCATCTACTTTAATAGTGTATCAAAAGTTCAGCCGAGGTCATCGGTAGAAGCTGACAGGGTGAAATATGTTGTTTCCCCTATTGACTGGCCCAAGTAGCTAATTAGCTTAGTAAAGTGGTTGTTTGCAGTGGGAGAGGAACATGGATGCTTCCTCTAGAGCTCACTTTTTAATAAGCTGATTCTTCTTTTTAACGGAACAGAGAGACCCCTAGCATCCAGCTGACCTCCGTACTTAACATTTGTTAAGAGCCAGGGCAGTGGACTAGAAAGCCATGTTGTGAGAACGAGTATGTGTGTGTGAACGAGAGAGAAGACATTAAAAGATGTCCTTATAGGATATACTACAGCCCCTTAAATGATCATGTTCTGCACCTCTCCCCCAAACAAATAATTTTCTTTGTACAGTTTGCACCAACTGAGAAAATCAAGATGCAGCTCTACACCATGGCAGGCAATATATTTCACCTTTTGAATGCAGTCTTCAAGTACTTATTGTACCTTGCCTCAATTGTCTCCGCAGTATGTCAGTGCAGTAAATAATGCTAATAATTTCAGGATGTTCACCTTGACTGAAACTGGCTGTTTTCTTTCAACAGCTCATTCAAAGACTCATGTGGTGCATTGTTTTTTTATGTGCAGCAATGAGGTACATCAACTGGCATTGTTTAACCTATGGGGAATAGAGCTTGCTGTACCTCCCATCTTCACAGAGATGGAAATGGAATAGGCGTGGATGTGCACATACCTTTCAATGGTATTGATAGGCTAGCTTTCCTGTTTGTTGATAGTTTCAGTGTCGCTCATGTTTTGTAGGAAATTGACCTATTCCTTCAATAGTATGAACTGGCAGACATGCAGGGTATTCTAAAATTCTCATATTGAGTCAAGTTGAAAAATGAATGAAGACTGAATTTTATTATGTCACTAGATTTGTCCTTTTTAAATTTTGATTGTTATTATCAAAAGGATCGCAGCCACAATTGAACCTATGTCAATTTCCATTCAGTAGTTCAGAATTGATTATAATAAAGAATATCATCATTTTTCAGGGATATATACTCTGTTTGGAAGGCGCTAACATAGACACCAGAATGTGCTGAATGTGAAAAATGCTCTAAATGAGCTGTACTTGAGACACAGATTGCCACAGGAAAACAATTTTCCCTATAATAATATAAATGTGTACAATGCAGCTACAATGAAAACATATTTCCCCTTTGATAATGTGCTTGTCTGCTATGATGGCTCATTTTAAATAATGGTTTTCAGTAAGTAGTCAAAAAGCAGCGCAAACATCATCAGTTGGGTAAATGGCTCTAAAAATGTGTCCTTTGGAAAATAATACAAGCAACCATCCAGTATCACAATAAATGCTGTTGATAAATGACTATTAATAACCAAAAATAAACTGAAAACAATCATATGCCAAACATTTGTTTCCTGTAGGAAATATGATTGTACATCAACATTTATATCCCCACTGTACTATTCTTGTTTCACATATTATTTCCCTTCCTGTCTCCCTACCTCTGTTAATCTCCAAGTCTGATGTTCTCTCAGCCCGCCTGCAGAGGGTAGTCACTGACTGCATTAAGAACCACACACCAAAACCCTCCTTTCACATAACAGCCAAGCACAAGCGTACATGTTCGCGCATGCATGCAGGTGCACAAGCTTGGTCACACACACCGTAACACAGAAACAAAACGGCCTCTGTTATTACAGCATATTTTGGACTCAATCTAAGCATTGCATCTGTATCTGATTAGTAATTAGGTAAGTGAGAGAGGAATGGAAATAGCCAGATGTGGACAAGTTTTTTTTTTTTTTTTTCAAAAACAGATAAACCCCAGTCCCAGACAGGTGGAGCTGGTGCAGCCCTGTGCCAGCTTGCAACAAACCATACACTTACCAGGGCTGCCTAGATGAAACGAATGGGATTTTATGTAAACTGCTTGTCAGCTGAGATACACACTGATCCTTTTTTCCACAGGGCTGGGGGGTTCTGGGAGTTGCTACAGCGCGGTGTGTTGTTTGTGTGTGTTTGTATGTGTATGTGTTCTGTGTCTGTGTATTAATGTCTATTTATTTGGTCTCCCAAGCCAGATTTGAGGGTAGACCAGCATAAATACATACCTGTACACATGCTTGTTGTCGGAGCACTCTCATACTCAAATATATCGTATATTGAATATGATGTGGAAGCTTTAATAATGGATGTGAGCAGCAGCTGGAAAGGTGGAAAGGCATTGATTTATACCCACAGGTTTCCTGGGATTTTTATAGGATTGGCTAAATGTCATTACACTGCAGGTGGGGAGGTGATGAACTGTAATAAACTTTGATGTGGAAGGGTGTGTGTCTCCTGTCATTGGCTCATAAACCGGAACACTGTGACAAGTCTCAAAAGATCTACTACCCTCCCACCACCTGTCATCTTTTCAAATGCATACAGTACACCGAACCATGCTTGTGAACAGAAATCTAAATGTGTGCAAGTACAAATGCAAATACAAATACACTGGCACAAGGACACACACATAGAATATGTACTTGTGAAAATAAAACGTTTGTGCAGGAGAAGAATACAGTTTGTGCGCCTATATAGTAAATAGAGGTTTGTAAAAGCTGGAATGTACTACATCCTTTCACATGTCAGGAGGTATTGATTTACTTCCTAGTGTCCATGAATTTTTTTTCAAACTTCAATATAGTATGAGCGATGCAACAGATTGATCCCGCTTATTAATGTACAGACATTTGAAGATTTCATCTTAACTTTACACTGGCTTAAAAATCAATGGCTTACAAAAATTAGTTTTTGAGATGTGTCAAGGTTAGTCAACATGCATGAAAACATTAATTTTGCAACAGTTTTCAATCCTGATATCACAATTTAACCATGAAACTGAAACTTTTCCTAATGTGCAGCACCATCAATAAGCCTACTTCTACCTTTAAGAATAGAAATTCAGTGATGCAGCCGTTGAATTATTGCAATGATTCAACAAATTGTTTTTGGTTTTATTTCATTATCATTTGTAACACAAGACTGAGTCAGTCAACCTTCTTTTATTCATGTGCTGTTTTGTTTTCATGTTCTGCTAAAGCATGTCCTGCTGAAGCTAAGTGTCTCTTGATGACTTAAGTATCTCCCAATTGCCAGGTTATTTGCAATTTTTCTCCAGTAGTAAGGTAATGTTTTTGTGGTTTGGGAGTGCTAAGTGATACTTCTCACAAATGATAATAAATAGAAATTCTTCAATCATTTCTTTTAGGCTGTGCTTTCATCAATTGACCCCAAATCTG
The DNA here is from genome assembly GCF_042242105.1 of Pempheris klunzingeri. Classification (NCBI taxonomy): domain Eukaryota; kingdom Metazoa; phylum Chordata; class Actinopteri; order Acropomatiformes; family Pempheridae; genus Pempheris; species Pempheris klunzingeri. Next base: position 18,511,646 of record NC_092020.1, on the reverse strand, counting down.
TTTCTCATGCTGTTTTTTTTATGTTGAACTAACTTTTTTTACAACAGTATTACACTGCCTGTTGAATCTATTTTCACATGTTATTTACTGATGGCTTTTAAGACTACAATAGATTATTTTGATTTAATATTGGCCAGTGAATCAGTGATATATGGGCCAATTTACTAATTGATCAGTGCACGAGTATGACATCATTACAAACATTTAATCATAGTATCTCTAATAAAGGATCTTTACATGTAATGCCTTTGTACGTGACGTCTACTGTGTCTCAATGATGTCTGTATCAGGGGCTTTTTCAAACACTAAGTGGACTTGGTGTGTATTCTAAATACCGTAGCTTGAGTAGTGTGTTACTCAAACCTCACTTGTACGTAAGGTGAGCATTTAAGCTTTACCTTTATTGGCTTTCTGGTTTTATTAGCTTATGCCAGTCATCTGGCTTATTCTGCTGTTTTTTTTCCCTGCATTAAACAGATGCATCCTAATGTCATCCAATATTAAACAGCCATTAATTCTACCCCCTACCCCTCTATTCTCAAATGAGCAAATCTGTCCTTGTTTCCTATCAACAAACAACTGCAGTGGATGCACCTTGAAGGTCAAGTCCCGTTCTCTAATTAATTGGCCTGGATGTTTCTGATGTTTCTGCCAGGGCAGAGAGCTTTCTAAGTGCGACATTAATATTCACTTGTTTATCTGCCATTGTATTGCTTTTTTCCTCTGCTTGTTATTGTCATCACATTCAAATAGAGCCCAACTGAAAAGCTTTGTAGGATAGTTGTCAATTACTTCATTGTTCCACTGTGGGTGTCTCCATTAAGGAGTCGAGGTGCATTCTTAGGGTGATACAGCATTCACTTCACTAATACCGGCTCTGAACCCTCACCAGGGGAAATAGAGTAAAGCTCTCTCAGATCCTGGTGATTCAAGGAAGTCTTCATTAAAAATGCCAAATGTTGTCAATACCAAGCACAAAGGATGGCAGGATCCTTGACTTTTGATTGAAGTATGCACTCGATGAATTACTTAAGCTTTTTAAATCATCTTGCATGTTGGATAATGGTAGCTTTTTAGGGAAAGCACACATCGACATCGCCGCTCCCACAATTCTTAGAGACGCTTAAAGTTGTTCACACCCCAGTGCCCGTGTGCATTCGTTGTATTTTACCAAACAGGGCCAATTGTGTGCATTTACAATGCGATAAACCTCATTATGTCTGCCCACTAACCAGTTGCGCATTATCTGAAATGGTTTATGGGGCTTATACAGGCCAATTTACCACAGCGCTTGATTCCATTGTTGTTCCATGAATGTGATGCTTGTCTTAGCCTGACTGAGCTAATGTTACTCCTGCTCAGAATGAGGATGCACTCTTCCTTTAGACTCTTTGTATCGAGGTGATTAAACCCCAGGGATTTTGCCTCCACGGTGGGACATTATTGCTGTCACTGGTGCATAGCAAGTTGAATGCACCTTTTTGCATGTTAATCATCCAAGTCTTGCCATCGTGTTACAAGGAGAAAATACTTTGTTGAGAAACTTGCCAATCAAGAACAAAGCGACAGCGTTTCCAGAGAGACATAAAGCAAAAAATTTAGCCAATCTATATATTCTGTGGATTGTGTCATAAAGTGATTAAACAGAATCAATATGGAGTGTTGCATAAGTTAAAATGAAATATGGATAAGGCAGTGAAGATAGACATAGCTCAGAGGTTAGAACAGCTGCTTTGAGCCCTTGTTTCTGCTTGTGCATGTTGAGAGATGACAAATTGATTCTAGCATTGGTTTTATGGCAGACGTTTTTAAAGTGGGGTCAAACAGAAATGTATCCTGTGCGGTTTAACCAAAAGACAAACCTGTTATATTATGACTGCATAATGACCTACTGATCATGATATCCAGCACAAATTGTGCTACTGATGTTTTTCTAGTGATGTAGAATTAGATTTGGTAAACTAGTGTCCCGATTCACATCTGCACTGACAGCTGAGCGTATATTCTTGTTTATCTCTGTGCTCTGTACCCACTGCTACCACCATCCTTCCAAACAAAAATTCCATTATTGTGACAACTCCCTGAGGTGTTTGTAGATGCAGTGACAGGCAAGTCATACTCACACATCGCATTTCTCTTGAAACCTAATCTCCAGCATGGCCTTGCTCACCCACTGATAGGCAGATAGTGGTGGGAAAGGCTGCTGATACACTTGCTGTCACCAGTTCCACTTGGAATATGTCTCCTCTCATTAGTACTGACTCTGTGCTTTGGTTCTATAGTATCTTGCTAGTGACCCGTGAAAAATGAAGTTAAGGCAGGGCCACGATGCTCAGTAGCACTTGATTGCGTCAGAAACACGTCTGTCACTGCACCAGTTAATGCTAGCTGTAAGTGGTGTTGCTCCATATAAAGCCCTGTGTATAGGCAGCAGGACTGAGGGGCTATTTAATATTTGTGGTTATTGATCGCGGCCCCTGTAATATAATTTCACCATCCTTTTTCCTCTTAGCAAATATTGGGGTTAAAAGGAGACTGTCAGCCATCGTAAATCCTCTTCCTTTTCCCATCTGTTTCCTCTTCATAGCTCTCTTTCTCTCTATCTTTCTCTCTCTCTCTCTCTCTGTCTGTCTCATTTTGCCCATTGGGCAAGGGCCCGGAGCAGTAAAGTCCTCTGGCTGATGAAATTTTATGGTTGGCATCTTGGCAAACTCCTTCATTTCACTTTTTTCCCTTGTCAGTCTTCGGGCAGCCCAGAAAACTGTCTGTATGGAAAATCATAAAATCCTGTCCCTGTCACCAGGCAAATTTAGATAACTAATTTTCAGATCAAATTATAAATCTTTTAACTTGGCTGTCTGGGCGCCTGGCTGTCTGCCAGAGAGTAGCCTACTGAGCAGAAGTTTGAGCAATCTTTGCCTACTCATCAGTCTCTTGGAGGAGGCATATCAGTCTGTGGTGGAAGGTAAGGGCAGTTGAATCAGACAGAGTTACGGTCAGCTAAACCAAATGGAATGAGATGAAATGCTGAGTGATTCGGGGGCAAATAATATGTTCATGTTCTATTACACACTGTCATGATTTTAAGTCAGATACCAATAGCTTGTGCTGCTCATCTGAAATGTTTCGTTGAAGAGCTGCAGTATGCACTCATCAGCAACTTCATTTGGCAGCATATAAAGTACAAATAAACTGGATCCCATTGCTTCCGCTTCAAGGTTCGACATGCTGTGTGTTAAGATGCTCTTCTGCATACCTTCTTTGTAACAAGTGTAGACAAGTGCATTTCAACCAAAAACTGTGAAATATTCACATAAACTAGAATTATTTTTTGAGAATTTAATCAGAATTTGAATATTTGAAAGTCATGACCCATCCCTAGATTAGTGGTGATTTGAGTTACTGATGCCTTGTATCATCTTGATACCAGCCTTTCTCCTCTCATTTCTGCCATCAACAAATGTTTTTCGCCCAGATTTTCTCTTTTTCGGGCCATTCTCTGTAAACCTTAGAGATGTTTGTGCGTTGTGAGTTTTTGAATGCATCAAATTAGCCTGTATGGCACCAATAACCATGCCATGTTCGATGCCCCTAAATCACCTTTCCTCCCCATTCTGTTACTTCTTGAATTTCACCAAACCGTCTTGACCATACATGCCTCAATGCATTGAAAAGCTGCCATGTGATCGGCTGATTAAATATTTGCGTTGACGAGCACTTGAACAGGTATACCTAATGGAGTGGACGGTGGGAACACGTGTTGTGAAGGACACCACTGGAAAAATACATGTCTACCTCTGACAGCTACATGACAGCTTTTCTGTCATTATGTAATAGAGTTCCCCCTGATGCAGTTGTTTCGAGACAGGAGCTACACTGGAGAAATTACCAGTTCACTAAAATGGGGATGCTATGTGATTACCCATTCACCAACACAACTTCTTTGTCCCTCCTCTCATTCTCTGTTGTCTGGTTTCCTTGTCTGGCGTACATTTTGTAATATTAGAAATCATCCAAGCATATTTTTTTTCTTCACAATGCTGCATGGTGGTACTACCATGGGAAGCTCTTCAAATGAACTTCCTTTGGAGCGGCAATGGGTTTATCCATGAGAAAATGCACATCACACACGCACACGTACACACAATCACATGAACACTCACATGTGCAGAAGGAATTTCTGCCTGCCTCCGCTTTGAAGCAGCCATGCCAGAGCTGCCTGTGTGTTACTAAATCCCATTCTCAAAGAGCGTTTAACCCCCCACGTCTGAGAGGCCCTTGGCATTGGCAGAGAACGCGCACACAAAGGCACATACACAAACACAATCTACATGCCTGATGCAATGTTCAGTCACTTGTGCATACAGACACATTTGAGTACTTGAAACAGCATTGCAGCATGTCTACTCTTATTAGTGAAACAGTACTTTTACACTTATGCAGTTCCTCTTAATGGATTGTTTACTATGTACAACACTTTTGGGTAGTTGCACTGCTGAGCTATTGTTTGTGTATTGCCTCATTTAGAATTTTTTTCCTTTTCCTAGTGCTCTTCGAAGAACTATGTATGACAGCAGGAACTCTCGCACTAAAGGTCCATCTAAACCTGAGGTTTTGAGAGAGAATCAGAAAGACAGGGGTATAGGTGAATGGATGGAGGGATGAAGGAAGGCACTGGCCCCTTGAGACACCTGGAGCTGTGGTGTTACAGAGAAATATGGTGTATGTGCATCTGAAATCCTGCCTGCTAGCCTTTGGCATAGTCTGCTGTGTTTGTTATGTACAGGCCCTGTGTGAAAAATCACCTTCACCTACTGAGAGAAGCCCAATCTCCTTGGCCATTGCTTGTCAACATACCTTTTGAACCCATTACTTCCACTCCATAAGAACAGCGCAAATTTAAGTTGTAGATTGCTGGGGAACTGGAAGTTATGACTGCTATATATTTGGAAGGATAATATGCACACTGCACGAGTCTTGATGCATATAATATTTTCTGATCTCAATGTGTGAACTGTGTTTCTGAGCCGTCTACATTCCTTGCTCCACAAGTTTGCTCTCATTACCATGTCTTCCAGGCAATGCAGAAATCCCATGGCACAGAACCTTTAGACTTTGATATTTTCAATAGCCCCCTCCTAGTATCATGCTAACCCGTTGTTGAATTTAAATAAACTAAGAGAAAGCTCTCCCTGTCCCGTTATATTTTGGCGTGAACATACATTTGGCAGCATCTTCCACCATAGTTTTCCTCTGTGACCTGCCAGGATCAACATTAAGGAATGTAGAGATGGAGCGAAGACGTAGAAGGAGAGATGTCATTACCAAGCCATACCCCAGGGTTTAGCAGTTCACTGCAGAGGTTAACTGGTCTGGCTGCTCAGCTCCAGTTGGCATGGCTACCATTTCCCAGGATATGTTTTGACTCCCTCCTGGTATTCTCAATAGTCTTCATGCAATTGTCATTCAAAAGGTGGCCAATGGGGGCACCCCACTGTGCTGAACTGAGTGGTGAAGAAGCTCTGTACGCTTCCATCTGTTGATGTCTACTCTCATGAGACTAGAATATCCTTATTTCCTTCTAAACATGAGAGATCACTTGAAGTATGGGAATGGTTGTTAAAAAGCCAGGGACTCTTTTGGGGGAAAAAGGTCTAGAAATAATATTACATTCTTACAGCAATAATAATAAAACTCCCCATCTCTCTTTTATGACTCTCCAATAAGTGAGTTGTTTCTGCATCTCAGTACTGAATAGAGAATAAGGAGGGAAGGCAGCACACAAAGCAGGCAGGCAGGGGCCCTGGTCTTTGATGAATGTCTCTATCTCCAGGCATTAGGTGTTCTATTTTTCATAGCAGGCCCTTCGGCCATGCTGGAGAGACTTGGGCCTCACATGCGCATTAGTGCAAGGCGCCACAATCCTCAGAGATGGTGACTAATCCAGGCCTACCGTCTGGGGGCGAGAGTGGCCGCTACCAGCGCAGCCGAAAGGTCACACCTGTCAGAGGTGGGGAAAAAAAGAGGCCAGAAAAGGAAGCCAGCACTGTAGTGGCCTCTGCTTGAAAAGACACAGCTTCGTAGTGTCTCAAATAGTTTAGCTCACAGACACACGCATTGACACACATGGACACATCATGTGAGTGTGAGGGGACGGGTAGCTGTTATTGAAATAATTACATTTCTCCCATTTCATCCTTGTCGACCAATTCTCTCATTCCAGAAAAGAGTCTCACTGGCTACATCCTCATCTCCCATTTTGCGCAGGTTGAGGTATTTAATTAATTCACCCAAGGTCGCATATTGTGTTCCCTGTATTCCCTGTATTTTTAGTGTGTTGAATTGTACAACAGTGTTATTGTTAACGTTAATATTGATATAGTTCAGGGATATTGTATTTGCAATATCTCTTTAATTAATCTCGTGCTAATGGACCTCACCATAGTCCACTTAATAATAATCTTCTGTTACTCACTGCAATCTAACTTGTCCCCTGTGTCATAGCACCTGAACAGAGCTGTAATTGTTCTAGTTTTTATTAATCTCAATGTTTGTATTGATTTGGTAATGATTGCATACCATTTCCCATACCATTGATGTGTTCCTATCTATGTGCGTATTTCTATGGCCAACCATCTCATTGACTAACCTTTTATCTTTTGCGTAAATGTAAGTCTTGTCAGTGGTTGGAACTCAGTGTCTTTTTAGCCAGTTAAAGAAATGCATATTCTCTTCATCCCATTAAAGCTGTGGAGGTCAGTTTCTGTTTTTCCCTGTAATGCTGCACTGTTGACATTATACCAATGTTCCTGGGGCATGGGAGGCACCACTGCACCTCAACATCAGCTAGGCAGCTTGCCATGGCTGGGGCATCGGCCTCAATTCAACAGGCAAATTAATCTTGCTTTGTTGGAGTAGTCAAGCCCAACCTGGGAGAGAGTTCGTTTAGCTGTTGCTCTGCTGATGCAAGTGCTTTCTCTCAAGTTTGGAGCCTTCATTTATGGGCAGTTAAAGATCTCTCCATCTATTATTAGGCTGGGCCCGGACAAAGACGCCTTGATGAATAGGTATTTCTACTGCTATTGAATGGACCGCAGCCCCTCGATGGAGACAAAGTAATAGTGTGGATATTAGAAGAAACTGTTTTTGTTTCCTGAGACCTCATTGTGAATACATCCAATAATGTTTGATTAGAAGGGAAGCCCCTTTAGGTTTGAGACAAAAACATAAATGGCTGAAATCAGCTTGGTACCGCATTGCTCTTTTTCTCTACTCTGTTTTCTCTCTTTCTATTTTGCTGTTTATATTTACATGCACACAAACACACTTCCTCCTCCCTTACTCGAACACAATGTGTTTCTTCCTCAGTACAGATCACCTCTCTCACCCTTATCTGTTAGCAGTTCTGTCTGTGTGATGAGAAGATAATCTCTCAGTATGGGTTTTTCATGGGAAGATATTTCATAGATCATGTTTTCCTTCTGATGGGGTAGCACCAGACAATTTGAAATCCTATTTATCTAGCTAACAGGGAAGAGGAGAGGAAATGTATCTGTGGTTATTAGAAATGAGACGACCCCAATACAGACATGAGAAGGAGATCAAAGCTGACCGCCCTGGAAATAATAACTAAATCCAATGTACCCAACCCACTGCTTTGAGGTTCAGGAAAGGCAGAGCTTTTTTTTTTTGTGAGCTTGTACATGTGTGTGCGTATGTGTGGGTATTAGTGTGCACATTCATGTGTGTTTCTCTGGTTTTAGCTTAGTCTTCTCCCATTTACAATCCTGTCCAAGTTGAGGGTCAGTACTGCAAACACAAACATGAACACAGATACAAACACACTCACATACCAGCCATTTTGCTTCTGGCAAGGCCCGTCACTATTCTCCCAGGACAACGGTTGTCGTAAATCATGCTTGTCCCCTCCATCAGAATCTGCCCACAGAACCTGTGTAGGGATTGGACATCATTAATGTCCCTGCCAAATCATGTTTACCTGAGCCCAGTTTTTGTCCTGCCTATTTTTTTCCTCTTTGTTATTTATTGCACATTCTTGGCAGTTTGTTCTCACGTTACAGAGGATGACCAAGGAATGATGGGTAGTGGGGTTTGTGTGTTGTACTGATAAGAGCGCACACTATTTCAGGAGCAGAGGTTAAGTAAGGGAGGTTACAAATTGTGCCTTTTCATCTATGAGCAGTGGCTTCACTCTGTCTGGCTATATTGGCTCGCTTACTCAAACTATGGGGCAGTGCATTGATATTTACATGCATGCGTCAAGTGAATCAGGATGGAACCTCCAGCCTTTCCATGATACAAGTTGTGCAAATGGCCAGTACACTCTAATTCTGCATCCACGAATTCAGCAAGTCAAGAATTAACAGAGAAGGTTACAGAGGGTCTGTCTGCACTTAAATATTTTGGGTTACAATGCGTGACCTTTGTTATGTTTCACACAGGTTTCCTCCTTTAACAGGCTGCATAGGTGAAGCTAGGTTCTACCCCCTGTAGCACCAATACAACAACAAGTTTGTGACCTTTGGTCATGCAAGGGTTTGGATCTCCACTCTAGTACCCTTTCGTAGTAGGGGCATAAGGCTAAGCCAATGGAGCCTGATTAGCCTCACATGGTACCACAAGCAGCCCAGCAAAAGGCAAACAACAAGGCTGGACTGCGTGCGGGTGGTAACATTTGAGATAACAAACTTATATGCAACATCTTTTGTTCATATCACTCTCCATCCCCTTGTAGCTCTATATTAGCGTTCACGCTTAGTCGTGCAACCTCAGAATGGCAAAGATGGCAATCTTAAACCCACTTCTTGCACCGGTTGGGGGCTCTACTAGTGCCACATGTTGTGTCCACATAAATAATCTCTAGCAACGTTTTATTAAGTCAAGAAAAGGTAACTGAAGCGTAGTTCATGCTGTGTACTAGAATTGTTATTCACTTGAATCATGAGGGAAAATAAAGCAGAAAAGAAGAATATCAGACTAACCTGGACCTCCTAAGCCCATAGCGAGTTTGACCTTTGTATGATTTATCAAGGTTAGTCCCTTATGGAGAGGTTTGGAGAAGAAGGATGAAGGAGCATATGATAGGACACTGATTAGAAACCAGCATCAGTACTCTTGGTCATTTATTCATTGTTTCAGTGTTGTTTCCCTATTTTTTGTAACTTTTAGCCAGTAGTTGCAGCTCTTGGCTTCATACCCAAGCTCCCAGAGCTGGAAACAAGAGCAGAGTACAGAGTTCATTAGGCCCTCACATTGCAATCAATGCAGCAGAGAGCACAGTGAAAACCTAAATTAGATCCTGTGTGACTCTACCTGCTTAACAGCTCAATTGTTAACCCCCCTCGTCATGATTCTGGGAGTACAAGAGGGGGAAACAAGTGCCAGGATGGCTTGACATGCCTTTCAAGTTTCCTTCTGTCATTATTTGTCACTTTCATACAACTGTGGAAATTTCACCACTTTCTCACCTCATCTACGTATAAAATACCTCACGCCTTTGTGCTTTCATGGAACTTCTGGGACAATATTGAGCCACCTGCTGACCTTGAATTGATTGGTGAGTGGTTGGAGTGTAGTGCATTATCTTGAAAGCAGTGTGGGTGAGACAGTGCAAGGGCTTATTTTTAGATTGAGTTATTGGAGGAAAAAAAAATCCATAAGATCTGTAATGATATTATTGTCGGAACTTCAGCTCACAAAATCCTGTCCATCAGCTGACTTTCAGTCAGTTGCAGAGTTTTTTTTGTTTTGCATGTTAAAAAGGACCATATTTTCTTTTATGTAATCTTTACACTGAATCATAGTTGTTTTTGTACTACACTGCTGCAAACAGACACACAAGTTTCTGCTTCTTCTTCTCTCTGCTGCTAGTGTGCACTCAATTTTACTCACTCTACTTTTCTCACTCTCTTCTACCTGACTTTCAGCGAGCTGGCTGACATCTGCTCCTATCTTTATAGAGGTGTCATTGAAATTCAGTGCAGACATGAGTCCTGCAAAGAACAGGGAGATCCGCTTAGAGGAATATTCTGCACCACACACAAACACAACCCAAGAATTGTACATGTGCGAACACGGGCACACAAGCATGCACATACAAATACAGAGCCATATTAATATATGTGCATGAGCACACTCTCTCTTTTTCTCTCTCTCTCTCTCTTTCTCTCACACTCACACACACACACACACACACACACACACACATACACACAATGCCAAAAATTTGTGTTTCAAGGTTTACAGCTTTTCGGGCATTAATTAGCTGTGGGCCACACAATAAGCATCCCATTATTTAAAAAATAAAAATAGTGTTGAAGTTAACTGAGTAAGATTCAGCAACATTTTTTTAACAATATGTGACACCCACGGTGTGTGTGGCTGTGCTTGTACTGTATATGCATGTGTGTTTCGGGATTTGTGTGCAATGGGATGCGAAAATGTGTTTTGTGCCGTCCAAGTTGCTACAACTCAAGAATCAATAGGGCAAGGCCAAAGTTCTGACCCAAGTGGCAAGAGACATTAAACCTCCACGGTCTAAATTCTTCCCTGTCAAAGCAGCAGATCATTTTGGAGCAGGTTTGGCTCAGGGTTGTCACACTATAAGTGTAAATAGCTGCCCACTATTCCCCCACTGTCAACAGTCACCCTCATCTACCTCACCCAATATCTGCATTCAACTCAAAGCAAAATGATCTACAGTAGTTGATTTTGTTCTGAGCTCTTTTAAATTTGAATAATAATAATCAAGTGGCCAGTGATTGTTAGTGACCATTATTTGTTATAAATAGTTTGATTGTAATCTCTTTATAAAGGCTGATCAGATGACACAAAATAGGTCTGGTTTGACTGACAGGGCAATTTTGTACCGAGGCAGATGGAAGGAGATTCTGAAGTACATACATGCCTCTTTTGGAAAGCAAAGCATATATGGAACAAAAGTTTACTTCAGCGTAGACTCAGAAATATTTTAAACCCACTCATTGATTAAAAAATACACTTATTTCAGTTTCTTACTTTGAGAACACAGACATAGTGCAGACCAGTGTGAGCTTCAATGCAAGTCCATCAGAACTGAAACACATTACATAACTCTCCTTCCACTTCACCATGCTTTATTCAGTGAATGAAGCGAGAGTAAAGCATGGTGTGATGGAGAAGAGTTGTGCACTGTGTTGTAATTGTGATGGACGATACCCTTACCTACCATCAAAATTAATAGGGGACTGGCAAGAATGGTATTATGGTAATATTTCTATGTTCAGCTAAATCGACTTTTCCTTAGATTAAGGTTCTGTCATTTCACATGGTTTGGGTGGTGTTTGTGCTTGGTGCTTGTACGCCATTGACTAAAATTATAATACAAATGGAGTCGGGACATTTAAGATAGTTAGTGTTATTGTACATAAATAAGTATGAAACCATTTGCATGAAATCTCCTTTAACATTGGTATTAGAAAAACTCTTGAGTGGTTGTTTCCTGCAGCAATAATTCATCTCTATCAACAAGTCTGCCCTGTTCTACTCATTGTGTTACTCAAATATATATTTTTTTTCTAAATGGAGCTTTTTGATGTGGCAATATTTTATTAATATATTCTTTTGCCATGATTGCTGTGGCTCTCTATCATCCCTCTTTCTCTCTCGCCCATGTTTTTTTTTTTTTTTAATTTAATTATCAGTAAGCGGCCTCAAGTTGTTTTGTAACAGGTTGACTTTTATTCTTTTTTTTCCCTCTATCATTGGCAACAAAATTCAGTCTGTGCTTCTGGAGGGTTTCATTGAGTGTTCAAGATCATATTTCATTGATATTATTTTCTTTTAGACACACAAGCATTTTTGAAATTGATGAAGTCTCCCCAGTTTAAAAGGGTTCAGTTACTTGGCTTTATTTGCATCGACTTTTAGTGACTTATTTTTCAATTTGACGTAGTCAGGAAGCACACTTTGGTTTTGATTTTACCTTGGCTTTACCGATGGTGACTGCTTTACCTCTAAAGTCACGCAGTCATATGGAAATCAGCTGGCAATGACAGAATTTTCTATCATTATAGATATCTTTCAGCTACTATTTGAAACGCAGATGACAGAATATTGCAGGTCAACTTGCAGTGGGATTAAAGCCAAGGGAGTTTGCTGACGGTGCCTGTTGGCTCGCCCTCCCCTTGTCCACATCTGGGGCACAGCCAGTAGGACGGGCATGTTTGGTGTGTGTGTGTGTGTGTGTGTGTTTACTCCAAAGCCTGAACTGTCTGGCATGGGTCAGGCTAAAAGTGTGAAAGAGAAAGGAGGAGGTGGGTCATTTCAGAGAGGTAAAAACAATCACCCTTGTTGTTAGTCAGGGAAGGGTCAAGGTGGAAGTATCATAAACAGGCTAACCTTCACCTGACTTTTTCTTTGACTTTGGCAGGATTCAAGTGGTAAAGGTTATAACAAAAAGTGCCACAGGATAAAGAGAAATATTTGCCATTAAGACTCTTACCACAACAAAGCTTATGATAATCACACTGAATGTTTTTATCATTTGAAGATTGCACCATTGCATCATCAAAAACCTACAATTCATGAGATACTGATGAACATTTTTTTCCTTTGTGATGCAACCTCCGTCAAAAATAAGATGTCTTGTATTGCTGTCCAGATGTAGTTGTTGCTTGAGGGAATGCATTTAAGTTCTTTGTTCATCAGTGTAATTGAATGTGTTGATGTCTAAAGTCATGTAAGGCTTGTTCTGTAAGCACAGCAGCATCCTTTTCCTTTATTCATTATTGCATGACAAGTCAATTCTAGACAAAAATGGGGGTCGGGTGTTCCTCTCTGTTTTGTTTGAAAGTTTAAAACCCATTTAGAAAAACATGGTCTGTCTTTAATAAAAACATATTCCCGTATAAATTCCAGTTCTGAATAAATAAATTTCATATCTACTCAAACCCATGGTTGAGCTGCCCCATATTTTTTTGTATCTGACCTTTCAATGTATTTATGTATACACACACACACACACACACACACACACACACACATCCACTCACCACACAGGAATATCGAAGCAGCATACCCCTGCTTGTAATTGAATTACCTTTACAAACTATTTTGGGCAAAAAGGAAAATGGAATTGTTTAATATCCCCAGGTTTTGTGGCTGCTGTGCTATTACGCAAACACCATGATGTCTTGGCCACTGCCCAGTGTTTCTTAAAAAGTCAACCCGGCAGCGTTATTTTCAAGGCAAATACCTCTTATTTCTATTTTTGTGTTTTCTTCTCAGTCTGCCTCTCTGTTGTGGTGAGCTTGCCGTTTCTGGACACAAGATGTAATGCCACTAGTCTGATTGCTGAGAACATTTTGTAGGCCTAATTGTGTCTGTGTTATCAGCAAGTTATAGTTCTGCAGTGATGAGAGAATAACTTTGTCTTTAGATGTTGTTTTCTGACCACGAAGACAGAGGAAAAAAATAGATACAACAAGAAGAAAAAGCCCCTAGTGAGTACAGATATACACATATTTTTTTGTGGCTGTCACCGAAGGTTTAAAAACATCTCACTATGGACAGAATGAGAGACAGCAGCAGACAGATAGGAAAAAGAATGGTGGGGAGAAAAAAAAGGAGTAAAGAGACTGAATTGGAGAGAAAGGGGTGAAATGCTTGGCCACATGGTCTGGTGGGAAATCCCCCACTGAGCTGGGAGCCTTGTGCCCTGGTGGCTAGATGAAATGTCTTATCTGCCGGCAGCAGGACTCTGTCCTTTAAGTAGGGCTTGGGAAAACTCATTGTCCAGCCAACCAGCATCTCAACTGATCCGTGTTCCCTTTGACCTTTACCACTGCTGCCGCCAACACATGCCAAACTTTAGATTGTGTTAAATGTAAGATTCCTCATTTATATAAAATTTCTCACGTGTGTGTGTGTGTGTGTGTTACATACAAACCTAATTTCCTCACATGGTTGTGTTGACAGCATTTTTCATAGGTCATGTGTGTGTTGCAAGGGAAAAGGTGAGACACATGACATTTGGATCTACCTGTCTGTGGACTCTTATCCATTGTGGTATCTTTCTCTCAACTAGTCTACCATCCCCTAATGAGCAGGAAATTAAGTTGTAACGTGGCTATCATACAGCATGATATGCACTAATTGCTCAGATTGTATCTGTATTATTTTTTACAAAGTGCAGCAGGGTGCTCTAGTAATTTTCATTAATTACACACAACCAAGAAGTAATTAGATTTTTCATTATTCCACAAATTTTTGTCCATGGCATTTTTGGAAGTGTATTGGGGGCAAGTGTCTTGATATGTTTTGATTCATTACCTCTTAAGAACAATGTTGTAGGCATTAAATGACAATGTTGAATTTAGATTGGTGTTCTCTCAACGATAATACAATCACATCATCAGATATTTATCAAGGTGCAACTTTCAAGGTGTTGTGAACTGTCATATGTTCTCAGTCACTTTGAGTTATCAGGAAAGAATGAAGGAGATGGAGCATACTCGCGTCTGTACAAAACCATTTTATTCGGAACCGCAGAACCAGCATTGCTCTGACTTTGTCAGTCTCAGTCAAAGTAAGGAGAAAACTATGTCAAAGTCAAATAATCAAATCAGTAGTTAGAGTTGTTGAGATTTCTTTCTATGTGCAGTTCTGCCACAGCTGTCATTGTTACACGTTTGTTTCTTCTGAAAATTAGGCTTCGGAATAAGCAAATAGTAAATGGTGCTCTTATTTTCAATATCGTGCAGTGCTCCAGTGAGTCACATCATTAAATGAATACACTGTTGTCATAATTTGGCGTTCAGGAAGTAAGCATTCAGACACTAGGCTTCGGATGACTTTTATACCGGCCATCTAAATAATCATTGTAGTGTGCCAGTCGCATGCTGTGATGCATTACAGACAGACAAGTACAGTACAGTTCTTTTTCTGTTTTTGCATCACTTGCTAATTGCACCTCTTCATCACATTGTTTGGGAAAACATCTTTTAGAAGATTGGTTATATGTGCACGTGTCAGAGAGAGCGAGAGCGAGAGAGAGAGAGGTAGCAAGGCAGACTGAAGGGATGAAGCAGTGGCAATCAGCTATCTCTCAGCTCTAGCTTCCAGGCCAGACGTGTTGCCGCCATGTGGTTTTCCAGTAAGCTGACAAAGAAGCTGAATAATGTATCTATCAGTCTGCCCGAGTGTGCCGAGCATTGGGCACTGAGTAAGCTGCCAGCTTGTTATAGGCTCATTACAGGTGAAGATGACATGTGGAGGTGCAGTCGCTTTGGCATTGTCTCCTTGCCCTGCCCTCGATACCAGGCACAGCACTCTGTCACTCCCTATGGCATTGAGAAAGGGAGACAGAGGTGATAGAGGAGGAGGGAATGAGCCTCAATGCTCCCCTAACCCCCCAAAATGAAATTGACAGGCTCGCTGAAGTAATTGCTCCCAGCACTATTTTCTTTGGCAGGAAATACTGTTATCGACAAATAGGGGATTCAATAAGCGGCAGGAGATGAGGCTCTAGGCTGCGGTCAAAAGGCTGTGTCTGTCCTCTACTGTTGCGGTGTCTCCTGGTGCTCTATCTCTCTGCCCTGCCCTTTCTCCCCCATGCCCTGTCTCTTTTTGTATCCAACCCCTACTTTTTGTATTTCTCTCGTCCTCCCTCTACTTCTTTCATGTTTTACGTCTTACCACCGCATCACGCGATACCCGACACAGCACCTCTTTCCCTCACCCCCCCCCATTTTTCCTTGCTCCCTTTCTCTAGGGTCTCTTTTTGACCATTTTCTTCTGTTGACCATTTTTGTGTGCCTGAAGGGGAAAACTCTATTACTCAGTAGCCAGCAGGTAATGACCCCTACTGCTAATCCTCAGATTGTTTCTCTACTGCCAGTGTGGTTGTGTAATGTTGATATTATCCCAAAGGATCCCATTGATTTGGGCTAGGGTCATGAAAAAGCAGTTTATGGTCAGTGTCTTTGGTTTCCAGAGGTCAGAGCATGCAGTGAAACTAGAGCTCTAGCTTTTCTGGACATGGTGGTATGCCTGCTGGGAACTACTGAGGGCTAAGGGGATAAATAAAACGTGATGTGCTTCCTTCTCACCGCCCCATGTATTATTGAGGAAGTAATGTTCTGAAAATGCAGTTGCCTAATAAGCTGTGTCCAAAAATGGAATCACAGAGATGTAAGAGGCATATTAACATTTGAAATTGTGAGTGCTTTTTCTCATACAATATATTCTCCTGCTATGCTTAGGTCAACGTTTATTGATTTGAATTCAGAATTCTTTGTCAATACTCCACATATTTGCTGTTGACTGTTAAGCGGTGTCTAAGTTTTAGCTAATTTCTGAACTGCAGGCTGTCCTTGACAAAGCCGCTGAGTACATTTTATTAAGCTCTAACTCCACAGAAGTCAAGCCTTGGCCAAATGGCAAGTAATTGGTCCTCAGACTTTCATGAAACCCACCGCTGTGGCTTCAATACATCTCACCTGCCATTATCTTTCAAGCTTTATGCAGCTCAGTGCCGACATATCGCCTCTCCACTGTATACCCAGCTCAGTTGTTTTAACATTTGTTATTCATCTAAGCCGATCCACTGCAGACAACAGTGTGTTTAGAAAATCCTAGTCTTCTCTATAGCAAAAACAGTTGGTTATTTGACTGCTGTGATGAGTCTAACAATCAAGACTGATATTTTCAGGGGACAAGCAGCATATTTTACTGCCCTCCAACAATGCTCAGCCCGAGAATAAAAATGCTAATTGTTGTTAATCTTTTTCATCCTATCTTTTTGGAGGACAGAGAACACTAACATATCATATTGTTAGCATATTATTATACATACTACTTTGAAGGATAAAACTAATTAAGTGTTGGCCATATTCAACATTTGTTCCTGCTTGTTAGGGCAGAATGATTCCCAAGATTATTTCAGCCTGTTTTGTACCAAGCTGAATAAGCCTCTCTCAATGACAACGGCAGGTCTTTCTTGTAAATGGGAATACATCTTGGTAGCATGGGGAAGAATTATTTTACTTAATTTTCTAAAAACCCATCTTTATGACAAAATTAATCTATGGACGAGAACCAAATACTTAGCTGAGGAGTGTATTATTAGAATTTTTAATTTATCTTATTAGTCCATTTGAAAGGGACCTTACATGCCTTTACACTCAGGCACTGAAAATAATGGACAAAAAGCCTGTCCCGTGGCATCACTGTCACTCTCTAAAAAGATAAAATCTACTTAGTTTTGAGAGCTTTACTCATTTTTGTTCTCTCAAATTAGTTTTCAAATGTATCAATAACGGAGCCCCAGAGCTTCTTTCCAGATATATCCAGAGACAAGACAGTCAGCTTTTTTCATAACGGGCTGCCAACAGATTAGCATCTGAAATCAAATTAATTCCACATATAAAATCTTTCACAATAAAGGTAAAATCCTGACTGAAAGCAAACCAGAGCTGTACCCATTTTTAGTAAATGTTACTCTAGATTACAATTGGTGTTTAGTTAATGTCTATTGGTGTGTTGTGGTATATGTGTTTTATTGTATTTCCATATCTATAGTGTATTGTGGTTATCATTCTGAAAGCTGTATGTTTTAATTACACTGCACATGTAAAAGCCCAACTAGTGACAAGAGTTAAAATTTAGAAATAGTTATAATCTCTCTGTGCAGCACATCACTCTAATCCTCTGTCCCTATCAAATAAAATATAGAATAAAATAAAACAAAATAAAGTAAGACTGTATTCATTGATCATGAGAAAAATTAGACAAAGTTAGCCCAAAACACTAAGTTGCATCTGTTGGCCGGATGTTAAAAAAGATACTAAAACACCCTAAAAATAGGCCGAGCTAACTAACTGCTGAGCATAAATAATAATTTCATCATGCCTGGATTGGCTGATTATCATATCATAGCATTAATTCTGAATGTTTTCATTCATCTTTTTTTAGATATCTTAACAAGTAACCCTTGGAGGCATACCTTCGTTGCATATACCCTATTTAAGAACCCTTTTTAGTGAGACAACTGAAGATTATTGTGCTGTGATTGAAAATGATAATGACTTGAACTCTGTACATATTAAAGTTAATGAAAGAGATTAGATTGTGACTTGACAATTAGAGTCTAAATAAAGAAAGTGTGTATTCTGGCAGATGCAGGGAAACACACACTCAGTCACAGTTCATTGACTATTTAGGATAACATTCCTGAGAACATTTTTTTTAAAAGTGAGTCAAACACGAATGACATGAACTTTTCTTAGAGGACTGATTTCAAGAGTGCGTTTCAAAAAATAAGCACTGCCACTCAGGGATTAAAAGTACATTGATGTTCTTCTACTTTGAAATACTTAAACAAGCAAAAAAAAAATAATTGTCATGGTTGTACCTACTTTTAAGACAATTTTTCATCACAGTCTAAGTTGAACCGTGCAAACTCAAAGTCCCAACATATCACCTTGGGGTTTTGTTATAGTTTGGAGTATTTGGATTTCTCCTCTTTTCTGTCTAATTCAGCTTTCTTATACTGTGTATCTTGTGGCATCATTTCCATTATTTTTTTTATTCTAGTCTAGCCTTTTAAAGTTAATACTAAAAAAGAAGCATGTAAAAATCGCGTTAGGCAGAAACGTACAACAAAGAGTCCTGTGGTAGATAATAGATGAAAAATCTAGATCGTAATGAGAAGGATTCTTACCTTTTCCCATGGCCTAATAACTACCTTCAGTCAGATAAAAGCCAGTCACTCCTCCACATTCACCCAACGGTGCTTGAGAAAAAGATGAATGGCATAAGTGTTCGTGCAGATCAAGCTGAGAAACACGGAGAAAAGACAGAAGCACAGAAAATGTATTACAAAATCAAAGTATAGTTTGGAAAACTAGACAATTATGAGAAAGTAGACTCTGAGACTTAAAGACAGCAACATAACACAGCAGGCTGTGTGTGCTTACATTTACCATTTGAATACTTAAATATATTTTTGACAGTGGTCGTGGAAGAGGCACCATTTCTTCTTAGTTTTGGCAGTAATCGCCTCTGCAGGTCGAGGAATATGATTTTTGTGTAAGCCTTCACTAAATAAATACTTCTTGTCAATATTGAGGCAATCACACAATGAGCTCAGTTTACACTTACAGCACAGCCTTATTGGTGGCTTGCTGTTGTTAGACTGCCTCTGCTTTTTCCAACAAAAAAAAAAAAACACAGCTTGTTTCATGTTGACTGTGCATTGCAGGAGAGCAGCAGGCCTCTCTTTTCTCCAGATAAATGAGCTAGCTTATTACTTCCCAAACTGCCTATTAGCACAGCTCAGTTTGTGGGGAACCAGCAGTCGAGGGATGAACACAGTGAAGATGATTTTGTTTAGCAGCCTAGTTCAGGCATGTGTGGTGCTGTTTCTAAAGCGTGTATTTCCATTTTTTGTTTTTTATGCTACCTTGACTCAACCCCCACCTGAAATATAGGTAATTTAAACAGAACAGGACTAATTTAACACAGGCTTGTTCTGGGAGTAGAGATAATGTAGTAAAATTAATCAATTTGCTTGTAAAGTGTTTTCATTTGTATTCCTCAAAATGTATGGTGATTGCTGGACTACACTGACACAATGTCAGACCTGCAATACGTTTAAACAGTCTGTAACTTTGGAATCCAAGATGCAGCTCTGTGTAATGTACAATGTTGGCTTCACTGTATCGAGGTTAGGGAGTGTGTAAGTGTGTGTCCCTGTTGTGGTGTAAGTGCATGTATTGCTGCCAATAGATAGTCTCATTGTGTAAGCATCAGTGTAGCAACATGTCCCTGGAGCCCTCTGTGGAGATTATACACAAGAATCCATTTACTTCAAGCAGGAGCTGCTGCTGATAGCATGTAGAGTGTGTGTTTGGCCCTCTCTGACTAAAGTCCATCATTAGAGTATTGGCAGAGTGAGAAAAACAGAAATTGGCCAACACATCTTTCATCTTGTTTCTAAAACACAGACATTTTACCCAGCGTTTTATCCCTACTACCTGTGTGAAAGTCCACTTTTTCAGTCAAAACAAGTCTCAACAACTTCACCTACTGAGGAGACAAGATACTTACTCAGCCATATAAAGTCCTTATCACGGTATTCTTTAGTCTGTTCTCAATAATCTGATTTAATAGGACAAGAAATGCTGCTTTCTTCTGATGTTTTTGACCTGTAATTTTTCATTAACATTTCTACAGTATGCATACTGTAGGTATCAAGGTCATACTGTATGATGGTAGTCTAACAACTATCCTGTTGATATTTTCTTTCCAGGGTGGACTAAGAAACAGCAAGCACGAGTGTACTCTTTCATCCCAAGAATATGTCCATGAGCTGCGTTCTGGCATCATAGAAGAAAAGCTGCTCAATTGCCTGGAATCCCTTAGAGTGTCTCTCACTAGTAACCCTGTCAGGTTAGTAACTCAAACACTTTTCACACACTGCAAACTGTGCCTTGTACCTGGGGATTTTCTTTTTAGCAATATTAAAAAACACAGCTCAAAACACTTATTCGACTATCTCTTATTATCACCACGATGGAAGGTTTATTAAAAGAGGACGTGGCTTGAATTGTTTTTTGTGATTGAAGTGGAATCATAATTGATCTCACTAAAATAAGTGTTTTGTCTATTCAGATGATGTTATAATAATACAAGTATTTTATTGTATTTACTATTTATATGGGTCTGGTTACAGTTTATCCTATGAGATTTTATCCCAAATTGACAAATGCACAAACACATGGCATATTAGATCCAAATTGTGTTTATATCCGGAATGGGATTCATTTATATATTTCTGGATAGTTATTTAGTCTAGAAATTGCCTTAGATAAACAGTCTGTTGCCAGTTTATCAAATACACCTAGCTAAAAGTAATGCAGTTAAATACAACAGTCCTGTAATAAATGTCATGTTCCTAATTGCAATGTTCAGGTTTTTTTTAACTGTAGGGGTTGATTTAACTGTATAGTCATTTAATATATTTTTTTACAAGGTAACTGGTAACGTTGTATGTGCAATGTCTTGAAGATGAACAAAAATATATTTTTACTCTGGACAATTCATGGGCTTGGACTGGAGCTCTATTCCTTTGTGTACATAATTACATTTCGAAGAGAGAAAATATGACTTTAATATGGCTTTATCCAATAATATCCCTCTAAATATTATCCACATTAATCAGACCTAGGGGGTGTTTGCAGGAAGCCATCTATTTTTATTTGGCTGTATGTAAAGGAACCTCACTGGACCTGTTCTATGTGGATTGATCATCTAGGTTAGACAATAAAAGATATGTCATCAACTTTTAAACAGGCGCATAGACTGGTGTCGCTGACCAAACGAGCACAAGCTTATAGTCACTGGGAGCCATTCCAGACCACTCCGTCCATTAAGCTCTAATAGATAGGAAGTCTAGTTTTCCACATCAGAAAGCCAGCCATTCTGAGACCTTAATAAGCACGTGGCTCTGTGTCATATGTACAACCTTCCTCTAATCTACCAAGCTAAAAATAGCTTGTCCCTGCACCTTTTCTCTTTAGTCTGTTATGAACCTGTATAAGACTGTAGTCATACATAATTTTAGATTTTTGTGGCTCTCAGTTCTTTTCTGTCGAGCCTTGATTGGTTCTTGAGTCATTCATTATGAGGCCTCACTGAATTAGAGTCTTGTCTCTACTTGTTACCCAAATTCTCCACCTTCTCTCCCATCAATGGGATCTAATGCTTTAATTTGGTCCCCCTACTGCATAGAACCGTTAGTGACACCTTTAAATTATTTACCAGCCCACTGTTCATGAGACGTATCTTAAAGTGAATCAATGAAATGTGCATATTGAATGGTCACTGGATAAGTGGAATACTTTTTTATGTTCGCCCTGGATATAGAGGCAGGACCTGCGGGCATGGCCCCAGAGGAGCTTTTATTTAATCTGTGTGCTACTACTAGTATTACCGCTGCATCTCTGCATTAACCCGTTTTAGAAAAGAGACAAAGAGTTGAGTGCTCTCGCTAAAGTCCTGCACATTCCCTACCACAGCAAGTGGTAGGGACGTGTCCAACCAAGGGGATCAACATGACGTGCTGCTTTGATTCATGACAAGCATTCAAAGATGTTCAGCTGAGGCAACATTACCTAGCGACACATACAGGGAGGATTCATAGGTAGATTTGTAATGTGCTAAGCTTAACACAAATGAACATTTCGCATAAAGTACAATGAATAGCTAAGTAATTATCCCTTGAGTGAGAGCTGTGAAGTCAGTCTCCACAGGCTCCAGCAAGCTGTGGGGTGTCAAGTCAGCCATCTACTCAGAAAGGCCAACTGGTGCCGCAGGGATGTAAGTGAGGCCAGGCTTGCCCTGTGGGTGTTTTCAAATGGCTGAACCTTTGACCAGCATGTAAGAGACCAGTGCTTTATGGAGGAGTTGCCTCCCACGGATGGTCATGTCCATCCAGGGAAAAAGCCACCTTTGGGTGTGTGTGCTGAGGAGGACCATGCGAGTGTTAACAGCGGTCCCCTGCTCATTTTTATGCCTCTCATTATTCCTCTCCTGGGGAAAGGGACTGATTGTTTTCATGATGCATGGACAGGTTTACTCCTAATTAATATGAATGCACGTAATTGTCATGGATCACAACACACAGGAAATCCACATTTGGTTTGCTACTCTTCTGACTGCACTATGTTAATGTAACCTTTGTACGATATGTTATCATATACTCAAAATAACCGTGGAGTACATGGCAGAGCAGGGCATTCATGCTTGTTTGATTTACACTGTAGGAAATGATTAACCTGATGATAGAAAAACAGTCGAAAAATGGTCTGCCTTTTAATATATATAGTTTTGTAAATTTATGATAAATTCTACTTGAAGAAATGAGCAAAAAGCCTGTATTCATATAGAGATATACTAATAATTTGTACATAATATGCTACCATTTGTTTTACATTTCTAGTATTACTTTATAGCATTGAACAGTTTTTTCTTCAACATAGAGACAAACTCCCATTCCAACAGAAATGTCTGTGTATAGCCAAGAGCTGATTCTTTTCTAGTTTTTTAACAGTTGCAAAGGTCAGATAAAGTTTGTCTAAGATTGTCTTGCCTATGTTAAAACATTTTGGTGAAATAAATTTTAAGTTGAGGTCCATATTAGTTTTGGAAGAATAAGTCCTAAATGGCCTGAAAGAGGAATGCAAATGTGGTAAAATATATATGTTTAAAATATCATCAGTTCATCATTATTCTTTTTAATTGATCCAACCTTATGACAGAATATAATATGATTTTATTCTTACAGGTTAAAAACATTCTAAAAATGTTTGCTCATTTGGCTTGTCATGCATGATATCTACTGCAATGAAATATCCACGATTGTTCATGTCGATATTAATAATAATCATTATATCTTCTTTTCTTTATAGTGTTATGTCATCTCAGAGTGCTGAACATGAAATACAATAAAACAAAATAAGATAAAGAAAGACAAAGACAAGTGCCAGTAAACAAAGCAATCATTTCATGGCAATGTTAAAACAATAATAAACAATGTCAATTTTACATTAAGCAAAACTAAGAGTTTTTTCAAACCCTTCTAAAACTTGTGAATTCACCAAGAATAGACTCAGGCACACCCCCAAAAATGGGCAGTCAAGCAATCATTTACAAAGTTAAACATTTTCCATTTGACAGATAAGAAAAGACCCATACATTGTTACTGCTGCCAACAGGGAAAAAGTCAAAAAGGTTTATTGTACATTAATGTTTCAAACCAGATTGATCATTTTGATATGACCAGTTAAAGCACTATCTTGTCACAAGTGAGCCAGCTGGTCATATACAAATAGCCCTCATTGGCCTACACGATTAACAATCTAGTACTATCTAACTATTGTTTACAACGTGTCTTGTCATTTGCAGTCCAGTCTCTATAGTTATAGATACAGAACAAAAATTATTTGGATGTATAATAGCTAAATATAGCCCTACTTCTTAATATATAGTTAACACTTTTATTTTCAATGTCGAAGAACCTACTTTTTGGTACACGTTTAAACGCTGGTGATGTTTTTGACATTACGTGATGAATTAAGTCATCATAAAACACTGAACTTAATTTTATACACTGAAATGAAAGTCTCACCATCAAAGTGGTGTTGTTCTTCACAGTTAGTGCTTACCATTGCTTTTTGTTTTTCCTGTGATGTTTGGGCAGCCTGCTAATTTGCTCCCAGAGGCCTGTGTTTGTCTAATAGTTTAATTGGCTAGGCTGTGCACCTGTTTGGCAGCACAGGTGGCCACAGGGCCATTGTGCTGAGGGCCTTATCTCCCAGGCAGCTCCACACAGGTGTGTGGCATGCAGCCTTTGCAGATCCACCCACAGATGGCATTGCCTGGAGCATCCGCTGCTTACTCTGTTTCCACTCTCTTCTCCTCAGCTGCCATGTTTTCTACTTCTCTTTCTGTCAAAATTTCCCCAGCCAATTATTTATCGTCTACTTCATTCTCCCTCTTTTAATTTTGTCATTTGGATACTCACTTCTTAATTTAGAAGTGTCAGATTGCCTAGCCACTTTTCATTAATTTCTTAATCCACTGACATGAAGTGAGATGCCAACTCACAGAAAATTACAACCCTCTTATTTTTTAGCGGTAGAGAAATCCTGCTGTGTTAGTTACAGTCCAGCCTCATTCCTCAGTTTCTTTACTCTCTGTCTCTCACATGTCAAAGCTGTGACAAGACTGAAGCAAAAATATATCAAGGAATTTAATATCTCTATTAGCAAAACATAATTTTGTTTTCTTCAAAGTCACTGAAGCAAAAGTCATCTGTTTTGTATCATGTACATTTAAATGTTGTCTCTGCATGATTGAGGAGACCCTATTTTTACACTTAATTTGATAAGCAGTCGGGTAAAAGCTCACTGCCGCCGATCTGCGTCAACTGCTGCTCCATCAATAGATTTTCCAATATAAAAATATAGGAGAGTGGTTTTAGAGGTTTTGGACAGCAGAGAGCACATCAATGGCCCCAGCTTTAGAGTTCCCTGTGTTTAGCCTTCAGCATTACACTATGACTGTCAAATCCCGACAGTCGCTTCCATATTAAATCTGCTAGTGCTCAGATCCCTAAGACATATTTAAGCAAAATTGAACTGGGCTCCTAACTTTTCATTATGTGAAATCTTCACGGTACAAGTCAGACGTTTTCTCGGGGGCATTTTCTTGTAGGGTCTTTCTGTGGAGGCGGGAGACATTTGCTGACACCAGAGTTTCTCTCTGTGTCTGGATACTCAAGGTGTGGGTTGTTGTGATGATCTTGCTGCTCTGACACACGGGTTGTCTCTGAGTCTGAATCAGTCTCACCAGCTTTTCTCAGCTGAATGCTTGTAGCTGAGCACCGAGGGTTGCATGGAACACTAGTAATGGGCTTTTTACGAGCTTTGAAGTTACTATGCCTGCTAACATAAAGCTGCTCGTCCTATTGACTGTCTGTCCTAATGCCCAGCTTGATAAAGTACTGAACAACACACTGAGAAACACTGACATTTCTGCCCAGTATAGTGGTTGTGCTCCACATATATATATATAATATACAATAACTGAGCTAAGACCTCCAAAGAAATCAAATTTTTTCTTCCCTAATCTCATAATCTAGTATTGTAATAGTCAGTGTAATAGTGTAATCATTTCTTATATGACCAGAAAAAATATTTCTAGACAATCATACTATAATGTCATCATACTTTTTGATTTAAGTTGTGAAAGGCCTTCTGGAAGGTGCAAAGGTATTACTATAATAGATTGCCATTACATTTTATGTGCATGGCACTTACTGATACAGTTAAAAGCAAGACAGTTAAAAGGTGTAAAAAAAGCCACCCCTTGGCACAAATGGGCTTTTTTTTTTTCATTATTAGCACAAACTGGTGCCCTTATATCCCCAAGCCTCCCTCCCTCAGCCGCATCTGTCCACTGTGTGCACAACAGCCAATCAACACCAGAACAAAGCAGCATATCATCTGTCCATCTGTAATTGCGACTGTTCGAACAAACAAGAGCATCTGAACGTCTCACAGGCTGCATATACCCCCTTGACAGCTCAGGCTCGAAACCTTGTCTGGCACAGACACAAAGTGTGAGCAGTAGATATCAATGCAACTTCGCCGAGTTAACACTGCACTGATGAATGATACTTGTGTGACAATTTAGGTACAGTAGACATCAATGTGCCAGCTCTGTCTGACATAGATTCTTCAGAGATGAATAACTGTTTCAACTCTGTCATTTTTGATGTGGAAATAGCTCCCAATCTCAGTGAATCATCCATAATTGATCCTCTGTATTCACTTTGTTATCCTGAATAGTGCTTTGTAATCTCAATCAGACTCCATGTCAATTTGAAATTTTTAAATATAGCATTAAAAACGCAGATGTCCTCAGTGGAGTTCAGGCGGACAGGCTACCTCAGGACACATGACAGTCTGATTCCTTTGACATTTCTGGATCAAGCGCTATTCTTCTCATCCCATCACTTTGTAGAGTAATGGAAAAATAGCAATTTGATTTCCTACTGAGATGATCGAGATTTAACATCTTTCTGGAAGGAATAAGGGAGGAAGGAGGAGAGACACAAGATATCCAAAAACCTAACTTGTCAAGGCCATAAAATAAGTTGTGGCTGTTGCTACAGTGAAGAAGTAAAGTGGGAGTGGAAAGTTTGCAGTGGGGTAATTGTCTTTGCACAATGCTGTGGGACTCTACTCATTAGACTCCCAGTGTTATTATAAACCAGTGTTGCCCTGCAGGCCTCAGACTAGTTGGCAGTGCCGCTTGTCAGGGATAAACAAGACAGGAAAGATTTTAAAATTACATATGCATTTAGCAGAGGTCTATAGGCAAAGGTTTTTCTGGTCTTTTGTTTTTCAAAAGTAATTCACTAACATAAGTGAGTCCACACATTTTTTTGTGTCTTACTTTGAAGGATGACACAATCATTCTCATTTTAATGGCCTTCAAAAGTTTTTTTATTTGACTGTTAAATATGGTGCGAATGTCATGACTGTTTCTTCAACAGACGTGATGAGCAGTCCGAAATGAGCAGGTTCACTGGTTTTTACCCTTGCGGCTGACTCCTGAGCTGGTGCTCACCCTTCTTCCTCACAGGCAGTGAAAGCGATTTTGGAGGCATAAATGTCCTCCGCGTCTGGGTATATTTTAAGAATGATGCCCATTTCATTTTATGACACCATCTGTTACCCTCCAAGATACCCATATCTGTTACGGCCCCAAAGTGATACATACATAATTCAGAAATATCAGTTTCTAATTTTTGGCCATGGTGTGTATATTGGAGGATATAATGCCTTTGGACACAATACTATGTAATGTAGTCTATTTTTGAGTTAACATGTATTTGAACAGTACAGCTTGACAAAGTCACCCGTAAACTTATTGTTATTTCCTCTAAAATATATGCAAACTTCTAGAAATATTTCCATGTTTTCTGGTATGTGGGACATTATCAAGAATCCCATGTGACCAGAGCCCATATTTAACAAACATCTGAGCAAGAAATCTGTCCAATCTGGTCCTAAATAACAGAGTGACGCATGTTTGTTCCTATTTTTGTGCTTAGGATTAAAGAATTATTAACTTCCCTAACCTACGAAAGCCATGTTGTCTGCTCCAGGATTTAGTAGAGCGGCAGAGCTGTCCTAATGTTTTAGTCGTTCCCAGCAGATATCGAATAATAGCACAAACGTGCACACATTCTGGGAGGTGTACTGTGACACTTTACAGAGGCTTTTTATACATCTGCTGTATAAGGTGACGGCAACAAAAGCTTGAACAAAATGGCAACTTTATGGCTTTGAAAGTAGAATCCGGTCTTTCAAAGAAGTGCTTGCAACTGCATTTCCTTCTCCTTTTTGAAAGATGAAACTCATCCTTTCCAGAAGCCTGAGGAATGTGTAGATACATCACATCAAACCTGATGATCCTTACTCTGATCTTCCACAACACATACAGATTAACGGTATACTGAACAATTAAATTAATTAGTCTAATCACAGTGCAATCTGCTAACAGGACTACTGGCTTCCGTCTACCTTCGCCTAGCAGTGAGGATTTCTGTGTAGAAATCCTTGGTGGTGTTCAGGGGATAATTAGAAATTTCAAGAGTGTTTTGCACTCTGCAGGGGGTCATTTCAAAGTGACTGGGGAGCGCGTTGTGCTGTCAGCTGTCTGCACTTACTAGCTGATTCAATTCTGATAGAGACTTACACTTCCTAATCTCGCACTCCTTTTCCTGCACATCCAGGCACACACCACACTGCATTCTGTTTTGCATCTTTGCACATACAGACACACACGCACGCACATACTCATACACACGCCCCTTCAGCCCCACAAGGAGACGTGGAACAGTCATTTATGTCTCAGGCCTGACCATCAGTCTTTGTTAGAGCCACGATTTGGAACCACGCTGAGAATCAAATGCCATTAGAAGTTTAAAGTGCTCCTGTGTGTACTGCACTGCTCCTGTTCCTGTGCTTGTTTGGCTACGCCAGCAATCACTTTCTCAGAGACCTGACGCCAGGAATATTGTCAGAATATTGTTAGAGTGTGTTACTGGCTGAAGTCACAATATCAAATATCAGAACTGCACCTGTTGTTTCTGTTAACCGTTCCTTTGCAGTGGGCTCAATGATGTTATTTTTAATTCTATTTTTCTGAAAGAGCTAGAGAGACCTTTTCCTCAAATAGTTCATCTATGGAGTATGAAGCAAATTAGATGAGTTTTTGGATGCAGCGATAAAGTGTTTTCTGCTGTGATGCATTATATTTAAGAACTGTGCCAGCCAGCAGGAGATAGAGACCTGAGATATTATCAGGATAGATAAGTGGAGTCACATAGCACACTGTCACTTAGACGGAGAGAGTGCCTGTTACCTGGAGTTACACGTGAAGGATATCAGCTGCTTATTGTTCCCTGTCGAGGACAGCACAGGTCAATGATTTTGGCTCTATGTATGTGTAAATGCTGGATGCACAGAGCGTCTGTTAAAGGCATTTTCTCGGGAACCTCAATGTACCTTGGTTCTGCTGTATCCATCGGTGATCTCTTTAATATTAAACACACTTTTGTGTGAGGTGAAGGTTTCGATAAATAAAGGTCAACAAAACTACGGCGGAAATGGTGTGTGGCAGATTCTAAGAATTCTGCGAAGGATTTTTAAAGATCTAATGATACTTTTAAAAATCGAATGATACATGCTGGTTATAAAGTACTTGTCTACCTTTTTTCCTTATGAATTTGCTTCATGTAGTGTTATAGCTAGGATGTGAGCTCACATTCATCAGTCTGTCTATCTATAGAATCGGATTATTACCACTTTTATAACTGCAGTCCTTGAACAAAAAGTGCTCCCTGTGTGGCCACACATTTCATGTATTTCATGCAGTGTTCCTGTAATTTTTTCTTTTTTTTTCTTTAATCATCTTTACACACGCGGCTGTGGCTCAGCGGTAGAGTGGGTCGTCCCTCATCAGAAGGTCGGGGGTTCGTTCCGTAGCTCCTATGAGCCAGCATGTCCAAGTGTCCTTGGGCAAGACACTGAACCCCAACTTGCTCCTGAAGCATGGTTTTAGTGTGTGAATGAGTGTGAAAGAATAGTCTCCAAGTAAAATTTCCTCCTGTATGAATGAGGGTGAATGAGGTTGTCAAAGCGCTTTGAGTAGTTGAAACGACTAGAAAGGCGCTATACAAATACAGACCATTTAACTGAAGTGTTTTGTAGCCTGTTTTCAAGTTTAATTAAATTACTCAAAACTATAACTTCCACAGGAAATAACTGTATTTATTTATTTATTTTTAAGACATGATGAAAAGAAAAGTCCAGTTAATATTTATATCTAACATCTGTCATCTAATACGCCCTGTGCATTATAGTTATTTCAGCAGGCAATTAAATTGATCAGAGTATAATGTAGCTCCATGTTTAGCATGGTAAATCACTAAGCAGACACTGGTGGTGCTTGGTTTCAAGCTATAATGTTGAGAGCTATTTGTTGCACAGAGCTTTGAGTCTCAGCTGGAATACGGTAGCACTGAATAGGTCAGTCCCTCCACAGAGGGACAGTTGTATGGCTTTGCCTGTAATACAATATGAAAGATATTGCTCTTGCACAGAGGCTTTCAATAACAAAGCTCCCCACCTAGCCACCGTAGAATAATAAAACTGGTCTTTAGACTGAAATCAATGCGCATGCAAGCCATCTAAATACGAGACCAGCTATCAGTCAAACAAAAAGGGTGAGAGAGTGTCTGCCTCTCACTGTTTCTGTCACTGTTGAGTCACTTACTGTGTGTGGTGATGCGCAGTAATCTTTTCATCATGTACTAACATTTCCCATGCCAAGTATTTGCAGAACTCTAGACACACTCTAGACTGTTTCCCACACTCTTCGCTATGATTTTCTGTCTTTACTTTTGGCAATATACAGCACTTTATATACTGTAACTACTTGTACTCCCTTAAGCGAGACACTGAACACAGCACAGGGACTAGGAATACCACCCTGTACGCATACTGCACATGTGTGACAGAGGAAGTGAAAATAAACATGTAATGAGACTGCATTATGGTGACTGTTGTGGCTTTTCACTGAAGAACCTTCAAGTACAACTCAAAGTGAGCTATGTCAAGACTGTCTGAATGATGGAGTGAAGAGATGATTGATTCAATGTCATAGTTTTTTTAAAGCAGCAGCAAAGACACATTACTGTTTAGCTTGAAAATACTGTAAATATATAAACTGACAAATATAGCGCACAATTGCCAGTAATCATGCACATATTTTCTTACGATGGCTCAGTGCTTGGCACTGTCACCTCACAGCACGATGGCGGGGGTGGATCTGCTGGCCATCTGGGGTGTTTCTGTGTGGGGTTTGCATGTTCTGGGTTGCCTCTAGATTTTCTTCCTCTCTTTCTACCCGTATGTGTTTGGCCTGTGATGGACCGGTGACCTGTCCAGGGTGTACCCTGCCTCCCATGAAATGCATGGTGGGATAGGCTTCAGTCCCCTGTGACCCTGAACAGGACAAGCAGTATAGAAATTGGATGGATGGATGAATATTTGCTCATGCATAACTTCAGTCGTTATGGCAGCACATGTCAAAAAGTCAGTAACGTCTTTTGGGGAACAAAAGTCATTTGACAGAAAGATGAATGTTCATCTCACTGCAAGACATTTTGACTTCATTGTATCAAGGTAACAGAAAGTTCACAGCACAGTGGGCTTTCAGTGAGGCTGAAATCATTAGTGAACATGTGCATTTTGCTAGTAAATATGTATATGTGTACATCTAAACACTTTTTGGCTAAACTGAGACTTTCAACGCATACATTTGATAGCACTTAGCATAGCTAAAACATAACTGCGTCAGGCCAGTAGAAATAACATAGAATATAAAATAAGAAATTGCTTCCCTAAGACCGACCATGAATTTTTCATTTTGCCTGCAGGATTTACATGATTGCAGAAAGTAACACAATTTGGTGGCACTTAACTAGAGGATTATAGCCATCAATATTAGATGAACAAGTTCTCCCCCAAGTTAATGAAATCCTTGGATGTATGCCTACATTATGAGAAGAGACTAATAAGGAATGGATCCGATCTCTCGTCCCTTTAATGTCGAATTGCTACATTGGCCCAGAGAAACAAGTACCTTATGTTTGACCAAACATGAGCTTTAGCCAGCTCGACAATAAAACTTTTACTGCTCTACTTCCTAACAACAAGGGCTATGTGATTACTACACCCACCTGAAATGTGGGTGTAAGATTATGAATTATATTGATGCTAATCATGTGTTGGATTAAAGAATGTTTTTATGAGGGTGAGGCACAAACAGAGTGGCTGGCCAGCAGCCTGTTACAGTGGCTGGTAACATTATTAATACAAGTAGAAGTTGTACAAGTTGTGTTGTTAGTATTAGTTTAGTTATTTCTGCTTGTTGTTGTAATAATATATTTGTCCACTGAGGCCGTTTCTCTGATGAACAGAAATAAGGGATTTCATAGCCTTAGGCCAAGCACTGTAAAAGTACCATCCCTCATTTTCTTTGTAGTAACTTTGGGGACATTTAGAAGGCAAGCTGCAGAGGACCTAAGGGTATACGTGAGGGGACAGAAAATGACGGACAGTCTGGGATGTAGGGAGGAGTCAAAACATTTAGTGCCTTAAAAACCTTGAGGAGGACTGCATTATGTTGCAACCTGCAGCAAGACATCCATTTTTGATGAAAAATTTTCTGCACACGCAATCCCAGCCCCTTCTTGCCTTTATTTCTATTCAGTTGCAGTCCAATAAGTCCAATAGAGAGAATGTAAACATGGCGTAGATGGCAGAGATTTTCCACAAACATCTGTTGCAAAATTTCCAGTTTACATCAGTGCAACTTCTCTGTTGAAGGTATTTATATTTAAAGCTTTCTGACTTGTTTTGTGAAAAGTTGGTTATGTGTTCCCACAAATCACGTTTAGTTTTGTTCTATATTAGTCTTTAAGTATAAAAAACACCAGCATTATCTCAACCCATTGGCAGTTTCGGCTTGTTCCTACCACTCAAGTGGTTTTTCAGTCTTTCTTTGTATTGGTCACAGTTAGTCAATGGATGGGTTCGTGGACTGGCTGTTGTGTGACATCATCTGTGTGTGTGTACGTATGAAAGCTAATTTCCAAATATACCAGATGGTTGGTATGTCTTGTTTTCTTCCAGTGCCTCATTTCCGCTCTGCTTTGGGTCATCACAAGAGTCCTTTCAAGGGTTTCAATGGAGATAAGGATCTAACTGTAAAACAAGAGGACGTATTTATTAATTTAATAGAGTCAATTATTATTGTTTTATACTGAAAACTGAGAAGAAAGACTGGTGAAAATAGTCTTTGAGTGACTGTTTCCTAACTGCGTGTGTGCATGTAGATAAATAAAATAAATAGACTTTAGTTCATAGAATGATTTGAAATTTAGTTAAAACATAAATAGTACTACATAGTCAACATACTATATATTTATACCTTGTTGGTGTGATAGTCGACTTGCTTGCAAAGGATGACATCATAATTATCTGGATCCTCCACTTGTTCTTAATGCAGAGCATTTTTTCCTTCTTTGCTGGTGTCAAACTCCTTTTTGAGGTCACACAGGATTCCCAAAATCTCATATTGCAGTTATTCCGTTTAATCAACAGAATTTCTCCTCACAAATATTGGTTCCATTTCCAGGTCTCCGAAGACTAACATTACCACCATTACTAAGGAGCATAAACAAAGACTGTGGATTTACTGAATTGTGCTCCCTCAACCATGTCGCCTCCTTTTCCTCTTTGTTGTCCCAGTCTCTCATTTACTCCCACCAAGTCTGTATCACAAATGCATATAACTGCATTGTTATTCTGCAGCGAACTGAGCCAGTTTGTTCTTTGTTCTTTTATAGCCTTAAATATGTGCAAAGCACATGCTGGAAGGAAACACTGAAACTGGAAGGCTCATTGTAAACACAGATTTAGACATTTATAAATTCACAAAATTATGATGTTTTGTTTTTATTAAGAAAACAGATCATCATTATATACCACACTAAATATCAATAACTTATATTTGCTTTCGCTTGTCTGCTAATTAAATTTGAGTAATAGTAGGTGTGCCAATTTCGTCACAAATCAAAGAAATACCTCACCTCAACTTTGCCAGTCGCCTCAGGCTAATGCATCTCATCCCTAATTGAGGGTCTGCTCCGACTCGCTGAGTCAATACAAATGACTTTAATACTCAAACCATTATTATTTCAAATCATTGTCAAAAAGGCGGGATAAATCATTGACTTATGGCCCGTTAATGTCAGAAAATTGCTCCATGCATTTTGCGTTATTGACAGTTAGGGGCCTAAAAACAAGTAATGCTAATGACATAATCTGGCTGTGACCACACTGTCGCTCCCACCCTCCTCCTGCCTCTCTCTTCCTCTAGCCTAGACAAACGGGCTCATCTCTACTGGATCATTTGCCGTCTCCTGATACGCTGCGGTTTATAGCCAATTATCTCTCACGATCCATTATCGATTACGTTGTTATCTTTCTTGCATTGCTTAATCTTTTGGCACAGGAACATAGCAGCTCACGGGGGGCCTGGATACAAATTGCTTAATACTGGGAACACTAGTTAAGATGGATGGTTGTTCATTTGCTTGTAGATGGGTACGGTTTAAATTCAAACTCATTCAGATTGTGTTCTGTATCAGGGAGGGCAGGGTGTTTTTTGATTTGCAGCTCTCCCTGTTAGGAATTAAAAACTACAACAGTCAATTTATCCAAGTGAGTGGTAAACCTCTGATATGAATTTGAATGACTGATTTCCTCTGAGGTAAATACAATATTGGTTGTGTTTGCTTCCGTCTGTGAATCAACATGGTTTACAATACACCAGCAGCGCAATTAACAGTAACGATTTTGACTGAATATTGGGTAACTGTTTTTGTGTGTGTGTCTGTGTTCTTTCTAGTTGGGTTAATAACTTCGGTCATGAGGGTCTTGGCCTACTTCTGGATGCTTTGGAGAAGCTGCTGGACAAGAAACAGTGAGTGATCTCCGATGATTTCCCATCTCTTTTTAATCTTTATAGCATCAGGTTCTGTTCATGTTATCTCAACATCCTTTTCAAATTTTTTTTTCAGGCAAGAGATTATCGATAAACGGAACCAGCATAAGCTTATCCAATGCTTGAAGGCTTTCATGAACAATAAGGTTTGTATGATTCGACAAAGAAAAGACAATCAGCACAAGTGATTCATTAGACAATGAAATAGATGTCTTTGTACCTGCATGATGAAATGATATTACCTCAATGCAGTCCTATATGACCTCAGATGATTCAGAAAGAGCTATTGCCCTGAAATTTTAATTATGCTTAATTACTAGCGGACGGATGAAAGTAATGTCTTGTGTTTTGTACAAACACCAAGAGGTCACTCTTTGTGCAATTATGTTAAACATCTTAGAAATTTCTAATAATAGATCAGGTTGCAAGGATTCCAAACCTGATTTGAATCTGGACTCTGACAAGCCTGGGATAATGGGACAGTAAAGTGAAGCTAATTTTACCATTTCAAGCCCACCGTCTCAGATCTTTTAATTATCCATTTTGGGATGGTCTGGCTCATTTCTCAAAAGTGGCACACATTTCAAGGATAGATGAACTATTGATATTTCTTCTCTTAGAGTTAAATCCCCACACGTGGTCATCTCTGCCCATTATTTCGGTTGTGGGGAGACGAAAAGGTGCAGGAGACTATAAGCATTTCTCCCCATAGTCCTGTCCTGAATTGAATTAATTCATCATCTTCTACATTTTTTTCCCATGGCCTCGTTGTCCCCCCTTAAATTAAAATTAAGGCTAACTATAACTTTCATATGTTAGAGCATCTTTGTATAATTCTTTTTTTGCATGAAGTGAAGCTTCTCCATGAATGTAGATGTTCTCGTTATTTGTACCCAATAGACCTTTTCTCCATCCTACCTTCTCCCTTCCATGTCTCACAGTATGGACTGCAGAGGATCTTGGGAGATGAGCGGAGCCTGTTGCTGTTGGCACGTGCGATTGACCCCAAACAAACCAACATGATGACTGAGATTGTCAAGATTCTCTCTGCTTTCTGTATTATTGGAGAGGAAAACATGTAAGTTGACGTCTAATTACTGGATCATTTGTCACATTCGCTCTCACACATGTTCCTCCTACCTATTATATACCCAAATTGAGATCTTCAGTTTTATTTGCAGGCGTTTTGAAATACTCTCCATTTAGACCTCTACCACTGGCTCCAAAAATTAGATGGAAATAGAAATCCATTTGTGGTGCCCAGAACTATTGGAACTGTTTTAACCTTGAGACATTGTACAGAGGCTTCAGTGATAGATATCTCAAAACCTTATCCAAAAAAAAAAAAAAAACAAGAAAAACATGTGCATGCCTATTTCCCCCCTTATCTAAGTGTAAGTAAGCAAGTGGGGAAATGTGTTGTTTTATAATTCAGTTGAACTGGCCTTTAAGTACTTTTTCCTGACCTTGATTCAAAGTTGTAAGTTTCCTGTATTCAAAGTTGAGTGCGGGACACATTTCCCTATCTTTACTGAATCCCCATCGATATGAAAAAAAGCACAGCACCATTTCAAAATCCAGATTGATGTAAAAAGAAATGCAATCTTGAAAGAGATATGGTCCGCCTCTGCTATGTTTACATGCTCTGTAATGTTTCTGAAAAAAGCAAGAGGGAAGGAAATGGCTGCTTCTTGTAAACACTGGAATATCACTAATGCTTGAACTTTCTCCCAGTGGGTGACATGTTATTTAGACATTTAGAGATTGGGCTGCTTGCATACTTGCTTACTGACTGCAAGCATGTATTGCATTTACAGTTGATCTCAGACAGTATAGAGATCTTTTGGCTCACATGATCAGACGATGCAGTTTAGTCTCTCTAATATGTTGAACTACTCAGTGTAGTTTGCCACGGACACACAACCTGGTTGACAGCTTATAAATTGGATTTAGGGGAGTGTTTTTTATTGTTTCCCACAGGGCCAGACTAGAATAACAATGGCACTTCAAAGTCAGTCTGTATGCAGTGGTGGAAATAAACAAACCCACAAATTCTGTTGGAGAAGCTGAGTTCAGCAGTGTGTCTCACATCTCTGACCATCCAAACAGGCCTTTTACGCTTGTTGTCCAGTGATTGGCTTCCAAAATGATTTTCTTTTAGGTTACAGAATATCAAGAAGAGTACATTTGAAGTTTAGTAGTAATTTAATCCAATTCATTTGTGATTTCAAGAGGAATCTTTTTTGGTTTAGTCACATTCATATTCACTTCAACTAACCTTAACTCATCTCAAGTAAAACTTAGTCCTGTAAATGTATATTCATTGAACAGACATACTATAATGTGAAAATATCCTTAATCTCAGGCAGGGAAGCAGAACCACATATTGTGTATTTTTCTATTAAGAACGTTTTACAATTCTTTTGCTGAATAATGCAATATGATTTGAAATACTTAGTCACTCTGGGACCTTTTACCAACTGAGAATCAACCATTTTGTTTTTTTTTAAGAGCCTAAACTTATGAAAATACGTCTTTAGATGTTCCTGATTGCATTAAGTGTTGTCCTCTTATTTTGAGTCAAATGATTAATGCCAGTACTGGTAGCAGAACCTGCCGCAGCCTCTAAAATTGGCACAGATGTAAATTTGCCAAGCTGTCAATTCGTCTTGTGGAAGTCAGAATTAAAATGGATGGATTGATGCAATGTGTAAGACTCAGACACAGACTTGCTGCTTTCACAGAGGCACAAACATAACCATATTTGATATATATCTAGATAGTTACTCTACATTACTCTCTCTCTCTCTCTCTCTCTCTCTTTCTCAATTCCCAATTCCCAAAGTACTCAAGAATAGGTCGAAGTAAACATGGAAATCTTTGCCATGATCATAGCCCTGCATTAAAATGTATGTATCCTGTGGAAATGACAGCCAAAGGAGCTGAGGCGTCACTTTCTTGCTCAGAAACTTCTCTGCCAACCAATGTTGTGACGCTGGCTCATGTTCAACACCCACTTCAGCTGACAGCATCAAAAGGGAACACGACAAGTTAAGCAGATCTATCTCGCCTGTTTTGAAGCATCGTCTGAACTGGCTTTAAAGCTACTCAGTATGCAGCTCCCCATGCCTGTCTGTGACTTTTTGTAACCCCTATCACAGAGCATGGCTGTTCCATTTATCTCTGTGTCAGCCTTACTCCACACATACAGTCCTATTGGTCGGACACATGATCTCCCTCACTCACAAAGCGACTGTGCTAGTATTTTGTCATCCCGAAAGTGTTATTTTTTTGGGTGGGGGGGGCGTGATATAAGGTAATAAAAATAGCAACAGTAAGCCTATCTGGCATGTGTGAGTACACATGTTAGCACATGCATAAATTGGCTGATCCCCACCGCTGACATTTTAACATTTGGTCTAGTGTGACTATTTATTTATTTACCCATTTATTGGAACAGTGAGGGGAACTTATATATCAGGCTAAGAGCTCTTTTGTACCCACGGAGTAAGAAGGTCGAACGTACGGGAGTTCAGCTGTTCAGTTTCACAACTGATGAAAGCAAAATAGCAAATGTGGCCTTGCAATCACCTGTTGCCAATCATGTATTTTAAGTCACTGTCCTCATAAAACATCATTTTCCTTTTGCTGCAGTCCTCTATGTGTGTGCTTGTGCATTCACCACAGAATCTCGCTTTCATTCACAATTTGGAGGCTAAAATTGTCCAATGCTCTATTTAGTTGAGCTGCCTCAAGCCCTTGCAAGTACTCTAATTTGCTTACCTTCTCAATAGGTGTATTTGCACATTTGTCTGGCAGTCCATGCATGAATTGCACCCTTTCTCACCCAGCCAAATACACTCGACCACAATTACTTTGACAACTGAACACATTTACAGAAAAACCCTGTTTTTGCCTAGCATCACCTTCGTAACAGGCATCATTAGATTAAAACTGTATACTGCAGCAATAATAGACCGGATTGCATACAAAGAGATGAGAAGCAGTAGCATTTGTCAGGGTGACCAAAGACTGGCCGAGCAAATGTCCACACCAACACACAGGGGAAGATAAGATACATGGTGTTTGAGCTGAAAATTGTGAGTAAATGTCCTGTCAGCGAGGTGATAAAAGTGTTTGTTGACTTTTGTGTTGTGCCTGCTCCCTATTCTCTGTTTTCTTCCAGCCTGGATAAGATTCTAGCTGCCATGACAATTGCTGCAGAGAGAAACAATAAAGAGAGATTTGCTCCAATTGTGGAAGGACTGGAAAACCATGAAGCTCAGCAGCTCCAGGTTAGGAATCACACGCCAAAAAGCAGTTAAAATCACTGTCTGATATTAATGCATTAATCACTGCCCTTTTATTATATCATTTCTTTGGAGGGAAAGTGACCTTCACGGTTCAGTAGCCAACACAGTAACAGCTGTGACTATTTACTACTGTTCTGAATACTGTATTACTCCATGATACAGTATGCATTTCAGGACGCCTTGAATAGTCGCACACACTGATTGATATAACCCAAACACGAAAAGAAGCAAGCAACTTATTAACAAAAGCAGAAGTTTGCCATGTACAGTGGACAGAAACATGGCATGGTCCAGTGTCATTCACACAAATTCTGTTTTGTCATGAACACCACGTATGATGCCAGGCAAGGCTGATGCTGACAGTTGTGTCACTCTGGGACCCGTAGTACCTCAGCCATAGCTGTCTTCATACATGTGTTTTTCTCTGCTTCTCTTCCTGTCTTTGGTTCACTTGTCAACCCCACTGCACCTCTTTCCCATGATGGGATGTGATTGCTGGGCTATTGAAATGCACCCCGAGCTCCATCGCCACTGCTTTAATCAAAAACACCTGCTTCATTGAGCACCTCTACTGAACTACCCCATCCTCTTTGTGAACAGCCGAAAAATGATAATAAAAAAAGGATAGACTTTGAGTTCCTCTAAGCTTTGTCTTCCTTCTCTCTTCTTCACTTTTTCTCCTCCTCTCACTACCTTGCTCATTTCTTTTCCTCATATCTTACAAAAACTTCCCCTTGTTTTTCTCCATGCTGCTGTCAAGTCAGGTCTCAGAGGACTTGTGAAAGCGCAACTAAAGCACCATACCCCTCCTAATTTTCACTACTATTGTTCAGCAGCAGGAAAAACTATACAACAGCAATAAAAACGCCGCTTAAAACATGTTTTTGGGAAACCAAAAGCGGGGGATTACTTAAGGAATTACTTTTTTAACTGCAGGGATTGTGAAGTCATGAAGGAAACTGATGAGGCGAGTGGTGGAAACGAAAGTAGATATTCTTTTATTGGGAGGCTGTTGTTCTTCCTTTAAATTTTGCCATTAATGAAATGAAGCTCCGCTAATTGTGAAGTAAATTAAAATGCATTGCTGATGCAGGGGGTTCAAGGAAATTAATAGTCTTTTTATCCAAAACCTGTGATGGGCTGTAGAAGTAGACTTTGCTAATGTGATTAAAATGTTTAGGCTATGCTTGTCTGCAGAGCATGAGAGAAACTCTCAGGAAAGCACTGTCCCATCAGTGCCTCTTTCAATTACGATGTTTTGGAGCCCCCCCCCCCACTGCGGCACCAATTCAGCTCTATAAACCTAACACAGATAATCTCCCCATCCTCAAAACAGCCGCTGCCCCCACCACAATACATGACTTAAGTATGTTTGAGGTGCTTGATGTAAGTATCAATCTGTATGCAGAAGAAGCAACATAATTTTTCATGAGCTCCACGTCTTTCTTCACTCACATAAATTCTGTGAACATTCGGTGGTGTTTCTTTTATGTATCTGGCCTCTGGTGGATACAGTAAAATGTCAGGTTTCAATGCACAGATCCTGCACACAGACCCACAAGCTTTCATGGAAAAAGTGTGCCATGGTGTCTAGAACTGGAGCCACACTGGTGCATGCTTTAGTGCAACAAGCTAGTGCTTTCCTAAGGGAATACACCGTATCTTATATCTTATATTTATATCTATATATACATACCAACATGCATTTTTCAATTTGTTGAGCTGCTGCTATAACTTGAAGATACCAGAAAACAACCCAGTACTGCTCATTTCAAATTGCTTTTGTTCTACTTTTCATCAGACAAAACCTCAAAAAACAGATACATTTGGCTGTAGCGCCACCCAAATGTGATTGAAAACTGAGTTTACTGAACAGAAGTAAAAATATTTAGCGACCAAAGCAAGGCAGAGTTAAAAGAAAGTGTTGTATGCAGATACCTTTTTGTAGATTTGAGTCTAAAACGGACACAGGAAACTGCAGAGAATCAGCATTGTTGTGGCTCTTATTAATAACACATAAAAGCCAACAGCACAGGGTCAAGGTTTCAGAAGACAATGTTTCACATCGTCGATGGGAATCCTTCAGCCTGCTATCGATTGTCTGTCCAAGGAAAACTGTCTTATCCATTGCTTGCTCCCCTGAAACACCTTACTGCTCATTATAATTCATCAGCGATTTCCTCCCAACCTCCTCCTCCACCCAGCACACACACAGACACACTTCGAGGCTTTTTCCTCACCAATAAATCCATTAAAAATGCACATGTAGTCAATAGGCACACCAGACTTGTACTTTTTACCATCTCTCTTCTGGTCTCTCTGTCTATCCCTTTCTGCCCTCTTCATTGCAATCCCTTTTCTGTAGTTTTGGTTTTGGAAAGGAATATTGAGAGCAAATCATCACATCAAAACACATTTTTATATTACAGAAATACAAAATGTACAGTTACATGATATGATGTGATATTGATTAGTTGTGCAGGAAATACCTCTTTAGTGTCTCATTTCTCGTCTGCCATTTTGTCTGTCTACTCCACAGGTTGCTTGCATGCAGCTGATCAATGCCCTGGTCACCTCCCCTGATGACTTGGACTTCCGGATACATCTACGCAATGAGTTCTTAAGATGTGGCCTCAAGAAGATCCTACCTGTGAGTTATCAAACTATTAGACAGCAGATGATTCACATGCATGAAAAGTGAAGTTTAAGGTCACTCACTTTGAAAGAGACAAATATACACTGTAGAGCTTTGGTAATTGTGTTAGAACCACAGACTGTAACTACATATGCACACAAATAACTTAAATAAGAAATAAGACTAGGTTTTATTATGAACTTAATTAGTAGTACTAGTGCACCAAAGAGGAGTATCAGGGGCTTGTGTCAAGTGCGATGCAGCGCTAACACCTCATCACGCAGGTCGTCCTGGCATCGTTATCAATGAGT
Organism: Pempheris klunzingeri; assembly: GCF_042242105.1. Classification (NCBI taxonomy): domain Eukaryota; kingdom Metazoa; phylum Chordata; class Actinopteri; order Acropomatiformes; family Pempheridae; genus Pempheris; species Pempheris klunzingeri. The sequence continues at coordinate 18,469,674 of NC_092020.1, read as the reverse complement.
CGACACGTCTTCACATGAGGCAAAGGCAAACGAGCTCCAACTCATCACTCAAGCTCTCATTTGTAGCGAGTGGGGTGAATGTGTCACAGAGCCAGTTGTTAATAAGTCATCCCAGCTGCTCCTGTTGATTATTACTGTCATTACTTTAATTATCTTCAATTCTGCCCCCTGATATGAAAGAGTCTCTGTGTACAGTCATTTATGAATGCCGCTTTGTAATGCCGACATTCAAACTGACACTCTTTCATCTAATTATGAGTTATGCTCGGGAGTTGGCGTAGCTTTTGGCAAAGAAAAAGTGAACTCTGCTGAAAAAGAAAGCACAATATGTTTTGTTCTTATAGTCCTTGACACATGTATTTGCCCCCCCCCCCCACCCTCTTTTTGTGGCATTGTGCACCTCCCTCCGAACCACTGTTGCTTAAGACAGATGGTGAACCCAAAAAACAGTGCAGGGTGATTGATACCTGCAGAAATTGGGTTACATTTGGCCCTGTCTCCGTCTGTAAACTCCACTGCCGGTGATTCATAGAGAAGTGGTAAAGAGCACTGCCGTAGCCCCTCGTGGCTGGAACAGGTGTGCAGGAATAAGGCACTATCTGAAATACCTAGTGAGAGGGTTCAGGGTGTCTCGGTTCTGAGTTCTCTGTACAGCTGGAGCAGGGAAATTAATATTCTAGTATTAGTTTGATAAACAGTGATGCATTAAAGTTTGACAAGATTCAACGATAAAAAAAAAAAACTAGACTAATGAATTGTTACAAGCTATATCTAAATTATTCTTTGCAGCTGCTACATTTGTTTGCCATAATCTACACTGCAAGATGACCTTTTATCTGACTTCATATTTTCAGCTTTCTACTGTATGTCTAACTCATTCTAGGAGCTAAAAGAGACGGAGGAGCTCGACATCCAACTGAAGGTGTTCAATGAGAACAAGGAAGAGGACGCTATCGAGCTCTCCCATCGCTTGGATGACATCCGCGCCGAGATGGAATATCCTTTCGTCAGCCCTCTGCGTGAATATACAGACGAATAGGCCTGCAGAACTAGCAGCAAGAGATGAGTGTATATTGTAGGTTTGGTCAACAGACTAAAGCCCCTCATGGTTTGGTTCATTAGAGAAGGATTTGAGAAGCCCGAGCACAATATCCAGCTCCATCTCAGACCAGGTATACTAGGTAAATAACCCTCTCATCTTAACCTCCCACTTCCTCACTGTTCTTTTTATTTACTATACTCATCCTCTCCTCTTCACTGTCTGCCCTTTGTCTGAGAGTGCAGGGTTAAGTAGGACTGTTGTAAGACTCAAGAGGAAGATATCAACCAGACATATGCTTTTCTATTCTTAACATTTACTATGCGCAGTCAACAGCATTTTCACGTGGAATCATATTCATTATGTGATACAGTCAGTGCTTCTTCTGTTCAAGCATTATCACCTCTTGTCTTTCTGTTCCATTTTAGAAATGTGAATTTTCTCCGTCAGCTCTCTAACAATGTTCATTTAACTCCAAACGTGCGGAGTAGAAGTTGATAAGGTGAGCAGTAATTTAGTCCAGAGTTGGAAACTTCTTCAAGCATCCCAGTGAAGAACCCTTTAATAATTCACAGCTCTTCTCTAAGGCTATGTATGAATGGCTGACACTGTGAGCAGACAAACCAGACGCTGACATTGTTATGCAGATGTTCATTCCCACAACCTTTTTCATCCACCAAATCCCACAGTTCTAGCGCTGGCACAAAGTGCTGCTGTGAGTGACAGTTTCTGTTGACACATGTAGGTGAGAGGAGGAGGTTGTGTACGTGCGTGCGTGGAGAGAGGATGGAGAGAGAAAAAAAAACGCACCTGGATTAATGATGTGCTTGAGCAGGTTCACAAATGAGAAGGCCCAATGTTTGTTTCCAAGGACAATGTGGTATTGATCTTCGAGCTCTGAGCATGATTCGAATGCCTAGGCTGCCCTTTGTGCCTTTGCCTGCATAGCACACACACGTGCGTGCACACACGTATATGCATGATATCATGCAGGTAGTACTTCTACTACCTGAGCATTGCACATGTGTCTTGTTTCTCCCAGCAGTTTCATGAATATTAACCTGGAGATGCTCGTTTCCTCTGTGTCCGGCCCAGGTCCAGGTGCCGAGGAGGTGACTCCAGGCCACTGATAAATATTAATGCGGCATGGAATGGTGATTGATTGACCCCACCACTGACTGGCCTACGTCACACTTGACTGCCACTCATGTTTATTCATTATTTGGAGAGGGAGTGTAAAGAGAGAGAGACAGAGAGCGAGAAAGAGAGCATAGAGAGGGGGTGTCATCGAATGGATTGGCATTCTACATTAGGTTTATGTCTGCAGCTTAGTGATAGATGAAGCTAGTTGGATACTTTCCCAGTCTGAGCTCCTTCTCATGTCCTCTCAAATGCTGCCGTGGTGAGGCTATAATTGAATCTCACAGGATTGGTAATTCTCCCAGGCTTCATACTCGGCTAATACAAGGGAGGGAAATGATACTGTAGAGGAGCCTGTATTCCCATCCCTCTCTCTCTAAAAATTTGATATGGGATAGGAGTTTAATTACAGACATTGTTGAAATTAATAGGAAAAGTGTCAAACAGTATTTAAAAGAATTGATCTTCTCGAACTGCAGCAGCTGCAGATTGTTTTGTGTGGATGATAGTGTGGGAAATTGAGAATGCAGTTAAGTGCTGTTGAGGAAATAAATTATCTGAATTATTTATACTCTCATACGGAGTCATCCTTCACTAACTGTTGATGAAACCTGACAAATAACATTAGGAAAGAAACAAAGCATCGACAAAATCTTCAGATTATCATTTGAAAACATGTTAGTTGGACCCCTCTAATCTCTCATGTGTTAGTAGTACGTCCAAGAAATCAGCTATTATAACACATTAGTTGTAGTGGTAGTAATAGCAGAAATATGACTGTTGCTCTGGAGCTCTGTTTAGTCTTAATTTAGCTTTGATGTTGTCTGAATCCTCAAGCTCAGTTTTTTTTCGCCTTTGCATTTAACTGACATTTTCTGCACCAGAAGCAGAAAGGAGGGGGGGATCACAACATATGGTGCCACAGTGCTGAAAATGTTACTTTGCTTTGCAGTCGGTTTGCTGCGTTATGTAAATGTTTTAGCACACATTGTCATGATCCGCACTTCATGTCATGATGGCAATCGGGTTTTCGTCTCTGTGAGCTTACCAGGGCACTGTCTCCTTAGTCTTCTTTTTTCTGCATGTGTGCACATATCTGAGAGGCTTATTCCACATTTTCAAACAAGATGAGCCTCCATAGGGAAATCCTCCTTTCTCAAGCAAACAAATTAAATAGGCTCCAAATCATTCATTATCGTGGGTTCTTTATTTCTTCGAGCTACACTTTTAGGAAACTATTAGAAGTTTGAGAAACACAAATTTAATTATTTCAAAATTAACCTTGTACGTCGAAGTAACATTAACATAGAATTTGAATTTTGAAATATGTTTCCATGCAAGTGCTTCTCCTATACTGTATGGTATATCTCTCTTGCCTTGATTTAATAACTTCAATATAGTATTCATTTTGTGCTTCTTCGAATAACAGGCATTAGTAACAAATTTCTAATACTTTGCAAATAATCAAGGAATATATTTAGTCATGGTATTTTGAGCATGGATGAATAAACATCTGTTTTAGATGTAAAAGCCACCACTACTTTCTCCTGAGGAAAGCAAATATAAGACACATAATCAATACCTTTTGCAAATTTAATAATGTGAATTTTTGCTCCTGAGTGCATGTCAGCTTCAATCTGAGGACTGAATTTCAGCCATATTTCTGCCCTGCGAATGATCGGCTCCCCATCACTCTCGCCTTAGACATTCAAACCAGTGAGTTTTTTTTCATGTAATTAATTTCCTCTATTCTGAAAGGTTTGGAGTGACAGGTAAACCAGAGGGAGCGTTCTTTATTGCCAATCCACTTCCTCAGGTTAGCTGTTTACATTGTTTTAGCTCCCCCGAGAAAGGATGGATAAGAGGAATCACAGTTCCGTTTGCTTTTGCACAATGATGCCTGTCAGAAAACCTGAGGTGAAGTGAGCTGGGGAAAAATAAATAAGTAGTTATAAAGAAAAACAAGAACTAATAAAATGTCTTGTGTTTTTACAAGAAGCTTAATGCACCAAAGTAATGATCTCAGATTGGCTGTTTGTTTCAGTTGTTTGTGTTCCTTAACCTTGCTCCTGTACTGATATGAATGAGGTCTACCATCTCCTGTCCAATATGGTGAAAGACACTGGCTCAGAGGCATACTTCCTGTCAATCCTCCAGCACCTATTGCTCATCAGGAACGACTATTACATCAGGTAAGTTCGTCACGATTTCTACATACCACTCACCCTTTATCGACTGTACTGTTGATGCTCCGCTGTATGTCACTGTGCCTGGATAGTCTGAACTTTTTCCTTTCAACAGCAGACATATACACCTCATACATCAATGTGAACTTATTTGCTCATTGCTTACAGGATGTTATTGCCAGTTATTGCTATCTTGAAAAATAAAAGCCAGGTTGAAATTTATTATGTGCATTTATCCTCCCAAAAGTAAGAGATCTATTGATTCTTAAAAGTCAAACTTGAGCTACCTTTACGTTACTGTAACTTTTGTGTCATTAACCCAGCAATGTTGCCTGTGAAAGCGACATCTATTTGCTTGCCTTCAGCTTAAACATTTAAATTCACTGTTTTAGTGGAGAAAATCAGTCTTGCAGTCAAGATAACGGACATACACAGACTTCAACATACAACACAATGAAATACATAAGAATACAACAACTAAAAAAACCAATGCTAAAGCCCCCCATTCAAGACCATAAAGTCAATGTAGATCAGATAACAGCTCGATATAAACCCTGGATACAAAACATGGAGTACATCCAACCCAGTCATCTTTGAACTGCAGCTCTAATCTGGAGTTTGATGTGTTGCTTGGCAAGAACTGAAGATGAGTAAACTGCATCTTGTATGTAAAAATTGCTTCGCTATGAGTCATAAGCCTGTTGAACTTCTGGCCACACCCAGCATTGCAGGTAGGAAAGTCAAGTGTAGTCTCTTGCACTCGTGACCACGCCTACGTTACATCGCACAGTGAGCACAGTGCAGAGTGCTGCACTGCACAGGCTGAGAAAGAAGCATGCACTCACCACTAGAAAGATTATTAGCCGAGGTGCATTTACTCTTTTTATAATTCCCCTTTGTCTATAAACACACACATTTTTAAAGAAAGGATAATAGTCTGTATTTTGGAATTATTACACAATGTAAAACTGTTTGGTTAGCTTTCTACTCTGCCTTTGAAGAGCAAATATGTCAGTCACTGGGCAGGAAGTTTACCACTCCTCTGAATGGAGTGACACTGATGAATTCACTGCTGTGTCAGACCTTTTCGCAGAAATAAGACTTTAAAAAAAAGCAGTTGGAAGATGAAGGGAGGATGAGAGGAGGAAGATGAATTTACCATAGACAAGTTGCGGAGTTATGAATAATGTATTCCTCATCTATTCGTAGGAAGTGAGAAATAGAATTCACATTAACCAGCTAGTATAGCCACGTCCAGCTCAGCTCCAGTGTCCACACCTCTCTGCAAGCCAGCAATAAGAAGGGATCAGTAGCAATGAATGAGCAGCAAAAAAAAAAAAAAATGATGGTCTTATATTTTTGTATTTCTTTTCCTCCAGCCTCCATCGCAAATGCAAGGACAAACCCACACATGTGCACACACAAACATTAACACCACAAATTCACTCCGGCTGACGCATTTTATTCCTCATACATCACAGCTGTGTGAGTTAGGATGATTGAAGATGCAGTACTACAGGACATGCAGCTATTTCCAATAGATACTATCTACCTTTTTTCAGTCTCTGCCTTTAAAGTTACCTTATTTTCATGTTCTGGTCAAAATTGGGTGAATGTGGAACAGTACAATAATAAAGTCAGAGAATGTGTGGTAGGAATGCATGGCTTTAGTTGAAGTTTTAATGATGGCAGTCTTAGGTTAGCTTTTTTGTATAAATGTGTGAGATATTGGCTTTGTGAGCAAATGGACACGTGTGCCCACAATATTGTATCTAACTGAATTAAGCTGTTTGTACATCATTGTATTTAATGGAATTGATGGTGCACTTGGTACCTTGATTGGTGTGTCAAATAATAATCTACATTAAATGATAATTAATTAAATAATATAATTAGTATTCTAACAACTCTAAGAAGGTCTACAGTGGGCAAACTGTTGAAGTGCTCTGTCTACTGTCATTCCCCCTAACACAACATTAGTTGTTGCTTTCCCCTCCGGGGCTTGGTTTATTTTTGATAATTAATCTCTCACTGCAAGCCTAATGAATGGGAGCACATCAAACCCACCCAGTAAATATAGAGCAGATCTGCTCTTTTGGAGCCTGGTGATATGGGGATTACACTGGTTATGTGGAGCAGAGCTGGATCAAGTGGCTGGGGCTGCGCTGAACTGCAAGCTATCATTGGAAGAAATGAAGGTGCCAAAGTAAAAGAAGAGGTGGGGAATGATGCAAGGGACATATGCTAGCTTCTGGAGCCCAGCCCTGCCCACTGTGGAGGGGCCTGACAGTTCTGGGTCACTCTCTCCGTCTCCAGTTATCTCCACCCAGCCCCTATCTGCTTGGTGGTGGCGGAGGATGGAGGACGAAGGGAAAATAGGGCGGCTTATTGAGATAATAATGTGGTGTACATTGGTGACAGTTGTAAGCCGAGTGCCACAGCGCTTAAGCCATGCAGGGCGATGTGTGAGCTTTCACTAGGTTGTTCCAATCATGAGTGGGCGAATCCGCCAGCTCAAGCTTAATGTATGGCATTTCATGCTTTCAAAACAGTGCACCTAAATGCTGATTTATTCTTATTTGCTTTGGCTCAGAATTTTGTGTTCTTTCATATTTCTGTTCATAACATGATATGGCCTGTCCACCCACAAGGTACCAACAGAACATAGCCTTTAAATTTATGGGCAACAGCCTCAGAAATAAACTTCATTCCATTCAATGATTTTCTAAAAATAATAATGAATATCTTTTTAAAAATAACAAGTTGCTGTTCATCTCATTCGTTTTTATTTTGACACACAGTCGGATTTTGTTGGGTTTTTTTTTTTTTTTGTGATATTACACGAAATTAACCTACCTGACACAGACACTTTTTGCACAGCTGTGGTTGCTCAAATCAATTATTACATCTTAGCTACATTAGTGCTCCTTCCCCTTAATACTTTCATGCAGAGCCATCAGACAGGCTTTGATCTGGCTTTAGAGCTTTATCTGCATCATACTTGTCATATGAATCTCTGAATTTCAATTATAATCATATAAAATTTATTCGACAGTCCCTAGAAACTAAAAAAAGCACATTTGTCATACATTGGTTTGTGGCACTCGCTGTTAACTTTGTCATCTGCCTGAAATGAAATTATGTGCCAAAACAAGAGTTTGCAAAGCTGACAATGTTTTCCCATAGAAGAACATAGCCTCTGCTCTACGTCCACTAGAAAAGTGTTGACTGATGATTCAGAAGGCTGCCCCTGCTCCTGCTCCTGCTGCTGATACTGTATTCCACCTGCTAGTAATGCATTCATCCCACTCCACCCATCCAGATTTAATAGCACTGTACCAGAATTGCAATTGCCCAGATGCTCACTCAAACTGCAACAATTAGTCGGTCACACCCACGTGCACTTGCGCATGGAGTTCGCACTTGATGATTGTTGTTGTTCCTGGTTCAGGAAAATGCTCTTTTGTAATTTAATTAAGGCATTATTCATGAGCATCATTAAGGGTCAATTTTCCACATCCAGTACCTCCGTTTACAATAAATGAAGCTTGAGTCTTCAGAGGAATAAAAACCAAGTTGTTCTGAATTCAAACATCAACTTCTGGTCAATGTCATGCTTAGAAAATAATTGTTTCTCAGTTTGGAGCTCAGCTTAAGCTGGCATTGTATTTGCTAAATGTCACTTGCAATTAAAGTTGATAATGTTACTGAGAAAAGGTCACATACCAACCTGTGTGGCAGAGCGAGACTCTTAGGCTGATTCACACGCCCTGCTCGACAACGCCAAGCACTCAGACACACTCCTAACTGGCTGACATGTTTTCCTGGTCATTGTGCTTTCAATTACACACATTATACTGATTAGATTTACATTTCAGTTTTTATGGTTGCTCTAATTGGCAAAGATGATTGCAAATTAGGCAAGAGGGCAAGCGTAGCCTTGGCTACCGTCTGTCACCTTGAAATGGACAGACGTACACAGACTTAGGTCCTGTGTGCCCATTAATCTGCTAATTTCATCATCGGGGTGAAGCAAGTGATGAAATTTAATAGGGTGCCTATTTTCTCCAGCAGCACCCTTTTTTGACATGGCATTTTGTGACCTCTAGCATGGATAAGGGAATCATTTGTGGATAATTAGCCATGTAGAGTTTGTGTCACTCATATTTTTCTGTAGCTTGTCTAATTGTTCTGCTTTGTGTTGTCTGACCCCGCAGGCCTCAGTATTACAAGGTGATAGAAGAAACAGTGTCTCAAGTGGTTCTGCATCGCAATGGGATGGACCCTGACTTTGGCTACAGTAAAAGATTGGACGTGGACTTCACCCATCTGATTGGTACTTCAAATTACTCACTAACTCTAATTTAACATGTGTTGCCAAAAGTCTAAAATGTGTAATAAAAGTCTTTAAGACTTGTGGATGAAGATCATTTCCTTTCGTTTGAAACTATGTCCTGCAGGAGGGATATCACTGATGTTGCTAAAAATGTTTTGATACCTTGCAGTCATACTCATTATTCTCCCAGATCCCCCTGAGATTTTTCTGACAAACACCTGCAGTGGCTTGACATATAAGATGGGGGTCATCTCATTATTGATGAATAATACATCATATCTGGTAAAATGAAATCAGTTAATTCTGAATCATTTTAAATGTCATTTTCTGCAGTTAGGGTGTTTCTCTGCTGGTTCCTGGAGTCATAGAGGAAATATCTTTTTGCACTGCATTACTAATGGAGTTTCTTTTTTTCCAAACACGGGAAAGAAAGAAATAACACCACTTTGTCTCTCTGTTGTGTCACTAACAGTTTTGTGACTTGTCAACAAAGGGTCATTAAAAGTTTCTAAACCTATCCACAGAGGATTGAGGCAGTATTAAATAAGTTTTCTCACTCACTTTACTGAGATTTAATCAGTTGATAAAAAACTTTCAAGGACGTGTTTTGTTGAAATCTCACAAAAGACATGTGGAATTAGATGCCACATCCACATGGGTTTTTTTAAAGGTGCCTTTTCGCTCTTTTTTTTAATTATTTTTTTTATCATTCACATTGGTGTGTCGTTTCCCTGTATTATTCAGAGGGAAAATGTGTTGCGTGATGTGTGATCTAACAATAATTTACACTTAAAACCTTCAGATGACTCATCACTCACTCACACAGTAATTAAAAAGTATGGAATTTGTAAATACACTGAGATACAACTTAAAACTGAAACCAAAACCATACAGAAGCACTGATTTAGTCCTGTACTTTAGGCTCTGACTGATTTTCCTCTTGTTCAAAACACACACCCATAAGCAAAAGATAAAAAACTCACAATCTTTAAGGGAGAATTCCTGCTATTTAAGGGCACCTTTGTCAATGAGAGGACAAGAGGAGGACAAAAAGGTCAGCATATCTGCACGAGCCAAGAGTTGCACATTATGACTGATTTCACTTTTTGTAAGGTGGTTATTGAACATATCATGAAAACACTTTTTCTCTTCTTGTCTCTTTTTCACAAGGTCAACACAGCAATTGCATCAGTCACCAAAGCTGCCCATTTTGTACTTGTCTCATTATTTTCCCAGAGCAGACATTTTTTACTTTTTTATTTTATTATTCAGTAAGTTTTGGATTCATCACAAGCCTCCTTTTTTTACAATCTGTAATGGGAGACGCATAAGTTGATCAACTAAAGAAAAGAAAGAAAAGTTTCTCATGTAAAAATATATACAAAAACACTTTTAATACTACGTAATTATGTATTAACAAAGTATGGCACAGACGCACCTGGCATCTGTAGGTGTGTTGAAATGCAAACAATTTTTACGACCCTCAATGTTAAACATCTCACGGACCTATCAGACTTTCCAATCAAATGAAGTCAAATATACCAGGAGAGAAAAAGGCCCAAGTCACACAGTGAATCTAACATGAGGAGCTAACGACGCTCATGGCACCCAGACACATTGAAAACATCTTGTGACTGTGGCTGTCTTGTCTTGCAGATCAGTGTGTGGATAAAGCCAAAGTTGAAGAGAGTGAGCAGAAGGCTGCAGAGTACTCCAAAAAGGTGAGACATTAATCACTCTAACAGCCCCCTTGGTTGGCTGGCTCCCATCAGGAAAGTTTTTTCTTTCCAGACAAGCTATTGATTTTCCATGCCCTGATCAATACCTGGCTGTGACGCTACATGATCCGTATCAGCATTACAAGAATCAATGCCGATGTTTTGATGTATACTTATTTGTGCACAGTGCCGGGGTAGAGTTAAGTTATGTGCATTCTCCTTTGATACAGTTCTGCATGTTAAACTGTCCCTTTAAGGGCTTCTCTCTTTGTCTTACATTTCCTTTTAATGTAATCAAATTGATTAATTATTTGCTTGAGAGAAATAAATTATAAGTTTAAAACCTTACCTCCAGCATATTACGTGTAATATTTATATATTTCTTGAGGAGTCTCACTACCACTGTCTGGCGACACAGAGGGGGTCCTGGATCTGTCTTTTTCTTAAGACTCCTGTCCCACCAGCCCACTGTGCACCCTGCTGGGCCACTGAAATCATTGTAGTGACATGGCTTGGTTTCTGCAAAGGTTAGATCCATCAACATACATGAAAGCCGGTCCTGAAACAAAGACAAAGGACAACAGGGCTCTAGGGCCACGAGAGCTATGAATAGAAATCGGCCAGAGAGTGTAAGACAGCGTGTTTTGGTGTCTGTTGATGTGCCCCGTGGCCATTCTCTTGAGACATGGTGCCGCTCACCAACCTGTGTGTGTGTTTACGCCTGCGTTTGTTTTGTGCACATAGACATACTTGTGTCACTTTTCTTGCAGTTTGATGAGGAGTTCAGTGCACGGCAGGAGGCCCAGGCTGAGTCTCAAAAGAAGGAAGAGAGAATCAAAGAGCTAGAGGCGAAGATCCAGGCCCTGGAGGCCCAGGTAAATCCAAGAAGAGAAATCCCACTACTCTGCAAAACAGTGTTACATTCCTCCAGAGATCTTTTATATTGTATGTTTTCCAAAAAAGCATGGAAAAGAAGAAGGTGAAAAACCATGTCCTGAAGCACTTTTAATCAGTTTTTAAGTGAAAAACACCTCGCACAATTTCATACGGAATAAAAACGTCTCAAGATCACAGCAACAAGAAGTAATGGTACCACTAGAAAAAGGGGTGATTTGGTCAGAGGAATACCTTTCCACCTCACCTACAGATGTGCTGCTGATGTAAGTGGGAGTTATCATCGATGCAAGAACATTTGATTTAATAAAGAGTCAATCTCCCTCTTAAGTTGTAGCTCCTTTTATGGGCCAGTTGCTCTATTGAAGCTTTTCCTATGTAATTCTATCATCACAGAGATGGATTGCATTTCTTTTCCTGGCCTCCATATCATTTCTTCCCAGGTAAAACCCTCCATTTCGAGCATAGAAAATGACTACTATTTCCCCCTTAACCCAATTTCAAACACACCGTATGACCTCAGGACAAGAGGGCAGTTTGCATCCTCGCTGAGGGAATTCAATATAAACCTGCACTCGAAGATGGTATAGCTACATTTATGTCAGAGATTAGTTTTTCTTTCAGATATTCACCGCCGCTTGCATATGTTAGCACTCCCCATCTGACAAATTGCACCTGCATATGTGTTCCAAGTATCACTGAGAGTTTTCTCAGTTATAGCGTACTGTTGTGTCAGTACTCGGCTAGAGTATCATTCTTGGGCTCCCAACAAATACTGTAAAGTGCTCTGGCAACACTTGTTACCTGCATTTCTACCCAAACTGGTTCATCACTCACTTTGTTCCTGATTGCTGCCCACCTATTTTAATGAGAGTATCAGAATATCAAGCTTCTCTCCTCCTCCTCCACCTGCTCACTCCTTTTCTCTCCTCCTTCCCCCTCCTGTCAGAAATGGATGCATCAGGCTTTGTTACCTTTGCTTGCCCTCTCTCCCTTGTTGGAGCTTTTTATGTTGTATTTCCAAGTGTTTTCTTCCCTATAACACATCTCCCCTTCACCCTCCCCTGGCAGGCCTCTGTCTTTTGAAGAATGACTGACTGTGGTGTATTAACAGGTAGTGTAGAGCAGAAAAGCCCCGGAGAGTCAAGCCCTCTCTTCCTCTGTTTGTGTGAATGCTTCTTCAAAGAGCGGTTACTGCTTGAGAGCCGCACATCCACAGACATTAACCTCAACAGGGAAACATGTAATTTGTTTGGCATAAACTCACATGGATGTGGCCATAAGGACTTCAGCATATCCCCAATGCCTATTGACAGAACATGCAGTATATGCACAACAGGGCTATATTTACTATTAACATTTGCAAGGAATGTGAATCCATTTAATGTGTTCTGGTTTAAGAAAAATGTAGTTAAATGTCACTTGCCTTTTTAATTAGGGTTGATTTTTGGACTCCCAGGGCTTAAATTGTGTTTTTTAAAGAAGTCCTCTAAAGTACGAGTTGGAGCCAGAGTTATCTCCTGTTTTTGTTTTAGGCAGGTATTCACCCAGACCATTCAATTGCTACCTCAAGCAATGAACAAAACAAGTGTCATCCTCTCAAGCGGTAGTGATTGTGCTACTTCAGGAAGACTAGACTGAAAGAGTGTGTTTTGCAACCTAATCCATGTTTGACACAGTGCCGTAGACAGCCATTAACTGTGAGAGCGCAGAACCTTTAAATCGTTGTGAGGACAAGCATTCAGTTTGTCCATCAAAGCTGCCTTGCTATCACTGCCGTATTGCTGAATATGAATGAAGTGGGAGCTAACCCTAACCTTTCATCTCAGAGACAGACTTCCTGTCAGGTATTGAAACACATGCATGCCTGAGTCGCTTCTCTTCACCTTGTTTGTGAACCAACACATTTAATGAGAGTCTTTCCCAGGGAACTTTGGCATTGTAACAAGCAGCCTGTTTGATGTGTCTGTTTGATTATCCCCCAATTGAGTTGAGTGGAGGTTCTGCCTGTAAACATCAACAAAGGACACAGAAATCACAACAAGCGGAAATCATCCATCCTTCCCCAAACCTTTGCTTGCAACCATTCAAGGTAAAAAAAAAAAAAAAGGAAAGATATTCATTGAATTGGCTCTGGATTTGATGAATATTGTAGCACTGCAGTGGTACATTGGAGCACTCTGCGCCATCCCCTTAATAGGTTTTAACAACCTGGCGGTCTTGTAGCTGACCCAGCTTGGCCCCAAGAGGAGCTGGAGGTGTGGTGGACCACTTTCTCTCTCTTTTACTGCCAGGCTGCTTGCCGCCCTGGCTGATTACACAATTTGACTCAACTGATAATGAAAGCAAAACTCACAATGCAGCCACTATTATAATGCATGCTTTGCTGTGATGATATGGAGCCAATTCAATTTGTTGAGCCAAAAATATACTGTTAAATTCTCTGTCATTTAAATGTCCACACGTGTCCTAACAGTTCGACAGAAAATGGTGGTCAAAGGTGCGGGACTTTGTAGAGAGCAAGGTATACTGTACTATACCAGCTGAAAACCTCTCTGGCTTGTCTCAAAGATATCTCAAAGCCTCTAGCTTTTAATTCCTAAGGGTAAAAGATAAAGTCAAACTTCTCTTTGCTTTAAATATTGCTCTTTACTACCATTTTCTAAAATTCTAGCAAAATAAAAATTCTTTTTAAGTAACCCTGCAAAAAGTTCCCATCTCCTTTCCAATTATGCACATTAAATATGTATTTTTGTACAGTCTATAGTAAGAGGTGTTCTGTAGGAATGACTCAATAAAAATATCACATTTCAGGTACTGTTGAATACATTCCCACTCTCTTTCTTTTGGCAAGGTCACACTGAGTGAAATATCAAAGCAAAATGGGTACATTTCTAAAACAAAGACTGCAGAGTGAAATCAATGCCCATCACACATCTAAGAGTGTTAAGTTGAAATGTATTTTGCAATGCCAAGAAAGAAAAAAAGGGAAATGGAAGAAGGGTTTTGAAGGTGCACTAACTGTCAGTGATGCTGTGCCTTGTTCCTTTCATGCTGCAGTCAGTGCTCTACACTGATATTCTTTTGAAGATAGATTACATCTTGTTTTAGGTGTAAAAGTACAGTACACTCTGCCTTTTGCACATCAAATAGCTCATTCAGCCAAAATGGGTATAAATGAAAATGAATGTAACACTGTACTTTCATTGTGTAGAGGACATCCTCTTTCCCCTGCTTTCCTCTTTTTCTGGCTCTTTTGTGTTTGGTGTGAGTACTGTACCTGTTGTGGTGTACTAGTGTTCCTCTTCTCTGTCTATCTAACCCACTCCCATATGTGCCTCTCTGTTGCCCTCTGTGTCTGGTGTTGTGTGTGCGTGTGTGTGCATGTGTGTGTGTGTGTGTGTGTGTGTGTGGTGAATGCACATGTTGTGTGTGTTTGTGCGCGTGTGTGTTGTATCTGCACAGTTAACTATTGAAAAAGACAAGCTCAAAGAGGCTCAGAGACTCATCAGGGAATCTGAAGCCAAGGTGGGTGTCGTCTTTGCATGTGTGGCCCTTGACAGAATCTCACATTCAATTACCAGCAAATCTAAATTTCATATTAAAATGATTGATTGTGGTGCTTCAAATCTTTTGAAAATTCTTAAACTGATTATGAAAAAGATCTTTAGTCCACGGTGTTGTTCTCTCTGCATTCATGCTCCACTGCATTTTATGCATTTGATTTTAACACTTTGAAATACCTGTGAATTCAAATTGAATTTGATGCTAGATGACGTGCATTTGCAAAAAAAAAAAAAATTCTGAAATATGAAGTATTTATTTAGTTAAAATCTACACTGATTTAATATGGGACTTGAAGGAATGCTTCAGTAATCCACAAACAGATAAAATGCTTCAAAAACTATTTAGACCTTTATTCCTTCAAGCTAAATAATATAACAGTTGGAAGGTGTGGTAAACTGCAGTGGTTTTTAACTACACACATTTCCCGCTTGTTAATACAATTTTCATGAGTAAACACTTTGTGATTGAATTCCTCTATCAGATATGAGATTGGGGCATAGATTTAATCACATAGCATTCAGAGTTAATTACCTGCCATGCTGACCTCCCCATTGAGTCCAGAAGACTATGAATCCAAATTGGATGGGTTAGATTTCATATTAGCTCGGTCCTCTACTTTAGACAGCGCTCCAGATGGGCTCTGCAAAAGCAACATTAGCCAAAAACCTTCACAAGCTGGCAAAAAAACATGATATTAATGCAGGCTGGATAATATACTTATCAAAAATCAACACATAACATAGGAAAATATTTGGGAAGCAGGCGTTTGTGAGATCTTGAAACTCGTGATTAATTGTGCGCTTTAAAATGTACAATTTCTGTTATTTCTATGCCTGTATAAATATGTCTGTGTATACAATATTCTACCATTTACTCATTTTTGCTAGTTCAGACTCTGACACTTGCATGTTGCATACAAATGTTATATGTCGCTGTGACATTGTAGGTCAAAATGCACAATTTAAAACGTATGGATCTCTCTCTCTCTCTCTCTCTCTTATTGATGTTTGTTTTGGTGTCTGAGGAAGAAAGAGCCGGTGGCAATGGAATTGGATCCCAAGGGTTCTATGAAACACTGGGCTTATTATTATTGGGTAGATCAGAGAAAGAGAGAGAGAGGTAGAGAGAGAGATAAAGACTCAGAGGGCCCTTCAGTATGGAAACAATTGCGCTCTAATTTAGCAGCTAATTTGCTTCCATTCTCTCATATTAATCTTAAAAGAGAAAACGGGCCACAGAGGGCTCGAGATTGACAGACATGTAATCATTGGATGTGGATTTCCACTGAAGGGCTCTGAGCGATCTGTGTAAGAAGCTCCTTGCAGAACACCTTTTTAATTTTGGCCCTAATAAACAATTCGCCAACGCCATTATGTAATGAAACGCAACGTAATGTCTTTAAATATGAAGCCAATCACATTTTACGCAAACAATCAAGTGACTGGGGAATAAGCACATAGTGGGGAATTGGTTTTGGAAATGAGAAGCGCAACTGGAAATGCATTTTTGTAATAGCCGGCATCTAATCAGCTTCAAAGATCAAAGCCTGTCTAAGCTTGGGTGTCTGTAATTGTTGTATTTGCATAACAGTTTTTCTCTTAAACATTTTTCTACTGGCATTATCACTGACTATCACCAACTACCTGTGTATGTGGTACGTGCGATAGTGCAGACATGTCAAAGGACTGAAAGGCTTTGTCTTATCAGTCTCAGGCCTAATTACATCCCTGTCTACTGTTTAATAGCCTGCCATTGCTACAACTCATGACAAAGACTTGATGGGAAAGAAGCACTTTTATCTTTTGTAAATTAAAACAGTAGTCGATCACAGGTTTTTCTCCATTATTTTTCTCAAAATGTACATATATATCCAACGGAATTAATGAACATAATAGGCCAACTTTTTGTGCAATTGGCAACTCTTCATACAAAGCTGAACTTTACAATTACAAGTACAATTCAAATGTTGGTCTGGTCAGTGATGACTGGTCTAAATATGACCAATTTGTAAACTTCTTCTTCTTCTACTTCTTCTGTAAAGATCTTCCTTTTTCTAGCAATATGATTGATAATAATGAATTTATCAGCTGACATTAATGATGTATATACAGTTTTGGCAACTTGTTAAAAAAGTACATTATGTGTCACCAACAAGTAGATTTTGTAACATAGTGAAAACTAAAAAAATTCAAATCATAAAAGTTCTTATTAAATAAATTAAACATGTTCCTATAAATCTGACATGACGGGAATATGAACTGCATAAGTAGTGGTCTCATATATAATGTACACAACCATTATTACATATCCGCACAGTGCACTAGAGTTTTTTACAATCATCAAGAGTTTCCTGTTTTATGCAAGCGTATTCTATTTCTGCCTCTTTAGTTCAATTGGGCTAAAATAAACATGATGATCACCTTCCTCAGTGTATAGGCTTAACCCAAGCACAGATAAATATATAGTTTGACAAAGACATGTTACATTTTTCTTTTTGTGCTTGAAAAAGTTAGCTTGGCAGTCATGCCCACAAAAAATGTTGGTTAACTTGTGATCATGATCTCTTTGGTTAGCAAAGCATAAAAACAGCAGGGGACTTGACTTCCTCATGTGGTCCAAACTTGCAAGCAACACTCCCACAGAATCTAGTAATCCTTAGACATAAAACAATGCTGCAAGACACTGAAGTCATGTCATGCAGGCAGTAGAACATTTATCACAGCATAAAAACACCTCTTAACTGGCACAAAACAAAAAAATACAGCTTATGGCTTTTGCCTACCAGTAATATCACATTCCAGCTTGGTTGATGTGTAGGTCATCATTAACATACCTGCTGTGAATTTGCAGATCGCAGCGGGTCCAACTGCGCCTGGAGCACCACCTCCACCACCCCTACCAGGGGGTGCAACAGCTCCGCCTCCACCTCCACCACCTCCTCCACCACCTCCACCTGGTGGCTGTCCTCCCCCGCCTCCACCGCCACCCCTCCCTGGCCACGCTGGCATTCCACCACCACCACCACCACCTCCGCCCCCAGGTGGAGGACCTCCACCTCCCCCACCGCCTCCTGGTTGTGGGCCCCCACCTCCTCCGCCTTTCTTCGGGGGCCCAGGTGGGCCTCCGCCACCTCCTGCATTGCCTGTCATCAAGCTGCCTTATGGACTGGAGCCTAAGAAGACGTACAAGCCAGAAACTGTGATGAAGAGAGTCAACTGGACCAAGGTATGTTATCCAGAGCTTTAATCCACTGTAAATTATATTCTCATTGCACTGATAATATAGGTGATTTGAGACTGCAAAGGAAATAGCACTCCACTGTTCACATGAAACAGAATGCAATCTCATGACAATCATGTGAACATTTAACTCTGGCTTTAGAGGATTCTTGAAGTAACCCTAGACAATTAGAGGATGAAAATACAAAGTTGAAGATCCAAACCAAATGGAGTTCAATTTGAATGCACTCTTAATCAAGTCAAACAACCATTCAGCCACAGGCCACATTATTCCACACTCAGCAACCATCTGAAAGGATACAACAGTAAACAATTTTCATTGCTCAAATGTCCTTGGATTTGCACATTCTTAGCATAATTGAATGAAGACTGGATTGTGTAACATTCCATCACATTTGAATACAATTTCAATAGGACATTTTCTCGTGTGTGGGCTCTATTTTACCATAGATAATTTATCCATTGCCTCTGGAGTTCTTAGCATTAATTTAATGGTCCTTTGCCGATGCTTATGTGGCCTTGCATGCATATTTTGGGTTCCATGATACATTATTTATTCAACAACAGGCCCCAAAATAACACACATAGATGAAAGAAATAAATGGGGAAATACAAGTCAATGTTGACTATTGACATTCTTAGCAGCATGTAACAGGTTGAATTTCTGTCACATCAAGGACTCATTGAAATGCCACGTATGCAGATGCTTCACTCTGCATGCGACTTTCTTGAGTAGTAAGGAGAGTGTCATACAATAGTAAACATTATTAAACCTGTTAAATAGATGACAATAAACGATAAATGACAATTGGTTGGGCTGCTTGTTGGGCTCGATATTTTAGATATTATCAGTTATTATCATGTGCAGTATCTTTGTGGTTTTGTGTATTTAATTTGTGTGCATGCAGTGACATGCAAATGCTCATTGTCTGGGAAGTGTACAGAAACAGGTTAATGTGCAGGAGCATTAACCTTGCCTCCACAGGAATTGTAGTTTGGTGATGCAAATGAAATTCATAACCACCTGAGGAAAAACAATTCTCGTCTCTTGTGTCGATTAAATGGGACAAGAGTCATCTGTCTTCTCTACATGCAGCAGATGGAAGTACGGGACTACCAGGAGCAACTATGATTTGGTTGTAGAAAGAAGGAAAGGGAAAGAAAAGATACTTGTTTTTTTTCACTTGTTGCATCATCTGCTTGCAGACAGTACACAGTAACTACAAACCTAGAATCAAGCAAAGATACTTGCTCATGCACTGTACTGTACTTAAAGTGACATATTTGCACTCAGTGGGGACAGTTTTTAAATAGGAAAAAGCAGAAATATTTTTACATTTTCAATTACAGTACAAGTCCTCCTGTCAAGCAAGTGATGTGGTGGCAGTGCCTTCTTAGTCAGAAGTAGAACAAGGGACTCACATGGGAAAATATCAGCTCGGCACACACTGGGAAATGTCAGCTTTGTTTAAGTGCTAAATGCATTTTAAATCAGCTAGAGTTATTTTTTCCCTGCATGTACTTCCATATTCATATGTCAGTGGTTCCCACAGAAAATTATTAGTGAAAATTAAGTATGGGACTGTCTAAATGCCAAAACACACAGAAAAATTTTGTGTTAAATTATACTGCATGCATTAACCATGAAAGAAATTCAGATAATTTTACCATGCTAATTAAAGTATATCTGTAAACACACGAGAATGGCAGAGGAAAGGCTGCATGGATACTATGGGTTGAAGGGAATAACTTCTGTCACACAGAGCACCCAGAGATAGGCTCATGTTTAAGCTCAACATTAGCTTATTATCTCAAGTTTTAACAAGTGCCTTTACTCAAAGATGGAGAGGACATCTTTATTCTGGTCAGGCCCAGCAGCAAACCCCTGGAGTCATGCACCAGGCTGAATGTGAAGCAACAAAATTTCAAGGAAATTAGAATTGCACCACAAAATCACCAAGAAATTTCCATCAGCTATGCAGTCAGTCTATTGGTGGTATTTGTCTTTTAGCCAATTGTAATTACACCCCTGCTAACTAATTACTAATTTGTTCATTCAATGATATGTCCATATTAATAAAACTGCTGTTTGATAGTCAGCAATCTTAGACTCACGCATTATAATAAGGCCACATTCCTATGATTGTTGCAAAGCTGTCAGCCACAACACTCTCTTTCATCATCTTGAAAACTGGACTGGTCTTTATGGAACTGTTTTTAGTTTCCCCTCTATCATACATCTCTGAAAGCAAAATCTTAATCAGCTGTGGCAATTGCTTATTGGAAACTTCTGACATCTTGTCCTGTAGCCCAAGACAGCAGACCCATCTTATTTACTCATATGTGCTTCCATTGCCCAGTATTATTATATAGTATCACATAACATTTTTTTAATTTTTCAAACATATAAAATAATATTTTTCTCCGTTTTCCACAGTCTTTAATTATTCATGTAAATAGAGCCAGAATGTTTGTGGTCACAAACACATTTGGAGTAGGCCTTTAAATGTCAGTGACTTTATTGCTATATTTACCCAGGATTTAGGACCTCACTTAAGAGGAAGATAGGCTTTGACCACCAGGGAGATTTGAATTTTTTGTGCCATTATCTTGACTTGCACAGTGTGGGAGCTGAGAAAAGAGCCGTTCACAATGGTTGTTTTAGGTTCTTTTATCGTATAAATGTGCGCTATTCAACTCACTAAGTTTTAGGTTGCTCAGCATGTGTTTTGTTTTGTGCTAGCTTTACCTGTTTTTAATACTTGTATTTCTTGAACTCGTGTTTGCATAATGTCACAGAAGCTGCAACAAAGGAGGAGACAGGATGAGCGGCAAATTCAATCAAGTGGTTTTATTTAAAAGAATAAAAAGTGTCATGTGCAAGAATTTAACAAAAATCAAGAAAACATGCTGTCGCCGGATCAGCTGGGGAAAAGAGGCCCAAAGTATGGAGTGAAAAGAGAGCAAGAGACAGAGACAGAGAGACAGCAACTAGTTGGGAACTGCTTTTTAAAAGGTAGAGCACCAGGCCCAGGTGAGCTCAGCCAACGCAACCTTCCAGCTCAGCACCTGCCAAAGACAAAGACAAAGCAAAAGACAAAAAAAGCAGGGACACCTAGTGTCCAGGTGGAGGGGTTGTCACAATAAAAAGACATAATTATCAGCTTTGGCATTTGATGCATTAACAACAGACTGATGTTGTACTATTTGTTAATAAAATGTCATACAAAAGCAATATTAAATGCTTTACAGAGTGAACAATAGGGAATAAGTTCTAAAATAAATATAGCCAGGCAGCATGAATACATGAACACCCACAATCACAAGCACGAAACTAATCAAAAGGTAAAATAAAGCGTATTTTAAAAAGATGGTAGTGTTTGTGCAAACCTCAATTCAGCATGTATGATTTTTTGAGCTTTAGGTGCATAAACACTGAAAACTCTGTCACCACAGTTTGATTCCTCTTTGAGGGTGGAAAGGCTGTCCTGTGACCCTGAGACATTTGTCAGGTTAATAAACTTGGAGTGTGTCAGGTATATAATCTGGAGCCAGACCATTAAGTGCTTTATAGACCAGGAACAAAACCTTAGAGGCAATCCTACTGAGCAGGTGTGAGTGGGAAGTGTTTGACCAAAAAACTTTTTGGTCCTTGTCAGGATACAGGTAGCTGCATTTTGAATAAGCCAATGGGTGGCTTTTACAGGAAGAAAAGTGAAAAGGGCATCAAAGAAATGTAATTTCCTGGTGACAACTGCATGGACAACTTTTTCTGAGTATCATTGAGATAGAAAGCAAGCTTTTTTTGCCTTTATTGGATAGTGATCGTGAAGAAACAGACACAATATGGAGAGAGGGAGAGAGGAACAAATAATATAACTAATAATAAATAATAGACTAAATAATACAACAATATATAACTAATAATAGCAACAACAGTTTCTTCCATGCGTCATGCGCTGTAACCATTCGGCTACCAATCTTTGTTCAAATTTTGTGACATCAAGAGATTCATTTCTATCCTGGCAGTTGAATAGTAGATCCAATGAAGTTATCAAGAGATAGTGAAATGTAGAATTGTGTGTCATCTGCGTAGCCATGATAGCTGATCATGTGTCTCCTGATGATGGAGCCAAGTAGAAGTAAAAATGAGATGCAAAGAAGATCCAATAATGGATTTTTGTGGGAACTACTAACCACTGGAGGATTACACAGTTTAGTTATGGTTGAATTAAGACATTTTGGATTGTTCTGTTCGCTGTAGATTAGATTTGAAAGGAAGGATTTTTTCTCGCTGTTTTCATGTTTCAGTTTCATGTGCTGTCTTGATCAATCTCTAATTTAGGTCTCCTCTCAGCTTTATGGTAGTCCAGTTTTAAATGCCAACATTTCTCCACAGAACTTGTGGTACAGCAATGTGTTTACTACCAGAAGTACTTACCAGAAGATTGTAGTCAAAAGCAGCAACAAGATCATCGCAGTAACTGTTAGAGGATGATGATAAACCTAGTAGCATAGAATATAAAATGAAATTATCTGAATTAGTAGTAATTCTGACATCAATATCCAGGGAGATTATAAGATTGAGGGAATGGCCAGGCTGATACGTGGGTTCAGTAACATGGTGAATCAGGTCAAAAGAGCAAAGTAATCGATGAAATGGACCTTTTTCATGGAAGCAGCACTTTCAATGTGGATATTGAGGTCGCCTCATATAAGTACCTTATTGTAATTAGGGTAGATCTTTGACAGGGTATCTGCAAACTCATTAAAACATGTATTGTTATGCCTGGTAGGATGATGCATTGTCAGATATAGAACTCCATCATCACACTCAATGTTGTCTCAGCTTGGTGCTTCACCAAAACAAACTTGATGACAGTGCAGCTGATCTGAAAATAAAGCAAATACTCCACCACATTTATCCTGCCTTTCTGTATGAAATACATTGGAAAAAAGCTTTAGCAAGGGTAAACAAACCATTTGCATCCAGCCATGTTTCTGTTTTCTGCTCTTGGTTTAAGCTTTATTAAGATTTTCATAATTTAATTACAGCTTAACAAATCAGTAACTGCTAAATAGCATTAAAAAATGCTATCTTTAGTTTGTTGTTGAGTCTCAGATGAGGCTGCAGCTAGCTCTCACACTAATTGACTAAGGTCAAATGTAGAGATGTTTTTTTTTTTCACCTGACTTGACACACTCCAATCTTCCCTGCCTTGCTTGCCACCAGCATGCTTTACAAGTTTACAAACTTTATTACACATGTTGAAAGTGGAACTCACCTCTCTACATTGTGCATTTTACACTCTTAAGATGAGGGACAGTTATACATAGAGGAAGGCAGATTATAGAAAGAGGCATTGCACTGCTGGGCGTTTTAGAGTTTTGTAGACCACAAGAAAAATATTGTAATCTGAAAATAAAATTGTGTCACCAGGGACTAACTAACCACACTGCTATAGCTTGAGCTGTCGCAATTGGCTGCAATTTGATAGTGTGATATGCAACTTAGCTGTGTTTTCTTAAGTATCAATTATATTCTGCTACTCCATAATTTGCTGTTTCAGCACTTTCGTTGAAATGGGCTATCACGGACATCACATCAATTTGAATGGATCATATGAGAGCAAATAAGAGTTCAGAGGCACTTTGTTATCTCCACTCAACACCAACACCAGCTTATGTTTGCAGTTTCATAAGCTTCCTATTAAAGCACCTGTTGTTACCATTATAGAACTCTGCAACACTTCTCACCGTTCTGTGGTAAATGGACTACACTTGTATAGCAGTCTTTTTGGACCACTCAAAGCACTTAAGATACTAGATTCACACAAGGGAGGTGACTGGAACAATTGGGGATCGAACCACCGATCTTTCACTCTACCTCTAATCCAAAGCCGCCCACTGTTTGGCCTTGGGAATGATTGTGCAGCCTCAGCTGAAACTCTGTACTCTATATTCTGTCTGTATTACATAAGTGTTGCACTTAAACCTCGTTCTGTATGTAATGATTGTGGTTTTGAGGAGGTTAATGGCAGCAGTGCAGTAGGCCAACTGCTAGTTCAGGCCCTCGATAAAAAGCCACAACAGTGTCACAGTAAGAGCCCTCAGCATAGCACTCAACGAAATGCACAGTAGATGTAATGTAGTGTCACACACATTATTAGCTAGTAAAATGGCAGCATATTTGGTGGATTTGTTTATGTCTGAATCTCTCTGTACACTCCTATCTCTCTCCTGTCTACTGAGTGGTGCGGAGGGAGTAAAAGAGGAGTGGTGAGAAAGCATCCCCACGGCCTGCTATCACGTCAGTGTGTATAGGTGCTTGGTTGCTTCTTAGAGCATTGCTGTTTGAGGCACATCTGGGTGGGAGGAGTGTAAAAACAAGGTTATTGAGGTTTTGTGCTGCAAACTGAAATCCACATATTCCATTCACCTCAGGAGAGGTCGACGAGAGCTTTGATGTGTCTGGTTTAGTCAGGGTCTATCCAGACATCATGAGTTCGTGTGGTCATATTCATGTGTCATCACATGAATTTTTGGTCTTTGTTGTGTCTACTCAAATGCTAAGGATGCACACAAGGGCATGTGTGTGTCCACACACAGAAAAATACACACAAATCCCATCTCCAGTGAGAAGAACTTTTTGAGTGGCAGGTTGGTGGAATGGCGGTCTCTGATTGTGGTGATAATGGAATCCTTGTGTCATTGCAGATAGTGCCTCAGGAAATGGCAGAGAATTGCTTCTGGATCAAAGTCAAAGAAGAGAAGTTTGAGAATCCTGACCTATTTGCTCAGCTCTCCCTCTGCTTCTCCTCGCAGAGCAAAGGTAAGGAGGCGTCATCTCTCTTCACCCCTTCCTTAATTAATCTACACACGCATGAGTCATTTAGCCTCTCCAGCAATAGATGCCAAGCCACTTTCATCTTGTGACACTTTAAGAAACCATTTTTCTCACTGAAATGTTAATTATCTTAAAACCAAGCACTTTTTCTGCTGCATTTGAACACCGTCTATGTATGCTCTCAAGTCAAATCTCTGTGCCAATTAGGGAAACCAATGCTCTTGCTGCAGTGTTTGTATGTGTTTGTGTCTTTGAGAAAGCTAGAAACACAACGTGGCTGTTCATTGTATTTTTCTTTGTACCCACTGAGTAGCTTCAGATTGGTGTTTTTGTGTGTGCACGTGGATATGCACAAACTTGAACTTGAACATATATGTGTGAACTGAGAGCAGTTATGCTTGGCTTGCTTCTTGCCTTTTCCAGTCCAGTAGACCAGTCTTCCATCAGGGAAGACAGGAGGCTTTTGTGAAGGAAGCTCTGGGAGTTTTCTTGTCCCGGCCAGTTTGTTTCTCAGATACACAACCAGGCTACCTAACTTGCTGATGAATAACACAAGCACTTCAGAGCAAGTTTGTTTTTGTATGAAAGAGGGTGTGTGAAGGCACTTTATGTATTCCTCCCATGACAATTTGAGTGCTTTTCCACTTCTTTGACAATGTATGTGTATGTGTGCAGTACACCCCTCTCCTTCGAGCAGCAGTGGGAGGGGAGAAGTCAGAGGCCTGTCAAGTGCAAAACAGTCAAATCTGAGTTCTGTCAGGGTGTGTGGACATAACTATACAGAGTCCTCCAACTTTTCCCATATTCCCACCCTCTGTTTGGACACCAGTCAGCCTGCAAGTTATTTCTTGCTCCGTCTTTCTCACAGCCCCCAGGTCAACAAACTAGGCTGATCTGTTTTTTTGTTCTTTGAAATAAATAACAATTTTGACTCAGCTGCCGCAAGGTGATTTGCCGGCATAATACAGATGGAAGCAGAACGTGGGTAGTACTTAATGAAGTGGGAGGGATAGGTCCCCGGTCTTTCACCAGAGGATATCTGCCAGGTATTATATTTTTTGACATGGGACATATCTGAAGTAATTGACAGTCTGACCTTTTTGACACCTTTGCAGTAGCTATTTAATTATTCAAATTTTCACAGTTATGCTATTTGATTAA
Source organism: Pempheris klunzingeri (assembly GCF_042242105.1). Lineage (NCBI taxonomy): Eukaryota > Metazoa > Chordata > Actinopteri > Acropomatiformes > Pempheridae > Pempheris > Pempheris klunzingeri. The sequence goes on along the minus strand of NC_092020.1, from coordinate 18,443,547 downwards.
TAAACTCTTATTGAGGGAGGTACATTTATTTACGCATTTAGTGTTAATAAATCAGTAATATGTTTGCAGAGCACTGTTGCTATAAAATGCATTTTCAGATAGGTTCTTAAAGTGAATTACAACTTAACATTTGGAGTTCCATAGACACATGGTTTTGATTCAGCTTTAAATGTCCTTTTAAATTCTTTATTAAATTCTCTTTCTCACCCCACTGCGGTTTAAAAAAAGCTCTATAGATAGTCCATGTTCCCGCTGGCAGGGTAGGAATTCATGATCCAGCATTTCCCCTGGGAGTTACCTTTGCTGGATCCCTATCAATTACCCCTGCAGCGACTTCACTGAATCAGCTTTTTTCCCTCTATTGTTGAAACAGAACATGATTTGCTCATGAATGAAAAATGCTGTTTAATGTTTGATATCTACCCCCCCCCCCCCGTCAGTAAAGTTGAAAGTCAATGAGAAGGGCTTTGATGTAGATGGTATTGCAAAAAAGGTGCTAGATGGAATCTTACTAAAATGAGATGGCTGTTCATTTGTTTTTCCTCGTTCCTCTGTTTCATGATTCATGCAGTATAGTCTTTCAAACACATGCCATCAGACGATACGCAACAATAAGTGTACTTGAACATTAAACATTTTGTCAAAAGGGTCTCCGCCTTATTTTCACTTTGAATCTGACCTATTTGGGTAGCGGATCTTCCTTCATCTCAAGTCAAGTTGGTTCACTGGTATTGGTATAGTTTGAAGCAGCGCTGGTGGTTCAGGTGGAGAGACGCACGCTTACAAGATTAATTCCTGAGGTCTTATACTCTCATTGTAACCTCTCAGTGTAACTGTGGACCATAAATCCTTTGTGCTGATTTGACAAACAAGTCACTGGTGAAAACCGACTTCATTTGTCTGGGATATTGCCACCACACGCACGCATGCGCTAACACACAGACACACACACACACACACACACACACACACACACACACGCACACTTGTTGGTTTTTCCCGTGCTTCTTTGTGGTACCTCCATCTTTGCCACATCTTAGACGTGGATATTTATAAGTAGAGCACACTTCAGGGGACCTAGTGTATCGTGAAAGATGAGGCAAGCAGGTGTAAATGCCTTCCCTGCAGAGCTGCCCTCAGAAAATGGTGCAAAAAGGCTTCCGTTAACTCCACGCTCCTTGGGATTCTTGCTTGTTACTTGCATTGTTGAAGAACAACACTTAGGCAGTAAAAGAAAAAAGAATCACTTTAACAGCCCCCAATTTTCAGATGCTTATTGCGCTCAGAGGCCTCTAAAACAACGGAGAATGCAGGACTGTCATCTCCCCTGCTGCTTTTATGAGTCTCACTGTTTAATGAGTTCCTCCAAGAAAAGGAAATGATAATCAAGAGGGATTTCAAGCTCGGCTTCAATCTTCTAAAAGTGGCTTTTGATTTTTTTCTTTTTTCATTTATTATAAGATGGTTCTCCGGCCTGATTGAAAATTCAACACATCCGTCATTAAGTACTCTGGTGGCCATAGACACTGTGCCTGATTAAGACATACTGGCAACGTCAGCTTTTATTTTTTTAAACAGTAACCAATTTAACCAACCAACTTTCTAAATCACATGTAAATCAAGGCACTGGTAAAGCCCATTACCACCACTTTTTCATACCAACAGCATCCATTGCATTGGCAAAACAAAAAAAAACAAGTTGACTCATCCATGAATTAATTAATTTTGCCACCTTGAATTAAGGTAGCAAATGTGCACAAATCGTATGCCATTTGGAACTGGCTTTATTTTGCTCAAAATCTGAAGCACATTATGTGTTTTTTTTTACCTGACAGATTTGTATAGTGAACACCATTGTTAGAAAATACTGCTGTTTTTGATAAAAATATGGTATGGCCAATATAAACTGGAAACTAGATGTTCAGATATAACAATTATGCCATCAAGTGCTTTGCTGATAACTAAATAATGGCACAGTAGAAACAGATAGAAATAAAGGCACATTCATCCTTCCAGTTTAAGCAAATTACTTTTTGAAACCCTATTGCAGTAAGAATAACAATGAAGCTGTGTGTTTATTTAGATAGCTGCTCAGTGATAAATCTTTTTTTTTTTTTTGAATCTTATTGTAATATATTTTATTCTACATGTTGCCTCCTGGTCTTGTGTGGGAAAATGTAGCACCTTCTCTTCTAAGCTGGAAATGTGTTACACTAAGCAAAGCTACAGCTCAGTCACTGATGTCAAGGCAGGTATTTCACCTTTAACACCATCGAGTGCTTTGTGATTGGAAGGTTGTTAACACCCACGCATAAGGCTGAGCAATCTGTTATCAGCGAGACACATCTCTATTTGCTCTCGCTCAACACCCCGACTTTTCACATCTTTTGAACTTGTGTACGAGACATTAAATGGGCCCTGTAGGGCTACGTCAGAGAGTTATTTCCCATTAAAACTGTTTTCTCCTTTTGCTTTCTTTCTCTTGTTCTTGTCCCCCATTTCTACCTTTGCTTGGCTGTATTGGCTTTCCCCTCTTTCTTTTTCCATTGACTTGGCTCTCTTTTTTGTTCTTTTACCCTCATCTCCCCTCAGTTCGCTTTATCAATCAGTGGGTTGTGCCTTTGTACAGCTCTTTGGGATCAAATCAGATTCACTTCGGGATTGAATGTGTGTAGCCATGGCCTGCTGCATTTGAAAGGCAATTCATTCAGCTGGAACTTTGCAGTTCAATTTGAAACAAGATTGATGTTGGCAAACTTCACACCCCCTTTCTTCCAAAATGTTTCCTCCATTGCACACACCAATTGCTGATGGACAAAGGGCACATGCCACTTTAAAATGGTGATGTCTGGGCTTATCTGCAGAAACAATACAACAAAACAAGGGAAGTTACTCAGCAACAACTACTGAAATACAGTAACTTATAAGATATTCTGTAAATATTCAGCCACTACTGATGGTTTTGATTAAATAACAGGTGAATATGTATGTGTCACAGTCATGTTGTAAACATATATATATATATATATATATATATTCAAAGGTCCGTCAAGTGGGTTGTTGGTGTTATGTAGCCTAGTAAATGAATGCAGCATATGGGTTTATGGTTTGAAAGTCAATGACACTCATACTTCTGCAGAAAGGGAGAAAGGCCTAATGAAGATGTATGTATGTCCTGAAGGAGGTATCAGAGGCTGCAGTCCACCCCTCTGAGCAGGGTCATTGGGACTCTCTCTCCCAGCATGCCTCTGTGTTAATGATGCCAAAGCAGCTAATGAACATTCTTAGCCAAGTGCTTGTGGTGAATAAGGCCGAAGGGGACAGGGAGAAGTGTTACCAAACCTAAAAGAAAGAAAAAAAAAAAGCATCAAGTAGTGAATATCAAGTTTTTTTGCCTGAAGAATTTTAAGCAGATATATTTGTTATCTTTAGACTTCAGATATTATTTTGTTACGACACCATCATGTACCATTTGAAAAAAGATAAATCCTCAAACTTGTGTTCTGCCTGTGAAGGTCAGCCCTGGAAAGGTAACTTGGTTAAAACCTTACTACAAGTGATGGCTGCAGTCATCCTACCCTTCATCACATGGGATTTGATCAAATCCCACTGGAGTTCTCCTCACTCTGACACCCATTTTCCTTTACCTCTGTCCCTACAACTCACACCTCACACACACACATTCTCCCCACTGAGCCAATGTGGTGTGCACACCAGGAGATTCTCAATCCCTGCTACAAAGCCCCAGCAGCAGGGCGGTAATGACCCTGCCACAACGACAGTAATGATGGAATCAGTGGGAGGTTTAGCTGGCTCTCTGACTCTCCCTAATAAGTCCCCTAATAACTCTGTTAACATCAGGGCTGACCCAGCCACCAGATCAAACACACGTGCGAAACGTCGGCCACCTCACATGATTCTCGGCCACCTCTCAGTCAGACAGGAACACTGTTGCTGACCACCACACTGTGCGCATGGGGCCCTATAGTGCATGTTCACTAGTCTACGGACCCAAGTTTTGGCTCACAGAACACAGTAGCAACTGTAACAACAATAAATACCACAATATTTTAATCCTGTTAAGCTGCATTCATTCACGAACAATACATCTTGTTTATTGAAACCATTGAAAAGCTTGTTGCTCTTGAAAAAAATATATCCCAAGACTACTGTAGGAGCTCTGCCTTCTTAGATAGTCACAATGTAATAAAAGCTTTTGTCTAATGAGTTTAAGCTCAACTCAAGACCCTGCAGCCCACTGTGGAATAGTCAGCCTTGTATTAATAGCGTGTGTACAACGATAAGCTTTTGATATGTTCTATGTCGAAGTGTTGGGAAGTCAGGCTTGATGGTTTGCCACGATTCCCTGGAGAACAAGGCTGTTTATTACTGATTCTGTTAATTGAGAGAAGGGAGCATCCGCCAAGGCAACTTCCTCTGCCTCTTTATCCTGGGCTTTTCTTCTCATGACATTCCTCCCTTTCTGATCTCTTATCTCATCTCTCTCTGCTCGCTTCTGAAATCATCACTTTGGACACGGCGTTGGACGTGGTGTTAGGGACAGACCAGTAAAAAATACACCAGCTCTCACTCTCTCGGGCTCATTGTTTAACAGCTGCAGTCTCCCACAGACAAGATCACAATTGGCATTTTACCACATATTCATTTTGTAAACTGTCATCAGTGTCTGTGAGTCGAGTGACGCCTCCCTTTGGTGAATTGTTTTGATGACCCAAGACCCTTCTTCACACCAGTAAATCATGCATTCTGGGTTGAATGTCCATTATGACTTGACACAAACCAAAGAGGGTATTATCCCGTTTTGGAAAAGACAGGCCTCAAATGGTACCATTTTCCTCATTTTAGAAGGGAGGCCATTAATTGCTGGCACAGGCAGGAGACATTTGTCTCAATAAAACACAAAACACCCTGATGTTCATTTCTCTCTGTTTGGGGCAGCCAGCCCGCTGTGAATATCTCAGGGTCAGCCATTTTCTGTGCTCATCTCTGCACGTTTTTAATATATCACATATGAATGGAAATTAGGCGCTTAAATATTAATGACAAGTAATTGGTTTATTGTAGGAGACTATATTATGTGCCTGTGCATCTGTGTCTGTGAGAGGGCGAGTGAATGAGCAAGAGAGGGAGAGAGAGAGAGAGAGAGCGATGGAGAGACTTCCTCTCATTGCTACTTCATATTGCCTTGCTGTGATGTCCCACTGATTTTAATCTTCTCTTCTCAGATGAGAGCCATTCTGACTATCACAGTGCACTTTAACTTTAGCCCTCTGAATATTAGCTTTCTTTGATACCTACCGCTTGCAGCCTCCCAAGTCTATACCCTGCTAACTTTTATGTGCCTTCAGGCATACTGTAATGTACCTGTAAATCTGTCTCTTCAAAAATAAATATCCCCCGTGCATCTAAGTATTTTATTTATTTTTCTGCTTGCTCACTCCCTTGGATAATCTCAACTAGCGAATGTTTGAGATATGTCACTCTCTTTGTGTTATTAATGTAGTTCTGTACTGGCCCTCAAAGTGTATATTTTTGTCTCAGTTTGTCTTATAACTTATAAACAACACATGCAAGCAATCCACTGTCTTTTACATTTTTCATTTTCATTTGTTACTATTGCATAAGCACTTCTGCATCCTCATGGCAAAGTAAGTTTTGTCTAGAACTGTTCTGTCAACAACACTGAGACAACCCATATACCTAGGTTCAATTGTGCACATGTACTGAATACTGATATGTCTGGAACAAGGACGACAAGACAAAAAAAGTCTGAAGTGAAGGGACTATACTCCCAAACACCATACAAATGCACACTGGGTACCCAAGAAAAGTTAGAAGTTTCTGAACTTCATCTTGAATTTATCGGTTTAAAAAACAATTCCTTTTGATAGTTAAATGTTAATCTTGCATATTGTGTTTGTGCTTCCACATCAAGACTTTGAGTATCTTGACCGTGTCACCTTGCCATTTCCATTACATGGCATTTACCAGTATGACTGTATTTGTTATGTCGTGCATCATAACAACCACAACCCCGGGCCATATGAACATGTAAGTAACATTAGTCTAATATATTCAAAAGTGATATTTAGTCTTAAAAAGGAGGAAGGGATCTATTCAGTTTGTGCATCCTTTGTGAGGTGTGTTTGTATGTGTCCTCCAGTAGTGAGTATTCAATGTCTGCATGCTTGCCTAATTGAGTGGTAGGATGCTTATTAACATTGGAACATTGGAAGTTTAAAAAGCAGACAATGTCAGCACTGTCACTGGAGCTTTTCACATGGAAAAGCCCCAGAGGAGCTTCATTAATTCACCCCCCCTGATCCCTGAAAGCAGAATATGGAGTGCATATTTAATCCAGCTCAGAAGTATGAGTACAAGAGCAGTGAGTTTTATTGGGAATACTTGATGTGTGATGGTTCACTATGTGGATGTACTGCCGCATCAGATTGGCCATTTTTGAGTGATGCTCGTGAGGGAGAGTCTGTGAAAGTTTTGAATGTTTGCTTTTATTAGTTTTCAGTCCTTTTCAAGAGGAGTTATTTATTGTTGATAATAATAATGATAATGATAATAATAATAATAATAATAATAATAATAATAATAATAATAATAATAATAATAATAATAATAATAATAATAATAATAATAATAACAATACTGCATAGTTAAAACATGTCAAGGGTTGTCAATAATTATCACAAAACAATGAAACTGTCTTCTCTATTGCTCTGAGTTCTTCAGACAATTCTGTGGTGTCAGCCTTTGCACAAATCCATTCAAAGTGATTCATTCATCAGCAACTTATACAGGTTTGTTTTCACTCTTCTTGCTAGGTATTAATTTCAGGGGCGGATAGCTTTTGTTCTACTTAAGCAATGGTTGGTATTTTTTGTCTTTGATAGGCCTGTAGAGGCAGTTTGTTTTTCAAGCTGTTACAACTCAGCCACCCGCTGTATTTCATAATCTCCGCTTAAATGAAATCGAACACAAACCCTGTCGGCCACGCAGTTAACAGAATTCATCAGCTGTAATTGCAAATGTTTTACTAGTATCTCAATGTTGCACTTGTTGTCTAACTCCAACCTCTCCAAATGAACTGTGGATTCGGCTCCATGTTGACTCATGATTCCCATACAGATCAAAAAGTGCACACAGGTCCCGTTTCTCCACTGGCTAACACAATGTCTGACAGTGCACAGTAGCCCACTGAGTTTGTTACGTGGCATTAAGTTTAATTTTTCTTTGAGGCTCTTTGGTGGAATTGGTTTGTGACTAGAAGTGGGCCAGGGGGTGACACTCCACAGCCAATCTGGCTGGAAAGGGACAGAGAGGAGACAGATGAGCACGGGGGGGAGCAACCGTGATGTCACATGCAGGATGGGTAAACAATCAGAGTCCTGCGTGTTCAAGATGGTGCCTCCTTGAATATAAACAATCATGACTTCTAACGCCACAGCGAGGTAAATTACTGCACAAACAGAATGGGTTGAGATGAGGGAAAGGGAGAGTAAGGTAGACAGACCAGCCTGATTACAGATTGTGATCCACAGTCACCTGAAAAGGGAATAAAACAAGAAAAAAAATAGTGACTTAGGGGACATTGTTAAAGCTGGGACCACTAGAATTGAAGATATCTGCTTTTGTAGATATTGATTTGTGATTTGTTGCCTTTGCAAAATAGGGATTGAAAAAAAAACATTAGCCAAATTTTAATAAAGCATACTTATAGACTTCAGTGATTTTGAGACAACTAGAGACAACTGCAGTTATCTTCTCGTATATTTTGGTAGTCCTGAGTGTTTCAATAATGATATAATAATTCTCTGCAAACAAGGAAACGAGGCCGTTCTTTTTCTGTTTTTGTTGAGGTTGCTCGTTTCAGTCCCGTGTCAATCCCATTACAGTCACTGCACGTTATTTACAGCAGTAACAGCAGTTTACAGGTTTGCGGGAAATAAATTGTGGATAGTAAGTGTGACCAATAATAGACGCAACGTTTTCACATGTAGAAACTTTAATCACATCAATGGAAAACACAACGAGGAAGGACGGGTGCAGTTCAGTATGTGCAAGAAAATGAATGCTGAGTTAAAGTGTGTCATGTTTGGCTATCCGATATGACAGAAAGATTTTTAAAGCTGTTCTCAGGCCTTCCAGAAGACTGAGCACACTCTCTCCATGGCAGGCACATAAACTGCCCATTGCACTTTCCTCAGTTTCCCTTCAGGATGCACATATTGATACAGTTAGCCTTTTCCTTATACCTTTCATTTATTTTCCCTTTCTTGTGCATCCTCCCACCCTATCCCTTTCAGTACTCTTCACCACCTGTCCCTCCTCGTCATCTCCCTTGAACTTAAGAGTCAGACTCATCCCTCTATTTTTTGCTTTTAACATTGTCTTGCTACAGTATCCAATGCATACATATTTAACATCTGTCTAGATTCCATTGTCTGTATGAATGTTTGTCTCTTTTTGGTTTTCCATCTTTTTTTTTGAAAAGTAAAAGAATTTAAAAGTTCTTCTTCACTTTAAGTTCCACTGTCCTGAACTCTGTCTTCCTTAAAGGAAAATTGATAAAAGATCATTTTTTTCAAAGGTTCTGATAATGAATCTGTTAATCTGACAAGCATGTATGGTTATTTTTGAACAGCTTCGCTTTTATTTTCCATATGTGATATTTCTTTTTGTCAGTCCTCTTGAAGCCTCCTCTGAAGAAGATGAATAGTGAAATGACTATTGAAAATCTGACTTGTTTAATCGAGAGGACATACAGGTAGTCTTTTAGGAAGGTGAAATCATAGAGAAATACAGGTAGTCTTTTAGGAAGGTGAAATCATAGAGAAATACAGGTAGTCTTTTAGGAAGGTGAAATCATAGAGAAATCACATATGTTTTTTTTTATTTTTATTGTTGCAGTGCAGACACCTTGAGGGGGAAGGCTTTCTCTGCATCGGAACATTTGCAAATTGTTTCCTTCTTTATTCTTTCCTTTTGACCACATTTTATTAAGCATAATATATTGTTTTAACACAGCAGATTAAATATAAACCTGCACTGTGATAAATGTGCAGAGGACAGAAAAAGTCTGCTGTAAGTGTGAACCATTATTTTTTTTACTTAGTTGTTTGCCTTTGGTTCGATCTTTTACTGTATAAACAAACAACAACTAAAAAATCACAAACTCTGAGGATGGCAGGGCCTGCTGTGAAGCCACACTCAGACTTAGCCATGTTAAGGTTTAGGTCTTTCGGTGGTGTTGCACTGTTATTGCGCTTTTGCTCCACCCACACAAGCTCGTAAATGGAAACTACATCAGTAACACTGCAGGATAGAGGCAGGGTCATGGGAATTTTACATTGTCTTTTACTGTATACATAAACACGCAGAAGCCAGCTGTACTACCACACCAAATCAAGCACATTTCCCCAAAACTTTGACTCACTTGACACTAAAATCCACAGTGGGCAGGCAGACCACTGAACAATGTATTCCAGTAGGTATTTCATCATCTCCACATTCTGTCCAGACCTTTGACCTCAGTTGCTCGTCGCTAGATGAGGGCTGACGGATGTCAAGCCCATGTATAAATGTTTCGCTGCATGGAAAGTACAGGTCCAGCCGTGGTTGGAGACTGTTAAGTAGGAAGCTGATGGTTTTAAAGACTAGACAGATTACTTTGACTCTGTGGATTTGCATTAAGGTGTTTCTACTCTCCTGGCCTTTCTTTTCACCTTCCCAACTCTCTTCCAATCCATCTCTGGCTGAGGTAAAGCAGCTTATTAACCTTTCTGAGGCCACAGGCATCCCCAGGATAGAAAGACACCACAGACATACTGTGTAAGACAAATTAACCTAGGAGGACTGATACGCCTTGATTTTAATTTTAATCACACTTAGCAGCGAAACGCATTGGATATTTTATGTCTGATGCAAATGTGAAGAATGTATTACACTTTAATAAAAAGTTCAGCCGTACTGAAATGGAGCGTTCAGCTGGAAGAATAGTGATGCGAGTGTTTCCTACCTCGTGGATATGTCGTCCATCCTCCGTATGGATTACATCTTGTAACCATGATTTGCATTCTTATTATTTTCTTATACATACAGAATAAAGGAAACTAAACTAAACAGGCTGTTACAGATGTCCTGCTCTGCCTCTCAGTTATCAGCTATTTGTTTTACACTGTACATTAATGTTGCATCTCTAAGATACAGCTCTCCTTTATTTTAAGTGATGACTACGACTACTAGCCAGTCCACAGATGTGTTAAAAAAATTACAATATTACACAGCACTGTACATTTTTTTAGCAAACGGAACAAAACTGACATTGTCGTTCTACAAGCATTCACTCTCATTTCCATACTGATTGGTGCATATGGCAGGCTATTTTATTTTGGAAGTATTCCCTGCTCTCACGGGTTACCTGTTCCAACTGATAAGAGGCCATTTCTTCCAAGGAAATGCAATCCCTCTTTTACAAATCTGCTACAGCTGTATCTATAATTGACTATCTATAGTTGCTAGTATGAAACCCCCCCCCCGCGATGCAATTAGAGGTCCTGCAGTGAGGTGAAATCTAGGGAAAGACAGGTGCACAAGAGTCACCTTGTAGCCCATTACTCTGCTCCTGACATTCGTGGTCCACCCTCCAGGAGGGTTCTTCCAGGGCACAAAACAAGCAGCCTCACAATACTCCCAAAGTAGTTTGAACTGAATGACTAATTCCATTTGTTTTTTAGTTTTTCTTAGTGTTTCCTTTGCCTCCCCTAGTTTTAATGGATGCAGTGAGCAGCAGACTGTAATGAGCACTGATAACAGGGGGACAAGAGGGCCAGTGAAAATACTCTGGGGTTAATTGTTTGTGTGTCACTGTTGCAGTTTGCCTTACTCTACTGGCATTAGCCAAAGCTAGCACCGTGGTGAAAGCACAGGGCTGTGCCAAGCTGTGATGAGCTAGCGGTGTAGTGGATGACTAAGCAGGGCAAGCTGGCCACTCGGGTCCATGAATCCCTCTCCACATCTTATCCTGGGTTTGTTCATTAAAGGTGTGGGAGACGGTTTGACCTTAGGCAAGTCTCAAATGACCCCACTCTCTGTATATGCTTCATTACCTTTGCTTTTCCCATACCGGACTGCCTCACTTAATCTACGCTTCAACTCGCTCAACCAAAGTTGTGTACATAGTGTGTTTGTGTTTGTGTTTGTGTGTGTGCTGGTGCGTGCATGTATTTGTATGTGTGTTAATGAGGGCTCCTGGTGGTGTGTAATTAACACAACAGCAAATGTCCCCAAAGGGTAAGATTAACGTTGAACACATTAGACACAATGGAGCCCGGGAGAGACTTTTTTTTTTGGCAATTAAATGTTTTGTGTGTGTGTCTGTGTAAGTCAGACCATAACTCATGTTGGCATAACTGTATTGCTGCCACTTCTGTCTCTCAGGCACATACACACACACACACGCACACACAGACACACACAGACAGACATGAACACACACTCACACAAAGCCAGCAGTCCCTCTGGATTTGCGGGCCCCTCACATGCAGGCTGGCAGGATTCTGTCTGCCTTCCTCTCCCGGCCGCCTCCTCCACACAACCTGGTCCAACAAAGATAAACACATGCTGGGTAGATTATTAGAGAAGTACCAAGGGCCCCGCAGCAGAGCAGCCAGTGCACCATTGTGCTCCAAACGTGGTGGTACCTTGTAGAATCCGATGCAGTCACCCCCAGGGTGTTCTGATACATACTTAGACACAGGTGGGCGCTGATACCAGCATGAGAGCTACAACAGACTCTAATGACATTTCATTGTCAAAAGAAAGTCGGCACATTGTTTTCACTAATGGCATTGCTGTTGGTATAGATGCTCTGGCAGTTTGAAAGGTAGGGATGGAGAATTGACAGTTGTTTACAGATATTTTTTTTTTCTACAGATGAGGTATACCATATACACATTCTTTTTTATTAATTTTGTGCTGACAAAACACACCTTGGACTGCTCAGGCATTTTTGTGATGTTTCAGTTCAATATTGTAGACATCAACTGCACAATGAACTGAAAATATAAACTGACATGAAGAACACTAATTGAGATAATCGCGAGTGTGTGAACGGCCGTAACTGACCAGCGTCAACAGAAGCTCTGCCCCGTGACAAATTTCATCTGTCCTAGTGACCCTGTTGAACCAAAGAGCTTCTACAGGAGGTTTATATCTGATAATATTTAAACAATGCGTGATTCTGAGAGACTGCATGCTGTCATGTTTGTTTGCCGTCTGTGTGCACGCATGCTTGCTTGTGCATGTTTGTGTATGGTAGGTACCAGAGGTGGGACCAAGTCATTGTTTTGCAAGTCACAAGTAAGTCTCAAGTGTTTGCCCTCGAGTCCCAAGTCAAGTCCCGAGTCAAGTCTCAAGTCAAGTCCCAAGTCCTACCATTTGAGTTTCAAGTCCTTTCGAGTCCTTTTAACAACAGAGAAATAATATTTACACAGATCATGTATGCTACAACATCTGTATTTATTCAAACCTTTTTTAGCAAGAACATTGTTCAAACACATTTGAAAGAAACAAATGCAAATGTAATTTGCACAAAAAGTGCTGACATTGTATTTCCATAGCATACTGCACTATAATTAGTTGCACAGCAGTTTCTGTCCTGTATTGTATTGATCTCACATCATATTGCAAAACAGTTTTCACCTTCAACTAGACAGGCCCTTTTACTTTACTTAACTTAAATCTAGCCTTAACCTTGTCATCACTTAAAAAAAAAAAAAAAGCTTCAAATGTCGAACAAAGTTGGAAGTTGTTGCGTTTCCCTCCGTAATCTTCGACCCGCATGTTTTACATACTGTGATTCGTTTTTTGTTGACCACCTCGTAGTTTTTATACCCAAACGAAACTATCTTTGTTATCATTTTTGCCAACTGGCGCGCTGCTTTATCCGCTTCATTGGTTGTCCTGTATTTGATTGGTTGGATGCTGTCGGATCAAAACAACGTGGATCTAATTTGATTGGATGTCGTGCCGACAGCGCGCTTGCTCAGGTACACACGCACACACTGATATAGATATATAGCGGTCCATGTCAACATACTTTTTAATCTTTGGGTTTGGGGAAAGTAGCAAGTCTCTTCAAGTCAAAAGGGTCAAGTCCAAGTGAAGTCACGAGTTACTAATGTTAAAGTCCAAGTCGAGTTGCAAGTCTCTTTACATTTTGTCAAGTCGAGTCTAAAGTCATCAAATTCATGACTTGAGTCTGACTCGAGTCCAAGTCATGTGACTCGAGTCCACACCTCTGGTAGGTACTGCGAGTTTGCTTTGTCGTCCAGGAAACAGTTGACGTAATAGTAAGAGATAACTTTGTTGAGTTTACCCAATGCTGTGTGACACAGTCACTGAGTGATGCTGCGTGTTACTGTTTTTTTCCTGAGTGACACAATGGCTCTGAGAGAGAAGGAGGATTTAGGTAAATGGACAAATAACTGCTTGTCATAAAGCACGATGAAATCTCATGATGGGATTTTTTATTTTTAATATGTAATTCACTTCATTTTCTTTCTTTTGAGCTGAGCATTTCTCACTGCATTTTGTACCAAAGTGTTGTTGTGTCTCGTATATCACTACCTTTTTAATGTATTCACTGTAAATATAATTTATTTAATGTATATACATTGGAGCCATGTTTTTTTTTTTTTTTTTATTCAAACATCATGCCAACAATTTTTACCGAGAAGAGAGAGAGAGAGAGAGAGAGAGAGAGAGAGAGAGAGAGAGAGAGAGAGAGAATATGTGAAAGCAAGGAAAGGTGTGTGAAAGATTGAGCACAAGAAAGGGAAAAAAAAACGATATGGGGTGAGAAAACAGACATAGACGGTGCACACACGAAAGAGATGTTTTAAGAAGTAGCATTATTTGAGATGAAGGGAGTGATAGAGGGAGAAGGATGTGATAAGTACACCGGTGGAGGCTGTTATTGCTGCTAAGGAAAATGATAACATTTCTCAGCAGAGGATTTGTGCATACAGCTCCACACTTCCGTCAACTTTATTGGATCAGGAGTAAGCTGTGAGATTTCTAAATTATCTTCCTTCACTAGCAACAAGACATTATTCTCTTATTGCTTTGGTACTTTGTTGATTTCATTGAGATGTGGCTGGAAAACAGTTGGATTTTTGAATTTGCCAAAGGTGATGACGTCTATAGTTTCAGCATTTTTTGATAATTTAGCTTCACTGTGGCACATGTAGGGCCAGAAATACACACTTAGAGACGCACAAACTGGCTTTGACAGACTGCCTTCACTTGTAATATTGTTCTGTCTGTTGTAATTAAGGAAAACACTGCATCAAACCAACAATCAACATTGGTTCAGTGTTGTCTGGATTTTCCTCCGTTGACTGTGGCTTGATGTCAGTGTCCTCCAGCACAGACAAAATGAGCTCCAATTAATGTGACACATTCTCACCAGAACATACGATTGGCTTTTTGCTAGCAGTGCCACAGTTCCAGGTCTCTACAGCGGCTAATCGCTGATCAGAGCCGGCAGGTCAAAGGTATATTGCTGCCTCTCAACAATCATCACTGAACAAGCTGCCAAACCTGGAGGAAAGGTATTCCTGTTTTGTAGCGCTAGAACAAGCAAGCAATCTGTTACCTGCAACATGTGAACTTGTCGTTTGACTGCTCTTTGGGAATAGAGCATCATAAACACACAAGGAGAGGTGTCGATGTTTATTTAGCCCAGCAGGAAAAGTGTTATGGCGTTAGCAATTTTCATCAAAATGCTAAAAATAATGGGTAATGCCTTACACAAGTATCAGAATGGAAGTACTTTTTTTTCTCACATTTCATGGAAAACAGCCAAGAAATGCAACATATTTATGATGACGGTGAAAAAGCATTTCTGAGGATAGCAAATGTTCGGTATTTTTTTTTATCTGATGAGTTACTAATGGTTGTGTTTTTTTTTTCCAAAATTAAATGGATTCCCTGTCAGCCACAAACTTCATTGAACCAATCTTTCAAACTGTAATTTATATCAACACATTACGTTTACGATATAGTTGAAATAATTTGACTGACTTATTTATTCGAGATGAGCACCGTGGTGTGGTGGCTAGCACTGTTACCCAGGTTTGATGTGTGGAGTTTGCATGTTCTCCCCGTTCTTACGTGGGTTTTCTCTGGGTACTCCGGCTTCCTCCCACAGTCCAAAGACATGCAGGTGTGGTTAATAGGTGACTCTGAATTGCCCGTAGGTGTGAGTGTAGGTTGTCTGTCTCTATGTGGACCTCTCGCCCAAAGTCTGCTGGGATTGACCCTGAAGAATAAGCATACATAGATAAGTATAGACGAATGGATGAATGGACTTGCAGAATGTTTCAGTTTTGCTCACTCAATTGTTGAGGTGCGATTTAGATTACAGCCGTTAACTTATAGCCAGTTCAGTTTTTCAGTGGAACTCACTTGAGTGGGTATTTCAACAGAGAGCAATAATTACAATAAAATCATCAATTTTCACCTTTTGCTCACACAGCCTCTTTTTCTATCAAATGAATTACTTTACTCTGTATTGTTATGTAATAGTTCTGAGAAACAGCAAGTTTCCCATGAAAATGTTTTTTTTCTAATTCTTCCTGAAATAGTAATTAAACTGAATAAGTGCAGAAGAAAAAGGGGAGCATGACAAAGCTTTAGGTTGTATTATAATCGGACTGTGGTGATAATATATCTCATTATATCCGCTTTTCTTTGTCCACTTTAAGTGAAGCAGTATAGTCATTTGCAAGCAATAGTCCTTGTTTTGCTTGTAAGAATAATTTATTCACATATGGTGCCTGTCATCTTTCCACATGATGTGCTGCAGTCAAATAGTTTTTCCGCCATTAGGGGGCACTGTGATACAGGCCAACAACAGAAGCCACTTTGAGGTCTGAATCTGTGGAAAGTGGAGGGAAATACATATCCTCTCACAACCTCATTGGGGTTTGGGAAATCATAGACATACCTAATACAAGCCAACACAACATATCCACCATCAAAATTTCATCAGATCACACAGTGAGGGGTTTCTATATGTTGTGACAGGGACCGATCTGGATGTTTGAACTGTGCTGACCTAGTATCGATGTGAACTCATTTTCTGAAGGAATGAATGAAAGTATTAACTTTCACATGTTTCATTTCCCAGAGGAGTGAGTGCATTGCAATGCCACAGCCAATCTGTTTTTTATCTGGTAATGGTTTGTGTCAAAACCAGTTGAACTTTCTCTCTCAGGAGCTAGTGTCCTCAAGACTGCGAGTTCACTGTTGGATGTCATTGAGAAGATTAAATGTGTTTTGCCAAGGAATGTTCACTGCTTTGCTTTATGTGTGGAGACAGCTTAAAAAAAATAGTTAGTTGAAGGAAAGGCCAAACTGTTCCCTAAAAACGTATTTTGAAATGTTGAAATGTTACATAGAGCTAAATAAAGAATACTGTTGTTATCAGGAACTAAGGAAAGCCCCTGAGAGACTTAGAAGATTTATGTATTACTATGTAAAGAAAAGATCATTTTTCCCACACAATTCTTTACAACAGATTTGAACAGGTCCTGATATAATATGTAGCGGACATTATTGATGGCTATTAGAGTGACTTTTGCTTTTTGTTTTTCATATGCATGTTTTACTGATACCCAATGTTGGCACACAGGGAGCTATCATACTGACTTTAGGCACTGATTGCCGCTTTTGAATGATATTGACATATTGCATAGAGCCGTAGGTATGTGTAACTGAGCCCTATGAAAAGACAGTCCTTTAATGTTTAATAACATGCCAAGTGAAAATGCATTAACAACCGATACCATCCAAAACACTTCAACAGGGTAATGCCTTGTTAATACAGATGTGTTATTTCAGTACTTCAATCAGCTTTTTTTTCACGCTATTAGAAAACGAATTTACGGAGCTTTAGTGCTACATTTTCCTATAACTGAACCTTCTAACCGGCCTTCTAATTATGACCAAAGCCTGCATTTTGGCGCTGATTATTCTTTTAGGTGTAATATGCAACTTCCCTGCTGTTTTTTTATTTTCTTCACACTCACACAGAGCACACGAGAGAGGAGAAAATAGAAATTAGAAAACCTCACCTGATGGCTACTACTCATTTAGCTTGTCCTTTGTCCTTGCAGTCAGGCAGGCAGGTAACATCTACACGTGATCGTATTATAACTTGATTGTGTTCATCTTTCACTCAGAAATAATAATTATCAATAACTAACAACCGCAATGATAATAAGAAGAAGGAGAAGAAGAAGAAGATATAATGCACAATGTATAATGTATATATAATAACAGCAGAAAGCATGTTTTTTTACTTTTAATAAACTGGATGGAATTCCACTATGAAATGAAATTCCACAATTAATGAGTGTTAACATTGTCTGTGATGGCAGATACAGCAACATTTTCTTTCAATTTAAATGCCTATTTTCAAATGCGTTCGACATTTTGGTTGATAGCTTGCGTAAAATCTCAAAGACATGCTTCATATAGATCAGTACTTGGTGCTTGAGGAAACCTGACAAAGACGATCAATATTTTGCTGTGCCAAGCCTTCCCTTTAATAGACCAAAAGTTCTCATGCCTGCTTAAACAGAAACAATCGCTGGTGCGTTATGATAATGCAGCTGTTTTTTTTTTTTTCTACAGCTGGATTTCATACACTCAGATTCCCACTTGCTGCAATTTCCATATCGTACAACAGTTGCATATTAGTTGCAAACATTTTTGTCCTTACTTCTCTGCCAACAAACACATAATCAGAATCAGAATCAGAATTACTTTAATAATCCCCAGGGGGATTAAATGAATTTCCAAGAGGGTTCAATAGATGAACACCGGAGCGTCTTCCCACATATACAGGTCAACTGCGCTTTCATGGAAAGAGTTGACAAATCATTATTTTCAATAATTCATTAATCATTTTTCAGTGTATTATTTGCAGCACTGTCAAATGTGGAATTTTTTATTTCAGAATAAAAAAAGCAATATCTGTTTCTTAAAGGTCCTATGTTGAATGTGTGAAGCCTCAGACTGGTCTCTTGTGCACGTAAAGAGGGAGACAGAACCACCCTACACACTATAGTACTACCACCAAACAACATTTTATTTCCTCCTCCATCTTTTGTCAATTTCTTTCTCTTCTTTGTCTCCTTCTCAAACTCAGCAAGGCCAGATTTACAGTGCTCTTTGCACACCATTTCTGATGCATTCAATGTGTTGACACGTGGTTGTTATTTTTTCAAACAGGCACACCAGCCAGAAAGAGCAGGCTGCTTGTTGTCTGAGGCACACCTTGCTCGGGCATCTTTTGTCATCTTGCATATGCATTTGAGAGTAATGCACAGATGATGGGTAGAGATGTGAAAAGTGTGGGTGTATTTTACTGGATTTTCTGAAGGTGACACAATCTGAAGGTTAATTTTTATGATGAACATTGTCTGCGTCTAAAGATCAGTGTCAAATTTTTGCAGTATCATTATTATTATTGCCTGTATCATTTAGTTATGAAGGAGAGCAGTTAATATGTGGCATCTATAACCTGTAGCCTGAAATGCAACTCCCCAGAAATAAACTGCACATTGCGCCAATGCAAACCGCTGCATCCATGTCTCTCATCGGCCGGACAAGCACCGAAAATTCACCTCTCTCTGCCTCGATCGGTTCAATGGTCAAACGCGCCATCTGCTTTGACGTCGTCATTTCTGCGTCACAGTGATTACAGTAAAAGTAACTGTTGTTTAACATTTATTCGGCTCCAATTCCAACATGATCTGCTCAGTTTCAGTTGTCATCACAACACAGTGGCATAGAAACTCCACCGACAACTAGTGTTTAGATTGTGTAATTGTGCAAAACGGAAAAAAAAACCCACCAGCGCACAAGTATGAACGCTCACATCGTTGTAGGCCACGCCGTTATTCCGTAAATCAAGTACACCATTTAGTTCTACATTGGGCTCCACAAGTTTTTCACTGTTTCCACATTTTGATCACTGTTTAACAGTC